>NC_136073.1:741363957-743763957 GCF_964261635.1 Lissotriton helveticus
CTATCCATGTCTTTTTCAAGTGTTAGGAACAGATACCCCATATAACAAACAAATTCCTCTTCGGCATCCAGTGAGATAAATATAGCTTCTTCCAAGGTGTCCATGCTGAGCCATAACATATGACGCAATGTCCCATGATGTTTTTGGAATGAGAATCCAAGGACAAATAATTTAAAAACGTGTATTTTAAAATGCACATGTACCCTTAGGTCTCTTGGGACTAAAATAATATGTTTATCGTTACCCACCAATAGTACAAAGTAGTCTTTCTATTGACTTCAGAATTATGAAGATCTGATTGGACCCACTGTGATCGAAACCTGTTCCCATGAGATAAAACAGAGATTCCTGAAGTGGATACATTTGTCCACGGAACCACCTGGGCCGCCATCTAGTAACAAATGTCACTTGTGACTGAGTTTATGATGGGCGACCATATGCCTGTTAGAATTTTAACCAGAGTCTTCAACAATACATTGATTAAAAATATTTGGAGATAGCTGACACTTTATAAGGTGCCCCTGACGGGTTTGAGATGAACACAAACTAACGCCTTGTACAACAACAATCCAAGTACCAGTGGATTACTCTTCCTTGTGTGAGTGAATCATGAATGTCAGTCAGCTGTGCTTTGCCCAGCTTATAGAATCTTTCTCCAACAATTGGGTTAATGGCAATTAAGTGATGGGTAAGTAATTTCACCCGCTGATATTTTCTTTCTTGTAATGCTTTCTTCTCTGTTTCCACTTGAGGTATGTCTTGCCAGGAAAAGAAATCTTCCGCTGCAGATGTGGTTTCCTCACTCCTCTGCAGGTTTGGTTTCCCCAATCCCTGAAATATACAACTCTATATAGTAACTATCTAATGTATTTAATATGTTTTGAGTAAGGCCATTGGGTTTATTCAATTTTGCAGCTGCGGCGATTTTCACATCATTATAGATTTGTCACATTTGACACATAAGCCGTCATCTACCACATGATCTGCAGATATTAACAAAAAGTAGTTTCTAGCTCAAACTGTTCAAAAGTTATAAAAATAAAGCGACATGTGTTGCTGCTCGGTAGTAGGCCCTTTGCAAAGATGGAATGGTCACCTTTCTGTTGCTTATTGCTATATTTGGGTGTTAAACAGGTTTTAATGAGATGCAACCGATACCCAGACAGTGTTTACAAGTTTACAAATTACTAAATAATGATGTAATTCTATTACAAAATATGCTGCTTTATGCTGCATAATTAGATTTTCTTGCCATATCATTTTCTCAAATCAGCTGCATAATTTACTTAACTCTGCTGTATAATTTGGCACTCTCAAGCCGCATAATTCTGGTGGCCCTGGTATTGGGGATGCTTTTGTACGAAGCCCTGGCTATATTAGATGATAGGTATCGCAGAGAGTGCAAGGTTGAGTTGCTAACTACATATCGAATTTTCACCTTCTTAATAAATTTGTCATTGTAGATGAATAAGGGAATGACCAGATCTGGGGTTAAAGAGCGAGTTAAGAGAGATCTTAGAACTTTTCTGTTTCAGTCAGTGGAGTGTCTTTTGTATCTAGGTGATAGGTCTTGAAAGAAGATTCAAGTCACTTCTGTTCCCACTTAATCTTCTTCTTGTGTAAGGCAATCTCTCTCATCATTCCCACTTGTAGAGAAGTCCTATCCGCTGCCTATGAGGTTACGCTGTTTTCCAACGGATATGTCTTACTATGGTTTGTAGCTCATTCATTTCAGCAGTAAGTTTACGCTTGGTTAATTTTCCATGATTTGAGTAGAAGGGCAGCCTGGATACACTCAAGGATTAAGGTCTCTGGAGAGTGATCTGATAGTGTGCCCACATGGATGTATCAATGCAAAACATTTGGCAGCAGTGAGCCAGTGATAAAGACGCATTTTCTTCCCTTGGTGCAAATGGCATACAATAGAAAGGAGTGATCAATCTTGGTTGTATGTACCGGTCTGCAGACATCCAGCAGGAAGTCTCAGTTGCACAATTCTAGTTGCCCTGGTTATAAGACATATTTATGCTTAGATGTTTGGGTGTGCCTCTTGGTGCCATTTCCAATAGTTCCAATCCCATGAAAGGGGCAGCTGTCCTGAAGTGATTGTAAAGTCTGAATAAAGGCAAGAAAACCTTGTTCATAAACATATCACCCATCATGAGAAGTACCACTGTCTTTCTACCTCTTCCAGGCATTCTCTATCTCGGTCTTTCCATGTCTGCAAATGTATTTCTCTCTGTCTCCCATGTCTCTCTCCCCTGTGTCTCTCTCCTTTTGTCTTTCTCTGTACCAGTCTTTTTATCCTGTTCGCTCACTCTGACTCCCCTGACTTATCTTTGCAGCGTGATGTCTCTCTCAGAACCCTTCTTCTCTTTCTCTGACTTTGTATGTATCTCTCTGTCTTTTACTCTTTTAGTTTCCCTCTATCCATGTCTCTTTCTTTCTCCACATCTCTCCCTGTCCTAGGACGTTCCTATTATCTTGGACAAATATTTTCAAACTCTGCACTTAATCTTTGAAGCCTGCTTTGCAAACTGGAAAGTTTCAGAGGCGAAATTGTTTGAATGTGTTTGTCAGTGCTCAATGTAGTCCGCTGTGCATTTTTATTACTACCATCTGACCCTGCTTCGATGGGGTCAGTGGACACTTCATCTTCTTAAATCTCAACTATTCTTTTCTCTATTTATAAATGTTGGCTGTAAGTCATCCTCTTCCCTCCCATATCACACTAGATCTTACCATTTGCACCTACTCACATATACCACATACCAGACCTTCAATTAACTTCGACGTGAGAACCTTATGAAAAAGCTACAAATATGGATTCAGCTTTTGAAGGGATCTGAGAAATATTTGTCCCTTTACTAAGTAAAAAATGCCTCAGACATTTGTAGACTTAGAAGGACTAATTTGTGAATTTATAACTGTAACTAGAAAACATTGATACATTTAAATATACTATGCGCTTTAAAATTGCACATGTTGTTTTATTGTTTTTAATGTAAACTCGAGCTGAGCAGGAGGCTATGATCAGTCAGCCTCTTTTTGAACACTGTAGCCCCATCCTTGCTGCAGTCAGGGTCTCAAATCATAAGCACCTGAGGCTTCTTGTTCCTCGAAAGTGTTTTCCTTGCAACAGGGCCCATCCCCCAGGCTGCAGAGTAAACTGACTTCATGAGATCCTGGAACACTGGCCTCTTGATATTCTAATGGCCCTTGTAATGCACAGGTGCCTATTTACACGTTGATAGCTGCCCATATCGAAGTCCTGCCATGAGCGTCCTCTCAAGGCACATATTTTAACATCTTCGATGGTAGACTGAGGAAAGGGCATTGTCTACATGCTATGGAGCAAAAACTAAAGGCTTTTGTGTTTTAAAAGCAAAATAATGTGAATTGCACAGACCCCTAATCATCAGGCATTTGTAAAAATGTGTCCTGTTAATAATTTTTTAACTTTCATGTAAGCCTTCTGCAACTTTGACACTGTTAAAGAAACGAATTTCTAACAATGAGCCTTCAATGAGAGATTAGCGCTAACAGCAGTTTTAAATTGACCTCATCAGAAGACCTGAAATAATTTGGTGCTGAAGTCATGTTAAAATATCATTGTTGCTAAATCAAGCAGTATGAGCAGTCTTTACATGCTTCCAGAATAAGAAGATATCGAGCCAGTGCAGACATTCCAACACTCCCCAGTTCTTAAAGGCAGCTGCTCAGGTCATTTCCCCACATCCTCTACCTTCCTGGATTTCTCTTTGGTCAGCCCATTATGTGTTCCGGTCCCCAGCAATATAATTTTTGTTTACTCACATATCCCCGTTTGTAGTGCGCACTACTGAAGATGCGAACAGCTTAAATAACCTCAGCATTATAACTCCAAAACGTTCAGCTGGTGAAGAGATCGGAGAGGCATGTAACTCTTTCGGTCTGCGCAAACTCGCCATGGAACTGCAGTATGTTTAAGTACAAATGAAATAATTTACACAGTAAACTATGCTGCGCCTTTAAATCATACATCCTTAACAGTTGCTCTTGTTTGTAGAAATGCTCGCAGATTTAAGTTCTGCAGAGACAGCCTCTGTTTGCTCAACGGCATCCTATGCTGCTTCTCTGTAGAAAGGTGTGTTAGAGGCAGGACCCACCCCCCAGTCAGAGTTAAGAGAACGCGGATCTCTTGCGATGCTAATTGTCCCTTTGTTATGCGAAGAGAGGCATTTTGCAGCTCTAGTCCGGCGGCATCCTGAAGCCTTCTTAGAGTTTCCTCTCAAAGCAGCGTTCACAGACGCTGTTGAGAAATGCGTCATAGATTTTAGAATCATGCCAAACAAGTGCACCACTCTTTTAAGGGCTGATGACTTTAATCAGGTAACCTCCACGTGCCTAAAACAACAACAACAAAAAAAGAGTGGGTCAGAAATAAAAATAGTCGACCTATGACTTCTATTTCTGAGCTGCACTGTCAGAACCTAGCATCAAAATAATTCATAGTTAATATTTAGGTTCTGACAGTGCAGCTCAGAAATAGAAGTCAAAGGTCGACTATTTTTATTTCTGACCCAATCTTTTTTTGTTGTTGTTGTTTTAGGCACGTGGAGGTTACCTGATTAAAGTCATCAGCCCTTAAAAGAGTGGTGCACTTGTTTGGCATGATTCTAAAATCTATGACGCATTTCTCAACAGCGTCTGTGAACGCTGCTTTGAGAGGAAACTCTAAGAAGGCTTCAGGATGCCGCCGGACTAGAGCTGCAAAATGCCTCTCTTCGCATAACAAAGGGACAATTAGCATCGCAAGAGATCCGCGTTCTCTTAACTCTGACTGGGGGGTGGGTCCTGCCTCTAACACACCTTTCTACAGAGAAGCAGCATAGGATGCCGTTGAGCAAACAGAGGCTGTCTCTGCAGAACTTAAATCTGCGAGCATTTCTACAAACAAGAGCAACTGTTAAGGATGTATGATTTAAAGGCGCAGCATAGTTTACTGTGTAAATTATTTCATTTGTACTTAAACATACTGCAGTTCCATGGCGAGTTTGCGCAGACCGAAAGAGTTACATGCCTCTCCGATCTCTTCACCAGCTGAACGTTTTGGAGTTATAATGCTGAGGTTATTTAAGCTGTTCGCATCTTCAGTAGTGCGCACTACAAACGGGGATATGTGAGTAAACAAAAATTATATTGCTGGGGACCGGAACACATAATGGGCTGACCAAAGAGAAATCCAGGAAGGTAGAGGATGTGGGGAAATGACCTGAGCAGCTGCCTTTAAGAACTGGGGAGTGTTGGAATGTCTGCACTGGCTCGATATCTTCTTATTCTGGAAGCATGTAAAGACTGCTCATACTGCTTGATTTAGCAACAATGATATTTTAACATGACTTCAGCACCAAATTATTTCAGGTTTTTCTGATGAGGTCAATTTAAAACTGCTGTTAGCGCTAATCTCTCATTGAAGGCTCATTGTTAGAAATTCGTTTCTTTAACAGTGTCAAAGTTGCAGAAGGCTTACATGAAAATTAAAAAATTATTAACAGGACACATTTTTACAAATGCCTGATGATTAGGGGTCTGTGCAATTCACATTATTTTGCTTTTAAAACACAAAAGCCTTTAGTTTTTGCTCCATAGCATGTAGACAATGCCCTTTCCTCAGTCTACCATCGAAGATGTTAAAATATGTGCCTTGAGAGGACGCTCATGGCAGGACTTCGATATGGGCAGCTATCAACGTGTAAATAGGCACCTGTGCATTACAAGGGCCATTAGAATATCAAGAGGCCAGTGTTCCAGGATCTCATGAAGTCAGTTTACTCTGCAGCCTGGGGGATGGGCCCTGTTGCAAGGAAAACACTTTCGAGGAACAAGAAGCCTCAGGTGCTTATGATTTGAGACCCTGACTGCAGCAAGGATGGGGCTACAGTGTTCAAAAAGAGGCTGACTGATCATAGCCTCCTGCTCAGCTCGAGTTTACATTAAAAACAATAAAACAACATGTGCAATTTTAAAGCGCATAGTATATTTAAATGTATCAATGTTTTCTAGTTACAGTTATAAATTCACAAATTAGTCCTTCTAAGTCTACAAATGTCTGAGGCATTTTTTACTTAGTAAAGGGACAAATATTTCTCAGATCCCTTCAAAAGCTGAATCCATATTTGTAGCTTTTTCATAAGGTTCTCACGTCGAAGTTAATTGAAGGTCTGGTATGTGGTATATGTGAGTAGGTGCAAATGGTAAGATCTAGTGTGATATGGGAGGGAAGAGGATGACTTACAGCCAACATTTATAAATAGAGAAAAGAATAGTTGAGATTTAAGAAGATGAAGTGTCCACTGACCCCATCGAAGCAGGGTCAGATGGTAGTAATAAAAATGCACAGCGGACTACATTGAGCACTGACAAACACATTCAAACAATTTCGCCTCTGAAACTTTCCAGTTTGCAAAGCAGGCTTCAAAGATTAAGTGCAGAGTTTGAAAATATTTGTCCAAGATAATAGGAACGTCCTAGGACAGGGAGAGATGTGGAGAAAGAAAGAGACATGGATAGAGGGAAACTAAAAGAGTAAAAGACAGAGAGATACATACAAAGTCAGAGAAAGAGAAGAAGGGTTCTGAGAGAGACATCACGCTGCAAAGATAAGTCAGGGGAGTCAGAGTGAGCGAACAGGATAAAAAGACTGGTACAGAGAAAGACAAAAGGAGAGAGACACAGGGGAGAGAGACATGGGAGACAGAGAGAAATACATTTGCAGACATGGAAAGACCGAGATAGAGAATGCCTGGAAGAGGTAGAAAGACAGTGGTACTTCTCATGATGGGTGATATGTTTATGAACAAGGTTTTCTTGCCTTTATTCAGACTTTACAATCACTTCAGGACAGCTGCCCCTTTCATGGGATTGGAACTATTGGAAATGGCACCAAGAGGCACACCCAAACATCTAAGCATAAATATGTCTTATAACCAGGGCAACTAGAATTGTGCAACTGAGACTTCCTGCTGGATGTCTGCAGACCGGTACATACAACCAAGATTGATCACTCCTTTCTATTGTATGCCATTTGCACCAAGGGAAGAAAATGCGTCTTTATCACTGGCTCACTGCTGCCAAATGTTTTGCATTGATACATCCATGTGGGCACACTATCAGATCACTCTCCAGAGACCTTAATCCTTGAGTGTATCCAGGCTGCCCTTCTACTCAAATCATGGAAAATTAACCAAGCGTAAACTTACTGCTGAAATGAATGAGCTACAAACCATAGTAAGACATATCCGTTGGAAAACAGCGTAACCTCATAGGCAGCGGATAGGACTTCTCTACAAGTGGGAATGATGAGAGAGATTGCCTTACACAAGAAGAAGATTAAGTGGGAACAGAAGTGACTTGAATCTTCTTTCAAGACCTATCACCTAGATACAAAAGACACTCCACTGACTGAAACAGAAAAGTTCTAAGATCTCTCTTAACTCGCTCTTTAACCCCAGATCTGGTCATTCCCTTATTCATCTACAATGACAAATTTATTAAGAAGGTGAAAATTCGATATGTAGTTAGCAACTCAACCTTGCACTCTCTGCGATACCTATCATCTAATATAGCCAGGGCTTCGTACAAAAGCATCCCCAATACCAGGGCCACCAGAATTATGCGGCTTGAGAGTGCCAAATTATACAGCAGAGTTAAGTAAATTATGCAGCTGATTTGAGAAAATGATATGGCAAGAAAAATCTAATTATGCAGCATAAAGCAGCATATTTTGTAATAGAATTACATCATTATTTAGTAATTTGTAAACTTGTAAACACTGTCTGGGTATCGGTTGCATCTCATTAAAACCTGTTTAACACCCAAATATAGCAATAAGCAACAGAAAGGTGACCATTCCATCTTTGCAAAGGGCCTACTACCGAGCAGCAACACATGTCGCTTTATTTTTATAACTTTTGAACAGTTTGAGCTAGAAACTACTTTTTGTTAATATCTGCAGATCATGTGGTAGATGACGGCTTATGTGTCAAATGTGACAAATCTATAATGATGTGAAAATCGCCGCAGCTGCAAAATTGAATAAACCCAATGGCCTTACTCAAAACATATTAAATACATTAGATAGTTACTATATAGAGTTGTATATTTCAGGGATTGGGGAAACCAAACCTGCAGAGGAGTGAGGAAACCACATCTGCAGCGGAAGATTTCTTTTCCTGGCAAGACATACCTCAAGTGGAAACAGAGAAGAAAGCATTACAAGAAAGAAAATATCAGCGGGTGAAATTACTTACCCATCACTTAATTGCCATTAACCCAATTGTTGGAGAAAGATTCTATAAGCTGGGCAAAGCACAGCTGACTGACATTCATGATTCACTCACACAAGGAAGAGTAATCCACTGGTACTTGGATTGTTGTTGTACAAGGCGTTAGTTTGTGTTCATCTCAAACCCGTCAGGGGCACCTTATAAAGTGTCAGCTATCTCCAAATATTTTTAATCAATGTATTGTTGAAGACTCTGGTTAAAATTCTAACAGGCATATGGTCGCCCATCATAAACTCAGTCACAAGTGACATTTGTTACTAGATGGCGGCCCAGGTGGTTCCGTGGACAAATGTATCCACTTCAGGAATCTCTGTTTTATCTCATGGGAACAGGTTTCGATCACAGTGGGTCCAATCAGATCTTCATAATTCTGAAGTCAATAGAAAGACTACTTTGTACTATTGGTGGGTAACGATAAACATATTATTTTAGTCCCAAGAGACCTAAGGGTACATGTGCATTTTAAAATACACGTTTTTAAATTATTTGTCCTTGGATTCTCATTCCAAAAACATCATGGGACATTGCGTCATATGTTATGGCTCAGCATGGACACCTTGGAAGAAGCTATATTTATCTCACTGGATGCCGAAGAGGAATTTGTTTGTTATATGGGGTATCTGTTCCTAACACTTGAAAAAGACATGGATAGGACAGAGTATGAATAAAAAAATTGTGTCGGCCATGTGTTATCCTTGTGGCACAGGAAATATGTGGGGCATCTATTCAATACTTTTGTAGTTCACAGGGGCCTGAGACAGGGATGCCCCGTTATTGCCTGATCTCTTCCTGTTAGTTCCAGAACCTCTAGAAACAGGCAACTGTCTGACAGATGTCATAGGAGCAAACACTCGAAGATCAACAATTATACCACTGCCCCATGCTATTAGTATTCTGCTTTGACTCAGCAGTTTAGTTCACAGCCCTCCCTACTTCCCCTCAATTCATAATTTTCATTTTTGTACATTTTAAGGTTAACTGGAACGGTAGTATAACATTAACCATGTCAAGAGTGCCCACTAGGTATTGAATTGGAGTGGAGACAGAATAATCTTGAGTTTTTAGGAATACTTGTTAATTGAGGGTTCATCCTTAATCTCTGAGAAGACCAATGTCTTTATACGAAGATCCATCTTACAATTGACTCTTTAGAGGAAGGCCTAAACAGTGAATATGGGGGTGGTCCACATTTTACCTGCTTGTTAGGATTGATCCCCCTGCTCATCCTAATATTTCTACTTCACCAGATAGACAAAGATATACTATTCTTTGGGGGTACATAAAACACACCAAACTCTTCTGAACTAAGAGCTGATATGCAGTCCTGTGGTATATCATCCTGTGATTAAGCAAGTCAACACAATTGGATATTACGCTATCATCTACAAAAATATTACCTGACCTATTTATTGTCTCCTTAATATTGTTCACAGAAGTATAGTCCCATTGGATGTAGATTTACTATTTTTAACTCCATTGGGGCAATACTTTTTGAAAATGTTTGTGACACAATATTTACATGATATTCTGACAACGATATTGCTGTATCATATGTTTCAACTGTCACATATTGCTATCTTGCTAACAAACTCTTAGACCTAATCAATAACGGCCCGACTCGATAGAGGCTACACATTCTACCCCCAAAGTTATACCACACATGTACCATGATTCCCCACTCATGAAAACAATGGACAACCCACTCTTATGGCCAATGATCCTAACCTGGAAAGCTATTCATAAGCATCTGACCATGTCACACTTTTAAACTCCATTTGAGTGGAAATCCAACTGTGGTAAAACATCAAATGTGCGGTAACCATACCTCTTCATGAAAAATGATGCACCTGCGTGAACCACAGTATCCAGAATGAAGGACTGTGTGTTATGTTGTTTTATGCATTAGTGTTGCAAAAAATACCTAATACAGAGCAAAATGAATTTGTATTTGCAGCCCGCAAAATACTACTTTTAACTGAGTGGAAAAGAAATATGCAACACAGTGTAGTAATGATCTTACAATGTTGCATGCCTTTTAATTTATTACTAAATACTAAATGAAACATATTTCCCACTGGAGGATTTTAACAGGATTTACCGTGGTTGACTAAATCTGGCTATGCAGCGTACTTTGGTAAATAACTAACGCCTTTCTTGGATAATTTCCTTAACGTTGATGCACATTATGTATTTTCAGTATTAATTTCCGAGAATCTAGTTCTTAAAACACACCAGCCCTTACTGGGAAATCTTTTTCTGATGGCTCTTCTGGATAAATACAGAACCAAATGTGTTCCTAAGAATGCAAAGCGTGCCTAAAATAGCGCTGTTTTGTACATTCAGTGAAAGAATTCCAAACATAATACCAAAGCTTTTTCAGTCAGGTAGCACATTAGTCTTTGGGGTGCCAATGTTAGTTGTAAGTGAATAGTCAAGTCAATGTATTTAGACAATAGAAATTAAAAGTGGTTCTGATGGTTCAGTACTTTATTCATTTCCCCCCAAAAAGAGGTGCCTTTCAGTTCAAATTAAAGCAAATAAAGGACTATTTCTCTGTTTAACCGCTTAGAATCTTTGGGCTGAATACCATTTCAACAGTTTTAGCAGTTTTTTTACTTGCACTGGACATCTTCTAAGGGTGGGGAGATATATGGCCAGAACAGCAAAGAAAAATAATGTTTTTCCCGTTTACACAATATATGCAGGCACCGCGGTAGTTTGGAGAAAGCTATTAGAGACTTCTAGTATATTGAAGCAGATTATGAAAACAGACATAATATGAAGAATTGTTAAATCAGTGGGGGTAATCTGTATCCAGTTTACAATAAACTACAAGGTGCGGACAAGTCGTAGGTTTCTGTTGAGGGGCCACAATAATGAAAGGATTGTTTCTCGCAGAAAAACTCATTTTATACTGTGCAGGTGCGGCCCGTCACGCACAAAAGCCTCTTCGGAGTTTGCAGGATTCCGAATGTTCTGCATCCTACGATCCGACCGTCAGCCTCAAGAGGAAGGCGTGACCCATAACTTCCAGCTATTGTCATGTCTTTTTGTCTCTTTACCTGGCTGGCGCTGGATTAGAAAGCCTTTCTTCAGCAGCAGGACAGCCACGCCGGAGAAAGAAGATCAAATTAACGTATGTAAAGCCAGAGCCAAGCATCCTCATCCCCCAATCCTCCAGGTATTTGCTTTAGGTATTCAAGAAAGACGACTTTACGAAGCAGTCACCACATCTTGAGCCGTCAACATTAGGTCATTTGAATCTCGTCAGTAAAACGGAATACTGACTCCGAGATAACACAGTTTGAAAATGTAAAAGGTGCTTGTTTTTTTTACAATTTAGTTGTGATAGTAAGCAATATATAACGGCAATTCAAACAAATGTAAACACCACAGATTGTTATAAGCTGAACTTTCTCAGTGTATTAAAACTATTTTCAAAGTAACGTTGTGCAGAAAGATTACACTTTTCCTCATAAGGCTGGATTAAAAGATAAAAAACTTAGTTTTCCAAAACTGAAATGACACATGATGTGATTAAATCTGAAATGGAAGTCACAAGCTTTTAAAAACCTTCACTGTATTCCAACACGTTACTGCAAAATGAAATATTGTTCAATCATTTCCCAAATGGTGGGTAGTACATCGAATCAGAACATTCAACAAACTCCTTATATTTTGTGGGTGCTTCAAATTCACATTTTACTGTTAGCTAAAACTATTGTCCTACTCACAGCAGAGAAACAGAAAAAAGACATAAGGAGACAGAAAAATATTGACAAAGAGAATAGAGGGACTAGAATAGATCACTAGATAGATGACAGTGAGAGACATAATGAAAGTGAGAGCGGTTGCAACACAGCCCTATACGTAGATATATAGGCAGATAAGGATGGCCAGAGGGCCAGAGAGATAGACAGAGATGGTTACAGATAGAAACAGACCTAGATATTGAGCTCAAAGCTCAAAGCTCCTGGGTGGCTGTGGTTTATTATTTTATAAGGGGTTTGTATTTACCTATTTTTGATCATTGCCATAGGCAGGTTTGTGAGGACCCTTTACCACTTTGACACCTACATGCCATAGCCTTCCTCCAAGGCCCTGGGCTGGGACTCAGGACTGCTCCGCAGCTGTTCAGACAACAGCTGTCTGCAACCCCCAGTTTTAAACATGCCCAGACATTTCCCTCCTACATTCACTCACTTTTCTTTGCACTTTTAAACACATATACAATTACCCATGTTATGCAGCCAGACCAGTCAAATTTAAGACCAACAGTTTGCTGCCAGACCTGCCAAATTTAAGACCATCAGTTTGCTTCCAGACCTGTCAAATTTAAGACCAGACCTGTCAATTTTAAGGCCAGTAGTTTGCTGCCAAACCTGTCAAATTTAAGACCAGCAGTTTGCTGCCAGACCTGTCAAATTTAAGACCAGACCTGTCAATTTTAAGGCAGCAGTTTAAGGCCAGACCTGTCCGATTTAAGACCAGCAGTTTGCTGCCAGACCTGTCAAATTTAAGACCAGACCTGTCAATTTTAAGGCCAGCAGTTTACGGCCAGACCTGTCAAATTTAAGGCCAGACCTGTCAAATTTAAGACCAGAGTTTAAGGCCAGACCTGTCAAATTTAAGACCAGAGTTTAAGGCCAGACCTGTCAAATTTAAGGCCTGTCAAATTTAAGGCCAGAGTTTAAGGCCAGACCTGTCAAATTTAAGGCCTGTCAAATTTAAGGCCAGAGTATGCTGCCAGACCTGTCAAATTTAAGGCCAGAGTTTGCTGCCAGACCTGTCAAATTTAAGGCCAGACCTGTCAAATTTAAGGCCAGAGTTTGCTGCCAGGCCTGTCAAATTTGGGACCAGGGGTTTTGCAATGTGTTTTTTACATCCTAACAGCTGGCCCCCTGTTTCAGGGTCTCATGGGAAGCTTTGCCTCAACATGCTACCTGGTTTTTTTCGCATCTCAAAGCTCAGGGGTTGCTGGGGTTTATTATTTTATAAGGTGTTTGTATTAACCTATTTTTTTTGGGAGAGAATTACCATAGGCAGGTTTGTGAGGACCATTTACAACTTTGACACCTACATGCCACAGACTTCCTCCCAGGCCCTGGGCTGTGGGGACTCAGGACTGCTCTGCATCTGTTCAGCCAACAGCTGTCTGCAACCTCCCAGTTTTAAACATGCCCAGGCATTTCCCTACTACATGCACACACTTTTTCTATGTACTTTTTTTAAAACACATACACAATTACCCCATGTTTTGCAATCAAACCTGTCAGTTTTGGGACTAGCCCTATATGTCACCCATTTAAAACCAGAGTGTTTGCGGCCAGCAAGTTGCTGCCAGACTTGTCAAATTTCCAGACACAAGTTTAAGACTAGGCCTGTCATATTTAAGACTAGAACCATCACATTTAAGGCCAGGATTCCTGGCCGGAGCTGTCAAATTTAAGGCCAGAGTTGAAGTGAAGGTATCACTATATACTACTGACATTACATAGCATATATGTTCCTGGCGGCGGGCTTCTAGCACACAATATTTTCTTCGGTGGTTGTTTTTCCATGTTGGTGGTTTCCTAACATGTATTAACCTGTTGGATTGTTATCTGGCATGTGCCTCGCTGTTGATTAGTTTCCTGGGTTGTGTTTCCCATTTCTTACATTGTCTGGTTCGCATTTTCCCATTGGGGGTTTCCCTATATGAACTCCAACATAGATGAGGAACTGGTGTTTATGTCTTCTTGGCACTACCTAGATGCTAACTGTTGAACCAGAACCAGCGGCACCAGAGAACAAACCAGCCAAAACTTTGGTAACATCGGGAAGCGAGACTGGTGAGCCGCGATCAGGATCAAGCAACAGGGGACAGAACAGAACAGAACAGAACAGCATACTGCAAATCCACAACTGCTCAGCAAGGCAGAACCAACAGGTGCAAACGAAACATGGCGGACAGGGAATCCAGATTGCAAACGCAACAACAGAAAAAAAGCAAAGGCGAGCCTCTAGTATCAGATTCACCTCTAAAGCAGAAGCCGAACATGAACGCCATGCTCGAAACCATCCTAAAGAAGCTGGCGGAGATGCACGACCTAGCAAAATGTACAAAACTTACCACTGAATCCATACAACTTGAGCTAGCGGCAGTCAGGGCTGACCTGAGCTCAGTCAACACCAGGCTCACAGCGGCAGAACAACGCATCAGTGACACAGAAGACGCCAATCAATGCACGAAAAAGGAAGTAAGAGATCTGAGCACAAAAACCGAATCTCTGCAAAGGATAACAGTCGAATTAGAAGACAAGAGCCGCAGGGAGAACATACGAATACTGGGAATCCTGGAAGGAGCCAAAGACGAAGCGGGATCATGCACCAGATTCTTAGAGGATCTTATCCCGAAAATAACGAACCTAAAATTCAACCGTCAATTCGAACTAGATAGGGCCTTCAGAGTTCCTGCCTCAAGACAACTCACGACAAAATTCACCAGACCCATAATCTGTAAACCACTGCGGTCTCAGCACATGGACGAGATCTTTAACTACGCCAGAAAAAATAACCAAATCATCTGGAAAGGGCAAAAAAATCATACTTACGCAGGACAACTCCAAAACAACAGTAGACATCAGGAAAGGCTTCCTCGCTCAGCGCCAGGCTCTCAAAAGCAAAGAAATCCTATTCACCTTTGTTACCCCAGCCAAATTCAAAATAACAGACAGAGGCAAAAGCCACTTCTTCACCGACCCACAGGACCTGCACGAATACCTGAAAAGACCTCCAACTTCACTGATGGAACTTTCAACACAAGGCACCACTAAAAGAGGCCCCTCTCCAGACATTACGAGTGAGTAGAGGCACGAGTAAGCCTGCCAACCATCAATCTACAAACAATGCAACCGTCAACTACCTCAAGAAGAACAAGCCAAAGCACTCTCAGGGATCCAACCTACCTCAGGGAAAGGAAAAAGAAGTCTTGAACCGTATCTACCTCAAGGCAACGGACGCACTCAAGGCAACGGACACACAGAAAGCTGGCGGGCCAGAATGCAAGGTATCCTTTTTAAAACAGTATTAGAGTCCCAAGCCACTGGTTATGGCCGGGTCTATTGACCTCAACAGAAGAGGCACCCAGGCTACTATACGAACTCTGGGCGGGTCACTTCGCCTACACAAAACGACTACATAAAAATTACCTATTGAATTGACTTGAATTTTTACTTGGCTTCAGGAGGCGCAATGGCGATCCTGCCGTTGCTCCTTCCAGAATCTAGATGTGGGGGGAGGGGGAAAGGGGATGGGGGAAGACAGGGACAGGGGAGAGGGGAGGAAGGACAGGACTTTTCTTTATTCCAACTTTCACACTTTCTTATCTTTACTTATTCACTCTACACTACCGCAGAATCCATGCCTTGGGACGATCAAATAGACCCGTGGGGGTCGGGCACAGACAGCAGCTCTTACACAACCCAGATAATGGCTAACAACAACATCCCTGTCGCGCTGGCGACCGACCTAAAAATAACCACACTCAACGTAAAGGGTCTAAATCACCCCATTAAGCACGGAAAATTGTTGATTACTTAAACAAATCCAAGAGTGATATAGTCCTACTACAGGACACTAAACTAGACAAAGACAGTTACAAACTAGTTAGAGCGTAGTGGATCGCCCAGGCAGTGTGCTCCCCAGCCACCAGAAAGAGAGGAGGCGTCATAACGCTCATCTCCAAGAAATCCAAACTCACGATTAACTCACACTCGCACGATAGCGAAGGCAGGCTACTTATAACAAACATCTCAAGAGGGAGTGACCAGATCCACGTTGCAAACATATATGGCCCAAACTCAGACGATCTCTCCTTCTGGAAAGGAGTGGCTGACAACCTTGCCAAAATACCACAAAATGAACTGCTGATTGTGGCAGGTGATTTCAACTTGCCCCTAGACCCACTGCTAGACAGACAATCCCACTGTCGATACCACCCCAGCAGCTCCCACAACGCACTCCTCAACATCTGCACAAAATGTAACCTTAAAGACTCATGGCGACTCACACACCCAACTACGAGAGATTACACCTTCTACTCAAACCCACACAAAACACACACGAGAATAGACTATATCCTAATATCAGGGACCCACACGCACATGATAGAGGAGGCACAAGTAGAACCAAGACTTGTATCAGACCACTCTGCAGTCAGCCTGAAACTGGCCGGCAGGCATAATGAAGTAAAGGCGCGTAGATGGACGTTCAGAAGCAGCACTATCACAGACCCCGCGCACAAAAAAGAAATCACAGACGCCCTCACCGAATACATGATCACTAATGATAATGAAGTCAGCATAAATACACTATGGGACGCTCTGAAAGCCACAATTAGGGGGAAGCTAATTGGCATATCAGCTAGGATTAACAAAAAGACAAAGGTAAGGCTAACTGAGTTAGAAGCAGAAATCAAAAAGCTAGAACTAGAATTTATAAAGGACAATGGAGGGGAAACCACCCTTCAGAGACTAACAAACGCCAGATACGAATCAGAATCACAAGCGAAAGAGCAGGCCTCTGGTTCAACAGATGCAAGGCACTGAACCTATGCGAATCTAACAAGGCAGGAACACTCCTGACCTCTTAACTGAAGTACAAAAACAATCAGAGGGCAGTCACTGCGATCACTGAGGCCAGCAACAAAACACACACCAAACACAAAGATATTCTAAGAGTCTTTAGGCAATTCTAATCAGACCTCTACAGAAACGACAAACAACTAGATAAGGATGCATGTCAAAAGTACTTAGATAGGTTAAACCTACCCAAACTAGACAACGGGGACAGCACAAAACTGGGGACAGACTTTACCACAGCAGAGATAGAAACGGCAGTCCGGTCCCTAAAAAAAGAACAAAGTCCCGGGCCCAGACGGCTACACAGGAGACTTCTACAAATCTTTCCTACCACAACTTGCGCCACTCATGAAAAGAGTCTTTAATCACGCAGCACAAACAGGAAGAATAACAGCATCAATGACAGGAGCTACCATAACTGTAATAACCAAAGAGGACAAAGACCCCCAACTACCAAAAAACTACAGACCAATCTCCCTCATCAATGCAGATTGCAAAATCTACACAATGATTTTGGCAACAAGAGTAAACAAGGTACTCCCGAAACTTATAAGCAATACCCAGGTTGGTTACATGAAAGGCAGAATTGCCAGTGACAATACGCGCCTTCTATGTCACATTTTAGAACAAACCCAAAAGATCCCCTTCGAATTCGTCGCCATAGCTCTAGACGCGGAGAAGGCTTTCGATAAAGTCTCATGGCCCTTTCTAGAGCAATGCATGAGAAATTTCGGACTAGGGGAAGAGTGCATAAAAAAGATAATGGCCTTATATCAGACACCCACTGCATGCATCACAATAAATGGAGGCCTATCAGACCCACTGACCCTCCAACAAGGCACGCGACAGGGCTGCCCACTATAGCCCGCCCTCTTCCTCTTGGCTCTGGAGCCCCTCATCCAAAGCCCCTCATCCAAAGCATTCAACTAAACGAGAAAATACGCGGGATACACATTGGCGACACGACTACAAAAGTAGCTGCCTACGCCGATGACATACTAATCATGACAGAGCAGCCAAAAGTCTCAATGAAGCACTCATGGCCACAATAAGTGAATACTCCATCCTCTCAGGATACAAACTCAATAATGATAAGTCAGAATGTATACCGCTAAACGTCCACTGCAACAAAGAGGTGCTGGGCACGTCGGGAAACAAGTGGCAGCCGGGTCACGTGAGATATCTGGGTATCTACTTCAGCACTGACCTGCTCACCACGCTCAGACACAATGAGAAGCTGGTGCTAGACAAGATCCAAAAACAACTTTAAGCATGGTCTCCCAAATTCATGTCCTGGTGGGGGAGAATAGAGACCATAAAAATGATATCAGCCCCCTGGTAAACTACCTCTCAAGCATGCTCCCATTATTCCTCTCAGAAGAATTCCACCAAAAATTAGACAAACTGTGCTCCAGATTTCTGTGGCGAGATAAAAAGGCCAGAATAAGTATGAAAAAACTAAGAAGACCCAAGAACCAAGGAGGGGTGAATATGGCAGACTTCAAGGCACTCAAACTAGCTTTCCTAGCCAAGCAGGGCACACACTGGTTAGAGCACACTACAAATTACATACCAGCCTGGCTACAGCTAGAAAGAGCAATACTTAAAAACCTCAGCCCACTTGCCCTACTCACAACCAACACACACCCACTCTGTACTGACCCAATAATGAAAAACACTAAGATTGCACTACTTAAACTAGACAGCAAACTGGAGGTGAGCATCAAAGGCTCTAAGGCTGAATCCCTATGGTCAAATAATGCTATAAAATACAAAGGCAAAAAACTTTATTACGACAACTGGATAATGAAGGGTATCTCTCACCCCTACCAACTTGAAGCAAACTCCGCACCAATAACCTTCGCTGACCTAAAATCATCTCTCCAACTAGATGACTCAGACATATAGGTTCCTAAAGATCAAAACAGCCCTGACAAAGTCCAAAATAAAAAACACAAAACCCTCCATTTTCCAATATGTCGCTAACATAAATAGACTGGGGCACCAAGTCTCACACATATATAAAACTCTCACAGGGAAGAAGAATTGCACCAATGAAAAGACAGAGAAATACTGGAACACTTGCATACACCCACCACTAAACGAGCTAGAATGGAACAGTCTATGGTCATTAGCTACACAAACCAAGATCACCCCAACACTGGCGCAAACAAAACTGTGGCTCCTACATAAAACATTCTGAACACCAGAGCGTCTACACAAGCTAGGACTCAGGGACAACAATACATGCTGGAACTGCAACAGCACTAGGGGGGGACCTGGAACACCTGATCTTTCTGTGCCCGACTCTCAAGGGGTTCTGGGGAAGGGTTTTTGATTTCATAGACAAAGTGCTCAACTGTAGAATGCCAAGAGAATTCCCCTCCATCATCACAGCCCCTATCCGCACTGACCTCTCCTCAGTAGGGGAGAGACAACTCATGGACCTCCTCTTAATCGCGGCAGTCAAGCTAATCCTCACAAACTGGAAATAATAATAATAATAATAATAATAGGGGCATTTGTAGAGCGCTGAGTTACGCACATCGGCACATCCAAAGTGTCGTATAGCGGATGGCTGTCATGGATCACCTACTTACGAGGAGCGGACTCACTGGCGATAAAATACTTGCCCTGGAAAAACACCTCTAGAGACTTATGGGAACCACTGGACAAGTCCTTACAAACCTTTGACCCACCGTAAGAAGCAACCAACCAGAATGAACCCCCTGCACGCAGATGCACTCCCCAATGCCACAATCGTTACCAATATTAAACTATTATCTTACTCTTTCTTTACTTATTCATATCTTTCCTATTCCTCTCTCCCTACATTACTCCTACAAGCAAGTAAAGAGAGCCCGACATCAAACTTGTATTGTATGTCTCAACCTATAAGCACACCGGCGGGCCTCATATTATGAATTGATCCCTGTTTACTGTATGTACAAATACCATAAATATATATATATTTTTTAAAAGAAGTGGGGGGGGAGACAATATGTAAATGACCTCATGACGTCACGTGCTGAACGTTTCCCGGTGTCTGAAAATTACACCGCGACACGTTCAGCATATTTCTGTGTGGCCCAGGTTTTTGGCAGGAGGACGGCGTCGACCCTGTTAAAAGAGTGGGAGGGCGCGTGTACCTGCGTGTACCCCCTACTCGAGCCCTGGTTATGTGTTCCATAAAAAAATACAAGATAGGCAAAGGCAGACTAAGGGGTTCGTGCATATGTTTGGTATGTTTTCTAATCTTTTAGTAAGCACAGGTGGATGTGAAAGTTTGCTGGGCCCCACTATGTCTTATACAAGCCAAAGAACATAAACGTATTTTATCTTGAACCTGTGTCAGACAGTTATTAACTTTTATTTATTGGTTGACCTCAGCAGAGGTCATTAAAATATACCTTTTATTCTGAATTTTTGTCCTGATTTTCACACTTTGTCATTAATTTCACAGGCAGTGCCCAGAATTTGCCCCCACGCCATGCAGTCACCTCACTTAAACCTGTGGATCCAGGCTCTGCGGAAAGGCTAAAAAGAACTGGCCTGAACCCAGTTCGGTCTTCGGAGAGCAGTCATATCATGTCTTGTTTTTGTGTCTGCCAAATACTTCCTCCAGCTGCCTCGTCTCCATCCTCCACAGCACCACTGCGTGCCTGACACCTCATTGGTTACCCCGGAAGACAGCGGCCTCTCGGATTGGACGGGCTTCCCTTTCGTGTAGGCGTGCACCCAGAGGCTGCGTGATCGTCTCGTGCCTGGCAGAGTCCTCGCTGGGCAGCTTTCCACTTTGTTTCCAATTAAAGGCAGGGCTGTGGAGGCCAATTCAAGGATCTGAAATAGCCTGTTATTGTGAGAGGTGCTATGTATGTTAGCAGAATCCAATCCCAGGTACATTGCAGCCTGGCCCCTCCCGGTTCTCCAGTTCATTCTGAAGGCCATGGCCTTTTAATACGGACTTAGTTTTAAAGAGACCACCGCATGCACTCATCACTCAGTCATCCATTCGCCCATCTATCCATCTGTACCTTTTAACAGTCTATAGCACCGAAGATTTGCTAACTTAGTAAAATGAACTGTTGCTGAAATGTGAGTATAAACTGATAGCCCCAGCGCATTTCAGCCTTTCATCTCAGCTGTGGATAAAAGGGGTGCCATTACCTAAAGTAAACCAAAAAGGGACTACTATTTGAAGAACTTCAAAGATGCAAGCCGTGTTTCGAACCTCTCTTAAACAGATGCTGGTGTTCTACTAACTCGGTTTTTCTTTCTCATTCTATTGACTCTAGAAGAATGAACAGCTAAGTCAGTCTCGGTAGAATTTACATCTGCGAGGAGAAGGTCAAACACAGATGTGTTACTGTGCAGCTGGGTCTAAAGCCACATAACGGTTTTGCTATCTACGTGCGCGCGTTCCTATAGCACGTAAACAGGAGCACCCTGTTGTCCAATCAGCACTGTTGCGTGAAGGTCAGCGCCCCGACGCTGCTCAAATTAGCCTCTCTTGCCCTTTGCCCCCCAGGGGTCAGGGCAGACACCCAACCCAGACAGATCATTTCAGGGGGCGCACCAAGGTCACACGTAGGAAGCAGAACGTGCAGCCATCCGAGGCAGTCGACCTTTCACCCAGATCCTGGCTGCCATGACAGGCGCGGGCTCCGGCACGTGCCGTGGCCGTCCCGAACACTGCAGGTGGAAGAACAGGTTTCCGCTCTTTGGCAGGCGGCCCAGGCATTTACTAGCACCATTAAAGGCTTTTATATACAGTTGCATTGGTAGATATTGTAAGGATAAAAATAGACATAAATCCATAGGATCTGCAACTAAATGCAGGTGAAAGTTTAGGAAGATACTTTTAAAGCTAGCTCACCTGATGGGGCGAAGTAGGTGCTGGAATAACAAGCATTGGCAATGCAATAGGACTTGCATTTACAAAGTATTGGCATTGTAAATGACAATGCCTTTTAATGTTTTTAAAACAGATAAGTAAAAGGTATTATCATTACAATGCCAATAGCTTAAACTCTTGCAAATGCGACACCTATTGCATTGCAAATGGGTTCGGCGCCCATGCTATAAAGATTTTTTTAAAGCGTAATGGGGGAGTAGCAGGCAGGACAAAGCTGTTTGAGAAAATAGTGCTCGGAGGCTGTAATTAAAGCCTACCCAGTAACAACACACATAACGGGGGTGTCCTCATGGAAGGTTCCAAAAACGACAAGGCAGGACTAAGAAGCCTATTGACCAATGAAAATCAACAGTTTACAGTGGACAATGACACACGCCAATGAAAAATATGGGCGGGGTTTCAAGTCCATACCTGAATATAGCATGCCTCGCAGTGCATGCACTGCCCAGGCATGACCCAAAACGCGCATACTCCAGGTCTGGATAGAGGTACATTGTGGGAGTTTGAGGGTGTGTATTGTAAAGGCTCAGAAGATGTATCAGCATTGGGATACTTGTGCAAGCTTCAGGTGAGGGGTAGAGAGGAGTGTATCCAGTACTTGTAATCTACTGCATGAGGCAAGTTAAATTGGAGGTGCTTTAGGGGATCCCTGCAGCTATCCCAGGGTCAGGACAGCGGTACAAGACAGGTCAGGGTGGGTTTCTCTCAATGGTGGGATATGGGTGCATACTAGTAAGGACAGCAGTGAACTGTGAGGGCTCTGTGGATGTCTTTGTAGTGGGACAGTGATGCAATGCACATCGAGATATAGTTGTATTGTGAGAGCTCTGCTCAGTATTAGGACAGTCGTATGTGACAGATGGGTACAGACATGTCTCAGTAGTGACATACTGGTGCATACACACAAGGATAGGGTGCATTGCAAAGGATGTGTGGGTAACTCAGCAGTAGAATAGTGGTGCACGAATAGCCAAGCTAGAGGCATATGGTGAGAGCTCTAGAGACATCTCAGTAATGGGACAGTCATTTGTATTTATTTATTTATAAAGTTTTATATAGCGCGAACAGGACCCCGAAGGATATCAGAGCGCTTTACAAAGGGATGAAAGGAAGGACATAATTGCAATATATGGTGTTCTTTGTACAATCTTTAGGTCTCCGGTGAAGTTAGACCTGCTGCACATATCTGAACTCAATCCTTGCCCCCGCCCCACATGCTTTGGGAGCACTCAATAGATGAGCGGGACAGAGCTACTCTGGGTAAATTCCCTGCAAATTGGAAAAGATTACAGAAAGCATACAAACGCTGTGTCATTCCATATTAGTGAGTTTGCACTGAATGCCAACTTTAAATCTGTCCCTAAGTGGGGGGGGGGGGGGGGGGGGGGTTGTAATGACCAACCGATGGAAGGCTGCCAGCACTTGGGTTGGTAACACTCCAATGCTCATTTTCCACCAACCCTAAAAAAGTTCCATTGTAATGATTTTTTTCTGATATCCTTTTCCTTAAAGATCTGGTCTTGCTCAAGCGAGGATGGCAGGAAATGTTGTTCAGCAGCCTCTCGATCAACCTCGGATAAGAAGGGACAATGCTGAGAACGCATGGCATCTGCTGCTGCTGCCCATTACTGTGATACTGCCAGCCCTGGCATGGCCCAGTGACTGCGGGTAGCCATGCCCATGTGAGTGGAAAGTGGAGCAAAGGTGAGGAAACTCATTGGAGTCAGATGAAAGCCTTGAAGGGCATTCAGGACAATGGAGGAGGGAGGTCAGCTGCTGTTATGTATGCAAGAATTGTATTTATTTCCAGGATTTCTCCACCCTCCTGGCATACAGCGTACGTGCTGAACATGCAGTTGGGTATATATATATATATATATATATATATATATATATATATATATATATATATATATATAGATATATATTCACTGAAAAAACAAAGGTTATGGGGCTGTAGTTAGGTAGTTAGATGGAAATGTCAATTAAAACATGCAGTTTTTAAACACACAAACCCACTGAAATTCAACCATAAAAGTTATATCAAGGAACTATGGGCCAGATGTAGGTAATTCATATTTACCGACTCTTAAATACCGAATTTTACCGATTCGGTATTTAAGAGTCGGTAAATATGAAGGGGGGAGATGTAGGTATTACAGAATCTGTAAATACCGAATCTTTAAGATTCGGTATTTACCGATTCTGTAAATACCGAATCGGTATTGCCCATTGATTCCTATGGGCCTTGAAGCCCATAGGAATCAATGGGCAATACCGATTCTGTAATTACAGAATCGGTAAATACCGATTTTAGCAAGGGTGCAGGGGGTGTCACTTTGTCACCCTCTAGCACCCCAAAGACGGGCATGTTTGCCATGTGGCACACAGACATGCCCTAAGGGCATGTCTGTCTGTCACATGGCTAGGTGTGCATGCACACCTGGAATCAGTATTTTACCACCCAATTGGATTGGGTGGTAAAATACCGATTCTGTAAGGCCTTAGGGACTCTGAAGAGTCCCACCTACATCTGGAAGGTACCGAATCGGTAAAAATACCGATTCGGTATTGTACAGATTCTTTACATTTACCCATTCGGTAAATTTACAGAATCTGTAACATCTGGCCCCCTACATCACAAGATGCCAAATACCGCTCGGAAACGGCCGAATTCGGCCGTTTCCGACCGGTATTTGCCACCTACATCGGGCCCTATAACCCTTGCACTAAAGTAGCTATAACTTGCTTCCCTGCCATTCACAGTGTATTCATCAGTGATATAATTTCAGATGTTGTAGTGATGTTTTCATTGATGTCGTAGACCATATCATGAGTGATATAGTAGGTAAGGTAATTTGCACTCATACATGACAGGGGGCACAGACATGTCTCAGTAGTGAGATACTGGTGCATACACACAAGGACAGGGTGCATTGCAAAGGATGTGTGTATAACCCAGCAGTAGGATAGTGGAGCACGAATAGCCCGGCTACAGGCATATGGTGAGAGCTCTAGAAACATCTCAGTAATTGGACAGTCATACATGACAGGGGGCACAGACATTTCTCAGTAGTGAGATACTGGTACATGCACACAAGGACAGGGTGCATTGTGATAGATGTGTGGATAACCTAGCAGTATAGTGGTGAACGACTAGTCCGGCTAGAGGCATATTGTGAGACCTCTGTAGACATCTCAGTAATGAGACAGTCATACATGACAGGGGGCACAGACATGTCTAGGTAGTGAGATACTGGTGCATGCAGACAAGGCCAGGGTGCATTGTGATAGATGTGTGGATATCTCAGCAGTAGGATAGTGGTGCATGACTAGTCCAGCTAGAGGCATATGGTGAGAGCTCTGTAGACATCTAAGAAATAGGACAGTTGTACATGGTAGGGGGCACAGATGTGTCTCAGTAGTCCGATACTGGTGTATACACACAAGCATAGGGTGCATTGCAACAGATGTGTGGATATCTGAGCAGTAGGATAGTGGTGCACGACTAGTTTGGCTAGAGGCATACTGTGAGAGCTCTGTAGATATCCCAGTGCTGCATGACAAATTAGGGTAGAGGTGCATTGTCGGAGCCCTGTAGATATCTCAGTGAGGAGACAGTTGTACATGACATTTCGGTGCAGGAGCGTCTCAGTGGTGGGATACTGGTGCACGTAGACATGGAAAGCTCTAGTGATAGTAGTGCATCACAAGTCAGGATAGAGGTGCATTGTGAGAGCTCTGTAGATACCTCAGTGATACATGTCGTACTTGACAGGTTGCAACAATGGTATCTTCGTGCACACCTATTGGTTTTTGTTCTGTTATTCAATTGATAATACGGCGCTATCCTTGTCGCACTGTGTCAGGCAGTGCCTTTACGTAAATTGCTTCACAATGTGGTCAGTCAGGTTGACACAAGAGTGTCTCAGTGGTGGGATACTGGTGCACATAGACATGGACAGCTCTAGTGATAGTAGTGCATTGTCGGAGCCCTGTAGATATCTCAGTGAGGAGACAGTTGTACATGACATGTCGGTACAGGAGCGCCTCAGTGGTGGGATACTGGTGCACGCAGACAAGGACAGCTCTAGTGATAGTGGTGCATCACAAGTCAGGATAGAGGTGCATTGTGAGAGCTCTGTAGATAGTTCAGTGATACATGTCGTACTTGACAGGTTGACACAAGAGTGTCTCAGAGGTGGGATACTGGTGCACGTAGACAGGGACAGCTCTAGTGATAGTGGTGCATCACAAGTCAGGATAGAGGTGCATTGTGAGAGCTCTGTAGATATCTCAGTGCTACATGTCGAACATGACAGGTTGTCACAAGAGTGTCTCAGTGGTGGGATACTGGTGCACGTAGACAATGACAGCTCTAGTGATAGTGGTGCATCACAAGTCAGGATAGAGGTGCATTGTGAGAGCTCTGTAGATATCTCAGTGGTGAGATGCAGCTGCATGCGGACAAGGACAGCACTGTACCCTGAGGGCTCTGTGGGGGTATAGTAGTGCATGACACTTCCGGGTAGACGTGCATTCTGTGAACTCCTTAAACGTGGGATTGGGACACTAAGGCTCTGTGAAGGGCAGCCCAGATGGGCTAGAATGGGATAGTTCCTTTATAATGTAAATTATATATAAATGTTAATGACAATACTGAAAATCTATCCATCTCAAAAAATTCGACAGCAAGGCGTAACACTGCACTGTTTACCACCAATTGTAATTGTGGCTTACACCCAATTTCTGCACACCCCCAAAACCCCTTTGATACTGTGGCACAGCACAAAAGGATTTTTGGGGGTTGTGAGGAGAAATGAGCTGTGAGCGCGAGATTAAGTCGCAGGAGAGATATAAACTCTCATAGTGCCCATCATCTTCTTTCTAGGGACTTGGAACTTTTGAACTAAATGTGTGAGAGAGTGTGAGGTCCGAGCGCAATGCCGTTATATTTTAAAGTTCATATGTTTAAAAAGCCACTTTCGTCAATTTTACAGCGTGCGAACAGAGTGGCGCCTCTTGTCATGGGCGTCTTGACTTAAAAATCACAATGTCGTGCTCCCACCAGCCGTGAGAGCATCCCCTGTTGCATAGCTAGTTAATCCTCCTGGCTATCCCAGAGTTCCTCCAAATTTCACTTACAAATACCATAGTCAACTTTTTGCGAATTTATTTAATTCATAAATTTTTTCAAAAGTTCGTCTTTCAATCACAAATTGTGTTCTATAAGATTATAATCATTTCCAATCCATTAGTCCAATGCATTTCGGTCATTGTTGACCTTCATCAGGGACAATCAGCTGAAACAAGGTACTATAATGCTAGTGTCAATCAATTGTAAAATAAAATTATCAAATTGTCGTTTACATACATCTTACCGAAACAAACATTGTGTTGAAAAATCGTTTTCAAACGTGATTCCCCCAGTGCATAAGTGCTATATAACGTGAATATAAAAAAATAATGCCAACTAGGCACTCACATGTGCTCATGATCATCAGTTCTTGAATGGCGTGCAACTGAAGAGTAAAACACAACTGAAAAGTAAAATGACATCGAGCAGCTCACTTTACAAGAACTTTTAAAGCAATGTGCTGTTTAAAAGGAATTCTTAAAGCAGTGTGTTGTTTGGAAAGGCCAGACAACGTTAATGCGATAATCTAGAACTTACATCTCAGACGAAAAACGCCTATAGCAGTCTTCCTTTACTCATTTCGAATGTTGCCGGCATTAGCAGGGCATCTAACCAATAGCGTGTCCTTTCTTAACAGCAGTGTGACCTCGAATAGAATGATGAGTTCTGATTGGCCCGTACTCCGGTCGGAAAACGGCCAATGAGAGGGCTACCATACTCGTTGTTCAATATGGCATTTCGGTTTGACAACAATAAAGTTTCTGCATCTTAAGTCATTAAAAAACAATAAGGATTGTAGTGTTAGCTTTAAAAATGAAACAAATAAGAAAAACAGTATGAAAATGCAGTATGAAAATCCTAAATCATAGCGTTAATGAAAACATGCATAATATACCACTGGATAAATGTATGGACATTCATACGCGTAGGCAAGGCTAAAGCAACAGAGTGCTTTTATCATCTTTACAACTACAATGTTTAAACCATTCAAGATATCTTGTGTGTTTAAAGGTAGTCAGGATAGAGGTGCATTGTGAGAGCTCTGTAGATATCTCAGTGCTACATGTCGTACATGACAGGTTGTCACAAGAGTGTCTCAGTGGTGGGATACTGGTGCACGTAGGCAAGGACAGCTCTAGGGATAGTAGTGCATCACAAGTCAGGATGGAGGTGTATTGTGAGTAGACAAGGAAGCTCTAGTGATAGTAGTGCATCTTAAGTCAGGATAGAGGTGCATTGTGAGAGCTCTGTAGATATCTCAGTGATAAATGTTGTGCATGACAGGTTGGCGCAGGAGAGTCTCAGTGGTGGTATACTCGTGCACGTAGACAAGGACAGCTCTAGTGATAGTGGTGCATCACAAGTCAGGATAGAGGTGCATTGTGAGAGCTCAGGTAGATATCTCAGTGGTGAGATACAGCTGCATGCGGACAAGGACAGCACTGTACCCTGAGGGCTCTGTGGGGGTATAGTAGTGCATGACACTTCCGGGTAGACGGGCATTTTGTGAACTACTTAAACGTGGGATTGGGACACTAAGGCTCTGTGAAGGGCAGCCCAGATGGGCTAGAATGGGATAGTTCCTTTATAATGTAAATTATATATAAATGTTAATGACGATACTGAAAATCTATCCATCTCAAAAAATTCGACAGCAAGGCGTAACACTGCACTGTTTACCACCAATTGTAATTGTGGCTTACACCCAATTTCTGCACACCCCCAAAACCCCTTTGATACTGTGGCACAGTACAAAAGGATTTTTGGGGGTTGTGAGGAGAAATGAGCTGTGAGCGCGAGATTAAGTCGCAGGAGAGATATAAACTCTCATAGTGCCCATCGTCTTCTTTCTAGGGACTTGGAACTTTTGAACTAAAACAGTGCTTTAATAGGGCTGGTACAGTCTGGTACGTAGTACCGGCACTTTTTTATTTTGAGAGGGAAAGTGCCGGCACTTCTCAAGAGTGACGTAGTATGTTTAATTGGAGAGTACTGGCACTATTCAAGAGTGATTTAATTGGAGAATACCTGTATTTCTCAAGAGTGACGTAATACGTTTAATTGGAGAGTACCTGCACTTCTCAGAAACAAGCAGGTACTCTGATACAGAGTACCTTGAAGAACTGAAATCTTCATTCTCAGGGAATACTTACTAATAAAAAGAACTTGGCACAGAAGCTGAAAATATGAAAAGACATCTTTATTAAATTTAATAAGTGAGGCCACGTCACACAGAAGCCGTAGCAACTGAATGAGGTAGTCTGAAGAGTACAGAGAACAGAGGCCTTGTATATGCTCTCAGGGTTACAAACTTCAGCATACAAATAAGGGGCAGTCCTAGCTTTTGCAAGCATGCCTAACATTCCTTCTTACACAATCAGGACAAACCCATAATAAAAGGACCACAACCCATATCATAAACAGACCATAAAAGAAGGAACAGAAAACAGATAAGAAGCAGTATAAGGGTTGTGTGTGTGTGCATACCAAACTCTACAATGTCCTGTGCTTTGATCCTCAATCTTGATCAGCTAAAGGGCAGGAACTGGTTTAACAAGGTCAGCTTCAGGCAACAGGGTCAGTTCACTCAGGTCAAACAGGAGTCAGCATGAACTCAAGCTAAGGTCTACATGTCCTTAAAAGACTTGTTTCAGCCACAATCATGGCCTATGTGAGGGCAACCACAAAATGGCTGTCATACACAAAATGGAACCCACGGGTTCAGAATTCACAGAACCTCAGTACCTGCACTCCTATTTTTCCATTTCAAGCACTGAACTAAAGTAAACATTTTTTAAAAAGTAACCTGTTTCTGAAAGAAGGAAAAAGCCCCAATGTGGTTGATTCTTGGTAATACATTGTAGATACGAAAGTACGTCTTCTTGCTCGTTAGATTACATTTAGAAAGGGTGAATAGCTCCTTTTCAGATGACCCTAATGCTCTGTTCCGACAAAAATATGTAATTCCTCTTTAAAGAATAACAATAATCTTTTAATGCACCCTTCCCGCAGTGCTCTACATAGAATGTATTTACAACAAGGGGTGGTGAGGGACAGAGTCTCTGAATTAAGCAGAATACTCTCACCCAGTCAAAAGATCAGGGCTAGATCCAACACCGTTTTTTAGCTCATTGCACCATCCCAGTTTTGAAGCTTGTTTCCTTCCCAGTGTAAGAATTGGCTTTTGTAGTCTGGTCTGCCCTGTTCCCATGATGCACTGGGCCAGGGACAGACTAATTTGCATACAGCCAGGTTCTGAAACTGGGATGGTGCAATGAGCTAAAAAACGGTGTTGGATCTAGCTCTGATCTCTGCTTAATTCAGAGACTCTGTCCATCACCACCCCTTGTTGTAAATAACTACATAGAATGTATGCACAATTATTAGCACCAGATGAACATGTCTTACTGTTCTCAACAATCTCATGGGAATAAAGACCGGATCACCCTGGCGAGATGTTAATCTGTGACCTGTAATATCATGCGGCTCTCAAAAGTTCAACTCACTAAGTTATCTCACCAGCACTGCCTGTATAGTGTAAAAGCACAATGTCTACCGTTGACAAGCGCCGCCTTGCTCTTGTAACAAACAGGAAATATATATGCAGAAACACCTACGCCTCCCTTGATTTCAACTGCCATTGCTCCTCGATTGAGATGCCCCAGGAACCTAGTTTTCAATTCACAAGGGCGAGCAACTTAAAGCCCAAAATGGAAACTACTAGGACTTGGATTGGCCAATATGATTGTTCACACTGTTGAGTAGTATGGTAAGCTTTCACTATTGGAGTTTAACAGACACTGGTCTGTGTGAGCTTCCTCTCTCTTAGACCGTCGCCCTGTTTGGTGAGCTGGTCATTTTGAGGTTCCACCACCTAGGACTGGTCAGTGCTAGCTTCCACTTCTTTTTACTGGTCAGAGTGAGCTTCCACTACTCAGTATGAGCTTCCACAAACTTGAACTGGTCAGTACGAGCTTCCTATGTCTTGGATTAGTTTGTAAGAGCTTCCACTTCAATGGTCAGCGTGACCTCCCTTCCTTTCAGTCTGGCAAAGGTGAGCTCCTCTTTCCGAGTCTGGTCAGGTTTGCTACCACTTCCCTGGACTGCTCAGTGTGAGATTTCTTGGATTGGCCAGTGTGAACTTCCTCTCGCTTGGATTAGTTTGTGCGAACTTCCACTTCCCTGGTCAGTATGACTTCTCCTCTCTCAGGCTGGTTGATGTAAGCTTCTGCGCCATTGGACTGCTATTGTGAGCTTCCACTTCCAAAAAATGGTCAGTGTGAGCTTCCCCTCTCTCAGGCAGGTTAATGTTACCTTCTGCACCATTGGACTGCTATTGTGAGCTTCTACGTCCATAGTCTGGTCAGTGTGAGGTTCCCCTCTCTCAGGCAGGTTAATGTCAGCTTCCGTGTCCTTGGACTGCAAGTGTGAGCTCCTACTTCCATAGTCTGGTCAGTGTGAGGTTCCTCTCTCTCAGGCAGGTTAATGTTAGCTTCTGTGTCCTTGGAATGCTAGTGTGAGCTTCTACTTCCAAAGAAAGGTCAGTGTGAGGTTCCCCTCTCTCAAGCAGGTTAATGCTAGCTTCCGCGTCCTTGGACTGCTAGTGTGAACTTCTACTTCCAAAGAAAGGTCAGTGTGCGGTTCCTCCTCTCTCAGGCAGGTTAAAGTTAACTTCTGCATCCTTGGACAGCTAATGTGAACTTCTACTTCTTTGGACTGCTAGTGTGAGCTTCTACTTCCAAAGTCTGGTCAGTGTGAGGTTCCCCTCTCACAGGCAGATTAATGTTAGCTTCCGTGTCCTTGGACTGCAAGTATGAACTCCTACTTCCAAAGAACGGTCAGTGTGAGTTTCCCCTCTCTCAGGCAGGTCAATGTTAGCTTCTGCTCCTTGGTCTGCTAGTGTGAGCTTCTACTTCCACAGCCTGGTCAGTGTGAGCTTCCCCTCTCTCAAGCAGTTTAATGTTAGCTTCCACGTCCTTGGACTGCAAGTGTGAGCGCCTACTTCCAAAGAACGGTCAGTGTGAACTTTCCCTCTCTCAGGTAGGTTAATGTCAGCTTCTGCAGCCTTGGACTGCTAGTGTGAGCTTCTACTTCCAAAGAAAGGTCAGAGTGAGCTTCCCCTCTCTCAAGCAGGTTAAAGTTAACTTCTGCATCCTTGGACAGCTTATGTGAACTTCTACTTCTTTAGTGTGAGCTTCTACTTCCATAGTCTGGTCAATGTGAGTTTCCCCTCTCTCAGGCAAGTCCATGTTAGCTTCTGCGTCCTTGGTCTGCTAGTGTGAGCTTCTACTTCCATAGTCTGGTCAATATGAGCTTCTCCTCTCTCAAGCAGATTAATGTTAGCTTCCACGTCCTTGGACTGCAAGTGTGAGCACCTACTTCCAAAGAACAGTCAGTGTGAGCTTTCCGTCTCTCAGGTAGGTTAATGTCAGCTTCTGTGTCCTTGGACTGCAAGTGTGAGCTCCTACTTCCAAAGAATGGTCGGTGTGAGCTTCCTCTCTCCCAGGCAGGTTAATGTTTGCTTCTGGGTCCTTGGACTGCTAGTGTGAGCTTCTACTTCCAAAGAACGGTCAGTGTGAGGTTCCCTCTCTCATGTAGGTTAATGCCAGCTTCCGCATCTTTGGACTGCTAGTGTGAGCTTCTATTTCCAAAGCAAGGTCAGAGTGAGCTTCCCCTCTCTCAGCGAGGTTAATGCCAGCTTCCGCGTCCTTGGACTGCTAGTGTGAGTTTCTACTTCCAAAGAAAGGTCAAAGTGAGGTTCCTCTCTCTCAGGCAGGTTAATGTCAGCTTCCGCGTCCTTGGACTGCTAGTGTGAGCTACTATTTCTAAAGAAAGGTCAATGTGAGGTTCCCCTCTCTCAGACAGGTTAATGTTAGCTTCCGCGTCCTTGGACTGCTAGTGTGAACTTCTACTGCCAAAGAAAGGTCAATGTGAGGTTCTTCTCTCTCAGGCAGGTTAATGTTAGCTTCCGCGTCCTTGGACTGCTAGTGTGAGCTACTATTTCCGAAGCAAGGTCAGAGTGAGCTTCCCCTCTCTCAGCGAGGTTAATGCCAGCTTCCACGTCCTTGGACTGCTAGTGTGAGCTTCTACTTCCAAAGAAAGGTCAATGTGAGGTTCCTCTCTCTCAGGCAGGTTAATGTCAGCTTCCGCGTCCTTGGACTGCTAGTGTGAGCTACTATTTCTAAAGAAAGGTCAATGTGAGGTTCCCCTCTCTCAGGCAGGTTAATGTTAGCTTCTGCGTCCTTGGACTGCTAGTGTGAACTTCTACTTCCAAAGAAAGGTCAATGTGAGGTTCCCCTCTCTCAGGCAGGTTAATGTAGCTTCCGCGTCCTTGGACTGCTAGTGTGAACTTCTACTTCCAAAGAAAGGTCAGTGCGAGGTTCCCCTCTCTCAGGCAGGTTAATGTTAGCTTCTGTGTCCTTGTTAGCTTCTGTGTCCTTGTTAGCTTCTGTGTCCTTGGACTGCTAGTGTGAGCTTCTACTTCCAAAGAAAGGTCAGTGTGAGGTTCCCCTCTCGCAGGCAGGTTAATGTTAATTTCCGTGTTCTTGGACTCCTAGTTCAAGCTTTCACTCCCATAGTCTGGTCAGTGTGGGCTTTCTCCCCTTGAGACTGGTCCGCTTTAGCATGGTATTACCTATGAATCTGTGCAGACATGACCCGGGTCTCGTTTGTGAAGAACATTGATCACATGATTCCTAAATGGGCCTTAGAAGATCAACTGTGAGGATCCATGTTATCTGGAGGGGCCTGGTACATTATGGGTGGAGTTGTTCTTGAAAACGTCTGCTCATCCAGTCGAACCTCTAATGTCATATCATAAGAGGGAAGGATGAGAACCTTCATGTCCTCTTTGCCCGCGTGCCACCCTCACAACATCCGGTGCAGTGTGCACTACTGGTGTGTAAATGGGATCATTTGTCTTTTTTCAGGTCATTGACCGGCACCCTCCAGTGATCCACAGTTTATGCAGTGTCTGTGCTTGACCCCTGGTGCCCACAGATAAGAACCTCTCCCCATAACCTATCTCCATACATACCCCCATCAGCTCCCCTCTGCCCATCAATGTTCATTCACCTTTGCATGCTGGCTCCGTCTTTCAGGCACTTGTAACCAGGGCACAAGTTGGGGGTCCACTTTTTTAACAGGGGACGCAGTCCCCCCTGTCAACAGGTTGGGCCCCACTGATAAAGATGCTGAATTCGTCCTGGTGTAATTTCTGAACACCGGGAGACTTTCAGCAGGGCCGGCACTTTGTTATCTGCTTTTGGTCGGTCGCAACAACGTGTAAATGTAAATGTAAATGTACAGGAATTTATATAGCGCAAATCACCAAGCGGTTTCTAAGCGCTTGCTTAGGGAACCCGTCCTGGTATTCCCCTGTGAGATAACCCCGGCAGGGTATCCGCAAGGTGAAAGCCAGGCATCCTGCCGCGAGGGGCCGTTGTGGAGATTAAGCAAGCTATTGCCCAGAGTCGCAGAGTGTGAACCCGTGAATCGAGTAGGCACCGGAGCGAGAATTGTCGAGTCCATGGACATTTTAGGACTCAAGACCCCGCCAAGCCGGGAATTGAACCCTGGTCCCGGGCTGACCTCTGCTTCCAGGTCTGCCTCCTCTAACCAGTGAGCCACACTTCGCCAACGTGCATGCGGGGATAGGGCTCTCTTATTTCTGACTCCTGCTGGGCCCATAATAAAGGTCGAATCTGAGGGGTCATCTGACCTCCTTTAGTTCGAGTCTCCTGGCTGGCAACAGCCAGGAGCCTTACACCTAGAAGCAAATGCAGCAAAGGGGAAACAAAGGCTCACACCTTATTAGCACTTCACACATACTTAAGAGTGGCAGCTTTTCACTGTGTTCAGTCCCTGTTTATGAGATATGCATGCACTGTAAGAATGTCAGATTTGTTGATCTTTCCCAGTATTTGCACAAAATATATCGCGTTTATATAGTGCTTACTACCCCTGAGGAGGCTTTGTAATAATTTAAATATCACAATTTTTTCTTTTAAAGCACTGCGGCTAGAGGAAGCTTTACGCTGGCAAAAGGCATCATTGTTTTATGTGTAGCGTACAAAAGTGTGAATCTTCTGCCTAAATCAGGAGGGTTTGCAAGTATACTCGAAATGTGCTCAAATGTACTCGTGATAAACCTGCTAAACATGTATGTGAGGGCCTAAGATCTGATGTCACTTCTTGTGATGCCACGTCCTGTGATGTCACATGCCTCGCGTGCCGCGATGTTACGCAGCGTGATGTCACGCGCTGTGATGCCACTTGCATACTGATTAACTAGGCCAGTCCCTCCACTTCTTTTTTTTAGGACTTGTGCCCTGCTTGTACCGTGTGATCTTGGGCTGCCTGCACCTACGTAAATTGATGATGCTGCCCCTGTGTACATATTTTTAAAGGAGGCCACTGTGCCTACCCATAACCTATCTCCAAAGCCATCAACTCCCCTCTGACCATCAATGTTCATTCGCCTTTGCATGCTGGCTCCGACTTTCAGGCACTTGTAACCGTGTGATCTTGGGCTGCACCTACGTAAATTGATGGTGCTGCCCCTGCGTACACTTTGTTTAAAGGAGGCTACTGTACATACGACACAGCCTGTTTGTACCGGAATTCTGGCTGGGCCTTCGCAGAGGATGCTGGGACCTTTAATGTACAATAACATGTTTTGCTCCTCAGTTGAAACGCCTGGTAACACGCTCCGCGTTCTCTCCCTGTTGTGCAACACAAGAAGTGAGCAGGAACTTAAGAGCCGGTTTGTCCCTGTTTCCTCTGCGGAGCGCGTCACTGCGGCCTGCGGCGTACACCAGCTCCCTCGGGCTATGAGTGGAACTCGAGCCAGGCTTCGCCGAGATGCATGCTGGGAAGATAGTTCTCAGACATTTGCCAATTTCTTGCATGGCCTGCAGCGAGAAGGATGTTTCTAGTCCTGGGATTTTCTGATACAGCGCATAGCTACGAGAGCTGGACTGACCCTGTAGTCCATCGGGCATTTCCCCGGTGGGCTGAAGCAATTGGAGGACAGGTTCGAAGCTCAGCTCACCGGGATCATTTGTAGCTTGCACCTGAGACTCGAGAGGAGTGGGTGGGGAAGAGAGCTAGAGATCAGAGATGGACGGATGGAAAGAAAGAGGTTGGGTTAGGAGAGAAAAGGAGCGAGGCTATTTACCTTATTCTTTCTTGGTTCCCTTGTCCTCCATCAGGTGTACCAGTTTTAATAATTTACTGGAAGCAAACATCTATCCAGCTGGCAGAACCACCTGTGTTTCTTGACCCTGTGTCTGGGTGTCTGAAACCCCACTCCTATGCTTTTCTGCATAGTTTAATTTTAAAACTTATGTGAGACCAAACTTGGTGAAGTGCTTTTCAGTGCCCTGTGTCCTCGATCTCTGGAGTTCTCTGTCTAGTGCTTAATTTGTAAAAGACTGAATGCTTGGGTCCAAAGTTTTTAGGTTGAGCCTGGGCAGCGCATGCGCTGCTCTGCGACGCATGCTGTATTTGAGTATGGACTTGAAGGTCCGCCCACTCTCCCCCCATATTTTCCATTGGCTTCTGTCATTGTACTTTGTAAATGCTAGCTTCTGATTCGTTAATAGGCCTGTTAGTCCCTCCTTGCTACCACCTTGTCTTCATTTGTAACCTCCCATGAGGACTATCCCTTTTACTTCTGTTGTTACACAGCACTATTTTCTTTAATGCTTTTCTCCTAGTGCAGGCACAACATGCTTTCCTGTAGCATTCAGCGCGCCATGCACGTTTTCACTTACCAAGCAGTCCGGGACAATGGCGGCCACTTCTTTGAAATTAAATAGGTCTCGCATTTAGGAGAGTTTGAGCTACTGGCATTGTAAATGACAATACCTTTTATTTATGTATTAATTATCAAAACAGATAAATAAAAGGCATTGTCATCTACAATGCCAATAGCTTAACCCTTTGTGTGCTTATGACGAGCCCAGCTCGTCATGAGGCTCGGTAGAGCTGCACTAATGACGAGCTGAGCTCGTCACAGCTGTTGGAATGTTCGCACGCGGGGATAATTTCCCCGCTGTGCTGAACGTTCTAAAACGGGTATGGCTGTGACGAGCTCAGCTCGTCATGAGTGCAGCTCCACTGTGCCTCATGACGAGCTGAGCTCGTCACAAGCACAGCAGCGCTGCGCGCGGCCACCCTCCCCCCCCCCGCACAGCGGGGGAAAACACCCCGCAGTGAAGGGGTTAAACTCTCGCAAAGGCGAGACCTATTGCATTGCAAATGCTTGTTCTGAGAAGCCAGCAGCCAGTGCGCCAAATAACTAGCCTGCATTGTCTTGAATCCACCTCATGTCGCTTCCATTCACCACCAGACACTCCCAACCCTTTTATTTCACCTATATTCTGTTTCATCCCTGCATCTCCGGTTTCTTACTGTTTTTCCATCTTTGTGTCACTGCTCCTTTTGTGTTTTTTCCCCTTGAGCTCTGGGTCAAAGTCTGATAAGTAAAAATAAGTTCTTGTCCCCAAAACTGAGTGCTTTAGGACCCCACCAGCAACCACCAGCTCAAGTTAAAGCACTGTCTGTTTTTTATGGTTTGTCTTTTGAACTGTGGTTGGAGGGTGGATAATGAATGCGTTGTCTGATCTGTTGTTTCCTGGTTGAAGTATAGCATGGGTAGACAGCTTCTTTTTAACTTTACCCCTTGTACAAATATGCTTTGTGCATGCTTGTGCAGGGTACTTTGAATAAAGCGCTCTCACGGCTGGGGTGATGCGCGGTATGTAGGCCACGGCTCCCATGGATCCCTACCCCTTTCCTGCTATGTCAACTATTTGGTGAGTGCGGGGTCAGGAGGGTCACACAGGGAACCTTGGGCTTCTGCCCACCCGATCGCACTACTCACCACAACATGCACATCGCTGCCGGATCGTGGTGGCATGGAAAGAGGTGAGTTTTAATGGCGGCCAGTGCTTAATTTGAGCCGGTGGTTTCCGGTGCTGAGCAGCAACACTTAATCATCAACACCAGTGCTTCTCATGCGCACCAATTGAGGACACATACATTTACGGGGCGATTAAGTGATTGACCAGAATCACAGGATGTTGAGCCTATGCTGAGACTTGAACCTGGTTCCCCAGCTCCGAAGTCACCATCTCTGGCCATTACGCCACACCCTCTCCTCACTTTCATGGTTAGTAGTTGGTTCTGTTTTAGGCGGCGCTAACAGGAGAAATGGGCTGGTGCAAGCTGCCTCCTGGCGAGAGCACTTATTTTTTTTTACAAATTAACCACCAATGGCGGCGCAATCTTAGGTACCCCGCTTTGTTCCTGTGACCACATGGCTCGATGCAACTGGGGCAAGTGCCACTCCTTTTAAGGGAGGGCAAAGATTTGGTTATGGATAAGAAGCCGAATGCTGAAGAAAATATCACAAGCTGGTGGTTTGAGCTCAATGTTTACATGCCTGTAGTGTTAGGAGAAAAAAAAACTATGATGTCCCGATGATCTATGCTACTAATTTAGGAAATCTCAACACAATTCTGGAGTATGGTAGTACAGCATGGTTAGACTATAGCAGTGATTTCAGATGGGCAAGAGTGGATGACCCTGATATTGGGTGGGGCTAAATGAAAGTGAATGTGTGGCTAGACTCAGTGCAATACAGGAGCACAGTCAGACAGCATTCCTTTTGGCAGCACCAATAGAAGGGGTAAAGCCTCTGGCTTGGCGTGACTCTAGCTTGACAAAAAAAAATGCTTTTCTGGAGCTCCTATAACTGTGTCCGATTGTGTTTGGGTCGGGATTTTCATGAACAGGTCTGGCATATTTTGGTCTGATCCCATAACTGTAGTGAAGGCCACCAATAGGCAGCGGGCCTTGTGCCCTTACGTGTGAGTTATTGAAGCGTTGGTTCTCCTATGTTTGAACCCCAACATGATATTTAAGATTCCCGGAAGAGCTATGGAAGATCAGTCTCCTGCCCAGTCAGAGTAAGGACGAAACCATTGGGTTGCTTGTGTTTCAATTCAGAGAGGACCTGGCCTGGTGGTTCGGGCTGGACTGTTCCCATTGGAGCAAGGTGGAAACTCATTTGCATATGCCTGGGACCAAACTGAGGTGGCATGGTGGGCAAAATAACAATGGACTGGGATGCGGCTCTGAGTCATTACCAGTGCCTGAGATTAAACCAAGCTTTCCATCCATCACTTTTTTGTATACTTCACTGTCACACTTAGTGGCAGTCTCTCTTACAAAGCATACATGCTGAGAATATGAACAACTTTTCAAAATTACAGGATCTTTTGCGGGGGAGAGCAGGGCATGGGTCTTTTCTCTCTGCAGATCCTGTGCATGTTCTTAAACAAACTGTGAGCGCAATGGTGGACAGTACCATATCTAAGTCAACAATTTTCAAAAAGGCTCATGGGCAAACATTTTTGGTGTCCTGGTTCATCTTCTGCCTTGCCTCAAATGCACATGAATGATTTCCCAAACTGTCAGGTGCACTGTCGCAAACCAGTGAACAAGACGCACAACCATGAGGGCAAAAAGCCAGAAGAATCAATGAACATGAAACCAATTTTTATCCAAGTCATCTAGTTTAATCTGTATTTTGTCCATTTCTTTAGTCCAGTGTACACTGAGACAGCGTGATCAGCGTGATTTGCAAACTTTAAATGCTCAAGCAATGCCCTTCCACGCCTTATACATCAGCACTTTAGAATTCACGTCTCATCCACCATCTAGATATTAACCCAATGCATTTCGGGCAGATAGCCCTTCGTCACGGGTAGCTATGGTTTAGAAAAAAGTCCATCAGCAATCATGCATAATCTCACAAGAAACCAATTTAACTAAACCATTACACTATCAACGTACAGTGTACAAAATAAATACATGACCAGCAACATGCCACTGATACTTGCATCTCAAAAACTTGTGCCTTTACCAAAAAATCCTAAGTGATCTTTTAAAACTAAACTGATTTCAATTCAGTACTGAAATATGCATACTTTAAACCCATATAGACGATAAACCCCATGCTGAACCCCAGCATGTGCAGGACACAATTGCACAACAAAATAACAGACTGAATGTAAACTAAAACAAGCATTTGCCTTGCAATAGGTCTCACATTAGTGAAAGTTTCAGCTATTGGTGTTGCAAACGATAATCTGGCAGATGCATCAACATAGCCTTTTGCTATTCCTAAATAGCGATTTTTAAGGAATCGCTATTTAGGAATAGCAAAAGCCTATGCATGTAGGAATCGCTATTTAAATAGTGATCCCTAAACATTCCTTAATTGCTACTCGCAAATTGCTAGTCGCAATTAAGGAATGCTGTCCCATTCATACAGGCCCATAGGAATGTATTGGAGATTGCATGAGCAATTTGCGAGTACCAGTAGGTACTCGCAAATTGCTCATGCAATTTCAAGGGTGCAAGTGTGTCAAAATGACACCCTGTTGCACCCCTGAAATTGATCTATGCACATATGTTGCACACACACATGCCCTAAGGGCATGTGTGTGCGCAACATGAAACTTTGAAAAATGCACAAAAGTGCTTTTTTCAAAGTTTTAGCAAATTACCATGAAGTCCAACTTCATGGTACTTTGCTCCCCCTATTAGCAAATTCGCTATTTTTTTTACTTTCATGCATTGCATTTAAGGAATCTCAATTTGTGATTCCTTAAATGCAATCGCTATTTAAGGAATCTCAATTTAGAGATTCCTTAAATTGCGATTTTTGCATTTGGGATGATGCATCCCAAATGCAAAAATACCGGGAGCAAAGGGGCGGATTCTGAGAATCTGCCCATTTGCTCCCGGTATTTACTTTGATGCATATGCCTGTATGTCTGTTAGATTAATAATTTTGATAAAACATTTCTCAGCAGTAGCATAAGTAAGAAGAGAAATTCCACGAAGCAAGGAAAGGGTGCAGTACCACAGAGAAATTCCAAGAAGCAAGGAAAGGGTGGAGTACCGCAGGCTGTTTCTAGGTCTCCCTGTGGAATGCAAAGGGGCCTCTATTAGCCACATAAGGTACTGCACCCTTCACTTGCTTTGTGGAGTTTCTTTTATTACCTATGCCACTGCTGGGATATATAAAAAAAAAATCTACAAACATTTTGATTTGCAATGGCAATAGCTCTAACTGTCACTAATGTGAGACTTATTGCTGTGCACATGCATGTTTTTCCCTTCCAGTGAGCACAGCTTCCCGGAGGAGATGGAGATAAATGGAGGAGAGTGGCTGGTTCCTGTGGAAGATGAAAGGAGGGAATGTGCTGGGAGTGAACAGGGGCTGCCGGAATGGAGAGAGAGATTACGGAGGCACTGGGGTGCTAACTGGGGATGGACTAGGGAGAAGCACAGATCACTGGAGGTTAAACACTTCTAGTGAGATCAGGAGGGCTGGTGGGGAGCTAGGGGGCTGGTCTAGTTATTTGGGGCAGTCAGGGCATCGATCAGTGGCTCGATTGATCAAGGCGCACTGTTGAATTTTTGAGTAAAGGCTGGTTGGGATAATTGAGTTAAGGGCTGGATCGGAGGTAGATTAGGACATGATTTGGCTGTTGGGGCTGGTTGGGCCCATGGGTTAAATTAGAAACAGGGATGCTTGGTTGGCGAGATTCGGGAACAATTTGGGGACATATCATCAAGGAGAGGCGATAAAATTATCACCAATTTAGCATCCGTTTTCTGGTGAAAAGCAGCGATAATTTTATCGGTTTATCAGCAAAGACACGCTATCGCGTGTTTTGCTGACTTTGCGCCCGTTACATCAACGCCCAGCTTTGCATGGCTAATGAGATGCAAAGTGGGCGTAACACACAGAATTTACCAGGAAAATGTTGCTAAGCGACATTACTCCTATTATCAATCTGCAGTGATGATAAAAGGAGCGCTAACCGCTCTTATCGCAGGTTTCTTTACGCCTGCTTTTCTTTTGACTAAACCATGTTAGCCTATGGGTGGTGGATTATAGGGCTGAGACCACCCAGCCCTATCAACAAGGTATCGCCTGTCTCTGTGCGTTGATAATCGCACCTTTTTGCAACTATCGCTGGTTTATATATCACATCTGAGATAAGCGTTGCTGATAGCACGCTATCTCGGCGATATAAACCAGCGATAGACGGCGATAATTATCCTCACGCTAAGCGCGCTTAGCGATTATTATCGCCGGCTGTTGCTGATATGCCCCTTGGTTCTATAGAGTGTTGTTTCAATATTGGGCTAAATGTTGTTTATGATTACTCGCACTTCCTTAAAATGGTGACATGGGGGGGTAATATTTATTTTTTGGAACAGCAGCTGGGGAAGAGTGCTTGGGAATTGGGTTCATGGATGGACAGTCAGCTGACCATTGGTCTGGTGGGCAAAAAACACTGTTTTTCGAAGAATTTGCAGAGGAGAGGAATGGGTGTGGGAAGAAAGTCAAGGTGCTGCTTGTGGTGAATCTGCAGCCGCGGTTAGGATCTATATACAGGAGTGTTTATATAAAGGGCTTGGTGTGCATTGTTTACATTACGAAGATGGGCAGAGACTGACGCTGGCTAACAGAACAGGGGTCTTTTCTAGGCTAAGGGAGCACTGTCCACATTTTGGGGCACATTAGTGATTATGGCTAAAAAGAAAGACACCACATAATTGCTTTTGTTTACATTGCACATCACGTAGGCAGTTTAAAGTAACACCAAACACAAGGCATATTTTTGGAGGTGCTTGAGGAGAGAGAGAGGCTCCGAAGTTGCTCAAGAACAGGGGGGGTCTCAAGAATGGAGGCTATTTAGTCCCAGAGCACGGAGTATGTACTCAACACACAGCCTGTCTCCAGCAGGCGGCTGTGTCAGTGGAAGAGTAGCCCATCCCGTGGTGCTGTGGTGGTCCCCATGGGAGTTGCCGGAGCAGCTCCTGCTGCCCCCAAAGGCACCGGGGCTGAGCTGGCTGCACCCCTGGCCAGTGGCGGCGGCGGCGGCACGCCTTCCTTGCCAGGTGTGTACTGAGGCTGTCGATTTATTCCCCGAAGCTCTGTTTGCAGAGATTGACACATAAGCAACCTATTGGGGAACCTGGTTTTCCATTAAGTGGACCTACTATTTTGATTCCAGACGCTCTATTAGAAGATACCCATATCAGCAATTAGAAGTGCGGTATCCAAGTTTCCCTATTGGTCCTTTGGCCTGATTATCTTTGGCCACATTGTGAAGGGGCAACGTTTGTGCAAAAATATTAGTCCTGATGATGACAACAACACTCAAGACCGAAACGTCGACCAAATCATCATCTCCAAAGCTAAATATCGCTTCAAGAGTATACCTCTGTTCTCGAATGGACTCGGTTACACTGTATCAAAGAAAGGAGTTGATGAACTGTTATGTACTGATCTGTTGACTTATGCATACATCTGTCCATAACTTGCTTTGCCTACATTTATATGTCTTTGATTCCCCATGAAACAAATCTTTTTGACTAACTTAATATAAATACCTTTCCAGATATAACTACTGTTCCGTGTGCTTCTTTTATCTTTTTTCATTCCTGTGCTTTTGCCATTGAATTTTTTTCTCATTGAAAGAAATTATATCGTTATCCTTTGGTTACATTTGAGTTAGATTCTTGTGAACGAACTCTATTGACTGATGTTAGTAAAATAATTTAACTAAGTAAACAAATAAAATCCCTTGTAGTTTTCCCTTACTCTGAACTATTCCTTTCCACCCAGCACTAGAAGAAGGAGTACATGCATATCTGGTGCTCGAAGCGGGGGAAGCTGCAGTACCACAATGCAGCGCTGCACAGACTCGGGGCTGTGGCTGAAGAGCTCCTCCACACGCTTGAACTCTCAGCTCTCGGCTAGGCTCTCAGCCATGCCCCTGACCATGCAGTCCAGCAGCGACTCAAGCAGCTGCGGGGGCCCGGCGGGCAGTGACGAGGAAGAGCCGGCTGGGGGCCGCGGTGCAGAGTTGGGTATGGCCGCGAACAGAGGTGCTTTACGGGGGCGTGAACGGGAAAGCAGCGATCAGGGAAAGGATGGCCTAGAAAACACAAACACGACTCCACGTGACAACAGTTGTGCTGACTATAATAAAAATATACTCCTTGGAAAATGCAAGCACGGCGTTCATTAAGCGGGCACTGTGCTGATACACGAGCCTGAGGCACACCCAAAAGAAAAATAGTCCATGAAGGAATGTAAATTCTAAAAAAAGTGTAAGAACACATGCAGCACGGGCAGTCCGCTGGGGGGATCTAAAAGAACAAAAGGCTGGAGTAATTAGACGTGTGACCAAACAGAAACATGCATTTATAAAAGGCACAAATGGGAGCGAATGAAAAAAGGAGGCGGGGCTTCAAACCACAGTGTTCATTGCAGCATGCCTCTCAGAGCAGCGCATGTGCTGCCCAGGCTTGACAAAGGACAAATAGAAAGAAAGAAATGTATGCTGCTCCCAAATTCCCACATCTTTTACTGCCAAAACCAGCAGTGTAGCCGCGTATTCTTAATCACAATGAAGCCAACAGAATTGTGCGACCAGTCCCACATCTCGTTCATAAACCTGTTCTAAGTCGTTCATGTGAACACCATCCATTTAAACACCCCATGCAGGTTAACAAGTGACCATGAAAGCTAATCTTGAATAAACATAAAAGAAATGTGTAAACAACCACCGCACAACCTATTGTGCTCACATGCAACTATGTGAAATTTTAAAACACGTTGATGCATATCACATATTTTGATTAAGCTTCTATAAAACAATATTGAACAAATCAAACTCTGTAAATATTACTTGTAAAACATGAACGATTGGGTACGTGTAAAATGAAATTATAAGAAATAAAGGGCCCCGAAACAAATTTATCAACGAGCATGTACACATTGAAATATCAACCTTAATATAAGAAAAAATCAATGCTCTGTAAAGAAATATCCACAAATTTGACGATGTGAAAGTAGCTCCCACTGCTGAACTTAACGAGGCTCGGTGTACTCAAATATCATTTTTCGTTATTCAATTAAACTTCAATGACGGGTGCAGAAATTAGAGGGACAGAAATATACAATTTCAAATAAGCTGCAGGACTTGAGTAAAGGTCCGGTTTTAGGGCACTGCGACCAGTGCAGCCGCATGGGGAGCGGACCTGCGGAGGGGGCGCTGACCTCAGGGGGAGGCACTTTGTTTAGCAATAACTCATGATTGGAGAGATGAGGGGTACCTTTGGCTAGTGGTAGTGAGAGAATCCGAGGAGGCAGTCGTGGGGTTTACAAGATTGGTTGTTGCACCGGGTGTAACCAGCACTAAAGCCAGCCCAGCTTGAGTATGTAAACTGATTATTGATCTGGCATGGCCAAAGACGGATCACTTACGGAAAGGGGTTACCATTGAATTACAGGCTGCCTCCTCACTGCTGGATTGTCCTTACTTACACATGTGGTCATACTTAGCCTTACACCATGGCGGAGGGATGCCAGCATTGTTCATACTTTAAAAGGGTGATTGATCGGCCCATTACCAATTTTCTGCTGTGATGGTCGCTGCACGAGAAGCACCTGGCCTTTGCCCAGACAACTACACATCTCACTCCTTCAGGATAAGGGGCAGCCACCATGGCAAAGAGAGCAGGAGTTACCCAGGAAGAGGTCACGACCATAGGGTGCTGGTCTTCTCCTTGTTGTTAGAGCTCTGTCCACCTGAGCAACTGTAGTGAAAGAAATAATCTCCTTTTGTGTCTCATGCTTCTTCTTCTTTTCATTTTCTAATCGTAAGTGCAATGTCGGCCCTTGTGTTGCGTGTCATCGATTTATTCCTTTGTTCAGCGGGGGGCGTACAGGTTGCAACTGCTCCGTCGACCTAAGCCGGCGTCCTCGAGGGATGTCTTCTTCAGATGGTGGGGTGTTGGAGGATTGAGGGAGTCACAACGTCGCGAGTTGGTTGAACCTACAAAAGGTCTTGAGGGGCTGCAGTCTCTAGACCTGACCATTGTACTGCCGGTAATGAACTGCTAAAAATGGTTTGGAAGAAATTGGGAGAATGAGTGTTGAATGAGTTCTCTTGGCTTGGACGATCTTTCCCTGGATCCTTCATGGCAGAGTCACACATGATCATTAGGAGAGTATGGGGCTCAGACATTAAATCGAGAGACGTTCATGTTTCGGTGATGGGCCTCAATTTGGAAATGGCTAAGTGATGTAAGGGAGAGGTTTGCCTGAGGTACACTCAAAAGTTGCTGGGGGGGGGGGGGGGTAATGTTTCATAACAATGGCATCTATTTATCAGACGTGGCACAGATTTATTCACGGATACAGTTTGGGAATTTGTAGCATCTCGGTTAGTCAGCGAGGAGGAAAATGAAGGACCGGGGGGATCTGGTTGCCGTTGTGGCGTGATAGCAAGTAACACCAACAGCTAAGCAGAAGAATAAGACATTTCTTTAGCATCATAGCTTCATTCTACAAGGAGATTTCACATAAAGTTGTGGGTGTAGACCCAAGATTCCTATAGCAGTTTAAGCCTTGGGCCATTCTCACCACCTAGCTGTGCCCTCTTGATACTGGGACATGGAGGAGCAGCGGGCCTAGCAAGTTGTCATTTCTGGGCGGAAGGCAGGGATCGCCCTTCTGGGATACAGGTAGTTTCATCTGTGTGGTCTGGTTAGAAATTAGATCAAAAATTGGCCTGAGAGCTGTGCAACATAATCTGTAATCAGAAATTATGTCATACAGTAAATGTGTTTTTTTGGAGAATTTATGAAGATGGATATGTTAGACAGAAGTGTGCTGTTTGTTTTGACTTATGTTAGCATGAGAATGCCCTAAGATTTGTAAAGTTTGATTGATAATGCTTGAATACAAAAAAAAATTGTTGTGATGTTATGTGTTGATAAACATGACCCGTGTGTTCCCAAATTCGAGAACGTTTGCAATCATGACACTGATTTGTTGAGTTGAAGTGGGGCAGATCCATAATTGAGAGCCTCCTGGGCCTATGAATTTGATCCTAGAGTTACATGAGAGCCAATGGAGTTCATGCAAACTTTTAGGTGTGGCTTCTGTCTTCCTATTGAAGTCCAACCTTGTCTCCTGCAGTTGTACATAGGGCCGTGCAAATTCATGTATTTTTCCCACATAATTTTAAGCCGTATGTAGTTTGTTGATTTCCACTAGACCTTTTTGATAAGCAGACACACTTTCCATACAAAAGAGATACTAGCAGCAGACTGGTCGAGCAGAAAATCTTAGCAAGCCATTTTATGCATGAACTCGTCTTCAGAAGGCAATACGTATATTAAATCGCTTATCGCTGAATTTTAAAGGATAGTGTTTCCCATAACACGACATTCTAAAATGTTGTAGATTTTGTCAACGCCATTTAAATGTTAGCAAAGGCTATATACAACGTTACCTAGGGCAAGTAGAAATGGGACACATAAGTGCCTGGTGGGGGGGGGGCTCGCTTTTCCGAGGCAATCCAGTGGCCCATGGGTTTTACTCCTCACATTCCAGAGGCTGTTGTTCAGAGACCTCAAATGATCCGGTGTGACATTCGGTTGTCAATGGAAAATCTACAGCCTTTACTATCACCCAATATACGTTTTCTTCTGCCGGGAGGGTTGGTCACTGCTGTGCCTTCCCTCTCCCCACGGCGTTCTCCTTAAAAAAACAACTCGGGCAGATTTACAAGCCCCTTGCGCCTCCTTGCACCGCCATTGCGTCACTTTTTTGATGCAACTGCGCTGCAATCACTATCGACCCTCTTTTCTGATATCAAACATTCATCTACGTAACGCCCCTTGGGAGTGAAACTCAAGACCTTCGTGCAAGGGTGGAGCGCGCTGTCTTCGACTGATAATCCTACCATGGCTGCTCTTCTGGCGCACAGCGCATGCGCAGATGCCCTCAGCAGAGGCGTGCTTGAGGGATGACGCCTTTTCACTCCAGCCGGCCTTATCACACAAGGAGAGGGCGCTCTGCTATCAGTGCATAACATGCACTGCTCTGACACGCACAAGCTGAGGACACGGACATGAAGTCAACAAATACTGAGCACAGACACAAATACAAACGAATACTGTGCACAAAAGAAACGCATCCAATACCCATACTGCATAGATACAAACACATAGTATACATATGTACACATATACTGCCTGCATTCCTACTCTACTGCTTACTACACATGGGAAAGCAAAAGACACACAATTGATGGACGGAATGCAGAACAAATCAAAACATTCACCCCCAGTCAAGAGATCTGGATTAAATCCATAATTCTTTTGCTCACGATGCCACCCAGTTTAGACCTGGCCATATGCACATCAGTCTTGACCCTGTGCCTCATGGGAACAGTCCAGCCCGAACTGCCAAGCCATATCCTCCCTGGACCGGAAACAAGCATCCTAGGACCAGTTTCGGGGTTTCACCCCTCTTCAGCCAGGATAGCTTGATTCCAGTGGCAGTGTGAGCCCGGGACCCATGTCTGGGCATACCCGGTGCACTTATGGCGAGAAAGCAAAAGGCACACAATTGATGGACGGAATGCAGAGCAAATCAAAACATTCACCCCCAGTCAAGAGATCTGGGTTAAATCCATAATTCTTTTGCTCCGAAACCGGTCCTAGGATGCTTGTTTCCGGTCCAGGGAGGACCTGGCGTGGCAGTTGCCATGAGGCACAGGGTCAAGACTGATTTGCATATGGCCAGGTCTAAACTGGGGTGGCATGGTGAGCAAAACAATGATGGATTTTACCCAGATCTCTTGACCGGGGGTGAATGTATTGATTTGTTCTGCATTCCATCCATCAATTGTGTCTCTTTTACTGCACACGGGAAGCCCATATGCAGTGCTCATAGCACACACAGCACATTGCACATTAAACACAGGTAATGGGTGAAAACCCACAGAAACGGGGGAGTAGTCAGAAAGCTAAATTACCCTCCACTTTGAACCACATTTGGCATGACCTTTAGTTAGTGAACATGCGAATTGTGCAAGCCCACTTTTATCTAAGGAATTTCAAGGGATGGGCTTTGTCCAGAACATTTATTGAAGAACTTCGAAGGAAAAGCTTCAAGTTTTCTAGGTAATTCTCAAGGAAATGCATGAAACTTAAAGCCTGCTTACCGAGGCTCACCTCCCACAGAGTTTTTTGTGGGTTCCTTCTAAGAAAGTAGTGATGCCCAGGGCTTTAAGTGGGATGAACAAACTGGGGGATCTCTCAAAGGAGCCTGGTCAATGTAATTAAGGGCGTGGCTAAAAAACACATAAGCTAAAAATCTGTGCTTACATAGTCTACCGGCTGACTTGTATTTTGCTGTTTCTGTCTTACATCCACAATTATGATACACCAAGTAACGTCATACCTGCAACAAGTCAGGACTATTGGCTTTGTCAATGGTTGTTAATTGCATAAGATAAATAGGCCACAACTATGGCTTGTATATATTATTGAAAAATCTTCCACTTAAAGCCCTGGTGACACCACGACGATGTTGCTGCGCCTGAGTTTCAAAATGAGAAGGGAAATCCAGAGAGAAAAGGTCTCTCTTTAAAGGTTTCCCTTCCCCCACAACACACACCTGGCATGACGTCATTCTGTGACTTCTCCACTAGTGAGAAATGAGCAGTGTGAGCAGCGCACATCGATGTGCCGCTGTCACTGCAGTCCGGAAAAAAACGGACCACCTGTGCCAGGTCCAAAACAGAGCCCGATAGAGACCCGTTTCGAGGCCCCCTTTAAAAAACTGCTGGTGCTCAGCACCGGTGAGACCCGGCCCACTTAAAGCCCTGGTGATGCCTATAACTCCAAAACATCCAAATCATGTATCTAATCAACTAACTAAATATCAACTTTTAAGACCAATATCTTCCCTTTGTTAATTGTTCAAGGGAAGGGGAATCTGAGTATTTAAGAACCATATTACTTTCTGGTAATGGACTTGTAAATGTAGTAGTGCTTATATAGCGCACGTATCACCCCCGAAGGGGTCTCAAGGCGCTGTACACATACCGCTGTGGAACCCTTCCTGGCCTTTCCCTGTGAAGTACCCACTCCTGGGCACCCCCAAGGTGAAGCCAGGCATCCTAGCGCTGTTGGGGCCGTTGTGGAGATTAAGCAAGCTATTGCCCAGAGTTGCAGAGTGGGACCCATGATTAGAATAGGCACCGAGGCGAGAATGATCAGGTCCGGGGAAATTGAGCCCAAGACCCGCCGAAGCGGGAATTGAACCCTGGTCCGGGCCAGACCAGACCTCTGCATCAGGGTCTGCCGCTCTATTCATTGAGCCACACTTCTGCACAGCAAATTTCAACACTCTGCGGGGCATATAACTTCAACTGCAAAATCGGGTGAAGAATAAAAAATAACCTTTCACCATAATTCAGCGATACAGTTTTGCAGCATTAGATGTATGTTTAGTTACAATAGCGGCCGGCAACATGAAAATATGGTAGGGTGCCATGCCCAATAAACTCACCATATTTGTTGCCATGGCACACAGGGTCCCGATGCTCCTCTGCTCTCCTCTGCGGTGACAAGTGGCGGTCCAGCAGAAAGGGAAGGACTTCCTCCCATGTAGAACAATTAAACTAACCAATCCTGAAGCTGCAGTGCAGCTCCATGATTGGCTGGAGCTGGCTAACCCAGCGCTCATTTTGAGGCTGAGGGCCTGCGGCTGCAATCCCTCATCTGTTTCTCTGCCCTGGGTTTGCAGGCTCTGAAGTGCGCATGTCAGATTGGCTGGCTGTAGGCCCTGACCAATCTGACATGCACACTGAAAGGGGGTTGAAGTAATAGTGCAATGGCACTAATCAGCGCTCCCCTGCCCTCAACGTGTAAACAGCGCAAGCCTGGGACAAACTATAATAAAATGGTACTTATTACCATTTTATTATTGATGTATGTGCCTGCTGCACCCACAGCAGTTGGTGCGTTGCTCCTCCACCACAACGGAGGAGCTGCCGCTGTTTATTTCTGCCAATAATTAAGATTTATTTTAATTCAAAAGATTTGAAATCATTGGCCAAATGAGTATTGCTTACATCTGGTGTGGAGTGGCGTGTGATGTGGCATGGAAGGGCGAGCCTCCGCTGTACCCCCACTCACAAAAAGGAACTCTGGAGGATGTTGTTCTGCTTGTGCATAACAGCGCCTCGGTCACTTGGAGGTGCAACCAAAATTGCCACTGGTATCCCAGCCCAGCGCCTTGTCCTCTTTTCCTGTCACTAGCCTAGAGGGCCAGGTAGGAGTGACCAGCCCCCACCTAAGCTGGTGGAGCAGGAGCCTCAAGACGCCATTGGACAAAAACACACATAGGACCAGTGGTTATTTGTAAAAAAAAAAAAATGTTCTGGGGCTCTCGTCAGGAGGCAGCTTGCACTAGCCCTTTTCTCCTGATGGTACCGCCTAAAGCAGTTCCAAATACTGACCATGAAAGTGGGGAGAGGATGTGGCCTAATGGCCAGAGCTGCAGACTTTGTAACTGGGGATCCAGGTCGAGTCTCGGCTTCTGCTCAACATCCTCTAATTCTGGGCAAGTCACTTAATCTACCCATGCCTACCAGAAATGAATGTGTCCTTAACTGGTGCTCATAAAAAGCACCGGTGTTGAAGTTTAAATGCGGGTACTGAGCACGGGCTCAAATGAAGCACTGCATAGGACATACATGAGACAATACCTACACCTACAGATAGTTGTGGAAGAGTAGAGGAACCCCATCCTGTCCCAAAAGCGCACAATATAAATATACTGGCATATAGGCCACAGGACCGAACTGTACGCGGAGCGCAGAGCCCTGTAGTGTACGCGCACACACACACATGTAAAATACATGTGGCAGGACTCATGCACTAATGCATAATGTACACCAACATTACTTAAACTCCTGAAACACACAAACAAACTGTTTGCACATGGCGCACACTCACCTAATAACACACAAACACCTACCTACACCAGTCCACCTGCGGAAGCCTTCAGCCTCTGCCACATCTTATCTGATGCAGTCAGAGGTTGCTGGTGTTGGTTTTTCACTCTGTCCATTACAGTACTGCAGGCCGTGAGTTTGGAACTGTTAAAAGCTCTTTGTGTCATGACTGTGGAGACAGAACAATCAGGCCATGCGTGCTTCTTTAAGAATGGCCGCCTGTGGACACTGAATGTGCCAGAAAGGGGCAGAAAATCCAAATCTCTTTTTTGGACTTCGTGCTTTTCGTTTTAGGCATGCCAGAGGGGCTGAGGCTGCTGCTTCACAGTGGGACCTATTCCAGGCTTCGCTTTCCAGACCTTGCTGCGCTTTAAATGGGCTGGTCCCGTCCTGGACGCAGTACCTGCACTTCTTTCATTTGGAAGGGAAAGTGACTGCACTTCTCAGCACTGCTGCTATACTCTACATTTAATGCAAGAGTACTAGCACTTCTCAGGCGCAAAGAGGTACCCTGGGCTAATGAGTACATGCACTTCTATATTTCCATTTAACACCTTGACCGCGGCGCAAATTCCGTCGCGGTGCTGGTGCTTTATTGAGTGGGCGGGGTTCGGACGGCCCCAGCCGTCCTCCGTATACGCCCACTATGAAGTCGGACGGCCGGGGGCCGTCCGACACATGGAAGGGGCTAAAGCACTAACAGCCTGATTCATGTACATGCCGTTTTGCGTGTCCCTAATAGCGAATCATAGCGATTCGCTATTGAGGACACGCAAAACGGCATTCATGTAGGAATTGCTACTTAAATAGCGATTCCTACATGTTCTTTATTTGCGAGTAGCAATTTGCTACTCGCAAATACTCCCCATTCATTCCTATGGGCCAAGAGGCCCATAGGAATGAATGGGGATTTGCGAGTAGCAATTTGCTACTCGCAACTAAGATAGCGATTTTAAGGGTGGCAGGGGTGTCCAAAGGACGCCCTGTAGCACCCCTAAAATGCACTTTTGGACAGGTGTTGCGCACACACATGTCCAAAGGACATGTGTGTGTGCTACATGCAACTTTGAAAAATGCTTTTAAAAGCATTTTTCTGAGTTTTTGCTATTTACCGACAGGTCTGACCTGTCGGTAAATAGCGGCCCCAAAAGTCCAAAATCGCTATTTTGTTTTGTGTCATGAATAGCATTTGAGGAATCTCTATTAGAGATTCCTTAAATGCCATTCCACGCAAATATGCGAATTCTTACATAGCGATTTTTGCATTTGGTATCATGAATACCAAATGCAAAAATCGCACTCGCAAAGGGCCAGATTCTCAGAATCTGGCCCTTTGCGAGTGCAATTTACCTACATGAATCAGGCTGTAAGACTTAGGGAAGGTCTTGAGGAGTCAGGGATTCTCCAGATCCAGAGGTGTTGGAGATCAGGGACTGGGATCAGGCCATGTCCCCCTCTATGGTAGTTCTTTGATACCCAAACATTGCTAGGCTCCAGGAAGTGGCTGAACATGGACAGTGAAGAGGGACTGGGTGCCTGCATGCCTTTCCTCTATTGGTTTGTAAGGTCAGGTGGGTCCGTGAGATCATCAGAGACTGCCTCATGATAAATTGAAATCTTCAGAGACTGGTTGGATCCTAGGGGCACGGGCTAACTCTAGGTCAGACCGTGCCAGCAAGCCCTGTACCACAGAAGTGGAATAAGGCCCTGACTGGTGATCTGATCTTTTACTGATGCCTGTTGTTGAAGAAGAAAGCCCTCTGAGATGTTGGGGCTGCATAAAGAGGAGAGATAGCCCAAGGTGAGACGTGTCACTGTTGTTTACGCCTCTTGCCTCATTTACTGCTTTTTCTTTGGGTGGGTCCAAGGAGAAGGGGCCTCAGAGGGAATACACGTCGACGCGTCTGAGACCCACGCTGATCAGGGCTTGTGGACTCCTTATTTCCCTACATTTTAGAGTGTCCCACAACCTGTGGCCACTGGAGTTGGGATGAGGGCCCAACCGCAGTGGATGCAGTAAGACTGTTTTTAGACCACTCTACCACCAGGGGGGGCTCAGAGCTACTGACTAGTACTCTCATGCCTCCAATATCCATGCGGTGTGGACCCTGCCTTAGGGTATTGCAAAACATCCCGACAAGTTGGTAAAATTTTCTAGTGATTCACATTTGCAGACAGTCTGCCCCCTGACAGAAGTTGGGTCAGGGGGCACCTCATTTATCAGTTTGTCCCATACACTTTGTGGTACCTTTAGACTCAGCCTCAAACCTTTTTGCCCTTACAAACTTTGGCCTCTCCGCTATCCCCCAGCCGCTAATTCAGCACGTCCCTCCTCGCAGCGAGTGTTCCATACAACACCAAATAGGCCACCAATGTGCACCATTGGCCTTTAACAGTAGCGACTAGCTCTGCACTAACTTGAGTAGACCTGAACAATGTTTTGACTACTGGTTCTTGCATACAATTGCCTGTTTGCATACCTTTTGTATACAATGGTTATTTCTTCCATTTTAGGTCAATTAAATGCAGTCTTCAGGGAATGCATTTATGCAGGATGATAGTTGTGTACGTTGTATTGTCTCTACAGATCAATGGATGCCCATGTCACTACTATTTGATTACCAACACTGATGTTTTATGAACTTATTTTTGTCTGACATTCGCCGTGACAATGTTGTAAGGCACTCTGATACCTTCGAGTCTGGCAAGCGCTATATAAAACTCTTAAATAAAATTAATGAAATATATAAAACTACAATATACATGTCTACAGATATTTCCTCTTTATGGTAAGGGGGCACCGTACCACACTTATACCACGCAAGGGTGGGGAACCCTGGACAAGCGGCCAATCTTAGGGTACCACACACAAATTTCTAAGATCAGACAACTAGAAAGGGACAAACCTAACAAGTTTTGAATCCGCCTATTAACCCCTTCACTGCGGCGGCTATTCCGCCGCAGTGCTAAGGGGGCGGGGCGGCCGCGCGGCAGCCGCATGCTGGTGACGGAACCGCTCCGTCACCAGCGTCGGTTGAGCTGTGCTCGTGACGGAGCGGTTCCGTCACGGCCCGCCCCGCTCAATAGAACGCTCAGCGCAGGCGCGGAATTCGCGCCGCGCATGAGCGTTCTATCGAGCTGGGCGGGCCATGACGGAACCGCTCCGTCCGTCATCAGCACAGCTCAACCGCGGCTGATGACGGAGCGGTTCCGTCATCAGCATGGGAGGGGTTAAAAGAGAATTCAATCATTTTAAGGCCTCTGTCCTAGATGTTAAGTAGTCCACTGTTTTGAATAACGGAGACCAATCGAGAGGGATGAGGGATTTTTTTTAGCAAGGAAAGTTTTCCAAAGATTGCATTTTCACTTGGGTTTAACCTCCATAATTGCTCTGTTTACCTCTACCTGTGCAAAGTTTTTCCAACTATGTGGGAAAGCTTCCACCTCATTGTGAGATAAGTCTCAGCCAAGCTGGTAATATATACCTTTTGGATAGCTTTTCTATGTAAAATGGCAATGTTTGTAGATTTATTTCCATTTACCTTGTGCAGAGAATATCTTTGTTCAGTGGTATTGCACTAGAAAAAAACACTTTTTAAAAAAAAGTTATCTGTAAAGCAGAACTATTTTGTTAGTGCTGAGTAAGGACTCGATATGTAACGAAAAAAAACCCAGATTTTCACAAATAAATTAAAAAGGAATGAATATGCATTGCGATCTTCGAGGGGTAGCAAAAATTGCAGCTTGCGAAAAAAAAAACTGGTGTTTCCCGAAGTGGAAGTTTAGATTTTTATGTATACAGCACATATGCCCAGGGCTCAATTCCAGTAAAATAGAAGTGAGGGGCTCACCAAGTTAGGCAGAATGGGTGTGATATCACAGCGTGTGACTGCTCATGACATCACCACTTGTGAACTCACAGGAGGTGACATCAGATCTTAAAACCTCACATATGTTTAGCAGGTCTATCACGAGTACATTTGAGGGCATTACAATATTTAACAAATGAGATTTTGCCTTGGGGTTGTGCAAAACTATTGACACAGCCCAAACACAAAATCTGGGTCTCAATGTATGCATTTAAAAAAAAACCCTGCCACAAAGATATTGGCAACAAGGAGAAATGTGGTTCTGCTTAAGTGGTTGAAATGTCTGTATTTTAAAAAAATCTTATGGGGTTAAGGCACCTGCAGCAGGAATCTTTGTGTGCCAACTAAATCTCAGGGAATAATAAAAATAATGGTATAATAACTCTGGAGGATAATGTATTTGCTGGAGAGATCTGTGTTTTGCCTAGCCCGAGTTCTGATTCAACGTAGCATAGAGGGTTAGTATGTCTCCTGCAAAGCACATTATGTAACACACAGATGACAGATTTTTGGGCCAGATGTACGGCCATAGTAAATTGGGACTCGCAATTTGCGCTGAATTGCGAGTCGCAAATTGCGAGTCGCAATTTACTATGTACTACAGTGTCAAAGACACTGATTGCGAGTCCCAATGGGGTCGCAAAATTCGAGGCTCATTAATATTAATGAGGCACTCGCATTTTGCGATCCCGTTGGGAATGGCTGGCCCTCCCAGGGATGGTGGCCTGCTGGGCTCAGCAGACCACCACTCCTGGGACTGCCATTAAATAAAGCAGTTAATGTTTTTTAAATGCAGCGCATTTTCCTTAAAGGAAAACGGGAGGCATTTAAAAAAAATTAAATGAAACGTTGTTGTTTCATTTTGTAAGGGAAGTCAGTGGTCCCTGGGACCACTGCCTGCCCTTAAAAAATATTTTTGCATGAATTTGCAAAGGAGAAGGGTTCTCCTGGGGACCCCTTCCCATTTGCGATTGCGTTACCACCTACTTGAAGTTGGCAATTTGCGAGTGTTTTCTAACCGCAATTGCAGTCCCAAAACATCCATACATGGCTCATGAGTTGCTATTAGAAAGGCAACGCCCCTTTCTAATAGCGGCTCGCTAATTGATTAGCAACTCGCAAAATAGGTTTTGTACATGGGCCCAAGGTTTTTAGCATGCGCAAACAGGTCTAAAACCTGTTTGCGCATGCAAAAAACCGTCGTACATCTGGAGCCTTTATGTTTTGCACATAAATAATTGAGTCACTGCTTTTAAGTCAGAGATCCTTTTGTTAATTGCAGTTATTAAATTGCAATCCTTCTAATATAGCACAGTGAGGTATGAAGGGCATGTGGCTCCTACACCTTGTAACCCTCACAGATATATGACATTACAACGCATGCTTTTACCACGCATGCCTTTACAACGTGGTTTTTACAACGCATGCCTTTACAACGCATAGCGCTTTGGGGTGCTGGATAGTGAATAGTTTAATTTACTATTCCAACTCCAGTCCCCGTGGACACTAGGGAAGGTGTTGGATAGTAAATTAAATCTATTCCCTATCCTAGAGCGCCCCCCAGCTCAATGCGTTGTAATGGTTTGCGTTGTAAAACCTGCGTTGTAAAAGCGCTGCGTTGTAAAAGTTGCGTTGTAAAGGATGTTTCCCAACCCTCACTGTATTATGTTGAGCCCATGCCTTTCTAGGCGTCGAGCCGGACACTTGCTGACTTCAACGCGTTCTCACTTCTGCTATACCCTGTCAGCAATAACTCCACAGCCCGCCTTAAAAGTAGTTCACCATGGAGTCACGCGGGCCTGGAGACCACAAACTTGACATTTCGTCGAGGAAGCCACTTTGGGACATTCAGCACATTTAAGGGTCTTTCGTAACATAGTGGCCTAAAAAAAACCTGCGGTGAGCACAGGCTATGAGCACACCCCACAAATGTGTTCATCGGTCGCCATGGGGGCAGCAGCGACGCCTCGGCCCCTGACTCATGCTCGATGTACAGATTCAGGAAACATGTACTGCTGACTAAAGAAAACATGAAGGGAAGGGCCAGATCCAAGCTGCTGAGATAACTGAGTGGGTTGGGCAACTGCTGCAAGGAAAGAGTGTACTACAGATCTGATTGTCATCCCTTCAAGGCAAATAAAGTGGCAGCTGTTTAGTTTGGTGGTAATGGTATGCATGTTTAGGTTGGCCTCACAAAAGCATAGCTGCCTCGCCAGACTTATGTTTTCACGACATTAGCTACATATGTATATACAGGGGAATTTGGTCAGCCCTTTTTAGTCATTGATCTAGTCGAGTGACATTCATATTTTACTTCTGCCAACCACAGCCTACGGCTTGGGCAATGGGTCCGCCCACTTCATCCACCTGTCAAGAACTGCGAGAGATGGCACTTTGCCTGATCACACGTGGATAGATGCCTGACAAAGAGTGCTATCAGTGCTAGGGCTGGTGTGCCTTGAGATCTGAGCCACTCCTTTATTTTTATATATTTTTTAATATGTTGCCAGCATATTTACATATTGCATATGTTTGCACAAAAATAAATGAAAACAAGCTAATCTAATGGGTCTGGTTTTAATGTCAAAGCAGATGTAAACACTGTCTTTCGCTAATGCTATTTACATACATTGCATGGTCAGATTCTGCATTGAAGTCTGCCCAATTAGCTTTGACAATGCTGGCAAACAACATCAAAAAGGGTTTGCTTTGAGTACATGTGATAACGATTTGATAGTGACTCGCCCCGCTAAGGACCCCGCCCAGCAGACCCGGTAGCAAGAAAGCCCCGTGGTTCACCGACGAACTCAAGAGCTCCAAGAAGAACTGCCGAGCCCTCGAGAAAGTCTGGAGAAGGGAACCTACACCGGACAACAGGACCACCTTCAAGCGGGCCACCCGGAAGCACCACCAGCTGATCCGCGCCGCCAAGAAAACTGCATTCAAGGACCGGTTAGACAACAACGCACACAACTGCAAGGAACTCTTCAACATCGTGAAAGAGCTATCCAGCCCCAGCGCAGGAAACAACGACATCACCCCATCGCAAGACCTCTGCAACTCCCTCGCTTCATACTTCCACAACAAGATCGCAGACATACACAACAGCTTCAACAACCAACCAACGCACACCAGGACCGAACAACCACCCCCCACCACCACCCTCCACGCCTGGACCCCGATCAGCACCGAAGACACCATCCAAACGATGAACTCCATCCACTCCGGATCACCGACTGACCCCTGCCCTCACTACGTCTTCAACAAGGCCGACGCTGTCATCGCACCCCACCTGCGAGACATCATCAAGTCATCCTTCGACACCGCCACCTTCCCTGAGAGCTGGAAGCACGCCGAACTCAGCGCTCTACTCAAGAAACCCACAGCGGACCCCACCGAACTCAAGAATTACCGCCCCATCTCGCTCCTCCCATTTCCAGCCAAAGTCATCGAGAAGACCGTCAACAAGCAGATGGCCGCCTTCCTCGAGACGAATGGATCCCTCGACCCCTCACAGACCGGCTTCCGAGCCAATCACAGCACCGAGACCGCCCTCATCGCCGCCACCGACGACATCCGGACCCTGATGGACAACGGAGAAACAGCGGCCCTCATCCTCCTGGACCTCTCCGCGGCATTCAACACTGTCTGCCACCGCACCCTAGTACAGCGCCTCAGCAACGTCGGAATCCAGGACAAGGCGCTGGAATGGATCATCTCCTTCCTCGACGGAAGAACACAGAGAGTCCGCCTCCCACCGTACAAGTCAGAGGCATCGAAGTCATCTGCGGCGTCCCTCAAGGACCCTCGCTGAGCCCCACCCTCTTCAACGTCTACATGAGCCCCCTCGCGGCCATCGCACGCCAACACAACCTCAGCATAATCTCCTACGCCGACGACACCCAGCTGATCCTCTCCCTGACCAACGACCCAGCCGCCGCCAGAGCCGACCTGCACAAAGGGATGAAAGAGGTAGCCGAATGGATGTTGACCAGCCGCCTGAAACTGAACTCCGACAAGACGGAGGTCCTCATCCTGGGCTCTTCACCCTCCGCCTGGGACGACTCCTGGTGGCCTCCCGCCCTGGGCACCGCACCCAAACCAACAGACCATGCACGCAACCTGGGCTTCATCCTGGACTCCTCCCTCTCCATGACCAGGCAAGTCAACAACGTCTCCTCGGCGTGCTTCAACATCCTACGCATGCTACGGAAGATCTTCTGGTGGATCCCCACCGAGACCAGGAAGACCGTCACCCAGGCCCTCGTCACTAGCCGACTGGACTACGGCAACGCCCTCTACGCCGGTACCACCGCCAAGCTCCAGAAGAGACTCCAGCGGATCCAGAACGCCTCTGCCAGACTCATCCTCGACATCCCACGAACCAGCCACATCTCCGGACACCTGAGAGACCTTCACTGGCTCCCCGTCAACAAAAGAATCACCTTCCGCCTCCTCACCCACGCACACAAAGCCCTACACGACCAAGGCCCGAGCTACCTCAACAGCCGAATCAACTTCTTCGCTCCCAAACGCCACCTCCGATCAGCCAACCACGCCCTCGCCGCCGTCCCCCGCATCCGAAGAGCGACTACAGGAGGAAGGTCCTTCTCCTACCTGGCCGCCAAGACCTGGAACTCCCTCCCGACCGACCTGCGCCTGACCCAAGACCACCTCTCCTTCAGGAAGAAGCTGAAGATCTGGCTGTTCGAGCAGTAGCGGCACCCCCCCTCCCCCAGCGCCTTGAGACCCTACGGGTATGTAGTGCGCTCTATAAATGTCATTGATTGATTGATTGATTGATTGATTGACTATTCGAGTGATGACTGAGTGTACTTTTCAGATGTAAAATATTCTGTTACATTCAGATGGAAGCCTTTCTTTTATGTTATGTTATGTTATGTTATATTTATTTTTGTATAGCGCACGGCTACTCAAAAAGAGTGTCCCGGCGCTTTAAGTAAGGAGAACTACAGCACAATAACATAACACGGTAAAAAAAGGAGAAGAAAAGAACACAGAAAGAGCAAACACCTGGACGGCCTACTGGGTAAACAGCCAGGTTTTGAGGCCTTTCCTAAAAACAAGTAGACTGGTGGCTCCCCGGAGTGTAAGCGGCAGTGAGTTCCACATCTGTGGCGCCAGCAATCCGAAGGAGCGGCGGAATGATACACCAAGTAGCCAACAGGATGAGGCGACACAGAAATACTCTTCTGGGTGTACCCAAAGCCCATACTGTATATTTTTTGAAGAATTTATCGCAGTGAGAAGGACCCATTGTTGCATACGCAGGCAGAGTTAGCCTCTGTGAAAAAACTGAAAGCCCCAGATGCCAAATCGCTTCCCCCTCTGGTACTCCGGACCAGGTGAGACAAGGTGCTGAGCCGGGAGGTGTGTCAGAGCTAGCCCAGTGGCTGAGGTCAGCCGCCGCAGAGAGAGCCCGGGGGCCTCGCAGAAGCGACCCAGCTAGGTCCGGGTATAGCTTGCGGGGTTGCCTGGCGAGCTCCTGCTCAGACCACACCTCCTCCCTCCCATGGAGCCCTCCTGATGCCTGCTGGCTCTAGCTGAAGACAGCAGGCTAGCAGTGCAGTGGCCCTGGAATTCGGAGCACCTAGAGGAGGCTGAAAGCGGGGAACGCAGGGACCCAGTTGGCAGCAGCGGCTCCTCCATTATGGCAGAGGAGAGTCGCCGTGCATGCTGCGAGCGCATCCGGCACACAGATTAATAACATTTTGGTCGAAGGCTCGTGCTGTTACAGCGCAAGGTCAGGGGTGATTCATTCAATTGCACTGTTACTGCAGCCCCTGCCAGTGCGCATGTCAGGTTGGCTGGCTGCCTACAGCCGGCCAATCTGACATGCACCCTTCCGCCTGCAAAATCTCAGGGCTGAGATACAGCTGAGGGATTGCAGCCACCGGACCCCAGCTGCAAAATGAGTGCTGGGTTAGCCTGCTCCGACCAAATCCTTCCCTTTCCTGCTGCCCGCTGGAGTCACCGCCGGGGAGAGACACCCCGGACCTGGGTCCGTGTAATATATGGTGAGATTTTTGGGGCATCGCACCCCACCATATTTTAATGTTACCCACCGCCAGGGCCAGACTGAGAACACAAAGCAGCCCCGGCAATTTTATTGGACCTGCCCAGGGAGGGGGTAGGGGCGGTTTGGGCAAGGGTGCAAGTGTGAAGCACTGCTGCTTAACTAACCTGCCCCTCCAGCACTGCTGCTTTTGTTACTGGGGGTGTGACATTGCAGCACTGCTGCAAAACCGCCCCCCCACCCAAAATAAAACCGGCCCCACCACTCCAAAACTGGCCCCCACCCTTCCAGCCTCCTGGGGAAATGCCCGATGCCTACTATGGCCAGTCCGGCCCAGTCGGACGCCACTGCCAGCTGGGTGAGCAGGGGCCACCATGGAAACAAAAGGGGACAAGTTTTAACAAGATTTAAATATATCCATTTATTTGTCAAATCAATCGGCCTAAAACAATTCCACCCTGAGTAAAGTTTTCCATTGCCTTGTGAGATGCATTGAGTACTGGCATACAACTATTATACAACTGACACACAACGCATAATTTAACAGGGAAGTACCAAAGCCAGGGTGGGACTGTGCTTTCCCAGTATCTCCCAGAGAGTATAGCAACAGTGCTGCCACTAGACATAATTTAAACACAAACTTAGCTATCATCCAGAGCACACAAACAGGCACGAAGGCGAGAGCCCCTGACCCAAAGAAGTTAGTGGCGCCCACAATTAATGACACCCAATCACCTCCAGCCGAAAAACTCAAAGAATTCAAATCCAAGTTGGAGCCAAGAAATTCTGCAAACAACAAAAAACCAGGGAAGGAGGACCAGCATGGCCCGCAATCAAAGGAAAGGAACCCATATAAAGTCCAAATAACCTAAAGCCCCTTTTCTCTCACTCTCCCCCTAGGGCACCTGTGTGCAATCTTTTCAAATTCCGCAAAATGAGAACCCGTACCTCTCTTCTGGTAATGGTCCATGATAGAGATTGAAACATGTTTAGGAAAAAGAAATTGACTAAGGATCCTTCTCGCTCAACATAAAAAACAGGAACAAGAGTCTGCCATCAACTACTGACTACAAAACAAGTCAAGAGAGCGAAACCATAAAGTCTACAAGTGATCAAACTGAAGGTAAAGCGGTGGCCACCGTGACTGAGCGAATTCAAATCAAAATGGAAAAAACAATACAAGAATACTTTTGCTCCCATAGTAACAAGTAGGGCCATTAAAATGCCACAGTGGTGAGCCCCAAGGATTTAGCTGCAGACTGTCTAGCCATATGATGCCTAAGCGACAGTGCAATCATCACGTTGAAAGTGGAAACTGAAAGCTTCTCCCTGTCACCCCGGCTCCAAGGATCTTCAACTGAGCTTGAGTCCATTAAGGACCTCAGTGGCCTTGAGCCCTCCTCCCCCTCGTGCTTTCTAAAACGAGGTTGTCCACTGTCCCCTGAGATCAAATTAATAAATTGCCTGGGGCTAAAGCTTGTTTCTTCCCGCCAAGCGATCAATGTGCCGGTGACCCATTGCACAAACCTAGCCACCAGGTATACCAACCAAACGACACACTGTCACATACGGAAGAGCCTCCCTTCACACCTCACTCCACAGCATTCCAAAAGGACCGCAGAGACAGAAAGAGCTTCGACTGAATCTTACATGACTGTACAAGACCTTGGCCTTGAAAAAGCCCCTGGCCAGACTTTGGCCCCACGGGCGAAACACGTGTCAGCTGTTGTTTCAACACTTTTTTTTAAGGACGTTGGATCTACTTCGTAAATGAACATATAAATTAAAGAATGTCTTTTGGACTAGAATATTACAGAACACAATGACTGAAGCTTTGGGCACAATTTCTCTCTACCACACCTCTACACCTCACTCGCCGACTGGTACTCATAATCATCACTACTCTGGCCTCATAATTGAGCAAGCGAGGCAAGTGGGGCCTATTATTACCGCACCAGTTCATAGAAGGAACGGTGCAGAAGCACAGGAAATGGCTGAAGAGGGTCCACGCTGCAGACCAAAAGTAAACCAGTCAGACCAGTCAAAGTACCAAACCACACCTGAACTCCTGAGACCTTCACGCAAAAGCCTGGCCTCTGACGGACAAAGCAAGTCTTGGTCACAGAGATGAAACGAAAAAATGAATGTTAATGGATTAGGCTGGAGCAGCTTTTACAGAACTTCGACCACAATAACCACCATGAATACTGACAAATTGGATATACAGATATCAGTCTTACAAATATTGGTGTCATACACCATATCAATTGATGCTAAACTAGAAAGACTGAACTCCCTGATAATGAGAACTCAAAATACCATGGAAGAGGGAGTACAGTGTTGCAGTTGAGCCCAGTAGTAGAAAAACTGTCTGAACTGCCCGACGCCATGAAAGATATGATAGTGGAAATAAAAAGAGAGGACTCCACTCAAGAAAAACAAGAATCGATATTAAATGCCTGGCGTTCCCAACAAGGGAAGAACGACAATGTCAAAGACACACTACAACCACCTATTCGACTAAAGTTGGTTTCCTCTTTGCTCCAGGAGCAACCATTGCAAGCACACGCAGGAGAAGCCGGGAAAAAAGGCTATCCAGGACAAACGGATAACTCACCTAAAAATACCCCAACCTCAAATTTAATGGACTTAGCAAATCTTGAATCCTCCTGTGAGAATGCAACTCTGAAGAATCACTTACAACTTGTGCTTTTAAAGAAAAGTAAAAAAAAGACCATCTGCTCTGCTGGCCACTCTAATTTTTTGTCCTACATATAACTCCACAGGCCCTTGGGAAATTTTAAATAGGTCAAACATACTCAAAATCTGCTCATCCCTCCCTGGTCTTGACAAAATAAACAGCAAGGACTTGGACTGTGTAGCTTTCTTGCCACCAGCACCAGGGTAGGAAAGAGAATCTACTGAAATACACTTTGATGACCCAAAAATCAAGGGTCTTATACTTAGTCAGAGTGCCCTCCTGAAAGATTGGGGAATCTATCTATGCTGCCCGGCCCAGAAAAATATCCTCACTTCCTGACCAAGCAGCCATGAGCACATACCCAGTAATAGCACAGACACTTGAGAACCAGGCAATCAGTGTCACTGACCGCGAAAAGTCCTTAAACAAATCGCAACAAGGAAAATCTGATAGTCACCTTATCAACGACACATGGAACTAGATGCACTGGTATGACGTTGTTAAGTAATGTGAATTTTGATTGGCTCAAGAAGCTCTTCATAAATGCTCCTAGTCACATATCAACAAGAGGCTCCGCTACACCCGCTGATAGTAAGATTGCTTTGTTTTCATGGAACATCCCCGGCAAAGGCAAAACGACTCTAGACCCCGAACTAGAAACTCACGCTCATTTGACATAATATGTCTCCAGGAGTCCTGGAGCCTTGGAGAAATACCTCTTATGCATTATTCCAATTTTACAAACCTGCCATAAAAAGTAGGGCCAAAGGCAGACCACAAGGCTGGCTGACCATGATGGAGCAAGGATTCGCACGTTACGCGACTTGCTCGTAATCATGAACCTCGAATAAATTATAATACATTAACTCAACCTGTTCGTCTTACTAATTTCCCTTTATTCTGACATTTGGGGTATCCGAGAGATGCTTGCTTATGTGTGTATTAACCTTAACAACGCTTGTCATTAATAATGGCCGCTGTTTGGCGGGGTTTCTTCTGCGCATGCGTCGGTCACACTCACGTGACGTGACGTACTCGCGGTTCTGGTGGGAATCTTTTGCACTTGCGCACTAGCATTAAGATGGCCGCTTTGTGTTCTCACATGCCAAAGCTTGCACTGCTGCTTTTGCGCCGCTACTGTCTCGTGTGCCTCTAACATTAATGCTATAGTTATTATAAAGTAAGTGTATAGGGTAGATATTCATGGTATACAGTGTATTCATTTTTTCCTGTATTTCTAAATTGTTTTCACTTTCTTTCCATGTATCTCATTCTTGGGGTCTGAGGAGCTCTCGTGATTCCATATTGAACAGCCCTTCTGCGCATGACAGTCCTCTGCCGGTGGCATTGAAATTCTGCCAGCCCGAAGTCCCAGCCAAGATGCGCCTGTGAAGATGCACCTTCGCCTAGCAGAAGAAGCTGAATCGCTTTCAATGTATCACAATTCATAGATGTACTATTGTAATAAGAATGTTAGGTCCTGGGAACCCCAAATTCAATAGGCGGTCCCAGATCATGTAAATGCAGGCTTGTAGAAATGAAATATGATTGGTGTGTTGACCTATCCTACTTGGGGACCAATCGAAACTGGGGATTCTTACACTTGCAACATTTGGGGGGTGGTACACTGACCCGAAAACAGTATAACTAGCCTAGGTTTAGCTAGAGAAATTGTCCGACTTGTCTGAATAGCTGACCTGTCACTGACCCAACGCACTCAATAGGTGACTTGATACAGAGGGCTGCGGAGCACTCTGTCCGAAATTTCCATAGACTCAAGGGTTTTGTTGAGAAACCTTAAGTGCTGGCGGAGCACTTTGCTGGGGAGTTCGATAACCCAATCGGGGTTGTGACTGATAGCTGCAGAGAGGGTGGAGCGCAGGCGTTGCTTCCAAACTGCGGGTGCTGGTCGTGCCTTGGTGGTCCTGTCCTGATCCTAATCTGGGTTTCCTGTCCTCTCCTGGGGTGTCCATTCTGCACCTGCTGTCCTACTGGTGACTGTCCTTCCTTGGGGTTCCTCCCGTCCTTAGCTGACCCGTGGACAGGGTTGGTCTTCACACCATACTAGGTAAATATAGTGCTGGAAGTCTACTCTGCACCTTCTATTTTTCCTTCCTTTGCTTAAATAAAGTCATACTCTTGTGAAATTGATTTTCCATGCTTTCTGCATCTCTGAATGAACCAATCATACCTAAATTTGTCGTTATTCTAGCATGTTCCATTTTTCTTACCAATCCTTAGTACATTCCTTTTCAGTTCATGATACATAGATGTTCCTTATCTTTACCCATTGTTTAGTCGATTCAATAATTGCACCGGTTTATTAGTATGGTCTATTTGCATTTTACCTATAGTTCCTCTTTATGGGGAAATATTTCACTGTGAAATTCTAGTATGCTCTTTATTCTTCCCCGTCTTTTAGTCTCTCCATACTAAGTTTAAATTCTGAAACTGCTGCCTAGCATGTTCCCTGTTCTTACCTCCCTTTAGATTCACAAATGGTTGGTTTTATTTACTTCCTTTATGGATACGTGCTCTTTGTAATTCTGGTTATCGATTGCTTGCTCGTTGTAAACCTCATGTTTTCTGAGCTTGACGAATTTTAGATAAAGGTTTTCAAAACTTCTTGAGTTTGTGGTTATTATAGTACAAATAGAATATATAAAGTATAAGTATTTTGGTATCTGCCTTTCCTTTACAGCTAGCTCCCTGATCCATGGTGATCTTAGCTACCCGTAACGGTGGAATGGTAAGTCGGGTACACTGGAAATAAATAGGAAGGAACAAGGGTTACTGGTAGGAGTGTGTATGGTCGCCCGATTAATGAATATGGTAAATTGAAAATCATGGGCCCGATACGTATGTGGTAAAAAAATTGTTGATCGGGTGACCTGCGCGCTCTATCAGTAATTTTCTGGTAGCAGAGCTATGGTTAGGGACTAGTTAAAGTTAGGTAGGACTAGTTAAGATAGGTAGGTTGGATGCTGCTAAAAAGATTTTTTTGCTGCTAAACTGTGAACATTTTATTGCTGCTAGATTGATCAATCACGTGAAATGTTTTTGCTTTGAAAATTATGAAATGTTTTAAATTGTTTTTCTTGCTGCTATATTGATATATGTTTTAACAAAACTTGTTAGTGATTGTTATATGTTGTCTGGAATCCCCGGGGAATTGAATAACGTGTGGTGAGGAGAATCCACGCCGTGGTGAGGTCATTGGCTCAAGGAAAATTGGTGCAGGTTAGGCAGAACTGGAAGCACTAATTAGGGTTTTCTGAATATATGTTTGAATAAATGGTAGCAAAGTGTTCGCTGGCAAAACTTCTATTGTGATATAACCTAGTAAGGGTCACACGGAAGGAGTAGCAGGTTCGTCTAAGCTTGATTGTTAGCAAAAGAGTTCGCTAGTGAAACTTTAGACTTAGTATATATCCCGGAAATAAGTGGATGAGTCGAAGAAGTAGCAGGTTGTCTAATGCTTGAGTGAAGGGTAGGCGGAAGAGATCTATCCGTAGTGTATGAAAAGTAGACAGAAGAGGTTTACTTGCAGTAAAACAAATCTTTCTTTCTAGACACTCGAGTACAGTGACGAATGTTTCTAGGTTGTAAATTAATTAAAGCACTTGCACTTTAAGAAAGAAATAAAGTTTCCGTTACCTTGTGAAGGAGGGAGTCAGTTGCGGAGCTGCTCTGACGTCACTCTGTGCCGCGCTGGGATTGGTAGAGACAGCGGGTGTGTAGCGGAGCTAGTATTGTAAAGGAGGGGTGAGTGCCGAAGCGTGAGAACTTGTCTCACGGAAAGGCCGCGCACCTATTGGTCGAGACTATTTGAAATCGCGCATTTGATTGGTTGCACGAAAATAGAAGACGCAATTAGATTGGAAGTGACTTGTAAACAAAGGCGCTTGCGGAAAAGTATATGTGGCATACGTATACTCCTGAAACTAGACCCGATCCGAGATATCTAGGATTTGGAAAGGATCATTGGAAAGGTCATAACACCAGCAGTATGTACGGAAATAAGAGAAAAATGACTTTAGTAGACAAGGTGAAGAATTATTTCAAAAAGGACAAACCTATCAAAACTAGAGAAGGTGTTGTCATTCCGCCACCTAATACTCCCGCATCTTTCATGATGTTTGATAAAGGGTACCACTCGTGTGTGGTTGGAGAATTGGGTGGAATACACTAAAAATGACGGGATTTTGGCTTTTCCGTTAGAAGGTACATTTAATGGCAGGATTCTATTCAATTTGAGAACCCGAATGAATGATTTACATCCCAGACCCAGATTAACGCAGTACGAAGCATTAGAGGAATGGGAGATAGAGGCTTTTGAAAGGGACAAGCCCCGAATGGATAAAGGGTTGACCAAATGGTATCCTAAAGTGAAACAAGAAACCCGAGAGAGAAAAATGAAACAATGGAGGCAGAATATGATAGTAGAAGGACTGTACCCTATGATGGCACTAGGAGAACCAATGGGAGAGAAAAGGACAGAAAAAATAAAACATTTGATGACCAGTGGGGATTCAGATGACGATTTGTTGGATGACTTGTTCATGAAAAATCCACCTCCTTATAATGAAGGACCCCGATCCTCTAGTGTAGGGGATGTTTGCCTGAGACCTCCTTACCAGGAGGGGCCTAGACATGTAAATGTAAGAGACAGCTGTCAAATACCTCCTTATCAGGAGATGCCGAGACCTTTTAGCACAGGAAATCCATTCATGAAACCTAATTATGGTGAGGGACCAAGTATGACGCATCCCACGGCCCCAACCCTGACACCGCAAATAATACCTGAAGTAAGCCTGGAAAGAATATTACAGGAGAGAGAGCAAGAGGCATTAATTAAACAGAGAACAGAATTAATTCAGAAAATCTCCCAGCTAAATACCAGTCCTGAAGCCCTGACCATCCCAGTAACTATTGGACCAGTCGTTCCTCTGTATGGGGATAAACAGGGGTGTACCAAGACACCGATTATTACCCCGGCTATAGTACAGCCAAGAAAAGAGCCTTTAATTGTAGATGATCAGGCAAGCGAATGCGAATCTGTAATTTCCTTGATGGATTTGCCGGTAAGGGAGCTGGAAAGGGGTCCACAGAGAAGGAACACTCCTTTCATGTCAGGAGAAGTGCAGATTGAGTCAGCTTCTGGTACTAAACATGCCACTGTAGTAACTCCTGAAGAAATCGAGAGATGGAGTCGAGAACTAGAGAAACCAAATTCCGCGTCGAGACCATTAGATATTTACAAATTAAGAATAGAATTGAATGAACTGATGGCTGGAAATGTAGGGTTAGACAGACTAAATACTTTCTCCGAAGAAGAGTTGCTGTTTATCTGTAAGAGCATCACTCGTAATACTAGGGTGTTCCATGAGAAGTTAGTGGACACCGCGGCTAGTATGGGAATTGATATTGGGAAATCTAAATCATTGCAGAAACCGTACAGAGCAGAGTTCTCGGACAAAGATCTGGAAAATATGAATGTATCAGGGAAGAAGGTACAGATCAGAGAATTAGTGAATCTGTTGCAAAAATGGGGAGAACTAGAAAAGTGGAAAGCCAGGTGGGCAAAGAAAAAGGAGGAAATCAGGTCAAAACAGATGGCTTCTGAGTTCGTCGTAAAAGAAGCAGACAAGGCAGAGAAATTATATCCTATGCGAGAAGTGCCAGGTGGGAAATATGTACATGTTCCATGGTCCCGACAGGATATTGTGTCATTTACCAATGATTTTCCAAAACTACGAGAGAAACCAGTGGATTGGTACAGGCAGGTAGAAAGGTTTGTGAAGGTACAAAAGTGCCTGTGGAAAGATCTGGATGGGTTTTTCGATATCGTAGTTCCTGTAGACTTGTGGACAGAATGTAAAATTGCGATTGGTTGGCCTAGTGAGGAATACGCGAGGGATCCTATTACAGGAGCTCCTTCTGATGAGGTAATGAAAAAATACCAGCAAGTAATGTTACATCTGAAAGGGAAGGTGCCTGCAAAAGAAACTGATTGGACCCGAATAGATAGAACTACCCAGGATAGGGATGAGACTGTGCATTCCTATTATGAGAGACTGTTGCAGGTGTTCAAAACGTACAGCGGTATAGATAACATCGAGATGAAGGACATGACCCATTTCATTTACAGGTTTGTAAATGGTTTAAGACCTGAAATATGTCAGTGGATCAAAGACAATAAAATCTGTTGGCAGTCTAAGAAAATAGATGAGGTTTTACGGTACGCGAAGTACTGCCAGGATGAGATGGCAGACAAACGAAAGCCCTTAAAGGAAAAGGTCATGTGGGCACAAGTAAACTTAGCGGAACAACACGAAAAGCAGTTAGGTAAAATGAATAGTACCGCCCAAAACCCAGGTTCTGGGGGTGTAGTGAAGCCCTAAGTAAAAATGAGCAGAGAGGAAGCCAAAAAGAATTTTCCCTGTCACGGGTGCGGACAGATAGGGCACTGGAGAGACGAGTGTCCATACGCACAGAATAGTAACCCCCAAACTAATGATTCAAATCCACAGACGCAGAATGAAAAGCCAAGAAAGACCCAGCAACAGGTAAAAGCGAATCAGTTGCCCCGAGCACCTAGACCGAATTTTAAGGGAAAAGCACAGCTGGGTGAAGACATAAAAATTTGGGGAGGAAAAGAGGATAGAAATGCAGCAACTTCACAATTTTTGTTGAATGACACCTTCCTCTGTGATGAACCTTACTGACGGTGCCTGAGGGGGGAGGACAAAGAGTGCATGCTTGGCGCCTCTTTGCCGGTAGACCAGTCAGGGCCATACATTGAAGGAAAGGTTGAAGGTAATGATGTCACCTTTCTGTTGGACACTGGGGCTACCCGATCTACTGTAAGAACAGCAGACGTTCCAAACCTACCCCTCTCGGGAGAAGCGATCCAAGTAGTGGGTGTATCTAATCAATTGATTAGTACCCCAGTTACCGAGCCCATGGAGATTACCATAGGGAATTTCAAGGAAATGCACAGATTTGTTGTCTGTGATACCAGTCCGGTAAACCTATTGGGACGTGATTTGCTGTGTAAAATGAACTGCACCATCTTTTGCACACCAAAGGGCTTCGAAATTCAAACCCCAGACGAAGATGGAATATACAAATTAATGCTAATAAGACCTGACTCAGAAATTAAAAGACTGACAATAGAAGACTTAACTGAGAAACTCCAACAGACAGTGAAACCAGAAGTATGGGATTTTACTGGAAAAGATGTAGGACTAATGGCAAATGTTGACCCAATTAAAATAGCCATAAAGGAAGATGCAGTTTACCGAAATACTAAACCATACAAAATGAGTGCAGAAGTGAAAGCAGGAGTCGCCATTGAAATAAAAAGATTGTCAGACGCAAACATCATACAAGAAGTGTTGAGCAGTCCTTGTAATTCCCCGATAATTGGCATCAAGAAACCTAGTGGTAAGTACAGGGTAGTGCAGGACCTGAGAAAGGTAAACAAAATTTTTGTTCCTTGCTGTCCTATTGTTCCGAACCCAGCAGTGATTTTATATCAGATTCCATGGGATGCTGAATGGTTCACCGTAATTGACTTATGTCATGCATTCTTTTCAATCCCATTGCACCCAGATTGCAAATTTCTTTTCTCATTTGAATTCGACAGTCGCGTGTTCGTTTGGAATCGCGTCCCTCAGGGGTATACAGAAAGGCCCTCAATCTTTAATCAGATTCTGAAAAAATGCCTTGAATCCTTAGTCTTACCTGGAAAATCAGTTTTGGTGTAATATATAGACGACCTCTTGGTGGCGTCTAGAAGTCAGAAAGACTGTGTTGTTGACACCATTGCCTTACTGAACCACTTAGGTGAAGGAGGACACAAAGTATCACCTGACAAACTACAGTTCTGTACCTCTTCAGTAAAATATCTGGGGCACCAGATAGAGAAAGGTATCAGGAGAGTTACTTCAGAGAGAATTAGGATAATTCGAAACATGCAGTTACCCAACACTCAGAAAGAGATCAGAATGTTCCTTGGGGTTGTAGGATACTGCAGACAGTGGATTGTGGGATTTGCAGTCCTAGCAAAGCCATTGATAAAAATGACAAGGAAAGGAGCAAAGGACCCAGTAGAATGAGATGAAGAAAGCATGACAGCATTCACAAAATTACGAGAATGTCTATGTACAGCCCCCGCCTTAGGAATGCCTGATTATTCAAAGGAATTTGCACTATTTTGCGATACACAAGATAATTGTGCACTGTCAGTCCTAACCCAAGAGCATGGTCTGACTAGACGTCCAGTAGCATACTTCTCTGCTACTTTGGATCCAGTGGCTGCTGGATTACCTGGATGTCTGAAAGCAGTAGCTGCAACTTGCATGAGTCTTGAACAGAGTGAATCCATCATTATGGGACATCCTGTAACTGTGTATGTTCCACATGCAGTTGTAATCTTACTGACCAGAACTAAAACTCAGTATCTCACACCTAGTCGGCTGACTAAATATGAGAGGATTCTTGTGGGTGCAGCAAATGTAACCATTTCGCGGTGTAACATATTGAATCCAGCAACCCTATTACCTGAGTCACTGATTGCAGAAGTACAGGGGGGAGGTCGAGCATGACTGCATTGACCTGACTGAGTTTAGTACCAAACCACGCCCAGATATCAAGGAAATGCCCCTACCAGTGGAAGATTATGAACTGTTTGTAGATGGCTCATGTCTGAGACACGAAAATGGAGGCCTAAGTGCTGCTTATGCTGTAGTCACAGTATCACGGGCTGTAGAAGCATTCTATCTATTTGGAGTAAAGTCTGCACAAGTAGCCGAATTGATTGCATTGGCAAGAGCCTGTAAAGTTGGGAAAAATAAAAGAGTAACCATATACACTGACAGTCAGTATGGTTACGGGGTTGTGCATGACTTCGGCCAATTGTGGCTGCAAAGAGAGTTCCTGACTTCTTCAGGTACTCCTATCAGAAATGGAAAAGTGGTACAAGAGCTACTGGAAACAATCCAGTTACCAACAAAATTGGCAGTGGTCAAGTGTGCTGCTCACAAATCTGGTGATGACAATGTGACAGTAGGAAATAATTATGCTGACCAACTAGCCCAACATTGTGCAAGACATCAAATGTCAGTCAATATCAAATTGGGAGGGAGCGGAAACAGCTGCCAACTTATGGTGTTTGAAAGTGTACATACGTGGGAAGAGTTGAGAGATTTACAGGATGCAGCAGCACCTAAGGAAAGGAGAAGGTGGAGGAAGTTTGGGTGTCACCAGAGGAGTGAAGATGGTGTAATTGTATGCCCTGATGGTATGCCTGTATTGCCTGACAGCTTGCTTACTCCTATGGCCAGGCTAATACACGGACACACACACATTGGTAGGGATGCCATGGTTCGTGTCTTTCAACAGACATGGTTCAATTCGAAATTCAGGAAGATAGCGGAGAGACTCTGCCAGAGGTGCTTGACATGCCAGCAGTACAATGCCGGGAAGAGAACAGTAGTTGCCCTGGGAAAAATTGGAAAAGCAGAAGGCCCTTTTATAAGATTACAAATTGATTTCATTCAGTTACCCCCTTGTAGAGGAATGAGGTACGTCCTTGTCATTGTTTGCCTGTTTTCCAAATGGGTAGAGGCTTACCCAGCCAAGAAAAATGATACCATCACTGTAGCCAAATTGTTACTAAGAGAACTGATACCTAGGTACGGGGTTCCAGTCACCATTGAATCAGACAGAGGTGGGCATTTTCAGAATGAATTAATCGATCAAATCTGTGAAGCATTCAAAATTACTCAAAAACTGCACTGTGCATACCGTCCAGAGGCTTCTGGAGTGGTGGAACAACTGAATGGCACTATCAAGTCGAGACTAGGAAAGATGTGTGAATCTTCTGGCATGAACTGGATAGAAGCTTTACCTCTTGTATTGATGGGAATCAGAAGTATTCCAGACAGAAACACAGGCCTGAGTCCCCATGAGATCCTGATGGGAAGAGTAATGAGACAAGCATGGGTACCAGGACACAAACTGATAAGCATTTCTGATGATTTGGTACTAGAGTACTGCAAGCAACTGGGTGACCAAGTGCGTTCTATCTCTCGCCAGATTGGGGAAGACGCCGTCGCCAGGCCAGCAACTCCAGTCCATAATCTGAATCCAGGTGACTGGGTGGTACTTAAGAAGCATACTCGATCGAGTTGTCTTGCACCGAAGTGGGGAAAGCCAAGACAGGTGATCCTGGTGACCACGACAGCGGTGAAGTGTGCAGGAGTATCAAAGTGGATCCATGCCAGTCATACGAAGAAGGTAACTGAAGAAGAGGGAACTGACGCTGAAGGTTGTCCAGCTAAGGGGTCTCCAGATGTTGGTCCTGACGTAGCTGATGATGAACAACCGAGCACCAGTCACGATGAATGGATCCCAGTAATCGACCTGACCGATGATCCAATAAGAACCAGGAGCCAGACATACCAAGACAGAGAGTGGGAGAGTGAGGAGGAGACAGGAATAGAAGGAGACAATCAGATCATCGAAATCCATGTCAAATCTGATGAGGAGGAAGGTCAAATAGGGACAGAACAAGTTATTGACACACCTCCAAGAACTCCTGAGATTGAAAAGGGACAGACAGAAATTAGGGCGAAAGTTCAAGCGGAAGAAAATCAAAGGTTCGAAGTGCTTGAACAGGATCAGATAGAAATAGACGAATGTGTTCAGGATACAGGAAGCAAAACATCAAAAAGTCAAATTCAGTATACACCTGAACAAGGCCAGCTTAGCAACCAGGCAGAAGAAACCGAAATAAGACCTGGACCTAGTCAGACAGAAAGGGAAGAAGAAGACATTGAAGCAGAAGCGCCACAGCAGAACGAAAACAAAAGAGCATTAGAAGAAAGCCCAACAACAGTGCCAGTTAAAAGACTCAAGAAAAAGAAAAATACAGAACCAAGGTACATCAAAAGACTGAGACTGAGACTGAAAACAGTAGAGGAGAAGCTTGAGCAAAGGAAACAAGCTTCCAGTAAAACAGAGCTACCTGGAGAAAGCACTAAGCGAAGAAGTGCCCGAATAAAAAGACTGAACGAAAAGTATCAGGATCCTGAATGGACTTTCCTGGTGTTGGAGGAATTTGAGTATCTTGATATAAGTGACGAAAGTGACGAAGAACTGACTGCTGACCAGTCTACCGAAGAAGAAGAACCAACCTGAAGTTGCGCTGTGTAAGCAACCTGTGTAAAGTTACAAAGAGGGGTTGGAAAGCTTCTTTTGAGCAAAAATGTCTGATTCAAATGTGAATGGAAGACCTAGAGGTAATTGTTGTAAAACATGCTGCAAGGTATGTGTATGTAGTGTAGCCTTAGTGTTAATATTATGGATAGGACTAACAATTACTATTCCTTATATGATGAGTAAAGGTACTGATAGTTGCTCTACAAAGACTGTGACAAAAGGCACTGACGGACTGACACCACAAAGTGTAGATGGACATGAGAAAGCACTTAGCGTTAGACAAACTAAAATGGACTTAGAAGCACCAGATGAGGAAGGACTACATTATCATGGAATCAAGAACAGGACTCATTTAAACGTATTTGCAAACCTTTTAGTGCATTATGTAGAAGCAATGGAAATAGAAGACTGTTATGTTTGTATGAAGCTACCTACATCTGTAGCTGAGGGAGTGACTTACCATCACTTGCCATTAACATATGGAATTTCTTGTAGTATTTTAGCTAGCTTATTCTATAAAAGAGGACCGTTACAGTACTATTACTCTAACTCAGACGTGATATTTTCTGAACTTCCTAAACGTGGAAATCTGAACCCTGTACATACGAAAAGTGATATCACACGTTATATGGGAGAATATTTTCTGACTATAGGTACCATAGATTTAGGTGAAGCACATAGAGATAACTTGACCTGTTCGTTACATGAACAAGAAAAAATGTTTCTGAACATGGCAGAGAAAAGAAGGGAAAGTTTCCAAAGAAAGGCGAATGATAAAAGGCAGAGAATTCCTAAATGGGCTGAAAACATGGGAAGCACCTCAAATGGTGGGGCTAATCCTGCTTTGTTGCTGGATTTCGAAAGAAAAGGGAAGCTTTGTCTTCACCGAGAAAAGACTAGTTATTATAATAACATTTTCATTGGTTCCAGTCAATGTGAACACAATTACAAGGTAATTGGAGGTTGGGGTTTCAAAAATGGGTCAGAACCTGTGTTTCCCGGAATTTATTACATATGTGGAAACAAGGCCTATTTCAAATTGCCGGATCACTGGTATGGAAGCTGCTATTTTGGATTTGTCTTCCCGAAAATATACCATGTGAATGAAATTGCTGGAAGCAGTGAAAGCACTAACGGTTTAGTACGTAGTAAAAGAGAAAGTATAGTGGAAATAATGGGTAGTATATTTAGTGCATTGATACCTGCAGTGGGAGTTTTCTACAGAAGGGAGGTGGTCCACAGAGGAATCCAAGTCCACATTAGTTTTCACAGATTTTTGATAATGCTAACACACTCAAGAAAACTCTGGACCTCTTGAGTTTTCAAACAGTAAGGTATTTGAAAGGGGTGATGAGTGTGTTGGACGTTACATCTTGGTGTCCTTAGGCTCAATCCTTTTTTGTATGAATAGAATCAGAAGAGTCCGTACTTTATGGAAAATTGCTCTTTATTTGTATAGATAAAACGTAGACAGCCGACACGTGTTTCGCCCCTATGGCGAATTGCGCCAGGACTTTTTCAAGGCTATTTACAATGTTTTGTATTCTGTAAACTTCGTCATAATATACACAGTGTATTTCAACATTTGATCCAGTTTGTAAATTTATTAGGGGTTAAATCCCTAGCGTATTCCTAAAAGTCTCTCGTTTCTTTTCCCGTTTCCACCTGCAGTGGGAGTGGTTCTGAACACACGCAGAATTTGCAAATTGTCTACAGTAGTGGATCGGTTATCTACTGACACTGCTAGTGGATTTCTGATGATCAATACCGAAATGGTTGCGATCAGATCTATGGTTTTGCAGAACCGACTTGCCCTTGACACCTTATTAGCAAAAGAGGGCGGAGACTGTAGAATTTTGAAAGCGCAACATTGTTGCACTTACATACCTGACAAAAGTGTTGAACTCAAAAGGTATGTAAGGAACATTACGAATTTGGAAAAAGAACTCAAACCACTGGAGGTTGACAGTGCCTGGAAGAGACTTACTGATGGTCTCTCCTCTGTAGGTCATTGGTTTTCTAATTTAGGTAAAGGGTTATTGTGTAAGGTTCTGATGCCAATTGCTGGAATAGGTTTTGTCATATTCCTCATATTTGTCTGTTGCAAATGTCGCAAACACCAAAAGAAATATACTGTGAATAGGAGAGGCATGAAACGGAGTGTGGATGAGTTTGAATTGGAGGAACTGAATAATCAGATTTATAAAAGGGTGAAAAATTCTCACCCTAACAAAGAGACCAAAGAAAAGTTGAACCGAATGTTGGAGGAGATTGAATTGGGAAAGATTTAAGTTGGCATCTGGTTCTATTGTTTTGTGATGATAGTAAATATCATCAAAGAGGGGATTGATGGAGCAAGGATTCGCACGTTACGCGACTTGCTCGTAATCATGAACCTCGAATAAATTATAATACATTAACTCAACCTGTTCGTCTTACTAATTTCCCTTTATTCTGACATTTGGGGTATCCGAGAGATGCTTGCTTATGTGTGTATTAACCTTAACAACGCTTGTCATTAAAAATGGCCGCTGTTTGGCGGGGTTTCTTCTGCGCATGCGTCGGTCACACTCACGTGACGTGACGTACTCGCGGTTCTGGTGGGAATCTTTTGCACTTGCGCACTAGCATTAAGATGGCCGCTTTGTGTTCTCACATGCCAAAGCTTGCACTGCTGCTTTTGCTCTACTGTCTCGTGTGCCTCTAACATTAATGCTATAGTTATTATAAAGTAAGGGGTATAGGGTAGATATTCATGGTATACAGTGTATTCATTTTTTCCTGTATTTCTAAACTGTTTTCGCTTTCTTTCCATGTATCTCATTCTTGGGGCCTGAGGAGCTCTCGTGATTCCATATTGAACAGCCCCTCTGCCCATGACAGTCCTCTGCCGGTGGCATTGAAATTCTGCCAACCCGAAGTCCCAGCCAAGATGCGCCTGGGAAGATGCACCTTCGCCTAGCAGAAGAAGCTGAATCGCTTTCAATGTATCACAATTCATAGATGTACTATTGTAATAAGAATGTTAGGTCATGGGAACCCCAAATTCAATAGGCGGTCCCAGATCATGTAAATGCAGGCTTGTAGAAATGAAATATGATTGGTGTGTTGACCTATCCTACTTGGGGACCAATCGAACCTGGGGATTCTTACACTTGCAACATTTGGGGGGTGGTACACTGACCCGAAAACAGTATAACTAGCCTAGGTTTAGCTAGAGAAATTGTCTGACTTGTCCGAATAGCTGACCTGTCACTGACCCAACTCACTCAATAGGTGACTTGATACAGAGGGCTGCGGAGCACTCTGTTCGAAATTTCCATAGACTCAAGGGTTTTGTTGAGAAACCTTAAGTGCTGGCGGAGCACTTTGCTGAGGAGTTCGATAACCCAATCGGGGTTCTGACTGATAGCTGCAGAGAGGGTGGAGCGCAGGCGTTGCTTCCAAACTGCGGGTGCTGGTCGTGCCTTGGTGGTCCTGTCCTGATCCTAATCTGGGTTTCCTGTCCTCTCCTGGGGTGTCCATTCTGCACCTGCTGTCCTACTGGTGACTGTCCTTCCTTGGGGTTCCTCCCGTCCTTAGCTGACCCGTGGCCAGGGTTGGTCTTCACACCATACTAGGTAAATATAGTGCTGGAAGTCTACTCTGCACCTTCTATTTTTCCTTCCTTTGCTTAAATAAAGTCATACTCTTGCGAAATTTATTTTCCATGCTTTCTGCATCTCTGAATGAACCAATCATACCTAAATTTGTCGTTATTCTAGCATGTTCCATTTTCTTACCCATCCTTAGTACATTCCTTTTCAGTTCATGATACATAGATGTTCCTTGTCTTTACCCATTGTTTAGTCGATTCAAGTAATTGCACCGGTTTATTAGTATGGTCTATTTGCATTTTACCTATAGTTCCTCTTTATGGGGAAATATTTCACTGTGAAATTCTAGTATACTCTTTATTCTTCCCCGTCTTTTAGTCTCTCCATACTAAGTTTAAATTCTGAAACTGCTGCCTAGCATGTTCCCTGTTCTTACCTCCCTTTAGATTCACAAATGGTTGGTTTTATTTACTTCCTTTATGGATACGTGCTCTTTGTAATTCTGGTTATCGATTGCTTGCTCGTTGTAAACCTCATGTTTTCTGAGCTTGACGAATTTTAGATAAAGGTTTTCAAAACTTCTTGAGTTTGTGGTTATTATAGTAAAAATATAATATATAAAGTATAAGTATTTTGGTATCTGCCTTTCCTTTACAGCTAGCGCCCTGATCCATGGTGATCTTAGGTACCCGTAACGGTGGAATGGTAAGTCGGGTACACTGGAAATAAATAGGAAGGAACAAGGGTTACTGGTAGTAGTGTGTATGGTCGCCCGATTAATGAATATGGTAAATTGAAGTTCATGGGCCCGATACGTATGTGGTAAAAAATTGTTGATCGGGTGACCTGCGCACTCTATCAACCATTCATGTGACCCACAACAAAGCTTTAAGCGTAATGGAGCTGCGCTGGAAATAAACTCTCCCTTTAGGCAAGCATTACAGATTAATGACTGGAAATCTGGGACTTGTGAAATAACGGTCCTAGTAGTGAATGTTTACTTGATTCCAAAGGATGCCCGAAGCCAAAAGACAATTGCATCCTTGGAACAGGCGCGGCTCGAACTAAACAACTGGTATTCGTGTTGCGAATGGATACCGACGTAAACCTGTCAAACCATTGTAAGAGTAGCATGGAAGCACATGCTCTGGATGCAAGCTGTAACGTACCTGAGCAGGTCTCAGAATATGCAAAACTGGACAGTTTCGATCTTCAGCTGCTGTCTACATGTGAAGCCATAGGTCTCAGAGCATTAAATGGGAGGTTTGTCACAGACCAAGTCAGCAGAGTCAGTGCTGAATTACGTATTTGTCTCTTTTCATGTATTCCATAGGAACACTATGGTTAGAGTAGAAGACCGCAGAGAAGGCGACCATCAGCCTCTGACTGTAGAGATCACAAACAACAATGAATATTGTCCAGAGGAACAAGATAGGCCTTCAAGACTCAGGAACAACTTGGAGCCGGTTAAGATGGACATACCTCGCACAGGAAAAGGCTAAGCAACACGTTCAAGCATCCAGAACTCATTTGCCTGCATTCACGGAGCTTAGGAAGGAGTACAAGAAAGCAATTTGAGCGGCAAAGCGTGCAAGGAACGAGCAAGACTTGATTAAAATCCAACAAACCTGTAAATTAAAGGACAGTAATGTTTTGTGGGCCCTGATTAATCAGTTAGAGCATGGCCCCATTTGTTTTGCTGGGAATAATGCTCCACAACAAGCTTGGCTTACTCACATTGGGTCTTTATATTGCAGTGAAGACCAAGCACCTCTGCACACAGACAACACGATCGATATCCCTAATCTTTCCTTCTCCCAGAACAATATTGAAGCTCAGATAAAGAAAATCAGGGGAAATGGGACGCCGGGTCCAAATGGCTTACCAGCTTCAATTTTCAAGCACGACCCAGACATGTGGAACAAACTATTACATTACTGCCCCCAAGAACATTTGATACCAGAGTCTTGGCAAGGGTCTATCCTCCATGCCATACAATTCACAAAAAAGGCCCTTATTAGGCCCCGGACAGCTATTGCATGCTTGCGTTAATAGCCACTGACTCAAAGATCTTTGCTGGTACCTTGCTGTAGGAATTGGAAAATGGGGCAGGATAAATGGGACGGTTTCCATGCAATCAAACAGGATTATGACTCAAGTCAAGCACGACAGACAATCTTGTGACCCTTTCTATGCTAATATAGAAATATACTCAGAGAAAGCAACTCCTCTACACATACTTTATTGATTTCTCAAAAGCTTTTGACCACATTGATATGGATTTGCTGTGGCATAAATTGGCATCATGGAATATCCTGGATAACCTCCTTCCAGCGATACAGCTCTAGTATTCCAAAACCTGTGCAAAAGTTAGCTGGGGCACGAAAAAGGGCTTAACTCTGCCATTGTCAACGTGATGAGGCCTAAAACAGGAGTGTGTACTTGCCCCAACATTGTCTAACCTCTTCATTTCAGATTTGAGTAGCGCACTGAACGAGGGGCACTCACACCCCCAAAATTGGGACAACGTCTGCTAACGTCACTCCAGTACTCAGATGATGTAGTCCTTATGAATTTAACTCCTATTGGCCCAAAAAACTTGCTGAACACACTTGCTCTCTACTGTGTAAGAAACCAGATGACAGTCAATCAAGACAAAACTAAAATAGTTATTTTCGGAAACGAAGGGAAAGTGGTAACTGGGAGGTAATCCGTGGGGAAAAGAGTTCCAGCTAAAATATTTAGGGGTCTGGGTCCAAAATCGCCATTTGTTCTTTTTTATCAAGTAATGGTTTTAATTAACTGTATCATTATTAATAAATACAATACAATTTAAAGAATTTATTAAATGTGTCTTGCAGTTGCCTGTACTGTCAAAAGAGACCTAAACACCCTGGCTAGCTTTCCCATGCCAATCCGATTAGCTTTGCCAACGCTTGTTTAAGATGCAATTCAGTTTTATCATACGAAAACATATCGTCATTTTATGCAACTTTGTGACGTAATGCAACACACTGCTTCAATCCATTACAGCAAAACACAGTTTATTATTATTATTATAACATTTTTTTAAATGTAACGTAATACGTTACATGTGACCTAACATGGTATTATCTAATATTATAACCTGGATCCACAGATAATGATATGTAGTCACAATATATTGTATTTTAACATACCATATCACATAACACAACCAAATATGACGTGTAAAGCAACTACACATTTCACAGAACAGACTACAAAAACAGAACAATATTTATATATAACAGCTGTGGTCCAAGATAAATTGATTAGATACAGAAATCTTTTTTTAGCCGAACTGTTGACACTGTATCAGCAGCCTCCCGCCCTCCTGAACACACACTTGTTGAACATAAAGTTTGCATTCTTCATGTGCCCTCAGATAGAAAGGGCGCGGATTAGGGAGATTAGCATCGGAACACTGTGAGTACTTCCACTGTTTACAAGTCCCTTGGCTTTCAATTTCTCCTCAGCAGCTCGGCGGAGTGTCACTGCTAGGCCTCAGAGGCGTCCAGCACAGGCGCAGAAGGGCCATAATTCCATGATAACCAGAACACAGGCAAATCCAGATGTATCGGGAGGTAGACGTTGAATTAGAGCTAAGAGATTTGCTGTAAAACCCGCGCCATCAGGTTTTAACCCGGATGCTGTTCACTGAAAGTATTTTTGAGGAAAAGTCCTTGGAAAGAGGAGGCATGTGCAAACTAAGTCTGAGCAGTGAACTCCGCTCTGCTCATGGAGTTTACGGAGTTTTCCGCACTCTGTGTTGTTTTCTTCGCTCGTGCTCGTCAACATCAAGTTGGCGAGCGCAAGCGAGGGAAACCAGCTTCCCAGAGAGATTTTTCAATGCGGGCGGTCGGATTTCTCAATGCGAGTGAACGCGCATGCTTGCGACCGCTCATGTTGAGAAACCGTGCGTTCGCGTTGAGAAAGCTGCTGCTCAAGTAGAAAATCTACTTGAGCGGCAGAAAGGAAGCAGTGCCCACTTGTGCTGTGTATTGTGCTGTTCGCAATAATTTCACAAGGCGAACAAACACCCTGTGCTCAAAATTACAGCGAACAGCATTTTTCTAATGCACTCTGCAGCTTGCGCAGCTCTGCGTAGCGCAGCAGAGTTTTTTTTGCACTTTGCGTAGTTCCACGTAGCAGAACTCCGAACATTCCGCCCAGGCTTAGTGCAAACACTGATTTATAGTCACCCCCCTTCCCATTCCGAGGGTCAAAACGCATAATGTGCATAAATGCCTCAACCAGCAATTGCTGTATCAATTTCTGTGTGCGATATTTTGCATCGGTTTTCAAGCTGGACTAAAGGAGTCCTAAACATAGTAGTCAGGACTGCACAAAACCCGCCCTGCTCAACGGCTGTTAAGTCAAAGGTTTGCATCTTCCACCTTTTCTAGTGCTGAGAATTGTTCAAAAGGGGAGAAGGCAGCGATATGCAAATAACAATTAGTAAGCATTGACAACGTCAGGAGGTCTGAAAGGGAGAGAGAAGGCTGAGAATGAAAAGTAGTCCCTCATTAAGTTCAGTGTAATTCCACCAGTGAAGGTGGAAGGATACACCTAATGTAAATAACAAGGACCCCCTGCAGAAACTTGAAATTCCTAGGGCAGATCAGATATGCAATAGAAGAAAAATCCCTAGACAATTGAAGGTCTTTAACAATCAACAGACCATATTAACTAACAGCAAGATATAGTGAACTCAGTGTAAACACAAGTCATTTTAAAAATTCATTTCTTTAAATCAAATTGGTTAAAAATGTGTCAAGGCCTGCAGGGATCAGCATTGGGCTTCTTCAAGATCGCGGATAACCCGGGAATTAGGTAATGTAGCGGCCTGACTGGAGGAATTAAGTAGAATATTGATAACGTGCATTATTATTGGAGCTGTTAGTTTAAGAATAGGCAGTTGTTAAGCATCATAAGGTGAACTTGAGGTGCACTTGTTTAGAAGAGTAGCTTGGTTTAATTTGGAGACTGTAACAATTCGCTAAGAAGTCACCAATCTTTGCCACGTTGGCGGACACTATGGGGATCACAAGAATTGTCAAAAGGGTCGTGGATGGCAGACATTTTGTTTTTGAAAAATGTCGCTAGTGAGTCACAGCGCTATCAGGAGGTTAAAGCCCATTGATTAATTACTGATGGTTGTGCCATAGATGATAGTAAAGTTCTCCTTAGATGAAGAATTTGCACCCTCTATCTTGGTAGAATAGTATTCTGTTTTTGCTGACCTAATCACACTGTGATAGGTGATTATAGCAATGTGGTACTCTATTTTTCATCAGGTTCCTCCTGCATAATATGCAGCTTTCTTTCAAATTTGCAACATTATCTTTTTAGGGTTCCTAGCTCCGAGATGAACCAGGAGGAACAAAGTTTACAGGCGCTATATTTAACTGTCTTTTTCGGGGCTAAAGCATCAAGGGCAGATCGAATCCAAATCTGATGGGAGTCAATATCTTTCAAAACATCCCCATACATGTTGGACAACTGTCTTCTAATAGTTTAGTCAATTCCAAGCGTTTGATCGGGTGCCATGGCTCATGACGGGGAGCAAAATGTTAATAGTGTCAACCCGCACACTCTACAAGCGTTAAATGCAGTGGGTAAGAACAATCTTGAGTTTTGAGTGGGGGGTTATGCATGAAAAGTTGGTTGGTAAGGCGTGCAGAGTTGGCACTGTGTAGTTCCTAGTTAACTCTGTATCAATCCGGAGTCAGGAGGGAAAAAAGTGGGACAAATTATAAATAACAGGAAGAACTTAGCCCAACTGTAACAGCATCAGCACACCCATACCATAAATGACTAGACATTATGCACCATAGAGGTCCCCCACCCCGACATTAGTCTTATGGAATATGCAAGGTCTGCACTAAGCCCTGGCTGCTACCACCACGTACAAGTCACGAGGGGTCCCCACTGCACCCCTCACCCCCTCCTCTGTCTGAACTGCATCCCCCAAAGGATTTGACTCCGCTGGAGTGCCCTCCTGGAAGTCATGCAGTATTGCGTCCCAGTGAGCTGCGATGGGGATTTTCCGGAGGCAGAGTCTCCTCATTATGTAGGGTGATGCTTTCAGTCTTGGCCCACACCAGTAGTGAACGCCTCCAAGCTAGCGGAGGAGGGTCAGGATATTTCCAACTCCTTGTGATTAACTGCTTAGCCACCAGTAGTCCTAAGTCTAGGAAACAGGGCAAACCTTGTTTGGTGGACTCCATTATCTCATCAAGTGGAGTGCACTTACCATGAGATCGGAGAGAAAGGAGTGCCAAACGGGTAATGGACCCAAAGTCTTGGGTAAACCGCTAGGAAGGGGTGGTGGGGTGGGTTATAATGAGGAGTAGCAAGAGGCATAGTCCAGGCGCAGATGGGTGCAGATGGGTTTGCTTTTGGCATGTCAGCGGCACACCCGCCGCATGGCCGTGCGGCATGGCAGTTTCTATCTATGTTCAGTAAAGTGGATTGGAGCGCTAACCAAAATGGCAAGAGAAAGTGTGCCAAACAATGGAAAAATGGAATTGGGCCAGCGTGTACTCCACTGCCCTTAGAGTTGGTCAAGGACTTAGACCAGCTAATAAAATCCAAATAAAGTGCTAAAAATGCGGGTTTCTAATTGTTTCTTTAATTAAACTGCAACGACTATAACCCCAAAAGTGTAAACCATTCTTAAAAATGCCCTTGGTGCAGGCACAAATGTTCTGCTTGCTTGGAGATGTGGTATGGGTTTACTATGAAGATATGAATGACCTTGACAGCGCTTCAATAATGGCACTCACACAACAACAATTGAATAGTGGTTTCTGGGATAACATTTTGTGGCAAACAGTGAAGCAGGCTCCAAACACTCAAGGTGGGGCAGAACATTTTTTGTTTTAAAGACTATGTCCAACAGAATCTCACTTCTGTGGATCAGAGGCTAAAGCAGAAGAGGGAATTGTTTTATAGTGGACATACAATGGAGCAGTTGTGTTTTACCTATGTGCATTCAACGCTCAAAAGAGTAGACCTTGATTACAAGCTGGTCGGAATTGTTGGTGCCCTGCCTCAACCCTTGTTTAGAATTCTGAGTTGTGTGGTATTTACTGCTTGCGTTAAATATCTCACCTTCATTACATTTTGGTTGGTCAAATCTGCTGGAATTTAACAGGTGGAAAGTGTATGTGATTTATCCTAGCCTGCAAATTTTAGCACAGGAAGCGCCAACACCCACATGGCATTCCCCTCAAAACACTCGCGATAGGTGCTATTAGGGCAACCAATGAAAATCCACTCCAGGGTATAATTATTTATCAGGTGTGATCAAACAAATAGCACCTTCCTTCCGAGAAACCGGCAAACAAGGCCAAAGAATAAAAAAAATAGCAGGCACTGACCAAAGCTGCTTGATTTGGTTTTTAAGAGTATGTTTTTCATTTTTAATTGCTTTATTTAACACACATATAAATATGAGTATTTCTTTTAGAAGTGTTAGCTCTGCCTAAGTTGGAAATGATCTGCTGTTTAGCTAACCCACCGCCACCACTGGGAGTAAGCTTTGATAGCACGACTTAACTACTTCTGCTTGAAAAAGTTATTATAAGAGGTACTTTGGTTATGCAAAAGGATTCTAACAGTATTTGTGGCTCTGAGAGCCTCTGGACAGCAATGCTTCTGAATCGCGGCAGGTAAGTCTGATCCACCTTCAGGACCTAAACAATTCGCCAAGTTGAGAAGCCAAAGCTATGTAAAACTAGGAGTAGGGATCCAGCAAATTAAGCGACGCGGTAAACCTGCTTTTCCAGAACTTTTATACGCAGTCAAGAGTTCTAATGGAAGACACAAGTCTTCAGACCTTGATCCTCGAGGTGGTCTTTTCAAACCCTGATATCGAAAGAAGGCTCGCATGGTCCACTTAGAACAGATGTATTCTGAAATCTCTATCCCTGACTGCTCAAATAAAATTAAGGAAACTGTCTTTAGAGTTAGGTGCCCATTCCACATGGTGTATTTTGCTTCTCGACATGGAGTCCTGGGGCATCTCTTTGCAAGGGACAGTTGCTCCCTAAACCTATGGATCGGTGTGGCCATGGTACCCTAGGTTATAATGTTATGTTATGTTATGTTCATTTTGTTTATATAGCGCATGGCTACCCCAGCAACAGGGCGTACCAGCGCTTGCAGACATACCAGCCGGTGTAGCGCAGCAGGGTGAACGACGGAGTGAGAACGTTATAGGGCAGCCGGTGTGCTGACCTCCCTAAATGGAGGCGAACAGCCAGGTTTTAATTTGTTTCCGAAAGAGCCAGTGGTCTTGTGTGACGCATGCCTCGAGGGGGATGGAATTCCATAGAGCTGGGGCCATGGACTTAAAGGACCGGCCACCTGCTCTGCTCTTGCGCACCCTAATGGTGCGGGCAAGGTGGAGGTCTGCAGAGCATAAGGCACGTGTGGGAAAGTAGAAAGTGCAGAGTCCCTGCAGTATTTGGGGGCCCTGGCCATGTAGGATTTTGTGAGTTAGACAGAGGGATTTAAATTGAATTCTTTGTTTCACGGGCAGCCAGTGCAGCCGGCGTAAGAGGTGTGAGGTGCGACAGTGTTTAGGTAGGGCAAAAAGAGTGCGGGCAGCTGCGTTTTGAGCCCTTTGAAGTCTTTTAGTTACCGTGAAGTTGGTTCCAAGTAATAGTCCATTACAATAATCCAGGTGGGATAGGATCAGGGACTGGACTATTACTTGACGGGTGGGTGGCTCGAAGAAGCCCAGGATGGGTTTGAGGTTGCGAAGGCGGGCGAAGCAGGTACCAGCCACCTTTTTTGCATGCTACTCAAAAGATAGTGAGTTGTCCATTAGGACCCCCAGGTTCTTGACTACCTCCTTAGGTATCCGGGGGGGGGGGACCCATTGTCGGAGGCCACCACTGGTCGTCCCACTTCTCTGAGTCATGGCCCATCAGGAGCACCTCCGTTTGGGAGGAATTACGTTGGAGATAGTTCTCCGTCATCCAGTTCGAGATGGCCAGGACGTCTTCCTGGGGTGATGCACCGTTACATCGCAACTTTTACAACGGGAGGCTTTTACAACGGAACTTTTACAACGCAGGATCCATTACATCGGATGCCATTACAACGCATGGCATTACATAGCAGATGCTATTACAACGCATGGCATTACATCGTAAGTATAGGTAAGTATTTAATTTGTTTTAATTTTATTAATATTAATTATAATTAAATATATTTATTTATGTTTTTTAATATTATTAATTTATTATTTATTATATTAATTAAAGTAATTTTTAAAATAAATACAGGTGTACAGGGGTGTTTTTAGGTTTCAGGGTAGGGTTTGGGTTTTGGGGTACAGGGGTGTTTTTAGGTTTTAGGTTTTAGGGTTTGGGTTTTGGGGTACTGGGGTACAGGGGTGTTTTTAGGTTTCAGGGTAGGGTTTGGGTTTTGGGGTACAGGGGTGTTTTTAGGTTTCAGGGTAGGGTTTGGGTTTTGGGGTACAGGGGTGTTTTTAGGTTTCAGGGCAGGGTTTGGGTTTTGGGGTACAGGGGTGTTTTTAGGTTTCAGGGCAGGGTTTGGGTTTTGGGGTACAGGGGTGTTTTTAGGTTTCAGGGTTGGGTTTGTGCTTAGGGCTAATTAAATTATATTTACCATTTATAAATTTATTAAAATATATTTATTAAATTAAATTAATTATATTATATTAATTACATTTTTTAAATAAATTAATTAAATTAAATACATTATTTTAATTAATTTAATTTAATTACAATTTTAAAAATATTTAAATTAAATTAATTTCATTATATTAATTAATTAAAATTAATTACAATTTTTATTAAAATTAAATTAAATAAATAGATTTAAATCTATTAAATTAAATTAATTACTATTTTAAAATGTATTTTAATTAAATTAATTACATTAAATTAATTAAATTAACATAATTACATTTTTTTTAAAAAGGTATACTTACATATACTTACGATGTAATGCCATGCGTTGTAATAGCATCTGCTATGTAATGCCATGCGTTGTAATGGCATCCGATGTAATGGATCCTGCGTTGTAAAAATTCCGATGTAACGGAATGCGTTGTAAAAAACCGCGTTGTAGTGACACCAATCCCTTCCTGGAATTTTACCTGGTCCAGCACGGTGTTATTAGAGAAGGTAAAAATAAGCTGCGTGTCGTCCGCATAAGAGATCATTTTGATCTTTCGGTTCTTGGCCAGGAGGGCCAAGGGGCGGACGTATACGTTAAACAGCGTGGGGCTGAGGGCAGAGCCCTGAGGAACGCTGCAATTGAGAGGGAACTTGCTAGAAGAATAGGGTGGAGCATGAATCTGTAAGGAGCGGTCAGAGACTTACAGTCCTGTGTCCTTAGGGCATTGGTATCCAAATTGGTTCTGAATTTATTTCACGTGGTGTGGGGGGCAGGTGCTGGCCAAGAGAAGCGTTTGTAAGGCTCCCAGGAAATAGAGAAAAACATAATTCTTAAAACAGGGTTGTACTTTTAGTTAAATAAAACAGAGTGACACTGAATTAGACACTAAGTAATGGGTCATCAGTAATGTCTTTTTTCACTCTTGTCCTGGCTCAGAGTAGGTGTTGAAGGGGGGTTGGTGGAATGAAGGGCTCCAAACTCTAAATGCACCCCCCTTATTTTCTGATAAAGGATCGCCATTCTAGGAAGTGCGGGTAGCCATTAGCATGTTGGCAATAATGCTAGTGCAATCAATGATTGCATTTTTAAAGGGATTATTGAACATAACAGTATTGTTTGAATTTCTAAATATGTTTGGTTCCAATGTTTTTGAATAATTATGAGAAAATATGTTTGTCATTTGGGGGGCTGGAAGGTTTTTATTTGGGTTTTTTTGCAAGCGAGGCAGGGGTATTAACACGTTTGAGGACAATTGCCATAGAAATTGCCTCTTGTTTGTGAAGTGGATTGGAATCTTGCCTGACCTCCAGAATGGGTACTTGGAAAATGGGTAGGGCTGGACTCATGCACTCCAAATGTGTAATAAGGAGTGTGCTGACTGTTATCACATTGCTGTAGGTTGTTGGTGCGCAGGAAGATATCGCCTTCTGATAAAAGCATGTATAAATACATGAAAGTAGCGCTTCCCTCACAGGCGAGCGTCCCTTCTGCACTGCCGAATTCCAAATGGAGGATGATATTCACATGATATCATTAGTAATAACCAACTTTGGTTTCAAATTTTCAAAGATGTATTCTTCCTGTTTGAATTCACTCGTTCAAGTATACATTAAATGTATATCCAATGTAAATCCTTTTTTCTGTAAATACATCAATGATATGTGTCCATAACAGGATTAGTCATCGCATACTTTTACTCATCCCAAATGCATTTCGGGCTTAATTTAGCCCTTCATCAGGGGGTAACTTCCTGAAACAATAAATAACGCAAAATAAGAAAGAGTGCGTTGGTGTGGAAGTGAACCATCACCATATGTTCGGTGCCCTGTGCCTTTTTGTGGTATACATCACATCAATTAATAGGTTTTGTGTTGCTAGTGAAACTCATAATTATGTCCACATATCAGTTATGGTGTGACGATTAGCCGCTGTTGCCCAGTAGAACAGGTGCATATACAATATTTTCACCTCAATTTCCTGTGTACATATCTAAAAAGACAACCACTTCCTACAATGAGAGGACATCTTATCTACATCTCAACCAGAGCATCCTGTAAAAACAACTGGTTTGTGGAGGTGGTGCAGCAGAATACATTTTAAATGACAGAGGAGTCAACTCTCTTCCCTGTGAAGGGAAGGAACGATCAAGAGCAGAGCAATCCAACAGAATTTCTATTTAGTGGAATCCAGAGTGCCTACATCTGGCTTCACCGAGTTACATGAACAGCATCAAAAGTTGAATGCTTTTGAAGATTCAAATCTGGGTATCTTTCTGTACCCACTGGCTCTTTCTCTGACATAAATCTTTCTTATCCGTGCAGAAGATGCTGAGCAACAACTAACTGACCTGTTCATCCTTTCGATAACTTCAGCCCCTGGGGTCACAGATACCAGGGGTACCGGTTACCAGGACATTACAAGCAGAACACTCGGGGACCGCTTAAAAATAAACCAGTCATCAAACTTTATACTCAAGAACAATACACAGTCAGAATAGTGTACAAACACATAAACATGCAGAATCATAAAAAGAAACTCTCAAAAGAAAGGCAACTCATCCGATAAATTATTATAGAGCATATCATTTAAAATGCTCAGCCAGGTGACAGGTCATCAGAGGGAGGCCAATAAAATCCAGTTATATTAAACACGTCAGATACATTAATAAATTGGAATCATATTACAAGTTTTTATCCTTTCATAACTGTTGAAGCAGCACACATGAAGATAATGATTGCAAAACAAATTTCTGCTATTTCCTGTTGCTCCCAGTGTTTCATTGCAAAAAATACATCCATTTCTGATGATATATGGGGTATAGTTTGAGAGCCACATGGCCCATATGCAGGAACTATATCCCTCAGTAGTTTATAAAGTGCAGTGTAAATGACTTCCATTCATTGGTATCAAAATGGTGTTTAAGATTGATTTAAACTGACCGATTATTCCATAATTAAAATCTCAAGTGTAATGCTACAGTGCTTGTCAGGCATTGATATCAGGGGTGATAGTTAAGCCATTGGTCAATTTAGTTCCATTTATCTGTCAGTTAGGAATTTGACAACCACTTTTTCTACAGCTCGTACTCAGCCCAGGGAACAGATGAACTGCACAAAAAGGCAGAACCTAATCATTAAACAAAAAATTATTTTAGGATCTGCTATGAAAACAATAAGGTTCATGTACCACTATGTTAAGTCATTCTAGGAGAGGCGCTTGAGTTGAGGTGATTCCTTCCCTACGAACCGATCACTAGACCGTAGCTATTTTGTTTGTGTTTGGCCTAACAGGGCGTTCAGCCGTATAATCCACATCCTACCAAAGAATGTAGCTACTGCACAGGTATAAAGTGGTCTAAGGTCTGTTCTTAATATTCTTAGAGCCTCCACATGATTCAAGGTACCCACATGAGTACATACTGGCTTTATCCAAGTGAGCCTTGGTCGTGTATAAACTACACAAGCAAACAGAACATGTGTTTGCATAGTTTATAGGTAAATATAAGACAAATCTGGGGAGAAATTTGGAATTACTGGCGGAATAGAACTGGTACTTTCCAATTCCCCTGGTAATGCTGCATCTTGTTATTTTTTTGGCAAGGTGTAGTAGAAAAGATTGTAAAGAAGAAACATAAGACAGTTGATGGTGTGCACACAATCAAAAAAAGACACCGAAACGCGTCGACAAAAGGACCTAATTTTTATTTTTGTTCCTGTATTTTTATTGTGTGACGTTATTATGTGAATAGTGTTTATTTGCTGTATACAAAAGAAGGTACTTAAAGTACACAAATCAAATTAAAAGTAAGATATAACAATCTTTTGTATTGGAAGCAACATTACGAACTGTTGTGATTTTAGTGTAATTGAATAGATTGAGAATTTTTAGAATTTAGGAAATAAGCCTGTTTTTAAGGAAATAAAATTAAGATAAATATGAACCTACATGTGTTGTAATAATATGTGAAGTGCTTACTGAATATCTGAGATGGTCATTAGTATAGAACAGTGGATGTGATTTGAATTGAAAAATACAGAAAGGAATCTTTTTGTTTACTACGGATACATTTATATACACAGCATTATGAAAATTAATCTTTCTCCCAAATCAAGTTAGCAGCTGCTCGGTGCTAAACTTCTGGCACTCTGCAGAATGTGTGTATGCTTCCTCACATATGTGACCACCTGTACATATCAGTCGTATATGTTGCAACTAGGTTCACATTAGGGTTGTGGAAGACAACGAAATGCATGCTAGTGATGCACACAATCACCCAATAAGCGGTGCATCACTCTTCTTTGGATCTAATCATCCATTCACTGATTCGTCCATCCGTCTGTCAGTTCATTCATCCATACAACCAGGCTATGCATCCATCTAGCTCTCTCACCATTCATTCTGCCGCTCCTTCCCTCTTTGAATCAAACCTCCATCCATTGGTTGACCTGACCATCAATCCATCCATCGACCAATCCTGTTAACCATGTATCTGTCACCTGTTCTTTAATCTGTCTGCTTGTCAATCCCTTGTCTCACTGCCCATCATCAGATCCATCAGTCTTCTAACCGTTCTTTCACCTCTTAGTCCATTCTTGCCTCTATCAGTCCAGCTTTCCATCAGTCCAGCCATTCGTTCACCCATCAATCAATCTCACCTCTTTTCAGTCTGCTTACCCACCAATCCAAAGTCAACTGTGAACTAGTCTGTTCATTGATCTGCCATCAATTGTCTACCTGCTTGTTCATCCATCCACCAATCAATCCATCTATCATTATGCCAATCACCCACCAATCAATTGTGTCCGTACGTCCAGTCCATCTTTTAGTCTGTCCATCCATGCACCCCTTTCTATTTCCATCAAAAAATGAAATAATGCTGTAAAGGTTGCTGAAATCGTGCAATTTGTTGTGTTTTTTTCTAAACTTTGCAGCCTAATTATTGATTTGGCGAGTGTAGTGGTATTCTGTTAGTACTTGTGCCTATTGTAACACCTGGGTGTGCATTCCTGATTTCTGTGTACAGTTGTGTACTTATGCGGCCGACGTGTATGTGCACTCCTATGCCTTACTCATGTTTGCAGGTTTAGTGAAATGTATGTTCTGTGTTTACGCATACATGCTTGCTGCTTTGTCTGCTGGTGCTTCGGGTGTGTGCAGTACATGAAAGACTTGACTTATTGGGTTTATTAATGCTTATTTTATCTCATGGCATGTTCTCGGTCTCCTGCCTTTGCTGCCAAAACCTCATCACTCACTTTTCTTCGTATTCCTTACTACTTCAGTCTTCTTTCTTGCTCTCTTCATTCCCAAAAGTTTGCTGTCCGTTTTCAATGTCTCCTGCACCTATTTCTCTGTGCCCCTGGACAATCTAGCCCTGTGGACTCTGCAAGGTCTAGGCATAAATTGGACAGCAAACATTCGAATCAACAACGCTGCTGAATATCGATCTTCTTGATCATAAGATCCAAACAGCTACACTCGCATGCAAGTCCATTTTTACAAGTGGTATGTCAGATTTACAAGCAGCAAATTGCCAGTTAATTACTGGCAACTCAGAAATGTAGTGCAGGAAGCACCGAATTCCACGTTATGGAACATTTCCAGGTTTGATGTCGGATTAAGAGGTATTACCGGACACAATAAGCACTACATAAGCACCTCATGCCCATCCATCACACATATGATTAGAACTATGGAGCACAGACCAGGATCAAACACCTTCTTTTATAGCGGGGAAGCCAGGATTAGATTGTAATTATAATTGCATTTATATAGCGCTTACTATCCCTGATGAACACTACAAAATTTTAAAGGAGTTTACTACTCTTTGCACTGACCAGCGTATCCTTTACCCAACACAAGAGTGGGTCGACACTGTATCCTCCTACTTCGACGAAAAAGTTAAAGCCATATATAGGTCCTTTCCTCTAGACAATATTAACAACATTGACCTCCTCCTGGCTGCCAATAGCCATTCTACTCTGCCTCTGCTGACGGAATTTAAAGCTGTGACCTATGAACAAGTATCTGAGGCCTTAGTAAAGATCAAATCAGGCTCCCCAGCAGACCATCTTCCACCCCGTTTCTTCTTGAAAATAGCTCCTCTGTTAACAACCAATCTTACGGAGATTTTCAATATGTCATTAGATCAAGCCATGGTCCCGACCAGATGGAAATCAGCCCAAGTGAAGCCCATTCTGAAAAAGCCAACCTCAGATCCCAGGGTGCCCGGGAATTATCATCCGATGTCGCTACTGCCCTATTTTGGGAAGGTGCTTGAATCCCTGGTAAACAAACAATTTACCACTCATTTGGAAAATCATGGATAGCTTGATCCATCGCAATCGTTTGGCACATAGTACCGAAACGGTGGTGGTAGAGGTGGTTAACAATATCAGGCTGGCTTTGGAAAAGAGAGAATCAGCTATGCTGGTCCTTCTTGACCTATCAGCCGCCTTTGGCACCATCTCCCATAGCATTTTAGAACAGCTGTTCTGGCAGGTGGGAGTCAGGGGAAAGCCCTGGATTGGTTCAAAAACACTTAATGAACCGTACATATAGATACCCTGGCCTCATGTAGTAGGGCAGTAAGCATAGGAGTCCCTCAGGGATCCATCTTGAGCCCTATGCTTTTCAACCTCTACGTAACTCCTTTGGCCAGGGTAATCAGGTCATATGATTTTGAGGCTGTGTCATACGCAGATGACACTTAGCTGTTAATCACGTTTGACCCCGACCCTGCAAACACAATGGCACGGTTTAAAAACTGCATGATCCATATCAACGACTGGATGGGCACTAACAAATTACAGCTGAATGGCAATATGACAGAGATCATCTTGTTCGGCAGGGCGGAAGAGTATTGGTCCAATAGTTGGTGGCCCCAGGTATTGGGCCCATGCCCATTCCCTAAACAAGCAGTGCACAATCTTGTAATAACCATTGATAACAAAATGTCCATGAAAAATCATGTCAACATTGTATTGGGCACTTGCTATGGAATCCTGCGGAAACTACGTAAAATCTACAAATGGTTACTGATTGAATCCAGGAAACCATTGGTGCAGGGTCTTATCGTAAGTCGCCTGGACTATGGGAATGCTTTATTAGCTTCCCTAAATGAAGATCTTTTTTCCAAACTGTAGATTCTGCAGAACACTGCCACCAGACTTGTCTTAAATCTTCCACCGAGATCTCCATCAGCCCCCAGTCTGAAAGTCCTGCACTGGCTTCCGGTAAGGAAAAGAGGCTGCTTTAAAATACTCTGCACAACCCACAAGATCATATACGGTACGGGACCCTGTTATTTAGCGAAAAAGCTCAACAGATATCAGCCAGGAAGATTGTTAAGATCCTGCTCAAAATCTCTTTTTACCCCACTACGAATCCACACTGTACGAAGTGGGGGACGATCCTTTTCGTTTCTTGCCCCCGACCTCTGGAATAAGCTTCCGCCTCATCTTCTCTCTACCACGGACTACAAATGTTTTCGTAAGGAATTGAAACTTTGGTTATTTGATCAGAAATAATGCTGTCCAGACCCGACCACCAGTCTTTGGAGTTCTGCAAGCGCCATGAGACCTTATTGGTGATTTGTGCGCTCAATAATTCCTTTGACTTTGATGAGGTGTCGAAGCGCTTTTTCGGTGAGTAGCACGCTAATCCAGAACCCAAAAAGGATTAGTGGGGAATTAGTATAGGGAGATATGCAAACCCCTCACCTAAGTTACTAGACACCCTGATTCATGAAAGTAGTACACCTGGTAACAGGAGGTGACCACCAAAGACATCACATAGGTTGACCTAATGTCCCACCTTTGGTCACATTCATTGCAGCAGGGCCAAGGGAATGTCACAGAAAGTGAAGCCACATTCCGATACTTTCTGCCTCATGACCCCAGATATTTTTTAGCAAAGGGCTAGTAAGATAGTGCTTGCCACCTCTGCTTACCCCTATTTGACGTCAATGAGGCCTCTCAGGGCTTTAAGTGGGCCGGGTCCTTCCGGTGCCCAGCACCAGCAGTTCTAAAAAGCAGGTGCTGGGACGGGTCTCTATCGGGCTCCCCATTTTTGCTCTCACTGTCCCGCTTTTTTACCCCTGCAGCAGAACCACCCTTCACTGCCTTTGATGTAACTTCAAAGAGATCATTTCAGAACTGAAGCATTTTCAATATTCTATACAAGAAAGCCATAGTTGGTGCTTATTTCTCTTACACAACTAACAACCATTGGCAAAGCCAATATCCCTGACTTGTTGTAGGTGTAACGTTACTTGTTGTATTATATATCTGGATGCAATGACAGAAGCCGCAAAATACCAGAGGTGCGCTAAGCACAGATGTTTACCTTGTATATTTGCAGGGGCCACGCCCCTATGATAGACCCCTTCCCCCCAGTGTTTTCATTCCGCTTAAAGCCCTGATGCCTCTCCACCACTAGCTTTATATGGGCAGTACAGCCGGCACAAACAACACATCTGTCCGCCTGCATTTGGTGGATGAAACCCAATGTTACTTATATTCATCAGTCTAACAAAGAAAATGCCTCTACAGACTTGACTGCAAATCTCTGGTTTTCGAGCCTGCACCACACTCCCAAAACCTGTTCATTCCCCATTTGACTCAATGGGGTCACCCTCTCAGACAGGACACAAGTCCTATAAAAAAGAAGTGGGGAATGAACAGGGTGTGGTTCTGGCACAGGCTCGAAAACCAGAGAATTGGAGTCTAGATTGACAGCTACTAAACAGGTGGTGGTAAATAAGTAGCCATCCAGCACGAATTTCCTTTATTCATTTTCCGACATGCACTAAGCACACAACGTCTCTAATGATGGATTCCAAGTGCACTTGTACATTCGGTCTACGGCATCTGTGCGGCAGGGCACGTAGAGTAGGGGATGCAGCTTCCGGCACAGCCTGAACACAAACATGTTTTCTTTCTTGGGAGAAATCCAGCCACAACTGGATCTTACATGAGAGGGGAGGCGGCCGACGTCACCGCCTTCATGTGAGGCAGAGGCGCGCCTCCTGGTGTGCCCTTGTGTTTAAACATGGCGTACCCTGGAAGGGGAACCCGCCCCGTGCCCCATCTTGGGGCCTGGAGGCGGGGTCCCGGGGGAGCAGACAATCCTGCACGTAGGCCAAGCGAGAGGGAGGGGGCGGCTGTGGAAGCGCCGGCTGCCGCCCAAGAGGCCAAGGGAAGGTGAAAGTGGCTGAGAACAAACATGCTTCCACAAAAACACATGCCTCAGATCATACGGCGCGAAAGTACAAACATCTGCCAGGGGGACGTGTGCAAAATGTACTCAGCGCGGTTCCTGTCAGTGTTGCGCGTGAATAATTGCCGAGCAAATTGCATGCCTTATTTAGACGGCATTTGTCGAGATATTCTGCAGTTATACGTTTTAATCAGTGGTCAAGAGGCTAACCTAGTGTTATAGGGAATTAAAAACCACGACCCTAATTATGAACCACAGCGGAAAGCTGCTTAAAGCAAATACCAAAAAAAAGACATGCATGCCAACGGCCAGACCTCTTGGCTTTGTCAGTGTTTGTTACAAGTTTCCTAACACCCCCCCCCCCCCAAAAAAAAAAAACCAAATGCAAGTGTGTGTATTATTCGAATTCCAGAAACATGGAGGCAGAAGGCAGAGGAGTGAAATGCTTTTTTTTGGGATGTTAGGAAACTTGTAACAAACACTGACACAGCCAGGAGGTCTGGTCTTTGGCATGCATGTTTTTTTTTGCAGACATATGCTACTGACATTATAATATGAAATACCGTGGTGATGGGGTGCGTTTGTTTAACAAATAAATAGATTTTAAAAATCCATCACAAATATACATTTTTAAAAACTTGAAATGTAAGCAGAGATAAGGGAACTAGCTTTGGCCCTGAAGCAGGCTGCTTTTAGGTTGATCTGCATGCACATGTGCACCAGCAAAATGTATTTATTGGGCTTTGGGAATATTAAACAACTAGCCCATGTTAAGTCTGATTGCTAAAAAAAAACCTCCCTAGTTATTATTATCCCATTAAGTTGTGTGTGAGCCTCGACCGCTCGAGGGACCATGTAGCTGCAATGTCTATTTAGCTAAACAGCTTCTATGGATGCAGCAAGCTTTTCCTGGAAGGAATCAGACATTCCAGTCACAGGGACAGAGGCAATGCCAACCTTGCACTGCAGCGGGGCACTGCTTTGTAGTAAACAGGAGCGGCTTGTTTTGCTTCTGTTACGTCAGGCAATAGAATCTTCGAGAACGCCTCGTACCACAAGGCCGGAAGCAGAGAATTATGTAAACACACTTAGACAAACAAGCGTGTGTGTCATTGGCTTGCAAGGACTTAGGTGTGTTATGATGAGCTACGGCTCATCCTTAGGTACAGATGCAGGGACAACTCGCTAAGTTGTTTACCGTGGCTAATGGCTCCATTTACACCTGCCAGCTTTCCGCAAGAGAATACAGGTTATCAGCAAACAAATTTACTACTGCTTACACACAAGAGTAAAGTATGCAAAAGGCGTGAAGTGGGAGGAACAAAATGTGGTTTGCTTTGTAAATTTGTGGTAGGCTACAAACTTGTGAGTTTGTTTGTGACAATCCACAATCAATCAATCAATCACAAAAATTAGCATAGCACGCTACTCACCCGTAAGGGTCTCAAGGCGCTGAATGGGGGGGGGGGGGGGGGCTATTGCTCAAATAGCCAGGTCTTGAGTTGTTTCCTGAAGGAGAGGTGATCCAGGGTCAGCCGTAGGTGAGTGGGGCGGGAGTTCCATGTCTTGGCTGCTAGGTAGGAGAAGGATCTTCCTCCGACGGTGGACTTCTGAATTCGTGGGACGGAGGCGAGGGCGAGGCTGGCGGATCGGAGCTGGCGGGTGGGTGTGTAGAAAGAGAGGCGGCTGTTGAGGTACTTCGAGCCCATGTCGTGGAGAGCCTTGTGTGCACATACTCGTATCTGATCCCTTACCAGGCTGTGTAAGATCGGGGGTTTTACTCCAGCAAAGCTTAGATTTACTCCCTGTCATTGGTGAAAAGGGGAAATAGTCTACCTCTATATTTTTTAGACATGTATGGAAAGGGCTTCGTCTACAGGGAAGAAGGAATTCCCCTTGGAAGAAAAAATAAACAAAATCGTCTTTTCAACATAGTGTAATTATACAATATACACAATTTCATTTTGGGACATGTAAAATCATAATCCCTTCACATACCACTACAAGTAGTATTTCCTCGAACCGTGTGATTAGTTTTTCAGGCACACTGATTGGAATGTTTTGAGTTGCAAAAAGAATGTAAATTAGTTCAAGCGAAGGTTTTAAAACTTTTGCATGGACTTTTAGACTTTTTTTTAATAAGGCATACCGTATGGTTTGTGGGGCAGCAGAACTACAGCACTTCAATCTAGACTTCCTCTTGTGACCAAACTGTGTGAACCTCGGTAAACAGCTTTAACTTGCTGTGGCACAGTTCCCCAATCTTTTGGAAGCTATTAGCTTTGCTAATAGTCAATGCCAATGTTAGGGAGAAGCTTGGGTCTGACTAGTAGCCAAAGCCATCACGACTTGCAGGTCATTACAATGCTAGTTGTTCCCTAGGGACTGGCAGGAGGTTGAAAATGTTTGAGGTGTTACCCCCCCCCCCCGCCATGGAGCTAAATCCCCCCCAGTCCGTCAGGCCGCCAAAGTTCCCTCCTATCCGACACCCACCAGTGTATCTGCCAAAGAGTTGTCAGGGGCAATGCCCACCAGTTTCACACTCCCTTTGTCTGAACCAAAGGAGCTCGAGGCTCACGGGCGTGACAGAGCCCTCCAGGAGAAGGCATGTTTCCTCTGGGCCAGTCTACGGGCAGACGCGGAGCCCTCCCCCTCCATGAAGCTAGATCCCACAGTCTGTCAGGCTGCCAAAGTTCCCTCCGATCCACTACCCGTACCCCTGTTGAGCTCAAAGTAGGAGTGAATGCCATCCTCAACAAAGTCAGCGCATGCCGGAACAGTGCAATACCAGACGTTAATCCTCCACTTAGGCCGCAACACCACCTGGGCCAGGTCAGTCTGGTACAAGAGGTGGGCGTGGCCCGAAATACCCCAGGGGAGGACCGCTAAGGTATGGGTAAAGGTAGAGTCATGTAGTTACCATGTACGCCACGTGTCTAGAGTCCCATGGAATCCACCCAAGCCAACAAATGACGGGAGGGCGCCTGGCGACCCAGCCACAGGGGGCCGGAATTGTCTAGTGCAGGACTGAGGAACACATTTAGGTGGCCCCCCACTATACTGACATTTTGCGGGTGGGTCAAAAGAAGGGTTCCAGCGGACTGCAGCGTGACCTGGAGCTAAGGCTGTTGAACGCAGATGACCATGAAATTATAGTATTGGCCTTCCTGCCGGCCCTCTAGGCCCACATACTTTCGCTTGGATCCAGGTGAGCTGCAAACACCACTAATGGAAATCCCCTAGGCAGCAAAATGCTCACCACTGAGAGGCCAGGGAGAACACTGCCTGATAAATCCTATCATAACCAAAAGACCTAAGAAGGGAACATGTGTACCAAGTAGGTGTGAGTCTCCAGGAACATGAGAACTGCTGGCTGGAATCGCTAAACATAACAAAGGACAGCAGATCTCTTAATGTGAACCAGCAGGCCGTTCGCATTCCAAGATACTGTCTTAACCACTGCCATCAAGACAGAAGAGCAGTCAGATTAGGCCCAAGGGAACTGGTTTCAGGGGACCCAATGAGGGCAGAAGTACTATGAGTAAGAGCACTGTATAGCTTAGAGCGCTAAAAATGGACAAAAAAAGAACACCCCCACCCCTCAATGTCCCCCAATCCCATATTTCTACCCTGGAAGCATCCGTCGTCTTAGCAAGTAAGCCGAAGGCTAACAGCCCTTACAACCCTAGAGTGCCTCCATAACAATTGGATTCCGGTGCCTAGCAGCAATCAAGGATACAGTCCCCTATGAAACCTGCAAGGAAAAAACATCAAAAGAAAATAGTAAAAACCAACACACCCAACCTGGAACAAAAGAATGGTGCTTAGAGACCTCACACACATCCCACTTACCCCCTGGTACCTGCAGGAGTCCAGGCAGAGCCCAATCACCCATGCGGGCTCATGGAGGAATACCAGTGTCGTCATCATCTGCGGCTCTGAAAAGCTCCAGTATACCTGCCAAAGAGCTGTCAGGGGCAATGCCCACCAGTTTCACACTCCCTCTGTCAGAACTAGAGGAGCCCCGAGGCTCACAGGGGCGCGAGAGAGTCCTCCCGGAGCGGGCATGTTTTCTCCGGTCCAGCCTGGGGGCAGATGCGGAGCCCCCCCGCCATGGAGCTAGATCCTCCCAGTCCATCAGGCCACCAAAGTTCCATCCTCTCCTCCACCCACTCCCAAGCCTGCTTCAGAGAGTCAATGAAATAAGTGTCTGAGTTGAAGATCACCTTTAGCAGCGCCAGGAAGAGGAGCATGTATTGCAGGTTAAAGGCCTGGTCTTTCTGTCTGACCTCCTCAAAAGACCGCTGGCATTGCTGGACTGCATGGGTGTAGTCAGGGAAGATCAAAATCCTCTGGTTTTGGAAGTGAAGGTCAGGGTGTGCCCGCCTCTTGGAGGATAACATCGCTGTCTATGAGCAGGTGGGCCAAGGACCTATGAGCCCTCTCCACCTCAAACCAGGGTGAGAGCTGTTCTGCTGGGACCCAAAACTGCAACCAACTCTCCAAGAACTGCTTCACATCAGGGTTCTCCATGCCTTCTGGAAAACCAAAAAAACAGAGATTGTTCCTTCGCAAGTGATTCTCAGCATCCTTGGCCCGGTTCCCTAGCAGCGCCGTTGTCGAAAGCAGTTTAGAGACCTAGAGTTTAAGGGTGGCCACCTCATCTTCTACTGCAGACACCATGGTTTCTGCTCAGTCACATGACTGGCAACGTCCCAGAAGTCTTGGTGCAATAAAAAGTCATCTACTGGCACCTCACCCATCATAGTCTCAACTTCCTCTCTCTCGTCTTGGATTGCCTGAAGGATGGTATTGAGGCCCGAGGGTGCAGGGGTGGGTGCGGTCCCTGGGCCCCACCAGAGGCCCCAGAAGCACTGAGCACTGGATATAGGCTTAGTAAACTGGTCAATCTTTGTTTGGACTGGGGCCGGAGGGGAGGCTTATCTCGACCTATCACAGCCAAGAAACCCCCAAGTTGAGGAGAAATTGACTGCTAACCCTAAGGGGCAATACGACCACTCGAGTGCATCGGGCAGCCAGCTGTGCGAGGACCAGAGGGATCTGAGAGGTTCATCGCCGGACAAGAGTCACAAGGCCTCATCCACATGCTCCCACTACCTAAGCTGGCACCAAGAGGCATTAGCTCGATGGCCCACTGGAGAGAGGCCAAATGGGTGATGTCAGTGGAGCCAGGGCAGCAACTATGGTATTTATAGCAAACTTTAAAACAGGCGCGGCCCCCATGCCGAATCTGTAGTCATTCTCCCTTGCAGTTTGGGTGGGAGAAAAACAAAAGGGAGATGTTGTTGCCTCCAGCAAACTACTCAAGGCATCCCCATGTGCCAAGCACAAGGCACCGCAGGCAATATCTCTTTGGCCATAATGATTTTTAGTTTGCATGCATTTTTACGACCAGCACTCTTGTATCTTGTTCCGAGCTTAAGAAATCACAGACCCCTGTGTCTAACCTTTTGTTTGAGCTTACACATTTTCTAATCAACGTGTAGATATTTAATTGCATTTGAAACACTTTTAAAATATTACCCTATGTATTTGACAAAGGACAGAAGCTGGATTTTTAATTTGTGGCTGCACCTATCGGGTGAGTCACACTTCCACAGCATCCTCAATGGAAAGTGAGTGAGAGACAGCCTAAGTGTGTATTTGTGTGCATCTAAATTGTACCCAGTTGGCTTCTCAGCAGACATTATATATAGCTGCCGACTGCCAGTTTTTGTGCCAGCTCCCCAGTCTGATTGTGCATCCTGACTATGAGTGTCGGTGCCAGCTTCCTGCCTGAGACTGCGTCAAAACTACTGTGCCAGCTCACCACAAAGAGGCTGACTACAAATCTGTACTAGCCCATCGGCCATGATGAGTTGCTTATTCAATGACTGTGCTCATGCCATGTCATAGTAAATGCCAACTAAGCACTTTGTGTTAATGAGTTGCCAGTGTGTTCCACCTCCGCAGTCTCTAGGAGTGTGTGGTTGTGAGTCTGGACCTGCCCAGTGGGTAATGTGCGTTGCTTACAGTATCAGCGTGTGCCATCTAAGAAGAATACACAGTGTGGGATGTTATTTGACACTTGCATTACCAACAACTGCCTCTAGTGCGACTACCCGGAGCGATTACCGGCTGACCAGTAGGTTTGGTTGCTAAGGATCTGGTTTTAGTATGACCTAAGTGGGAAGGAGAATGGGCCACTTCAAGCAGTGCTGCCAAAAGCGCTATAAAGCGCTTGTCAGCACTCCGTCTAAACTGCGGCAAAAGGAGGTCTGGCGGTACTGATTTCCACCTTAAGTCCGTACACGTTGATTAAGTCATTTACAAGTTCTCCAAATTTTCAGATCTTTTATTTTCAGCTATTTAATGAGGCAGGTGTTGTATTTTTTTGGGAAAATTTTTATTGAAAATTAACAACAACAATAGCATGTTACACAAGGCAAAAATGGATTGGAAATACAGTCTTGGGTCCAAGCACTCGGCGCTTCAGCAATGTAGCACACATTACACAGCACAGTGTTTCAAGGGGAGGGGGGCAGTGAGGAAACCAGCAGCAGTACAATGTAATTAATATTTGGAATGTCAATCAGGGGGACAAGGTGGCATTGGGAAACAAGTCTTGAGGAGGGGTACATATATTGCCACGATATGCGTTCTATTGCGACCAGATTCTACCCCACTTCTTGGGCCTTCCGCGCGACAGATAAACAGTCTTCTCACGAAACATGCACCAGTCCATATTCTCCGCCCACGATGCTACAGTCGGAGACCTATGGGAACCCCAGAGCTGAGCAACATCTCTTTTGGCGATAATGTTACCAAGGGTCGCCCAGGCAATCTGTGCCCCATTGTAGTCGTGCCAGGTGTTGATTCATTATTACAATAATAGGTTTGACAATACCAAGAGTGCAGTGTTTCATTTCCACCAGAAAACACTAGGAATATTTGCGAAAGACATCAAGGCCACCCATATTATTATGTGGGTGGGGGATTTCAATATTACTGAATGCCAAATCCCAACTGATAATGCTTGCTGGCAGATAGACAAGAAGGGAAATGGCCAACCACACTTCATGCATGATGTATATGAGGATTCTCGAAATGAGCTAATGTTTAAGTATGATTTGAAATTGCTGGTACAGAATACAGGTCTTGAAAATATAGTGTTACCGACCTTTCGGGCAGGCGGGCTTTTCTCAATTATTCACCATACCCAAATCTCTAGATATGGTCTTATGAGGCTAGATTCACATAGGGTTTTATCGACCCCTTTCAGTGATCATCAACGACTTTCCCTTGTCTATAAAGTCAAGATTAAAGACGTGATTGGAGCCCAGACAGCGACTTGCCTAGAAGTGGAAAGAAAAAATGGGATCAGCCTAAAATGGGCTAGTATAAATTAATCTGAGTTGTTGGAAAAAATAACTAGAGAAAATAGGGAACAATTTATGGAATGTAGAGAATGGAATAACTGTTCAAGCAAAATACTCCAAGCTTTCCACAAATTGACACACGGTATTCAGTAAAAATACTTTATTTGGGTTATTCGTCCATAAAAGTAACAAAACAAATACGATACGGTACAGTGAATAAATGCACAAAAAACAAAAAAATAAAACAATTTACTATGTACATTTGATCTGTTATCAAAAGCTATTCTGAAACATACAAGATGCGTTGGTTGTACTGATTTAAAAGGAAGAAAGTGTTCATACAAACGTCTGGCCTCGGGCTCTAGGGAATGAGACCTAAAGAGATACATATTTTAGAATTAGAATGTACTAATAGATTAATTACAATTACTAATCCTGCTAAGAAAAGCGAGTGAACCCTCTAAGACATTCTGTAGTTCATTATGGTAAACAAAGGCCTAATAAGCGTCCCTGAGTGTGCTCTATGATAAGTGAGTCATGGAAGGGGAAGAGAGCCAGTGATCCCTTAAGCCAATTTGCTCTACCAGCCTTTGAACATAAGCTAGCCATTTAAATGTTGCCCCTCTGTCCAGTGGCTCCACCATAGTCCTCCAGATTTGGAGAACACTTCAGCCTTACCCAGAAGAGTAATGGTCTAAATTGGGGGTTTATAAATTATTGGGTTTAGGCCAATTAACGGAATTAACGAGGTGTTAGTAGGGAGATTGTTTAATGTTCCAAAGAATGTATTCTCTGCTACCCCAAGTTTGGTCAGGTTCGAAGGGCCCCAAATTTCTACCCCGTAGAGAGCACTCCCCTCCACTTTTTCCCTATGCGCCTTAAATGCCGGAGAGGTATACCTTGTTCGAGAAGTTCTATAACGCCTTAGTATAGCAGCAGAGTGGTCAGTTAGGTGTAAACTACTCTTCTCAACCTGAGGACCCCATTACATAGAGCTGGTTAGCCTAACCCCTAAGTAATCAAACTTAATGAACCTGTCAAGGGGACGACTCCCTAACTTTGTCGAGCCTTGGAAAGGTTTGTGGGGACTGAGGTCTTGGAGTGGTTGATTAATAGCCCTCGCTCATTACAAAAATCTTCAAATTTGTTCACCAAGCGTTGCAAGCCCTTAGGGGTCTTCAAAATCAAATCAGGAGGGTGTCATCAGCAAATAGTAAAAGTCAGATTTTACAACCACTCAGAGATGGGTGTCATTTAAACCATCCTCCACATATGATACCACATCATTGAGGTACAGGGAGAAGAGAGCTGGGGTAGGACACTGCATTGCCGAACTCCATTCTTAACATCATTTCAGTCGATCAGCTACTCTCTCCTACCCAATCTGACTTGAACGTAAGTGTCCTTATGAAGGTGGACCAATATCTCCAAAATATCAGATGGGACCCCACTATTCCTTAAGGTACCCCATAGGTTTGCCCTCGGAACTAAATCGAATGCTGATTTTAAGTCGACAAATACCAGATAGAGATGGGCCTTCTGGATAGCAACAATTTTCAATTAGATTAATAAAAACCTAAAAATCTGGTCAATCGTGCTTACTGCTTTTCGAAATCCAACCTGTAACGGGGAACGGCCTGTTGGTCCTCAATCCAGGATTCCAGTTTCCCTTGTAGTTGTCTGGCAAATATCTTTTGAGATACATCTATTAGGTTGATAGGCCTGTCATTTAGTGGGGAATCCCTCAAGTCTTTTTTTTTTATAAATGGGGACAATTTGAACGGCCTTCCAGTCCGGAGGGACACATGCCCCTTTGATGATATGATTTGACAATTTATTAAAGTAAAGAGCCCATGACTCACCGTCAGAAAAAATAAGTCTCCTGGAACCTTGTCAGGCCCAGCTGCTTTCCCAGGGCTAATGTCTTTGATTGCCTCAATGTGTCCCTCATCTCATTTACTAGAGCATTCTTAGAAGGGTTAGTTACATCACGCTTTTGACTTATTTGGTTGTCATTGTTATACAGATGCAGTACAAAAGGGGGTGGTAATGGACGGAGCATCTGAATCAATCAAACACTCACACCCAGTCAAAAGATCTGGGTTTAATCCATCACCGTTCTTTAGCCCACTCTGCCACCCCAGTTCAGACATGGCTATATGCAAATCAGTCTGACCCTGTGCCTCATGGGAACAGTTCAGCCCGAACTGCCAAGCCATGTCTTCCCTGGACCGGAAACAAGCTTCCGAAGACCGGTTTCTGGCATTCCAGCCGTCTTCAGCCCGGCTTGCTTAAATCCAGTGGCAAAGTGAGCAAGGGACTCCGTCCATCACCACCCCCTTTTGTACTGCGATTGTTATACAGATGGTCTTGTTGTGAACTATACAACTCTGAGAAAGGAGCGTGCCAAACCTCGGAAGAAATTGAGTCTGCAAGAAGCCTCAGGCACACCTTTACCATTTGCTATCAGCTTCCAAAAGGCTTTGGTATCTTTGGTAGCAGCTGCCTCATAGATATCTTCCCATGACTTTGATCCCCACTCTCTCTGTGCTTTGGCTGGAATCAGTTTATAGTCTCTTCTTTTGCATCTAATTATAGGGACATCACCTTGGGTGAGGGCCTGTCAAAGTTCATTCTTATTGTCATTACATAACTCATAATTCCAAGAATGTCTGTGAATTATATGAGCCCTGGTAGGCGTATAAACTTGTGGAAAAGATTTACTGAGGGTTTAAAAGAGACCCTCATTTATGATAGTTACCCTCTTAAGGCAGGTGTGGTTCCTAGAATTGTCACAGCTTAGCATATCTAGGTCAGACAATGCTCCCCTCAGGGCCTAGTTCATACAGGCCCTTACACGAAGATCATTACCTACTTGTAAGTCTTCCTCGCCACATGAATACCGAAGTGAGCTTCAGCTCCACACTAGAACCCTAGAACCCTCCAAAACAAAAGTTAGCCTACCATGCCTCCCATTCCGTCCCAACATGGCCGACCCCTATCACCCCTGACCTCTATAAGAGGAGGGCCGGCCCAACCCTCAGCCTGTTTTTTTGGTTCTGCACTGACTCTGTGCCTTGAGGTAAGTGTGGGTCTGCTTTAGCAGGAGCATGGGTCCCCATTTTACCCTACGCCTATCATTTGATGGTGTTAAATTAGAAGCAAGTGATATGGGAACATCTACCGTGTGTTAAAAAAGGTCATTCAGCGTGAAAGAGAAGGCATTGTGGTCACTGTCATCCCTAGTGATTATCTCAAAATCAAACAGGTTACTCCATACCTGGACAGATATTAAAACATAATCGATTCTGCTTCAGCATCCTGTGCGGTTATAGGTGACTGCATCATTGGGGTCCGAGGGTGAACGCCCGTTACATGCTCTCAGACCATAAATTAAGGTAAAGGACAAGAGTTGATCTGCAGCTCTAGTACACCGCTTTACTGGGTCGACATTAAGGACAGGTATCTCCCACACTTCATCCTCCTCAGGTAGTGGTGATTGATTACCCATGTCATATTTGGCATTAAATCACCCAAAACATGTCAGTGTTATGGGAGTCAAAGGAAGCCCTATGCTGAACCAAATCCTGAAGTACGTTGGTTTCTCCTCCACCTTTAGCGACACTAATATAAATATTATAGAAATAGTATATTTGGGCATCAGTGTTAATAAGTGATGTACCCATAATATCATGGGAAATTTGGGCTTGAGGAAGTATTATAGCATTCATATTTATTTTAACCCATATAACAAGCCACCAAAGGACGGCCCTTTCCAAGTTGAGCAGGTAGGCTAGAGAAACCACCAACAGGTCCATTGGGCAGAAGAAGACGGACCAGTGAGTGCCAACACACGAAACAAGACAAGGGAACCCCAACCGGGACCAAGCGGACAAGGCTAGGAACTCAACACCCAAAACCAGCGTCTTTGGTTTTCAACCTATCATCCACTCCCCTGACACCTATTGAGGAGGATGCACTCAACAAAGGGCTCTCGTTTGTCCCCACCACACGCCTGTACAAATTTCGTCTTCACACAGAGTTAGCAGAATTCTTCCGCAAACTCAAGTTAAAAGCCTTTTTGGAGAAACAATAACCAACGGATTCCACAAACAAAGTAAATGAAACAGGTCTGAGACTAAAATCAACGTTCATCCCTCCTCCATCGAGCATCCCAGTGGAAATAACTACCTTTTAACAGGCAGTCTACAATGAAGTTGAAAATATGAACCAACCCAAAACCTACAACAACTTTTCCAAAAAGAGAGGGAGGCAGTAAAGAAACTACAAGAAAACCCCAACATAATCATCAAGCCTGCGGACAAAGTGGGTGGTATTGTCATCCAAAACAAACAGGACTACATAACTGAATGCCTCAGACTACTCAGTGATGGACGAACTATAAACGCCGGAGAGATGACCCACCTAACACATTACGAATCACCATTATATCACTGGTGGATTCAGCAGAAAGTCACCAACATATCTCCAAACAGGAGACAAAATACCTATGCACTAAAAATGCCAAAGTCCCCTACTTCTACACAGTGCCTAAAATTCACAAAGAGACAAGACCTTCCCCGGGATGACCTATTGTCTCCGGCATAAACTCTCTTTTAGAACCACTGTGCAGGTACTGTGATTTCTTCCTAAACCCACTAGTTCAGAAAGCCTCCACCTACATAAGGGACACAAAACACCTATTGTCTCTCATTAAATAAATAAACTTTGATCCTGCCACACAACTGCTCATGGGATTGGACATTGAAAGCCTGTACATGACCCTTCCCCAGGACGCCACCCTAACAGTGCTCTGGGATATGCTTATGGAAACAATTTGGGAATATACCACCCCCAGGGAATTTATCATACAATGTGCTACATTAGCACTCAAAGACACTTATTTCGAATTTGAAGGTGAATTCTCCCTCCAGACGAACGGCACATCAATGAACAGCATTTTTGCCCCAAGTGTGGCAGGGTTCTTCTATGTTTATCACATTGAAAAAACACACATCATACCCACCACCAACCCATACACCAACAACATCAGTTTATGGTGTTGATATATCGACAACATACTCATGATCTGGACAGGCACATCAGAGTCACTCCACAGTTTCCTCAGTTGGCTCAACGAATGGGACCCCTACTTGCAGTTCACAAGCACAGCTGACACACAGGGAATAGCCTTTCTGGACCTCACAACTGAGGCCGAAGGAGGGTCTTTAAAAACCTCTACCTATTTCAAACCTACGGGTAGAAACTCTCTACTGCAATTTGAAAGCTTCCATCCACGACCCCTCGGAGAGAACCTCCCCTTCGGGCAGTTTCTCCGCATTCGACAAGACTGTAGCTCAACTTCAGACTACCAGAAACAGTCATCAGACCTTGCCAAAAAACTCCGGGAATGAGGCTAACTGAACAAAATGATCGAAACCACCAAAAAACGTGCCCACAACCAGAACAGGCAAGCACTTCTGGAGAACAACATACACCATGACACACTCACACCTCTCGCCTGTGTCACAACCTACAATGATATTTGAATAACAGTGGTACTTAAAGAGACTTTTTTGGAGCATTTGAATAAAATAAAGCCTGCAATAAGTACTGTATTCCATACTGTCCAGCCGGACATACAATTTTAATCAATTGATTGTATAAAGAAGTTTTCAAGAGCAACAAACAATAAAGTGGGATACAATCCTGCATCCGGTACATGAGAACTTGGCAAACAAACAAATAAACATTAGGATTTTCAGGCAAAAAGAGAGAGGAAGCTTCTGGTCAATGTAAATACAAAACAAGCTATCCAAAATAGTTATCACACTAAAGTGACACAATGGTTGTCTGTGTGAAACTATTCAAGTGGTCGGCAGCATTTCGATCCCTTTGAAACTATAATGGGATCTTCATCTGAAGAAATGTAATCTTCATTCTCAGGGAATACTTACTAATAGAAAAAAGAACTTGACACAGAAGCTGAAATATGAAAAGACATCTTTATTAAATTTAATAAGTGAGGCCACGTCACACAGAAGCCCTAGCAACTGAATGAGGTAGTCTGAGGAGTACAGAGAACAGAGGCCTTATATATATGCTCAGGGTTATAAAACTCAGCATAAAAGTAAGGGGCAGTCCTTGCTTTTGCAAGCATGCAAAATGCCTAACATTCCTTCTTACACAAGCCGGACACACCCATAATAAAAGGACCACAACCCATATCATAAATATAAACATAAGAGGTTTTACACTCCTGAGGCGGAAGCCGGGAGCACGCTCGTATTTTAACATTGTTGTTGATATAAAAAAACTGTTTTTACCTGCTCTTCACTCCCTTCAGGGCACACCCTGTAGTTCTGAAAATTCTGGACTCATGAAATAATTTTGGACTCGAGAATTAAACTTCGCCGTAGCATGACGATTTTTATATCAAAAGACCGAGAATGGCTAGTACACTATGTACAAGCATTTTCGTCATATTCGAGTGACGATTTCACCTCGAAATCGTCATTTTCGTTCTGAACCCTTGGCTTCCATTTTGTGTATGGCAGCCATTTTGTGAGTTGCCCTTTACATAGGCTTATAATACGGCTAAATTCGATTCCAAAGGACACGTACACCTTAATTGACTTTTCTCTGACCTGGGCAAGCTGGGCAAGCTGAAACCATTGCCCCAGGCCGAACCTGTTTGGTCAGTTCCTCTCCCAGTGGCCGAATGAGATAGCATCAAGGCTCACAGGCCATAAACCCCCTTTTCATCACGCACACACCCTGCCGAATCTTGCTCACACCTGTCCCTGCTCTTTCTTCTCTCACTTGCTTTATGATGGGGAGGTGCCAGTTTTATTGGTGGTCCACCGGTATCTGATGGAAATGTTTGGCCTTGCTGGGTAATTTGTTATGGGCTGGACAAACAGAAATGTGGGCTGTCATCATGACTCAGCTTTTCCTTTGTATTGAAAATATGTCAATGGTATACTGTAAAGTCGAAGAATGTTTGCCTAAAGCACAATATTTCGTATAAAAAGAGAAGCCTGACTTTGTGAATTTGAGCAGTCTCCTGAGAATATACTTCCCGTGTGTTGTACTTCTAGGACCTGTTACTTGGTTGCAGCCAATAAAATCGATCCTTGACTTCATGTAGAAGTCTCTGAGTTTCTGTGGTCTAAATCAGGAAAGTACTCGAGGTCTTTGGGTGTGTTCCCTGACACCGCTGGGTTACCGGTTCAGTACCAGTTTTGAAAAACCCAGTACCTCAGTTGGCGCCCAACGTTTGGGGCGATACCAGTGGTACCGGTCCAGCCAGAGGTTCGTGAGGAGCTTCGTGAGAAAATTCTGGAGGAAGGCCATCCACTTCATCGACCCCTGCATGTCGACGTGGTCCAAAAGTCTTTGCTGCGAGGTTCCCCGCTTCCCGACGGCTACAAAGGACTGATGCCCTGGCTATCGCCCTGATTTGGACCCTTGAAGTTTGGTAGAGCGAAACGCTAAGACAAGTCTTCTGGTGACGTCATCGATATCTCAGTTAAGTATAAGTGGAGCGTCTCCCAGTCCTTAGTTGGTCTTAGTTTGAGTATCCCTTTGGGATCTTTAATTTGGAACTTGCAAGTGCCAAAGCCGAAGGACTCGTGTATTCACGAGAATATCGTAATCGATAATCCTTTGAAGTTTGGAGCTAGACTAGAGAGCGAAGATGCCTGGTCTTAGACTTGGAAATTTGTTTTGTCTTGGTTGTAATAATAGGGATTCCCGACTGGAGGACTCATGTCCGGTTCCGCCGGTTGGAACTCCAACTTATGAATTATATGTAAAACATGGCGTAGGTCCCATCACCTATAATGAAGTGTGGATCAAATACACCAGAAAAGATGGTGTTTTAAAATGGCCCCAATATGGTAGCTTTGACACAGAAATCTTAGACAATCTCGAAGTTAAACTTTTCAAAAAGAAAGCCCGGCCGGCGATGTTTGACTCTTTCCGCCTATGGCGTAAGGAAGCCAAACAGAAGGAAATTAAATTAGCAAAGAAAAATAAGAGAGAAGGGGGTATTTCGGTAATACAAGCTGCTATGCAGTATAAAGACAACGAAGAAGAACAGATGAGTGAGCAGTTGCACAGGCAACGTAAAATGGCAATAGATAAATGCTATCCAGTTTTGCCGCTGCATCTTCAGCAAGATGCAGCAAAAGAGCTTGGAAAAGATCCGTTAATGACGCATTTATTAAGTTCGCCACCCCCCTATGCGCAAAATGCCACGGCACCTCCGCAACCTTTAGTTGCGCAACCTGTGATTGCATTGCCTCCTGCTCCTCCACAGCACCCACCAGCTGTTCTTCAGCTGGCTCCTGCTCCTTCGGTGCAGCCTCCTCAAGGCCCACCGATCACATCTGCTTCACCTGTGCTTTCTACGACTTTGCATAGTGCACCTTCTATTTCTCCTAATGCTCCCTCTGCTATTGCCTCTGCTCCTGCCTTATCTCACCCTGTTTTTCTGCCCGTTCTTCCGTCAGTTTCTCCTTCCGTTCGACAGAGAATGGCCAACACTGTTACTAATCTTCTCTCACCTTTCCTCGGGTCACCTAATGCGACCCCTAACACGGAACGAAGACAGTTGGGGAGTCAACTGCCTGACTATCGAGAGAGAGATTTACTGAATCGTTTAGCTCATAAATGGGTTATCGACACTGTAAGGTATGATGTACAGTCTGTCATGGAAGTCTTCCGTCAATGGGAAGCACCGAAGCAAAGATACGTTTTTGAACAAATGTGTGTTTTTCTCTGTGAAGATTTAGAAGACAATGCTCTGGAATACAACCCGCCCGAGTTGTGTCGTGTGCGGTTCGATTTCGCAGAGGGCATGATAGTAGGTCCTGATGTCGAGAGAGCGGTCGAGATATTGTTGTCATATCGGAGTAAGGGGGGCACTTCTCGATCACTATTTGAGCGCGACGCATCGACGCATCCGGTAGGAAAAAGGCGCGACAATACCCCATGAGAGAAGTTCCCCCACAATGGAGAGAGGGTGACGCAAATGCTAACCCACCTATTCTGCCACACTTTCAGCGTGTGTGGGGGTGCACAGACATAATATCGACTCCAAAATATCGTTTGGACAGAATATCGAGTTTTAAATATCGTTTGGAGAAAATATCGACAGGACAGAATATCGACAGCCAAAATATCGTTTTTAAGGTAAGTGAAGTAATATCGACTGTAAATAATATCAAAAGTAAAAAATATCGTTTTTTATATAATATGTAATTATTTATAGTGTTTTTATGTTATATTATGTGTGAAAAGTGTCATTTTATGTTATAATAATTTTTAATTAATGATTTTTTTAAAATTATTGTGTAATTTTATTCTGTAGCGGGTTGTGGGTTTATAGGGGAATAGGGTGGGAAGTAATTTAATTATAATTAATTAAATATGTAAATTTATTAATTGGTAGTAATAATTAATTAATTGGTAATTAAATATTATATGTTAATTAATTAAAATTTAATTGGTAATTAATTTAATTTAATTTATTAATTGCTAATTATGTAAATTAAAATAAGGTATTTCCTGTAGCGGGTTGTGGGTTTATAGGGGAATAGGGTGGGAAGTAATTTAATTATTATTTATTAAATATGTAAATGTATTAATTGGTAGTAATATTTAATTAATTGGTAATTAAATAATATTTGTTAATTAATTAAAATGTAATTGGTAATTAATTTAATTTAATTGATTAATTGCTAATTATGTTAAATTAAAGGGGTATTTTTAGGGTTCAGGGTCAGTTTTTAGTTTTTGGGTAAAGGGGTATTTTTAGGGTTCAGGGTCAGTTTTTAGTTTTTGGGTAAAGGGGTATTTTTAGGGTTCAGGGTCAGTTTTTAGTTTTTGGGTAAAGGGGTATTTTTAGGGTTCAGTGTCAGTTTTTAGTTTTTGGGTAAAGGGGTATTTTTAGGGTTCAGGTTCAGTTTTTAGTTTTTGGGTAAAGGGGTATTTTTAGGGTTCAGGGTCAGTTTTTAGTTTTTGGGTAAAGGGGTATTTTTAGGGTTCAGGGTCAGTTTTTAGTTTTTGGGTAAAGGGGTATTTTTAGGGTTCAGGGTCAGTTTTGGGTTTTTGGGTAAAGGGGTATTTTTAGGGTTCAGGGTCAGTTTTTTGTTTTTGGGTAAAGGGGTATTTTTAGGGTTCAGGGTCAGTTTTGGGTTTTTGGGTAAAGGTTTTTTTTAGGGTTCAGGGTCAGTTTTGGGGTACAGGGGTACAGGGGTACAGTGTAAAAATAAAGTAAAATTAAATTTACATTAATTTAATTTAATGAAATTAAATTAAATTAAATTATATTTAAATAATTTAAATTAAAAAAAAATATTATATACTTACCAATACTTACGTTGTAATGGTAGTGCGTTGTAAAAGTTGCGTTGTAACGTCATATATCCACTGTTGCACTCTTTGCAGTGGGAATAGTAATTTTTACTCTTTTGTATTTGTACGTTAATAATATTGGCTATTATTTAATTACATTTTGTTACTATATATATATATGCTTTAAGAAATATGATTACAAAAATATTATTTTTTTACTTTCATTAATTATTTAATTATTAAAAGTTATTTTAAGTATTGTTAATTATATTTTAGTAATCAATTTTTTATATTAATGTAATTAAACATTGTTTTTATTAAAGTCGATATTTTTTACAACTATATTTTTGTTAACGATATTTTGTACTCGATATTTTTGTACTTACCTGTTTGTACATACAAACTCGATATTTTGGTTGTAGATATTTTCTCGTCGATATTTTGGGTAGTCGATATTTTGGTAGTCGATATTATTTCAGTGATCCGTGTGTGGGTACATCTGCCATGGAAGCGAGCTGAAGTTTTGGCCCTTAAACAGACATTGCCTGATCCCTGTAAAAATCCCGCGGGGTATTACAAAGAGTTGTCACAGACTGCTGGGTCATGTATCATGAATTTAGCAGACATAGATATGTTGTTTGGGAACGTTGTTCCACAGCCTTTGTGGGGAAAGATTCGTCATGTAGATCATGATCAGGAGTTAGGTGGCACATGGGCTAATATTGCTGCTGCAGATGCCCTACAAATTGGTGGTGCCAAACCTGAGCCTTTAGTAGCAGACCTCCCTGGCAGGATTATTAATTACATGAAAACTATAATGCCTGCCATACGAGTAAATTGGGATAAATTGTCAGCGTGTAAGCAGAAGAAAGATGAAACGGTGTCAGATTTCTTCACCAGGTTTGAAGAAACGTTTGTCGACCACAGTGGTCAAGATATGAGCACAGAAGGTGGTCAGCGATTGTTCGTCGATAAATTCGTGCACAATCTGCTTCCAGAGTTGTGTAAGAAGTTAAACGATTCAGAGAGTTCATGGGCAGTTTCCTCTTCAGCACAGATATTGGCTACTGCACAATATTACGAAAATAGAGACAAAGACGAGAAAGATAGAGCAGAAAAGAAAACTAAGGAGCTGAAAACGAAGGTTTTGTTACAGCAAGCATATCCGCCATGTGGTGGTGGTGGCCAGAATAATGGTGGTCAGAGTAACTATCAGAATAATTATGAGCAGCCTCAAAAGTTTCAGAGGAACTCGCAAAGAGTCGAGTATACTCAACCACGTGTCCCTGTAGGCCCCAATCAGTGTTCATATTGTAAGGAAGAGGGTCATTTCAAGTATAGTTGTCCTATTTTATTACAGCGTGCAAATGGTGCTTCTGGTGTAAGAGGTCGAGGTGTTCAACAAGCATCTAGAGGTAGAGGACGTGGAAATTTCCCCCAGAACACACAGTCTCTTCCACCTCAAAATTCGATGAATAGGTTCGATCAGCAGAATAACGCATCTGGTAGGACAGCTCAGTACTATGCTGATGATTACTATACAGAAGATGAGCATTGGGAAGGTAATGATTGCTAGGACAGCCATAGACAAAGAGAGGGAGTTGTTTCTGTTCCAGTAGATCAGAGTGGGCCTTACGTTAAGGTGATTACATCGGGTGTGTCAGAACCTTTTCTGTTGGATACTGGTGCTACATAGAGTTCTATTATGCACTCCAAACTCCCTGGCGCACCTTTGTCTGGCGAAATGAATGTTTCTGTAGGTTTTTCTGGCGCCCCAGTTAGAAATCCGATTTCTGACCCTTTGTCTCTTTCTGTTGGTCCTTGTGAATTAGAAGCACCCCTTATTCTGACAACAGGTTGTGGTGAAAATTTGTTAGGATTGGATTTGTTGAAAAGATTGTATGCAACTTTGTACTGTTCTCCTTCAGGAGTACAACTTACTTTAGGTAAGAAAGTGGTTTCTCCAATGTATTTGTCAAGGGATAAACTTCCAACGGAATTGTCACTTCTGCCTGATATTCTTAGGGCTACTGGTCCTAATGATGTGGGCCTTTTAGAAATACCACCATATGTTGTAACATTGAAAGCCAATGTTAAAATGCCACGCATTCCCCAATACAAAATCTCTAGTGAAGGTGAAAAAGCTTTGCTAGCGATCGTTTACGAACTGATTGAAAAAGATGTAATTGAAGAGACAAGAGGCAACGTTTGCAATAGCCCTGTTCTGCCTGTTTTAAAATGAACTGATCCCTCTCAGCCACCTGTGTACAGATTTGTGAGTGATCTTAGAGAGGTGAATAAAATAGTCGTACCACAATTTCCAGTTGTCCCCGACATTACTGCATTATTGACTATGATTCCAGCTTCTGCAACCTGGTTTTCGGTGATTGACTTGAAGAATGCTTTCTTCAGCATCCCGATTGCTGAGGAGAGCATGGACATTTTTGCCTTCAGTTTAGGAGGACGCAGCTACCGCTTTAAACGCGCTCCTCAGGGCTACTGTGAAAGTCCATCAATATATAGTCAAGCTCTAAAGACACAGCTTAATACAATTGTTTTACCTGAAGGTGCTACTCTTGTACAGTACGTTGATGATTTGCTTGTTGCTGCAGATACTGAGGAAATATGTAAGAAAGCCACGTTGTCTTTGTTGCGTCATCTGTGTGACTTGCATCACAAGGTGTCACTTTCCAAATTGCAATATTGTTGACAAGAAGTGACCTACTTAGGTCATCTCTTATCGAAGGAGGGAAGGAAACTGACCCCAGAAAGAATTCAGGCAATAGCGAAATTAAGTGTGCCAAAAACACAGAGAGAAGTGCGTGCTTTCTTGGGCATTACATCGTCCTGTAGACAGTGGATACCAAATTTTTCGTTATTAGCCAAACCTTTGGTGGCATTAACGTGTAAAGATACACCCAATCCCGTTCCTTGGTCTGAAGAGTGTCAGAAAAGTTTTTCTGAATTGCGCACAGCATTATGTTCGGCTCCTGTGTTAGGTACCCCCAACTACAGTAAGCCCTTCACATTGTATGTCCACGAGAAAGAAGGTTGTGCATTGTCAGTGTTGACTCAGTTGCTTGGAGGCAGGCAACGTCCATGTGCATATTTTTCGTCGACTTTGGATCCGGTAGCTAAAGCATTGCCAAGTTTTTTAAGAGCTACAGCAGCAGCAGCTGTTTCTATTCGACAGTCTGCTGGTCTAGTGATGAATAACATGCTAGTCATAATGGTCCCACATGCAGTAGACATGTTGTTAAACAGAACCAGGACACAGCACTTAACTAGTGCTCGATTGTCAGGTTACGAATTGACATTGTTAGCGAGTCATGTGCACATAAAAAGATGTAGCACGTTAAACCCAGCTACGTTGTTACCAATTGTAGAGGAATTAGATGCTTCAGAACAGCATGATTGTTTTCTTAGAACAGAAGAAGAAACGAAAGGGAGAGTAGATCTCTACGATAATCCTCTTGCTGAATGTGATGGTACATTGTGGGTGGATGGTTCATGCTTCAAGCTCCCGAATGGTGATACGACTGCAGCATATGCTGTCACGACTTTGCATACAATTGTTGAAGCTGCACGTATTCCACATAATTCAGCTCAAGCAGCAGAGTTGATTGCACTTACAAGAGCATGTGTGTTGTCAAAAGGAATGAAAGTGACTGTCTATACCGACAGTCAGTATGCATTTGGTGTGGCTCATAGTTTTGGACGACTGTGGAAAGAACGTGGATTCCTGACTTCACATGGGGCTAAGATTCAGCATGGTCAGTTGGTGAATGAGCTTCTCGAGTCACTGACCTTGCCTCTGCAAGTGGCGATTGTGAAATGTAGTGCTCACAAGAAGGTGACTGATGATGTTGGTCGTGGAAATGCATTTGCTGACGAAATCGCGAAAGAAACTGCAAGGAATGTGATGAGCCGAATGTATGTTGCAGGCCCTGCGAGATGGGTTGGTGATGTTGGAATGTGTGAAGACACGATAGAGAGTGTGAAGTCTATTCAAGCTGAGGCTACAGAGAAAGAGTTGAGTGTGTGGAGAGAAAGTACGGGTAGAATGGATGCAAATGGTTGCTGGATTGAATTGTCAGAGCATCAGAGATGGTTGTTACCCGATGCATATGTGCTTGCAGTGGTTACAATGGCTCATGGAATGGCTCACATCAGTGTGAAAGGGATTTGTAAGTTGTTGGCTCCAGTATGGCGAAATTCAGGAATTCCCAAGTGTGCAGAGAATGTTGTCAAGAATTGCATGGTGTGTCTGAAACACAATCCTGGTAGGGGAACCCCAACTCCAGCTGGTCATTTTGCACCTCCTACGTATCCGTTCGAGGTTTTGAAGCTAGATTTCATCCACATGGAAAGGTGAAATAACCTAAAATACGTACTCGTTGTTGTTTGTGCCTTCTCAAGATGGGTAGAAGCATACCCCCTGAAAGACAATACTGCCTTATCCACAGCTAAAACCCTTGTGAAAGAGTTCTTCCCCAGGTTCGGAATGCCTAGAATGGTCTGGAGTGATAATGGGAGTGAATTTGTGGGTCGAGTGATGAAGAGAGTATGTGAAGGGCTAGGCATTCAGCAAAAGTTCCACGCTGCAAATCACCCCCAATCAGCTGGATTAGTAGAATGTTACAATGGCACGCTTAAGTTAAAACTGGCCAAAATTCAAGCGAGCACAGGTCTTAAATGGCCTGATGCTCTACCCTTAGCACTCCTATCAACCAGAATGACTGTGCATTCACGAGTGAAACTTAGCCCCTATGAGATTGTTTTCGGCCGCCCGGCCAACATATGGGGAGTGCCAAGGCCCACTAAGTTCAGTGAACTCGAACACCCTGTTTTGCTTGATTATCTGTACGAATTGACGGCTAAATTGCGTGTTTTGCATCAACAGGTTCACAACACCCTGCCTCCGGTCTCTGAAGCTCCAGGACATCAGATCGACCCTGGATCCTGGGTGCTGGTCAAGAACTTCCAGCGAACCAAGAACGACCAGCCCAGGTGGACCGGACCGCACCTCGTCCTTCTCTCCAGAAGATCAGCTGTTCGAGTGGAGGGGAAGGCAAACTGGATCCACGGGATCCATTGCAAACGGATCCCTCTGCCTCTGCCGTATGACCAGTGGGTCCAGAAGGGTGTCGCCGACTCAGAAACTGAAACTGTACCACGCTTTCTGCCTTTCAGTGATGCACGAGTAAAAGGAACACTCACTGAACAAGAGAGCGATAACATTTTGCAACCAGTTGTATCACCGTCAATTCCATTGGACACTACAGAACCTGAACTCCTTTTCAAAGACCAAACAATACCTGGGAAAAAGCGCTACAATTTGAGACCGAGACCTATGGACAAATACATTTTTTTTATCCTGCTATTTTTGAAAGTGCAGCTCTCCCATCTGAGAAACTTGCTTATTTTTGTTTTTCGAACCGCCATCCGGGTTCCGCTGCTAGGGCCGCGATTGCCCAAAGTCTTTGGGGTGCAGCTGACGACGTTAGGTCGGCAGTTCTGGTTGGTCTAAGGGAGTTGCCCTGGACTGACAGAAGCATTCCTTAGCAGAATCAACCTCCCATCGCGGGCAGCACTTTAGAGAGGATGTAGTTTTCCGAGATGGAGAGACCTGCCAAAAGAGTGAATTTTAAAACCAGGATCTGTAAAATAATGACAAGGAAGTTTTTTGATATTGTGCATTCTTATGTTATTCAGTGTGATGATATTTTTAATAAGTTATGTTTTGTTCTCTTTTCGAGTAACATTTGCACCCACTACATCGCCCATACCTCCCCCTTCTACTGTTTCCTCCCATTCTTTTCAACCCCTTCCTGAACACGAATCAGCTAGGAGATTAGAGTTTATCAATAACTCCTTTGTTCAGCTCTGGCACCAACACCAACTTGTAATGAACACGACTAACTGTTGGGTGTGCAGTCTTATGCCTCACACAACGGATAAAGGTATCCCTTATCTGGTCCTGCCATTTAGCCACAATGGTTCTGTGTGGGCATACAGAACAATTTTCATATATGCACGTGAAGTCCACCCCCTACGTTCTGTAAAAGACAACCCTAAGAATAGTGCTCTAGTTAAGGGTATAGTTGACATGATTAAGGATGATATTTCTTATGAAACTACCCCCGAAGATGAGACACTTGCCTATATAGGATGGAACGTGACCAGATATGGAGCTACTCTGAGTGAGAAACAGCAAGCTAAGAGATCTTCCCCGATTTGGATTGTACCCCATCAGGGTCACCTGTGTCTGCAAGGTACTGGCAAGAATCCCAGAGCTCAGTTAGGGAAGAGTGTCTGTACTGAAACATATGTTTTTGGGTCTCAGACTTCCCCAGCGTTTTTAGCAGCTAAGGGTACCTATTTCATCTGCCATGATAGTGCCTATACATGGTTGCCCCCTGACTTTTCGGGCTCATGTTTTGTTTCGTTCCTGTTGCCTCCCACCTACACAGCAGCGGCAGATTACCACAAGACAAGGCTAGTTAGAGGTGTCTTGAGAAAGAAGACACTGCAGGACAAGAATTTGGGGACTTCACAAAGGGTTTTCTGCCGTTCTGGGGACCCATGGCTAACAGCAGGAATATAAGGCAATTGACAAGGGTAGTTGAATCCACCGTAATTGAAACTGCTGGTGCCCTTAGTAACTTGACTGCTGAGCTCCAGTCGGATCGTTTTATGACCCTTCAGAACAGGGTCGCTTTAGATGTCATACTTGCAGACCGAGGTGTGGTATGCAGATTGATCCAATCGAGTTGCTGTGTTTTCATTCCAGATAACGCTCCAACAGTGTACCAGGCCATCTCTAAACTGCATAAGATTTCCGAATCTATTCATGTAGATAAAGGAGATTGGTCATTAATGGGGTGGTTCTGGGAACTGATATCCGGCTGGGGATGGAAAATTCTGATGGTCATTGGGATGGTCTTAGCCATTCTTTTCCTGTTCTGTCTGTGCGTGCAGTGTGCTCCTGCAATATGTGGCCTCTGTGTTACATCATGTGTAAGGAAGCCTGTATCAAGAGACGAACTAAGTACTAGAATGATGTTACAGCAACATCTCAATGACTTTAGGAATATAGACCTGGACTCAGATTAGCATGAGATTAGGTTAAATTGCCTATGTAAGGGCAAAAGGAGGGTTTGTAGTTCTGAAAATTCTGGACTCATGAAATAATTTTGGACTCGAGAATTAAACTTCGCCGTAGAATGACGATTTTTATATCAAAAGACCGAGAATGGCTAGTACACTATGTACAAGCATTTTCGTCATATTCGAGTGACGATTTCACCTCGAAATCGTCATTTTCGTTCTGAACCCTTGGCTTCCATTATCTGTATGGCAGCCATTTTGTGAGTTGCCCTTTACATAGGCTTATAATACAGCTAAATTCGATTCTAAAGGACACGTACACCTTAATTGACTTTTCTCTGACCTGGGCAAGCTGGGCAAGCTAAAACCATTGCCCCAGGCCGAACCTGTTTGGTCAGTTCCTCTCCCAGTGGCCGAATGAGATAGCATCAAGGCTCACAGGCCATAAACCCCCTTTTCATCACGCACACACCCTGCCGAATCTTGCTCACACCTGTCCCTGCTCTTTCTTCTCTCACTTGCTTTATGAATGGGAGGTGCCCCGTTTTATTGGTGGTCCACCGGTATCTGATGGAAATGTTTGGCCTTGCTGGGTAATTTGTTATGGGCTGGACAAACAGAAATGTGGGCTGTCATCATGACTCAGCTTTTCCTTTGTATTGAAAATATGTCAATGGTATACTGTAAAGTCGAAGAATGTTTGCCTAAAGCACAATATTTCGTATAAAAAGAGAAGCCTGACTTTGTGAATTTGAGCAGTCTCCTGAGAATATACTTCCCGTGTGTTGTACTTCTAGGACCTGTTACTTGGTTGCAGCCAATAAATTCGATCCTTGACTTCACCTAGAAGACTCTGAGTTTCTGTGGTCTAAATCAGGAAAGGACTCGAGGTATTTGGGTGTGTTCCCTGACACCGCTGGGTTACCGGTTCAGTACCAGTTTTGAAAAACCCAGTACCTCAACCCCTTTCCTGATTCACTTCTATATTCGCCGCGCAGCCGATCTAAACGCTGCCACGGCACTAAGATTTCCGCCTCCATTCTCCTCCATGAGCCCAAGGCCACACCCACGGCCCTGAGGCCACGCCCCCTGCCGATACCTGCTACATAAGGCGTGCTATCGCATTTGCTCGCAGTAAGAGGTTTTACACTCCTGAGGCGGAAGCCGGGAGCACGCTCGTATTTTAACATTGTTGTTGATATAAAAAAACTATTTTTACCTGCTCTTCACTCCCTTCAGGGCACACCCCCGCCCTAATTCACTTCTATATTCGCCGCGCAGCCGATCTAAATGCTGCCACGGCACTAAGATTTCCGCCGCCATTCTCCTCCATCAGCCCAAGGCCACGCCCATGGCCCGGAGGCCACGCCCCCTCCCCTCTTATAATAATTATGTGCCTTCCCCGGACGCGCAGCGGACGCGCGCAACGGGCGCGCCGTCTGCGCGCCGAAGGCACGCCAAAGGCAAGCCCGTCTGTGCCCGTCCGCGCCAGGCCGGGCCCAGGGGCCAGCCATGCCAGCCACTCCATCTCATATTCGGCTGACTCCCTCAGGGACCTACAACTCCCCAACCTTACACTCTCTCCTTCCACCATCAGACGCATCACCACTACCGGCATCATTCCATCCGATCGGCGCCCCACCAGTCGGAGCACGCCCCCCGCCAAACCGGCTGAGAGCGATACTACCATCCGGGTGTTATATTTGAACACCCGTTCCCTGGTAAAACACCACGCCGACATTTTTATCCTTCTATCCATCGAGAAACCGGACGTACTCCTGCTCACCGAAACCTGGTTGACTGCGGATTCTCTCCCTGACATTCTGGCGGCCCTTCCTCCACACTACTACATCCTCCGTGCCGACCGGCCAGGTAACTGCTCTGGGGGCAGGGTAGCCTCCATAATATCTAAACACCTCAATTTCATCTCCACTTCCTCCCTCTCCCTCCCGGGAGTAGATAACCTTATCTTCAGTCTAAAAACGGATTTAGGAGCCTTAACACTCCTTCTCCTTTACCGACCCCCCCAACCTATGCCCTCCTTCACGGCCACCTTGACCGACCAGTTGATCAACCTACTTACCTCTAACCCCAGATTCGCCCTCTTAGGCGACCTCAACTACTGGTTCAACGACGCCAACGCCGGGCCCCATGCCCCCGAGGTCTTTGAGGCCCTCACCAGCCTCAACCTGATTCAACAAATCACCTCGCCTTCTCACATTAAGGGCCACATCTTGGACCAGATATGGACTCAAAATCTTACTCTCTCTCCTCCATCCGTCTCCCCCTGCACCTGGTCAGACCACCACTTAATCGATACCATCCTCACTGTCAGCGGTAGAATTTCCACCCCACTGATGGCCGGCGGCCTCTCTCGCAAATGGAGTTCCTACGACTCCCAAGGCTTTCTTGCGACCCTTTCCGACACCCGGCCTGCCCTCAATCCGCTTACCAACATCAACAAGCTGGACAGTGACATCGGCACCTGGCTGAAGTCAGCCAGTGACCAATTTGCCCCCCTAATCAAATTCCCCCCGACCAGACACCACAACTCCCACAGATGGTTCACGGATGACCTAAAAAAACTCAAACTGAAAGTACGCCAGTTGGAAAGGACATGGAGACTGTAGTGTAGTTCCTATCATCCCAATAGGCTCTGCGCATTGGAATAATACCTACAGCAGTAAAGGCCTAGACCAGACGTTAACTAGGTCTACTACTGTCGATACTAGACTTAAAGTTTTGGGTTTGCCAGCTTAGCTCAGAGTTCACTAGAAACTTTCTCGAATGTTCAAGGAGGACTTAACTTCCCTGATTAGACAAGAAGGGATTTAGTTTCTGACAACCATAGAACATGACAACTTTGCTCTCCCCTAATCAAGAGTATATCTCGAGAGTCGTGTGAACAAAAGGCAATTTATTTTACTCAGTCAGTACGTGCATTCTTAGTCTCATCAGATTGTAGAGAAAAGGAGGAGACGGGCGTGTTCAATAAAAAGGTGTTATTTATTGATCAGTCTCTTTTCTCGTACAAGAGAAATGGATCGATATTATTGCAATACTTATAGTTAAGTAAAGTGCATACATTAGAAGCAGAAGTATAAAATAATACTGTAAAAACATTGATATGGTTTCTAAGCCATAAGATGTTTTAAAATGAATAAAATATATTACATACACATATACATTTGACTAAACGTACTCAACTGGTGTTTCTAGATACGCCTACCCCGTGTACCTGACCTAAGTCTAATACGTGGGCGGGAATAGAAAGTTACAGTTTAAGTTAAGTTTGTTTTTGCCAAGTGAATAACTAAAGAATTCTCTGTGAGGGGTTATTCAGTTCTGTACCTGGAAGTTAGGATGAATGAGGAATGGTATCTCTCTCTCTGGTCTCGATATTCCAGGCTGCCTGCGAGGGCTACCCAGAAATGCCGGGGCTGGAATTCTCGGCAGGAGAAGTCAGCGCGTCTCTCAGCGCGTCAGGAAGGCGGGGCTGCTGCCAGCGGGGTCTGCTCTGCTCTTGGCTTCGGCAAGTATGGCTGCTCCGTCTCGTCACCACGCGTGTGTTTGCATAGGGCAAGATCGGTAATATTTATACCTTTAAGGTGCCGAGATTGACGTAAGGATGGACATAGATACGTCAATAAGGATGTCATACGACTTGCTCGTTAGCACATTCTTTTACTGAAGTTCTCGGTGAAATCAAAACAATGGCCGCAGGGTTTTGCCCAGGTTGTCATAGGTTTGATTGGTTATGAGAACTCCGTATGCCTTATCAGGGGCTGGAGGAATATCGCTTGTCTAATTAGATCGCAAGCGTTATGACCTAATCAGATAACACGTTCCTGTGCCGTAGTGTGACTGCGTCAGATAACGGTATCTGCATCATGGGGATTTTCTGCCTCATGGGCTGATTACTTAGTTAACTTGTTAGTTTGCTAACCAGAATAGGGTCAGGAATAGGGGGATCGATTCAGAACCTATAGGAATACATCACACCCACTCCACGCTAACTATGTACATATTTACTAATCTATGCATAGTATAACATAGTACAACATACTATAGAGTATAGTGTATACCTTACCACCCCAAAATACATAAATGCATTTTGAAATTTTTCAAATATACGGAAAAATTGCAGACATATGTATTGTATGCACTCAAGCTGCAGAATAATGCCAAAGTAATCGCATTTGTATACATTATTGCTTATTTGGTATATGAGAAAGTACACATGAAATGGCTCTTAATACAGAAAAAAAGTTCGAGACCATTCCATCACATAATAAAAAATTTGTGAACATACCAGCGGGCAGCTAATGTCTATAAGCTATCTAAAATATAGAAATTTTAGTTCTTTAAGAATAGTTCTTACTTTAAGCAGAAGATAGTGTCTCGAAAATTAGCAAAAATATTTGGGGCTGCTGAAAAATTGCTGTCCGTGAACTGGAGGGAAAATCTGTTCATGTGACTTTATTTTTAAAGTTGAAGGCCGAATTCAGGGAACGCCGTGTGCGAGCTTGTTCAAAAGTCTCTATTTCTGCTCTGGTGAGAACATCATATCATTTAGGCTTTCGAAAAAACTGTCAACAGCTTCCTGGGAAAGTTCCACTAACTCGGAAAAAGGTGTAATCATGCATTCTTGCGCATGATTGTCTCCATTGACATTCTGATTTGCATTACTGACAGAAGGTCGTACCTGTTCGATGCTGCTTTCATCTTGAACTTCACTACCCATCAATCGTAGTGGTGAAGCTTCCACGAATGCCGTCATCAGGATTGGTAGCCTTTGAGGGCAGCACAAAGCATGAACCTTGATCGGGCTCAACAATGTTTCTGCATCCATTGGCGCATCCGATTGTAGCGTCAGACAGGTGTCTAACACGCATTCTTCTCCGCATAGCAGACACCTCAATACAGGTAAAACACATCTTTGCCACATTGGTCGAAATGATAGAAACCAAGTCATGTTCAGGTCTCTAAGCCGGGAGAGTCCCAGGATTTTTGATATCCGGTCCCGGTATCCAATGGCTAGGATTGTTTCTTCCCTTGTCGCAAGAGTTTTGTCTGTGACATGGTTTGCCATAACGAAAAATAAGGACTAAGAATAGGATTCCTGCAATTAGTCCCAGGATCAGGGGAAGTCCGCCAAAAATCGAATGGACGAAATCTGGAAAAATACCCAGTATGGCTTTGAATGGTGTTAATGCCATCGAAAATACTGTCTTAAATACCTTTGAGACCCCATTGGTATCAGAAATATTTAAGATTTCATTCAGGATTTCCGCGAAATGTACGGGGGAATTAGTTGATAATAATGTATGTATCTCTGCAGTCGTCCTTGCGACTTGTAGATCATACGTTTCTTTTGATGACGAGAGCCTGGTAGGCGTCTGAAGAAGCACTGTTTTCATTCTGCTTAAAGTATCTATTCGAATAGAAGTAATTTTCAAATCGGGCCATGCCCTTGCCTCCCTGTCTGGGAAGGAGCTGGGGAACAATGAGCGTCCACAGCACTTGACCTTCTCAGTCGTAGTTACTAGATAAGGAGTCCCGGGCATAAGACTACAACATTTGCGGTCTACAATAAGAATGTAACTCCCATTATAGAGTCTTTGAAAGAATGGTTCTATTTCTGTTGCAGGTGCGCCTTGCTGGTGACATGAAAGGTTGTATGAATTCCCTTCACAGGCTCCATGCAAACTAATTCCGTTACACAGAAACGTGCCGCTTAGTGACATCGCACAATTATTGCCACTAAGAAACACTTTCTGTCCTTTATTACTGACACATGCATGTGAATAGGGCAGGTTCCATGTTGTTTTAAGGTATCCTTTTCCCAATTTCTCGTAAATGCCAGCCTGTATATATTTTTGGCAGTATTGAAACCTGAAGGTTGAGATTGGAATATTTATTATCCCATGTATTATCCATTCACTGACAGGTCGTTCTGACATTGTCATTGGTAATCTCTCAAGTTTCTCAATGCTCAGGATTGTATAATCAGCACCCTTCTGGGCCATACTGATTTGTCTATCAGTAAGGTTAAAGATATAGAATAGTGACGTTGTGTTGATTAAACGCCAAGGCACATAGCCTGAACGCAGATTTTGTAACGTCCAGCCAAGCTGTACAATAGAACGCAATTGAGACTGACCGTGTTGTAATAACAGTAAGTCTTGCGATAATATGTCGATTGCTGAAGACACAATGCTGTCCAAAGAAAAAATTCTGGAGGACAGAGTCATTAACCCATTGTCCACTACAGAAAGTGATTTTTCCCAATTAATACGGTCAATTTCCCGTATTCTCTCTGCTGTCTCAATTTGAGTAACCTTCCAGGCCTCATTGTATGCTGCATATACAGAGGCTGCTATGAAACGCTTTTGACGCTGTTTGCGTGGTCCCAAAGTGAAATCACGCAAGTCAGCACCATCAGTAAGTAAAGTTAGGTGTTGCTTAATTTCTGCCAGTGTGGAAGTTTGTAGCCATTGAAGGCATAATTTGCCCACACTGTAGGTGGTTATTATCCCTGGGTGATGTCTTTGAGGATATCTAGGGTCTGGCCTGGTCATTTTGAACCCCTGTGTTTTGTTCAGGAATCTGTCTTGACAGTTATTAGTATCTGTGGGCCAGATCAACCACTGTTTCCAATCAGGATGTGTTCTGTTTTGGTTTAATATATGGTTTACGTCTATCTCTTCATCTGTAGAAGTGTTGCTAAACATTGTTGGCTTTGGAATAGACGGTTTAATTAAATCTTTGATTTTGGCTAGGCTAAGACAGGTGGTTTGTTGAACAGTGTCATTTAAAAATATCATTTGTTCTGGGATCATGCAGGCTCTAAACAAAGCTTCTATACCCTGTACTTGCCAATCTTTGGTACCCCAAACACTTTTCAATTCAACATTTTTGTCCCAATAATCAAAACCAAAAGTATTCATTTTTTCAAAGAATGAGTCTGAATATAACAATTTTGTGTTGGTTATCATGGTCTTGGTCCCTGTTTTGTTTGACAATTTAAAATAAAATGTTTCAGCATTACTTGTGTTAAAACCTGAAAAATATGAGTATTTGTCGTAAACGGTTCTTGAGCTCCCTTTTGGAGGTGTTGCACAATGTTCCCATTGATTATAATTTAAAACATTTCTAGGTTGTGCAGATCTATGTAAAAAATGGTTACCATAGTGGTTATAACAGTACATACTATCATAATTTGTAGAACCCTGCAAATAATCATGTTTGGTAAATTTAGCAGACATTACTAAGTCAGACATCATATTATTAATGCTTTCGAAGTCCCAATCATCAGCAAATGAGTTTGGTTTTACAAAGTCACTCAAGGAGATCTTAATTTGGTGTGGATATTTCAGGATCTCGACCGGACCATAAATTTCATAGTCAGTGTTGTCCCAAGCTACCCCACCAGGTATCGGATTGGCTGTGAAGTTGGCTGAAGAAAGTTCTCTTTTCTCGACGTGTGAAGATGTGTGTGGTTTGAGGATCAAGTTGATTTTCTGACTTGCTGTGTCCATTTTAGCATATTTTCCCTCAATGAAGCGTCCCAAAGTTAGTATCATGATGAGCCATAGTATGAGGATAAATGCACCAAAACCCACCCAAAATTCAATCCATGGAGAAATCAGATATGTTTCTTTCAGTTGTTTCAAAAGTTCTTTAGCTTTATCTTTAAAGTTTTTTGATGATGGCTGTGTCTTTGATTCACTGAAGCCTTCAGAGGAATCATCGAAGTTTATGAAGTAGCCGGATGCAGTTCTGTCAATTGTTCCAATTGGTTCAGGATTTCTGTTTCTTGCAGTTTCGTTTGGTACTTCAGTATAGATTGGTGTGTCTCTACTAAATGTTTTTATTTGGGATTTCAGAGGTCTTAGTTCTATTGCATTGTTGCATAGTCCATGTTGTTCTTCTGTAGGCGTTTCGAATGTGATGAGCCTTTTTGTTAGGACCTCTGTACTGGTAGCAAACCTTGGTGTTCTGCTACTTATTGGGAGTCCACTTGGCCTACTGTTTGTTATCGGCCACATGATTGTGGTTTTACCAGGTCGATGGATACAACTCGGTTCTCCTTTTTACAAGCAAGTGGCGGTAGTACAACTGATCTTGTCCCGTTGACAGACAAGACAGGAACTGCTTTTCTGTAAGAAGGCCCAAATTCCTTCTTTACCGCGATCTTCTCCCTGACTAGATCCCCGACTTTTGGAATCCAGACAGGTCTTGCTGGGACAGGTGGTGGTTCTTCAGTGGTTGTTGGCTTTTGTTTCAACTTTATGTTGCTCAGGTCTTTTCTTGTTTTGTTTAAGTCCTGCAAAATAGCCAAACGGTCTTTGATATCAAAGCTTTTTTCTTTCACCACTGAAGTCTGACTATCAATGTCAGAGATCATCATCCTAGTTCCAAATAATAATTCGTACGCACTGAATCCCTTCAGAGAATTTCTTGGCAAGTTATTGAGACTACGTTGGACACTTATTAGATGTTTGACCCACCCAGCTCCCGAACCTAATACCTTCGCCGTTATAGATTGCTTTATGTCACGGTTTTTTCTTTCAACAATTCCGTTCCCCTCAGGGTGAAATGGACAAGAGTACCGCAATGCCACGCCCATGCTGACCATGGCCTCCTTATAAGCTCTAGAGCTAAAAGCAGGACCGTGGTCCGAATGCAGCATGCCAATTGCGTATGTGCCGATAAAGACTCGCAAATCTTTTATAACAGTTCTGGCGTCAGCCGTTCGCTGGGGCCACATCCATATGAATCTCGTGCATGAATCCACTGCGACCAAGATATATTTATAGTTACCATCCCTTTGTAAGGGACCACAGTGGTCTAGATAAACACAGGCTAATGGTTTATCCGAGATTAGAAGGGGCGTCTGCGCTGGACGTCTCACCGTTGATACTTTCATTTTTTGACATACCTCACATTCTAGAACATAGTTCCTTGTTTGTCTTCTCATTTGTGGCCACCAGTATCTCTGTTTTAATAATGATACTGTGGCTGAGACGCCAGCATGGATAGAAGCAAGCCCTTCGTGTGCCGCTATTATTAGTCCTAACCTATGTTCCATGTTTGGAATTGCCCTATCCCCCACTCCAGGGATTCGAGCAAAAGGAACATTGTTTGCATCAGTTATGTATGAGTATTTTTACTGGAAAGCCTTTCGGGAGTGTGTCTATCGAATCCTTTTCTGAAGCGCTGACAGCTTGTAATATTTTGCTGTCTATTTTTGTTTTTGACCGGGTGATGGCAGCTACGGAAGCCGTTTGCACAGCTGCCTTCGCGGCCTCATCAGCCAATGAATTCCCTGCAACGTGAACGCCATCACGTTGATGACTCAGTGTATGTATCACGTGAGTCTTTGGTAGTTCTTTTTGTAAAAGAACTACTTGTTCCCAGAGCATTTTATGCTTGATTGTGCCACCTTTCGCATCCTTGAAACCATTCTGAAGCCAGACCTGCAAGTATTCATTGTAAGACTGAACGCAATAATACGAATCGCACACTATGAGTGTGGGGAATTCTCGATCGGTATTTTCAAGCGCCATCTTGAATGCCAGTAGTTCAGCTCGCTGAGCTGTACAATCTCCTAAAGATTGTGTTTTAGTGATTGTTGGTTTAAATTTTCCTTCGTGCCAGCGACCTTTAACGATCGCGCACGCAGCACTGTAAGCTTGCTTACCCCCCACTGCGGGTTGTGCTGATCCGTCTGTATATATTATACAGCCGTAGTGGTCTAGAGGCAGAATATCGGTCGGCGGAGGACATTCAAATTCATATTGGAGAAATTCTTGTGTTTTTAAGGATCAAATTCGTACGCCACGTCTGTTGCAGCAAGAGAATTAGCCCATTGTATCCATCTCGGATGGAGTGCTTTAGCATTTGGAATGCTTGCCTTTGTTACCGCCTCTAGGGCTGGTATTGGTGTCACGATTATTATTCGTTTACCTTGTGCCAGGGCTCGTTCTTTTGCTATAGCTGTCTGAGTTGCCGTAAGAATTTTTTCCGTTGGGCTAAATTTCATTTCAGCCTTAGTGTACAAGTGTGATTTGAATGCAATTGGTACCTTTTCTCCCTCATTAGAGGTCAGGTATGTGAATCCGCATCTCCCTGGGATGACTCGAATCACAAGATTGCGTGTGTTATCACGTGTTTCTAATTTTGTTTTAATTAGCATGTCTGTTTGTAGGGATCTCAAAATTTCTGTGTGTATTTGAGTCCAATTGGATCTTTTAAAATCTGGTTTTATTAGATCATAAAGGGGTTTGACCCTTTCTGCGTAATTTGCAATGTATGTTCTTCCGAAATTTAGGAAGCCTAGAATTGACTGTAGGTTTTTTAGTGTTCTAGGTGCTTGGAGTACGGCACATTTTTCTAGAAAATTGTCAGCCAGGCTTTTGCCTTCACTTGATAATTCATATCCTAAGAATAGGACTGTCAGATGGGCAATTCTGGATTTTTTAAAGTTGAATTTGTAACCCTCTGCTGCGAACCCAAGTATTATGGTGTTCACTCTCTTCAAGTGAGTCTCCAAGTCATCATCTGTTAAGTAAATGTCATCGACATAAGATAATGCTTCATCATCATATATTTGTAGTAATTCTGTTACTCTCGCTGAGAATACTCCCGGGCTGTTCTTGTACCCCTGGGCTAGCCGACAGAATTGTTTTTGAGTGCCATTTATTGAGAACGCAGTTAAATATCTGCTCTCTGGTGCTATGTTTTAAAAAAAAAAAAAAAAAACCTTTAAAAGCGCGCTCTGATCACTAGAGCTGCACTTTGCCCTAATCTCCTGAGGCGGAAAGCCGGGAGCGACGCTTGCTTCTAAAATTTGCTTTTTGATCTTAAAATTGTGTGTATTTGTGTTTTTTAACGCACTCTGCCCCCCTCCCCCTGCACTTACCTGTGTCACTGGAAACAGCGGATCTGAACGCTGTCTGGCACAGGACCCACTCGCTCGCCGCCATCGCCGGCCACGAGGAGACCAGGACACGCCCCCTCCGGGTGGCCACGCCCACTCCGACCTAAAAAAAAAAACCTTTAAAAGCGCGCTCTGATCACTAGAGCTGCACTTTGCCCTAATCTCCTGAGGCGGAAAGCCGGGAGCGACGCTTGCTTCTAAAATTTGCTTTTTGATCTTAAAATTGTGTGTATTTGTGTTTTTTAACGCACTCTGCCCCCCTCCCCCTGCACTTACCTGTGTCACTGGAAACAGCGGATCTGAACGCTGTCTGGCACAGGACCCACTCGCTCGCCGCCATCGCCGGCCACGAGGAGACCAGGACACGCCCCCTCCGGGTGGCCACGCCCACTCCGACCTAAAAAAAAAAAACCTTTAAAAGCGCGCTCTGATCACTAGAGCTGCACTTTGCCCTAATCTCCTGAGGCGGAAAGCCGGGAGCGACGCTTGCTTCTAAAATTTGCTTTTTGATCTTAAAATTGTGTGTATTTGTGTTTTTTAACGCACTCTGCCCCCCTCCCCCTGCACTTACCTGTGTCACTGGAAACAGCGGATCTGAACGCTGTCTGGCACAGGACCCACTCGCTCGCCGCCATCGCCGGCCACGAGGAGACCAGGACACGCCCCCTCCGGGTGGCCACGCCCACCTCAACCACCCCACCTTGAGTGCGCATAAATAATGTGTCAGTTCAGGGAGCGCAGCGGACGGGCGCCAAAGGCAAGCCCGTCTGGGCCCGTCCGGGCCCTGACGGACCTAGGCCTAGGGACTCTGCCAAAATGCACTCATGACCGGGTGGTGTACTCTGGAGAGGCGCTCCGCGCACTCCAACCTCAGAAAGACCTGGCATGCTACCACACGCACACTGAGGGCATACCCTTCTCTAACTGTGCGCACTGTAATCCGACCCCCCGGAGCTCAACTAAATCCGAAATAAAACTTGGACTCCTTAATTGCCGCTCCCTTCCCAAACATGCCCTTGAAACCAACCTGCTAATACAAGATCTGGATCTTGATCTACTTTTTTTAACTGAGACATGGCTATCAGATAGCTCCGATTCAGACATCGTATCGGCCCTCCCCACTGGGTACCTCTGCCAAGCCTTACATAGACCAAAAGGGAGGGGAGGGGGGGTAGCCATAATCTTCAGGGACAAATATACCTGCAGAACGTCTAATGCCTACATTGAGGACTGCGAGAGTTGTCAGTTCTCCCTCCAAACCTCCCCAGCTCATTCTATGTCAGGGCTCTTAATCTACCGCCCCCCAGGTCCCCCCGGCAATTTCACCAACGCCGTCGTTGAATCAGTGTCACAACTAGCATCTGCAACCTCCAACTTTCTCATGTTAGGTGACCTAAACCTCCACTTCACGGACCCCTCGGACCGGACAGCCTCCGACCTTCGGCTAGACCTGATGTCACTCGACATCCGATTGGTTAACAACGAGCCCACCCATGAGAAGGGACACCTACTGGATACCCTCTTTACAAACGTAGCGACTATCACCACTAAACCACCCATGCCCCTTCCATGGACGGACCATTTTCTGGTCCCTATTGCCTGGGAAATTCCCACCATGAACCTCCCAACCACTAAAATCCAGGTTACCGATAGACGGTGGCATAAACTCACACCGGGGGAATGGGCCGCCGTCCTTGCAGAATCCACCCCCAAGCTCTCTACCGACCCTATTACAGCTGATGGGCAGCTGGAGGAGTGGATTACCGGCTCCCTAGACACACTTCTTCCTAAAACAGTGACCTATAAACATCCCAAACGAATACCAGCGGCTCCATGGTACACCCCAGAACTTAAAGCTCTGCGCCAAGAGTGCAAGAGAACAGAACGCTCTTGGAGGAGAAATAAATCGAAGAGCGACAAAGATAGCTACTCGACCTCCCTTCTAACCTACAAAACCGCTATACGGAAAACCAAAAGCGAGTTTTTTAAAGAAAGAATAGAGAAAGCGGGATGCTCTAGTAAGGAGTCTTATGACATCCTTAAAGAGCTTTTGAAAACCCCAGAACAGAGACTAAGACAACCCACAGATCCCAAAGTCGATCAGGAAAAATGCCAACAATTGGCTAACTTCTTCCACGACAAAATCCAAACAATCCTTGACTCAATCCCCCTTACGAATTCGTGTGATGAAAACGATCCCCCATACCCCTCAACACCTACTTGTCTCTCCTCTTGGGGGCAAGTCACAACGGAGGAGGTAGGATATACGTTGAATTCCATAAAGAGTGGATCTCCTAGGGACCCCGCACCTTTCCGGTTTCTCAAGGAAGTAGCTCCCACGATCACTTCTCCCCTGACACATCTGATCAATGCCTCACTCCAACAGGGAGTTGTACCCCCGAGCTGGAAGAAGGCCGTCGTAAAAGCCTTACTCAAGAAACCCTCCCTCGACCCCGGAAATTTGGCCAATTACAGGCCTATTTCCCTACTCCCTGGAGTAAGCAAGATCGCCGAAAAGTTGGTCAACAGGAAGCTCTCCCAGTTTTTGGAGAGCAACAACAAATTAAAGAGCTCACAGACGGGCTTTCGTCCAGGACAGGGCACTGACATCGCCCTCCTGGCCGCGGTTGAGGAAGCCAGAACACTGCTTGACGACGGAGGATCAGTGGCAGTGATCCTCCTCGACCTCAGCGCGGCATTCGACACCGTCAACCACCAACTTCTCATTAAAAGACTCAAGAGAGTAGGTGTGGAAGGCTCCGCCCTTTCCTGGATCTCATCCTTCTTAGATCAACGGACCTATCAGATCTGGGAAAAAAACGCCCGCTCCTCCGAAATTCCCCTCCAATGTGGCGTGCCCCAGGGCTCCTCTCTGAGCCCTACTCTATTCAATATCTACATGTCCACATTGGAGGAGGTTATCACCCCTTTCGGAGTGAGCGTCGTCAGCTACGCCGACGACACACAACTAGTGGTGTCTCTATCCCACCCCAGACAACAATCAGCAGATCTATTTAACTGCCTTTCACAGGTCCACCTCTGGATGAACAACTCAGCCCTAAAATTAAATGGGACAAAAACCGAAGTTCTGCTCCTCGGTCCAAAAGGGCTCTCACTCTCCCCGAACATCTGGCCAGCCTGTATGGGCCCCCCCCCCTGACCCAAAAGTAGAGGTAAAAAGCCTAGGGGTATGGCTCGACTCGGACCTCTCATTCACTGCGCAGGCAAACAAAGTAGCCGGGACCTGCTTCGGGCTCCTGAAATCACTGAGGAAAGTCCTGCCCCTCTTGCCCTTCAACTCCCAAAAATTGCTTATTCAAGGCTTGATAATCTCAAGGCTTGACTATAGTAATGTGATTTATCTAGGTGCCCCGGAGGCGACCCTCACCAAGCTTCAAAGAATCCAGAATACTGCGGCCCGGATTATCACAAACACCCCTGCTAGAACCTCCGCCAAACCTGCCCTCAAACTCCTCCACTGGCTTCCCATAAGGGAGCGGGTCAAATTTAAGGCCCTGTGTCTAGCTCACAAACTACTTCAAAAGCAAGGCCCCCCCGCTCTCAGTAAACTGATTACACCCTACAGACCCACGAGATCCCTTCGGTCGGACACAGAAAACCTCATCACCACTCCCAGATTTAAGAAAAGCCGCTCAGGCGGAAGACGCTTCTCAGTCCAAACTGCACACCTTTGGAACTCGCTCCCCCGCGACCTGAGACTTGAAACACGGTACCTTCACTTCAGAAAGCTGCTCAAAACTCATCTTTTTCCCCAATGACTCACGCCTACTCTAAACAGTTATCCCCTGCCCCCCCCGTTCCTTCTTTAACCGTCCTGAACCAGCCCAAACCAAAGAGATAGGGTGCCTAGCGCTGGGATACCTTATGGTGACTATGCGCTCTACAAAAAAAAATAATAATAATGTTTTGACAAAAGAATCCATTAGAGATGTCTAAGGTTGTTTTGTATTTTTTGCGCACTATGTTATTCATTAGTGCAGCAACTGTGTGAGTTTTGCACTGCAAAAGTTTTGCAACATGTGTTAAGGTGTCGGTAATCCAAAACTAGACGATATGAATTGTCTGGTTTGGAGACCGGAAACAAAGGGTTGTTCATTTGTGAGGTGCAAGTTTCAATCACCCCCTGGTATTCTAGCTGATCTAGTATTTCATTTACCTGTTTTTTAGCTTCTTGCTTAATTGGGTACTGCCTTTGTGCAGTAGGTTGTGATTTTAACTGGATTTTGTGAGGAGGAGAATCCTCATCCCATCCCACGTGATTTTTATATAAAGCAGGAGCTAGAGCCACTGCCCACTTTCTAGCAAGTGTGTATTTTTTATGAATTGGAATTTGATTTGAGAAGGCAGGCATAATTATTTCTTCGCCATGAGGGCACTCCCTGACAAACTCTGGTGGCCAGTCTTTTTCAGCTAGAAGGATGTCATAGCCCTTGGAGAGATTATCCCAAAATAGTCCCCTTATTTTCCTAGTCTTATCCCCCTCTATACGCAATGTTATTTCGTATATTTTGTGAGGTTTGCTAACTCTGGTGTCCGCAGTTTCCACTTGAAGATATTCATTCGTGTCCACTGTCTCCAGATGATTCATAAGGACTTTGCGAGCTATGCTCACTTCTGCTGCACTGTCTAGCATTGTCTGAGCCCACTCTCCGTTTTTCAGTTGTGTCCTCAGTATTCTCTGCATTGTTAACTACCTTGATACTGGCTACCTTCTTTTTTGGAAATTGTAATTTCTTTTTTAGTTGAGCAGGTTCCTTGTCTTTGGACTTGGCGTGCTCTTCTCTTTGTTCTGATCATCCTCTTCTTTCCGATTTCTGCGAGGAAGTCTGAAAAGATTGAGAGGGACGTGTATCAATGTCTTGATATCTATCAGGCTTTTTAATATTATCCCTATTTCTAAGGTTATATCTTTTCCCAGAGGGGTCACTCTGAGGTGACCTGTGTCTCTGGTTCGGAGATTTTTCTCTTCGCCTAGGAGACCTTCCTCGGGACTGGAATTTCTTTTCTTTAGGATTGGATTGTTTGTTTCCATCCCAGTTCTTTTTTGGTGATGTAGAATTATTATTAAAAAATATTTTTTCAGGACTTTCAATCAGTTGCGGTTTTACTGGTATTCCACCTAAACTATCTCTACCTAGTTCCTCATAGGATTTTTCTATGATTCTGGCAATTTCAGCTGGTTGGTCTGCTATATCTGTCTCTTTTAACCTCTGGCGGATCGCCACATTTGCTGCTTCTCCTTTTATGTTGGCTAACAGTATAGCCGAGACCTGCTTGAAGTCTTTCAGTAATTTCATACCAAGAGTTAAAGCGGGTTCAGGACCATATTCATCTTGAATTTGTTTTAGCACATCTGGTATTACCGAAATGGATGGAACACCGTGCGTTTTTGTGTAGATGGAAGCAAAGACTGTACCCCAAGTGTCACAGTCCTCTATGTGTGGTGCGATTCCCATTGGGAGACAGATAGTCAGAATCCTGTGTTTTTCTAACGGGGTGGTGTCTGGAAACACCGCCTCTATTTGGGTGATTTTCTGTGCCAACCAGAATGGTATTTGTTCCCGTTTAGCCGGTACTTTACCTAGGCAGGACTGGATGTTCTGTGGTGTAATTTTATTTGTGTTCCCCTGGTGAGGGGTCAGCTGTGGAAGTTTAATCGCTGGCTGAATTGTTGAAGTCCGCATCACATATTGGACTAATTGTCTATGTATTTTTATTAATTGTTTTAGCTGTGTTAACAGCTCTGCTGCAGACATCCCTTCGATGTCTGGATGTGGTGTGTATCCGGCTAGGACCGGCCACGTTGCTCCTGGTCTACCTAAAGGACCGAGCCTGGTGATGTGATTATTATGTTTTAGGGCGCCATTAAATAAGAGCAAATGCTCTTGATTTTTAAGTGGTACTTCCACTTCCTCGAAAGGAGTGTACATTTCAGGAGGTTCCTCTATTTTGTAATAGTGGAAGTACTTTGTTACAGCATTTAATGCTGGAAAATGTATCCATGAATAGTATACCTCTGTCTGCCGATATTCGTGTGCCTCAATTACGAATATGACTGTGCCACCTCTAGGTGTCAGTCCATTTTCTATAAGTTTTAGAGTTATAGATCTCCTTTTGATGACCGGGATGAGTATTATATCCTCGTCTGCTGCTTGCATGGTAGCATCAGCTGCTGCGAGTTCAGTTGCTAATCTAACTGCCTCTCTTTCATCCTCATTGTCTGACATTTTACTGTCCAAAAGGTTATTTTGTTTGTTTGCAGATCAGGTTTCTTGTGGAAACAAAGATTAGATTAGATGCACAATATTTTGGAACTGTTTATCCTTCAACGTTGACTATACCAAGAACCATACATAGGAGTTCCCTCCTGCGAGGTCTGGCGGATATAACCTTTCACCCACTCCAGACGTCTTTGGAGTATTGTGGGAAAAGGGGTCTGAGTGAGAAAGCACGACTGAGTTACTCTAAATGTCTTACGTTAGTTTTATCGCCCTTTCCAAACGCGTTGGGCGCCATGTATTGTAGTTCCTATCATCCCAATAGGCTCTGCGCATTGGAATAATACCTACAGCAGTAAAGGCCTAGACCAGACGTTAACTAGGTCTACTACTGTCGATACTAGACTTAAAGTTTTGGGTTTGCCAGCTTAGCTCAGAGTTCACTAGAAACTTTCTCGAATGTTCAAGGAGGACTTAACTTCCCTGATTAGACAAGAAGGGATTTAGTTTCTGACAACCATAGAACATGACAACTTTGCTCTCCCCTAATCAAGAGTATATCTCGAGAGTCGTGTGAACAAAAGGCAATTTATTTTACTCAGTCAGTACGTGCATTCTTAGTCTCATCAGATTGTAGAGAAAAGGAGGAGACGGGCGTGTTCAATAAAAAGGTGTTATTTATTGATCAGTCTCTTTTCTCGTACAAGAGAAATGGATCGATATTATTGCAATACTTATAGTTAAGTAAAGTGCATACATTAGAAGCAGAAGTATAAAATAATACTGTAAAAACATTGATATGGTTTCTAAGCCATAAGATGTTTTAAAATGAATAAAATATATTACATACACATATACATTTGACTAAACGTACTCAACTGGTGTTTCTAGATACGCCTACCCCGTGTACCTGACCTAAGTCTAATACGTGGGCGGGAATAGAAAGTTACAGTTTAAGTTAAGTTTGTTTTTGCCAAGTGAATAACTAAAGAATTCTCTGTGAGGGGTTATTCAGTTCTGTACCTGGAAGTTAGGATGAATGAGGAATGGTATCTCTCTCTCTGGTCTCGATATTCCAGGCTGCCTGCGAGGGCTACCCAGAAACGCCGGGTCTGGAATTCTCGGCAGGAGAAGTCAGCGCATCTCTCAGCGCGTCAGGAAGGCGGGGCTGCTGCCAGCGGGGTCTGCTCTGCTCTTGGCTTCGGCAAGTATGGCTGCTCCGTCTCGTCACCACGCGTGTGTTTGCATAGGGCAAGATCGGTAATATTTATACCTTTAAGGTGCCGAGATTGACGTAAGGATGGACATAGATACGTCAATAAGAATGTCATACGACTTGCTCGTTAGCACATTCTTTTACTGAAGTTCTCGGTGAAATCAAAACAATGGCCGCAGGGTTTTGCCCAGGTTGTCATAGGTTTGATTTGTTATGAGAACTCCGTATGCCTTATCAGGGGCTGGAGGAATATCGCTTGTCTAATTAGATCGCAAGCGTTATGACCTAATCAGATAACACGTTCCTGTGCCGTAGTGTGACTGCGTCAGATAACGGTATCTGCATCATGGGGATTTTCTGCCTCATGGGCTGATTACTTAGTTAACTTGTTAGTTTGCTAACCAGAATAGGGTCAGGAATAGGGGGATCGATTCAGAACCTATAGGAATACATCACAAGACGTAACTACTCCGAATCAGATAGATTGCAATACACCTTAGCCCGTAGAGACTACAAAATCGCAATCTCCTCAGCTAAATCAGCTCACTTCTCTAACCGAATCTCATCTTCGGACAACAAATCTAAAGAAGTGTTCAGAATCATGAACGAACTTACCTCCGATGACAGAACTCTCCCAAGTCAAACCCCAACCCAAGGAACTTGTGACGCTCTCAATCTCTTTTTTGTTGAGAAAATTAATAAGATCAAGGCCTCGATCCCCACCTCTTCCCAGACTCCCACTCCCGATACTCTCCTCAACAACTCATCTGTCTTTACCGATTTCCCTCCCCTCAACCCTGCCTCCTTGGCCCAGCTCGCGTCCCGGATAAAATCGGACTCCCCGAATGATGGTTGTCCTCCCTCGATCCTACGGAGCGTCTGTCACTCTTTACCTGAATGCATCTTACCTCTGCTGAACGGCTCGCTCAGCACAAGCACTGTCCCCTGCACTTTCAAAGAGGCCATCCTAGTCCCGCTACTGAAGAAACCTGGCGCGGACCCAGCAGAACTGTCCAACTACCGCCCTATATCGCTTCTGCCCTACTTCTCCAAATTAATCGAGGCGCATGCTACTCGATGCCTCTCCAACTTCATCGAGACCTCATGCTACCTGGAGCCTAATCAGGCGGGCCTTAGGCCTACCTTTTCAACTGAGGCTGTCATCCTGGCTGTCCTTGACACACTGAGGAGGAACGCCGACGCAGGGACCCCTCAGGCCCTCGTACTCCTGGATTTATCGGCCGCGTTCGACACGGTTGACCACAAGATCCTGCTTCACCGTGTCGAGCAGGCTGGTATCCAGGGCCATGCCCTCAGCTGGATACAGTCTTTCTTGTCTGGTAGAACACAAGCCGTCCGTCTAGGCCCCTACACAGCGCCCAAAACCTCCACGACATGCAGAGTTCACCAGGGCTCCTCCCTGTCACCTTTATTGTTCAACCTCTACCTCCGGCCCCTACTCCACTCACTCCGAAACTGGGACATCACAGTATATAACTATGCTGACGATCTGCAGATCATCTTTCCACTCAACTCCCAGAACGCGGTAGCCAATTTCCATTCCGTCATGCTCCACATCCAGGAGTGGATGAACTCCAACCAATTGAAACTGAACCCTGGGAAAACCGAGCTCCTTCTTCCGGGCTCCAGCCCCACTTTCTGGGGGACCCAGTTCTGGCCCACTGAACTGGGCGCTCCACCGACCCCCGCGAATTCTGTAAAGAGCCTCGGTGTGACCATCGACGCCGAACTCTCTCTCCGATCTCAGGTCAGCTCCGTGATATCATCCTGCTCTTTTTAACTCCGTAAGATTCGCAAAGTCAGCCACTTACTCCCCCAGCTGCTTTGATCCAAGTAATCATCTCCCTTGTGCTCTCCCGCTTGGACTTTTCCAACTCCCTCTATCACGGACTTCCCAAATCACTTCTCTACCGCCTACAGGTAGTCCAGAACCAAGCAGCCCGCCTCATTTACAAATCCCCCAAATGGTAATCGGCCAAACCCTTGCTGCACAAACTGCACTGGCTGCCAATAGAGCAAAGAGTGGCCTTCAAGCTGGGCTGCCTGACGTTCAAAACTCTTCACGGCACCAGCCCCGCCTTCCTAACCTCACTCATCCATCCTTACCGCCCAAATCGCAATTTACGCTCTGCCCATCTTCACATGCTTGTTGTGCCCAAAACCAGAACCAATAAATTCCTTGGGCGAAGGTTTGCCCTCTTGGCCCCGAAGTTTTGGAATCCTCTTCCCCTGATTATTAAATCCAGCAGCTCCCTCCTTCATTTCAGGAAGCAGCTCAAAATCTTCCTCTTCCCCCCACCCTGCTAAATCCTGTAACTTCCAGCCTGCGTCTCACCTCTGTTCTATAGCGCCAGGAAACCCATGGTGTCAGCGCGCTCTACAAATTTCATTTAATAATAATAATAATAATAATAATAATAGACCATAAAAGAAGGAACAGAAACAGATAGAAGTAGGATAAGGCATGTTTGTGTGCAGTAAAACTTTATGATGTCTTGTGCTCTGATCCTTAAAGGGCAGGAACTGGTTTAACAAGGTCAGCTTCAGGCAACAGGGTCAGTTCACTCAGGTCAAACAGGAGTCAGCATGAACTCGAGCTAAGGTGTACATGTCCTTAAAAGACCACGATATTGATTGGAAATATCGTGGCGTGAGCGTGTTGTGTGTTACTGCATCACTGAAAGTTTTTTTTTTAACCTGGCATTTTAAAAACGTGTAATTTTAAAACTGTTTGCACTTTACTATTTGGTGCGCTGACTCCCCGGTCCACCGCAGCTATCATTGCTGTTTGTTGTGGAGGGAGGAATAGCGCTGGCACTTCCTGGTCGTTCCACGACGAGCGGCCATCTTGTTAGGGTGACGGTCTAGTCTCCCACCCCTCCCTGACTACTAAAGAGCTTCGCTCTCACGCGCACCCTCATATTGATTGGAAATATCGTGGCGTGAGCTTGCCTCGCTCTTACTTTCGCTAGCGCTTTCATTGTGGTGCACCTCGAGGTGTGTAGCGCTTTGTGATAGTTATTTAAGCAGCACTCTACAAGTGCAGCCGTGTTAATATATCTGCCCCATAGCGCTTCCTCATAGATTGAGCTCTCGTTGTCGGAGCACTTGTTTACCTTGTAGCCATTTTGTTGTGACCCCTTGGCCCGTCCCAGACCCTCCCTGCACCTAGATCCCGCCTCCCAGCTGACCCTCCCACCCACAGAGGTTGAGCCTACGCTTGCCCTCGTGGAGAGCTGTGTCCGTCCTGCTCCACGCAGAAGCGGTCGCTCCCTTCTCCTCCCCCTCCTGGTGGTATTGTATGATCTACTGTTACTCTCTAAAAACAATCTGTTAAGCGTTCGAGAACGGTGTGCTTATTAGTGCCACTGATTCAATTTAGAAATTATTTCTGGGAAGCGCTCGTGACCTGTGCGCTTTCTGTAGCACAGCATTTGATTTTGAAAGGCATTTTGTGCAGCGCTCGTGTCCTGTTTGTAGGTCTAGGCAACTGCTATAGTTAATTGATAGCTACCAGAGCAGCGCTTTATAACGCTACTTGCCTCGCTCTTACTTTCGCTAGCGCTTTCATTGTGGTGCACCTCGAGGTGTGTAGCGCTTTGTGATAGTTATTTAAGCAGCACTCTACAAGTGCAGCCGTGTTAATATATCTGCCCCATAGCGCTTCCTCATAGATTGAGCTCTCGTTGTCGGAGCACTTGTTTACCTTGTAGCCATTTTGTTGTGACCCCTTGGCCCGTCCCAGACCCTCCCTGCTCCTAGATCCCGCCTCCCAGCTGACCCTCCCATGCTCCGCCCCCCTCCTCTCTCCATTTCAAACAGATGTACCAACGCGCAGCGTCCACGCGCTACGGCCGCGCCGAAGGTGCGCCAAAGGTAAGCCCGTCTACGCCCGTCCGCGCCTGGCCCGCGCCCAGCGCCAGACCCCCTGGTCCCCGCACCACCCTCCCCCCCGCATTACATACAACGCCTCCACCCTCCTAGCACTAAACCCCGGCCGACTCCCCAACTGCGCCCAAGCCGCTCCTGGACACACCCATGGACCCTTCACATGCAACTCCTGCAAGTATGACGGCACCAAGACCAACTCCTCATCCACTAACACCAAACAGAGATCTGACACCAACCACCTTAAATGCATCCTGCTCAACACCCGTTCGGTCCACAGACACGCCATTGATCTATGGAATTTACTAGACACCATTTCTCCGGACGTCGCCTTCCTAACAGAAACCTGGATGAATGCCTCTTCAGCCCCAGACATCACCATAGCCATCCCGGACGGCTACAAGATCATCCGTAAGGACCGCACCATTCAAACAGGAGGAGGCATCGCCATCGTCCATAAGAACTCCATCCGCATCTCAACCAGCTCTGACGACAACCTCGCTAGTGCCGAACACCTTCACTTCCGGATCCACACCGACCCCAAGACCACACTCAGAGGCACACTCCTCTACAGACCACCGGGACCCCGTGCACAATTCAGTGAAGACTTCACTGACTTCATCACCCCACACACCCTCCCCTCCGAGGACTACATTCTACTGGGAGACCTCAATTTTCACCTGGAAAAGAGCAACGACAGCAACACCATCACCCTTCTGGACAATCTCGCCAACCTCGGACTCAAACAACTAGTTAACACCCCCACCCACAACGCAGGACACACACTCGACCCTATCTTCACCTCCAGCAAACACATCTCCTTTAGTCACACTTCAGTTCTCCATTGGACGGACCACAGCTGCGTTCACTTTGTCTACAAAAAGACCACAACCCACAACCATCCTCAACCTACTCTGCAAAGAAATTGGAACAAAATCACCATTGACCAGATCTCCTCATCGCTTCTTCAAAACCCCCCTGTCCACTCATCGAACGCCAACCAAGCAGCCATTAACCTCACTCAATGGCTAACCAACAGCGCCGACAACCTAGCACCTTTGAAAAAACGTCAAATCAAACTAGGCAGCAAAAACGCCCCCTGGTTCAACGATGATCTTAAGAAATCCAAGAAACTCTGTCGCTCCCTTGAGAAAGCCTGGAAAAAAGACCCAAACACCAACACCAGAGACGCCTTCAAAAACGCCACCCGCATACACCACCAACTGATCCGAACTACCAAGAAAGCTGCATTCAAAGACCGACTAGACAACAACGCCCACAACAGCAAGGAACTATTCAACATCGTCAAAGAGTTTACCAACCCCACTGCCAACTCCAACAACATCACTCCATCTCAAACCCTTTGTGACTCCCTAGCTTCGTTCTTCCACGACAAAATCGCAGACATCCACAACAGCTTCGACAACCAACCCGGAGACCATCCCACTCAACCTTCTACCGTACCTTCACCCCCCTTGAACATCCTTAATGACTGGAACCCAATCTCCACTGAGGACACCATCCGCCTGATGAACTCCATCCACTCAGGATCCCCCACAGACCCATGTCCTCACCACATCTTCAACAAAGCAGACTCCATCATAGCACCCTATCTCCAAGACGTCATCAATTGCTCCTTCAAATCCACCACCTTCCCGGATAGCTGGAAACACGCCGAACTCAGCGCCCTCCTGAAAAAACCCACAGCTGACCCCACCGAACTCAAAAACTACCGCCCCATTTCGCTCCTACCATTCCCGGCCAAAGTCATCGAGAAAGCAGTCAACAACCAGCTCGCCGCCTTCCTCGAAGCCAACAAATCCCTCGACTCATCACAGTCCGGCTTCCGAGCCAAACACAGCACTGAGACCGCCCTCATCGCAGCAACAGACGACATTCGAACACTTCTGGACAACGGAGACACAGTCGCCCTCATCCTCCTTGACCTCTCTGCAGCCTTCGACACAGTCTGTCATAGCACCCTGATACAACGCCTCAGAAACATCGGAATTCAAGAAAAAGCATTGAAATGGATCATCTCGTTCCTCGCAGGAAGAACTCAGAGAGTCCGCCTCCCACCTTTTAAGTCAGAGGCCACCAAAGTTATCTGCGGCGTCCCGCAAGGATCATCACTCAGCCCCACCCTCTTCAACGTATACATGAGCCCCCTCGCGGCCATCGCACGCCAACACAACCTCAACATCATCTCCTACGCTGATGACACTCAGCTGATTCTTTCCCTCACCAAAGACCCAAACACCGCTAAAACCAACCTACATGAAGGAATGAAAGAAGTAGCCGAGTGGATGAAGCACAGCCGTCTTAAACTGAACTCAGACAAAACTGAAGTCCTCATCTTAGGCACCTCCCCTTCCGCCTGGGACGATTCATGGTGGCCAGCTGCCCTAGGAAAAGCACCCATTCCCACGGACCACGCACGGAACCTGGGCGTCATCCTGGACTCCTCTCTCTCGATGACCAGACAAGTCAACGCAGTTTCTTCATCCTGCTTCAACATCCTCCGCATGCTCAAAAAAACATTTCGCTGGATCCCCACCGAAACTAGAAAAACGGTCACCCACGCACTAGTTACTAGCCGCCTGGACTACGGAAACACCCTATACGCCGGTACCACCGCTAAAGTTCAGAGAAAACTCCAACGCATCCAAAACGCATCAGCCAGACTCATACTAGACATCCCGCATAAAGACCACATTTCCGATCACCTAAAAGACCTCCACTGGCTCCCTGTCAATAAGAGGATAACGTTCCGCCTCCTCACTCATGCACACAAAGCACTCTACGAACTTGGACCAGAATGCCTCAACACGCGATTATCCTTCTACTCTCCCTCCGCCAAGCTACGTTCCTCCAACCAAGCCCTCGCTGCGGTTCCACGCATCAACAAATCCACCATGGGGGGACGATCCTTCTCCTACCTAGCGGCTAAAACTTGGAACTCCCTTCCCATTCACCTCCGCCTCACTCAAAACCACCCAGCCTTCAGAAAGCAGCTTAAAACCTGGATTTTCGACAAATAATTCCCCACCCTTCCTCAAGCGCCTTGAGACCCTCTGGGTATGTAGTGCGCTATATAAATTATTTGACTTGACTTGACTTGACTTGTGTGTTACTGCATCACTGAAAGTTTTTTTTTTTAACCTGGCATTTTAAAAACGTGTAATTTTAAAACTGTTTGCACTTTACTATTTGGCGCGCTGACTCCCCGGTCCACCGCAGCTATCATTGCTGTTTGTTGTGGAGGGAGGAATAGCACTGGCACTTCCTGGTCGTTCCACGACGGGCGGCCATCTTGTTAGGGTGACGGTCTAGTCTCCCACCCCTCCCTGACTACTAAAGAGCTTCGCTCTCACGCGCACCCTCATATTGATTGGAAATATCGTGGCGTGAGCGTGTTGTGTGTTACTGCATCACTGAAAGTTCTTTTTTTTAACCTGGCATTTTAAAAACGTGTAATTTTAAAACTGTTTGCACTTTACTATTTGGCGCGCTGACTCCCCGGTCCACCGCAGCTATCATTGCTGTTTGTTGTGGAGGGAGGAATAGCGCTGGCACTTCCTGGTCGTTCCACGACGGGCAGCCATCTTGTTAGGGTGACGGTCTAGTCTCCCACCCCTCCCAATCTACTTAATCCCTGCTACTTCGCGCAGCGGTGACGCGCAGCGGGAGCGCCATAGACGCGCCGAAGAGGCGCCAAAGAGAAGCCAGTCTGCGCCAGTCCGCGTCCAGACACTCCTAGCTCTCAGACTGTGCTGGCGCCATGGTAGGAAACCGCCTGACCTATAGTGCCGCTCTCTTGCACGCCCTGCGCCCTACCTCCAATTTGCGATGTTCACACTCGATGGCACCCACAAATAAAGTGGCTCGATGCGAAACTTGTAACTGGGGTATGCGCCCCCCGGTGCCAGGGAAATCTTCCTCCGTGCTAAAATGGAGGATGTTCCTTCTTAACTGCCGGTCCTTGCCGAAGCACTACACTGAGTTGGCTATGCTCATTGAGGATTACAAACCTGAGGCCCTCTTCTTAACGGAGACATGGCTTCAGCTTGAGTACGATCCCGCATCAGTTTGGGCCTCCCCCCCAGGTTATACCATCAAACGACTGGACCGCCAGACTGGAAGAGGCGGAGGGTTGGCTATCATCTATAGAGATAACTATGGATGTCGTATCTCCCCCTCCACAACATCAGGTTGCGAGAGTCTACACTTTACTCTCGAATTCTCCCCCACTACCACCTTCTCTGGGGTTTTAGCTTACCGACCACCTGGGACTCTTGGTAATTTCGTCACTAATATCACAGACATAGCCGCCAATTTAGTGCTTACCTCGGCAAATTTCACCGTGTTGGGCGATCTGAATTTACATTTAGACGACCCATCTGACTCAGTAGCCAATAGTCTTCGTTCGAACTTCCTGGCTTTTGACCTACGGCAGAAAGGGTTCCAGTCGACGCATATCAAGGGACATCTTCTTGATCATATCTTCAGTAATCTAGATAACCTCACGGTCGAGTTACCTATACCCTTACCCTGGACCGATCATTTTTTAATATCCTTTGTTTGGTCCCTAAGCACTCGCCCTATCCTACAGAGCCATAATAAACGATGGGGAAGGAAATGGGCCTCGCTCCCGTCTCCTGAGTGGATACAGGCCCTTAATGAACATCCTCCTGCGATGGTGACCAATCCCACCACGGCCACTGTCAATTTTGACAACTGGATTACCTGTACTCTTGACCAAGTCCTCCCAAAGAAATCCCTTGACCTGATAAAAAGATCTAAAGTTGCTCCCTGGTACTCCCCTGCTCTTAGGCTCATGAAGCAATCCTGTCGCAAATTGGAGAGAGCTTGGAGAAGTGATCGCTCACTCTCAAAAAAAGCCGACTACAGAGCCGCAATAAAGCTCTATAAACTTGAAATGAAATCTGCACAAGTTCTATTCTACGACTCTAAAATTAATTTAGCCGCTAACTCTCCCAAAGAAATTTTTAAAACAGCTAAGTCTTTGATTTCTCCCGCCCCCGAGCGTTTGTCATCAGCGGGCGCCCAATCCCGTTGTGATAATTTGGCCTCTTACTTCTTTCAGAAGATTCAGACTATCTATTCTTCATTTTCCTGTGGTAATGATGTTGGGGCATCTACCATCTTCTCTGAGACTGTCCCCACTGCCCTTTGCACGCTGGACAAATTCCCTTTGTTAGACTCTACTACACTCGATAAAATCTTCCCTAAAGTCACCTCGGGATCTCTTAACGAGCCAGCACCTCCGCGGATTCTCACCAAGGCCTGGGACGCTATCCGCCTGGCTATCCTGAATGTTCTTAATGCCTCCATCACCACTAACTCTGTCCCTGTCCCTTGGAAGTGCGCAATGGTAAAGGCCCTACTAAAAAATCCCTCCCTGGACCAGAACAATTTGGCCAACTTCCGCCCAATCTCCTTACTCCCCTGGATTAGTAAACTGCTTGAGAGGCACGTTAACACCATCTTAGTAGACTACCTGGAATCAGCGGGTCTGCTTTGTGCCTCTCAGACAGAGTTCCGCCCCCAGCACGGGACCGAAACTGCCCTTATTGCGGTGACGGAGGAAACCCGAGCCGTGCTGGACCGGGGAGGAAAGGCAGCCATCATCTTACTCGATCTCAGCGCCGCGTTCGACACAGTTAACCATACCACCTTACTACATCGTTTAATGGGTCTGGGTGTGTCGGGCGCGGCACTGGAATGGCTGTCCTCCTTCCTGGATGAGCGCTTCTTCCAGGTGTTCGAGGATGAGGTAGTCTCCCCCAAACATCCTCTTAGCTGCGGGGTGCCTCAGGGCTCCTCCCTGAGCCCCACGCTTTTTAACGTTTATATGCAACCTCTAGCAGGGATAGTCCAACCCTTTGGTGTGCGTATTGTCACCTACGCGGACGATACCCAACTGGTGGTCTCTCTTGACCACACGGAAGGGTCGTCCAACACCTTACGTCCCTGTCTGGAGGCTGTTGCTAGGTGGATGCAACTCTCCTGCCTCAAACTCAACGGAGAGAAGACGGAGGTTATGCTGCTGGGCAACTCTCCGCTGACTCCTTTGGCCTCTATTTGGCCCACCTGCCTCGGCGTCCCTCCCCCCCCAAACCTCAGATAAAGAGCCTGGGCATTTGGCTCGACAAGGCGCTCGACTTCTCGGTTCAAGCCACTAAAACAGCTGCTACATGTGTGGGGCTTATGAAGATGCTCAGTAAAGTTCTCCCTTTGCTCCCTCTCAAGGCGAGGAGAATCATGGTCCAGGCCCTGATCCTCTCTCGCCTGGATTATGGAAACGCGTTATACTTAGGAGCTCCGGTAGCAGTGACCCATAGGCTCCAGGTTACACAAAACTGTGCCGCTCGCCTACTGTACAACATCCCTCGTTGGCAGTCAGCCAAGCATGCCCTAAAAGATCTTCATTGGCTTCCAGTTGCTGCCGGAGCTCAGTTCAAGGCCATGTGCATTGTGCACAAATCCTTCCATCGAACGGGCCCTGCCATCCTGTTCCCCTTAGTTGTGCCCTATGTCCCCCCCAGAGCCCTCCGCTCCGGATCACTGCATCTAGCGACCACAACAAAAATCAACAAAGCAAGGTGGGGTGGTCGCTCTTTTTCCCACACGGCTGCTAGGCTCTGGAACTCCCTTCCCCTCGCCTTGAGAGGGAACCCAAACAGGATGGCTTTCAGGAAAGCGCTGAAAACACACTTGTACACAAAAATTTGTTAACTTCCCTGGTAGCCCGCTTTAGCAATCAATGTAAGCGCTGCGAGGCCTCCGGGTAGTTTGGCGCTATATAAATATAATTTTTCATTTCATTTCATTACTAGTTCAGCCACAATCATCGGCCTATGTGAGGGCAACCACAAAATGGCTGCCATACACAAAATGGAACCCACGGGTTCAGAACCTCAGACCCTCCTTTTGCCCTTACATAGGCAATCACTCAATCTGTATCTGAATCGATGTCAATATTATCCGTTATTCCCTTCACTAAGGCATTATTACTCGAGTTATCTTTCATGGAACGCAAGGGATAGACTTCGTTGGCATAAATAAACATCGTCTGATATGCCCATACAGACCCATTGTAACTAAATGACAGAACCAAATAGGGAATACCTCTATCTGTAGTATGTGGCATAAGACCACACACCCAACAATTAGTGGTGTTCATTACTAACTGGTGTTGATGCAGAAGCTGTACAAGGGAATTATTAGTAAACTCTGACCTCCTAACCAGTTCATGCTCAGATAAAATAGGGAAAGAATGCGAAGAAGTAGTAGTAGGAAGAGACATAGGTTGGGAGGTGGGTACAGATGTCAATTGGGTGGCAAAAACAATCCAACCCACAATAGACAACGTCATGCTTAAAAATACTAGAAAACATGTTATTAAGAACATATGGACAACAGGAGAAAGTAATTACCACTATTACAAACAAAATTATCATTTTTCACAACTCTAAGCAGAAAGCAAATCCTAAAATTATCTAGTAGGATTTTTTTTATGGCTCCTATGCATTTCAGCAACTTATTATATGTTCAGGTGAAACAGTGGTGATCCTCATCAATGCTCTGAGGTGAAAAGGGATACTCTTCCACAGGGAATAGACTTTATTCTGCTTTTACTAAACAGAATACTACTTTAAAACACTGCCAGCAAAACAGCAAAAATCAGTCTCCTAACACCCATTTTATGCAATCGCACGGGAAATACCCAGAGTCCGTCCAAGCCTCTCCGGCAGGCTTCTATTGTTCATCAAATCCTCTTCTGTTGTTTTCTTCCGCGTGGGCCTCTTCATTCAGGCGTTTCATGAAAATGGTCCTTCTCAATATCCGTTGGAGTGCCCTCCTGGCAAACACTCGCAGCTTATTTGAAAGTCTCAATGTCTCAAGGCAGTGCACCAATATCTCTCCTCAGCGGCAGGCACTACAGATAGTGTGCTCTCCATTGATCATGGGCACTGATCATCTCATGCAGACCCAAGTACTATTAATCAGGAAAGAGCAACAGGCTTTCATACTCAGCAACACTTTCAGACTCCAACACTCGCTTTTCAGTGTCAGAGGATGCTCGGGTTGCTCTTTCATTTAATCATAGGTACCACAATGTAGTGCCTTTTGCCGGTCTTGGATCCTCCGGTGCACTGCCTTTCCGGTGGAGCAAAGAAAATGGGTGTGTGGCCAAAACTCAGGCCAAGGGGCTCAATGGACTGCCTACTGTCAGAGGTTACCAGCACATGACAGGTGAAAAACTAAAACCTCACAATAACTGGAATCCTTCTCTTTCGCTCTTTTGCACTGAAACTGGTTCTGTGATGTCCAATGCCGTCTGATGGAGCAAGTACGATTCTTTGGAGATACCATGGATGGCGCTCTGGCGATCACTGTCCAGACTTGCTGCTTTTCTGGGTGCTGAGACTGTCACTGATGGGAATTAGCTTTTCATCAAAGGTCCGCAGGTTATAATGACTTAATTCCACAGAACCTAATGACGTAGGAAATGGGACACATTTGTTACTTTCCTTCAATTTAGTACAAAAACAGTTTGTTTTTAACAAGAGGATTGCAAGCAGGTGGCCTGCAATCTGCGTGGGAGTGGCCATACGCCATGAGACAATTCTGGTCTAGAACACACTGTCATTCTCATAGAATACAAAGACAAAGGCAATAAGCAAAACAGTGCCTCTAATTTCTTCAATTGGGTTTCCATGTGAGAGCATATCCTCTACCATCTAAGGGTAGATAACTATATGAGAATTTTATCTAAATGGATGTCCTCACACATAGTGACATCGTCTAATGGGGTAAACACATTTTTTCTCTCAATGATTAAGTCTAGGTGTTCCTAAATTCCTTATCTAGAACATCTCAAAAGAGAAATCACATGATACAGATTATCAGGGACATGTAGATACCTCTCTTTTAATAACTGTGCATCAAGTGCACTATGCAATACACAGGCTAATGACCAAAATGTGGAAACTTGTCTTATAATAGCATTGAGTCAGTTAACCAGTCCATCATTACCATGACGGTCAGACTGAAAAACATCGAGGTAGGCCTAAAGAAAATTCTTAAAAACCAGTCTGGTCATACAAAAGGGAATTATACATAATATAGGGGGTTCCTAGTATATTACTGCAATCTGGAAGTGTGAACCTGAACAATACACCTACAATAATAAAGGCTGACTAGTGAAAGGAATATGGAAAAGAGAAAAGGGACTAGGTCACAGTTAAAATCCCCAAACGCTAGGCACGATGTGACATCGGTCAGGGGAGAAAAAGAAAAAAATCTATAGGAAGAACAAGAAATTACTTGAGTGAACAAAAATCAAAAATAGTTCAGAGATGTTAGCTCTACCGCTGGCCGCTAAACCATATACGGTAATCTCAGCTAATGTTCCAGTTCCTTTCTTCAGGGAAAAATGAAACCTTGTTTCCTTTATGATTCAAAAGGGGGTGGTGATGGACAGAGTATCTGAATTAAGCAGAACACTCCTACCCAGTCAAAAGACCAGGGCTTGATCCTTCACCGTTTTTTAGCTCACTGCACCATCCCAGTTCAGAACCTGGCTACATGCAAATTAGTCTGACCCTGGCCCAGTGCATCATGGGAACAGGGCAGACCAAACTACCAAGCCAATTCTTTACTGGAAAGGAAACAATCTTCCGGGGACCGGTTTCTGGCATTACAGCCGTCTTCGGCCCGGCTTGCTTGAATCCTGATGGTGCAGTGAGCAAGGGACTCACATCTGAGCATACCCTTCCACACTTGTGGTGGCCAAAACGATTCAAAAGGGGGTGGTGATGGACAGAGTATCTGAATTAAGCAGAACACTCCTACCCAGTCAAAAGATCAGGGCTTGATCCATCACCGTTTTTTAGCTCACTGCACCATCCCAGTTCAGAATCTGGCTACATGCAAATTAGTCTGACCCTGGCCCAGTGCATCATGGGAACAGGGCAGACCAAACTACCAAGCCAATTCTTTACTGGAAAGGAAACAAGCTTCCGGGGACCGGTTTCTGGCATTACAGCCGTCTTCGGCCCGGCTTGCTTGAATCCTGATGGTGCAGTGAGCAAGGGACTCACATCTGAGCATACCCTTCCACACTTGTGGTGGCCAAAACGATTCAAAAGGGGGTGGTGATGGACAGAGTATCTGAATTAAGCAGAACACTCCTACCCAGTCAAAAGATCAGGGCTTGATCCATCACCGTTTTTTAGCTCACTGCACCATCCCAGTTCAGAACCTGGCTACATGCAAATTAGTCTGACCCTGGCCCAGTGCATCATGGGAACAGGGCAGACCAAACTACCAAGCCAATTCTTTACTGGAAAGGAAACAAGCTTCCGGGGACCGGTTTCTGGCATTACAGCCGTCTTCGGCCCGGCTTGCTTGAATCCTGATGGTGCAGTGAGCAAGGGACTCACATCTGAGCATACCCTTCCACACTTGTGGTGGCCAAAACGATTCAAAAGGGGGTGGTGATGGACAGAGTATCTGAATTAAGCAGAACACTCCTACCCAGTCAAAAGATCAGGGCTTGATCCATCACCGTTTTTTAGCTTACTGCACCATCCCAGTTCAGAACCTGGCTACATGCAAATTAGTCTGACCCTGGCCCAGTGCATCATGGGAACAGGGCAGACCAAACTACCAAGCCAATTCTTTACTGGAAAGGAAACAAGCTTCCGGGGACCGGTTTCTGGCATTACAGCCGTCTTCGGCCCGGCTTGCTTGAATCCTGATGGTGCAGTGAGCAAGGGACTCACATCTGAGCATACCCTTCCACACTTGTGGTGGCCAAAACGATTCAAAAGGGGGTGGTGATGGACAGAGTATCTGAATTAAGCAGAACACTCCTACCCAGTCAAAAGATCAGGGCTTGATCCATCACCGTTTTTTAGCTCACTGCACTATCCCAGTTCAGAACCTGGCTACATGCAAATTAGTCTGACCCTGGCCCAGTGCATCATGGGAACAGGGCAGACCAAACTACCAAGCCAATTCTTTACTGGAAAGGAAACAAGCTTCCGGGGACCGGTTTCTGGCATTACAGCCGTCTTCGGCCCGGCTTGCTTGAATCCTGATGGTGCAGTGAGCAAGGGACTCACATCTGAGCATACCCTTCCACACTTGTGGTGGCCAAAACGATTCAAAAGGGGGTGGTGATGGACAGAGTATCTCAATTAAGCAGAACACTCCTACCCAGTCAAAAGATCAGGGCTTGATCCATCACCGTTTTTTAGCTCACTGCACCATCCCAGTTCAGAACCTGGCTACATGCAAATTAGTCTGACCCTGGCCCAGTGCATCATGGGAACAGGGCAGACCAAACTACCAAGCCAATTCTTTACTGGAAAGGAAACAAGCTTCCGGGGACCGGTTTCTGGCATTACAGCCGTCTTTGGCCCGGCTTGCTTGAATCCTGATGGTGCAGTGAGCAAGGGACTCACATCTGAGCATACCCTTCCACACTTGTGGTGGCCAAAACGATTCAAAAGGGGGTGGTGATGGACAGAGTATCTGAATTAAGCAGAACACTCCTACCCAGTCAAAAGATCAGGGCTTGATCCATCACCGTTTTTTAGCTCACTGCACCATCCCAGTTCAGAACCTGGCTACATGCAAATTAGTCTGACCCTGGCCCAGTGCATCATGGGAACAGGGCAGACCAAACTACCAAGCCAATTCTTTACTGGAAAGGAAACAAGCTTCCGGGGACCGGTTTCTGGCATTACAGCCGTCTTCGGCCCGGCTTGCTTGAATCCTGATGGTGCAGTGAGCAAGGGACTCACATCTGAGCATACCCTTCCACACTTGTGGTGGCCAAAACGATTCAAAAGGGGGTGGTGATGGACAGAGTATCTGAATTAAGCAGAACACTCCTACCCAGTCAAAAGATCAGGGCTTGATCCATCACCGTTTTTTAGCTTACTGCACCATCCCAGTTCAGAACCTGGCTACATGCAAATTAGTCTGACCCTGGCCCAGTGCATCATGGGAACAGGGCAGACCAAACTACCAAGCCAATTCTTTACTGGAAAGGAAACAAGCTTCCGGGGACCGGTTTCTGGCATTACAGCCGTCTTCGGCCCGGCTTGCTTGAATCCTGATGGTGCAGTGAGCAAGGGACTCACATCTGAGCATACCCTTCCACACTTGTGGTGGCCAAAACGATTCAAAAGGGGGTGGTGATGGACAGAGTATCTGAATTAAGCAGAACACTCCTACCCAGTCAAAAGATCAGGGCTTGATCCATCACCGTTTTTTAGCTCACTGCACTATCCCAGTTCAGAACCTGGCTACATGCAAATTAGTCTGACCCTGGCCCAGTGCATCATGGGAACAGGGCAGACCAAACTACCAAGCCAATTCTTTACTGGAAAGGAAACAAGCTTCCGGGGACCGGTTTCTGGCATTACAGCCGTCTTCGGCCCGGCTTGCTTGAATCCTGATGGTGCAGTGAGCAAGGGACTCACATCTGAGCATACCCTTCCACACTTGTGGTGGCCAAAACGATTCAAAAGGGGGTGGTGATGGACAGAGTATCTCAATTAAGCAGAACACTCCTACCCAGTCAAAAGATCAGGGCTTGATCCATCACCGTTTTTTAGCTCACTGCACCATCCCAGTTCAGAACCTGGCTACATGCAAATTAGTCTGACCCTGGCCCAGTGCATCATGGGAACAGGGCAGACCAAACTACCAAGCCAATTCTTTACTGGAAAGGAAACAAGCTTCCAGGGACCGGTTTCTGGCATTACAGCCGTCTTCGGCCCGGCTTGCTTGAATCCTGATGGTGCAGTGAGCAAGGGACTCACATCTGAGCATACCCTTCCACACTTGTGGTGGCCAAAACGATTCCAAAGGGGGTGGTGATGGACAGAGTATCTGAATTAAGCAGAACACTCCTACCCAGTCAAAAGATCAGGGCTTGATCCATCACCGTTTTTTAGCTCACTGCACCATCCCAGTTCAGAACCTGGCTACATGCAAATTAGTCTGACCCTGGCCCAGTGCATCATGGGAACAGGGCAGACCAAACTACCAAGCCAATTCTTTACTGGAAAGGAAACAAGCTTCCGGGGACCGGTTTCTGGCATTACAGCCGTCTTCGGCCCGGCTTGCTTGAATCCTGATGGTGCAGTGAGCAAGGGACTCACATCTGAGCATACCCTTCCACACTTGTGGTGGCCAAAACGATTCAAAAGGGGGTGGTGATGGACAGAGTATCTGAATTAAGCAGAACACTCCTACCCAGTCAAAAGATCAGGGCTTGATCCATCACCGTTTTTTAGCTCACTGCACCATCCCAGTTCAGAACCTGGCTACATGCAAATTAGTCTGACCCTGGCCCAGTGCATCATGGGAACAGGGCAGACCAAACTACCAAGCCAATTCTTTACTGGAAAGGAAACAAGCTTCCGGGGACCGGTTTCTGGCATTACAGCCGTCTTCGGCCCGGCTTGCTTGAATCCTGATGGTGCAGTGAGCAAGGGACTCACATCTGAGCATACCCTTCCACACTTGTGGTGGCCAAAACGATTCAAAAGGGGGTGGTGATGGACAGAGTATCTGAATTAAGCAGAACACTCCTACCCAGTCAAAAGATCAGGGCTTGATCCATCACCGTTTTTTAGCTTACTGCACCATCCCAGTTCAGAACCTGGCTACATGCAAATTAGTCTGACCCTGGCCCAGTGCATCATGGGAACAGGGCAGACCAAACTACCAAGCCAATTCTTTACTGGAAAGGAAACAAGCTTCCGGGGACCGGTTTCTGGCATTACAGCCGTCTTCGGCCCGGCTTGCTTGAATCCTGATGGTGCAGTGAGCAAGGGACTCACATCTGAGCATACCCTTCCACACTTGTGGTGGCCAAAACGATTCAAAAGGGGGTGGTGATGGACAGAGTATCTGAATTAAGCAGAACACTCCTACCCAGTCAAAAGATCAGGGCTTGATCCATCACCGTTTTTTAGCTCACTGCACTATCCCAGTTCAGAACCTGGCTACATGCAAATTAGTCTGACCCTGGCCCAGTGCATCATGGGAACAGGGCAGACCAAACTACCAAGCCAATTCTTTACTGGAAAGGAAACAAGCTTCCGGGGACCGGTTTCTGGCATTACAGCCGTCTTCGGCCCGGCTTGCTTGAATCCTGATGGTGCAGTGAGCAAGGGACTCACATCTGAGCATACCCTTCCACACTTGTGGTGGCCAAAACGATTCAAAAGGGGGTGGTGATGGACAGAGTATCTCAATTAAGCAGAACACTCCTACCCAGTCAAAAGATCAGGGCTTGATCCATCACCGTTTTTTAGCTCACTGCACCATCCCAGTTCAGAACCTGGCTACATGCAAATTAGTCTGACCCTGGCCCAGTGCATCATGGGAACAGGGCAGACCAAACTACCAAGCCAATTCTTTACTGGAAAGGAAACAAGCTTCCAGGGACCGGTTTCTGGCATTACAGCCGTCTTCGGCCCGGCTTGCTTGAATCCTGATGGTGCAGTGAGCAAGGGACTCACATCTGAGCATACCCTTCCACACTTGTGGTGGCCAAAACGATTCCAAAGGGGGTGGTGATGGACAGAGTATCTGAATTAAGCAGAACACTCCTACCCAGTCAAAAGATCAGGGCTTGATCCATCACCGTTTTTTAGCTCACTGCACCATCCCAGTTCAGAACCTGGCTACATGCAAATTAGTCTGACCCTGGCCCAGTGCATCATGGGAACAGGGCAGACCAAACTACCAAGCCAATTCTTTACTGGAAAGGAAACAAGCTTCCGGGGACCGGTTTCTGGCATTACAGCCGTCTTCGGCCCGGCTTGCTTGAATCCTGATGGTGCAGTGAGCAAGGGACTCACATCTGAGCATACCCTTCCACACTTGTGGTGGCCAAAACGATTCAAAAGGGGGTGGTGATGGACAGAGTATCTGAATTAAGCAGAACACTCCTACCCAGTCAAAAGATCAGGGCTTGATCCATCACCGTTTTTTAGCTCACTGCACCATCCCAGTTCAGAACCTGGCTACATGCAAATTAGTCTGACCCTGGCCCAGTGCATCATGGGAACAGGGCAGACCAAACTACCAAGCCAATTCTTTACTGGAAAGGAAACAAGCTTCCGGGGACCGGTTTCTGGCATTACAGCCGTCTTCGGCCCGGCTTGCTTGAATCCTGATGGTGCAGTGAGCAAGGGACTCACATCTGAGCATACCCTTCCACACTTGTGGTGGCCAAAACGATTCAAAAGGGGGTGGTGATGGACAGAGTATCTGAATTAAGCAGAACACTCCTACCCAGTCAAAAGATCAGGGCTTGATCCATCACCGTTTTTTAGCTTACTGCACCATCCCAGTTCAGAACCTGGCTACATGCAAATTAGTCTGACCCTGGCCCAGTGCATCATGGGAACAGGGCAGACCAAACTACCAAGCCAATTCTTTACTGGAAAGGAAACAAGCTTCCGGGGACCGGTTTCTGGCATTACAGCCGTCTTCGGCCCGGCTTGCTTGAATCCTGATGGTGCAGTGAGCAAGGGACTCACATCTGAGCATACCCTTCCACACTTGTGGTGGCCAAAACGATTCAAAAGGGGGTGGTGATGGACAGAGTATCTGAATTAAGCAGAACACTCCTACCCAGTCAAAAGATCAGGGCTTGATCCATCACCGTTTTTTAGCTCACTGCACTATCCCAGTTCAGAACCTGGCTACATGCAAATTAGTCTGACCCTGGCCCAGTGCATCATGGGAACAGGGCAGACCAAACTACCAAGCCAATTCTTTACTGGAAAGGAAACAAGCTTCCGGGGACCGGTTTCTGGCATTACAGCCGTCTTCGGCCCGGCTTGCTTGAATCCTGATGGTGCAGTGAGCAAGGGACTCACATCTGAGCATACCCTTCCACACTTGTGGTGGCCAAAACGATTCAAAAGGGGGTGGTGATGGACAGAGTATCTCAATTAAGCAGAACACTCCTACCCAGTCAAAAGATCAGGGCTTGATCCATCACCGTTTTTTAGCTCACTGCACCATCCCAGTTCAGAACCTGGCTACATGCAAATTAGTCTGACCCTGGCCCAGTGCATCATGGGAACAGGGCAGACCAAACTACCAAGCCAATTCTTTACTGGAAAGGAAACAAGCTTCCAGGGACCGGTTTCTGGCATTACAGCCGTCTTCGGCCCGGCTTGCTTGAATCCTGATGGTGCAGTGAGCAAGGGACTCACATCTGAGCATACCCTTCCACACTTGTGGTGGCCAAAACGATTCCAAAGGGGGTGGTGATGGACAGAGTATCTGAATTAAGCAGAACACTCCTACCCAGTCAAAAGATCAGGGCTTGATCCATCACCGTTTTTTAGCTCACTGCACCATCCCAGTTCAGAACCTGGCTACATGCAAATTAGTCTGACCCTGGCCCAGTGCATCATGGGAACAGGGCAGACCAAACTACCAAGCCAATTCTTTACTGGAAAGGAAACAAGCTTCCGGGGACCGGTTTCTGGCATTACAGCCGTCTTCGGCCCGGCTTGCTTGAATCCTGATGGTGCAGTGAGCAAGGGACTCACATCTGAGCATACCCTTCCACACTTGTGGTGGCCAAAACGATTCAAAAGGGGGTGGTGATGGACAGAGTATCTGAATTAAGCAGAACACTCCTACCCAGTCAAAAGATCAGGGCTTGATCCATCACCGTTTTTTAGCTCACTGCACCATCCCAGTTCAGAACCTGGCTACATGCAAATTAGTCTGACCCTGGCCCAGTGCATCATGGGAACAGGGCAGACCAAACTACCAAGCCAATTCTTTACTGGAAAGGAAACAAGCTTCCGGGGACCGGTTTCTGGCATTACAGCCGTCTTCGGCCCGGCTTGCTTGAATCCTGATGGTGCAGTGAGCAAGGGACTCACATCTGAGTATACCCTTCCACACTTGTGGTGGCCAAAACGATTCAAAAGGGGGTGGTGATGGACAGAGTATCTGAATTAAGCAGAACACTCCTACCCAGTCAAAAGATCAGGGCTTGATCCATCACCGTTTTTTAGCTCACTGCACTATCCCAGTTCAGAACCTGGCTACATGCAAATTAGTCTGACCCTGGCCCAGTGCATCATGGGAACAGGGCAGACCAAACTACCAAGCCAATTCTTTACTGGAAAGGAAACAAGCTTCCGGGGACCGGTTTCTGGCATTACAGCCGTCTTCGGCCCGGCTTGCTTGAATCCTGATGGTGCAGTGAGCAAGGGACTCACATCTGAGCATACCCTTCCACACTTGTGGTGGCCAAAACGATTCAAAAGGGGGTGGTGATGGACAGAGTATCTCAATTAAGCAGAACACTCCTACCCAGTCAAAAGATCAGGGCTTGATCCATCACCGTTTTTTAGCTCACTGCACCATCCCAGTTCAGAACCTGGCTACATGCAAATTAGTCTGACCCTGGCCCAGTGCATCATGGGAACAGGGCAGACCAAACTACCAAGCCAATTCTTTACTGGAAAGGAAACAAGCTTCCGGGGACCGGTTTCTGGCATTACAGCCGTCTTCGGCCCGGCTTGCTTGAATCCTGATGGTGCAGTGAGCAAGGGACTCACATCTGAGCATACCCTTCCACACTTGTGGTGGCCAAAACGATTCAAAAGGGGGTGGTGATGGACAGAGTATCTGAATTAAGCAGAACACTCCTACCCAGTCAAAAGATCAGGGCTTGATCCATCACCGTTTTTTAGCTCACTGCACCATCCCAGTTCAGAACCTGGCTACATGCAAATTAGTCTGACCCTGGCCCAGTGCATCATGGGAACAGGGCAGACCAAACTACCAAGCCAATTCTTTACTGGAAAGGAAACAAGCTTCCGGGGACCGGTTTCTGGCATTACAGCCGTCTTCGGCCCGGCTTGCTTGAATCCTGATGGTGCAGTGAGCAAGGGACTCACATCTGAGTATACCCTTCCACACTTGTGGTGGCCAAAACGATTCAAAAGGGGGTGGTGATGGACAGAGTATCTGAATTAAGCAGAACACTCCTACCCAGTCAAAAGATCAGGGCTTGATCCATCACCGTTTTTTAGCTCACTGCACTATCCCAGTTCAGAACCTGGCTACATGCAAATTAGTCTGACCCTGGCCCAGTGCATCATGGGAACAGGGCAGACCAAACTACCAAGCCAATTCTTTACTGGAAAGGAAACAAGCTTCCGGGGACCGGTTTCTGGCATTACAGCCGTCTTCGGCCCGGCTTGCTTGAATCCTGATGGTGCAGTGAGCAAGGGACTCACATCTGAGCATACCCTTCCACACTTGTGGTGGCCAAAACGATTCAAAAGGGGGTGGTGATGGACAGAGTATCTCAATTAAGCAGAACACTCCTACCCAGTCAAAAGATCAGGGCTTGATCCATCACCGTTTTTTAGCTCACTGCACCATCCCAGTTCAGAACCTGGCTACATGCAAATTAGTCTGACCCTGGCCCAGTGCATCATGGGAACAGGGCAGACCAAACTACCAAGCCAATTCTTTACTGGAAAGGAAACAAGCTTCCAGGGACCGGTTTCTGGCATTACAGCCGTCTTCGGCCCGGCTTGCTTGAATCCTGATGGTGCAGTGAGCAAGGGACTCACATCTGAGCATACCCTTCCACACTTGTGGTGGCCAAAACGATTCCAAAGGGGGTGGTGATGGACAGAGTATCTGAATTAAGCAGAACACTCCTACCCAGTCAAAAGATCAGGGCTTGATCCATCACCGTTTTTTAGCTCACTGCACCATCCCAGTTCAGAACCTGGCTACATGCAAATTAGTCTGACCCTGGCCCAGTGCATCATGGGAACAGGGCAGACCAAACTACCAAGCCAATTCTTTACTGGAAAGGAAACAAGCTTCCGGGGACCGGTTTCTGGCATTACAGCCGTCTTCGGCCCGGCTTGCTTGAATCCTGATGGTGCAGTGAGCAAGGGACTCACATCTGAGCATACCCTTCCACACTTGTGGTGGCCAAAACGATTCAAAAGGGGGTGGTGATGGACAGAGTATCTGAATTAAGCAGAACACTCCTACCCAGTCAAAAGATCAGGGCTTGATCCATCACCGTTTTTTAGCTCACTGCACCATCCCAGTTCAGAACCTGGCTACATGCAAATTAGTCTGACCCTGGCCCAGTGCATCATGGGAACAGGGCAGACCAAACTACCAAGCCAATTCTTTACTGGAAAGGAAACAAGCTTCCGGGGACCGGTTTCTGGCATTACAGCCGTCTTCGGCCCGGCTTGCTTGAATCCTGATGGTGCAGTGAGCAAGGGACTCACATCTGAGCATACCCTTCCACACTTGTGGTGGCCAAAACGATTCAAAAGGGGGTGGTGATGGACAGAGTATCTGAATTAAGCAGAACACTCCTACCCAGTCAAAAGATCAGGGCTTGATCCATCACCGTTTTTTTAGCTCACTGCACCATCCCAGTTCAGAACCTGGCTACATGCAAATTAGTCTGACCCTGGCCCAGTGCATCATGGGAACAGGGGCAGACCAAACTACCAAGCCAATTCTTTACTGGAAAGGAAACAAGCTTCCGGGGAACGGTTTCTGGCATTACAGCCGTCTTCGGCCCGGCTTGCTTGAATCCTGATGGTGCAGTGAGCAAGGGACTCACATCTGAGCATACCCTTCCACATTTGTGGTGGCCAAAACGATTCAAAAGGGGGTGGTGATGGACAGAGTATCTGAATTAAGCAGAACACTCCTACCAGGTCAAAAGATCAGGGCTTGATCCATCACCGTTTTTTAGCTCACTGCACCATCCCAGTTCAGAACCTGGCTACATGCAAATTAGTCTGACCCTGGCCCAGTGCATCATGGGAACAGGGCAGACCAAACTACCAAGCCAATTCTTTACTGAAAGGAAACAAGCTTCCGGGGACCGGTTTCTGGCATTACAGCCGTCTTCGGCCCGGCTTGCTTGAATCCTGATGGTGCAGTGAGCAAGGGACTCACATCTGAGCATACCCTTCCACACTTGTGGTGGCCAAAACGATTCAAAAGGGGGTGGTGATGGACAGAGTATCTGAATTAAGCAGAACACTCCTACCCAGTCAAAAGATCAGGGCTTGATCCATCACCGTTTTTTAGCTCACTGCACCATCCCAGTTCAGAACCTGGCTACATGCAAATTAGTCTGACCCTGGCCCAGTGCATCATGGGAACAGGGCAGACCAAACTACCAAGCCAATTCTTTACTGGAAAGGAAACAAGCTTCCGGGGACCGGTTTCTGGCATTGCAGCCGTCTTCGGCCCGGCTTGCTTGAATCCTGATGGTGCAGTGAGCAAGGGACTCACATCTGAGCATACCCTTCCACACTTGTGGTGGCCAAAACGATTCAAAAGGGGGTGGTGATGGACAGAGTATCTGAATTAAGCAGAACACTCCTACCCAGTCAAAAGATCAGGGCTTGATCCATCACCGTTTTTTAGCTCACTGCACCATCCCAGTTCAGAACCTGGCTACATGCAAATTAGTCTGACCCTGGCCCAGTGCATCATGGGAACAGGGCAGACCAAACTACCAAGCCAATTCTTTACTGGAAAGGAAACAAGCTTCCAGGGACCGGTTTCTGGCATTACAGCCGTCTTCGGCCCGGCTTGCTTGAATCCTGATGGTGCAGTGAGCAAGGGACTCACATCTGAGCATACCCTTCCACACTTGTGGTGGCCAAAACGATTCCAAAGGGGGTGGTGATGGACAGAGTATCTGAATTAAGCAGAACACTCCTACCCAGTCAAAAGATCAGGGCTTGATCCATCACCGTTTTTTAGCTCACTGCACCATCCCAGTTCAGAACCTGGCTACATGCAAATTAGTCTGACCCTGGCCCAGTGCATCATGCGGAACAGGGCAGACCAAACTACCAAGCCAATTCTTTACTGGAAAGGAAACAAGCTTCCGGGGACCGGTTTCTGGCATTACAGCCGTCTTCGGCCCGGCTTGCTTGAATCCTGATGGTGCAGTGAGCAAGGGACTCACATCTGAGCATACCCTTCCACACTTGTGGTGGCCAAAACGATTCAAAAGGGGGTGGTGATGGACAGAGTATCTGAATTAAGCAGAACACTCCTACCCAGTCAAAAGATCAGGGCTTGATCCATCACCGTTTTTTAGCTCACTGCACCATCCCAGTTCAGAACCTGGCTACATGCAAATTAGTCTGACCCTGGCCCAGTGCATCATGGGAACAGGGCAGACCAAACTACCAAGCCAATTCTTTACTGGAAAGGAAACAAGCTTCCGGGGACCGGTTTCTGGCATTACAGCCGTCTTCGGCCCGGCTTGCTTGAATCCTGATGGTGCAGTGAGCAAGGGACTCACATCTGAGCATACCCTTCCACACTTGTGGTGGCCAAAACAATTCAAAAGGGGGTGGTGATGGACAGAGTATCTGAATTAAGCAGAACACTCCTACCCAGTCAAAAGATCAGGGCTTGATCCATCACCGTTTTTTAGCTCACTGCACCATCCCAGTTCAGAACCTGGCTACATGCAAATTAGTCTGACCCTGGCCCAGTGCATCATGGGAACAGGGCAGACCAAACTACCAAGCCAATTCTTTACTGGAAAGGAAACAAGCTTCCGGGGACCGGTTTCTGGCTTTACAGCCGTCTTCGGCCCGGCTTGCTTGAATCCTGATGGTGCAGTGAGCAAGGGACTCACATCTGAGCATACCCTTCCACATTTGTGGTGGCCAAAACGATTCAAAAGGGGGTGGTGATGGACAGAGTATCTGAATTAAGCAGAACACTCCTACCAGGTCAAAAGATCAGGGCTTGATCCATCACCGTTTTTTAGCTCACTGCACCATCCCAGTTCAGAACCTGGCTACATGCAAATTAGTCTGACCCTGGCCCAGTGCATCATGGGAACAGGGCAGACCAAACTACCAAGCCAATTCTTTACTGGAAAGGAAACAAGCTTCCGGGGACCGGTTTCTGGCATTACAGCCGTCTTTGGCCCGGCTTGCTTGAATCCTGATGGTGCAGTGAGCAAGGGACTCACATCTGAGCATACCCTTCCACACTTGTGGTGGCCAAAACGATTCAAAAGGGGGTGGTGATGGACAGAGTATCTGAATTAAGCAGAACACTCCTACCCAGTCAAAAGATCAGGGCTTGATCCATCACCGTTTTTTAGCTCACTGCACCATGCCAGTTCAGAACCTGGCTACATGCAAATTAGTCTGACCCTGGCCCAGTGCATCATGGGAACAGGGCAGACCAAACTACCAAGCCAATTCTTTACTGGAAAGGAAACAAGCTTCCGGGGACCGGTTTCTGGCATTACAGCCGTCTTCGGCCCGGCTTGCTTGAATCCTGATGGTGCAGTGAGCAAGGGACTCACATCTGAGCATACCCTTCCACACTTGTGGTGGCCAAAACGATTCAAAAGGGGGTGGTGATGGACAGAGTATCTGAATTAAGCAGAACACTCCTACCCAGTCAAAAGATCAGGGCTTGATCCATCACCGTTTTTTAGCTCACTGCACCATCCCAGTTCAGAACCTGGCTACATGCAAATTAGTCTGACCCTGGCCCAGTGCATCATGGGAACAGGGCAGACCAAACTACCAATCCAATTCTTTACTGGAAAGGAAACGAGCTTCCAGGGACCGGTTTCTGGCATTACAGCCGTCTTCGGCCCGGCTTGCTTGAATCCTGATGGTGCAGTGAGCAAGGGACTCACATCTGAGCATACCCTTCCACACTTGTGGTGGCCAAAACGATTCAAAAGGGGGTGGTGATGGACAGAGTATCTGAATTAAGCAGAACACTCCTACCCAGTCAAAAGATCAGGGCTTGATCCATCACCGTTTTTTAGCTCACTGCACTATCCCAGTTCAGAACCTGGCTACATGCAAATTAGTCTGACCCTGGCCCAGTGCATCATGGGAACAGGGCAGACCAAACTACCAAGCCAATTCTTTACTGGAAAGGAAACAAGCTTCCGGGGACCGGTTTCTGGCATTACAGCCGTCTTCGGCCCGGCTTGCTTGAATCCTGATGGTGCAGTGAGCAAGGGACTCACATCTGAGCATACCCTTCCACACTTGTGGTGGCCAAAACGATTCAAAAGGGGGTGGTGATGGACAGAGTATCTCAATTAAGCAGAACACTCCTACCCAGTCAAAAGATCAGGGCTTGATCCATCACCGTTTTTTAGCTCACTGCACCATCCCAGTTCAGAACCTGGCTACATGCAAATTAGTCTGACCCTGGCCCAGTGCATCATGGGAACAGGGCAGACCAAACTACCAAGCCAATTCTTTACTGGAAAGGAAACAAGCTTCCAGGGACCGGTTTCTGGCATTACAGCCGTCTTCGGCCCGGCTTGCTTGAATCCTGATGGTGCAGTGAGCAAGGGACTCACATCTGAGCATACCCTTCCACACTTGTGGTGGCCAAAACGATTCCAAAGGGGGTGGTGATGGACAGAGTATCTGAATTAAGCAGAACACTCCTACCCAGTCAAAAGATCAGGGCTTGATCCATCACCGTTTTTTAGCTCACTGCACCATCCCAGTTCAGAACCTGGCTACATGCAAATTAGTCTGACCCTGGCCCAGTGCATCATGGGAACAGGGCAGACCAAACTACCAAGCCAATTCTTTACTGGAAAGGAAACAAGCTTCCGGGGACCGGTTTCTGGCATTACAGCCGTCTTCGGCCCGGCTTGCTTGAATCCTGATGGTGCAGTGAGCAAGGGACTCACATCTGAGCATACCCTTCCACACTTGTGGTGGCCAAAACGATTCAAAAGGGGGTGGTGATGGACAGAGTATCTGAATTAAGCAGAACACTCCTACCCAGTCAAAAGATCAGGGCTTGATCCATCACCGTTTTTTAGCTCACTGCACCATCCCAGTTCAGAACCTGGCTACATGCAAATTAGTCTGACCCTGGCCCAGTGCATCATGGGAACAGGGCAGACCAAACTACCAAGCCAATTCTTTACTGGAAAGGAAACAAGCTTCCGGGGACCGGTTTCTGGCATTACAGCCGTCTTCGGCCCGGCTTGCTTGAATCCTGATGGTGCAGTGAGCAAGGGACTCACATCTGAGTATACCCTTCCACACTTGTGGTGGCCAAAACGATTCAAAAGGGGGTGGTGATGGACAGAGTATCTGAATTAAGCAGAACACTCCTACCCAGTCAAAAGATCAGGGCTTGATCCATCACCGTTTTTTAGCTCACTGCACTATCCCAGTTCAGAACCTGGCTACATGCAAATTAGTCTGACCCTGGCCCAGTGCATCATGGGAACAGGGCAGACCAAACTACCAAGCCAATTCTTTACTGGAAAGGAAACAAGCTTCCGGGGACCGGTTTCTGGCATTACAGCCGTCTTCGGCCCGGCTTGCTTGAATCCTGATGGTGCAGTGAGCAAGGGACTCACATCTGAGCATACCCTTCCACACTTGTGGTGGCCAAAACGATTCAAAAGGGGGTGGTGATGGACAGAGTATCTCAATTAAGCAGAACACTCCTACCCAGTCAAAAGATCAGGGCTTGATCCATCACCGTTTTTTAGCTCACTGCACCATCCCAGTTCAGAACCTGGCTACATGCAAATTAGTCTGACCCTGGCCCAGTGCATCATGGGAACAGGGCAGACCAAACTACCAAGCCAATTCTTTACTGGAAAGGAAACAAGCTTCCGGGGACCGGTTTCTGGCATTACAGCCGTCTTCGGCCCGGCTTGCTTGAATCCTGATGGTGCAGTGAGCAAGGGACTCACATCTGAGCATACCCTTCCACACTTGTGGTGGCCAAAACGATTCAAAAGGGGGTGGTGATGGACAGAGTATCTGAATTAAGCAGAACACTCCTACCCAGTCAAAAGATCAGGGCTTGATCCATCACCGTTTTTTAGCTCACTGCACCATCCCAGTTCAGAACCTGGCTACATGCAAATTAGTCTGACCCTGGCCCAGTGCATCATGGGAACAGGGCAGACCAAACTACCAAGCCAATTCTTTACTGGAAAGGAAACAAGCTTCCGGGGACCGGTTTCTGGCATTACAGCCGTCTTCGGCCCGGCTTGCTTGAATCCTGATGGTGCAGTGAGCAAGGGACTCACATCTGAGTATACCCTTCCACACTTGTGGTGGCCAAAACGATTCAAAAGGGGGTGGTGATGGACAGAGTATCTGAATTAAGCAGAACACTCCTACCCAGTCAAAAGATCAGGGCTTGATCCATCACCGTTTTTTAGCTCACTGCACTATCCCAGTTCAGAACCTGGCTACATGCAAATTAGTCTGACCCTGGCCCAGTGCATCATGGGAACAGGGCAGACCAAACTACCAAGCCAATTCTTTACTGGAAAGGAAACAAGCTTCCGGGGACCGGTTTCTGGCATTACAGCCGTCTTCGGCCCGGCTTGCTTGAATCCTGATGGTGCAGTGAGCAAGGGACTCACATCTGAGCATACCCTTCCACACTTGTGGTGGCCAAAACGATTCAAAAGGGGGTGGTGATGGACAGAGTATCTCAATTAAGCAGAACACTCCTACCCAGTCAAAAGATCAGGGCTTGATCCATCACCGTTTTTTAGCTCACTGCACCATCCCAGTTCAGAACCTGGCTACATGCAAATTAGTCTGACCCTGGCCCAGTGCATCATGGGAACAGGGCAGACCAAACTACCAAGCCAATTCTTTACTGGAAAGGAAACAAGCTTCCAGGGACCGGTTTCTGGCATTACAGCCGTCTTCGGCCCGGCTTGCTTGAATCCTGATGGTGCAGTGAGCAAGGGACTCACATCTGAGCATACCCTTCCACACTTGTGGTGGCCAAACGATTCCAAAGGGGGTGGTGATGGACAGAGTATCTGAATTAAGCAGAACACTCCTACCCAGTCAAAAGATCAGGGCTTGATCCATCACCGTTTTTTAGCTCACTGCACCATCCCAGTTCAGAACCTGGCTACATGCAAATTAGTCTGACCCTGGCCCAGTGCATCATGGGAACAGGGCAGACCAAACTACCAAGCCAATTCTTTACTGGAAAGGAAACAAGCTTCCGGGGACCGGTTTCTGGCATTACAGCCGTCTTCGGCCCGGCTTGCTTGAATCCTGATGGTGCAGTGAGCAAGGGACTCACATCTGAGCATACCCTTCCACACTTGTGGTGGCCAAAACGATTCAAAAGGGGGTGGTGATGGACAGAGTATCTGAATTAAGCAGAACACTCCTACCCAGTCAAAAGATCAGGGCTTGATCCATCACCGTTTTTTAGCTCACTGCACCATCCCAGTTCAGAACCTGGCTACATGCAAATTAGTCTGACCCTGGCCCAGTGCATCATGGGAACAGGGCAGACCAAACTACCAAGCCAATTCTTTACTGGAAAGGAAACAAGCTTCCGGGGACCGGTTTCTGGCATTACAGCCGTCTTCGGCCCGGCTTGCTTGAATCCTGATGGTGCAGTGAGCAAGGGACTCACATCTGAGCATACCCTTCCACACTTGTGGTGGCCAAAACGATTCAAAAGGGGGTGGTGATGGACAGAGTATCTGAATTAAGCAGAACACTCCTACCCAGTCAAAAGATCAGGGCTTGATCCATCACCGTTTTTTTAGCTCACTGCACCATCCCAGTTCAGAACCTGGCTACATGCAAATTAGTCTGACCCTGGCCCAGTGCATCATGGGAACAGGGCAGACCAAACTACCAAGCCAATTCTTTACTGGAAAGGAAACAAGCTTCCGGGGAACGGTTTCTGGCATTACAGCCGTCTTCGGCCCGGCTTGCTTGAATCCTGATGGTGCAGTGAGCAAGGGACTCACATCTGAGCATACCCTTCCACATTTGTGGTGGCCAAAACGATTCAAAAGGGGGTGGTGATGGACAGAGTATCTGAATTAAGCAGAACACTCCTACCAGGTCAAAAGATCAGGGCTTGATCCATCACCGTTTTTTAGCTCACTGCACCATCCCAGTTCAGAACCTGGCTACATGCAAATTAGTCTGACCCTGGCCCAGTGCATCATGGGAACAGGGCAGACCAAACTACCAAGCCAATTCTTTACTGGAAAGGAAACAAGCTTCCGGGGACCGGTTTCTGGCATTACAGCCGTCTTCGGCCCGGCTTGCTTGAATCCTGATGGTGCAGTGAGCAAGGGACTCACATCTGAGCATACCCTTCCACACTTGTGGTGGCCAAAACGATTCAAAAGGGGGTGGTGATGGACAGAGTATCTGAATTAAGCAGAACACTCCTACCCAGTCAAAAGATCAGGGCTTGATCCATCACCGTTTTTTAGCTCACTGCACCATCCCAGTTCAGAACCTGGCTACATGCAAATTAGTCTGACCCTGGCCCAGTGCATCATGGGAACAGGGCAGACCAAACTACCAAGCCAATTCTTTACTGGAAAGGAAACAAGCTTCCGGGGACCGGTTTCTGGCATTGCAGCCGTCTTCGGCCCGGCTTGCTTGAATCCTGATGGTGCAGTGAGCAAGGGACTCACATCTGAGCATACCCTTCCACACTTGTGGTGGCCAAAACGATTCAAAAGGGGGTGGTGATGGACAGAGTATCTGAATTAAGCAGAACACTCCTACCCAGTCAAAAGATCAGGGCTTGATCCATCACCGTTTTTTAGCTCACTGCACCATCCCAGTTCAGAACCTGGCTACATGCAAATTAGTCTGACCCTGGCCCAGTGCATCATGGGAACAGGGCAGACCAAACTACCAAGCCAATTCTTTACTGGAAAGGAAACAAGCTTCCAGGGACCGGTTTCTGGCATTACAGCCGTCTTCGGCCCGGCTTGCTTGAATCCTGATGGTGCAGTGAGCAAGGGACTCACATCTGAGCATACCCTTCCACACTTGTGGTGGCCAAAACGATTCCAAAGGGGGTGGTGATGGACAGAGTATCTGAATTAAGCAGAACACTCCTACCCAGTCAAAAGATCAGGGCTTGATCCATCACCGTTTTTTAGCTCACTGCACCATCCCAGTTCAGAACCTGGCTACATGCAAATTAGTCTGACCCTGGCCCAGTGCATCATGCGGAACAGGGCAGACCAAACTACCAAGCCAATTCTTTACTGGAAAGGAAACAAGCTTCCGGGGACCGGTTTCTGGCATTACAGCCGTCTTCGGCCCGGCTTGCTTGAATCCTGATGGTGCAGTGAGCAAGGGACTCACATCTGAGCATACCCTTCCACACTTGTGGTGGCCAAAACGATTCAAAAGGGGGTGGTGATGGACAGAGTATCTGAATTAAGCAGAACACTCCTACCCAGTCAAAAGATCAGGGCTTGATCCATCACCGTTTTTTAGCTCACTGCACCATCCCAGTTCAGAACCTGGCTACATGCAAATTAGTCTGACCCTGGCCCAGTGCATCATGGGAACAGGGCAGACCAAACTACCAAGCCAATTCTTTACTGGAAAGGAAACAAGCTTCCGGGGACCGGTTTCTGGCATTACAGCCGTCTTCGGCCCGGCTTGCTTGAATCCTGATGGTGCAGTGAGCAAGGGACTCACATCTGAGCATACCCTTCCACACTTGTGGTGGCCAAAACAATTCAAAAGGGGGTGGTGATGGACAGAGTATCTGAATTAAGCAGAACACTCCTACCCAGTCAAAAGATCAGGGCTTGATCCATCACCGTTTTTTAGCTCACTGCACCATCCCAGTTCAGAACCTGGCTACATGCAAATTAGTCTGACCCTGGCCCAGTGCATCATGGGAACAGGGCAGACCAAACTACCAAGCCAATTCTTTACTGGAAAGGAAACAAGCTTCCGGGGACCGGTTTCTGGCTTTACAGCCGTCTTCGGCCCGGCTTGCTTGAATCCTGATGGTGCAGTGAGCAAGGGACTCACATCTGAGCATACCCTTCCACATTTGTGGTGGCCAAAACGATTCAAAAGGGGGTGGTGATGGACAGAGTATCTGAATTAAGCAGAACACTCCTACCAGGTCAAAAGATCAGGGCTTGATCCATCACCGTTTTTTAGCTCACTGCACCATCCCAGTTCAGAACCTGGCTACATGCAAATTAGTCTGACCCTGGCCCAGTGCATCATGGGAACAGGGCAGACCAAACTACCAAGCCAATTCTTTACTGGAAAGGAAACAAGCTTCCGGGGACCGGTTTCTGGCATTACAGCCGTCTTTGGCCCGGCTTGCTTGAATCCTGATGGTGCAGTGAGCAAGGGACTCACATCTGAGCATACCCTTCCACACTTGTGGTGGCCAAAACGATTCAAAAGGGGGTGGTGATGGACAGAGTATCTGAATTAAGCAGAACACTCCTACCCAGTCAAAAGATCAGGGCTTGATCCATCACCGTTTTTTAGCTCACTGCACCATGCCAGTTCAGAACCTGGCTACATGCAAATTAGTCTGACCCTGGCCCAGTGCATCATGGGAACAGGGCAGACCAAACTACCAAGCCAATTCTTTACTGGAAAGGAAACAAGCTTCCGGGGACCGGTTTCTGGCATTACAGCCGTCTTCGGCCCGGCTTGCTTGAATCCTGATGGTGCAGTGAGCAAGGGACTCACATCTGAGCATACCCTTCCACACTTGTGGTGGCCAAAACGATTCAAAAGGGGGTGGTGATGGACAGAGTATCTGAATTAAGCAGAACACTCCTACCCAGTCAAAAGATCAGGGCTTGATCCATCACCGTTTTTTAGCTCACTGCACCATCCCAGTTCAGAACCTGGCTACATGCAAATTAGTCTGACCCTGGCCCAGTGCATCATGGGAACAGGGCAGACCAAACTACCAATCCAATTCTTTACTGGAAAGGAAACGAGCTTCCAGGGACCGGTTTCTGGCATTACAGCCGTCTTCGGCCCGGCTTGCTTGAATCCTGATGGTGCAGTGAGCAAGGGACTCACATCTGAGCATACCCTTCCACACTTGTGGTGGCCAAAACGTTTCCAAAGGGGGTGGTGATGGACAGAGTATCTGAATTAAGCAGAACACTCCTACCCAGTCAAAAGATCAGGGCTTGATCCATCACCGTTTTTTAGCTCACTGCACCATTCCAGTTCAGAACCTGGCTACATGCAAATTAGTCTGACCCTGGCCCAGTGCATCATGGGAACAGGGCAGACCAAACTACCAAGCCAATTCTTTACTGGAAAGGAAACAAGCTTCCGGGGACCGGTTTCTGGCATTACAGCCGTCTTCGGCCCGGCTTGCTTGAATCCTGATGGTGCAGTGAGCAAGGGACTCACATCTGAGCATACCCTTCCACACTTGTGGTGGCCAAAACGATTCAAAAGGGGGTGGTGATGGACAGAGTATCTGAATTAAGCAGAACACTCCTACCCAGTCAAAAGATCAGGGCTTGATCCATCACCGTTTTTTAGCTCACTGCACCATCCCAGTTCAGAACCTGGCTACATGCAAATTAGTCTGACCCTGGCCCAGTGCATCATGGGAACAGGGCAGACCAAACTACCAAGCCAATTCTTTACTGGAAAGGAAACAAGCTTCCGGGGACCGGTTTCTGGCATTACAGCCGTCTTCGGCCCGGCTTGCTTGAATCCTGATGGTGCAGTGAGCAAGGGACTCACATCTGAGCATACCCTTCCACACTTGTGGTGGCCAAAACGATTCAAAAGGGGGTGGTGATGGACAGAGTATCTGAATTAAGCAGAACACTCCTACCCAGTAAAAAGATCAGGGCTTGATCCATCACCGTTTTTTAGCTCACTGCACCATCCCAGTTCAGAGCCTGGCTACATGCAAATTAGTCTGACCCTGGCCCAGTGCATCATGGGAACAGGGCAGACCAAACTACCAAGCCAATTCTTTACTGGAAAGGAAACAAGCTTCCGGGGACCGGTTTCTGGCATTACAGCCGTCTTCGGCCCGGCTTGCTTGAATCCTGATGGTGCAGTGAGCAAGGGACTCACATCTGAGCATACCCTTCCACACTTGTGGTGGCCAAAACGATTCAAAAGGGGGTGGTGATGGACAGAGTATCTGAATTAAGCAGAACACTCCTACCCAGTCAAAAGATCAGGGCTTGATCCATCACCGTTTTTTAGCTCACTGCACTATCCCAGTTCAGAACCTGGCTACATGCAAATTAGTCTGACCCTGGCCCAGTGCATCATGGGAACAGGGCAGACCAAACTACCAAGCCAATTCTTTACTGGAAAGGAAACAAGCTTCCGGGGACCGGTTTCTGGCATTACAGCCGTCTTTGGCCCGGCTTGCTTGAATCCTGATGGTGCAGTGAGCAAGGGACTCACATCTGAGCATACCCTTCCACACTTGTGGTGGCCAAAACGATTCAAAAGGGGGTGGTGATGGACAGAGTATCTCAATTAAGCAGAACACTCCTACCCAGTCAAAAGATCAGGGCTTGATCCATCACCGTTTTTTAGCTCACTGCACCATCCCAGTTCAGAACCTGGCTACATGCAAATTAGTCTGACCCTGGCCCAGTGCATCATGGGAACAGGGCAGACCAAACTACCAAGCCAATTCTTTACTGGAAAGGAAACAAGCTTCCAGGGACCGGTTTCTGGCATTACAGCCGTCTTCGGCCCGGCTTGCTTGAATCCTGATGGTGCAGTGAGCAAGGGACTCACATCTGAGCATACCCTTCCACACTTGTGGTGGCCAAAACGATTCCAAAGGGGGTGGTGATGGACAGAGTATCTGAATTAAGCAGAACACTCCTACCCAGTCAAAAGATCAGGGCTTGATCCATCACCGTTTTTTAGCTCACTGCACCATCCCAGTTCAGAACCTGGCTACATGCAAATTAGTCTGACCCTGGCCCAGTGCATCATGGGAACAGGGCAGACCAAACTACCAAGCCAATTCTTTACTGGAAAGGAAACAAGCTTCCGGGGACCGGTTTCTGGCATTACAGCCGTCTTCGGCCCGGCTTGCTTGAATCCTGATGGTGCAGTGAGCAAGGGACTCACATCTGAGCATACCCTTCCACACTTGTGGTGGCCAAAACGATTCAAAAGGGGGTGGTGATGGACAGAGTATCTGAATTAAGCAGAACACTCCTACCCAGTCAAAAGATCAGGGCTTGATCCATCACCGTTTTTTAGCTCACTGCACCATCCCAGTTCAGAACCTGGCTACATGCAAATTAGTCTGACCCTGGCCCAGTGCATCATGGGAACAGGGCAGACCAAACTACCAAGCCAATTCTTTACTGGAAAGGAAACAAGCTTCCGGGGACCGGTTTCTGGCATTACAGCCGTCTTCGGCCCGGCTTGCTTGAATCCTGATGGTGCAGTGAGCAAGGGACTCACATCTGAGCATACCCTTCCACACTTGTGGTGGCCAAAACGATTCAAAAGGGGGTGGTGATGGACAGAGTATCTGAATTAAGCAGAACACTCCTACCCAGTCAAAAGATCAGGGCTTGATCCATCACCGTTTTTTAGCTCACTGCACCATCCCAGTTCAGAACCTGGCTACATGCAAATTAGTCTGACCCTGGCCCAGTGCATCATGGGAACAGGGCAGACCAAACTACCAAGCCAATTCTTTACTGGAAAGGAAACAAGCTTCCGGGGACCGGTTTCTGGCATTACAGCCGTCTTCGGCCCGGCTTGCTTGAATCCTGATGGTGCAGTGAGCAAGGGACTCACATCTGAGCATACCCTTCCACACTTGTGGTGGCCAAAACGATTCAAAAGGGGGTGGTGATGGACAGAGTATCTGAATTAAGCAGAACACTCCTACCCAGTCAAAAGATCAGGGCTTGATCCATCACCGTTTTTTTAGCTCACTGCACCATCCCAGTTCAGAACCTGGCTACATGCAAATTAGTCTGACCCTGGCCCAGTGCATCATGGGAACAGGGCAGACCAAACTACCAAGCCAATTCGTTACTGGAAAGGAAACAAGCTTCCGGGGAACGGTTTCTGGCATTACAGCCGTCTTCGGCCCGGCTTGCTTGAATCCTGATGGTGCAGTGAGCAAGGGACTCACATCTGAGCATACCCTTCCACATTTGTGGTGGCCAAAACGATTCAAAAGGGGGTGGTGATGGACAGAGTATCTGAATTAAGCAGAACACTCCTACCAGGTCAAAAGATCAGGGCTTGATCCATCACCGTTTTTTAGCTCACTGCACCATCCCAGTTCAGAACCTGGCTACATGCAAATTAGTCTGACCCTGGCCCAGTGCATCATGGGAACAGGGCAGACCAAACTACCAAGCCAATTCTTTACTGGAAAGGAAACAAGCTTCCGGGGACCGGTTTCTGGCATTACAGCCGTCTTCGGCCCGGCTTGCTTGAATCCTGATGGTGCAGTGAGCAAGGGACTCACATCTGAGCATACCCTTCCACACTTGTGGTGGCCAAAACGATTCAAAAGGGGGTGGTGATGGACAGAGTATCTGAATTAAGCAGAACACTCCTACCCAGTCAAAAGATCAGGGCTTGATCCATCACCGTTTTTTAGCTCACTGCACCATCCCAGTTCAGAACCTGGCTACATGCAAATTAGTCTGACCCTGGCCCAGTGCATCATGGGAACAGGGCAGACCAAACTACCAAGCCAATTCTTTACTGGAAAGGAAACAAGCTTCCGGGGACCGGTTTCTGGCATTACAGCCGTCTTCGGCCCGGCTTGCTTGAATCCTGATGGTGCAGTGAGCAAGGGACTCACATCTGAGCATACCCTTCCACACTTGTGGTGGCCAAAACGATTCAAAAGGGGGTGGTGATGGACAGAGTATCTGAATTAAGCAGAACACTCCTACCCAGTCAAAAGATCAGGGCTTGATCCATCACCGTTTTTTAGCTCACTGCACCATCCCAGTTCAGAACCTGGCTACATGCAAATTAGTCTGACCCTGGCCCAGTGCATCATGGGAACAGGGCAGACCAAACTACCAAGCCAATTCTTTACTGGAAAGGAAACAAGCTTCCAGGGACCGGTTTCTGGCATTACAGCCGTCTTCGGCCCGGCTTGCTTGAATCCTGATGGTGCAGTGAGCAAGGGACTCACATCTGAGCATACCCTTCCACACTTGTGGTGGCCAAAACGATTCCAAAGGGGGTGGTGATGGACAGAGTATCTGAATTAAGCAGAACACTCCTACCCAGTCAAAAGATCAGGGCTTGATCCATCACCGTTTTTTAGCTCACTGCACCATCCCAGTTCAGAACCTGGCTACATGCAAATTAGTCTGACCCTGGCCCAGTGCATCATGCGGAACAGGGCAGACCAAACTACCAAGCCAATTCTTTACTGGAAAGGAAACAAGCTTCCGGGGACCGGTTTCTGGCATTACAGCCGTCTTCGGCCCGGCTTGCTTGAATCCTGATGGTGCAGTGAGCAAGGGACTCACATCTGAGCATACCCTTCCACACTTGTGGTGGCCAAAACGATTCAAAAGGGGGTGGTGATGGACAGAGTATCTGAATTAAGCAGAACACTCCTACCCAGTCAAAAGATCAGGGCTTGATCCATCACCGTTTTTTAGCTCACTGCACCATCCCAGTTCAGAACCTGGCTACATGCAAATTAGTCTGACCCTGGCCCAGTGCATCATGGGAACAGGGCAGACCAAACTACCAAGCCAATTCTTTACTGGAAAGGAAACAAGCTTCCGGGGACCGGTTTCTGGCTTTACAGCCGTCTTCGGCCCGGCTTGCTTGAATCCTGATGGTGCAGTGAGCAAGGGACTCACATCTGAGCATACCCTTCCACATTTGTGGTGGCCAAAACGATTCAAAAGGGGGTGGTGATGGACAGAGTATCTGAATTAAGCAGAACACTCCTACCAGGTCAAAAGATCAGGGCTTGATCCATCACCGTTTTTTAGCTCACTGCACCATCCCAGTTCAGAACCTGGCTACATGCAAATTAGTCTGACCCTGGCCCAGTGCATCATGGGAACAGGGCAGACCAAACTACCAAGCCAATTCTTTACTGGAAAGGAAACAAGCTTCCGGGGACCGGTTTCTGGCATTACAGCCGTCTTTGGCCCGGCTTGCTTGAATCCTGATGGTGCAGTGAGCAAGGGACTCACATCTGAGCATACCCTTCCACACTTGTGGTGGCCAAAACGATTCAAAAGGGGGTGGTGATGGACAGAGTATCTGAATTAAGCAGAACACTCCTACCCAGTCAAAAGATCAGGGCTTGATCCATCACCGTTTTTTAGCTCACTGCACCATGCCAGTTCAGAACCTGGCTACATGCAAATTAGTCTGACCCTGGCCCAGTGCATCATGGGAACAGGGCAGACCAAACTACCAAGCCAATTCTTTACTGGAAAGGAAACAAGCTTCCGGGGACCGGTTTCTGGCATTACAGCCGTCTTCGGCCCGGCTTGCTTGAATCCTGATGGTGCAGTGAGCAAGGGACTCACATCTGAGCATACCCTTCCACACTTGTGGTGGCCAAAACGATTCAAAAGGGGGTGGTGATGGACAGAGTATCTGAATTAAGCAGAACACTCCTACCCAGTCAAAAGATCAGGGCTTGATCCATCACCGTTTTTTAGCTCACTGCACCATCCCAGTTCAGAACCTGGCTACATGCAAATTAGTCTGACCCTGGCCCAGTGCATCATGGGAACAGGGCAGACCAAACTACCAATCCAATTCTTTACTGGAAAGGAAACGAGCTTCCAGGGACCGGTTTCTGGCATTACAGCCGTCTTCGGCCCGGCTTGCTTGAATCCTGATGGTGCAGTGAGCAAGGGACTCACATCTGAGCATACCCTTCCACACTTGTGGTGGCCAAAACGATTCCAAAGGGGGTGGTGATGGACAGAGTATCTGAATTAAGCAGAACACTCCTACCCAGTCAAAAGATCAGGGCTTGATCCATCACCGTTTTTTAGCTCACTGCACCATCCCAGTTCAGAACCTGGCTACATGCAAATTAGTCTGACCCTGGCCCAGTGCATCATGGGAACAGGGCAGACCAAACTACCAAGCCAATTCTTTACTGGAAAGGAAACAAGCTTCCGGGGACCGGTTTCTGGCATTACAGCCGTCTTCGGCCCGGCTTGCTTGAATCCTGATGGTGCAGTGAGCAAGGGACTCACATCTGAGCATACCCTTCCACACTTGTGGTGGCCAAAACGATTCAAAAGGGGGTGGTGATGGACAGAGTATCTGAATTAAGCAGAACACTCCTACCCAGTCAAAAGATCAGGGCTTGATCCATCACCGTTTTTTAGCTCACTGCACCATCCCAGTTCAGAACCTGGCTACATGCAAATTAGTCTGACCCTGGCCCAGTGCATCATGGGAACAGGGCAGACCAAACTACCAAGCCAATTCTTTACTGGAAAGGAAACAAGCTTCCGGGGACCGGTTTCTGGCATTACAGCCGTCTTCGGCCCGGCTTGCTTGAATCCTGATGGTGCAGTGAGCAAGGGACTCACATCTGAGCATACCCTTCCACACTTGTGGTGGCCAAAACGATTCAAAAGGGGGTGGTGATGGACAGAGTATCTGAATTAAGCAGAACACTCCTACCCAGTAAAAAGATCAGGGCTTGATCCATCACCGTTTTTTAGCTCACTGCACCATCCCAGTTCAGAGCCTGGCTACATGCAAATTAGTCTGACCCTGGCCCAGTGCATCATGGGAACAGGGCAGACCAAACTACCAAACCAATTCTTTACTGGAAAGGAAACAAGCTTCCGGGGACCGGTTTCTGGCATTACAGCCGTCTTCGGCCCGGCTTGCTTGAATCCTGATGGTGCAGTGAGCAAGGGACTCACATCTGAGCATACCCTTCCACACTTGTGGTGGCCAAAACGATTCAAAAGGGGGTGGTGATGGACAGAGTATCTGAATTAAGCAGAACACTCCTACCCAGTCAAAAGATCAGGGCTTGATCCATCACCGTTTTTTAGCTCACTGCACTATCCCAGTTCAGAACCTGGCTACATGCAAATTAGTCTGACCCTGGCCCAGTGCATCATGGGAACAGGGCAGACCAAACTACCAAGCCAATTCTTTACTGGAAAGGAAACAAGCTTCCGGGGACCGGTTTCTGGCATTACAGCCGTCTTTGGCCCGGCTTGCTTGAATCCTGATGGTGCAGTGAGCAAGGGACTCACATCTGAGCATACCCTTCCACACTTGTGGTGGCCAAAACGATTCAAAAGGGGGTGGTGATGGACAGAGTATCTCAATTAAGCAGAACACTCCTACCCAGTCAAAAGATCAGGGCTTGATCCATCACCGTTTTTTAGCTCACTGCACCATCCCAGTTCAGAACCTGGCTACATGCAAATTAGTCTGACCCTGGCCCAGTGCATCATGGGAACAGGGCAGACCAAACTACCAAGCCAATTCTTTACTGGAAAGGAAACAAGCTTCCAGGGACCGGTTTCTGGCATTACAGCCGTCTTCGGCCCGGCTTGCTTGAATCCTGATGGTGCAGTGAGCAAGGGACTCACATCTGAGCATACCCTTCCACACTTGTGGTGGCCAAAACGATTCCAAAGGGGGTGGTGATGGACAGAGTATCTGAATTAAGCAGAACACTCCTACCCAGTCAAAAGATCAGGGCTTGATCCATCACCGTTTTTTAGCTCACTGCACCATCCCAGTTCAGAACCTGGCTACATGCAAATTAGTCTGACCCTGGCCCAGTGCATCATGGGAACAGGGCAGACCAAACTACCAAGCCAATTCTTTACTGGAAAGGAAACAAGCTTCCGGGGACCGGTTTCTGGCATTACAGCCGTCTTCGGCCCGGCTTGCTTGAATCCTGATGGTGCAGTGAGCAAGGGACTCACATCTGAGCATACCCTTCCACACTTGTGGTGGCCAAAACGATTCAAAAGGGGGTGGTGATGGACAGAGTATCTGAATTAAGCAGAACACTCCTACCCAGTCAAAAGATCAGGGCTTGATCCATCACCGTTTTTTAGCTCACTGCACCATCCCAGTTCAGAACCTGGCTACATGCAAATTAGTCTGACCCTGGCCCAGTGCATCATGGGAACAGGGCAGACCAAACTACCAAGCCAATTCTTTACTGGAAAGGAAACAAGCTTCCGGGGACCGGTTTCTGGCATTACAGCCGTCTTCGGCCCGGCTTGCTTGAATCCTGATGGTGCAGTGAGCAAGGGACTCACATCTGAGCATACCCTTCCACACTTGTGGTGGCCAAAACGATTCAAAAGGGGGTGGTGATGGACAGAGTATCTGAATTAAGCAGAACACTCCTACCCAGTCAAAAGATCAGGGCTTGATCCATCACCGTTTTTTAGCTCACTGCACCATCCCAGTTCAGAACCTGGCTACATGCAAATTAGTCTGACCCTGGCCCAGTGCATCATGGGAACAGGGCAGACCAAACTACCAAGCCAATTCTTTACTGGAAAGGAAACAAGCTTCCGGGGACCGGTTTCTGGCATTACAGCCGTCTTCGGCCCGGCTTGCTTGAATCCTGATGGTGCAGTGAGCAAGGGACTCACATCTGAGCATACCCTTCCACACTTGTGGTGGCCAAAACGATTCAAAAGGGGGTGGTGATGGACAGAGTATCTGAATTAAGCAGAACACTCCTACCCAGTCAAAAGATCAGGGCTTGATCCATCACCGTTTTTTTAGCTCACTGCACCATCCCAGTTCAGAACCTGGCTACATGCAAATTAGTCTGACCCTGGCCCAGTGCATCATGGGAACAGGGCAGACCAAACTACCAAGCCAATTCTTTACTGGAAAGGAAACAAGCTTCCGGGGAACGGTTTCTGGCATTACAGCCGTCTTCGGCCCGGCTTGCTTGAATTCTGATGGTGCAGTGAGCAAGGGACTCACATCTGAGCATACCCTTCCACATTTGTGGTGGCCAAAACGATTCAAAAGGGGGTGGTGATGGACAGAGTATCTGAATTAAGCAGAACACTCCTACCAGGTCAAAAGATCAGGGCTTGATCCATCACCGTTTTTTAGCTCACTGCACCATCCCAGTTCAGAACCTGGCTACATGCAAATTAGTCTGACCCTGGCCCAGTGCATCATGGGAACAGGGCAGACCAAACTACCAAGCCAATTCTTTACTGGAAAGGAAACAAGCTTCCGGGGACCGGTTTCTGGCATTACAGCCGTCTTCGGCCCGGCTTGCTTGAATCCTGATGGTGCAGTGAGCAAGGGACTCACATCTGAGCATACCCTTCCACACTTGTGGTGGCCAAAACGATTCAAAAGGGGGTGGTGATGGACAGAGTATCTGAATTAAGCAGAACACTCCTACCCAGTCAAAAGATCAGGGCTTGATCCATCACCGTTTTTTAGCTCACTGCACCATCCCAGTTCAGAACCTGGCTACATGCAAATTAGTCTGACCCTGGCCCAGTGCATCATGGGAACAGGGCAGACCAAACTACCAAGCCAATTCTTTACTGGAAAGGAAACAAGCTTCCGGGGACCGGTTTCTGGCATTACAGCCGTCTTCGGCCCGGCTTGCTTGAATCCTGATGGTGCAGTGAGCAAGGGACTCACATCTGAGCATACCCTTCCACACTTGTGGTGGCCAAAACGATTCAAAAGGGGGTGGTGATGGACAGAGTATCTGAATTAAGCAGAACACTCCTACCCAGTCAAAAGATCAGGGCTTGATCCATCACCGTTTTTTAGCTCACTGCACCATCCCAGTTCAGAACCTGGCTACATGCAAATTAGTCTGACCCTGGCCCAGTGCATCATGGGAACAGGGCAGACCAAACTACCAAGCCAATTCTTTACTGGAAAGGAAACAAGCTTCCAGGGACCGGTTTCTGGCATTACAGCCGTCTTCGGCCCGGCTTGCTTGAATCCTGATGGTGCAGTGAGCAAGGGACTCACATCTGAGCATACCCTTCCACACTTGTGGTGGCCAAAACGATTCCAAAGGGGGTGGTGATGGACAGAGTATCTGAATTAAGCAGAACACTCCTACCCAGTCAAAAGATCAGGGCTTGATCCATCACCGTTTTTTAGCTCACTGCACCATCCCAGTTCAGAACCTGGCTACATGCAAATTAGTCTGACCCTGGCCCAGTGCATCATGCGGAACAGGGCAGACCAAACTACCAAGCCAATTCTTTACTGGAAAGGAAACAAGCTTCCGGGGACCGGTTTCTGGCATTACAGCCGTCTTCGGCCCGGCTTGCTTGAATCCTGATGGTGCAGTGAGCAAGGGACTCACATCTGAGCATACCCTTCCAGACTTGTGGTGGCCAAAACGATTCAAAAGGGGGTGGTGATGGACAGAGTATCTGAATTAAGCAGAACACTCCTACCCAGTCAAAAGATCAGGGCTTGATCCATCACCGTTTTTTAGCTCACTGCACCATCCCAGTTCAGAACCTGGCTACATGCAAATTAGTCTGACCCTGGCCCAGTGCATCATGGGAACAGGGCAGACCAAACTACCAAGCCAATTCTTTACTGGAAAGGAAACAAGCTTCCGGGGACCGGTTTCTGGCATTACAGCCGTCTTCGGCCCGGCTTGCTTGAATCCTCATGGTGCAGTGAGCAAGGGACTCACATCTGAGCATACCCTTCCACATTTGTGGTGGCCAAAACGATTCAAAAGGGGGTGGTGATGGACAGAGTATCTGAATTAAGCAGAACACTCCTACCAGGTCAAAAGATCAGGGCTTGATCCATCACCGTTTTTTAGCTCACTGCACCATCCCAGTTCAGAACCTGGCTACATGCAAATTAGTCTGACCCTGGCCCAGTGCATCATGGGAACAGGGCAGACCAAACTACCAAGCCAATTCTTTACTGGAAAGGAAACAAGCTTCCGGGGACCGGTTTCTGGCATTACAGCCGTCTTTGGCCCGGCTTGCTTGAATCCTGATGGTGCAGTGAGCAAGGGACTCACATCTGAGCATACCCTTCCACACTTGTGGTGGCCAAAACGATTCAAAAGGGGGTGGTGATGGACAGAGTATCTGAATTAAGCAGAACACTCCTACCCAGTCAAAAGATCAGGGCTTGATCCATCACCGTTTTTTAGCTCACTGCACCATCCCAGTTCAGAACCTGGCTACATGCAAATTAGTCTGACCCTGGCCCAGTGCATCATGGGAACAGGGCAGACCAAACTACCAAGCCAATTCTTTACTGGAAAGGAAACAAGCTTCCGGGGACCGGTTTCTGGCATTACAGCCGTCTTCGGCCCGGCTTGCTTGAATCCTGATGGTGCAGTGAGCAAGGGACTCACATCTGAGCATACCCTTCCACACTTGTGGTGGCCAAAACGATTCAAAAGGGGGTGGTGATGGACAGAGTATCTGAATTAAGCAGAACACTCCTACCCAGTCAAAAGATCAGGGCTTGATCCATCACCGTTTTTTAGCTCACTGCACCATCCCAGTTCAGAGCCTGGCTACATGCAAATTAGTCTGACCCTGGCCCAGTGCATCATGGGAACAGGGCAGACCAAACTACCAAGCCAATTCTTTACTGGAAAGGAAACAAGCTTCCGGGGACCGGTTTCTGGCATTACAGCCGTCTTCGGCCCGGCTTGCTTGAATCCTGATGGTGCAGTGAGCAAGGGACTCACATCTGAGCATACCCTTCCACACTTGTGGTGGCCAAAACGATTCAAAAGGGGGTGGTGATGGACAGAGTATCTGAATTAAGCAGAACACTCCTACCCAGTCAAAAGATCAGGGCTTGATCCATCACCGTTTTTTAGCTCACTGCACCATCCCAGTTCAGAACCTGGCTACATGCAAATTAGTCTGACCCTGGCCCAGTGCATCATGGGAACAGGGCAGACCAAACTACCAAGCCAATTCTTTACTGGAAAGGAAACAAGCATTACAGCCGTCTTCGGCCCGGCTTGCTTGAATCCTGATGGTGCAGTGAGTGTGGAAGGGTATGCTCAGACATGAGTCCCTTGCTCATTGCACCATCAGGATTCAAGCAAGCCGGGCCGAAGACGGCTGTAATGCCAGAAACCGGTCCCCGGAAGCTTGTTTCCTTTCCAGTGAAGAATTGGCTTGGTAGTTTGGTCTGCCCTGTTCCCATGATGCACTGGGCCAGGGACAGACTAATTTGCATATAGCCAGGTTCTGAACTGGGATGGTGCAGTGAGCTAAAAAACGGTGATGGATCAAGCCCTGATCTGTTGACTGGGTAGGAGTGTTCTGATTAACTCAGATACTCTGTCCATCACCACCCCCTTTTTGAACTTGTTTCCTTTATGGTACAAAGCCATACACCACTTAGGAAGCAGAACAAAACTGACTAATGTAATATAGAAATTAGGTCACCATGTACAAGAGTCACAAATCTATAATTTTATCCTTACGTCCAATCAGGATACATAAATGTAGGGCTGCCTGTTCCTTAAGGGGAGGGGCAGTACGTGACTAACAGCATGTGACACACTTTGATTCTGTATATCTCTTTTTTATTTTCCTTCAAATACCATTAAAGCCAAATTTGACATACACTGATGAAGTGTTGTCTGTCTTTCTGTGAAATTTAGTGTCAAAGCAAATCTACCCAACTGTTTGCAGGATACACATCGTCATGTATGTCCCTTCACAACACAGGTAAACTTGTAATAGTATCAAAAACAACAACATAAAACAAAAAACATGCAAAAAAAATGCCCAAAACGGACATGTCAAGCCATCAGATATACTTGCTGTATATCAAGCACAAAAAACATAGACAAGACAATAGCATATGTAAATGAGCGGCGACGCACACACTTCACGTCCTTTACTTTATGCACTGTGAACCTGCAGCCCAAAACTCAATATTTGGGCTTGCTTAATTTGTCAAGTTTAAAATCCTCACCCTCCTTTTGACAGCAAATCACCATTTAGTGGACATTTGGCTGTCAAATACAACGCACTATGTCCCTTCTGACACACAGGACCCGCAGGAACAATTGATGATAGGACCAAATACACAAACATAAAAAAAAAACACATGAACATTTCTTCCCAAAGGCTACACAAAAACACATCCCTTTTTAACCAACCAAACTCACGTGTCTTGTCAGCCTTAAAATCACCCAGAACAATCCATGAATGATCTGTGGGCAGAAGCAAAAAAAAAAAAAAGTACACAACACACAAACGAGAGACATTTCTCATAACAAACAGACATCAATTATAACTTTTAATCAGAAGACAAAACATAATACACATGAACAGACACAAAAATAAATTTCCATTACTTAACTGTTACCATCTTGACAGTCAGCTTGCAACATTAAGCCATTTTAACTTTCCAAAAGTAAAATTCTTTCACTGACACTCCATGTTATCTTTGGGCCACAATTTCCACTGTAAAAAATAATTCTTAATTGGAAAATCGTTCTCACTTAGGCATGTAGCCTTCAAAATTTCAATAAAAAGCTTCGTCTTATTTTCTGTCCAAGACTTAATGCAATGCTTCATTTTCGGTCAAATAAAAGCAACTAGCAGACATTATTTTTTTAGAGGCAGAGATACAAATATATCATTTCTGCAGAGCATTTAGCATGTGTTGGGACTTTCAAAGAAACCTTTTTCATATTTTCCCTTTGGAATTAAGTTCTTTAATTTTGTGGAGAAACCAGAAACCCTTCCTTTTAGAGGCCTGTTTAGCAAGGTCATTCTGCATTTCACAGAGACAAGGCTCTAATTTATAAGGTCACAAATGTCAACATGAAAGCCTCCTTCCATTGTTTACAGGGAAACTAAAGTTAACACCTCAGCGCGACTTGAGCAAGCCTCTGCCGCTCTACTAGCCCCCACCCTCTGCTCATTCTGAGGCTGACAAAGGCAAAAGGCCTTCCTAATTCCTCCTAACCTGCAATAATTCACTCTATTTTGAAAAATAATGTCTCCTTTTTAGGCGCTAAAAAAATGATCTCTGTTTCCAGATTATTAAACAACATTTACTGTGAATAATTCACAGAACCTAATAACACACATACCAGTTTTTAGAACAAATGCTTGTTGCAATGGTACTTATTTCATCAACCTTAAATGGATCTCACTGGGTCATTTAAAAGCAAACCCCAAATGGGGACAGCCTGCAAATTTGTATTATACCTAAATGTATGCATTTACTGAAGCCTAAAGCACTTTAAAGCTATTATAAATGGCAAAAATACCCAAATTCGACTTTGATATTTGGGGCACTTAAAAAATAAATATCCTATAAGTATGTTACATATTAATCATCCTCAAAATGTTCTTTACACATTTCAGATATTAGACATTAGACATATCTCATGTAAATCCTTAGAAAAATGAGTTTTTTACACCTGCGCTAAGTGAGATGTCATATCCTAATGTCCTCATCATGCAGTGCAACACAACTCAAATTAAATGTTAATGCTAGGGGGTCATAGTATGAGTATTAAGCTTCATGAATAGTAAAAAATGAATTTTGTAGCACTTATTTTTAATTATTATTTTTCATAATTTAATAATTATTTTAATAAACCCAATCATTTTTGATAATATCAAATATAAAAGCAAGCTGCATCCCTTGCCTATCATTTTTAGACGCATTCATTTATAAGCCTAAGCACAGAAGCCTAATGACAGGAAACCCTAAATTGAAATGTCTTACTGTAATACAAAATAATGAAGAAATGCTATAAGTTGGTTTTCTACAAAAACACACCATTCGTTTTTGGGGGCCTTTTTATTCCTAGTGAATGTGAATGTTAATTTTATTTTTTAAGCATTTAGACATTTTGCTTAATAGACTGAAAACATAAAGAAACCCACGAACAAACATTGAGCTCATTTCAGACATAAACAGAAAGGGGTGAAACACTCAGGACACACAATACGGCGCGCTTTAGCCATGCATTTCATAAATAGCGCCATCGCTATGTACTTACAGATGTTGCACTAATGGGAAAACCACATAGACATGTAAACACAAATTTAACCCACAAATCAATACTCAGGACAGAAACCAAGGACAGCCCACAGACTGTACTTAAATCAAACCATTTGTAAATACTAGTTGTTAGTCATATTTACAAGAAACGCTTCTCAATTGTGTTTCAAAAGACTGCAAAAACAGCCCAACAGACTGATGTATGTCCAAGAAGCAAAATTACACTCAATTCACTAGCTTTGGCTAGCAGAACACCAAAAATCGCTCTGCATATCTTCATTCATAAAATTGCACAGAACAAAGGATCCTTGTATGTATTATGTCCATATTTTAATTCCCTGGGGATACAAAATCACCAAGGAAGCAATATGTTTGTAAATCTAAACCTAATTAGATATTTCCCGCTAGGGGGGGCTAATTTACTTCACATCACACTATGGTACCTTCCAAAAAAAAGCAACTCATTTTTCCATGTGAGCTTTTAAACAGGCATGCCAAAAAATATTGCAAAATATACAATATTATAATCAATGAGGTGCTTAATGTACTTTTCGTACATCCACCGTTCAACTAAACCAAATAGAGAAAATTCTCCTCATTACCTGTTCTACACAAATTGCAATTTGCATATACAAACCAATACAAATCTAAAGTTGGCCAACACAAATTCCAAAGTTCCAAAGTTACAGTCCTAAATTTGCTAAGACCAGGCATCTTATAGCTCACTAATCTAGCTTCAAACTTCAAGGGGTTATCAAAAACGATATACTCTCAAATATACGAGACCCTCGGCTTTGGTAATTGCAATAACCAAATCAAAACCAAGAAACCAACCCCTCGGCTTTGGTAATTGCAATAACCAAATCAAAACCAAGAAACCAATGAAAGTCGTGGGAGCGACCCACTTGTACTTCTTATTCTTACTAATCAAAAGGTTATCCAAATTCTATCTGTCAAGTTCTACATGACCTAACGGTCTTTTTTAGAATACTCACGCCAAAAAGGTTCTCAGTCAGGAGTGACATCATGTGGAGGATCAAAATCAGGAAGATCAGAAATATACTGGGCTGCAGAAAAAAAGAATCTCCAGAATCCCTGTGCACAGAGTACCTCCTTAGTAGAATCCTGTTCTGTCCTCCTCAGTAGATTTCAGTCCTCTGACAAGATCACTCCCACAGATAGTCACTTCTCTGATGAAGCCCACGTTGGCCGCGCCATTTGGAGAAATGTAATCTTCATTCTCAGGGAATACTTACTAATAGAAAAAAGAACTTGGCACAGAAGCTGAAATATGAAAAGACATCTTTATTAAATTTAATAAGTGAGGCCACGTCACACAGAAGCCGTAGCAACTGAATGAGGTAGTCTGAGGAGTACAGAGAACAGAGGCCTTATATATATGCTCAGGGTTACAAAACTCAGCATAAAAGTAAGGGGCAGTCCTTGCTTTTGCAAGCATGCAAAATGCCTAACATTCCTTCTTACACAAGCCGGACAAACCCATAATATAAGGACCACAACCCATTTCATAAACAGACCATAAAAGAAGGAACAGAAACAGATAGAAGTAGGATAAGGCATGTTTGTGTGCAGTAAAACTTTATGATGTCCTGTGCTCTGAACCTTAATCTTGATCAGCTAAAGGGCAGGAACTGGTTTAACAAGATCAGCTTCAGGCAACAGGGTCAGTTCACTCAGGTCAAAGTTCAAGTTCAAGTTCAGAGATTTGTAAAGCGCACTACTCACCCAGAGGGTCTCAAGGCGCTTGAGGGAGGGAGGGTGCTTTACTTGTCGAATAACCAAGTTTTTAGTTGCTTTCTGAAGGCGAGGTGGTTTTGTGTGAGGCGGAGGTGGGTAGGGAGAGAATTCCAGGTTTTGGCCGCTAGGTAGGAGAAGGATCTTCCCCCCATGGTGGATTTATAGATGCGCGGAATAGCGGCGAGGGCTTGATTGGACGAACGTAGTTGGCGGGAGGGGGAATAGAAGGACAGTCGCGTGTTGAGGCAATCGGGTCCTTGGTCGTAGAGGGCTTTGTGAGCGTGGGAGAGGAGGCGGAACGTTATTCTCTTGTTGACGGGGAGCCAATGGAGGTCTTTGAGGTGGTCAGAAATGTGAGCTTGCCGAGGAATGTCCAGTATGAGTCTGGCTGAGGCGTTTTGCATTCGTTGTAGTTTTTTCTGTAGTTTGGCTGTGGTTCCGGCATAGAGGGTGTTTCCCTAGTCCAGTCGGCTGGTGACCAGTGCGTGGGTGACCGTTTTTCTTGTTTCTGTGGGGATCCAACGGAAGATTTTTTTGAGCATGCAGAGGATGTTGAAGCAAGATGATGAGACGGCGTTGGCTTGTCTGTTCATCGAGAGGGAGGAGTCCAGGATGAATCCCAGGTTACGTGCGTGATCCGTAGGTCTTGGTGCGGTGCCCAGGGCTGGTGGCCACCAAGAGTCATCCCAGGCAGAGGGGGATGATCCTAAGATGAGGACTTCCGTTTTATCCGAGTTAAGTTTTAGGCGGCTGTTCTTCATCCATTCGGCTACGTCTTTCATCCCTTCGTGTAGGTTGGTTTTGGCGGTGTTTGGGTCTTTGGTGAGGGATGGGATCAGCTGAGTGTCGTCTGCGTAGGAGATAATGTTGAGGTTGTGTTGGCGTGCTATGGATGCGAGGGGACTCATGTATACGTTGAAGAGGGTGGGACTGAGTGATGATCCTTGTGGTACGCCGCAGATGACATCGGTGGCCTCAGATCTAAAAGGGGGAAGACGGACTCTCTGGGTTCTTCCGGCGAGGAACGAGATGATCCAGTCCAGTGCTTTCTCTTGTATTCCTATGTTGCTGAGGCGTTCAACACGAACTCGAGCTAAGGTGTACATGTCCTTAAAAGACTAGTTCAGCCACAATCATCGGCCTATGTGAGGGCAACCACAAAATGGCTGCCATACACAAAATGGAACCCACGGGTTCAGAATTCACAGAACCTCACATCAGGACTGTTTTAATCACATGCCTGAATATTTAGAACTGCCTGTGGAGAAAGGGGAAGAGAAAGGCAAAGGTAGCGTTTGTAAGGAGGGAAACTTCAGCTTGTTTGAACACTAATGTAAAACGTGGCTGTGCACTGTGAGGAAGGCCTAGGTGTTCTATAACGTGCACCATTGCATAGATGCATGGTGGATAGAACATCAGTAAAGGTTAACAGAAGTGTAGTGCCCTGGGAAAAAGCGTGAGGCGCCATGTGAACGGTTTGGCGATAAATAGGTGAAGTGCTATACTCGGTCTGAAGGAGAGGTAACGAATCATGCGGGCGTAGTACAAGATGTAAAGGTGATATCAGGAGAATGGCGGTAAATTACAGTGTGCCTAAGGTCGAAATGCATGAAGTGAATACCGTGCAAGTATCAGGTGCCGCGTATCGTGAGGTACGGCGGTCACATGAGCAAGGTGCAAAATTGCAGTTGGTGTAAGGATGGCACAAATGTAAAATAGCATGCTACGGCAGAGTCAGCGGACTAAACTAGGAGGCAATAAGTCGTATAGATGTACGTGGATGAGGCAACCCTGCAGGGCAGAATTGTTTCCTAAGAGAAGGAGCAAAGGGCCATATCGGTCAGTGTCTGCCGGAGTAAATTACAAGTGGTACGCGAAGACCGCGATAGGAGAAAGTTTACCTAGGCTCAGATGGAGCCTCCGCACATGGTATCCTTAATGTGAGGAAGGTTCCTCAGGGTTTATCGCTGCGGGATAATAGATCCGATGAAGCGGGAGTCGTGGGGGGGACAATACCTGTGAAAGAGGGTTAGGAAGGCATAAGTGACCCGTAATAAAGGGACTCTACGCTAGAAGGGAACAGGCGTGCAGACCGCTTACCTTACAACTGGCATTGGTGGCCGCGTTTCGCTTTCTGAATGGCGCGATAGGTGTGATCTAACAAGGGGGTGGGGCCGAGTGCTCTTTTTAACTTGTTCACGGTAGTGTGTGAATACGGCGGTCATGCTAGGTGAGTGAATAGAGTAAGAGGAAAAGATTAAAACCTGAGGTAGAACTATCAGAAACGATAGTTACAAGATGTAGTTAGTAAAACAACCGTATTCTTGCGTCCAAAAGTAGTCATTATGGCCAAAAATTATTAACATTATGGTGTGCGAGCACAAGATTGCTGTGCATTTCAGGGGGCATTGTGGCAAGTAATAACATTGCGAAGGGACATTATGACAGATAATAACAACAGCAACACGGTATGCAGGCACTTCGAGGGGGAACCATGCTGGGTGGTGACAATAACATTTAGAAACGGATTAATAAGAGAAATTGGGTAGCATTAAGGGAATAGTTATCTGTCATCAATGGATTGGTACAGTGGTTAATAAAATAAAATAAAACAGGATAAAGAACAAACCATGATAGTACATTTTTAAGGAAAAAGGTAAAGAACAGTCATTAAGCATTAAGATGAATACCATTTCCCGTGATGTCATGGGTGAAGCACATTCAATTGTCAACGGGGTTCAACGGGTACATTCAGGTGACCATGATTAACAATTGGGGTCTTAAAATAGAGAGGTCCAATCCTCGGTTCTATTGAGTCCAGTTTTGATTCTGTCCATGCGGATTATCATTTTCAATTCCTTCTTATTCAAAAGAAGGGACATGTCGCCACCTCACTGAGGCAGTTTGAGTGCATTCAGGACTGTCCATTTAATATCGTCCTCATTATGTCCAGCCTGTGTGAAATGTTCTACAAGTGGTGCATTCGGAGTTTTACATCTCACTCTACTTCTGTGTTGGCCAATCCGGGTCTTGATTTTCTGGGTCGTCTGGCCAATGTACACTTTGAGGCAGGGGCACTGGATCACTAAATGACATTGCATGTGTTGCAATTGGAAAACGTGCGGCAATTTAATGTGACATTGTTAAAGGTGAAGGATTTGCCTTCCATGAAGAAATCACATACATTACATGTTCCACATTTAGAATGACCAACTTAAGGAGCCAAACCCCAATGAGCATTAAGGGTAGAATGTGGTGTAGGGTTGGGAAGTGCTACTCTTACTAGATGGTCTTTAGATTTGGGCTTTTTCGGAATGCAGATACGGGGTGTTCGATATTCAGAACCCCGGCATTTAGTAATGTCCAATGTCTAAGTATTGATTTGCGAACAGGATTCGATATTGGGGAGAATGTCGTGACACAGAAGTCGACATACTGGCCTAGGGGTTCCAGAATCGACCCACAGCCAGAAACTATGGGTCTACCAGGTAGACTAGTTAGATTTTTGTGAACCTTTGGAAGCGTGTAGATCACAGGTGTTCTTGGTGACTTTACATTGAGGAAAAAAATGTATTTATTATTAATGAATCCTGCTTCCAAAGCCTCTGTAGTGATCTGTGTAATGAGGCCCTGTAGTTCTTTGGTGGGGTTTGAGGGCAATCTACAGTAGTGGTCGATATTAGAAAGTTGTCTCAAGATCTCAGTACTGTACAAATCCTTTTCTTGAAGGACGATACCACAGCCTTTGTCTGCACACTTGATGATGAGAGACTCATTGGATTTGAGGGCTTGGATAGCCCTTTTCTCCTCAAGAGACAGATTATAAGGAATACATCTTCTTTTTTCCTTGAGTGAGGTGAGATCTTTTACTACCATTTTCTCAAAGGTGAGAACTTCCGATGGGAGCATACCTGATGTGGGAGAAAATGTAGATGTTCGACGGAAAGGTGTATTGGCTACAGTAGTGGGAGAGGGATTCAGTTGGAAGTAGGCTTGTAAGCGTGTGCGACGAAAATACCTCAATAGTTCAGTATGCAGTTCTAAAAAGTTGGGAGGGATAGTAGGCACAAAAGAGAGCCCTTTACTTAGAAGGGATACCTCAACCTCCGATAGGGTGTGCTTAGACAAATTAAAAATAGGAATGATCTTTGATTGTGTCATTTCAGTGTCAGTGTACCTCACTATCGGTAGAATTTTTGTCGCGTCTGGCTGGTTGGTTGTACCAACGCTGGGTTTGTTTCCCCCGACCCCGTTTTGGAGTGTCGTGCTGGTCTCTGTCTAACAATGTACTACTTGGACCAGGATTTCTATTGGAGGTGCTTGGGTTGTCCCCAGTATCGGAATTGTCAGAAGAGCCTGCTGAAGTATCAGAGAACCCCACTAGGTTTTGTTGTTTGTTAAAGGCTCCCCAAGGCACGTGTTTTGGGGGTTGGTGTATGACCTATTGCTATAGAAATCCTTCTGTAGGTAAGGGTAGGTGTTTTCTATACTGTAGGATTTAATATCCTTTTTGACCTTGGTTGTCTTTTTATTCTGTTCAATTCAGTGAAAGTCGTCAACAGTTTTTTGGATTTGATCAAACAAGCTGAATTTTCCCTTCTTACGAACGCAACCTGTGCCTTTCTCTCCCCCTTTCTCCACAGGCAGTTCTGAATATTAAGGCATGTGATTAAAACAGTCCTGATGAAGATCCCATTATACATTCAAAGGGATCGAAACGCCGTCGACCACTTGAATAGTTTCACACAGACAACCATTGTGTCACATTAGTGTGATAACTATTTTGGATAGCTTGTTTTGTATTTACATTGACCAGAAGCTTCCTCTCTCTTTTTGCCTGAAAATCCTAATATTTATTTGTTTGTTTGTCAAGTTCTCATGTACCGGATGCAGGATTGTATCCCACTTTATTGTTTGTTTATTTTGAAAACTTCTTTATACACTCAATTGATTAAAATTGTATGTCCGGCTGGACACTATGGAATATAGTACTTATTGCAGGCTATATTTTATTCAAATGCTCTAAAAAAGTCTCTTTAAGGACCACTGTTGTTATTCAAATTGATGCCCAAGGTCCTTAATTACCTTTTGGGTTCCCTTGTACCTCTGTAAACTCACAACCTACAATGAGGCATCAAATAGGGTGGCCATAATAATAAGAAAAAATTGGCGGATTCTCAATACAGGAAATAGAAACTGGGAGCATCCTCTATTTGCCTACAAAAAAACAAGTAGTCTCAAAGACAGACTGGTTTCTACCCTTCCACATAAACCTCTAAACAACACTACCAACACAGTCCTAAATGCCTGGGGTATACCCAATGTGGTAGGTCACTAACCATGCGGTGACTGCAGTGTCTGTCACTTAACACAAGCCTCCATGACACTAAATCTAGAGCCGGGAAAAACATGGCATCAACTCAAACACACAAATTGTAATTCGACCAACTGGTTCTTATGTAAAGCGCTCTGACACCTTCGGGTAAAGTTCGCACTATATAAAATTGCATTAAATAAAATAAACACAATATACCTAATTGAATGCCCATGCAAACTCCGCTATGTCGGAATGACAACTAGGAAAGTAAGGACAAGAATTGTTGAACATCGGAGCACTATTCGTTGCAAGAAAACAAACAGCAAACTGATGGACCATTATCTACAGGAAGGGCACACCCATAATGATATGTCATGGACAGTGATAGAACACCTACCATACTACAGTACCAGCAATGACAAAATCCTCCTAGCTAAAGAACAGCGCTGCATATACCGCCTTTCGGCCGATATCCAAGGATTAAACAACAACATCCCCTGGAATAGCCTCAGCAAGTGACCTTCTCAATTAAGCTCTTTAGATATCGATTCGAGAGGCTGATGAAAATATCAATATACATTACAGACCATTCGGCTCTGGCTGTATGAACACAATGCGCCAGATGGGTAATTCAAAATCAACACTACCCGTGTGCAAACCTATCATGATGACTGGCTTTCTGCGAATGTATGCTCCTCTTGTATTCAACAATACAGGATGTATTTCAGGTGGAGAATTAGCCTTGCAACATGCAAACTCTATTCAACATGCATGCAAGGGGCGGAACCTCTTTTTAGACACAACGGTGCATAGATTCAGATGCAAGTGTCTACCAATATTTATTGCAATCCACTTCCACACTGGCACTTAGAAATTACCCACACGTTAATGCCCCAGACCACTAGTATGTTGGTATAGTCTGTCTTCACTTTCCAACAAACCAGACTGAAGTGTATGGCCACCTTTTCACGAAAATCTTGTGTCCCGACATGCATTAATATTATTGCACATTTCCATCATTTTACAGGAAGGTTTATAGGGCCATATGTATGAAAGTTACATTTTGCGATTCTCAAATAGCGATTTTTAGAGAATCGCTATTTGAGAATCGCAAAATGCTATGTATGTAGGATTTGCAAATAATTTTGCGAATCCTACATATTCCTTAATTGTGAATCCCAAATTGCAATTCACAATTAAGGAATACCTCCCCGAAGACATTCTCAATTTGTGATCCTCAATTAGAGAATCACAAATTGAGAATGCAATTTAAAGGGTGCCAGGGTGTCAAACGGACACCCTGTTGCACCCCTGAAATGTGCATGAGTGCCCATGTGGCACACATACATGCCCTGAGGGCATGTATGTGTGCCACATGGCTCTTTGAAAAATGCAAAAAAGTGAATTTTTTTAAAGAAATCAGAAATTACCACCAACTTGAAGTTGGTGGTAATGTGCGATTCCTTATGGCCAAATTGCACTTTTTCTGGGCCTCATACATTGCATTTAAGGAATCGCAATTTGTGATTCCTTAAATGCAATCGCAAAATAGGGAATCGCAAATTTGCGATTTCTTATTTTGTGAGGCTGTTTGGCTAACATACATACCACTTAGCTATTTTGCGATTGCAAACGCCAAAATTTTGCGAATTTTGGAGTTTGCGATCGCAAAATTGCCTTCATACCTATGGCCCTTAATTACCAACAGTTACGATTAGCCACCAGGGACTCTATACACACACTTGGTTTGGTCCTTTGTTTATCTTCACACTTTTTTACCCCAGACGCTACTCGCGCTGACGAGGGAAGTGGCTCCCGCTGGGGATTCAGGAAAATACGTAAAGCTCACGGAAAACCGTCACGATCATCGACGGAGTTCCTGTAATGGCCAAGTAGGTGTGAGCTGCAGGTACAGATCTGGATTGAAGTAAGTAGGGAAGATGGGGGGATATTCGTGACTGTCCCTAGCCGATGGGAGTAACAATCGAGAATCCGACTGGGTCCTGTCTTACCCTCTCTTTTTTAATTATTACCAGAGTGTCACAGACAGCTGGACCCCCTCCAGGGACTCATGGAGTCTTACTCCATTAATTTGAGAGTAAGTTTCAACTGTTACCCATGTCACCCACAAACACAGCAGTCACAAAATGTATTATCAGTCTTCCCCTTGAATGTATAGCACGGTACTGCATATGTTCCAAACGGCACATTGAATGCACGCGCCGACCCATACCGCTGCACACGTCGGCTTTTATTTCGATTTTCACAAGGGCACGATGATATGAAATAAATCTATCTATATCAGTGCCCTACCTGAGATCAACTCATTTTTTCTATGTGTGTCTTCTTTGTTTGTTTGTCTCTTTTACTTCCACCGGTACAAATCTAGAGGAAACCATCCCCTTACAATCACCGCGCCTTAGCATGTGTGTCACATAGGAACGTACAGACTGTTGAAAACCCCTATATTACCTTGCACACATAGGTCCTGATGAAAGCCAGAAGGCCTGGATGAAACTAGTTTACCACACTGGATGTGGGAGTCAATATTTACCTCCAAACACGTCCACAGCCTTGCTTTTAGCACTTCCAAGGGCCCATGATTAAAATAACCATTGTGGACTTTGGGACTCTTAGGACAGTTTTTAAATCCACCCTCTTCACACCATCACTGCACACTCACTTAACAAAATCTGCTCCGCTGTAACCAGACGTCACAGCACACCCGAGGCACACTCGGTGCCCTAGGTGGGGCCCGATGATGAAGCATTCCTCCAACTAGGTTGGTGGGTGAGGGCCTTCATAAAAAACATAATTGTTTTTCCTGACACACATAACATGATTTTAATGTAATAGCTAGCTCCTCTTGATTATCTCTCCAAGAATAATTAACACAGGTCACCAAAATAATTAATTAACATAGAAATTTCAAAATAATTAGCTGAAATAATAGGCTAATAATAGGCTACCACAACAATTTAACATACAGGACTAAAATAACAACTGTGGCTGGCTGTGCATGACACATAGGGTGGGATAAGCTTACCCTTCCGTCCAAAAATATGTAAATGTCCTGAAAATGCCCTTCTTCCGATTTCAGTGTGCTGCGGTGGGCGTATGCAAAAATGCCACCACAGTGCAGACACGTCTGTATACATGTGCTGAGAAACTCACCTGGCCTCAAGAAACAGAAAACAACGTGCTGTTTCAGAGCGTATCTCTTAGTCCATGCGTCATAACGCTGGTTAGCATTCCAGTGTTCTCCTCATAGCAGCAAGAAAACTTCCTGGTCACGCTGGAATCAACAGAACTCTCCTGCGCAAGCTCCAAACCATCCAAAAAGCCGCATCCAGAATCATCCTCAGGACACCACGGCACAAACATATGGCACAACCACTGAGAGACATCCACTGGCTCCCCGTCGAGAAGAGAGTATCCTTCAAAATACTCACCCACACCTACAAATCCCTTCACAACATCGGACCCAAATACCTCAACGAAAGAGTCTCCTTCCATGTACCCAGAAGAAACCTCCGCTCTGCGGACCTTGCCCTGGCAGAGACCACCCGCATCCGCAGAAGCAGAGCAGGCGGAAGAGCCTTCTCCTATGTCGCAGCCAAGCAGGGCCGGACTGGCCATAGGCCTGGAACAAGGTCCCAGTCGACATCAGATCCTACCCTACCCTGCACAACTTCAGGAAGAACCTCAAGACCTGGCTTTTCGACTGACCGAGCTGGAGCTGAGCTGCACCCCCCCCCCCCCCCCCATGCCTTGAGACCCTCATGGGTGAGTAGCGCGCTTTATAAACCCCTGATTGAATGATTGATTGAAAGTGTCTTGACTTGCACACACCGATGAGCAGGCAACTCAAACCATGCAGGCTAGGAAGATGTACAAGTTTGGACCGATGAGTGCTCACTCCGGTTCAACCAGCATTGTCAAGGAAAGCCCCAACAGCGCTCACAATAAATAAAATATTGAGTCAGAACGGACACACAGAAGAAGTTTTTCGAGGCAAGCACAAACACCAGCAGTAAAAAATAGTAGAAAAAAACTGTTTTTTCTGTAAAAAAAACTGCTGAAAATACGCACTTACCAGTGCATTAATTTCTGCAACACTCTCGTAAAGAAAAGTCTTTGAGGTCCATTAAAAACCACATGCTGGGTTCAGGGTTCGGTGGCGGATGTCTCAAATCGGCGCCATTATTAGGAGAACACAATTAAGCAAAATGTATTGTTCAGTTCTCTTTAGTGCATCCACCATAAAACTACACAGCCACCACCAGGCCTGCTCAGCCGTAACTGCCTCACTGTCCTCTATGAGGAATAACATTGTAAGTGATGTGTACAAAGATCCAAAGGACCACATCACTGCTGAAGTGTCAAGAACATACTTAACAACAATAGACCACAACAGAGTTCTTGTCTGGAAGACATCTTATTTTGTTCTACATTGTGGTTCAGTAGTTTTTTGATTGATGGGTTTGCCTTGGAGCTTATTAGTCTTGTAACTGTTGCTTGTCAGCCAACACATATCTAACTACATGGCAACGACTGTAACAGTCTGTAGGGTTAAATTAATTTGTGAGAGGTCTGTTTAAACTGATCTAATAGTGTTATTTGTTGATATATTTAATAACCTATGTAACTGTTCATTTGGAAGTTACTTGTATGTAGTAGTTACTTCACTCAAATACTCTTATGGGTCTTGTTAACTCTATATGATATTGCAAATAAATAAATATGTCAATAAAAAATGGGGGTTTTCTTGGAGGTTGTTTACATATCACATAGGACCCGACATCGGATAACTACAGCCGTTGAAATGATGGATTATAGTGTTTTGCATTGTGATTTTTTAGTGAGTGGGTGTTTTCTTGGAGATTGGTAAAGTACCAGTCAGGGACCGAAAACTCCAACGGCAAGTTTTAGGGACCTTCCAAAAAGCGTGGTGTTCTTGTAGTTCCCTTATGTGTGTGGGACAGACTTCCGCAGCTTTTTGGCTTGGAATGAAAAAGTTTAACCTGTGTCAGGTTTTGTTGAAAGATTGTACTTTGAGCTTCAGCCGTGTTTTGGAACAGAGATTTTGCCCACGGGAGTAGGTCTCACATTTGTATAGCTATAATCTGGTGTGTATTCCATGCTGTGTCATAGACACAGCTTTGTAGAATCTGGGAACCAATGAAAGGTCAGAAGGCTGTGTTTCAGGGTTTGAAGTGTAGGCAGACCCCAGGCCCTGGGTTTTGCCCTCATAATTTACTTGGCAGTGTTTTCTAGGCTTCTAAGTATTGTCTCTTTGTGTTGTACTGGTGAGAGGGGGCACACATTTTGCTGTAGCTTGTGCCCTTTGGGGGAACCTAGGTAGGGGGAAATCCATCCTAACATTCTGAGTATATTTGTTAAAGTTTTCTCTAAAGTGTATATTTGTGATTCTTGTGTAACTAAATCTAGGAACAATCCATGACTTTTTGTTATGTTTGTTTGTGGGGCAAATGTTCCAGGTCTAAAAACAAGTTGGGATTACTTGTGGTGGTGGCCCTTTTACATATTCCACAAATCTCAGTAGTGGCCAAGTTCAGCTTAAGGTGGTTTTAAGTCCCCCGATCCTTCACCAAGATCAGGAGGGTGCCAATCTCGATGACATAGCGGCATTGAGGTCACTGAATGTTCAGGCTAGTCATGTATCATCAAGTGTAAAAAAAATTCAGTATCAAAGTGATAATGTTAAGAGGAAAAGAGTGGTAGTAAGAAGATGTTTCACCAACTAGATGGGAAAGAGGAGATTCAAATCAAAGGTTTTTCTTGGAGAACCTTCACACAACAATCTTGGTGATCTTTAAATATCGGGTTAGAGATGTGGGATAGTGCACCGCTTAATCCAACGTTTTATTTGTTTTCTGTGCGAGTGTCGTTCCTCACCAGGAACGTGCTCAATAATCCACGTAGCAGCAGTACTATGATAGTATAGCTGTCACCCTGAGCACAAGTTTTTGCTGATTCTTCAGCACCAAAGTTTTCAAAATAAGTGTTCAAAAATAATTATTTTTAAAGTTCATTCATGAGTGTCTTTATTGGCACTTTTCCATTATTAATGTTCATATATTGACTGTTCCCAGTTTATATTATCCAATGCATTTCGGCAGGATCTCCCGCCTTCATCAGGGAAATATTTCTGCAAATTCAAAACAACTTTCGATCAGTATCACAACCTACTTAACTCAAATATACAAATCAAACTCATTAAACACATGTTATTAAAGGTGAATCCACTCCTTACTCGTGCTGTAAGTCTTGTTCTTTCGATTAATTCTAACAAAATCGCTTATATATTGGTTCAAAGAAATGCGTTTCATTCAATACAATTCCAAATAGTCAACAAAATTCAATGGCTGTTGGTCATTGCGTTTTTTGTATCATTTCAGTGAACACACGAAAATGCACTTCTGTGCCGCCCTCTAGTTGCTCTGTTTTTAGACCTGTGGTCTCTAACTAAACATATACAATGGGACTGCTCTTACCTCGGCTGGTTACTCGCGGGTAACTTTCGGTGGTTTACAACATGAGTAGATCCTACGGGCTTCTACTTCCGTGTTTGTTAGAACGCGCTGTGTGGCGCATGCGCTAATGTATACTTTCAACGCGCGCTTCTTTTAAAGAGACACTGTCCCTTTTAAGCGATAGTGATGTTGGCTATGGACTGTCGTTAGCGGTTCGATCCCCAGCGGGGGTGAATGCTCAATCATGCTACTACACCTATAGCATATACATTAATGTACAAAAAATAATAATATGCAGTAAATAATGTTCAATGAATAGTGATGTCATCCCAGACTATGAATTAATCGGTTTGGGTTATAAGTAACACAAAAACTCTGTGCGTTCATTTAACCCTTTCGGCTTAAGGCTGTTCAGATAGTATATCCAATAGTTTTCTTGTTTTAACAAATTGTTCTTGTTGATGGTCCCTTCTTTTTTCTCTAACATTTCCAACACACAAACTCTCAGTTGGCTTATATGATGTTGCTTCACTGTGAAGTGTTCTGCTACTGAAGATTTCGAGGATTGGGTACGTATGTTGCTTTTATGTTCATTAACACGAACTTTCAATTTCCTTTCGGTATGTCCCACATATACGTCTCCACACGGACACTTGAGCATGTAAATTAAGTTCATTGAATCACATGTAGCGTTTATTTTCAGATGGATTGGAAATCCCTTCCTTGGGTGTGTTATAGTTGTTCCCTTCATGATATTATGACAAGTGTTGCAATTAAGACAGGGTACTGTGCCTCGATATGTGGGTTTTGTTTGTAGTTCTTTGGTTGGTTTTAGAAAATCTGCTAGATTCTTAGCTCGAGTATGAGCAAATACTGGTTCTTGGGTAAAAGCTCCTCGGAAATCTGATTCCATAGATAAGATTGACCAGTGGAGTCTTATAATTTGTTTGAATTGTGTACTGAGTGTTGAGTATTTGCTAACACAAGTGATGCGTTTCTCCTGTATTTTTTGATTGCTCTTCAAGAGATCCTGTCTGGATTTGGACAAAGCTCTGATTTTGGCCTCTTGTAGTATTTCTTCTGGGTATCCTCTATGGCGAAATCTGTGTGTCATGCTGTCAATTTGTTGTGCACATTGTGGGACCTCTGAAACAACTCTTTTGACCCTCAAAAACTGTGAATATGGAAGGTGTCTTTTTAACGCTTGCGGATGATGGCTTCCGAATTGCAATAAGTTGTTCCTGTCTGTAGTCTTTCGGAACAAATTTGTGGTAAGGTTATTGCCTCTTTTGTTGATTTCTACATCCAAGTATTGGATTTGCATTTCATTGATGTTCCATGTAAATCCAATTCTGTCCTCTTTTGTATTTAGGATTTCAATTTGTTCATGTAATGACTGTTTAGTGCCCTTCCAAATTACGAAGATGTCATCTATGAAACGTACATACATTGAGATGTTTTGATTCCATGTTTGATTGGAATAGATGTGTTCCTCTTCAAATGCTGCCATATACAGGTTGGCATACGCCGGTGCGGCGCAATTGCCCATTGATGTGCCACTACATTGCATGTACCACCTTTTTTCATGTTCGAAGTAACTGTGCATGAGTGTAAATTGCATCAATTCTAATAGGAATATCTGCATTTCTCTCTGGTATTCGCTGTCCAATAAGGCTCTTTCTATAGCTTCCAGTCCTTGTTGGTGCCGGATTGATGTGAATAAGGCCTTAACATCAATAGTCGCCATCACCCATTCATCTTCAATTTGTGCTGTGGATAGTCTTAACAGAAAATCGGTGGTGTCTTTTAAATATGACTTAGTCTTTAATACTAAAGGCTGTAGATATTTATCTAGAATTTTTCCCACCGGTTCGTGTAAGCTGTGTTTGGTGGACACGATGGGCCTGCAAGGGGGCCTCTGTAAGTTCTTATGAACCTTGGGTACCAAGTACATTGTGGGGCACCTTGGATTATCCTGAATTAGGTAGTTTTTGGTCTTTTCTGTTATGATACCTAGTTCATATGCTTTCATGATCGTTGTTTGTAGCGTTTTCTTAATGGCTTCTGTAGGGTTACTTTCCACCTCCATATAGGTTTGTGTGTCATTGAGATGTTCCATGACTGCTTCCTGGTAAAAAGATCGATTCATTATAACCAACGCTCCTCCTTTGTCTGCCTTTTGGCAGATTACATTTTCATTGGTTGCTATACTTTTAAGAGTCCCAAATTCTTTCTTAGACATGTTCATTCTTTTGGACCTTTTCTGTGTGTTCAGTTGGTGCAGGTCCTTCCGGCACAACTGTTCATATAGGTCAATAGTTTTGTGACTGATTGGAGGCATGTATGTACTGTGTTGTGGTAAATAAATAATTAAATACCTGTTCTATTTTTGACTAGATATACAATAACAGATAGCTCAATAAATAAGAGTCAAGATTCGAGGTAGCTGGAGTTTGCAGGTTTTAATCAGGCATAAAGGACAGGAACAGGACAACCTGCATGGGAATGGGATGGCAGCTGCCGGGGGGCAGGATCTGGGAGCATAAGGGATCACTTTTAATAACAGTGCACAATATTTATAGTTAAACAATTGCATTGCAGTAAATACAGTAGGCGTAGCAGTGGGCGGGGCTTGTAACAGTCGCGAAAGATAAGGCAGAAAGTAGGTGTAACAAGAGGCGTGAACAGGGCGTATACATAGACATGTGATGTAAACGTAACAGAATATGTCACAAATGAGGCGGAAACATGGAGGGGGCTACCTAAGGAGCCGGGACCTCTAACCTAGTGGTGCGCGCAAGCTGGCAATGACGTGTTACTAGGAGGAACGGGGGGCTATGACTTCTGCGCTAGAAGGAGAGACGAAAGTCTGGAGAGTCAGAGCGACATGTACCTAAACACTATCTAGTATCTGATGTTTAGAGAACATGTTGATAGAATCCAAAAGTTATCAGGGTAAAGGCTAACAGACTCTAAGACTGGTGCATGCATTATTCTACATGTAGTGTGTGTTGAGGAATATTAAATGACCATTAATACAGTATTTCTCTTACATGGAGACGTAAAGGCTAGACCATGACGGAAACTATTGATGCGATTCAGTAGCTTTAGGAATGCAGAGAAGGAGGGCTGGACTGATAACTAGAATCATAACATACTCTTGGCAGACTGGCAGGCAGAGCCAGGCCGAGCCGGGCACTGTGAGGCAGGAAGTAAGTGAAGGGTCAGGGATACAGGTGGGGGCTGTATCGCTCCTCGGAGAGGGTTTAGGAGACAGGAGCTGAATCTGAGTCCGGGCCCTTTTGAGGCCTAGAAACGGGGATTTTACAATGAAATAACGTGCACACTGTGAAACGTGGCAACATAACTTTACATAGGCCTGATGCTCGTTGTATTCACGAAAACTAGGAACTGGCATACTAGAGATGGACACAGCTGTAATTGCGTCTTTAATCGATCATAGGGAATACATATGCATATTAATCATGCACATATAACATAAGATGGGGAACACGTAGGGACACAGAACATGGCAAAATTTACTTTTCCACATTCCCTCCTTGTCACTACGTTTCCATCAGGAAACATCAATATTCATGATACCATCTATCATTTCATACAGTATCATTTGCTCGTCTCGAATTGCCTTGGAACGGGACTTAGGACGGGACTTGGGACTAGGAATACAAGAGGTAGCACAAATGCCGCAAATCGCAGGGCCACATTGTATACAGAGGCAGCAACTGAATATGATCGCTACTGCAATACCTAGAAATGACAATACTTTCCATCCCCAGGCAGAAATTATACTCCAAAACCAACCGGACCATGTCCAGGTGCCTGGATTCTGGTGTAACTGATGGGCAATTTTATGAAGTCTGGTTATAGCTGAATAAACAGACGGCGCGTTATTAGGAATGAAAATGCAGCAACTAGATCCGATGACTCTACATGCTCCTCCTCTATCGGCCAGTATGACGTCAAGAACGAGACGATTTTGGAGCACGACAAATCTCATAGCAGATTGCTCTTCGGTTAAGTTACCTAGGGCAGAGGCAGTCTCATTCACTACTGCTTCAAGGGTTCTTGTTAACCTACGGATTAACTTACTATTCTGGATAGGTCCTATAAAAAAGAAGAATCCTTTATTGAAATCTGTATACTGTTCTAGAGCAGTTTCAGTTTGATCGACAATCGGGGACTCGATCTCCCTTCTATGTCTAATGTGTACTAGATGTGTGTTTCTGTGATAATCAGATGGGGCTAGAAAAACTGGTGGCAGTAGGAAGGCAATGTAACAGGTTCCATCCCAATCGAGGGGCAGACGAACATATGCGGTCTGACCACAAACAAAATAAGAATGACGTGAGGCTTTGAAAATAGATTTCCCACTGTCACTATACTTGACAATAGTAGTTAAATCACTATGTCCTACATGTGCGGAACCATTTTTTCGGACACATAATTCGCCTTTGACTGGTAGTACTGAAATAGCAGGTAAATCTGGGGTAGTATCAGACTGAACATTCAGGACCATAAAATTCGAAGAATAATTACCTAAATTATAAACTTTATTTTCTAGGTCTAACCCGGTTCTATGGGTGAGACCTTGCTTGTCTGGAAAACATGTACTATTCAGAAGGGACATATCAGTTGAGGATGACGTTAACGTGGACCACGCTCCACACGAACCATTATGTGAAAACGGATAAGGAAAGAGTGGCAGAACTCCCTTCGGTGTCTGGAAAGGGGGGAGTCGACCACACACCCAACAATTAGTGGCATTGATGGTCTGGTGTGAATAGTGTAACATACGGATAAATGTGTTATTGCGCATAGCAAGACGATAGGATAGCTCGTGAGGAGGCAGATCACTAAATGTGTGTTCTACTGTAGCATTAGAAAACTTATTTACATGAGAAATTGAAAAACATAAATGCAATGCATAACTTGTGCAGGTAACCATCAAACTCAAAAATAGAAGAAAACATAAAATAACAATACATCTGATGGAGTTTTGACTAACTCTCTCACTATGGGGGTCTATCTCATACATGTCAGAAACCTGTCTAACCATTTCACCCGAGGGGGACTTAGACAATTAAACTGGCTGACTTATTTTACTAGACCGGAGCTTCTGTTTATACTCCTGCTGCGGAGTTTTCTCTAACAGGGAGGGCTTTGAATCAAAGTCAATAGCGGGACAGTCCTTGAGAATAGGGCTGTTTTTAGACTCGGAAGTGTCTGTAGAAGTATCATCGAATGTTTTAGTTCTTAGTCCATGAAATTTCTTGACGTGAGACAGGTGCACCCAGCCTTTTCTGCCTTCCAACTTCACGGCCGTGCGGGTGGTCAGAAGGACTAACTTCGGTTCCTTCCAGCGAGGCTCCAGCGGACTTGAACGATCGAAATTCCGGATTAAAACCAGGGAGCCAGGAAGGACCTCGTGTGGCTTGACTTCAGTATTGTCGGGAAATGCAGCGGCAACCTGTGAACGACAAGAGTGTAGGGCAGACATCAAGGAAGCTAGGTAATCTGTCAGCATATTACTGGAAACATCTGTAATACTTCGGGGTCTGGGTGTACCCCACATATTCGGGGGGCGGCCGAATACGACCTCATAAGGGGACAGACCTGATCTGGAGTGTGCGACCATGCGCATATAGAATAGAGCGACTGGCAGAGCAACTAACCAGTCTACACCTTTTTCTTGACAGACTTTGGCAATACGGATTTTCAAGGTTTGATTATGTCTCTCTACGAGACCTGCTGCTTCAGGATGGCGTACACAATGGAACTTCCACTGGTACCCTAACAAAAGGGAAACGTGCTTCATAAGTTCAGATGAGAATGGCTGGCCGTTATCAGAATACACGACCCTAGGGAGTCCATAGCGGGGGAAAAATTCACGAACCAACTGCTTGGCAGTGGTCGCGGCTGTGTAATCTGGGACTGGATATGCTTCTGTCCACCTGGACAAAGCGCATACCACTACAAGGACATACTTGAAACCTCGACATCGCTCCATCTGAATATAATCCATCTGGAGGACTTCAAAAGGGTGGTCAGGGGGTTGGAACCCACCTTGTTCCACCGGGACACTTTTACCTGGATTGAACTGGCAACATATCATACAGGTACGGACTTTCTGCTTGGCTGCAGCTCGTAAATGCTTGTTAAACCAAATGTTCTGGATACTGTCAATCATGGCTTTTTCTCCTAGGTGTGCAGGACTATGTGCGGTATTAATAATGACTTGAACCATAGAGTCGGGGAGAAACCATGTGGCCTTTCCCTTCGTCACCCATCCCTGATCTGTCTGGACCCCTCCTTGTTCGGACCATTTCTTAATTTCTTCGGGAGTAGCATGTAACTGGATATCTATGACATCTTGAGTAGGGTCCTTGACTGTCATACAAGTAGTCTGTTCTAGAGTGGATGTCAGTGTCTTGTTAACGGGTATGTCTGGTGTCTGTGCTGTAAGCTTGGCTGTTCGATCCGCTAGATCATTACCTTGGGAAATAATGTCAGTAACTTTAGTATGTGCTTTGCACTTCATGATAGCGATAGATGTCGGTAAATGTATTGCATCTAACAGAGCTTGAATAAGGAAACCATGCTGAATCTTGGTTCCATGAGAAGTCATGAAACCTCTCTCTTGCCAGAGCACTCCAAAGTCGTGTACGACTCCGAATGCGTAGCGTGAATCTCTGTAAATATTAACTTTCAGGTTCTTGGCATGTATGCAGGCTTGTGTCAGAGCAACTAGCTCTGCTGCTTGAGCAGACAGGGTGTCAATACGGTGTGTTTCAATAACTTCAGTGTCAGTAGTCACTGCATACGCGGCTACTAGTTCTCCTGTACTTGTTCTCATACATGAACCATCCACATAAAGTGTCAGGTCGGGATCTGGTAATGGAATATCTGTCAGATCTTGTCTTGGCTTTGTCATAATGTTAACAACTTCCACACAGTCATGTGTGGCAGGATTTGAAGTAACTGACGGTAACAGTGTAGCAGGATTTAGAATGTTGCAGCGTCTGATTTCTATGTGTGGCTGGAACAGTGTCAATTCATAACCTGTTAAACGTGCAATGGTCAAGTGCTGAGTCTGGGTTCGGTTTAAAAGAACTTCCACGGAGTGTGGAACTTGTACTGTCAGGGAATGTCCTAACACTATGGAATCACTTTGTCTGATAGCTAGTGCTGTGGCTGCAACTGACTTGAGGCACGCAGGCAGAGCCTGGGCTACTGGATCTAATGTGCTCGAAAAATAAGCACAGGGCTTGTATTGTCCTGCTTGATCTTGTGTGAGAACAGATAATGCTGTACCATTACGTTCTGTGACGAAAAGTGTAAAAGGCTTACTGTAGTTCGGAGTAGCTAGAACAGGAGCTTGACATAAAGCTTTCTTCAACTCATTAAAACTAAGTGTATGTTCAGATGTCCAAGGGAGAACAGTCGATACGGCTGCCTCCTGAGTCGTTAACTGTATCAGTGGCTTGGCTAGAAATGCATACTGAGGAATCCATTGTCGGCAATAAGAAGTGAGGCCGATAAAAGCTCGTACCTCCTTCTGGGTCTTGGGCTGAGGAAGACTCGCTATTAACTGGATACGGTCAGGTGTCAACTGCCTACCCCTCTTGGACAGTAAGTGGCCTAAGTAGATCACTTGCTGGACACAGAATTGAAGCTTCGAAGGGGACACCTTGTGCCCCATCTCGGCTAGGAAATACAGGACTGTAAGTGACGCACGCTCGCAGGCACGTTCAGAACGGGCTGTGATCAGTAGATCATCGACATACTGGAGCAGGGCAGTGTCAGTTGGCATGTGAATATTGTCTAGTTGTCTCTTAAGTGCTTGACTGTAAATACTAGGACTTTCTGTGAAACCTTGAGGAGCTCGTGTGAATTTATAGCTCCTTCCATTTAAACAGAATCCGAAAAGAAACTGACTGTCTGGATGAATGGGGACACTGAAAAATGCGTTTTTGAGGTCTATGACTGTGAAAAATGTAGCCTCAGAATCAATGGCTGTCAATAGGGAAGAAATATCTGGGACAACTGGGTACTGGGGAATGATACATTTATTAAGCTCTCGAAGGTCAATCACCAATCGATATACTGGAGGTGCATTTGGATCAGTACGTTTCATGACTGGAATAATAGGAGAATTACATACATTGGAGTCAGTTTCTACAACTACTCCTTGAGCAATGAGCTCGTCAATAATTTTGGATAAGGCTGCTACAGCCTCAGGTGGCAATCTGTACTGTCTGATTCGTGGTAAGACTATACCTTGCTTGAGAGTCACACGATGGGGTGTGATTTGCATAAAACCAACATCAGTTGGACCTTGCGCCCATAGATGCTGCGGAACATTAGACAATCTCGGATCAAAATCTCGTAAAACATAGTGACCCTTGAAGTCACGTAAAAACAAACGTATTCCCTCTGGGGAACAACAAATAACTGCACCTAATTCTTTCAATGTCTTAATGCCTAACACATTTTCTGGACATGACTTCGTAAGTAATAGATCAGTAGTTCGGGACAATGGACCTACTTCTAGAGTAACTGGTTTGGAAATCTCGTTAACTATTGGCTTCCCTGAAAATCCAAGGGAAACATTTCTAGAGCCTGAGAGTGGAGCCCCTGGAACCTCGTCATGACTAATAGTCGTCCTACTTGCCCCTGTATCAATCAAAAACTTTCTGTCTTTCCCTAATACTTGACTGTGAACATAGGGACCCTCTTGATCTACAGGAATCTCGATGAGAGGCAAGCCTACCTCCCTCTCTAGGCTGTTTCATGAATACGCTTGATACTCTGGATACTCGGACTGTGCATACTGGTACATCTGCTGTGTAACATGCTGTGTTGCAGCGATAGGCTGCGGTGCTGTAACCGTCTGTTGTGCATTCTGTGGCTGAGAAGTCTGTGAAACTTGTTCTTGTCTAGGCGGACGTGGTCTTTCTTTAGTTTTACCAGTGGCTATATTGTGTTTCAGAACTGCACACTCGTTTATAAAATGACCTGGCTGTTTACAATAATTGCAGGTCCCTTTAACAGGAACTGCAGGATGACTGGCTTGATTTGGACCCCTCTTCTGACTGTCCTGTGGAACAGATTGTGCAACTAATACTTTCATTTTCGTGTCTTTCATACGTTTCCTTTCGTGTTCTTGCTCTTCCCTGATTCTATTCTGGTGATACTGGAGCATCTGGAGCATTTGGGACGGAGTATTAGCTTGCCAGGTACTCTCGACTTTCAAAACTCTATTTTTAACTTGTGGACTTGAATTCTCGACTAGTTTAGTAACAAAAAGATGAGGGTATGACTCACTACTCGTCTTCAAACCACTGTTGATGCTAAAACATTTCTCAAATCTAGAATAAAAATCACTAGTATCTTCGTCTGGTTTCTGTTTACAGGCTGAGATTGCATCCCAGTCTTCCTTTTTCGTGGCTAGTAATCTTGGCAAAACTTGTATTAACAGTTCAGGTAATTCTTTACATTTATCTCCTTGACCGGTACCTGGTACACGTGTATTTTCTTCAGCTTCTAGAGCTGCCCAATCTATCTTTTTCTCTCCCACCTCCCATTCTTTCTCCTTGAGTTTTTCATATATGCCCGCGGGCAACAGGACCTTTAACATTTTAATTATATCTGGATACGTGTATTCTCCCATACGGAGCATGTCTTTTAATTCACGGTGGAACCCTGCTGGATCTTTATCGTGACAGGGAATTAACTTTTTCATCTCTAAGAGTTCCATCTTTGTAATCGGGGTGTAAACAAATACTCGTTGCATTTCACCACCCGCTGTCCTAACTGGGTGTACTTCTCGTAACGGATGCTGTCTGTCTATGTAAAAGGGTTTACTTTCTGGGGGTGAGACGTGAACAAAATGCGGGTTCAGAAACGTTCTATATTTGTGGCGCTGTTCTAGAATGACACTAATTAAATCGGTACCTAAACCTTTCCATCTATACTGGAGTAACTCGTTCAGGATATCATGTAACGGACCTGGATCAGAATGTTGACCCTCATACAGCGTAATGAGGTGCTGGATCATATACATACCCACCAGTCGCTGTTCGGCAGGGGGCAGTTTCAGAAACATTTGTGCCACTATTTCGTCTGGAAAAGTGGTAGAATCAGTAATCCACCGGACTGCTGATCGGGCTAGTTCTTGTTCATGCATGGTACTTAATTCACTATAACCGATTCGTGATTTCAGAATGTGATCGGTAGCTTGAAATACTTGTTCTAGAGAGCCTTGTTCTGGTGCTGGTAGATGAAAGACTTTCTTGTGTTTTAGGCGTAAATGTCGGTCTGGAAATCTAGATTTACCTACATACGCTATTCTGGCGGTATTCTCGTCGTCTACCTCTTCAGTAGGGGAGTCATTTTCTTTCTCGCTTACTTGTGCTTCTTTGCGTTGTTCGTGTAACCTTATTATTTCTTTACGTATTTTCTTGTACATACTCTCTATACTATTGAGTGTCTTGTGCTTACCCTCGGCTATATTATCACTCCACTTTGTCAGAATTTTCATTTCGGTCGGATCTTTAGTCGGGGAATCTTGTTCCCTAATTAAACAATTGATCAGAAACTTTAATAGCATGAACTGGATCTCAGATTTTCTGTGAGACATGACTTCACCGATACTTTCTGGATCGTGTCCAGTACGAATGAAACAATACATTCTGTCTAGATCTTCTTTCATATTCGGTAGGGTGACCAAATACTCGGACACCTGCCTTATACGTACGGAATATATAACCATACTATCCTCGCCTGGGACTGGATCATAACAGCATTCAGTAAGAGCTCGCCTGATTTCTGCAATGGACTGATATTTAGGCGTACGCTGTAACGCACGTTCATGTAACTCGACTGGCCCTAGACGTCTACTTGGCGGCGGGGTACCAGGAGGACCTCCTCCCGCGGCCCCTAAGCTGGAATTGTCGACTGATACTCTTCGTGCTGGCAGAGTGACTGATGTGGCGGGAATTTGTACTACGGGCTGGACCGGGGGTACCGTAACAGGTGCTGTAACAGGTGCCCCGGTGACTGGAGGAACATGAATTACATTATTTACAGGAGCTGGTGGAACAGGATTTGCATATTCTGGGACTGTGTCGTCCAAATAGGACGAGAGAAAAATATCAGCTGCGGTCGGTTTGTGACGTAGCTTGGTCGGAACTAAAGGTGGCGGGAAATTACTGGATGCCTCCGGGGTTGCTTTTGGCAAGCCCTCGGCAAGAAGAGGATACATACCCTTAATAAGGGCATTCCTCTGTCTGTCTGACTGTTCGGTTTTAACTCGTTCACCTATTTCGATTAGTTCCCTTTCTTGGGCTCTTTCTGAGGATTCTCTACTTAATTCTGACTTTCTGATTTCTTTTTCGGTTCTTTTATGAGATTCTTTGCGCCATAACTCGATGGCATCTTTCTGTGACTGTCTGGCTTTCTTTTTCCATAATGCTTCTTCTACTCGCATGATGCACTCGGCATCCCATGTACCCGATACGGGCCATCTATATTTCTCTTCTAACTGTTTGGTGTACTCCACCCACAAATCTAGATACAATATGGCACTTATGCCATGCTTTTGATACATAAAATGACCTGGACTGTCCCTAGGCGGGACAGGAACTGCTTCTTCTAACAGACCTTTTCTAGTTTTTAACTGACGTAACTTGGAAAACAATGGCATGACTGGGCTGGAGTCTAGACACAATACAATACACAATGAACACGATAATTACTGAAGAAACACCTCTTTCATACCACGACATTGAAATACATGAATGACATTTAGGATAACAGTTCGCACAAAATACTACCTGGAATACTGAAAACAGAATACATGAATTTCTCGAGAACAGAACGGACTAGAACAGAAACTAGATGCACTGCTAAAACAGTACGAAACTTACCGGTCTCATAAAGAGACACGTCAGGACCCGCATCCACCTAAGTGGACACTTCGTGTTGGATCTGTGTACCCAAACCCACGGACCAGAGACAATGCAATTGACCCTGTCTAGATACTACCCCAGCAACGGTACTCACCGGGCAGCAAGAACGGAAGGCTTCGGACTGGACTGGACTGCTACGACGACGGACGGACGAACTTCGGACTTCTGTTACGGGTGGGCCTCCGGATACCTCGGACCTTGGACTCTCGGCTTGGGCTCTGGTCGGGACTCGCCGCGTTCCTCCACCGCCTCGTCTGGATGCTGGACCGCAACCTCCGTCTCCTCCGTGGGCCTGAGGGATACTTGAAGCAGAAATATCTGCACGTGCACGGTATGGTTCCGTCACGGCTGCAGAGGATCAGGGGGCTTGCGTGGCTTCACCGGCGCGTGGGGAAAGGGCAAGTCCCTGTTCGGGCGCCATTATGTGGTAAATAAATAATTAAATACCTGTTCTATTTTTGACTAGATATACAATAACAGATAGCTCAATAAATAAGAGTCAAGATTCGAGGTAGCTGGAGTTTGCAGGTTTTAATCAGGCATAAAGGACAGGAACAGGACAACCTGCATGGGAATGGGATGGCAGCTGCCGGGGGGCAGGATCTGGGAGCATAAGGGATCACTTTTAATAACAGTGCACAATATTTATAGTTAAACAATTGCATTGCAGTAAATACAGTAGGCGTAGCAGTGGGCGGGGCTTGTAACAGTCGCGAAAGATAAGGCAGAAAGTAGGTGTAACAAGAGGCGTGAACAGGGCGTATACATAGACATGTGATGTAAACGTAACAGAATATGTCACAAATGAGGCGGAAACATGGAGGGGGCTACCTAAGGAGCCGGGACCTCTAACCTAGTGGTGCGCGCAAGCTGGCAATGACGTGTTACTAGGAGGAACGGGGGGCTATGACTTCTGCGCTAGAAGGAGAGACGAAAGTCTGGAGAGTCAGAGCGACATGTACCTAAACACTATCTAGTATCTGATGTTTAGAGAACATGTTGATAGAATCCAAAAGTTATCAGGGTAAAGGCTAACAGACTCTAAGACTGGTGCATGCATTATTCTACATGTAGTGTGTGTTGAGGAATATTAAATGACCATTAATACAGTATTTCTCTTACATGGAGACGTAAAGGCTAGACCATGACGGAAACTATTGATGCGATTCAGTAGCTTTAGGAATGCAGAGAAGGAGGGCTGGACTGATAACTAGAATCATAACATACTCTTGGCAGACTGGCAGGCAGAGCCAGGCCGAGCCGGGCACTGTGAGGCAGGAAGTAAGTGAAGGGTCAGGGATACAGGTGGGGGCTGTATCGCTCCTCGGAGAGGGTTTAGGAGACAGGAGCTGAATCTGAGTCCGGGCCCTTTTGAGGCCTAGAAACGGGGATTTTACAATGAAATAACGTGCACACTGTGAAACGTGGCAACATAACTTTACATAGGCCTGATGCTCGTTGTATTCACGAAAACTAGGAACTGGCATACTAGAGATGGACACAGCTGTAATTGCGTCTTTAATCGATCATAGGGAATACATATGCATATTAATCATGCACATATAACATAAGATGGGGAACACGTAGGGACACAGAACATGGCAAAATTTACTTTTCCACAGTGTACTTTGAGTTCGTGTTAATGAACATAAAAGCAACATACGTACCCAATCCTCGAAATCTTCAGTAGCAGAACACTTCACAGTGAAGCAACATCATATAAGCCAACTGAGAGTTTGTGTGTTGGAAATGTTGGAGAAAAAAGAAGGGACCATCAACAAGAACAATTTGTTAAAACAAGAAAGCTATTGGATATACTATCTGAACAGCCTTAAGCCGAAAGGGTTAAATGAACGCACAGAGTTTTTGTGTTACTTATAACCCAAACCGATTAATTCATAGTCTGGGATGACATCACTATTCATTGAACATTATTTACTGCATATTATTATTTATTGTACATTAATGTATACGCTATAGGCGTAGTAGCATGATTGAGCATTCACCCCCGCTGGGGATTGAACCGCTAACGACAGTCCATAGCCAACATCACTATCGCTTAAAAGGGACAGTGTCTCTTTAAAAGAAGCGCGCGTCGAAAGTATACATTAGCGCATGCGCCACACAGTGCGTTCTAACAAACACGGAAGTAGAAGCCCGTAGGATCTACTCATGTTGTAAACCACCGAAAGTTACCCGCGAGTAACCAGCCGAGGTAAGAGCAGTCCCATTATACATGTTTAGTTAGAGAGCGCAGGTCTAACAACAGAGCAACTAGAGGGCGGCACAGAAGTGCATTTTCGTGTGTTCACTGAAATGATACAAAAAACGCAATGACCAACAGCCATTGAATTTTGTTGACTATTTGGAATTGTATTGAATGAAACGCATTGCTTTGAACCAATATATAAGCGATTTTGTTAGAATTAATCGAAAGAACAAGACTTACAGCACGAGTAAGGAGTGGATTCACCTTTAATAACATGTGTTTAATGAGTTTGATTTGTATATTTGAGTTAAGTAGGTTGTGATACTGATCGAAAGTTGTTTCGAATTTGCAGAAATATTTCCCTGATGAATGCGGGAGAACCTGCCGAAATGCATTGGATAATATAAACTGGGAACAGCCAATATATGAACATTAATAATGGAAAAGTGCCAATAAAGACACTCATGAATGAACTTTAAAAATAATTATTTTTGAACACTTATTTTGAAAACTTTGGAGCTGAAGAATCAGCAAAAACTTGTGCTCAGGGTGACAGCTATACTATCATAGTACTGCTGCTACGTGGATCTTTAAATATCCTCATTTTACACTCACTTTGAAACTGCACAAACTACTGAGAGTGACTGACACTGACAAATACTCCCTTGTCAACCAAACACAAATGAAGTGTTCAACAACGTGGAAATGAGATCAAATTGTAATGGAGGACAAAAATTTATATTTTAATGAAAAAAGGTTCTGGGTGTTTTAGCAAAGTTAAGTCAAGTGAGCTACCTCAGCGAGTGTAATGCTCACTTTAAATGTCTGAGAGTGCCATGTGGGTCGCAGGTTCGAACCCTGGCCCAGGCACCTCAGTCTGATTTTATCAGGCTGAGGCTGATAAAATTAGCAAAATGTCTACTGAATAATGATAGTTGTATATAAAATAGTACCCGTAGTGTTTTGGAAAAAGCTAGTTATTGGTGCTGGATGAGTTGCCTTGTTGCAGATCTTATGAAGACCTGTTTGGAGCCACAATGTCATGGGGGATCCAGCAGTTTTTAAAACCAGTGAACCATGACCTCACATCAAGTAAAATTGAGATAGGTCTGAGCCAGAGGAAGTTGGCTTGTAGGATTGACCTTTGGAGCCTATCGGGAAGAACCATTTCTCTGAAACTCAGCAAAGGCACTTTCCATAAGAGAATAGTATAATTGGCCCAGTCATAGCTCTTGTGTATCCTCGAGGTGGAGTATTTATTGTTTAAACAGAGAATGCCAAGTGCTTCTGTTTTGTACACAACCAGATACGATTGCAGCTCAAAGAGAAACTTCATTGATGCCAACACAGTTGAAATGCAGACCGAGTGACTAAAAAATAAATGCCTTAGACTGGCATACCGCGGGAAAACAACAAACACTTGTCTAGGGGAATATCTGTGAAAAACAAACAGAAGCCCCTCCTTCAAACCCTAACAGCGTAACAAGACTCAACAGCTTCCATGTGAGCCCAAAAATGGAGGACTTTGTAACACACCTCTCATAAGGTGAAGTTTAATGACAGCCAGAGCCACTTACACTTATCTTGGGTTAAAATATTGCTTCTTCTGGTATGTGCAACAAGGAGTCAATAAAAGAAGTGCTGTCCTGGTTTCTTTGATACCATCTCCGCTGAAATGCGGAGTTGACAGGTCACTTCGCGGAGAAGCCATTTTGAATCAGGACGCGGCTGTTCTCTTCGTTTTATTGAGCAACACTCATCAAAGGACTACAGAGATAGTTGCTCAGTGCATTCAGAAAGCCCAGAAAATAAGATCACAAGGATCAGATTCATAATTAAATGTCGGCCAGTGTCCACTATAGGATTTTGGGGGCCCCGGGCAAGAAGTCCTTTGGAGGCCCTATGGGAAATAACTTTGAATTTTATTACGCATTTTTTGCTAACTCAAGCCCTAAATTGCTAAACAATATTGAATTGTATAGAAAAGATTAAGATACAAACAAACACAAAAGTGAGCTAGTGAGAAATGTCACTTTCCCAGGGGGTCCCTTGGAAGGCGGGGGTTCTGGGCAACGGCCCACTTTGCCCATGCCTTAAACGTCTCTGATGTCGCAGGGAAGGATAACGTCTGAAGGATAGAATTTTTTTTTAACACAAGCAGGCTGACAAACATTCAGCACAGTAAATTTGTGACAAACTGCAAAAACCTGCTCTTTTGGACAAGCCAAAGAAAAAAAAGAAAAGAAAAAAAATAAATCTTTGCTTTTATATTCTGCTTACATTTATATGAACTTTTTGAACCCAAAAAATGAATAACTCAGAATTATAAAGATACTCCAAGACAGAACCCCTGAGCGAACAGTCCAAGCCAGACATCTGTTGAAGGTGCTCTAAAGCCACAAACCCCTATGTTTGGAGCTTGTTGGTGAGCTCTGGTTCACAAGATTAGTAGGGAACTAAGTTTAAGAGTAGGCTGGTGCCACCCGATTATAATGTTATGGTGAATAGAAAAAAGAGGAACAATCCACTGAAAACGCAGGCTAAACAAATATTCTCCGTGATTAACTGATAAATTGTATGACACAAAAATGTACATTTCTTCGAAAATTCCAGGAAGACAAAACATTCCAGTCACAACAAGTTTTTTTATTAGAAAATATGTACCTTTCTAGTCACAATCATACCAAGAAACACTAAAACGGACATCCAGGCGTTATTGTAAGTGGGTCTGAAGTGGAGACTATTTTTACTATTAAAATAATAATAGTATATTTCAGTAATTATGGGATTTGACTTCTGTCCGCTGGAGAGGTTTCCCAAGCTCCATACAGTCCTTAACAACTCGAAGCCAGAAACACATTCGCTGACTTTCAAACCATTACATACAGAGATAAAGAGCTATTAAAATAAGGTGCATAAGAGGTTTAACAAAAACATTTTTGAGAGGAAAGGTTCGAAAAAAGGTAATTGTATTTCCACAAGATAGTAAGAAACGCCAAGATGGGGAAAGGAAAAGTTTGTTAACTTTCCAATAAACATGTGTATATTATACAGAAGAAGAAATTAATCATAAAATAAGTACATTGAAACGATTTTCTAGTCCAACATTGTGTGTCAATCTCAAATAGCAAAACATGTGCGACGTTTTCTACACTTGGGATGGTGACGTTTCCAATTTGAAGTTCGGCCGGGGTATGTATTCCAGGGGGCAGATTTATGAAGGCCTTGCGCCGCCGGTGCGTCATTTTTAACATGGGAAAAAGTGACGCACCGGCGGCGCAAGGCCTTCATAAATCGGCCCCCAGGACCCTAACGGAGGATCCCAGTTTATCCCACCACAACCTTCTTCTCTACCTTCTGTACCGCCTAGAAGACAGAATGAAAGAAGACGCTATGTTTTTTTTGCTTTCGATACCGGAAGAGAAAGCAAAAGACAGAAAGAGGCATTGGTCCATCTGCATCCATCACCTGGTGAACAGCTCCCTCTGCTGGTTTTGTCTGAGAATGGAATGATAACTATTGATTCTATTCTTTGTCCAAAGACCTATGTGTAATTATCGAGCTGTATTTTTGTCACAGAACAGACCACCTTTGCTTCACTTTGTAAATGAGAAAGATAGTAGTTGGTCTGAGGCAAATACAAGTCTTTTTTATTCCTTTTGACGCAAGTAAACTAATTTACTCTAGCCGCAAATTCATACAACTCTCTGCCTTCTCTTCAAAGTCTGGAATGTGCCCTTTAAAGTCTGGAACTGGACAGACATATCCAACAACATGCTGCGGACCCCCTGTTGATGGCAGATCTCTAGTACACATTGGCATTACAGATGTCAGGCACAAACAGGGGCTTATCGAAGCTAGCAACATCTCAAATGCGCCTTTGTGCTTCAAAGACAGACGCCACGGCTCCATGATGTTCAAAAACGATGACGGTTTGGGGCTCATTGGTGTAACTGACTTGGAAGGGTGAATGTCAGTCAGGTGGGGAATAAAAACACACAAATTTAACGTTAACACCAGGTAGGAAAATGGGAAATGTGCAGCTCTTATGTGCAGCTGAAAAGATAGAATTTTCTTTGGTTGGGCACTTAAGAAAGCTCTATTCAAAGTTGTTTAAATAATGTAACTTTAAAATTATTTAAGATTAAAATAAAATACTCTTGTCTTGATTTAGTGGACCGAGGTCTGAATATCTCAAATGATTCAAGAATCCCTGTTGGTTGCTTAAATTCAGAGCGCAACATCAGTCTTCCCACTGGGCTCTGTCCTCTACTGCTGCCCCTGTTTCCAGCCATGCGTTGTGTTGAGATGGGCACTTGTTTTTGTGGTAACATCACCAGACTTTCAGATGCATCAGCCGCCAAGAAATCTCCAGTATTCTTAACAGTCTGGTCTGCCTCTGGGGGGCACAGCAACAAGATCAAGCTGTAGAAGGAGAATGTACTTGTAAAATAGAAGCAGCCCTTGCCATTAGAACAAGTTACAGCACTGAGGACTCACTTCATGCCATGCCTGAACATGGAATGGCAGTCATAGGGCTTTGGGGTTATTAGACCCAATTAAAAAAATCCTTGAAGTAAATCTGTATGTATCCTGAGTGACGCCCGGGATGGTTGAGTCCCTGGAAATATGGCTCGAGTTCAAATGATGCTGAACCCTTTGCTTTTAAGATGTACACCCTTTACAACTCATAAAGAGATGAGCAGACAGGAGATTGTCCATACCTGTACTAAGTTTGACCACAGTTTACCCATAAAAATAAAAACAGACAGGATATTGTCCATACCTGTACTAAGTTTTGTTACTAACAGTATACCCATAAAAATATAAACAGACTGGAGATTGTCCATACCTGTACTAAGTTTTGTTACTAACAGTATACCCATAAAAATATAAACAGACTGGAGATTGTCCATACCTGTACTAAGTTTGGTTACTAACAGTTTACCCATAACAATTTAAAAAGACAGGAGATTGTCCATACCTGTACTAAGTTTGGCTACAAACAGTTTACCCATAAAAATATAAACAGACGGGAGATTGTCCATATGTGAACTAAGTTTGGCTACTAACAGTTTACCCATAAAAACATTTAAACAGAAGGGAGGTTGTCCATACCTGTACTAAGTTTGGCTACTAACAGTTTACCCATAAACATATAAACAGTTGAGAGATTGTCCATATCTGTACTGAGTTTGGCTACTAACAGTTTACCCATACAAAATATAAACAGACGGGAGATTGTCCATACCTGTACTAAGTTTGGCTAGTAACAGTTTACCCATAAAAATGTAAACAGACAGGAGATTGTCCATACCTGTATTAAGTTTGATCACAGTTTACCCATAAAAATGTAAACAGACGGGAGATTGCCCGTACCTGTACTAAGTTTCATCACAGTTTACCCATAAAAATGTAAACAGATGGGAGATTGCCCGAACCTGTACTAAGTTTGATCACAGTTTACCCATAAAAAAAGGAAACAGACGGGAGATTGCCCGTACCTGTACTAAGTTTGATCACAGCTTACCCATAAATATGTAAACAGACAGGAGATTGCCCGTACCTGTACTAAGTTTGATCACACTTTACCCATAAAAATGTAAATAGATGGGGGATTGTCCATACCTGTACTAAGTTTGATCACACTTTACTCATAAAAATGTAAACAGACAGCAGATTGTCCTTACCTGTACTATGTTTGATCACAGTTTACCCATAAAAATGTAAACAGACAGGAGATTGCCCATACCTGTACTAAGTTTGGTTACAGTTTACCCATAAATATGTAAACTGACGGGAGATTGTCTGTACTAAGTTTGATCACAGTTTACCCATAAAAATGTAAACAGACAGGAGATTGTCCATACCTGTACCAGGTTTGATCGCAGTTTACCCATAAATATGTAAACAGACGGGAGATTGTCCGTACCTGTACCAAGTTTGATCACAGTTTACCCTTAAATATGTAAACAGATGGGAGATTGCCCGTACCTGTACTAAGTTTGATCACAAGTTACCCATGAAAATGTAAACAGATGGGAGATTGCCCGTACCTGTACTAAGTTTGATCACAGTTTACCCATAAAAATGTAAACAGACGGGAGATTGCCCGTACCTGTACTAAGTTTGATCACAGTTTACCCATAAACATGTAAACAGACGGGAGATTGACCGTACCTGTACTAAGTTTGATCACAGTTTACCCATAAAAAAGGAAACAGATGGGAGATTGCCCATACCTGTACTAAGTTTGATCAGTTTACCCATAAAAATGTAAACAGTCGGGAGATTGCCCGTACCTATACTAAGTTTGATCACAGTTTATCCATAACAATGTAAACAGACAGGAGATTGCCCGTACATGTACTAAGTTCACTTCGGCTCCGTGGTTCTCTGAACACCTAAGATCTCTTAGGCAGGGGGTCAGGAGACAGGAGCGTCTCTGGCATACCAGCTGGGATCTAAGGGACAAAGAGGCGCCTAAGGTCCTATTGAGGGACTATAAGGCGGAGGTAATAAGGGTGAAACAGGAATATTTTACGTCTCTCACTGTTTCTCTCTCCTCCCCGAAAGAGCTCTTCAAGATTGTTGACTCTCTCACATCCCTTCAGATCCCGGACCCCGTCATTACTTCTCAGCATCTCTGCAACAGCATTGCTCTTTTCTTTCAGACCAAGATCGCTGATATTTATTCAGTTTTAGAGCTGCAAAGGACCCTTATCACTGAGCCTTCTGTCCCCTTTGTCTCTCGGCACCTGATCCTGCTGAGAATTCCTCCTTGGGGCGCCTGGCCTTCTTTCCTCCTCTTTCTCTTCCGGAATTAGACAATCTACTGAATAAAACTAGATCTGGCTCCCCATTAGATGCCTGTCCACTAAAGATCCTCAAGCAGTGCAGGGAATCTCTCCTGCCTCCTCTTCTTGAGATTATGAACAGGGCCATGAGGGACGGCATCTTTCCTCAGCAATGGAAGAGGGCAGTGGTAAAGCCACTGCTCAAGAAACCATCTCTCGACCCTGGGGTATTAAAGAACTTCCGCCCTATCTCACTGCTCCCTGCCCCTGCGAAGATGCTGGAAACCCATCTGAATAAGCATCTCGCAGGCTTCGTGGAAAGTTCAGGTCAGCTGGATTACTCGCAGCATGGTTTCAGGAGGGAACATAGCACCGAGTCTGCCCTCACCATAGTGCTGGACAATATCCGCACATGTGCTGATAAGGGCCTGACCACCCTCCTGATCCTGCTAGACCTCACGGCTGCCTTCGACACCCTTTCTCCCTCGGTTCTAACATCTCGCCTGAGGGAGATTGGGGTTGAGGGGCCTGCCCTGCGTTTGCTGACCTCCTTCCTCGACCAGAGAGAGCAGAGGGTGAAGTTGGGGGACTTCCTATCTCCATCCCTGTCTGTGCATTGTGGGGTCCCTCAGGGGTCGGCATTAAGTCCGACCCTCTTTAACATCTATGTGACCCCACTTGCCAGACTGATAAGCTCTTTCGGGATGGAGGTAGTCTCCTATGCCGACGACACCCAGATCCTCGTCTCTCTCTCCCAGCCTGCCAGCTCGGCTGCCTCCAATTTTAGATCTTGTATGGAGGCAGTCGCTCAATGGATGATCTGAAATTCATTGAAACTAAATGGGGAGAAGACTGAGGTCATGGTGTTCGGAGGAAAGGAAGAGATATGGTCGGCGAGCTGGTGGCCGGACTCACTGGGAGCCTGTCCTGTTCCTGCCACATTGGCCAAAAATCTAGGTGTGCTGATTGACTCTACCCTCAGCATGCGTCAACAGGTTAATAGAACAGTCTCAACCTGCTGGGGCATAATCTATGTGCTGAGGAAAATTAGACACTATCTCTCTCAGCAGGCGAGAAAACAAGTTGTGGTTGCACTTATTGGCTCCCGTCTGGACTACTGCAATGCGCTGTATGCAGGACTAAATAAGGGTCTGCTGCAGCGCTTGCAGGTGGTCCAGAACGCTGCAGCCAAATTTGTATTAGATCTGCCCAGACGTGCCTTGGCCACCTCCGCCAGAAAATCGCTACACTGGCTTCCCATTGAAGATCGGATTCTTTTTAAAACTTTGTGTATGACCTACGGGGCCTTTGCCAGAGGCAGCTCTACTGGGATTGGATCTATCCTGTCCCTCTATAGCCCCTCTAGGAACCTGCGCTCTACCAACAAATTTTTGTTAACAGTTCCACGCATTCGTAGAGCTAAATGGGGCGGTAAAGCCTTTTCTACTCTGGCATCTAAGTGGTGGAATTCTCTTCCGGTGGAGCTCAAGTCCCTCCCCACCATGCAGTCATTTAGAAAGGCTCTGAAAACTCGGCTTTTCGCGAAGGCATATTTGTAGTTGTGTTCTGCCTTTATGTTTTGATCTGTTGTTAGGCGCCTTGATGCCTTCGGGTTTTAGTTGCGCGGTATAAATTTTATTTAATTTCATTTTCATTCAAGTTTGATCACAGTTTACCCATAAAAATGTAAACAGACGGGGGATTGCCCGTACCTGTACTAAGTTTGATCACAGTTTACCCATAAATATGTAAACAGACGGGAGATTGCCTGTACCTGTACTAAGTTTGATCACAGCTTACCCATAAATATGTAAACAGACGGGAGATTGCCCGTACCTGTACTAAATTTGATCCCACTTTACCCATAAAAATGTAAATAGATGGGAGATTGTCCATACCTGTACTAAGTTTGATCACACTTTACTCATAAAAATGTAAACAGACAGGAGATTGTCCATACCTGTACTAAGTTTGATCACAGTTTACCAATAAAAATGTAATCAGACAGGAGATTGCCCATACCTGTACTAAGTTTGATCACAGTTTACCCATAAAAATGTAAACAGACGGGAGATTGCCCGTACCTGTACTAAGTTTGATCACAGTTTACCCATAAATATGTAAACAGACTGGAGATTTTCTGTACCTGTACTAAGTTTGATCACACTTTACCCATAAAAATGTAAACAGACGGGAGATTGCCCGTACCTGTACTAAGTTTGATCACAGTTTACCCATAAATATGTAAACAGATGGAAGATTATCTGTACCTGAACAAAGTTTGATCACAGTTTACCCATAAAAATTTAAACAGAGAGGAGATTGTCCATACCTGTACCAAGTTTGATCACAGTTTACCCTTAAATATGTAAACAGATGGGAGATTGTCCATACCTGTACTAAGTTTGATCACACTTTACCCATAAAAATGTACACAGACTGGAGATTGCCCGTACCTGTTCTAAGTTTGATCACAGTTTACCCATAAATATGTAAACAGACGGGAGATTGTCTGTACCTGTACTAAGTTTGATTGCAAACAGACTTACAACACCTTGGGCCTCATTTATGAAAAGTGATGCATTACTGCGTGAAAACAGCAATGCATCACTTTTCATTGCGCCCTCCTTGTGACATGCTGGATGCTTCATATTTACCATATGACGCATCATGTTGCAAAGAGTTACAGATACATCAGTATTTCTGACGTATCTGTAGGCACAAAAATGAAGCATTGCTGGAGTGTGTCACAAAAGTGACACATCTTCAGCAATGCGCCCTTTAACATGGGCAAGTCCCATTTCAATGTGCCTGCATCAGTCTTATGCCTGCTGTGAGGTAGATATTGACGCATTTGCATCCTAGAAGTGGCGCAATGAAATCTCATAGATTTCACTGCGTCACTTCTTACAGGGTTACTTGCGGGGGAACGCCCACCCTGCATACATTATACCTGGTTCAGGTATAATGTGGCACAGGGGTTTACAAAGTTACGCATCTACCTTGATGCGTCACTTTGTAAATATGACGCAACATGGTACATTTTTACGCCGCTGGTGCGTCACAAAAAGTGACGCACCGCCGGCGCAAAAGTGACGCAAGGGCTCATAAATAAGCCCCCAAGTTCTTTACTACTCGCAGATATGGAAACAATGCTCCATTCAAGCATAAATCTGACCACCAGGGGTCACCATAACAGAAATAATCTTCACATTCACAAAACAACAATTCTGCTACTCAAGTAATAGGAAAGGTCATTTGACAGGCAGCAGTGCAGCCTACTTGAAAGGTATTACTGAGCTGTTGAAACTGTGATGTGATACAAAGTATCCACAATAAAAGGGAATCGCCTCTTGTTTGAGTGACTTAACAAAGGCCTGAAAGCGATCTGCTCTCCAAAGAGACACATTTCGTGTTCAGGCGATGTCTCCCATCGAGCTGAAGCCGCCGCCACCTTATTCATTCTTAGCTAAATCACCCTTTGTGGCAGCGCCAGGAAGTAAAACGAGGCTGTGGCAGTTTCACATAAAATCAGCGAGAAGTGCTGATGTAAGACTTGTTCTGAGACACTGTTCTAAAATGTTTGCACAATATTTTAGTGCGAACAACGTCCTTGAGTCCAAAGGGGACGCAAGCGTGTTTCGCACTAAAATATAGCATAAACACTGGATTTGCATTTGGTTTCATTTTTCAGAAATTCAACACAACAGCATTTGTTAAATTTCACCAAGGAACTATACAACACACCAGAGCACAATCAAAACACTATCACACAACAAAATATGACAAGTCGCAACACATCAAACCACAACAGAACGCAGCAAAACACAAAAATGCACATTACCATGCAACATTACTGAACTGTAGTATTGTGTTTTTCAAGCTGTTGTGCCGTTGCACCTCAGCTGCAGTCTGTTTAAATACATGCAAACATCCTTGTCATGTTACCACCACTACTACCCTGATTTCAAGATACAGAGGAAAACATTGTTTGCACCAAGTACTCCCCTATTTACCACCATGGTCATGTAATAACACTAACCACAAATGTTTTCTTCTCTGCCGTTGGATATTTAGGAATACCCTTTCGATGTCGGCTAAATGTACACATGATATTGTACAGAACACACTTTGCAGTACTTTGCAGCAAGAAGATGGAACATTTACCTACAGGGTCGGATTGGTAAGGCGGGCACTCAGGCAATGGCCGAGGGTGCGGTTTCCGAGTTCCAGCTGCGGGCCCCTTATTTGGGCAGCCTGGGGGCTGTCTTTGCTGTTCGGATGCCTCCAGCAGCCCAGTGGGTGCCTGAGTGGCTTTTCCGGAGGCAGATGGGCTTCCATTACCTCCCTTTTATCAACAGGCAGAGGTGTCACTCCCTTTCTCTCTCTTGGCCGGCCAATTAATGTGTGAATACTAAGCAGGGGGCCTGAGCAGAAGTGGCCTCACTTGTTTTTCAGGTGTGTTTCACCAGTGCGAACTAATCAGTATATTTTTAAAATCTAAATAAAGTTAAGAAAACATGCCTCTGTCAGAGACCCCCACCACCTTCTTTTTAAAAACCTTCACCGAAGCAGTGCTTTGCGGAAAGGCAATATGCAAATGTGGGCCACTTTTCTTTAGTGTGCCCGGGCCGATTTTTAATCCCAATCCAACCCTGCTGGGTTATGTACCTCTTTTATTTCGCTGCTCCCTTTTGCCTCCATTGACGTGCCCTTCACAAACATAATGTCAATTCCTTGTGGCTGCTCTCAGAACATCACTCATCCACAAACATGAACTGAAGGTACAGCTATGTGAGTTTTGTGTAGGTCAGTTTAACTGGTTGTCCACTCTCCTTCTGTCGTAAAAAGTCAGAATCTGATGTCAGAGATCTTAAAGTGAGGGTGGCGAAGGGGTAGATCACAATAAAAGACTCCACTCAGCTTCATGCAAATAGGGTGCACCGAACTTCCATATCAAATTATTTCTCTTTGGAGTATGTCCTGGAGCAAGAGTTGAGAGAAGGCGGAGAGTATGTCTACCTGTTCTATGAGAACTGCTAAAGTCCATGTGCTGAAGGACCATAGCATGGGGCTAGATCAGGGCACAAGTCCTAAAAAGAAAAGTGGGGGGACTAACCAGGTTAGGCAGCATGCAAGTGAAACCATGACACGTGTCATCACAGCGCATGATGTCATGAGACGCGTGACATTGCACGTGCCATCACAGAAAGTGACCTCACTGGAAGTAACATCACAAGAAGTGACATCAGATATTAAGACCTCACACATATGTTTATCAGGTCTATCATGAGTACATTTAAGCACATTATGAGACTTACCAAATGAGATTTGTCCTTGGGGCTGTGCCAAAAAAGTGGCACAATCCGATGCAGAATATGGGCCTCAACTAATAAATACATTTTTTTTTTTTAGACCATGCCACAAACAAATTGCCAACAAGGAGAAGCATGGTAGTAGATCTGTTATGCTAAATTGGTTGCAAAGTCTACATTTTAAAATATTTGATTTGGTCAAGGCATCTGCTGTGAAGGTGCCCAGTAAGTCTCAGGGAATAGTAATAATGGTGAGAACTCTGGTGGTTAATGCACTTGCTGGTGAGATCTGTGTTTTGGTAAAGTCCCAGATTTGAATCAAAGGTGTAGAGAAGGTAAAAGTGTCTCCTGCAAAGCACATCATCTAACATTCAGATGACAGATTTTTATTTTATGTGGATAAGTGGGTTACTGCTTTTAACACAGAGATCCCTTTGTTACCTGCAGTTCATAAATTGTAATCCTTCTAAAAGAGGTATGAAGGACATGTAACTCCTACACCTTGTAACCCTCACTGTTTCATGTAACTCATCTTGTACATTGATTTACACATGTACACGATTTATTGAGAATGTATAATGTGTATGTTACGTAAAGAGCTCTGACACCCTGCATTGAGTGGCATAGCGTTATAAAAGAAATAAAATAGTGCTATTGAAATTGTTATTTGTGTAATCACTGGGACACAACAACACACCTGACATTCTTATAGTGCATGCATCTATTATATACAAGGACTGAACAAAGGCAAAAGCTGCCTCTCTTAAGTACTTGTGAAGAGATAACAAACTGTGTGCCTTTGTTTCCCCTCTGTGGCATTTATATTGTGTGAGGTTCCAGGCCGCCTCCAGTCACGATGTTAAAAAAAAGCAGGCCTGATGGCCCCTTAACTTCGGTCCAGCTGGAGGTAAAAAAAAGTTTGAAACAAAAAAATATTTTTATTTGAAAACTATTTATTAACAAAAATATGAATCGTTACATACATTTAGCCTATTTACTTCCTAGCCTATAACACCACACAACTCACAGCCCACATAAAAAAATGTATTTGCATAATTAAAATAATAATTATCAATCAGACATTATTAAATAAAAAACAAATTAAGACACATTACATTTAAATAACTCCCCACCCTTTACACCTATTATTCCCCCAACCAACATCTAAAATTAAACTGTAAAAAAATGTGTTAGACAATAAATAAATAAAAAAATTGTATTTAACGACAAATTATAAAATAAGTAAAATTAATGTACTCCCTACCCTTTACCCCTATAAACCCCAAAACGAAACACAAACAATAATAATTAAACAATTACCCTAATTAATGATCAATTAACTAATTTATACTAATTATCAACTAATTAATAATTAATAAAAAATAAGTTACTTCCCATCCTGTACCCCTAAAAACCCCACAACCCCCAACCCATAGCTAAAATTAATTACACAATATCCATATTTAATTGCCAGTTAAATATTTAATATTAATTAACAAATAATTATTAATTAAAAATGAATGACTTCCCCTCTTTACTCCTATAAACCCCTACAAGCCACACATACAATTAATTATACAATTACCATAATTAATTGTCAATTAATTGATTACTATTAAATAACAGTAATTAATAATTATTTTAAAAAAAATTACTTACCACCCTTTACCCCTATAAACCCCTATGAACCCCACAACCTGTACCTAAAATGTATTACACAATTACTATAATTAATTGTCAATTCATTAATTAATATTAACGAACAAATAATTATGAATTAATTACAAATAATTTCCCACCCTTTACTCCTATAAACCCCACAACCTGCACCTAAATTTGACCCCAAAAAATTCAAAACATAATTAACATTATAAAATCTCAATTAAATAAATAAAAAATATTCATTTGTTTATTATAATTAAATTACTTCCCGGGGGGCGTGGCTAAGCAAGCCACGATGGCGGCCGTGTTTTGCTGAGGCTCCGCGGTCAGGCTAGCACTATACCCAGTCCCGAGGATCGCCGTGAGCCCCACGCCGCAAAACTGCAGACCGGAACACCCCTGCACACCGGAGCGTCGACCACGGTGACTCTGCCCGCGCTGGAAAGGGCGAACTGACTTCGGGAATACTCCCACCGGAGCCGCGCGCCGAGACCCAAGATGGCAGTCGCGGCCTGATGACACTGCTCTCCCCGAGACCCCCAAGGCATAGCGGTGAGGTGACTGCCTGCGGACTACCCGGATCGGGCGGCGTCCTGGTTCCTGGTGGCCACACCGAGCAGCCCACGGAGCCTGCCGTCATCGCCACACCCGTCGCTGGAGGTAGGCACGAGGCGGAGGCCCACTGCATGACTGGGGCGCCGTCCGGTGCCACCCGACGCCTGCTACCCAGAGGTGCCTGACCTCAACATGGCGCCCGTGCACGTCTTAGAGGGGTGGCAACTGAGGAGCTCCCGGCTGCCCTTCTGGAGCCCCTGCCTGCCGCGCACCACCCACACGCTCCTGCTGCCTGCTGCCTGCTGCCGGGAGGTTGGGCTGGCCTCTTCTCCCGGCCAAACGATCGCTACGGCCACCTGGCCCTGCCGAAGCGTCCAGAGGCCTGTCCCCCCGTTGCGGGGACCACCGGAGCGGAATTACCGACACTCACGACGAGGACAGCCGGCGGGGAGTCCCCGCAGCCTCTGCCCCTGCTTCGCCCATCAAATGCGAGCACATCACCGCTCTGGAGCCCAGGGCCTGGTGGGCTAGCCCTTGACCGCCCTGCACCTGTTGTGGCCACGCATTCTACCCTGACTAGGATCTGCTCGAGTGACCTCTCCTCGAGGGGCCCGCCTCTCCCTGCCCTCGCTGACACCCAGTGCCCCACCTGCTGTTGGCATGGGGAAATATAAGGGCACGCAGGTGACCGCCGTCCCTGAAACGGCCCCCGAGAACATGCCACACACCCGGACCTGGCCGCAAACCCACGCGCCACAAATCGACCCCACCTTATCGGCGAAACTAGACCAGGTACTGGCGGCCATAGAGATGTCCCGATTATCGATGGAGGAGCGTCTGGGCACCCTCTCTACGGACATCAGCTTGGTCCGCGACGACCACCACAAACTGGCGGACAGAGTGAAGGAAGGGGAGAGGATCTTGACCGACCTGCAACCCGCCGTGAAGGCGCAGGGGACAGATCTGCGGGAGGTCCTGTGCCGCGTGGCGGCCCTTGAAGAACGCACAATCGATTTGGAGGGGTGGTCGAGACGCTGCAATATCCGCGTCCTGGGCCTTCCGGAGGGAATTGAGAACTCAGACCCCTGAACTATATGGAGTCATGGACCAGGTCTTTCACTCCCGAGGCGGAACGCTCGGCGTTCTTCTCCATTGAACGAGCTCATAGGGTACCCGCCCGGAAACCAAGAGCAGGCTTCCCTCCAAGACCCATGTTAGCCAAGTTCCTACATTTCCGTGACCGTGACGTGGTGCTCCGCGCGGCCCGGGCGGCGGGCCCCTTGCAGGTGGAGGACCAGCAGATCATGGTGTTCCCGGACTATGCTCGAGAGGTTCAGCAGCAGAGGTCCACATTTCTCGAGGTTAAAAGACGCCTCCGTGCAAACAATGTCCAGTACTCCTTGCTGTTCCCAGCCCGCCTCAAGGTCTTACACATGGGCACGGCCATCTTCTTCGTCACCGCCGAGGAGGCGCGAGATTGGGCTGAGCTCCACTGCCCATTACTACCCAAGGCGGGAGTCCAGCGAGACCAGAACAGTCACTCGCGGAGATCCAGGATACGTGGCCTGAAGCGCCCCCAGGCGGACCCCTCCAAGAGCCAAGGATCCTCCGCCGCGAGATCGCCTGATTTAACGCAGATCATGCGAGAGCTCTGAGAGCGGTGGTTGAACTGCACTCGTCACCCCTAGCACCAGACCTGGAGCGCCAACCACACCTATTCACTCCCGAAAAAGACCGTGACAGTGATGGCACGATGTCGGGAATAGGTCTGGCCTCTTCCCCCCTAGTCATCCCGCAAACGATGGACGCTATCCTGGATGGACGACCTGGCACCTCTGAGTGATATGTGAATGGATTGTATCCTCTTTATGAACACCTTACTTACCCAATGCGCTCTGAATCTGCTTAAGCGCTCTTCCTATGTAGGCTCACACGCGACATACACCTCTCCTGCAAAAGCTCGATCAGCGCCCAGCCTCGCATACACACGCGCTGCCACCCCCGCAGTTTCTTGTTGTATTCTTCCCCTAGTGGGACACTAGTTTGGATATACCGCCCCCGGTGATGTATCCCCTGCATTGGGACTGTTTCCCACCCCCTGTTACAACAGTTTTCCCTCCTGGCAGTTCCTGTCCCTTCCCCCCAGCAGCAAGACGTGCACGGGCATGTACACGATATACAAACTCACATTCCCTCGGGTCTACTGGGTGTTCTCAGTTGTTTGCACAGACTCTGATTGATGGCAGTTCCACGATCAGACGTTAATGTCCTCACACTCAATGTACGGGGGGCCTCCACACGCCTAGTAAGCGCTATTCTGTTTACTCATACATCAAGCGCATGACGGCCAGAATTGCTCTCCTACAGGAGATGCATATTAACGGCACCGAATTGGGCAGGCTGCAGGCTAAATGGCGCGGGACGTTCTGTGCCACGACATACTCGGCTTTTGCGCGCGGCGCCTTAATCTGGTTTAGGCCAGGTAACCCCTTCCAGGAACTCAAGCGGGTGGTGGACAGGGAAGGCAGGTACCCTCTACTGGAGGGGCTCTTAGACGGCCAGGGGATCCTCTTAGGCAGCATATACGCCCCTAACACTGAGCAGGACAAGTTCTGGGATCACCTTACGGGAGTCTTGGCCCAATTCACTGCTATTTCCTGGGTCTTGGGAGGCGATTACAACTGCACGCTTGACCCTTCCCTGGACCGTTCGTACCCTCCCCCTCCGCGCTCCCCGGCCCCCCAACAATCAGAGTTGTTCCGAGCTTGGGCCACACACTGGGCGCTCACCGATGCTTGGCGACACTTACATCCTCATGCCCGCCTTTATTCGTTCCACTCTATCCCACACAACCTTCGGGTCCGCCTTGACAGGTTTCTGTGCTCCGCGCAGATCCTTCCTACGATCGTCTCTGCGGACTACCTGGGACATGTCATCTCAGATCATGACGCTCACATACTGCGGCTCACCTGGCGTCCCCCACACCCACCTGTCCCTACCTGGCGACTACCTAGGGAATGTCTGACTGATCAGGTGTTCTGAGACTCGCACACACGCAGCATACAGGACTACTTCACACACAACACGAACACAGCTTCTTCGGCATTGATAGAGTGGGATGCGTTCAAGGTGGTGGCACGAGGGGAGTGCATTAAACAAATCACAGGGCTCCGCCGCACGTTGGAACAGGCACTTACAACCACGGAACAGCGCCTGGCTACACTCACTAAACGAGCTGATCCCTCAGAGGAACACGCTGCGCTCACAGCTGAAGCAAAGTCAGCCTACCAGGCAGCCTGCGCTGATCTCCGGAAATATAATTTCAGGGCCTATGCCTCCAGAGTCCATAGAGACAGAGACAAAACGGGTGCGATGCTCGCGTGGCTGGCGCGACAAGACTCCGAGACTAGGCCGATCACGGACATCGTCAACCCGGAGGGTGAGCTCGTGCGCTCCCAGGCGAAGATTCTTCTGGCGTTCCAACGCTATTATGCCGTAGTGTACGGCGCCCCGATCTCGCTTCCTCCGTCGTCTGTCACCCATTTCCTCGATCCGCTGTCACTACCCATCGTCTCGGATGCTGACAAACTCACGCTCAACGCCAAAATAGTGCCTTTAGACATCACTCAGGCGCTACGGGCCCTGTCCCGCAATAAAGCCCCAGGTCTCGACGGCTTCCCGCTAGAATACTATTCGACGTTCTCCCCTCTGGTGGTCCCACGCCTGGCACAGGTGTTCGTGACGGCCCTCGATCAGGGAGTGTTACCCCGCTCGCTGCGGGAATCGGTAATCGTAACCTTTTTAAAACCGCACCGGGACCCACATCTTATGGGCTCGTATCGCCCCATCACACTACTGTCTGCAGACTGTAAACTCCTCGGGAAGGTATTGGCAGACAGATACACCCAGATCATATGCCCGCTGGTCCACCCGGACCAGTGCAGCTTTGTCCCAGGGAGGAACACCTCACAGAACATCCGCCGCGTCTTCCATGTTCAGGACCAGGTACGGGACAGGTATCCTCGCTCTGCCTGTCTCATCCTGGACCTGGAGAAGGCGTTCGACACTTTCACATGGCCATACCTTTTCTCGGTCCTACGCCGCTTCAACATCGGCCCTGTACTCATGGCGTACACGAGTCTCCTATATACGGACCTGTCTACACGGGTCCGGATTGGGAGACACATTTCGGCGGCGTTCGAGGTCCGGCGAGGCACGAGGCAGGGGTGCCCCCTCTCGCCTCTCCTCTTCACCCTTGCAGTCGAACCACTGGCGATCAGGTTTTGCCGGGAGGGTCTGAACTGGGGCATCCCACTCGCGGGAGTCACGCACAGCGTCTCCATGTACGCGGATGTCCTCCTCATCTATGTCCGGGATATTACAGCCGACCTCACCCCCATATGGACGGCGCTTACCGAATTCGCGGACGCCTCGGGCCTCCGTGTGAATTGGAACAAATCCACGGTATACCCCTTCCACCCGGACCTACCACCCCGCGATACCTGGCTGGGGACGCAAAGGATCTCATGGTCGGCGGAAGCTCCCAGATACCTAGGGGTCCGACTTTACCATTCTCCCGCTGACATCTTCGGGGGCAATCACTGCAGGGCGCTCGCGAGCCTTTGACCGACGGTTGCTTTCTGGACCAGACTCCCACTGGCCCTGATAGGGCGAATTGCCCTAGCTAAAATGATAATGCTTCCACGGCTCCTATATCATTTTACCAACTTACCGGTGGTCCCACCCAGGTCCTTCTTCCAGGACCTCAATTCCCTCCTAGGTGCCCTGATCTGGGGATCGGGCCGGCACAGGGTAGCCATGAAAACCCTTCTGCTTCCCACCACCCAGGGAGGCCTCGGAGCCCCATCCTTTGAGTCCTACTTTCTGGCGGCCCAGCTCCAATGGTTGTCGTACTGGATCGCGGACCGACATACACAAGAGGCCAGCACCTCAACGGGTAGGATTACGACGCCGGAGCTCACCCGTCTTCTTCTCCCGGGCACTAAACCGCGGCGCACATATCCTCTACAAGTCACGGTAGCGCGTCAATGTATGCTTCGGATCCACCGGATGTCTCCCGAGACAACCCCATATTACCCGTTGCTCCCGTTGGTCGGCTGGCCCAGGTTAGATACATACTTCCCGGCATTCGATCGCCTAATCGCCGAAATTGATCTCCCCCCCGGTCAATTCCTCCGATATCGCCAGCTCCTCGAAAGTTTCCGTCCTTACCACAACCTCCAGGCCGGCGAACCAGACACGCATCCAGTTATACACGCAATCCTGCACATGGATGTGGGATGCCATTTGGTCACTTGGTTATACAAGGCGATACGGGAACTCTCGTGTACTCCCCTAGTGTCCTTGCGCACCACATGGGAGGAGGACATCGGGCGCCCACTACACGACTCGGAATGGATCAAGGCGCTTGAAGCCCCAAAACGTACATCTAGGAACGCCCGTTTTAAAAACATCCAATATTACATATTACACAGGGCGTATCTGACACCGGCGCGGCTGCAAAAATTTTACCCCACTACACAATTCCTTTGCCCCAGATGCCACTCCCCAGATGCAGATTTCCGTCACATGTTCTGGAGCTGCCCGGACCTCCACCCCCTGTGGCAGACGGTGCACACCACACTAAAAGACCTCACGGGTCTCACAACCCTAGCCACCTGGGAATCCAGCACGTTGGGCATTTTCCACATTCCGAAACAGCTCCCGGCCCACAGGCGTTTTGTATCCCTAGTGTTACTGCTAGCGAAAAGATGTATAGTTATGCACTGGCGATCATTAGAGGGCCCCCCTACAGCAGCATGGACAGGGGCAGTTTGTAAATGGGCAGCAGCGGAAGAGGACGCCCTACGGGAGGAGGAGGCTAGAGGTGCCCGTAAACACCCAATCTCTATGGAATGGGCCATGCTACTGCATCGTTTCCGACAGTTAACGCGCAATGATGAGCCGGCCACACCTACACCTACAACTGCACCCACCCCGACCGATCCCCCACCTCCGCCCCCGCGAGCCTGCAGCCCCTTACCAACGACTAGTGCCGTGCTTTGGCGATTCGCAGTCCCACACTAATACCTAGCTTCCGAGGCGACTGGCCCGATGCCCAATCAGACATGACACTCCCGCCCTTTGGCAGCTGCCTCACTGTAAGCGCGAGTCACTGTCCCCTCTAACGCCCGACCCCCAACTCTTCTTGATATGCCCGTGCAAACGCCCAAATGCTCCCTCCCCGAGTTCTGTCCCCCCAGTTACTTGGCAACACCACTGTACGGACTCTGCAGACCCAATCCAATGATCCCCATGATGGTGACTCACATGCTTGAGCTTGTTTTCCTTTCTCCTTGAATTTTATCCTGCTTTTTCTAGCTTATGTGATTACCTACATGGTCTGTACTGTTCAGGTAACGAAATGCCAATAAAAACAAGTTTAAAAAAAAAAATTAAATTACTTCCCACCCTATTCCCCTATAAACTCACAACCCGCTACAGAACTAAAAAACACAACATTTAATTAAAATAAAATGAATAACTACTAAAAAGTGTAACACATATATTAAAAAACATCAGCAATACGTACACAAAAAATACATCACATACATTTATAATATATGCAAAAAATACATAACTAATTAAAAAATCGATATTTTAAACAATTATATTTTTGTAAACGATACTAATAACTTCTATGTTTTTAAAAGCGATATTTCTTATCTTAAAGTCGATATTCTTGACCACAGTATTCTTGCTGTGGATATTTCTGTGTCACGATATTTAAAACTCGATATTAGTGTAAGTCGACATTTACAACTCTATATTTTGACTGAATACCATGGGAGTCTTCAGGTCAAAATCTTTCTACTTACAGTGTGGAGTCCCTTAGGGCTCCTCTCTAAGTCCACCCGTATTCAATTTGTATGTGGCCCCTCTTATGGGACTGATAAGATCATATAATTTTTCTACAATGTCTTTGTGGTCCCATAAACAACAACACTGAAGAGGTGGCTTTTTTTTCAACAAATGCATGAGTACAATTTTACACTGGATGAGCACCCTTTGCGTAAAATTAAACTCAGGAAAGACGGAGGTTGTTCTTTTCGGGCAGGAAACCTCTTTTTGGAATACGTCTGGGTGGCCAGAAGCCCTTTGCTCACTTCCTGTACCAGTGTATAAAACTAGAAATAGTGGGATAATTTTTGATACAAACATTTCCTTTAGGGAACACACCAACCACCTAACATCCTCATGCTTTCACACACTTAAAATTCTGAGGAAAATCCTACCTCTTCTACCATCAGACTTACAAAAAACAGTGGTCACCTCACTGGCACTATCAAAACAAGATTATTGTAATGCCCTCTATGTTGGAGCCCAGCAATGTGTTCTGGGTATGCTCCAGAGACTGCAAAAATGCAGTAGTTAGAGTCGTGAAAAAATAAGAAAGTTTAAACCTGTGACTAGAGCTAGAGAAGAACTCCACTGGATGCATATCTAAAAAAGAGTTGCCTTTAAAGCACTCTGTATTTCCTGCAAAGCATTGCACCTTCAAGGCCCTGAATCTCTGATGAACACATTTTCATGGTACACCCCAAACAGACCACTATGTTCTTCCACTACTAAGAAGCAGTCCATTTTTCGCATCTGCAAAGCCATCTGGGGAGGTAGAAGCTTTTCTCCCATCACATCCTGTCTTTGGAATCATATGCCAGAGTACCAAAGGAATACCCCCATATTTTAGTATTCAGAAAGCTTCTTAAAACTTGGCTGTTCCCTTTCCCTCTGTAGACTCTATATCCTGATCTTCTTTTCCTTGCATTGCAGGCAGCGCCAAGACGCTCCAGGGCATGCAATGAGCCTTACAAATCAAAACCTAACTATGCTGTTAAACTTCAGAGCAATCCAGTGAACATAAGGCAAAATGGGAGAACACATGAGCAAATATCAGTGTGCACACCCTGCCTCCCCCCCAAAAACACACCCTCTCCAAGTGACTTTTTTCCAGTTTGAATTTGAAAACAACTTCCAGGCACCAAGGTTGGCACAGGGACTTGAAGACAGTCAGTAGGAAAGTTTGACAGGTCTCACACTTATGTGGAGCATTATAGATTCCTTCAATAAAGCATACCTTTATATTTATCTTCCTCTGAAGAGGAAACACTGTCCAAAGAAGACAGTTTTCAAAAGGCCAGGCCCATATCTGAATCTAGGACAAGAAGAAAATGAAGAGTTTTTTCCATACATATGGATCCATTATTAGACCTTGAAGTCATGTTCATAAGGTCTCTGTTGACTTTGGACTAATGCAAAGCTCCCTCTTTGCTACATGGAATCCAGAAGAGGAATTCCACTGCGGCGTTGGACGGGAGAAGGAAGTTTGTCAAAGTTTTCACAAAGCTGAAAATTACAATGAGCTGTAATGTGCAATTTCTAATCAGTCCAAGAATAACACAAGCATTCTGGTAAGATGTTTCCCCTTTACTCTGACGCAGTAGCTTCCTCCTAACAAAACAACGATAGAGGAGGAGCTGGATGTTCACCTTTACCCAGGATTGCCTGAACCACAAACGATTATGCAAAACGAGTCACAATAACTGCAACAGGTTCATTTGTGGCCATTCTGTGTTTTTGTTGATGGCTTTAGGCATAGAGGGTTGAGAATTGGGCCTAATCAATAAAGCTATGCACTGATCCACGACAGAAGGCCCACTCTCAAGTGAAGAAGATAGCAGAACAGTGGAAAAGAGGCAGGTTGAGAAACAGGAAGCATGGTATCCCTGGCTTTCGAATGTATGATAATGCATTGTGGGATGCATAGAACTCCGTATCATTCTCAGAATCCATGTCTGTGTCCAATATTTGCTCTTTGTACACGGAATGACAGACTGGTTCATGCCAGTTTAGAAGCGAGTATACGCTGCCCTACTAAAGGCTCAATTCTGATGCGGTTTGGAGAGCTTCCCGACTGAATGGGTTTGGGAATGGTTTCCGACCGAATCGGATTGGGAGAGTCCAACCAACCGAGTACGATGCATCCTGTTGTTTCCAGATAGGATTTGGTTGACTCTCATTGACTTCAATGTGCCCCCCCCAGTCCTCATAGAGGAGGCCGCGGAGGGACGGGGGTCCTGATAGGACCCCCCAAAGTTCCTTTTGGAAAGCCTTTCCACATCGGAAAGGCCAACATGAAAGGTTGCTGGAAACTGATGTCATAATCCCGACGGTGGAGCTGAGGCTGGCTCTGCCGTCATTATGGGATTATGACCAGTCGGGAGCGCAGCAGAAAGCCCCTGCAGATTTCCCTCTACCCGCTGTCATTGTGATACGGCGGTCAGAGTAAAATCTTCGATGTCAGGTGGAAAGCCACCAACAGCTTGTCAGAGCCTTTCCACCGACATCAAAATCAGCTCAAAGTTACTTTTAAATCAGAGTTTGTGAATACCGAAAACATGTAAACATCCACAAAAGTGTAAGTCTACTTTTGTTAATCAGACTCTACATATTTGTAGCAAAAATGCATCAAAATTTGTGTTATGAATCCATACTACTTGGATTATTTTATACCACCAAATAACACTCATGGATTGCTTGTACCTAGGTTGTTGAAGATGTACTTACGTTATTTTTTCACTTTTCGAACACAAATCTTCAGCTCTTGGGGCAGCTGCTTCCAATCTGCATGGACAAACCGATTTTCTAATTGAATTTGTCTATGATCATCTATCTTTCTGTTTTGAGAAATATGGCATGGGTCTGTCTTGTGATATGATTTTTGTTTTACAATAATTTCTAAGGAAAGTTCACCATTTCTTTAACAGCTGCAAAGCTAGGAAGAAAATAACGGCAGCGCTCAACCAGACCAAATACTGGCTAATGCACAAGGCATACTGGACACCGGCCCGTCTGGCCGCTATGGGGATCAGAGACAGCGATACATGCTGGAATTGCCACAAAGCGAAGGGAGACCTAGAACACCTTCTGCTCAGCTGAACCCCAAGGTCAGGGGATTCTGGAACAGAATTGGGACACTCATCAAGGAGATCACAGGAATAGACATACACATAGATTTCCTAAACCTAGTCCTAGGCTTTATGTCTCCGTCAATCACAACGACAGAAGATCGCGACCTCATTGACCTATTGCTAACGGCGGCAGTCAAAACGGTCCTAAGTAACTGGAAGGACACCTCAAAAGCCGCGCCCCAAGCATGGCTCAACTGGGTCACGTTCCTAAGGGGGGCAGATAACATCACATCACAGCGAAACACTCTCCGAAAACCCACAGGCAGGCGAACATGTGGGGACCCCTAGACCTCTACCTAACATCACATAAACCCCCATAAGCGCAGAACCCAGACACAACAGAATGGACACACCTTCCTACGCACCAAGCCCTCTCTCTCTAGACCTCGACCTCTATCACCCCTCCCCCCCCCCTCCACTCTAATGTCCGGGGCTGGGGAAAGGAATACCAACGAACAACGAAGCGCCGCAAAGGAGGAAGCATAAAACAAAGACCAACAGAACATGGACAATCAAACTATCACCCCCCCCCCCCCCCCGGCGCCCCTTCCTTTCCCTCTTTTCTTCTTTCTTCTTTCTCTGATTTTCCACTCATGTATATCTCGTGCTCCATGTAAATATATGTTTTTTTTACTCAATAAAAATAAAAAAAAGCGCTCTGCAATAAAAAAAGAATGATATATCTGACGTATTATATTATTTGTTTACAGTGCAGATTACACACAGCCAAATTCCCAGGGCCCTACATAAAAGTTGCGAAAAATAATAATAATAGAAAAACAGGTGCCATTTTAATTTACAAATCACCAAAAGATAAATAAATGAAAGCATCACATGTAAAGCAAGATATCATAATAAGAACAACATGAAGAAGCGTGGTAAGAGTGTACACAAACCAACAAAGCAGTGCTGTTGCCTGCTTAAAACAACACTGTGCAGCAATACCTTCACAGGTGACCTTTTACTCTTGTGTAAGTCATAGAACCATGCTGACATCTCTCATGAACCTACCGGGGTTCCTGTCTATTACTTTGTCGATGGGCCCAGAAGTGTGATATTTATCCGAGTACCGCGCCACATCTAAGAAGGGATATAAATACCACTAGAGCACAAAAATAGCCACCGACCTACAGGATGTCCAAGAAAACAAATATTGATCCTGCTGACAAGGAAAGATACAGAAATGACACAATACAGGTTTGCAGAAACCAAAGAGTACGTCAGAATGGATCTGCTGCTTAGTTATTATTACCTGTGAACGGGAAACGGCCTTTACAACGTGGGCTGAGCCACGCGCGCTGTTTCCCCGCAAGCGGAACCACGCTTGCCTTAACCACGCATATGCGTGTTTAAGGCAGTGCGCGGTCTAGATACACGGATGGGCGTGCCCAAGAAGAGGAAGGATCGGGAGACGTGGACCTGATTTAGTAAGATTTTTATTTTTTGGGTTCAGGTTTTGGGGGGTCGTTTTTAGGGTGAAGTCGTTTTTAAGGCTCAGAGGGGGTCAGCGTTTTTTTCAGGGCTCTGGCGGTAGGGGTTGTTTTAGGGCTCGGGGAATCGGGTTGCTTTTTAGGGCTGAAGGGATTGGGGTTGTTTTTAGGGTTTAGGGGGGCAAAGTTATTTTTAGGGTTCAGGGTCTCAGTTGTTTTTAGGGCTCACGGCGTTGGGTTTGTTTTTAGGGCTCAGGGGGTCAGGTTTGTTTTTAGAGCTCAGGGGGCAGGGGGGACGGAGGTGTGATCTCTACCACACATATACCTTTACAACAAGTCCTGGCTTTACCACAAAATTGCACAGAAAAGGCATGCGTAGTAAAGGCATGCGTGGTAAATGAATGTGTGTTAAATGAATGTGTTGTTAAGACACATTCGTTGTTCGGGCAGTGTTGTAGAGAAACGCGCGATGTAGCCGTGCGTGCCTCTGTCACACAACTACGGTGAACAAACATGTAAAACTAAAAAAATCGCAGCTTGTACTAATTAAGGTCTTTGCTAAGGGAAAATCTGCAGTGTAAACTCATCAAATGAAAATGTCCACTTTGAAGTTATTGCAGTAGCTTCAGCTAATAAGGTCTGCAAAGAAATTGCTTAAAGTGCATTATTTATATTTGTTTTTATATCGATGCCCGAGTAATTTCCTTGCGGTAAAATGTAGACATTACTGTGTCCTCAAACAAGTTTTAATCCATTACAAATGGTATCACACCTGCAGATAGGGCCCACCATTATATGGGAATGGTAACACTGTGAAGGCATCAGAAGGGACAGAGATGTATTAAATACCGCCCAGACAACCCCGGAAATTCTTCTGCTCTGAAAGTAAATATGTTTCTTGCCCAGGTTCATAACAATGATACTCTGAAGGTGGAATAATAACCTGGAAACATGAAGACTTGGGCTTCAATCTGGGTTTTGGCACCTGGCGAAAAATCCTGTGCCATCCCCGAAACGATAAACTCCTGCCCCGAACTGTTAATATAGTTAATGATAATAAATACAGCCCAACCTGATGTATGATTTCTTGTAAGTTAGACCCACAATGCGTGTCAAGGACTATTATTACCACTGCTACAAAACAAGCATTGACAAAGCCAGTGCTTAATTTGTAAAACAATAAGTGCCAGGGCTCTCATCAGGGGCCCACTGCAGCTTGCATCACACATTGCACCTGTAATGCTGCCAGTGATAGTAAAAATACAACTATTAACCATCACACTCCTACAAGTGTGAAACTTCAGACTATTCCAGGCCCCCAGATCTATAGGAATGGCTTGGGCGGAAGGTAATAGTCATTCTGATGTATATTGAATTAATAACTAAGGGGGTCATTAGGATGACGGGCGGACTTTGTCCGCCCATCATCCTAGCGGTGAAAGGGACCGCCCGCCATAAGGGCGGGGGTCCCGTGACCAGCATTAGGATGCACCCGCCACAGTGACGGGCGCATCCAGCATTCCTACCATTGTGGCGGGCCGTGCACTCAGCACCGCCCGCCACAATTGCAGGAAGGCATGCTGTGCACTTCCATACACAGCATGGCAGGCACCACGCGGTGCCTGCCATGCTGTGCGTGGAACTGCTGGGGGGTACCATAGGTAACCCCCATGTGCACGCCTCACCCCCCTGGAAGATGCGGGCCCCCAAAGCAGACTCCGCATGCCTTTCTGTGGCAGCATTGCCGCCACGGAAAGGCATCTGAAGAAGCCCATACTAATATAGCTGGTGGTGTCTGATAGACACCGCCACCATATAAACTCTTTTCCGCCCCGGCTGAAAAGCGGCGGACGGTCTTTCTGTATGCCGCGGACCCCCCAGCAATGTTAATATGGCGGGGGGTCTATGCAGCAAAGATGGCGGGTGGATTGCCCCCGCCGGGCCGGTGGTGGCTACCACCAGCCTGGCAGGGGCAATCCGCCCGCCATCCTAATGGGGCCCTAAGTGTTGATGCAGTGATATCACGGGGGGAGGAGAGAGGTAGACACAATGAGCTCTAGCAGTGACAGGAGCGACTATGAAAACAAACCAAGAAGAAGGTAGAGAGGAAGGGGTTACTACCAGGGACCTTGCCCAATGTACGCCCCAATGTTCCCAGGTTACCCGGGACAGGGATTTGACTGGCCAACGATGTTCCAACCATTCTAATCGATGCAAGGGACCCAGAACCCACAATACACTCAAATACCCAATCCTTTTTTATGAAGAGGCAGGGGGAGAGAAAGTGGGAAACAAAGAGGATCACAGGGAGTTCAGAGGGAGGACCTCAACCAACGGGTGACGAGGAGCATGTCTCGGGACCACACACCCGGGACCAGCAGGGAAAGACCTTAGTCATAAACTTGACGGATACACTACTCACTGAACCCCAGGAGAGACTGGTGAACAAGTCCCTTGCTTTTTCCCTACCAACACCCTAAACAGCTTCCAACTTCAACAGGAATTGGCTGATTTCTTTAGGAATGTCAGATTAAAGATATTCTTTGAAGGAAAACATGACTCTGGAGCTAGGAAAGGGGAAACCACTTTTTTCCCTAAGTCTATCTTTACACCAATGACTTCAACACTTCCCTTAGAGGTGGCCACTTGTGAACGGGAAGTGATCTATGAAGTGAAGGAAGTAGCCAAAAAAGAGTCTTATCCTTATAGGAAGATAACTAGCGATGAAAAAGAGGCATTGGAACAATTGAAAGAAAATCCAGATCTAATTATCAAACCTGCCAATAAGGAAGCGGCCATTGTCATCCAGACAAAAACAGACCATGAAAGAGAGTGCAACAGACTACTCTCGGATATTAGGAACTACAGCATGCTCCCAAGGGACCCCACACCAGAAATTAAATCAGAGATAGCTATATTGGTTGAGGAAGCTATCAGTAATGAGTGGATCTAAGAAAAGGAAGGGCATTTCTTATGTAAACAAAATCCGATTGCCCCATACTCTACACCCTCCCTAAGGGACACAAACCCACCAGACCACCCCTGGGCAGACCAATTATATCTGGGATCTGATCCATTCTGGAACCACTATCGCAGTTCTGCGATTTCTTTCTCAAGCCATTAGTACAGAAAATGGAGATCTATGTGAAGGACACAAGGGATATCCTGAATCTCTTCAAGGACATGGATTTTGACCCTACCCCAGAATTCCTGGTGTGTTTAGATATTGAGTCCCTCTATTTATTTATTTATTTATTTATTTATTGGTTTGTATAGCGCTGGAATCAACTCACATTGGAGTATCTCTGCGCTTTGACACCTGTAGAACACCAAGAAATAAATATGAGTGGTAGCTAAATTTCATTTTTAAACAGAATTGTTTTCAGTTGTTTCCGAAATTTTAAATGGTCTGTGCATTGTTTAAGTGACAGAGGGAGTTTATTCCAGAGAGTAGGTCCTGCTATGGAGAGAGCCTTACTCCCGTGTCTGGCTTTCTTAGCCCGAGGTACCTGCAAAAGAAAATTATTGCTGGACCTAAGAGATCGAATGGGGGTATACGGGACAAATTTATTTTCCAGATAAGCAGGTCCTAGGCCATTTAGGCACTTGTGAATCAGGCAGCATATTTTAAATTTCGTTCTCTGCCGGACAGAAAGCCAGTGTAATTGGTCAAGAAGGGGTTTGGAAGCAGTTCTAGGAGGGGCATTAAGAACCAAACGGGCTGCAGTATTCTGGATAACTTGTAGTCTGTCCAATACCCCTTCATTGGCAGCAAGCAGTAGACCATTACAGTAGTCAATCCTACTTAAAACAAGTGCCTGGACTAGAGTTCTCCTCACCGAATCAGGCAGAAGAGGAAAAACCTTGCGTAGTAGGCTAATGGTATGAAAGCATATACCTGAGATATAATTAACATGTTGCTTGAGTGTCAGATCCTGATCCAGACGGACCCCTAGGTTCTTAACAATTGACTTTGGTTCGGGAACAACACACAAGTCGCTGGGCCACCAGTCCGGAGACCAAAGCAGTTTAGCTTCCCCAAACAACATTACCTCAGTTTTACTGACGTTACATTGAAGGCAGTTGGCCGACATCCATTGTGCCACTGCCTTCATACCAGCTGAAAAAGAGCTCTTCACTTCATCCCCCAGATGGAAACATTAAGGTTTATAGAGGAACTACTCTACACACAGGATTAGATGTACTGCACCCCGAGGTCATTTATATACCGCATTTGGCAGAAACTGTACTTACACAAAACTTCTTTGAATTCCAAGGAACCTTCCACCTACAGACCCATGGGACTGACATAGGCAGCGTATTTGCCCCTATTTTGGCGGGTCTTTACGTGGCATCTTTTGAACAAGAACACCTATTTGACCAAAGAAGTCCACGGGGTGACAATATCAGACTATGGCGACGTTTTATAGATGACGTGCTGCTCATTTGGAAGGGGGATGAAACATCTATTAATGACTTCCTAACGTGGTTGAATAGCTTTAACCCCCTATTACATTTCACATCTACCATCACCAGGGAAAGACTCCCGTTTTTAGACCTTGAGATCGCCCCCAAGGATGGGAAACTTAATGACACAGGTCTTTCACAAACCCACGAACAGAAACGGACTCTTAATGATCGATAGCTTTCACCCTATATCATTGAGGGAAAACCTACCAGTAGGACAGTTCCTCCATCTCCAGAGGAACTGCTTTGACACAGGCGATTGCAAGAAAGAGTCAAGGGCGCTGGCCGAGAAACTCCAGAACAGAAACTATGCGGGCAAGATCATTAGGAAAGCCCAAAAAAGAGCATTGAACTGCAACAGAAGGGAGGCCCTTCTGGAAAGTACAGAAAAAACACCAGTCAATACCACCATCTGTGTCACAACCATTAATACTGCTTCAAATAACATCAATCAGATTATATTAAGGAACTGGAGAATTTTAAACTCGAATGGACTCAATCTGTGAAAACCTCTTTTTTTCTTCAATAAAGTTCTAATATGAGAGACCACCTAGTCCATACAAGACCACGACCAGAAGTACAGGGTGGACAACAGAGACTTTGGGATCTACCCCCAGTCACTGGTCATACTAGATGTGGGTCATGCAACGTTTGCAACCTCACTGATGACACAAAATGCATTGATGTTGGCTTGAACTACCCCTGGGAGCAACGGAAACACATGAATTTTAATTTACCTTAGAAAATGCACCTGTGGCCTACTTTATGTGGGCATGATTACATGAAAGCTAAGGGTACGAATCATGGAGCACAGGAGCAACAGCAGGTGCCAGAGAACCATGACGAGGTTCACACCACACTATGTGGAGAAAAAAACACTCAGTGGATGACATCCACTGGTCGGTAGTGGATAAACCATACATTCCTACCACAATACGAGATCCAAAGAAAGTCCCATTCCCGAGAGAACAAAAGTGGATTTATAGGATCCATAGTCATGAAAACCGTCTCAACAATGAGATCCCTTGGAATACCTTGAGCAGGCTATAAATGCTAATGGCTCATCTTCCAGCACAACTCTCTTCCTACCACACTTTAACTCTGAGAATAGAGAACTTATCAAGAGCCCAACGAAGTTTGGATAGAAATAATATAGAATTCTCCAAAACATTCTATAGCAATCACGGACATTCGGGGAGTAAACCACTCCCACTAATGATGTCAAACAATATCCCATAATCATGTGGTATAAAGTATATCTAGCTTATTCGACATGCACACAATACTGGGTGATGACATCGCGCCAACATTTTCACACGACCAACGTTACACCTTTAAAATGAGTACAGGATCAATAGGACTCTTTTTCAATGCTTATGCTCTTAATATCACGGTAAGAATGTATAACAAACTCATTTGAGGTACACACCATACATTACGTGAAAACACGCTGATAATGTCACACGACCTGCGGCACACCTATATTAATGGAGATAGGATTAACGGCACTCATTTGTCCCAATGTTAACACTTAGGTATACTACATTAATAAGGCTCTACAATTTAGTCTCCGAACACGTGATCGCGCTCTCTGGCCACATGCAGGGATGAGGCGATGTCGTACATAAAATATATTATTTTGTCAATACTCCAGATAGGGAAGACAATGCTCTGGTCTTTGAAAATAAGATTCCAATCATGTGACCTCTTCCTTGGGTCATGTGACGGGAAGCGGCTATGCCATAAAGGGAGATCAGGGCATTTGCCCAGAACCTTCGCGGCGTACGGAGAGACAGTGTCTAAGCAACGGCTTCACCTTGCCGAAGTAAAAGGGGTATTGTAGGGGTGCAGCACTTGGATGAGTGCGGAGATAAATATCCAGACACGGTTAAATCCGTTGGTATCTACCATTTACCAGTGGAATGTAGCTCATGGTTAGAGCATGAGCATAATGGTAAAACATAGGTTGAATGGATGTCTCATTCTAACTCTCTCTGCATTACCTCACTTTTATAACCAGTGTATGACTACAGGGAGCTGCCCTCGCTCCAATGCCTTTTCGAGCTTCAACAATTGTGAAACTCAGTAAGGTGACACTGGTCCAATTTTATGACGACACACCCTTCTTTTTGGGGATGTTTTATGCGGTGGATTTCTCCTAGTAATGATTTTCAGATAAACAATAACTACATAGAATAATGATGTTTAAAATCATGTCAAGGTATAGGCCTGATGTACGGTGAATAAATGAAAACGAAAATTTTGTTTCAATAGGTTAAGCGCAAACTCGCTAACATATTCTAGAGTGGCACGGTTATATGTTTCTTTATTTATACACATATATGTCTCTCTTTTTTTCACATTTTTAAACTTAATTATATTTCCAATCCACAGATCTTGTTTGAAGTGTAAATACACATCCTGTATGAAAAACAGGGTCAGTCCTCGATTTACTGAAAGAAAGGTAGGAAAGGAGGGTATTATAAAGGGAATCTTGCGGTCCTGGCGAAAGCCGGAAAAGACACAACAACAAGCAGAAACATGTTGACTTACATGCAGCGAGGAGGGGTGAACGGTTTATAACCAACCCTATTGCCACCATCCTCTATTGGAAGTTTTAATCCTGGCTAGGGAATCGGGAATAAAAGAAGGAAGTGGATATCCCAGAGCTAGCGTTAAAGTCTATTTTCTGCACATATTTTTTGCTTGATCCCTACTCTTCTTTATGTTTGTGTTGTTTTCCCCTCCCTATTGCTCCACCCCATACGTTGGTCTGTACAGGGGTGTTGCTTAGCAGCCCAATGATGAAGCATGCCACAATTTTGTAGCTGAGGGCAGTTTTTCAAACATCTTAACTTTACCATAAGTCTCTAGGAGCGAGTTATAGTTTTCTCCTACTTCTCTTTGTGTGTAGTTGGATCTCTAAATTAGCCAGACAGTGCCACCTTGTGACAGTGTGTCACAAGCACTGGTGTTGATAATTAAGTACAGGTGCCGAGCACCAGAAATCACAGGCTCAAATTAAGCAGTGGGCAAAGTCAATCAGTCTGGCGTTGGCTGCTAGTCTTTTGGCTTTGTCAATGCTTATTTCGTTTTGCCATGGATTTCTATCTGACATTGTGGGAGCTGCCAAGTCATCGCCAATATTTAAATAAATAAAAAAATGGCAAAAAGCAAAAGTATGCCTTTCCTCGCATATAGCACACATTGCCAGTCCTTGGCAATGGCATGTATGTAGATGTGCTTGAAAGAGGAGAATGCTGTCGCATACAGTGAAGTTAGACAACGGCTGAAGTGGGCCGACCCACCGCCGCATGCTATATGCTGCAGTAGGTGGAAGAAAATTTTGAATGATGCAACAATGGACTAATAGATTAGGAGGGCTGGCTGCAAAACTCCGATAAGTATGTTATAAATTTAATTTGTGTAAAATCAAAAGATCTTAGCTAACACCAGACCTAAACATAGTTGTCCTTGCCAATCTAATTAGCTATAGGTCCAGCAAGAATCAAGGTGAACCAATGTCTAACATGTTTTGTTCCTCTCCTCTGGGCTTCTTTCCCAATACTCCCTCACCTACTGAAACAATTTACTTCCCTTTTGCCCACCCCTTCCAATTCCAATTCATTGGACCTCACATGCTTGGGCCACGCGGCATTCAATTCTCTTTACACCTAACTTGTCCTTCATCTGCTTGCTATGCAGACTTTCTTAACCTATATTTACAGCCTTTTAACCCCCCACGCTTGCACTGTCCCTCCTTCTTAAACCCCCATTCCATGCCTGACCAACCACCTTCTCAATACTTTATTTAAATGCAGGGGCATTAGTTAAAATAGAAGACAGACAACCATAACATACTTTCCTTTTTTTGTTTCTACACCTAAAACGTCATCTAGGCACTGGCATGAGTGCCAATACATAGACAAAGCATGTCAGTGTGCTGCTGATGTTTTCTTGGGATTGTCCATCATGCAAGTACTATTAAAGAGATAACTTGTTTACTTGGATTATTTGTTAATCACAGACATACACCTGTGGGTACCTTGGTGCTATGTGTGGATACCTGACTCAAGAGTAATGAGGATTTACATGTATGCAGGTGCCAACCTAATCGCGTAGCATCCTGGAAATAGACAAGTTTTGCAGTTACTTCATCTGTTTCCGGGATATTTGCTGTGCCTTTTTTTCAGTTTTATATTGCACAAACTCGAGCCAAAGGTATTGGAGCGTTTTACGTGAGCACCAGTTTCGTTACACAGATAAATTCATTTTTAGGCCACAGGGAGATTAAGTGATTTGCCCAGAATTACAGGATGTTGAGCCGACCCCAAGACTCGAACCTACTTCCCAAGCTCCAAAGTCGACACTCTTCCCTCTCTCTCACCTAAATCTCATCTAACCATGTGCCTGATCTGCATGCATCGCTAGGGGCCCATCTATGATTGCACCAGGAGGCTTCTTATCCAGTGTTCCTCTTGAAAATTTTCCTCTTCTGAATCATTTTGTCCACCATAAGCGTGGAAGGGTATACTCAGATGCGAGTCCCTTGCTCATTGCACCATCAGGATTCAAGCAAGCCGGGCCGACGACGCCTGAAATGGCAGAAACCGGTCCCCGGAAGCTTGTTTCCTTCCCAGTATAAGAATTGGCTTGGTAGTTTGGTTTGCCCGGTTCCCATCATGCACTGGGACAGGAACAGACTAATTTGCATATAGCCAAGTTCTGAGCTGGGATGGTGCAGTGAGCTAAAAAACGGTGATGGATCAAGCCCTGATCTTTGGACTGGGTAAGAGTGGTTTGCTTAATTCAGGCACTCTGTTCATCACCACCACCTTTTCTGAATCGTATTCAGGATAAGGGCATTAAGCTCAGCCCGTCTCACCCATATTTTTAATGGGCTCCTTTGATTGTCTTTTCCAAATACTTTTATTTCTTTGGTTAATCTTTTTTCTAGTCCCTCCTTAGTACCTCCTTTTCTCCTGTTGTACCCTCCCATAAGGACAGCCCCTTGTACATGTGCTGTTACTAAGGAACTGTTATTTGCAATTTGTGAGCACTATTTTCTTTTTGAAGCAAACTGGCATGCCATGTTGGGGCTTCCATAATGGTGGGCGCACAACTTTTTTTTATAGTACGGCTCGCTCAAATCCTTTTTTTAAATTTAATTTTTTATGCATTGCAAAACGCAAAGCTGCATATTCATGGCAGCCGCGTGCCTTTTTAAAAAAAATTCTCTTATCTCTGGGGTGGCATACAGCGCTTAAGCTTCAATAATGGCAGCCACGTACCTTCCTTATAGCATGGTCTGCCCAAATCCTTTAAGTTGTTTGAATTTTTTTTTTTAATGCAGCGCATATGTCGGCCGCGCTGCTTTCTTTCTTTCTTTTATATTTTTTATAAAATGCATCACACCAAGCTTGTTGTGCATTTTTGTGGGCACAGCACTGATTTCTGAGGGTGTCTGTTCAGTCCTCTTTCTCTCAACACCCGGTTCCTCTTTGCAGCTTAACCCCTTCCCTACCATCTCTCTAATCACTTGATCCATGATCCACGTTGACCACATAACACGTACATGCTTGCATTACTGAAAGTTTGAGCTTTTGACGTTTCAAATAAATATGCAAAGCCAATACCTCAAACTTGCAGTAATGCCCGACCAATTGCATTGAAAATGCTTGTTGTTATCGAATTCGGCCATAGGTTTTCAGTTGCCCGTCTGGGTGTCAGCTTCCTGTTGTCACTTGAACCAGATATTTCTGACCTGCAAGGTGGGGCTCCAGTACAAGAGTAAAGGGACAGACATTGGGTACTGAGAGTGGACTCCTGATCTGAACATGATGCAGCTTTCTTTCTATGCAGTAAGGGACTGATATCTGCCTCCCGTTGCTGCCTGTACGTTTGGTTTATCTTTGATGCAGCATTCACTTCGGTCTGCCTGACGCCTCTGCATGTGTATAAGGTAAGATTGTACTGCTCCTGCCTGTGCTTAACTAGTTATATGTGGGATTCTTTCAGTAAAGCTTCTGTTCACTGGCTGTTCCAGAGATTAAAGCAAACACTATGCAGAGAATTGTGCTATGTTTAGTGTAAGCCAAAATCTTTTATTTATTTATATTTTTTAATAAAGTGCAGCACGCCAACCCCGTTTGCATTTTTGTCAGCACAGCACTGTTTTTGAGGGCGCCTGTTCCGTCCTCCATCTCCCAACACCCTTCTGCTTTGTAGTTTAATCCCTCCCCCCATCTCCCTAATCGCTTGACCTATGTCGGGCAAGTAACGCGTAAATACTTGTTTTTGAGTAGCTCACAAGATCCGAACAAAAAAAGCATTTGCAATGCAATAGGTCTTGCATTACTGAAAATTTGAGCTATTGGCATTGCAAATAATAATGCAACGCCGATTGCTCAAACTTTAAGTATTTCAAGGCCTATTGCATTGCAAATACTTGTTTATTCTAGTGACAGCCTGCCAGCTTTTGTATTAGGCTCATATGTTTATATTTACCATGGGCCACTCACCACAGAGACCCAGCTATTTGCAGTAAGTTCTAGTACTTTGGCACAGTGTCCTTTTATTGTAACAATATGCATCAAGGTAAGATCATATTTCAAGATACATATTCTTCTCCCAACAGTTGAAAATGTGGCAGTCATTAGGGCTGTTTCTACTAATATATACTTTTTTATTCTGTTCATTTGTTACAGTGTGTTTAAACTAGTGACTAATTATTTGCTTTCTATTATTTTGCTGTAACCCTCTTCAAATTGTGAGCTCCACTTGAAAAGCAACTAAATCCGTCTGCTGTCACCGTGCCTCTTTTGCGTCCACCTTCCTGTCCAGCTTACCAAAGGCCTAAGGGCCACTAGGCTTAATGGACCTCAAGACTTGGCTCTTCGACAGAACTGCAGAACCCCCCCCCCCCACGCCTTGAGACCCTAACGGGTGATTGGCCGTGCTCTATAAGAACCCTGATTGATTATTTGACTTCATCGGTTTATGCGCTGCTGTTCTGAAGAGGGTGCAGAACAAGCATCATGGGGAACCCTTTCTATTCAGAATGTGCCTTACTCATTCTTTCTCCCTGATCCCTCTTCTGTCTACCCTTCACCTCGCTTTAATATGGCCACGGGCTGTATTAAGTGCTTTACAAGCACCCAAAATAAAAATTGAACGTACAGATACTCCATGGAAGGAACATTTGAAGAAACAAATATGCAATGGTACAATTGCCAACAGCATCATAATTACATGAATTACTTACATATTTAATCATGTTCATTTAGGAATAATACAATTTTTAGGCACTTGCACTGCACTAAGAATATATACATAATTCAAGTTAGACAAGTGTATGATAATTAAATCTACTCTGTAAGTCAGAGTCGTGCACTTCACAACTGAATTTCAGAGTACTAATGGCGTAGGCTGCAGTCCTTCAGTTACGGTGTCTTTGCGAAACACACTCTCACTAGTGTATTCAAAATCCTAAACTCATCCTAAGTGCTGATCAATCTTCCAACCTAAGGTGTGACACAAAGCAATACTCAGGGAGGATTAAGGCATTTGTATAGCACTGATGTGGTATTTTATAATCAATAAACAACGAAACACCAGTACTGATGACCAATGTAACTTTTTTTAAACACACATCACATTGAAACCAAGCAATGTGACCACTAGACCTTTTTCATCTGTTTTTGAATTAATCGACGTTTTTTCATTCACAAAATCATTTGAATGGATTATTCACAATCATTAAAATTTGTTAAACATACCACATTGTCCCCACACACCACATTTCAACATCTATCTCACACCGCCATTCATACCTTTTTCAAATTTCCTTTTGAATTTTACAGTTTTACCATCTTACTACATTCATTCTAACAGCCATACCCACATTCTTCCTCATTAACAACCACACTCTACAGATAACAACACTTATTACAAACATTTGGAACAAAAGTTTGAAACATAAAGACCTAAGGTGAATGAATTTCACAAATAATGCAAAAATTGAGAGCAATTCACACAATTATATACACTCAATAGGTAAAAAAACAACAGGTCGGCGCGTTTTGAACACCCAAATACAATTAACGGTGTTCTCCTCAGGACCGACAAGCTCAATGTCTTAAAATAGATCAGCCGATCTTTTTAACTACTGGAGAGATTGTTCATTATTATTGAACCGGAGGTTGGTCGTTTATAAACCATGATTTTATTTGAAAGAAAGTCCTCTCAATTGGCAATGGACCACTGACTGTGATTTACAAAGCTTTCCCAAATTATGCTTCCCTTCAGTATAGATGGACCATGTTCGTTACGTCCATTCTTAGTCGCTTAGGGACTTGGTCTCTCCGTGCTCCGTGGTAAGGACAACTGGCAAGGCACCGCAGGCGTATACTTCCCATGCGCGTGGTATTTTATAAAGCACCTTAAAATAAATAATCCATTGTTTTTGAAACTCACTCTTTTTAGGTGCAGTTTGCAACATCTGTAACCACAAAATCTAGTGAAACTTTTTCTCTAACAAATATGTAACTTGTGGTATACAACACTTGCACAGGAGATGTCACAGTTGTGTAGAAGTGCACATTGCTAGTGCTCTTGTAAGTCAACTTGGTGATGCACATTTTATCAATTTGAGGAGGATGCAAATCTGAGATCCTCCTGATAAAATATTTCCCTGTACCCTTCAGGTTAAACTTAATTAATTGCATAAAGCACATGCTTGTAATGTGCCTTGTTATAGGAAGAACAGGAGGAAACCCATAAACCACGTTGGGATGGGTATGTTGTGTAAACAAAAACAAGTTCCCAACAGGTATTATTGAGAGACAATTTCAATTATGTATGCTGAAAGACATTACTGAGAACAGAGACAAGGAGTCAAAATGGATTTTGAAGAAAGGTGGTATTATTCACCAAGGACAAGGGGTATTAGATGTACATTTACAGTTAGGAACAGCACTGTAAAGATTAGATCTTATGACAACCCAGTGGCACTTGGTGCAAGGTGCTATATACAGTTTAAGGTGAAATAAAAAAGTGCAAGTGCTTAAAAAACAGCATTTGGTGGCGCATAGAGTATATAGTATACATCAATTACAGCTTCAATCACAATACAAGTTACAATCACTTGGAAAGGGTTAGTTTCTTGTAAGAGCTGAATGTGTCATATGCGTCTTTTAATTCAAGCTGTGTGGTCGACGGCGTTTCGATCCCCTTTGGTCGGGATCGTCATCAGGACGGGGTTGTCGATAAATACAGTGCTGTGGAAGGATGAAGGGTAGAGTGAATAGGGTTCGCCTGGGGGGCGGGGAGTGAGGGTGCAGCAGCACTCAAGGGGACTAACTCGTAAAGGTATACTGTGTTTAGGGAATGGGGGTGGTGGTGGCCAGACAGGGAAGAAGAGTGATATTGGGGGTGCCTATTGTGCAGGTTGGGAAAAATATCTAGGTGGGAAAGTGTTCCACAATAATAAATGATTGGATGAACACTTACAGGAAGCCAGGCAGGGATGCGTGGCTTGTGGCATTCGGGGGAACTTTGCGCCGATAGCTAGAGGAAAAAAGGAAGGTATAAATATAGGCACGATTGTGTGAGAATAACCAAGGCCGCCGGGGGAGTTACTACCTGGTCGCGGTGAGGTCCTGGGTCTGCTCACGTAGTTGGGCAGCGTCTGTGTGAAGGGAGACAGATAGCGTGTGGTCAGTCGGGAGAAATGCCACCGTTTGTGAAACAGGCGTGCAATTGAGCAGCGCGAGCTAAGGGCGTAGTCTCTGTTCAGGAGAGAAGCGATTACCTGAAGATTTGAGGGCACAGAAGGCGGGGGCTCATCTGGCGAGGGTAGTCAGCAATGAATGCGATAACAGACCGCATCTGCACCGTGTACTTGGCGATATGAAGCCGCGCGGGGGAGGCGGGGAAGTGGGCGTGTGCCGGGGGCGGGATCTGCAACTGAATGCAGATGTGTCGCGAGGTGATTGGAGTGATGCTGGGAGGCGGGCGGGGTCAGGGCGGGGAGGCGAGCGGTTCCTAAGGAAACCGGAGAAACAGGAAGTGTCAGAGCAAGGGCGGACACATTGGTGGGGGGGCGAGACACATGATTGCACAAAAATGCCTTAGTTACAAATCAAAGTGAAAGCAAAAAACAAAAAACAACCTCACACAGTAGCTGTAGCACACATTGAAAAATCAGTTAGCGCTAGGAGGCAAGGTTCTGAGTTGCGTTTGTGATGTCAACAACATAGATTCGCAATATTACTGGTTAATTAAAACGGAGTTTAACATAAAGAAGGTCAAGGTATAAAACCGGGTGGTTAATTACAGAGTCACAATATGGGTGGGACAGAGCCTCTCATACAAGGAGGGGACTAGATTTCAGCAATGGTCAATCACCAGGTTACATTACAGGGATAATATTTATCTAAGACCATTGGTGTTGACCCAGGGCGTGTACGCAAGGGGGCAAGGGGTTAGATGGAAATAGTGCTGGTCCATTCGTCAAGGGTATTGAGCCCATGATTCACCGAGTCCACCCTCGCGATCCATTTACATTCGGCTCTGTTGAGCAGGGCAGTCATGTTACCTCCTCTGAGGGGTAAGGTGGGTTTCTCAATGACTTGCCATCTGAGATCCGAGTCCATGTGGGAGTGCTCAATGAAATGTGAGACCAGGGGTGCTGTGAGTACCTTGCAGTTGATTCTGCTCTTGTGTTGTATGATCCGTAGTTTCACCATTTGGGTTGTCTGACCGATGTAGATCAGGTCACATGGGCATCGGATAGCGTAAATAACGTTTTGGGTCTTGCAGTTGGACTGATGGGTGAGATGGTGTGTTTGGTCTTTATATTTGAATTCCTTGGTGTTAGATGTCAACTCGCACACGCTGCATGATTGGCATTTGAAATGCCCGATGACCGGGGGCAGGCCCCATGCCGCTGTGATGGTGTTTTTTTCGGTGCCGGAAGTCGGCCAAGTAATGGCACGAACGAGGTGGTTGGCAATGTTGTTACCTCTCTTGTATGAGAACAATGGTGGTTCATTAAATTGTTCCTCTGATCGTAGAACAGTCCAGTTCTTTTTGATTATTTTTGCTACTTTATTGCTGTCTGGGCTGAAGACTGAGACAAAGGGAATCCTCTTCAGAGTAGGTTTGTTAAGGTTTGGCTTCAGTAGGTCCTCCCGGTGGTTGTACCATGCCCTTTTCTTGGCCTGCTTAACCAGTCGTCTGGGGTATCCCCTGTTGATCAATTTGGAGCCTAAGATGTCCGCTTCTCTAAAGTAATCCTTTCTCCATTTGCAATTTCTCCGAATGCGGAGGAATTGGCCAAATGGGAGACCATCACGTAGGCCTCTGGGGTGGTTACTTGAGTAGTGCAACAAGGTGTTGCGTTCAGTTGGTTTGCGGTACAGTACTGTTCCAATTTTGCCTTCTTCCGCATGTATAGTTACATCAAGGAAGTGTAGATCGTTGGTTTTGGTTTCGTGGGTGAATTTAAGGTGTTCCTGAGAAGAATTTAGCCAGTCAATGCAAGGTTGTAGAGAGTTGGCTGAGCCATTCCAAAATAATAAAATATCGTCGATGTATCGACGCCACAGGTGGATCTGGGGTCGATGTGGATTGATTTGGTTGAGGAATAGTGATTTCTCAAGGGCATGTACATAAAGGATGGCAAAATTAGGAGCAAAGCAAGCCCCCATCGCTACTCCCTTGATTTGTAGGTAGTAGGTATTCTTGTACATAAAGTAGTTGTTTTGCAGTGCCACTCTAAGAAGGTCCATTATGAAATCAGTTGGAGTTTTGGATGGTTGTGGTCTGGAGTTCAGAAGATTTTTGATAACCTCGAGTCCTTCACAGTGGGGAATGTTCGTATAGAGGGACTCGATGTCCAGACTGGCCATGATTTGATTGTCCATATCGAACGGTTGGTCTTCGATCGTGTTAATTAGATCCATCGTGTCCCGGATGTAGGTGTCTGTGATGGGTACAAACTCTTTAATCATAGAGTCCACATATTTGCCAAGGGGTTCCAAGATGGAGCCGCACCCTGATACAATCGGGCGGCCAGGAGGGTTTCTGGCATCTTTGTGTATTTTTGGAAGTACGTAAAGGATCGGGGTCCTAGGGTGTTGGTTGTTCAGGAACTCAAATTCTTTTTTGGTGATGATGTTGTTGTCCCTTGCCGAGGTAGTTATGGAGAGAATCTTTTGTCTAATGTCTGTTAATGGATCTTTAGTCAGAGCACGGTAATGGTCGTGGTTCGTGAGTTGACGTTCCACCTCTCGATCATACTCGGTATTGTTGAGGACAACGATACCTCCTCCCTTGTCCGCGGGTTTGATGACTATCCCCGGATTATTTTGGAGAGTGGTAAGTGCTTCTTTTTCTTCTCGTGGCAAGTTGTAGGGGACGTAGCGTGGAGAGGTCTTGAGTTCCATGACTTCTTTAAGGACCAGCTTTTCAAAGGCCAAAATTTCGGGTGGCATGTGGTGCGAGGGAGGATTAAAGGTTGAGGGGGGACGAAAAGGGGAGACTTCTACCCAACTGGTGTCTGGTTTGTCCGAGAAGAAGTATTTAAGTCTGATTCTTCTGAAGAATTTCAGGAGGTCAGCTTGGAGATCCAGGAAATTTGTTCTGACCGTTGGCACGAAGGAGAGACCACGTGACAGAAGTTTCGTTTCAAGAGGTGTCAGGTTGTGGTCCGACAGGTTGAAGATGGGGATGGATGTTACTGTATTTGTGGTTCCCGTGTTCATTGTTGTGGTTGTCCCCACTGGTAGTATCGGTTGCGGGTTTGTCTGTTGCCCGGTGTTGGAGGCTGGTACTGCTTGGCCCTTGTTTGACGATTTTGTGGTTGTGGATGTTGGCCGCGACCTCGGCCCCGTCCTAAAAAACCAGGAGGGAGTAGTGGCTGTGGGCCGGAGGTGCTGGCGTCTGTGTCTTCGCCTGAGCTGTTTGAGGAAACTGAAAAGGTAACACGCTGGTTGTTTCTGTAGCGGCCCCAATTTTGTGATCTGGGCTGGTTCTGATGTGTGTTATAGAACTCCTCGTTCAGATAAGGGTATGTATTTTCATTCTTATAGTTTTTTTATATCTTTCTCAATTTTATTGATCTTCTTGTTGACCTCGAAGGTGTTAAAGGTTGCGATAGAATTGTGTATTTTTTCCAGGAGGTTTTTTGCGTCAGTGATGGTAGAATCTTCTAGGATGCGTTTTTCCAGTTCTTCAATTTCTTGAAGTTCTTGGCGGCTATGTTCTATCGCTGTGTCTATTCCCAAGACCATCCAGTGGCGAGAGCAGGTCGTCGCTAGGTGGCTAAAGCTGACACGAAACTTGGGGTCCTGTGTGAATATCGCCGGGGTGTTCCGGATTTGTAGGCCTAGAGGGATTACACCAGACCGTAGGTAATCTGTAAGCATACGTGCATGTAGATCCGTTCTGATCTGTTTCTTCTTTAGTTTCTCCAGTTGATCCAAAAGGACTCGGGAGGAATTGGGGGTAGTGGGGGTAGATGTAGACTGTTGAGGGCCTGACAATAATGAGGGCCCCGTAAGTCTAGATTGGATGTATTCCTCTGAGTAAGTGAGGGACTCCTTGGACATCTTGTGCAGGCCAGGGGGTCCTGGGCAGATGTGTACCTAAATTAATGGGGTAAACCAGATCGAGTACACAGAGGTACTCCTCTCGCAGCGAGAAGGCTGCTCCTAATAGTTATAGGAAGAACAGGAGGAAACCCATAAACCACGTTGGGATGGGTATGTTGTGTAAACAAAAACAAGTTCCCAACAGGTATTATTGAGAGACAATTTCAATTATGTATGCTGAAAGACATTACTGAGAACAGAGACAAGGAGTCAAAATGGATTTTGAAGAAAGGTGGTATTATTCACCAAGGACAAGGGGTATTAGATGTACATTTACAGTTAGGAACAGCACTGTAAAGATTAGATCTTATGACAACCCAGTGGCACTTGGTGCAAGGTGCTATATACAGTTTAAGGTGAAATAAAAAAGTGCAAGTGCTTAAAAAACAGCATTTGGTGGCGCATAGAGTATATAGTATACATCAATTACAGCTGAAGCCCTTGGTGAATGGTGCTATATATAGTTTAAGGTGAAATAAAAAAGTGCAAGTGCTTAAAAAACAGCATTTGGTGGCGCATAGAGTATATAGTATACATCAATTACAGCTGAAGCTGTAATTGATGTATACTATATACTCTATGCGCCACCAAATGCTGTTTTTTAAGCACTTGCACTTTTTTATTTCACCTTAAACTGTATATAGCACCTTGCACCAAGTGCCACTGGGTTGTCATAAGATCTAATCTTTACAGTGCTGTTCCTAACTGTAAATGTACATCTAATACCCCTTGTCCTTGGTGAATAATACCACCTTTCTTCAAAATCCATTTTGACTCCTTGTCTCTGTTCTCAGTAATGTCTTTCAGCATACATAATTGAAATTGTCTCTCAATAATACCTGTTGGGAACTTGTTTTTGTTTACACAACATACCCATCCCAACGTGGTTTATGGGTTTCCTCCTGTTCTTCCTATAACTATTAGGAGCAGCCTTCTCGCTGCGAGAGGAGTACCTCTGTGTACTCGATCTGGTTTACCCCATTAATTTAGGTACACATCTGCCCAGGACCCCCTGGCCTGCACAAGATGTCCAAGGAGTCCCTCACTTACTCAGAGGAATACATCCAATCTAGACTTACGGGGCCCTCATTATTGTCAGGCCCTCAACAGTCTACATCTACCCCCACTACCCCCAATTCCTCCCGAGTCCTTTTGGATCAACTGGAGAAACTAAAGAAGAAACAGATCAGAACGGATCTACATGCACGTATGCTTACAGATTACCTACGGTCTGGTGTAATCCCTCTAGGCCTACAAATCCGGAACACCCCGGCGATATTCACACAGGACCCCAAGTTTCGTGTCAGCTTTAGCCACCTAGCGACGACCTGCTCTCGCCACTGGATGGTCTTGGGAATAGACACAGCGATAGAACATAGCCGCCAAGAACTTCAAGAAATTGAAGAACTGGAAAAACGCATCCTAGAAGATTCTACCATCACTGACGCAAAAAACCTCCTGGAAAAAATACACAATTCTATCGCAACCTTTAACACCTTCGAGGTCAACAAGAAGATCAATAAAATTGAGAAAGATATAAAAAACTATAAGAATGAAAATACATACCCTTATCTGAACGAGGAGTTCTATAACACACATCAGAACCAGCCCAGATCACAAAATTGGGGCCGCTACAGAAACAACCAGCGTGTTACCTTTTCAGTTTCCTCAAACAGCTCAGGCGAAGACACAGACGCCAGCACCTCCGGCCCACAGCCACTACTCCCTCCTGGTTTTTTAGGACGGGGCCGAGGTCGCGGCCAACATCCACAACCACAAAATCGTCAAACAAGGGCCAAGCAGTACCAGCCTCCAACACCGGGCAACAGACAAACCCGCAACCGATACTACCAGTGGGGACAACCACAACAATGAACACGGGAACCACAAATACAGTAACATCCATCCCCATCTTCAACCTGTCGGACCACAACCTGACACCTCTTGAAACGAAACTTCTGTCACGTGGTCTCTCCTTCGTGCCAACGGTCAGAACAAATTTCCTGGATCTCCAAGCTGACCTCCTGAAATTCTTCAGAAGAATCAGACTTAAATACTTCTTCTCGGACAAACCAGACACCAGTTGGGTAGAAGTCTCCCCTTTTCGTCCCCCCTCAACCTTTAATCCTCCCTCGCACCACATGCCACCCGAAATTTTGGCCTTTGAAAAGCTGGTCCTTAAAGAAGTCATGGAACTCAAGACCTCTCCACGCTACGTCCCCTACAACTTGCCACGAGAAGAAAAAGAAGCACTTACCACTCTCCAAAATAATCCGGGGATAGTCATCAAACCCGCGGACAAGGGAGGAGGTATCGTTGTCCTCAACAATACCGAGTATGATCGAGAGGTGGAACGTCAACTCACGAACCACGACCATTACCGTGCTCTGACTAAAGATCCATTAACAGACATTAGACAAAAGATTCTCTCCATAACTACCTCGGCAAGGGACAACAACATCATCACCAAAAAAGAATTTGAGTTCCTGAACAACCAACACCCTAGGACCCCGATCCTTTACGTACTTCCAAAAATACACAAAGATGCCAGAAACCCTCCTGGCCGCCCGATTGTATCAGGGTGCGGCTCCATCTTGGAACCCCTTGGCAAATATGTGGACTCTATGATTAAAGAGTTTGTACCCATCACAGACACCTACATCCGGGACACGATGGATCTAATTAACACGATCGAAGACCAACCGTTCGATATGGACAATCAAATCATGGCCAGTCTGGACATCGAGTCCCTCTATACGAACATTCCCCACTGTGAAGGACTCGAGGTTATCAAAAATCTTCTGAACTCCAGTCCACAACCATCCAAAACTCCAACTGATTTCATAATGGACCTTCTTAGAGTGGCACTGCAAAACAACTACTTTATGTACAAGAATACCTACTACCTACAAATCAAGGGAGTAGCGATGGGGGCTTGCTTTGCTCCTAATTTTGCCATCCTTTATGTACATGCCCTTGAGAAATCACTATTCCTCAACCAAATCAATCCACATCGACCCCAGATCCACCTGTGGCGTCGATACATCGACGATATTTTATTATTTTGGAATGGCTCAGCCAACTCTCTACAACCTTGCATTGACTGGCTAAATTCTTCTCAGGAACACCTTAAATTCACCCACGAAACCAAAACCAACGATCTACACTTCCTTGATGTAACTATACATGCGGAAGAAGGCAAAATTGGAACAGTACTGTACCGCAAACCAACTGAACGCAACACCTTGTTGCACTACTCAAGTAACCACCCCAGAGGCCTACGTGATGGTCTCCCATTTGGCCAATTCCTCCGCATTCGGAGAAATTGCAAATGGAGAAAGGATTACTTTAGAGAAGCGGACATCTTAGGCTCCAAATTGATCAACAGGGGATACCCCAGACGACTGGTTAAGCAGGCCAAGAAAAGGGCATGGTACAACCACCGGGAGGACCTACTGAAGCCAAACCTTAACAAACCTACTCTGAAGAGGATTCCCTTTGTCTCAGTCTTCAGCCCAGACAGCAATAAAGTAGCAAAAATAATCAAAAAGAACTGGACTGTTCTACGATCAGAGGAACAATTTAATGAACCACCATTGTTCTCATACAAGAGAGGTAACAACATTGCCAACCACCTCGTTCGTGCCATTACTTGGCCGACTTCCGGCACCGAAAAAAACACCATCACAGCGGCATGGGGCCTGCCCCCGGTCATCGGGCATTTCAAATGCCAATCATGCAGCGTGTGCGAGTTGACATCTAACACCAAGGAATTCAAATATAAAGACCAAACACACCATCTCACCCATCAGTCCAACTGCAAGACCCAAAACGTTATTTACGCTATCCGATGCCCATGTGACCTGATCTACATCGGTCAGACAACCCAAATGGTGAAACTACGGATCATACAACACAAGAGCAGAATCAACTGCAAGGTACTCACAGCACCCCTGGTCTCACATTTCATTGAGCACTCCCACATGGACTCGGATCTCAGATGGCAAGTCATTGAGAAACCCACCTTACCCCTCAGAGGAGGTAACATGACTGCCCTGCTCAACAGAGCCGAATGTAAATGGATCGCGAGGGTGGACTCGGTGAATCATGGGCTCAATACCCTTGACGAATGGACCAGCACTATTTCCATCTAACCCCTTGCCCCCTTGCGTACACGCCCTGGGTCAACACCAATGGTCTTAGATAAATATTATCCCTGTACTGTAACCTGGTGATTGACCATTGCTGAAATCTAGTCCCCTCCTTGTATGAGAGGCTCTGTCCCACCCATATTGTGACTCTGTAATTAACCACCCGGTTTTATACCTTGACCTTCTTTATGTTAAACTCCGTTTTAATTAACCAGTAATATTGCGAATCTATGTTGTTGACATCACAAACGCAACTCAGAACCTTGCCTCCTAGCGCTAACTGATTTTTCAATGTGTGCTACAGCTACTGTGTGAGGTTGTTTTTTGTTTTTTGCTTTCACTTTGATTTGTAACTAAGGCATTTTTGTGCAATCATGTGTCTCGCCCCCCCACCAATGTGTCCGCCCTTGCTCTGACACTTCCTGTTTCTCCGGTTTCCTTAGGAACCGCTCGCCTCCCCGCCCTGACCCCGCCCGCCTCCCAGCATCACTCCAATCACCTCGCGACACATCTGCATTCAGTTGCAGATCCCGCCCCCGGCACACGCCCACTTCCCCGCCTCCCCCGCGCGGCTTCATATCGCCAAGTACACGGTGCAGATGCGGTCTGTTATCGCATTCATTGCTGACTACCCTCGCCAGATGAGCCCCCGCCTTCTGTGCCCTCAAATCTTCAGGTAATCGCTTCTCTCCTGAACAGAGACTACGCCCTTAGCTCGCGCTGCTCAATTGCACGCCTGTTTCACAAACGGTGGCATTTCTCCCGACTGACCACACGCTATCTGTCTCCCTTCACACAGACGCTGCCCAACTACGTGAGCAGACCCAGGACCTCACCGCGACCAGGTAGTAACTCCCCCGGCGGCCTTGGTTATTCTCACACAATCGTGCCTATATTTATACCTTCCTTTTTTCCTCTAGCTATCGGCGCAAAGTTCCCCCGAATGCCACAAGCCACGCATCCCTGCCTGGCTTCCTGTAAGTGTTCATCCAATCATTTATTATTGTGGAACACTTTCCCACCTAGATATTTTTCCCAACCTGCACAATAGGCACCCCCAATATCACTCTTCTTCCCTGTCTGGCCACCACCACCCCCATTCCCTAAACACAGTATACCTTTACGAGTTAGTCCCCTTGAGTGCTGCTGCACCCTCACTCCCCGCCCCCCAGGCGAACCCTATTCACTCTACCCTTCATCCTTCCACAGCACTGTATTTATCGACAACCCCGTCCTGATGACGATCCCGACCAAAGGGGATCGAAACGCCGTCGACCACACAGCTTGAATTAAAAGACGCATATGACACATTCAGCTCTTACAAGAAACTAACCCTTTCCAAGTGATTGTAACTTGTATTGTGATTGAAGCTGTAATTGATGTATACTATATACTCTATGCGCCACCAAATGCTGTTTTTTAAGCACTTGCACTTTTTTATTTCACCTTAAACTGTATATAGCACCTTGCACCAAGTGCCACTGGGTTGTCATAAGATCTAATCTTTACAGTGCTGTTCCTAACTGTAAATGTACATCTAATACCCCTTGTCCTTGGTGAATAATACCACCTTTCTTCAAAATCCATTTTGACTCCTTGTCTCTGTTCTCAGTAATGTCTTTCAGCATACATAATTGAAATTGTCTCTCAATAATACCTGTTGGGAACTTGTTTTTGTTTACATGTAATGTGCCTTGAGCACTGTTACGGATGGAACTTTCTTTACTTAAATCAAAGAAGAGATTTACAATTTCCTTTGTTCAGTTCACTTTTCACTTAGTTTTAACTATACACTTTATGGTAAGAATGCCGTCCACAGCCCTATAAAATAAAACAATGACATTTTAGCGGTGGCGGACGGCACAGATAAGAGCAGTGAGGCGGGTGATAGTCAGCGATACAGCAAGTGCAAGGTAAATGGTTTTATTTTAAATTACATATCCTGTCGTCTGGCGACTTCCACCACCCCCGCTCCACTGTTCTTACCTGTGCTGGCCACCACTAAATTTTGGATATGCATGCTAATTACATATGCCATTTTGTTAACTTTTTCTTGGTGGGTAAAATTTTTTGCAGGGTGTTTTTGTTTAATAAAGATTTCTTATAGATATTGTGATGAACACTTGCATTCTCCAACTCTCGCTGTTTCACTGCTGTATTTCAGGATGGTTGTAGAATATGACAAGCAGAAGCACTCATCCTTGCTAACTTTATGCTTATCCCCATACACTTTAAATAAACTAAATTGTTGCAGGTTACTATGCACATGTAGCTTTAAAACAGACAACGAATACCACAGGGCTACGGAAGGCATTGAAAAAGAATTAAACAGAGGTTGAACCAGTTGGGATTGGCTTTGGGTGGACCGGAGTGCACGTCAGAATGGCCTGGCACACCTGGTCTACCAGCTTTAGCAAATGAGGAATAAAATGGGTTATCTTTTAATGACATTTTTGCATCCTCACTCCCATAATCAACAGAAACAAGGGTGAAGGCTGCAAGGTTGGAGGTGGCAAAGCATCCCCTTTGCTGATTCCCACTACTTCCACATTAAAATACATCTGTCCACGCCCCCTTTCTCTGCCTGCCATGTTCAGCACTCTTAAAGATACTCTACTGGTCTATTGCATCTGCGATTCTAAAACTCAGGATAGGAGGGTCTAAAACTAAGAAAGAAAATAATATTACATTAATTAGTGTTGACACTGTTCTTGTGATTTTTTCCCCAGGACACTTTGCAACTATTCAGCCAGTTAAATTATACGTGATTAAAAGGTGATGGTAACCAACAAAATCAGTGCATTCAGTCCATTAAAACAGCGCTTACAGTGAGAAAGTTGGGTGTCACGAAGGCAAGCTGGCATTTGCTTTTTAAATGCTGCCAATCAACTTGACCACTGTTGTCCACTTTGGTGACCACATGTACAACCAGTTTACCACAGTCACTGAAAACTATAATATGGCAACCTGGTTTGGGAATCTTATTGTCATCAGGGGGAGAATGGGTCCTCACAATGTTACTTTTTCACCTGCTGCTCACTGACATCTTTATTTCTTTGATCTTTGCTTCGATCCATTTATGCATGGAGAAACACAAAGACCAATTGTTCTAAATGTAGAAAACTGACTCCAAAAGTACCCCAAAATGTAATTAGATCAGGCTCAGGCAGAGGGGTGGATAGAGGCAAGGTCTGCCTCTTTTTAGACAGGTGCCGGGTACAAGAGGAGCCATCAATATGGTACCCGTCATGAGAAATGGAAGGGTCTGGCATCAGAATAAGCAGTTTTTGTAACAGGCAGCCAAGTAAACATGGTTGCCAGTCAATACTAGGAAGAGTGTAGTTTATTGGCATAAGCGCCTAAAATAAAGATGAGAATAAGATGTACAAGTAAAAGTGAATTACCTTGATGGAGTTGTAGTCGAGAACATTTGTAAAGTTTAACGGTATCTAAAGGGCTTCTTAAGACGATACAACCACTGAAAGAGAATAACCTGAAAGCCAATAGCTGAGTTGCTAATGACATTTAACTAAAAGGGGACACTCCTTAAAAGTTCTCTAGATCTTTAAATCAATCAATCAATCAATCAAGGCATTTATAGAGCGCACTACTCACCCGTGGGGTCTCAAGGCGCTAGGGGGGGGGGGGGGGGTGCCGTCACTGCTCGAACAGCCAGGTCTTGAGCTTCTTCCTGAAGGAGAGGTGGTCTTGGGTCAGGCGCAGGTCGGGAGGGAGGGAGTTCCAGGTCTTGGCGGCCAGGTAGGAGAAGGACCTTCCTCCTGTTGTCGCTCTTCGGATGCGGGGGACGGCGGCGAGGGCGTGGCTGGTTGATCTGAGGTGGCGCTTGGGAGCGTAGAAGTTGATTCGGTTGTTGAGGTAGCTCGGGCCTTGGTCGTGTAGGGCTTTGTGTGCGTGGGTGAGGAGACGGAAGGTGATTCTTTTGTTGACGGGGAGCCAGTGCAGGTCTCTCAGATGTCCGGAGATGTGGCTGTTTCGTGGGATGTCGAGGATGAGTCTGGCTGAGGCGTTCTGGATCCGCTGGAGTCTCTTCTGGAGCTTGGCGGTGGTTCCGGCGTAGAGGGCGTTGCCGTAGTCCAGTCGGCTGGTGACGAGGGCCTGGGTGACAGTCTTCCTGGTCTCAGTGGGGATCCACCAGAAGATCTTCCGTAGCATGCGTAGGATGTTGAAGCATGACGAGGAGACGGCGTTGACTTGTCTGGTCATGGAGAGGGAGGAGTCCAGGATGAAGCCCAGGTTGCGTGCGTGATCCGTCGGTTTGGGTGCGGTGCCCAGGGCGGGGGGCCACCAGGAGTCGTCCCAGGCGGAGGGCGAGGAGCCCAGGATGAGGACCTCCGTCTTGTCTGAGTTCAGCTTCAGGCGGCTGGTCGTCATCCACTCGGCTACATCTCTCATCCCTTCGTGCAGGTTGGCTCTGGCGGTGGCGGGGTCGTTGGTCAGGGAGAGGATCAGCTGGGTGTCGTCGGCGTAGGAGATTATGTTGAGGTTGTGTTGGCGTGCGATGGCCGCGAGGGGGCTCATGTAGACGTTGAAGAGGGTGGGACTCAACGAGGATCCTTGAGGGACGCCGCAGATGACTTCGGTGGCCTCTGATTTGTACGGTGGTAGGCGGACTCTCTGTGTTCTTCCGTCGAGGAAGGAGGTGATCCATTCCAGTGCCTTCTCCTGGATTCCGTCTTGTCTGAGTTCAGCTTCAGGCGGCTGGTCGTCATCCACTCGGCTACATCTCTCATCCCTTCGTGCAGGTTGGCTCTGGCGGTGGCGGGGTCGTTGGTCAGGGAGAGGATCAGCTGGGTGTCGTCGGCGTAGGAGATTATGTTGAGGTTGTGTTGGCGTGCGATGGCCGCGAGGGGGCTCATGTAGACGTTGAAGAGGGTGGGACTCAACGAGGATCCTTGAGGGACGCCGCAGATGACTTCGGTGGCCTCTGATTTGTACGGTGGTAGGCGGACTCTCTGTGTTCTTCCGTCGAGGAAGGAGGTGATCCATTCCAGTGCCTTCTCCTGGATTCCGATGTTGCCGAGGCGCTGCACTAGGGTGCGGTGGCAGACAGTGTCGAATGCCGCGGAGAGGTCCAGGAGGATGAGGGCCGCTGTTTCTCCGTTGTCCATCAGGGTTCGGATGTCATCGGTGGCAGCGATGAGGGCGGTCTCGGTGCTGTGGTTGGCTCGGAAGCCAGACTGTGAGGGGTCGAGGGATCCATTCGTCTCGAGGAAGGCGGCCAGCTGTTTGTTGATGGTCTTTTCGATGACTTTGGCCGGGAACGGGAGGAGCGAGATGGGACGGTAATTCTTGAGTTCGGTGGGGTCCGCTGTAGGTTTCTTGAGTAGAGCGCTGAGTTCTGCGTGCTTCCAGCTCTCCGGGAAGGTGGCGGTGTCGAAGGAGGTGTTGATAATGTCCCGCAGGTGGGGTGCGATGACAGCGTCGGCCTTGTTGAAGACGTGGTGAGGGCAGGGGTCGGTCGGAGATCCGGAGTGGACGGAGTTCATTGTGCGGATGGTGTCTTCGGTGCTGATCGGAGTCCAGGCGCGGAGGGTGGTGGTGGGTGGAGTCGCTGCGGTTGTGGCGTGCGTTGGTTGGGTGCTGAAGCTGTTGTGTATGTCCGCGATCTTGTTGTGGAAGTAGGACGTGAGGGAGTTGCAGAGGTCTTGCGACGGGGTGATGTTGTTGTTTCCGGCGTTGGGGTTGGAGAGCTCTTTCACGATGTTAAAGAGTTCCTTGCAGTTGTGTGCGTTGTTGTCCAGCCGGTCCTTGTATGTATGTTTCTTGGTGGCGCGGATCAGTTGGTGGTGTTTCCGGGTGGCGAGCTTGAGGGTGGTCATGTTGTCCATTGTTGGTTCCCTTCTCCATACTTTCTTGAGGGCTCGGCAGTTCTTCTTGGAGCTCTTGAGTTCGTCGGTGAACCATGGGGTTTTTCTGCTGCCGGGTCTGCTGGGCGGGGTCCTCAGTGGGGCGAGTTCGTCCGCGCAGTTGCTGATCCATTTCGTGAGGTTGTCGGCGGCCTGGCTGGGGTTCGCTGAGCCGGCAGGAGGGGGCTGGCTCAGGGAGGCGGTGAGCTGGTCGGCTGTGATCTTGTTCCAGCTTCTTCGGGCAACTTGTTGCAGGTGGTGGTGGATCGTTGTTCTTTTGAAGGTGAAGTGGACGCAGCTGTGGTCCGTCCAGTGGAGTCCTGTTGCGTGGCTGAAGGCGATGTCTTTGCTGGATGAGAAGACGGCGTCGAGTGTGTGTCCGGCGAGGTGGGTGGGGGTGGACACCAGCTGCTTGAGTCCGAGGTTGGCGAGGTTGTCGAGCAGGGTGATGGTGTTGCGGTCGCTGTTGTTCTCCAGGTGGAAGTTGAGGTCCCCCAGGAGGATGTAGTCGGCGGAGGGGAGGGCATGCGGGCTGATGAAGTCGGCGATGTCCTCGCTGAATTGTGTGCGTGGACCCGGGGGTCGGTAGATCAGGGTGCCTCTGAGGGTGGTCTTCGGGTCGGTGTGGATCTGGAAGTGCAGGTGTTCGGCGGTGGTAAGGGTGTCGTCGGTGTTGGTCGTGATGCGGATGGTGTCTCTGTGGATGATGGCGATGCCTCCTCCCATCTGGTTGGCGGTGCGGTCCCTCCGGGTGATCTTGTAGCCCTCTGGGATGGCGATGGCGATGTCGGGCGCTGAGGAGGCGTTCATCCAGGTCTCCGTGAGGAAGGCGATGTCAGGGGCTGTGGTGTCCAGGAGGTTCCAGAGTTCGATGGCGTGTTAAAGCATTGCTGAACTTGTAGCAGAGCACACAGTAATCCTGTGAGCGATGCAATTTAACTTTTAGCAATTCACACAAGGCTAATGTTAGGAACTTCGGGGGCGGATTTTTATTCAGTAAATGCATTGCTTGCCAGAAAAAGCCATCTCCCACACAAAGGACAGATTCACAGTGGTGTTAATGAGACAATTGTAGTATCAATATCCTGGGATAGAGTTCCCTATATAATATAATAAATTGGAAAGCTGATATTTACAGTCTGCCCTTTTCATGTAAGCTACTCAACATATTCTACTGACCGAATAGAGGAAAACGGTGATTATATAATGTATGGTAATGTTGGTAATGGGAACATCTGGTTAGTGCAATGCTACCCCTGTATTATGGGAAGAAGAGACAGTCAACCATGCCCTTTTTAATATTATATTTTTTTCAGCCTCTTGATGTCTCTATTGCAAAGTGCTCACCCTCTAATTAAACTGTTTTTATTACTCTGGACTCATTTGTCTCCTGAAAGCAAAAGTATAAATCGATAGAATAAGCACCTTGGAACAATGCAAGTATAGACAAAAAAATAATCGAGATGATTTTGGTTTCAAAGACATTTGGAACTGGTCTTAGAGGTGCATGGAATTGTTGACCAGTAACTATCCTTATAAACCAGGCCACGTGACACATATACAATAGGAGGCTGTCAGTCAGGAATAATGATCGTTTGGCTTTAAAGTAGAATTTTCTTGAATATGAGAAAGGTGGGATGGGGCACAACATTTAAAGGGTTATATATAGAGGCATTAAAGCACCTCATTGAACAAAACTCAACTAGGCAACAAAATATTTAAGATTTGTTTCTCCATAATGCCTTAAGTTCTATTTTGGAGAAACTGTGTCTTATAGCAGTTGAAAATGACTAAATAAGTTCGTTGAGCTCAAATAGTACTAATACGTTATAGCAGAAATACAGCCAATCAAAAAATTGATTAAAAAATCAGAGAAGCAAAGTAATTTAAAAACACGGAAAACACAAGGATTTACAGAGCTCGTCGCACTGTTGTGTTTGGCAAGGCTCTCTACAATTTGTTTCACTAGGATACTGTCCATAGGAAGAAGAATTCAAGTTCCAGGACCCAGGAAGCAGTTTTAGACTACAATGGATAATGATTCTTGAAGAGGAGGGTAGATTGTAGACTATCAACTTCAAAATCTCCCGTGAAGAGTGCTAGTAATGGGGTGTCTAAAAGTTTAGAGATGTTCAACATTCTGAATTTTGAGAAAACAAATTTCATAATGAACATTTCAAAACATGAAAATCTTCTGAATGTACGCTTTTGAGCAAATGATTTGGAGAAATTACCTTTTAATTGCTTTAATTCAATTACACACACAGAACTGGTCATTTCTGGGATTAAACTGTTTTGGGGTACACATTAGGGACAGTTCATATTCTGAGGAATCATACACATTTATACTGAAGCAGAAGCATCTGAATTAAAGGAAAGAAAAACAACACTTTTGAAATGTCGCATGTATTTGTTGAGATTCACAAGTTTCCCCACAAGTCCATGTCCACGTGAAATCACTGCCTATGTACTCCAGACAAAGCGCATCTAGTTGATTTGAAAATTGCTGCGCCTTTCAGCAGGAAGCATTTTTATTTTTATTTTGGGAAATATAGAAAATGTTCAAACAACTGTAAGAGCTCCTGTTGGAAATGGGATCCCCGGCTGGCCAGGGCTTTCGCCAAAGTCAGTCAGAGACCACCACACCCAAGTCAGGGCAAGGGAGTTACACGCCAAGATAACCCCTACTCACCCTCTAGGTAACGTGGCGCGAGCAGCAAGGCTAAACTTGGAGGCGATGTAGGCTAAGTATTTGCGCACGCACCCCAGCAACAACAACCAAAGGCCCACCACAAAGGAAACTCCACACAAGGTTATATAAAAATAGCCTTTGTATTACACCAAAACACATTAGATAAAACACACACTTTACAATGTGCCAGAGGCACGGGCAGAATTTACAAGGGGATATTTACAAGACAGGGCCACCTGGACCACTGTCAGGAATCAGAAGTAGCACTTTCAGAAATAGCACTTAGAAGGTAGAATATAAATTTACTTCAGCACAAAATAGCACACAACCAGTAACTACTGGTAACAGGACCTCACTAGCACCACCTGCACTAGGGAGAAAACAACCACCTATGTATCACAATACCTGTAGGGGTGTAAGAACATACACATGATGCAATGCATGACATTCATTCAGAGGTGTAAAGGCACATGACGCATAAAAACACATTCAGAGGTGCAGGGGAAGGAAACACATGATGCAGAACCTACATTCAGCGGTGTAAAAGCAAAGCACTTGACGCATAAAAACACATTCAGAGGTGCAGCACAAGAGAATACATGATGAATAAACTACCCATTCAGAGGTGTAAGAAAAGGAGACACAATAGCGCAAAACCCACATTAGCCACCACCTGTGGCGGTCCCTGTGTCCCAAGGTCAGGGCCTAAACGTGGCAGTTGCCCACAAAGTGCTGGGCAACTGGTGCAACATCAAAAATGGGCCAACGCTGGAGCCTCGCAGGCTCTGCCCAACTGACTGTCTCTCAAGAGCCTCACTGGGCTCTGAATACAACTGTGGCCCCTTTTTGGTGGGAGTCCCCCCTCTGGGGGACTCGAGAACAATGGGCGCCCAGAGCCTCTCAGGGCTCTAAATAGAGATATGCCCCTTGGGCCCTTCGTGGGCTCTTTGCAACAAAGAATGCCCCTTCGTTGGAGCCTCCGTGGGCTCAGGATCAACACTACCCCCGGAGCCTCTCGGGGCTCTTGAAGCAAGTAATGCCCCAGGTAGTCGGGGCGGCCCTCTGCCAACCGGAGCCGCCCAAAGTGTTCTAACTCCGTTGGAGTCCCTCTCGGGGGACTCTGAACACCAAGCGCTGCCCTGCTGGGGCAGCAGAAAGGGAGGACAGGGCCCAGGTCACGGGGGCGGCACCGAAAGCGTGCCGACACACACCCCCAACCGCCTCGATCAGAGCCCCACTCACCGGTCTCTTTCCTCTGGTGGGGGCTCCTCCGGACAGCAGCATCTTTTTCACCGGCGGCTGGCAGAGGTCCGGGGCTCTCCTCTCACTCCGGAGCCTCGGCAGGACGTGCAGGCTGCTTCCTGCTTCTCCGCCTGGCCCCGTCACGCTGCAGCTTGCCTGGCTTCCTGCCTCGGGTGTCCGCCAATGACAGCGCGGCCCCGAGCAGGGAGGCGGGCACTTCCGGGTCGCACTTGGCAGCGGCCCGGCAACGTTTTCAAAACACTCCGGGCTGCGGCGGTGAACCTTCTATTTTAAATATAAGGCGAGGTGGGCTCTCGCTATTGCCATGACAATAGCGGCACGGTCCCTGGCGAGGTGGGCACTCGCCAGGGGCTTCGAAATCAGCAAATCAGACGGGCAAATGCCGGGTGGGCACCGGCTGTGCAAAAAGCGCTCCCAAGCGCTACCACGGCAAATACAGCGCTCCCAGCGCTAGAGGGGCAACAAAGCGCTCCCAAGCGCTACAGGGGAAATCCAAAGCGCTCCCAGGTGCTAGGGCAACAGCAAGTCCTTCAGGGGTCCATCAGCAAGCCAGGGGCTGGGCAGGGCTCAGGGAGGCAAGCCATCCCTGAGCCCAAGCAGCAGCACGCCCCTGGCAGATTCAAGCAGCAAACAAGAACCTTTTCATGGGGTCACAGCCCCTCTTTTATACACCTTTTCCCTTTGTCTGTAGGTGCAGGGTGGGGGCAGAACCAGTCGCAGCTGGTCTGGGAGTACTGTTGATGGCCCAACCACCCATTCTATTCACAGGCAGGGCTAGGGTCATCAGACACACCACAGGGGGGCGGAGCCAGCATTGTGTGGGGAAAACCCAGCCCATCCAGGACACAGGTACACTCCTCCCACACATCACTCATGCTAATCTCCCACTCACCACCGGGCAGACCCATCCAGACTTCCTGGAGCCTGGCATGCCAGCCAGCTCCAGCCAATCACACGCCAGCACCCTCACAGCACACGTACAGCCATGTCTAGAAATGGCGCTTCGCTACTAGACACATACATGCTGCATACACCATCTCGCAGCATTCACTCTCACGAGTTCACACATACCAGACTCAAGCCTGTACACCCCACGCATCAGGAACTACCAGGGACACATACATTCCCCATGCATTCCTATGGGCGGGCAGGCCTAGCTCAGCACATGCCCTCAGAGTGCGCACGCACTTTCCACTGGGACACAGTGAAAGTGCGCAGTATCCAAAAATCACCATCTCCAGGTCACCATTTCAAGCAAAAAGTCTAGGGGTGAACCTGCCCTAAGGGCCAAAGTCCAACATAACCCCCTTCCAGCCAAAACGCAGGGGAGACCAATCACCACCGTGATGGACTTCCCTGCTTGGGGCGATAGAACACGGACGCAGGCCCGCAACTGCAGGGACACCCTCCTGTTCTACGCCACGGTGAACCCATGGGATTCCTTCTAAACACACTGTCTGGACCAACTGGGCTACCCCACTGGTACTCCCAAGCTGTCCACGGCCAGGACCAGGCCCTAGGCCACCCAGATACCACTGGTCCATGCCCATCCACAGAGTGGGGGGTAGTAACCCCTGGCCTACAATAGCCATTCTCCACTCCCTTTCTCAGTCTAGTTCCAAACTACCACTGATCCTTCAACCTAGGGTCCGCACCCTCAGGCTGACCAGAGGTCACGGGCAGGAATGCCCCACCCTACCTCTATTTCTGAAGCACCCTCCAGAACACAACTCTCCCACCAGTTTAGGACCTGTCTTCCTCAGCAGCAGTGACCACAGTCAGACCACCACCAGAACGGTGTAGCGAGGCGTTGCACGCCGCGGTGCCCCCCAGTTGCGGTGCATCCTATGGCTCGTTGACGGCGTCGAGACGACGTCGGTGAGCGCAGAGGCGGCGTTGCTCGAGGGGGACGTTGCTCAGTGCGGTGCCTACAGGACACCAGGGTGGTCATGACTGAGTCACAGCTCCCTTAACTGGTTTACCACCTGGGATTCAAATTCACCGGATGCACAGGGGTCAGACTTCCTCTGACCCCCTTCCAGAGTTCTGCACCCTCCCATTGTAGAACAGGGTCCCTCCACTTAAGGTAGGCCCCACCTGCTCTCAGGGTAGTACCACAACACTCAGCCAAGAACCCTAAAGATCCCTGCTAGGCCTGTACCACCCCTTCTGGGAAACACAGGGTCTCTTCACTTAAGATGAGCCCCACCTGTGTTCACAGGGGTACCCCTAGAAGACAAACCGGCCAGGACACTGGCTACAGTCGCCCTGCCGTCCAGGACAGGTAACACCTGAACCTGGCTCCCTGACCTAGGGACGCTACCCTTTGGTTAGATGCCTGGCGCACCAGGACTTCCTTGAGGGTGACACAACTAATGTGTCGTGTACAAGTCTGCCTGACACTCAGGACAGAAGTGGCATCACCATGGTCACTCCCTGGCGACACAACCCTTCTGGTTGGCCCCTGACCCACTGGCTCTTCCACTGGGGAACCTATCCCCCTCGCACCCCTCCATCTGGACTTCTGCACCCTCCCAACTGGAGCGGTACTGCCAGACACCAGAACTACTGGAACCCTGGTTACAGAGGTTCCACGTTCTCCAGACACTCTGGAAGATCCTCCTCAAATGACCTATTGGTACAGCCTAGGCCCCCGACCTGATGTTCCCTCTAGAAACATTCCAGGCCCTGACACTGGGTTTCGGGCACCTGGAGACATGCAGTCCCACCCACTCCTTCTCCTCTTGAGACAGGACGTGAGCCCCTACACCGAGACCTAGCTGGGCTACACTGAACCTCTTCCACCACGCAGGGCTGGAAGACACCTCAGACACTCCTTTTGGAATCACTCCATCCCCTATGCCTCTCTCCTCCCAGAACATTACCAACTCCAAAATTCTGTCTCTCAACAGACCACAGAAATCAAAAAGCAGGCTCCACTATCTGCAGACGTTCTTGGGAAAAGTTCAACACACAGGACTTAGGTATCTGAACAAAACTAGCATTCAGCAAGCTCCCCATCCAGAGAACTCACAAACACATCCAGTGCCACACACCATTCATCCACACACACCCCTCCCCAGACTGGTAAGGCAGTTTCTACCACCCCTGACTTCTCAACCTGACCACACTTGACACAGGTACCATTACTCCAGGGCAGGGACGGGGGACACATGCACTGGACACACTTATGCTGCCACCACTGGATCCCACCCTTCTGGTGAATCCAGAAAACACACTGCACTTAGGGGGATGATCTACCCTCCCGAGCTAGGGACACCTAACTCAAAGTGCACAAGAAACACATTTCCACAGAAATGACATTTTCAGCAAACTTAAAACAATAATCCCCACAATGTTTTTATCTAAAATGCAGAGTTTTGTGGTGCAGCCAGCTGCTACTAAGGTACAACGCAAACACAAATCCTCATCCCACCGCTTGCCGCCAATGTTGGAAATGGGATCCCCGGCTGGCCAGGGCTTTCGCCAAAGTCAGTCAGAGACCACCACACCCAAGTCAGGGCAAGGGAGTTACACGCCAAGATAACCCCTACTCACCCTCTAGGTAACGTGGCGCGAGCAGCAAGGCTAAACTTGGAGGCGATGTAGGCTAAGTATTTGCGCACGCACCCCAGCAACAACAACCAAAGGCCCACCACAAAGGAAACTCCACACAAGGTTATATAAAAATAGCCTTTGTATTACACCAAAACACATTAGATAAAACACACACTTTACAATGTGCCAGAGGCACGGGCAGAATTTACAAGGGGATATTTACAAGACAGGGCCACCTGGACCACTGTCAGGAATCAGAAGTAGCACTTTCAGAAATAGCACTTAGAAGGTAGAATATAAATTTACTTCAGCACAAAATAGCACACAACCAGTAACTACTGGTAACAGGACCTCACTAGCACCACCTGCACTAGGGAGAAAACAACCACCTATGTATCACAATACCTGTAGGGGTGTAAGAACATACACATGATGCAATGCATGACATTCATTCAGAGGTGTAAAGGCACATGACGCATAAAAACACATTCAGAGGTGCAGGGGAAGGAAACACATGATGCAGAACCTACATTCAGCGGTGTAAAAGCAAAGCACATGACGCATAAAAACACATTCAGAGGTGCAGCACAAGAGAACACATGATGAATAAACTACCCATTCAGAGGTGTAAGAAAAGGAGACACAATAGCGCAAAACCCACATTAGCCACCACCTGTGGCGGTCCCTGTGTCCCAAGGTCAGGGCCTAAACGTGGCAGTTGCCCACAAAGTGCTGGGCAACTGGTGCAACATCAAAAATGGGCCAACGCTGGAGCCTCGCAGGCTCTGCCCAACTGACTGTCTCTCAAGAGCCTCACTGGGCTCTGAATACAACTGTGGCCCCTTTTTGGTGGGAGTCCCCCCTCTGGGGGACTCGAGAACAATGGGCGCCCAGAGCCTCTCAGGGCTCTAAATAGAGATATGCCCCTTGGGCCCTTCGTGGGCTCTTTGCAACAAAGAATGCCCCTTCGTTGGAGCCTCCGTGGGCTCAGGATCAACACTACCCCCGGAGCCTCTCGGGCCTCTTGAAGCAAGTAATGCCCCAGGTAGTCGGGGCGGCCCTCTGCCAACCGGAGCCGCCCAAAGTGTTCTAACTCCGTTGGAGTCCCTCTCGGGGGACTCTGAACACCAAGCGCTGCCCTGCTGGGGCAGCAGAAAGGGAGGACAGGGCCCAGGTCACGGGGGCGGCACCGAAAGCGTGCCGACACACACCCCCAACCGCCTCGATCAGAGCCCCACTCACCGGTCTCTTTCCTCTGGTGGGGGCTCCTCCGGACAGCAGCATCTTTTTCACCGGCGGCTGGCAGAGGTCCGGGGCTCTCCTCTCACTCGGGAGCCTCGGCAGGACGTGCAGGCTGCTTCCTGCTTCTCCGCCTGGCCCCGTCACGCTGCAGCTTGCCTGGCTTCCTGCCTCGGGTGTCCGCCAATGACAGCGCGGCCCCGAGCAGGGAGGCGGGCACTTCCGGGTCGCACTTGGCAGCGGCCCGGCAACGTTTTCAAAACACTCCGGGCTGCGGCGGTGAACCTTCTATTTTAAATATAAGGCGAGGTGGGCTCTCGCTATTGCCATGACAATAGCGGCACGGTCCCTGGCGAGGTGGGCACTCGCCAGGGGCTTCGAAATCAGCAAATCAGACGGGCAAATGCCGGGTGGGCACCGGCTGTGCAAAAAGCGCTCCCAAGCGCTACCACGGCAAATACAGCGCTCCCAGCGCTAGAGGGGCAACAAAGCGCTCCCAAGCGCTACAGGGGAAATCCAAAGCGCTCCCAGGTGCTAGGGCAACAGCAAGTCCTTCAGGGGTCCATCAGCAAGCCAGGGGCTGGGCAGGGCTCAGGGAGGCAAGCCATCCCTGAGCCCAAGCAGCAGCACGCCCCTGGCAGATTCAAGCAGCAAACAAGAACCTTTTCATGGGGTCACAGCCCCTCTTTTATACACCTTTTCCCTTTGTCTGTAGGTGCAGGGTGGGGGCAGAACCAGTCGCAGCTGGTCTGGGAGTACTGTTGATGGCCCAACCACCCATTCTATTCACAGGCAGGGCTAGGGTCATCAGACACACCACAGGGGGGCAGAGCCAGCATTGTGTGGGGAAAACCCAGCCCATCCAGGACACAGGTACACTCCTCCCACACATCACTCATGCTAATCTCCCACTCACCACCGGGCAGACCCATCCAGACTTCCTGGAGCCTGGCATGCCAGCCAGCTCCAGCCAATCACACGCCAGCACCCTCACAGCACACGTACAGCCATGTCTAGAAATGGCGCTTCGCTACTAGACACATACATGCTGCATACACCATCTCGCAGCATTCACTCTCACGAGTTCACACATACCAGACTCAAGCCTGTACACCCCACGCATCAGGAACTACCAGGGACACATACATTCCCCATGCATTCCTATGGGCGGGCAGGCCTAGCTCAGCACATGCCCTCAGAGTGCGCACGCACTTTCCACTGGGACACAGTGAAAGTGCGCAGTATCCAAAAATCACCATCTCCAGGTCACCATTTCAAGCAAAAAGTCTAGGGGTGAACCTGCCCTAAGGGCCAAAGTCCAACAGCTCCTATTGTTCCACAAATTGGTTAACATTTATAATGCTAAACATTAATTCAAATTTCTTTTCATTTTACTTTTGGTGAAGTCATTTTTATCCTCAAGTCATGTGGGTATTACACATTTGTTTATTTACAAGGCGACTTCATATTTTGAAGTTAGTTGACATTGTGGCATTTAAAAATGCTTCAAACTGCATCCTGCACTCATTCGGATATGTGCTTCCCCAAACGTAACATGCTTAATTTAAGTTCCCCACCAATTCAGTGTGCATCTCAACACTAATTATTACCCTCAGTCAGAACTGAAAAGTTGTTCACCAACATACGATGAAAATCCCCTGCACAAATGAAGGCTGAACCAAGAAATCTGTGCTGTACACTAAACATTCAGGATAATGCTTACAAATAGCTCAAGGTATCTGCTTGTCTCATCAGTGTAGCCAAAGAATCTTGGCTAACTGTTTGGGTGGAAGTCTCTGGGCTTAGGTTGCTCCAGGACCGCAGAAACTGAATATCGGCCACTTAGAGAATTACAAACTTTACCTGACTACATACCTGAACTTTGCCTTGAAAAAGCCCACAGCCAATAGGCCACCAGGGCGAAACACGTGTCGGCTGTCCTTTTTTCGCATATGCAACAATAAAAACCACGCAGGCAAAACCATTAAAGAACGTTTGAAAATTCTTTTTGGACTACTTTGGACAAACCGTGAGGGCACAATCCTCCATTTTCCTCCAGCCAAAGAATCTTATTCTGAGTAAAAGACAAGGGGCCTGATTATGACTTTGGCGGTGTGGTGCTGTGTCCTCCCCACTGCCACACCGCCAAAGCTGTGGTTAGACCATCCGCCAGATTGGGTGTTTCCGCCTGTCTGGCGGGCTGGTTTTTGGTGTTTCCACGGAGGTGCCTCTAAACAAGGGCACCACAAAGGGAACGCCAAAACTGTTCCTGCACGGCATGTACATTTCAGTCCATGCCGGGCAGGAACTGGGGCTCGTGCACTCAGGGGGCACATGTTGTTCTCCTCAGCATGCATCCCTATTTGGAGGAGGCACAGGAGCCCCTGCCATGGTGGTGTTCATGGAGGAGGAACCTCCATGACACCGCCGGTGGAAAGGAAACTCCTACTATGCTTGGGGGACCGCGGCAGTCCCGCCAAGCATATTGATGCCTCCTGACCAACTCCTAATAGAGCGGTTTGGAGACAGCCACGCCCGCACGGGTCTGCCAGTCCGTGGACTGCCAGACTCGCAATCGGACCCTAGGTCTTCCTAATTCGATTGTTATGAGGAACATTCAACATTTGTAATTAGGATTTTAACTCTGGGGTCAACGTTTTCAATGCCTTCCATTCTCTTTGCTACAGTACACAATCCTGAACCATTTACCGTCCATGGGTCTTCTACTTGCTCCTAATAATCAGAACTCTTTTGCTTAGTAGCAAAGTTCGTACTAAACAAATACAATTATAAGCAAACATCCTGCATAGAAACACTCATGTTTTTAGGGTTGCCCTACAGAACCACCCTACACAAATACCATTAAAAATAAACAAGCATACATACAAAGACTCACTGGGTCATGACATGAAATTGACCCACCAATCTCAGTGTTAAGGTCACATGTACTGCATCTTCCTGGAGTTGGAAAGCAGGTCCTGACTTTCATTAACTATTCCACCAGCAGTCTTCACCACTCCCTGTATTCCAAATACTACTGCTAAATCCCTGAAGAGCATTATCCATGACATCCTACAATCAAGAGCCTGGAAAATACTTTAACCCAGGCACATGAAGTCTTTCTGGTTTTTACATGCAGACTATGTCTTCAAACAACAAAACAACTGCTCCAGGTCCCATCCTGCTATCATAATGACATTAGTGTTGGTATTTCTTGCTAGATACCTGGCACAAGAGAAATCGGTCTATTGTTCCAGCGACTTGGCCTAAGTTAGATGCAGCAGGTCCGCCCCTCACTATCTCAACGGAGGGACAGAGTGACATGTCATAGGTCATTATTTATTTTTTCACACCAATTTTTAAAAGAACTAAAATCCAAACATATTCACAACCAACGCAATAAGCTTTATACAATGAGACACAAGCTACTCAATTTGTCACAAAAATTCTAAAAAAATAATAATTTTAAACTAAACACAGAACACCTGTTTAACCGAGGCACTGAGTTTTACACAATCAAATCCAACCATATTTGCAATGTTAGTTCTTGTTCCTATTAGCAATAACCAAAGTACTTAACAACAGAAAAGTCCATTGGCTTACAATATTCTCAGTGCTCAGTTTCTTATGAATATTATCAATCTCGTCCGCTGACACTGACAAGTAGTCTTCAAAATAATGTTCAGCCTGTTGTTCAGAAACCTGCACCTTCACTATAGGTGCCCTACCTAAAGTCAATTTAATCTAAGCATAGTGTAAGATACAAGAGTGCTTTATCTTACTGTGTGGAACCACAGCTCAACTGGTAATCCTATTTACATATTCCTACATCCCGCCTTATGGTATCCTGATTTCAGCGACCCAACCTCAACCTGGCCACACACAGCATACTCTTCCAAGAGGAGGGAGCCCTTTATGTTTTAGATCTGGCTGCTACCGTACAACATTCCAGGGAAGAGCATGGCATCATTTTAAACAAAATAAAGCAGACGCTGAAAATTATGTTATCACCACAGAGCACCTCAATATCTTATGGTCCTGTTTTCTTTTCTCTTGTTTTTTTAACAAAACTCCCCCACAGTAACTGTGATAAAGGCAGATGACTCTAGCATACCGTTCTTGTCCAACCTATCAACGTTGATGGCACAGAATGACGCGTTCCTCTTCAGAGCCTCCCTTAACTCCTACGAATACCAAATCCTCTAAACCAATGAAGTCATCTTATACATTTTCAGCTTCTTGAGTTCTATTCATTTTTGTTACGTAGCAATCAAAGACACTGGAAAAAGTGACCAACGCTATCCAACATGAGTCACCTCCCAGCTGTGCTGCACAATGACCTCTCGCTCTCAGAGTACTAAAGTGGACCGCTGCCGAAAAGCACCTTGCACCCAAAGCTGCAGGAGTGCCGTACACTTGTAAGCTTCCTCTGCCACCGACCTGTCACCATTAGCTCCCCCCAAGCATTATTATGATTTCCCGCTCAAGCTGATCCTCTAGTGAGCTACTGCCCAACTGTGCCAGCCCTGTCGCTTAATGCCAATCCTGTGGATAGATAGGTATATAAAATTGTTAAATAAATTCAGTGTTAGGGTTCTGTGGTGGCTGCTGTTTACCGGGGTGGCAGGGCAAGGGAAGGAGGAGGGGGTGGTGGGGTGTAAATTAAAATATAAAATATTAAAAAAACAACACTTACCTTAAGGCCGGCCACCCGACCGGCCACCGCCTCCCAGTCTGCTCGTGCCTCTCACTTAAAGCAGGAACCAGGAAGCACTCAGGCTCCCGACTCGCCTAGCCAATCACAACGACAGCGTTGTGATTCGTCTGAGCACCGTGGTTCAGGGCTCAGACAGGGAATGGGGGCCTGGGCAAGTTCCGCACTCAGGCTATAATGCAGAATGCATGGAGAACAAGCAAGTGTGCATGGCTGTTATGGTCGGCCTGAGAGGGCTGGCCACCCAGTTATGAGCACTTTAGAGTGGAGCAACCACTCCTCCTCCTGGCCCCTGCCCTGGCAGTCCTGCCCCGCCCCGCCCACACCAGGAAATTGAAAATTAAAATGATAATAGTGCTGGTTATTATCATTTTAGTTTTCCTTTAATTACTCCTCGCAGAGCAGTAGGGCGACGCTCCTCTGCCTTACCAGAGGAGCCGCCCCTGGTTCGGTTACTCCCAGTTGTACCTTGTCAGTTGGGATTTTGTTTAAGATGGGTGCTGCTTGAGATACAGAGATCTCAACAGGGATATGGACTGGACCTCATTCAAGTGAGAGGGGTTCACAAGTGTTTGTCAGCTCGCTGTGTGCCAGTCAGTTTCAGAGAGAACCGCTGGGTTGTCAGCTTGAGGGTTGGGGCACATCCGGTGCTGGCAGTGCCAAGGGAGTGGGTCAGTGTTTAGGAGTGGAGTAAACAAGAGGAGGTGGGATATAATGGGCCAGCAGAACCCTGTGAGATGGTCAGTATTTGGCTGTGGATCTGTTTCCGACTGACTGAGTTAGGAGGTCATGTCAATCATTCTTTGGTTAAGATTCTTGATTGTAGAGAATGGGCAGAAAAGTTTTCAACCCCAAGAAAGAGCACAGGTAAGAAAAAAGCGAGCACCAAGGACTGATTTGATGTCCGGGCTACTAATGCAGGTGTACAATAGTACGTATTGGTATGTGCACTAGACAAGCTTCACTGCAGAGCTGTGGTGCCCTAGTGTGGTGTTGGTGGTGTTGGGCTGCTAGAAAGCTAGGAGCAAGTAAATGGAATCAAGAGTTTTGTGTGTTCTTGAGCAGGATTTAATCGATAGTGAACTTGGAAACCTAGAACATTAGTGGTTCTGATTTGATGGCTGGAGGTTCTCGTGGACAACTTGTGGTTCAGGTAGTTTTCCTAACTTTTCCCAGCTTAAGACTCTTGCTCTTTAACCCCCCATCCCCCATCCTTTGCTCATTTTGCTATCCCGGTGAACAGGCAAGAAGCCATAAACTGGCACTGGTACAAAAGTGGAGGACTCATTTTATGTGGTAAACCAAAGTACTGCAGGATAAAGTTGTGATGTGAAGCTTGGGAGCTGTCTGGTGGGGATTAGCTTGAGCTCATGTGAGGGGAATCTCAGAAATGGTATGCAGTTATGCAATGCAATTGCCAGCACGTCGCCTCCTAAAACACAGCTTCCTGATAAGGAAGATATCCAAGGGGTTCACCCCAATATAGACTGACAAGAGACTCCAAAGCACCTGAATTAAGTCCCAACACCCAAAAGAAGGATGCAAGAAAAATCTAGGACTAGGTTAAAAATTCTGCTCCGCTCATGGAGTTTGCAGTGTTTTTCCCACTCCGCACTCTGCGTAGCGTACGGAGTTCTGAAAAACTCCGCTCTGTGTAGCGGAGAAGAGTTTTTTTCTCGCTCACACTCATTAATGTTAAGTTGGCAAGCAAGAAAAATCTTACTGCAGACCACCTTCCGTGCGACATTTTTCAACACGAGCTGTCGCGGGTGGCCGCAACCGCTTGTTTTGAGAATCCTTCCGTTCATGTTGAGGAAGCTGCCACTGGAGTAGAACATCTACTCGAGCGGCAAAAAAAAGCAGCGTCCTCTTGCACTGCCCATGGTGCCATTCGTGCAGATTTTATTGCAACGCGGGACGAACGCTGGGTGCTAAAAATCAGCACAAATGATGCTCCACTGGTTGCAGAATGCAGCGTAGTGCGGCAGAGTTTTTTGGTCAATTTGCGGAGTTCTTCATAGCGGAACTCCGCAAACTCTGCCCAGGCTTTAAAAAATGTATCAAAAGAAAATGGAGATAAAAAAATGAAGGAAATAAAGGCATAGTGTTTTGGCAAAATGCTGGTATTGCTGGCAGTCACCACTTGCTCCTTCGTCAAACCTGATGCAGCATATCATGCATTGGCAAAACCCCCATTGTAGGTCTGTGAAATACAAAAGAACTCAAAAATGAGACATGGTAGTAAAGACCACTGTCCAAGGCAAACCAAGCAGATTACTTGCTAGAGTGTCAAACGCAAATGTGAAACTTTTATATTTCCCCATCAATAACACTGACCAGAAGAATGATTAATATGATCCCAAGGGGAGGACCTAGATAAATTGTGAGAGGGAACAACAAATTAGCGTCCCTCACCCTTCACCGTCTTCTTACAATCCAGGCTTGGCTTCCCTACACTTAATCCCTTAAAACTTGCCATTGCAAGAATAAGACTAAGAAAGAACGTGACATTTAGGAACCCAAGCCGGGTCAGAGAGTCTAATGCTATTTGCCTGGTAGAAGGCAAGAGCCTCACCTATTTCATCCATAAAACGAACTTATTGGCGGACCTGTATAAGTGCTGTTCATTGGAAGTACCTGACCACAACCAAGATCTGGTAAGCTTTCTGGTATGTAAAAAAGTTGGGCCCATAAAGGACTGTGCAAAATGCCAAGCCGAACATGGAGGACTAGATTTAAAAAAAAAAATCATATCTTTCTGAAAAAATTCAATAGTTACCTACATTTCTAAACACTAAACAGGTCAGAAAAGGATTAGAAAAAGTAAGCCAGGCCTAGAAATTGTGGTTTTAGCCATACTGGAGGAGTTGAGATCCTTACATCCCTAGCTTCATAGATACCCAGAGTTCTGCTATCTTGGTACCTGTTTTGAATAATATGTCATCTTGAAAAGTCAAAAAGTCCACGTTCTGGTAAGATAAACTTCTTTATTGCTCTTGCTTATTTCCACCTATCTGAGCGGATTGGGTGGGATGGCTTCAACTTACTCTTGTATGGCCTAAAAGGCTCTCTCATTGATCCCATGTTGAGGACAATAAAGACATGAGGTAAGTAGAGTATCATATGAGTCGAAGTTAAGGCCTCACCATTGTGTAGATGTGATGGTGGGAGTGTCGCGGGCTGAAATATCAGGCAAGGAGGCCGGATGTAGTGGGCTATGCCGGTTTTTATTTAAACACAAACGTCCATCAACAAGAGAACTATGGATCCGTGGGGAGGTCCGGGTCTTTTCCTTCCGTCGGGTCTGTCTTGGTTCGGGGTCCTTCGCTTTGGGTCAGAGTCCGATCTGGGTGTTCTTCAGGTCGGGTCTGTCCTCGGGGAGACACCTCGGAGGGCAACAAGAGAAAGAAGGGACCGTTAGTTCTGGACTTGGAGTTGGCAAGTATCCTGTCATCGACACCGGGTTGTGGGGGAAAGATAGATGAGGGAGTCGTGAGGAAAAGGGAGCTCCCGAGAACGGAAGGGAGGAAGGGCGAAGAAGGGGGGGGAAGAACAGCAAGGGTGTCCGAAGGGTGAGTGTGGGGAACAGAGGCAATACCGTGAGGGTGCTTCACAAATTACACAGTGATATCTCTACGTGCTCCGTGACTAGGTAAGGGAGAGAATCATACACTATATACACTGAGCGCCTAGCGTGCTCTGAAATGGGTTCTAAGTACTCACGCGGTCCGCCGTAGCTCTCCAGTGAGCCACGGCCGCTCTTCAGCCACCTCCTCAGGGACTCCACCAATCCTCCGACCATACGTCTTCTTCGGGTTTCTCTTCTTCTCCGTCTTCTCTGCCAGTCTGGGTATCCTGCCACGATGCTCCGACGGCGTTCTGGTCGATGGGTTCCTTTTTCACTGGTGCTGCCGCTGCCTTAGGGGTGGGACTTCCGGGGTTGGTACAGAGTGCTTCCTGTTGGCGGCGGCCGCTGGTTGGTTCCTGTAACAGAGAGAGGGGCGGGATACTTCGCGTCATGGATACCGCTCCGGCAATGGTGCGAGTCACGGGTGGTTGAACGAAAGGGCTTGTGTTTGGCGCCCCTGATATCGGTGAGTTTCTAGGGGTTTTTAGTCCTGGCGGGGGTGAAAGCGGGACTGGATCACATGCCCTTCCCCTAGCTGTCCTTCCTGTACGGGTTGGAGAGGAGGTGTATCGGGATAAGAAGTCAGCGTTGCCCTGTTCTGTTCCTTTCCGGTGTCGAGTACTGAAGTGGTAGGGCTGGAGAGATAGGAACCAGCAGAGGATCCGGTCGTTATGTCCTTTGTTCCGGGCCATCCACTCCAAGGGGGCGTGGTCGGTATAGATGGTAAAGTCCCTACCCTCCAGTTAGTATCTGAGGCTCTCGATGGCCCATTTGATTGCGAGGGCTTCTTTCTCTACAACGGCATAGTTCTTTTCTCTGGGGAACAATTTTCGGCTGAGGAAGAGGATGGGCCTTTCGTTTCCTAGTTTGTCCTTCTGGGATAGGACTGTCCCTAATCCCTGGTCAGAGGCATCCATCTGTAGTATAAACGGCAGAGAATAGTCAGGGCTTATCAGGACAGGACTGGAGGTCAGGGCTCCTTTCAGGTCGGTGAACGCCTGCCATAAGAGGGGTGTGGGTTCTTTCAGGGCGAGGTCGGTGTGAGTGGCTTTCTTCAGGAGATCCGTAAGAGGGGCTGCTCTCTGGGAGAAGTTGGGAACGAATCTCCTATAATAACCCAGGAGTCCGAGGAATGCTCGGAGGTCTTTCTTTGTCCGTGGAAAGGGTAGGGTCTGGATAGCCTCGGTTTTGGTTTTCTGGGGTCTGATCAACCCTTCACCCAGAAGAAAGCCGAGGTACTGGACGGTTTGTGCAGCAAGGGTGGTTTTGGCGGGGTTGATGGAAAAACCAAAAGAACCTAGGGAAGACACTACCTCGTATAAATGCCTTAGGTGTTGTTCCCAGCTATCGCTGAAGATAACAATGTCGTCCAGATAGGCTCCGGCATACAGAGAGTGTGGACGCAGGACCTGGGTCATGGCTCGCTGAAAGGTAGCGGGGCCCCGTGAAGCCCAAAAGGCATAACGATGAACTGAAATAGCCCCTCAGGGGTAGAGAAGGCGGTTTTCTTTTTATCTTGGCCTCTGAGGGGTATCTGCCAGTAGCCCTTGCAGAGGTCGAGGGTGGATATGTATTTGGCCTTCCCTATTTTTTCGACCATTTCATCCACCCTCGGTAAGGGATAAGTATCGAATGTGGATACCTTGTTGACCTCTCGAAAGTCTATGCAAAACCTGACAGACCCGTCAGGTTTTGGCACAAGGACAATAGGGGAATTCCAATCGCTGACCGAAGGTTCGATGATCCCCATCTTAAGCATGTCCTCGATCTCCCTTCGAATGACTGCTCTGCGTGCCTCAGGGACTCGATATGGTCTCAATCGAACCACTTTCCCTGGTTCTGTGTCGATGGTATGTATGGTGACCGTGGTCCGTCCTGGATAGGAGGAGAAGACCTCCATGACGGGCGACAGGGCTTCTCAGAGTTCCCTGGTTTGGACAGTGGTCAAAGCGGGATCTAGGCAGGGGTCAAAAGGGAAGGAAGCCGGAAGCCTGGACCCGGTGAGGACAGGACGGGGTCCTTCCCATTTTTTCAGGAGGTTCACATGGTATATTTGGGACGTGCCCCTCGTGGGGTCTAGTTCTACCTCATATGTGACTGGTGTCACCTGGCGCCGGATGACATAGGGACCTTGCCACTGTCCCAAAAGTTTTTGGTCGGAGGAGGGCATCATTAAAAGGACTAAGTCCCCGATGGCGAAGACACGGGCCCTTGTACCTTTATCATACTGTCTTTTTTGTGCGTCTTGAGCTCTTTCTAGGTTCTGTTTCACTATGTCACGTATCTCGGCTAGATGGGTCTTCAGGTTGTCCACATACTCGGGTAAAGGACGTGTGCGATCAGGTTCAGCTTCCCAGGCTTCTTGTGCCATGTCCAGTAGGGTACGAGGGGGCCGCCCATACAGCAATTCATAGGGGGAGTAGCCTGTACTGCTCTGTGTCTTACAGCGTATGGCAAAACGGGCCAGCGGTAACATCTCTTCCCACCGTCTGGCTTCTCACCCTAGCAGCTTTTTTAGGGTCTGTTTTTGGGTGGCGTTGTAACGCTCGACTAGTCCGTCAGTTTGCGGGTGGTATGCAGACGTCCTGATTTGTTTTATGCCTAATTGAGCACAGACCTGTTTCAGAAGAGACGAGACGAAAGGCGTGCCCTGGTCGGTAAGGATCTCTCGGGGAAACCCAACCCGGGAAAACATTGTTATTAGGGCTTTGGCTATGTTCTGTGCTGTGGGTTGGCGTAAAGGGAAGGCTTCAGGGAAGCGAGTGGCGTAGTCTACTACGACCAACGCGTAGCGACACCCACTTCGGGAGGGCAGTAGGGGTCCTATAATGTCCATCCGTATCCTGCTCAACGGCATGTCTATAAGAGGGAGAGGTTGTAGTGGTACCCTTGGTGGTCGATACCGACTGTGTTTTTGGCAGACGGCACATTCGCGGCAGTAGGTTTTTATGTGTTGATGGACGCCGGGCCAATAGAACTTGTCCAGGACCGCCTGACTGGTCTTTTCATCCCCGAAATGTCCCCCTAACAGATGGCTGTGTGCTAAGAAAAGGACCTTGTCTTGGAAGGGGCCCGGGATCAGTAGCTGCGGATTCTGGAGTGGCCCTCCCTTTCGATACAACAACCTCTTTTGTTTGAAGAAGTATGGACCTACTTGTATGGGGTCCTCATGGTCTAAGGCCCTTCCCCATGCTTCTTGAAGGAGTGGATCCTCCTGTTGTGCGGCTCTGAACTCTTGGTCGGTTTGCCAGGGATGCTCATCAATGTTCGTAGGGTAGGCATATGTAGGGTTGTTCTTCTCCTTTCTCTTCTGGTTTTTTGTTTTACGTGGTTTGGTTTCAGTGGGGGCGGAAGACAGACCCTGGGAATAGGGGGCCTCTTTCCACCACTGGACTAGAGAATCAGTAGTGTCCTGAAGGAGTTGAGGTAGTCCAGGGTAATCACTCCCCAGGATGGCTTGTTCGGTAGGGCCGGCACAAGACCGACCGTGAGGTTAGTACCTGGATCGCCGGGGTGTTGTACCCATACTTGAGTGGTGGGGTACCGTTTAGTGTCCCCATGGACGCACTGGATGGCTACCACTCCTGTAGGGGCACTCGGAGGGAGAGCCAGGTCTTGAGGACGGAGGACACTTTGACGGCACCCGGTATCAGCGAGGGCGAGGACCTCCTGTCCTTCGATGGACACGGGACAATGAAACGGAGGGGGTGCAGCCCCCGGCGTATGACAGACGTAGTTCCGAACCAGGCCTATTTCCATCAGCACCTCCTTCTGGGGGCATACGCGGGCTATATGTCCAAAGGCACCGCAGTTATAGCACTGAGGTCCAGGATTGGGGGGCCGGTACAGGATCGGAGAGGGTAGGAGGGGAGCAGGTTCCGGTCTCCGGGGCAGCAGAGGGCGGGGAGGACGATTGGCGGTCATGTGATGAGGCCTGTGGACGGGTTCCTCCTTGTAGCGTTGCAGGTCATGGGCACGGCCATAAGCACAGGCTATTTCTACGGCCGTCTCCAGGTTGAGCCTGGTGTGTTGGCATACCCATCTCTGGGTAGCTGGATGTAGGGAGTTCAGGAACTGCTCCAGATAGATCTTCTCAAGGATGTCTTCTTTGGTGGAGGTGTCTGGTCTGAGCCACCTGTTGGTGAGATCCTTGATCCGAAAGGAGAGAGCCCGGGGGTTTTCTTGGGGCCCTTCTTTTGCCTGTCTTAGCTTTATTCGGGACGTGTCGTCATCCACTCCCAGACGTTCCAGGATACACCTTTTGATGTCAGCATAGGGGTTATTGCCCTGGATATTGGCCTGTTGGTAGGCGGCCTGTAAGTCCCCTGTCAGAAGAGGGCCTAGATATTGGCCCCATCGCTCTACAGGCCAGTTCGCGGCCTGTGCCAACCTCTCGAAGTTGGTAAAGAAGTAGTCCGGGTCTTCCCCCGGGACGTACTTCTGGAGAACCGCGGAAGGAAGGGAGGCCATAGGTCTCGGTTGTCCAATGGCGTCGGTTAGCTTGCCCAGGGCCTGTTCATGCACGGTCCCTTGGCCCTTGAGAACGTCATGCAGCTGACCCCTGTCATCCTCCGCGGTCTTCATGAATTGTTCCATCAGTTTCCCCAGTTGCTCCTGGGTCTCGGCCATACGTTTCATAACGGCCTCCATGCTTTCAGCTGATCCCACTTCTGACACCAGATGTGATGGTGGGAGTGTCGCGGGCTGAAATATCAGGCAAGGAGGCCGGATGTAGTGGGCTATGGCGGTTTTTATTTAAACACAAACGTCCAGCAACAAGAGAATTATGGATCCGTGGGGAGGTCCGGGTCTTTTCCTTCCGTCGGGTCTGTCTTGGTTCGGGGTCCTTCGCTTTGGGTCAGAGTCCGATCTGGGTGTTCTTCAGGTCGGGTCTGTCCTTGGGGAGACACCTCGGAGGGCAACAAGAGAAAGGAGGGACCGTTAGTTCTGGACTTGGAGTTGGCAAGTATCCTGTCACCGACACCGGGTTGTGGGGGAAAGATAGATGAGGGAGTCGTGAGGAAAAGGGAGCTCCCGAGAACGGAAGGGAGGAAGGGCGAAGAAGGGGGGGAGAACAGCAAGGGTGTCCGAAGGGTGAGTGTGGGGAACAGAGGCAATACCGTGAGGGCGCTTTACAAATTACACAGTGATATCTCTACGTGCTCCGTGACTAGGTAAGGGAGAGAATCATACACTATATACACTGAGCGCCTAGCGTGCTCTGAAATGTGTTCTAAGTACTCACGCGGTCCGCCGTAGCTCTCCAGTGAGCCACGGCCGCTCTTCAGCCACCTCCTCAGGGACTCCACCAATCCTCCGACCATACGTCTTCTTCGGGTTTCTCTTCTTCTCCGTCTTCTCCGCCAGTTTGGGTATCCTGCCACGATGCTCCGACGGCGTTCTGGTCGATGGGTTCCTTTTTCGCTGGTGCTGCCGCTGCCTTAGGGGTGGGACTTCCGGGGTCGGTACAGAGTGCTTCCTGTTGGCGGCGGCCGCTGGTTGGTTCCTGTAACAGAGAGAGGAGCGGGGTACTTTGCGTCATGGATACCGCTCCGGCAATGGTGCGAGTCATGGGTGGTTGAACGAAAGGGCTTGTGTTTGGCTCCCCTGATACCGGTGAGTTTCTAGGGGTTTTTAGTCCTGGCGGGGGTGAAAGCGGGACTGGATCACAGTACCCCTCAGATGTTTGATGATCTGCTAGGCCAAACCACCTCTGGGGGACACCTTGGCTCAATATCTGTGTGCAAGGGGTTTACAGGCTCCACCCTTGAAAGCATGTGTCATCCCATCTATTTCTGATCTTAACTAAAAGCCGGTGCCCCCACATTGTTCCTCCATCATTTCTTGGTCACTTAGGGGCTGATTTATATGTGGGTGGTCAGGGCAGAGTATCCTTACTGCCAACAAAATTTTGGAAACATAGATGTGACTAATACTGAAGAGCCTTTTAAAAAGTGACTTGCAACAAGAGTGACAGGGATGATTCTAAAACCCTTCAAAATAAACACCAATAACAAGGCATAACTGAGTCTGACGCCTGGTCAACAGGGAAAATGTTTAAAGCTCACCACCACCCCAAAGGGTATCTTCGCTTCATATTTGACTGCACACTTGTTTAAACCATAGGTCAACAAATTCTGCCCTACCACTTCGTTCTACCTGAAAACAATACATATAATAGTGTCTTTCTCCTGATTGGGTAAAGCGAGACTGTAAAGTAGTCTATAATAGCCATGATCTTGACTACAGCCCTTGCTTATAGTTGAGCCTTTCCAAAAATCTGACACTTACAATTCAGATGCCTCACAGTGCTGCAGCAAAAGCTCATTTGGGGTCTTGTTTGTAGAAACCCCATGCATCATACCATCTGATTGTATTTCGATATCTTCTAGTAGTTAAAATAATTATCTTTATATGCTTATGCATTTTTCTCTGTGCCATCCAGAAATTGGCCCCTGAGTTTCACCAAATTTCTGAGGGGCGTGCACCTTTTGCTTATCTCATCACAGCATCAGGCACCTTTCTCAAGTTGCCTTCTGTTTATCAGGCATATGCCTCTATTTCCCTATACAGGCTTAATCAGGTGTACAAATCCACACGAAAAGTGCATCAGCATTTTAATTTTTATGCCTATACGTATTTTAATGCAGTATCCTACAGAAATATTAAAATATTAAGAAAAACATCTCACCCACCAAACGGTGGCATGCTTCATCATTGGCGTATTTTCTCACCCTAGTAGGAAAACTTTTCTAGGGTGAGCTCAACTGCTTCTGGAAGCCAGTGCTTAATTTGAGCTGGTGGTTTCTTGAGCACCAATTAAGGACATATTAATTTATGGTAGGCATGGGGAGATCAAGTGATTTGCCTAGAATCACAGGATGTTGAGCCGATGCTTGAACCGGGTTCCCGAACTCCAAAGTCGACAACTCTGGCCATTACACCACATCCACTCCTCACTTTCATGGTTAGTAGTTGGTTCTGTTTTAGGCGGTACTAAGAGGAGAAATGGGCTGGTGCAAGCTGCCTCCCAATGAGAGCCTCAGCACTTATTATTTTACAAATAACCATTCCCGGGAGCTCTTATATATTTATAATTTCTGGACATTTCCCAGACAACCAGTTACAGATTAAAAAATGGGTATGAATTTACTCAAATATTTGTATTAATGGGAACCCATACGACAATTAAAACCTACAATTTAGATGCCTGCTAGAAATCCAGTGGCTCCGGCATCTCTAGTCTGCCAAGATGTTTAGGCAGATTCTCATATGCCCATATGGCCACTCTGTCTTCTTCAGGGCACCTAGATGTACTTGTCTACCCTCAACTAAGCGTAAAGACATTGTGAATATAAGGAGGCATAAGGCTTTCCTACCTGTATTCTTCATGCACCTGCATGGCATTCATAAATAGAAAATCAGTGTTAGACATAAGTAAGTAAAAAATGTCAGCATTTCTGGGCACTACACCTCACTGATGTTTATATCAAACTTGTGCACAATAAAATGAGACCAAATTCCACTTCAAACAGCACACTATTGGGAATGATACATGTAATTAAAACCTAAATAGTCTCAACCAAATGGGTTTGTATGTTGTATCTAGCATATATAGAAACATTGATGTAACCTGATTACATAATGCTGTCGGTTAATTCTAATTTCCCCATAAAAAGAGAGGCTATGTCCTCCTGGAGATGTTCAAATCCATGTGTATTAGCATGTTGTAAATGTAAACAGACAATCTTTCACACCCATACAGCTTGTGTCATATTAGTTTTCCAACAAGTAAACACATAATAGGTATTTCGAAAGTCATTATTTTGTAAATAAGTGACAACAGGTAGAAGCAGGAAGCCCATTGTGCCATACTGGATTCTAATCATACTATAAGTACTTCTAATTGTTGTATGAAACACCCTCGTATCACAGGACAAAAAGCACCATGCAAATACATAGTATCATCCCTCGCAGTAAAACAGACTCCCTGTAATATCTGTTGCTGGAGGTATAACAATGATACATACATAGACAGACAAACAAATATGGCATTGGTATTTCTATGTCAAGTAAAAAGTGCTTCTAAGTAAAGGGAATTGTGACATATGACACATGAGTCCCATCCGCTCTTTCAAAATCAATATCCGTTTCAACAATCTTAATTGCTAATTGGTGCCGGTAGCTACCCCGTACCCTACTTCAAATTCAGTGAACTGCCGTGGGTTCTGAGCCCACCGTGAAATTATAATGGTAGTGCCCATGTCCCAATTATTGACTACTCCAAGGGTACAATGTCTCCGTTCAACCTGTGTGTCCCCGCCACGGCTGGGTCAGACAAGTATGTCATCACGCGACTCGCTATCATGTAGGTCACGCATGTCACTGGGAAACTTGGTCTTTATATTTTACAGAGGTGGTTTCACTGCGGATCTGCACAAGCACATTTTCTTTATTAGAGGTTTTAATCCTATCAATCTTATCACTTATGTGATCAGAGTGTATTATCCATTGGAATGCAGTCCAATTGGAATGGAGTCTCTCGTATAGCCAATCATTCATTATTCACGTCATATTATTTGTAAGACTGAGTATCTGATGGATCCAATCTATTCTGTATTAACGGTGTCAAACCATGGAAAACTCTAATTTCATATAATCAATGTTGGCGCCATTTATACAATGTATATCATGACTCTCAAAGCTCTCTGTATCGCCTATAAATCACTGCATGGACTCGGGCCAGACCATTTCGAGAAAAAAATTAAATGGTACATCGCAGCAAGGACACTTCGTTCAGGCTCTGCTAGGAACTTGAGTGTCCCCCCATTTAGGAAAGCTACCTGGGGGAATGAGTTTTGTAGGGCCACTGCCTTGCTTTGGAACAGTCTCCCACCGACACTAACAGCTGCCCCCTCTCTACCTTCCTTCAGAAAAGCCTTAAAGACCTGGCTCTTCACACAGGAGTAAAACATACGCACGCATCTGTCTGATCCGACAACGACATTGTCACAGCCTAAATCGGACATCGGCAGCGCCAAACCGTCCTAGGGCATGAGTTTGTGCTTTATAAGTCACATTTACATTTACATTACATTACATGACTCAAGGGCAAAAATGTATATATTTATTTGTTCTATGTTTGCAATGTTGATGTTAGTAAAAAAACATGTAACTGATAATTACACAGCTCGATTTCCATTAGCAGACTGCATTACTTCTACTTCTTACATCTGATCAGTTCTAATCAAGATATTCATTGAGTATGATTACTTAAGGTCGAAAGTTATTGTGCAAACAGTGATTATGCGTTAACTTGTTTGCAGCTGACTCCAAACAATATCATTGAGGCCTTGAGTATCCGTCTTCAATCTGTAAATCCAGCGCTGTTTATAACAGAGCAGTTTATTTGGTAGTTGGGTGTTACTACCTGAGACCTTTTCCCTAGATCACCCATCTCAAATCCTTATCTATATGGCCAGTTTCTAAAAAAATGCCTCGCAAGCTTGGTGTTATCCTTCCCAAATCTTATGGTGCTCTGATGTTCATTAATTATCACTTTCACTTTTCTGGTGGCCATTCCTTCTTTTCTCAGGTTACATGGGCAAGTAAAATGGTAGACCACATTAGTTGTGTTGCAATACGTAGGGGTATTAGGTACCCATGGGGCGTTTAGACCCAAGTCAACAGTCTTTCTTAATACACTGCTATTAAGGGCAAATCTGTAGTGTTTACGTACCCAGGTCTAGAAATACCAACAATGCAGTTACATTTATGTTACTAACTACAGTTTGTAGCAAATAAGAGATATGACATCGATATGCAGTAAGGTCAACTGAAGTTCATTCCATTGACCTATAAAATTCTTCACCGGAGTCCCTGACAGAGACCGTCGCCAGGTACCCCATGTGCTGCTATCTCCAACTGTAAGGTAATGTGACAAAAGGACCCGCACCGTCCCCGCCACTTGAGGACACTTTGCTTCTGACAACGTATAACCTACCCTACAGCACTTCCCTTAGTGACTACATGGTTGCGTATCTCCTCGTGGGTCCCTGAGCTCCATACGGGAGAGTATATAAAGTGTGATCTACGTCGGGGAAAGACTAACTTGTGTTTTGGAGTCAAAGGTGGAGCCGCTCCAAATCTCCCCGTCCTCAGAAGCAGAGACAGCCGCCTGGTGGTAGGAGTGCCTGCACTTTGTGCTTGGAACTACAAATCTGTGGGACACATTGCCTGCTGTTGAAACACACTAGTGCTGCTACTTTAGATTGTTACAATACATGAGGACAGACTGCTTATCTTTACTTCGAACCCGAGTGGTTCCAATGTGCTTCTTTGCGCTCCTCGCATTAATTTCACAAATACCATAATTACTTCACAAGAAGTGCACTAGCTTCAAGACTCATCGCTATCCATGCCGTCCTGAGTGTTGAAGTATTCTAAAGTACAACAAGGGCATTCCTGCTTGAAAGAAGTGATATCTTCGCTTGTGTATGTTGGATTTTTGTTGTTTTGGTCTTGTTTCATTTAGATAGTTGTTGGTTATTTTTCTAAACTGGTGTGGTATCCTTGTGTAGTGTTTTCAATGTGTTACTGTGAGGGTTTGTACAACTGCTTTACACATTGCCTTTGAGATATGCCTGACGGCTCGTGCCAATCTACCAACAGGATGAGCAGGGGTTATCTTAGCTGTTTAACTACCTTGCCCTAACTAGGGTGAGGGTCCCTACTTGGACAGGATGCAAACCACTACCAACTAGAGACCCCATTTCTAACACTGATGAAGAGCGGCCCTGTTCCATGTATCGCTTTGTAGGTGATACAAAGCAGCTTGAATGTGGATCATTTGGCATCCGGTAAACAATAAAGGGCCTTCAAGGCAGGGCTGATGTGGTCTAGCGGTATGATATGCAAGAGTAGTTTGTCAGCCGAGTGCTGAATCCATTGTTGTCTTTCCTTAGTTGTTAAAGATGATCCGTGGTAGAGGCTATTGGAGTAATCAAGTTTAGACGGTACAAGAGAGATAGTAGCCTGGACCTTGTGCGGAAATCCCAGGTGGGGGAGAATGCGTCACAGAGTTTTTATAGAAATGAAGCTTGTCCACTTGGGCATTCGTCAAGGTTTCTTACTTCCTTAGATACTTTAGCCAGTGTTCCCATATCATCAGGCCAGGCGGCTGGTGGGTCATAATTTCCATTTCCAAAATCACCCATCTGATGTTCTCGTCTTGGACCGCCATGTTGGAATGGTACACCCTACCGTTCGAAGAGCTTATCCAATTTCGATCAATTCAAATACATTGGGCCTGTGCAGTTGAGCGTTTCCTAATCAGTATGGAAAGCGGACAACACAGCACTGCCGTCAGTATACAAAAAATTCTGGCAGCAAACCACCCGAGGAGTCTTGTATGCTCGTAAAGTACGGCAGCTCTCAAAACCAAATTGCCACTTTCGCGTTTTCCCCGATAACAGGCCTAGAAGACAAACATCAAAAGAAATCATTATGCTTTAAAGCGTGTTGCTGGGTAGAAGTCTGTTGTTGGTTTCAGCTGTAATTTTTCACTCTCTGGGGAGAGGAATATGTAAAAAAAAAAATGGGGTAAACAACACCTTCAAATGTCAGATGGGATAATACTGGAATTGAAAATGAAAACATTTTAAAACATCAAAGTGACAAACATGCGACATATGTTGGGAATTCCATTAGTGACTTCAGACGGCCTTTCATTGCTTTTATCCTTCAGTGCAGCTGAGAGGACAGCTTGTTGAAGAGAAAAAGAGAAACGCGCGGAAATAGTTACAGAGCCAGGCCAAGCTCCTTCAGTGAAGATCACCACAAGGGGTTATATAGTGCACTTGGCCCGGCTCTTCCAGCTGTAAGAAATCAGGACATTATTCGTCACTAAATAGGTCCTGTGATTGTATATACTTTTTATGATACTTAACTATAATCAGACCCAGTAGAAATATGCAACTTTGCACCTGTGCCATTTTCTGTGTGGGTATGTATTTATCAACTTTGCCACAAAATACAGTTCCTGCTTCATAATTTGTAGAATTCAAACAGTGGCAGCTGGCGATATTTTAAAGCGGTAGGGCGTAACACTAGTCACGGTTTGCCGGTAATGAGCGAGCAAACCCAAATATTCCAAAAGGGGCAACGATTGGGGGGTTCTCCCCCAATAATTCTTTTAAAGCAAGAGGATGTTTTGCATCTAGACTAACTTTACTAAAGAAATAGTTTCAACATCTATATGTATAAAAGCAGTTGGGTTACCAACAAGGCAATGACATTCTTAATGAAATATTTCCAACAATTCATCAACTGTCAGGTGTAACCATATCTCAATAAAATGTAACATTTGCCAAAGTTCTGTCTGCCACTCTTGCTGATGAAACTATGGGCCTTATTTATGAAGGCCTTGCGCCACCGGTGCGTCACTTTTAAAATGGGGAAAAGTGACGCACCGGTGGCGCAAGGCCTTCATAAATGAGGCCCTATATATCTAGTTGCAGGAGAGAACTTGTGGTGCAGCACGGTTTTTAGATCGAAGCCTACCACCCAGCAGAGCTGGCTGGTTTACTAAGGACATTTTGGGACATTCGGAGAGCTTCCCTGTGAACTGTGCTTAATTTGAGCCAGTGGTTTCCAGTGCTCAGCACCCGCCCTTAATTGGCAGCACTGACACTTCTGACAGTCTGCCACATGGTGGGCTGTTTTTCTGATTTAGAGTGAGTACAACAGAAGTTGTTTACTAATTCAATATACGTTAAAATGACTATTACCTGCAGTCGATGCTAACTTATAGCTTTGTGGCCTGGAATAGTCTGAATTGTCACACTTGTAGGAGTGTGATGGTTAGTAGCTGATTTGGTACTGTCATATGCAGCGCTGGCAGGGGCAATGGGGGTGTAGGCTGCAGTGACCTCCTGATGAGGGCCTTGGCACTTACTCTTTTACAAATTAAGCACTTCCTAGTAATGCATTCTGCCCGTGGTTTGTAATTCACATTTTTTGGCTTTCTATTTGCTGGCTTTATTTGTTTTAGGCTGTCCGGGGTGAGCACGTCCCTCCCAAGGACCAAAGCCTTTTCACACCAACTCCTCTTGTATTCTTCCGCAAGTGCTCCGTTCAGTAAGCAGCCCTCTAAATATTGTTCATAACTTGTCACATTTGCTGTGCATTCAACAATAAGGGAGATGAGGAAAAAACAGTAAGAAAGGAAGGTAGGAGGGAAAGAAAGTAAGGAGGAAAAGAAGGAAAGAAACGGTGGACTGAAAGAATGGAACAATGGTAATGAAAGAAGCAGGGGGACATGGAATTTATTTATGTATTTATTTATCGAGTTTTGAATAGCGCAAACTTGGCCTGAAGGTATCAGAGTGCTTCACAGCATTTGCACATCCGCAACTGCATGAGTTACATTTGCAAGTATGGATACATAATGACAGTATGAAAAACGAAATATACAATAAACATCAGTATATACAAGTGATACAGTTTTGAGTAAGATATGGTATAAGTGTATATGGCGCTTTACAGAGTTATCAAGTGCAACGTGTTCCTTGTGGAGAAAAAAGGAAATACATAATAATGGTGTGTATGATGATATTTGAGGTAGCTATGGGATATATATTTATAAAAAGTGCAATACAGATTAACATATCAGCAAGTGTACAGAAATAAAGTCAGAAAGAGGGTACTGAGAATGAGAGAAAAAAGCAGAGAACAAAGTGGAGAGGAGAAAAATAAAAAAACAAGAAAGAGACAGAAAGAGAAAAAAGAGGAAATACAATAGAGAGAAAAAGAGAAAAACCTAAAGAAAGGAGGAGAAAGAAGAAAGACAATAATGCATGTAGTCATTGAAGCAATACTTTTTAGGGTGGTTTTCGGAAATGCTTTCAAGGAAGGTGCGTGGAGGTATTTATTGAGTGACAGGCTTCTTAGCAGGCATCAGTTGCTCTCTTTGTTAATTTAGATACGGGTGGGCTGTAAACTGCTCCTGCACCCGGTCTCTGTATGTTCTCAAGGGCAGAACAGGCAGCTAGACAGGCAGTCAAAGACTTCCGAACTCCAGGCACCAACCTGCTCCAAGACAGCCTATGAGATTCTGCCATGGTCACTGCCAGCTGTGCTTAGCTTGACTCCTTCCTTACCAAAGCCAGCACGTGCCAAGAGTCCACTCTGTTTTTTGCTGAAGAGAGCACAGTATGTCAGACTGTATCACTAACTTTCAGAGATCGCTTCACTTGTTGCTGCGAGCTCAGTGGGGTGCAGGTAAGGAGGCAATGGCGTAGCTTGGTCAGTAAGATTGGCGGGGTCTGAACTTCAGATTTCACACAATATAATGTTAAAATATATCAGACCACAAGCATGAGATGGGCTTAAGGGACAGTGGAAAGGGAGAGGAGTGCGAATTGGTAGCGGTACTAAGTGAGAGAAATCACATTTTGTACAATAACCAATATATTTGAAGATTTTCGAAACAGGGATGAAGCGAGTGTGTGTGTGTTTTTGTCTGTGTCTATGAAAAAAGTCCTGGTCAAATCCAACAGATACCTCACCAAACCTGACTGAAAGCACTTGAGCAAAACTATTTACCAGAAAATAAATTTATTAGGGGGATGTAACACGCCGAACCCCCCTGAAGCCATGCCCCTGTGAGGAGATTTTCATTGTCCTTTTGGCCTGCCAAGACTCTTGGTAACATTTTACTGTATTCAAAACCAGCGTATACTACTGTGGTTCGTTGTTAATGTGTTTTACAGTTGCTGGAATGTGCCTGCCTTCAACTCTGTGAAGGGAAGCTGAGGCACATTGCAGAAAGTTTCCAAGAACCCCAGTGCCTTCACAAGTTTAATTTGGAAATTAGTCAAATGACCTTACCTGAAAGCAACCAAGGGAATGTATGGGCTGCTCTGACTGACAAGATGCTGCCGCACAGAGGCAGGTGGAATGTGTGTAACATTTTAGACATTGCAAGTCAGAAGAGAGGCAAGATGAAAGGCTGGTCCAACCTTCTTAGGTGCAGGCAATTTGAATTAGCTCCTGTCTGGAAAGCAGCATCTGCTGCTGGGGCATACACACTTTGACTACGCAACAAAACTCATCTCGTCCCAGGGAGAGGTGGGATCAGTGAGTCTCGCTGATGCCACCCTTGGCGAGTTGGGAAGGAATAGGGGTGCACTTCCTTGCTAACTGACACATAACCATGGAAAGCACCAGGCCGAAGCCTGATGCACCCTACCGTGCTCAAATAGCAAGGCTGCATTACCTTACAGAGGATGTGATCCTAAAGATTGTCGGGCCGCTGAGGGCCAGGGTTGATGAAAGATAGGCCCAGCAAATAATGTGACACCAGGCACATGCGTACTAGTGCATGTGTCTGCAAAAATAGTAAATAAGAAAAGATTTCCCACTTGATCTGTATTTCTTCTTATGTATCTTACAAATTCTATTGGTTCTGACCCACAAATAAATTTAAGCTACATATGCAATATCTTTTTACAGACCATATTTATTGATTTCTCACGTTATTTATCATATTCTTTGGTCCTGATAAACATATGTCGTTGGAAAGTCTAAAAGTAGATTTTAACATGTATTATATGCTATTGAGACCTTAAATATTTTGGTGTTGCCCAAGTTTGAAAAATAGACGTTCAAGCTTAGAAGGCATTCCTGCCCCTGGAACAGGGGATGTCAATTGAGGGGATTCTCTTAGACCTTGGACGGTCAGTATGCAGTTTAAATATTACACCGATAATCCGCAATTGGTATACTCTTCCGCAAGCTCCTAGAGTGCTAATAAAATCTATACTTCCAGAAGAATGCCGCTAATATATATACCTTTAAATTTATCTTAACTACATCATTGAGTAGATTAGAATTAATGAAGAATTATGTTATTAATGTAACATCTAAATAAGTTTTAAAACAATTATTACAAGAATGTATTAGACAAACAAGCTTTGAAAATGATTATACTCTTTGTTGTAAGATCCAAGTTTGCTTTGCTGCACATCCAAGAAAATGTACATGTTATATGCAAACTAATCTTGAATTTGAGATGAGATGCTTTTATATTAAGTTTAGGATATGTGGATTTCAAATAAGAGAAATCTATTGGACCGGTCAAACTCGAGGTACCATAAAAAAACAATGTATTCTATAGAGATGTCCTTTGCGGGACAATATCCACATGGAGTTTAGTTGGCCAGAGTTATCCGAGGCTAGACTGTCATTACTTGCTCATGATTTCAGATTCAGTAATGTTATTTTATGAACCAGATTTAAAAAATGTATGCTACAGACTTAATTTTGTTTAAAATTGTATTTTGTAAGGTGAAATATGTTTTTAAAGACCTTGGTACTGTTCTGTTGAGCTTTGCTAAATACATAAATATAATTCTTTACACCGCTAATTAGATTGTAAAGAGTTGCAGGGTGCCATTTGGTGTGCATGGTTGAAAGGGCACTGTTTGAAGTTTTGCCCTACAGGAGACAAGTTAAATGAGGTGATTGTAGTATGAAAGATGTGGTGGAAGGACAGTGAGCCCGACGGCTTTCGAAACCCATCCAATCTTGTCCCTGGGTGCGCCTTGATGAATCTGAAGCGGTGTAGCCCTGAGACGGAGTTTGGTGCTCCCCACTGGACCTGTCAAAATTTAAGAAGTTAAAGGTAGCAATTTTAAATGACTGAACTGCAGAGCACGTTTCATCCTACAAGAATTCAATACAGCTATTGAAGTCTCAACCTTAAAAGTTTTATTTTAAGAAATTCAGTCATATGGGGATTTGTTCATTGCAGTCAAAATCGATTAGTCATTAAATCAGAGTTCATTAGAGCTCAGGTCAGAAAAATATGAGATGCAAAAGAATTAAAGCATAGACTCACTTTCTAAGGTTAATGGAAGCATCAACACACTCACTGTTATATAGAGTTCTGAACGAAGGATTTCATACATTCACAACAGTAGTACATGCTCACAGGTTCTTAACCAATCAGAAACAAGAAAAAGGGAAACATTTACAAATGAATACATTCAACAAGATTCTCAAAATTCTACTACATTGAGATTCTCACAAGCAACATTTGCACATGGAACAGCAAAGTTACATAGTATGTGATTCTCTATGAACAGCTAGATTCAACCTTGAATTGTATACTTTATTTAGGATGGCCTGTGAGTCTTCACCCTCCTATGTGGCATTCTCAATTTTTATTGTAGTGAGACTTAAAAATACATGTTTATTAATATGTGTTGGACCTGGCTTCTTTGGTGTTGTTTCTTCTAACGTTTGGCCTTCAGGTCTGCTGTTTTTGCTAACTTCGTTTTTGATGGCCCTAGTACTCTGTGCATTTTATGTAAATGTAAATGTATAGGCATTTATATAGCGCACTACTTACCCGTAGGGTCCCAAGGCGCTTCGACCGCTGCGAAACCCTTCCTGGCTTCCCTGAGAGATGGTCCCTTAATGGGTATCTCCAGGGTGAGACCAGGCATCCCCGGCGGTCTGGTGGGGCCGTTAGTGAAGATGAGGCAAGCTAATGCCCAGAGTTGCCGAGTGTGAACGCTGATCAGAGTGGGCACCGAGGCGAGAGAATTATCGAGTCCGCTGACCCTGGTCCAGAAACCTGCCGCGCCGGGAATCGAACCCTGGTCCCGGGCCGTCCTCTGCTCTCGGGTCTGCCGCCTCTAACCAGTGAGCCACACTACTTCAGTGCTAACCAGTGCTAAATGGTTTGTGCTCTTTCCATAAAACATGGTAACATTGGCTTATACACAAGTGGCATATTTATTTACTTGTAATTCCATAGTAAAGTATCACTGCATGTGCCCAGGGCCTGTAAATTAAATGCTACTAGTGGGCATGCAGCCCTGTTTCTGCACACCACTTAAGTAGCACTTTAAACATGTCTCAGGGCTGCCATAATTGGTTAAACTGCATTTTGACCTGGCAAAATAAACATTTTGCCAGACCAAAACCTTCCTTTTTAGTACAAATAAGTTACCACTAGGGTAGGCCCTGAACAGCCCAGATGTAGGGTGCAATGTAATTAAAAAGTTGGACATGTACTTTTAAGTTTTACATAACCTGTTGGTGAAAAACTCTATAACATATCACTTGTTTTTATTGTCACAATAGACAAGCTTGTATACAGCATGTAGCTATATGAGAATTGATCACGCATCACAATTCACTCAATACTGTGTTTGTATGCCTGACTTCTTGAACAGGGATCACTTCCATAGGCACTAGACAAATGACCTCCTCGAGGCGTATGATTATGAGATAAGCTTTGCATGCCTCACAGGTCCTGCATGCCCTGTATATTGCTATGATCTAATACTTCAAGGACTTGATATGAATATTTTCCTTAAAACATTTCTTCTTTTTTTTCTCTCTCTCCCCATTCACTCTTTACCTCAACTGGTATTAATCCTGATTGTACTGTTAAGTTATGACTTGGGTAAATTGCTAGTTGTCCTGATGATGATCCCAGATTGTTAAGGGATCGAAACGCTGTTGACCCACACTGACCAATTAGACTCTGCATTAACTTTTTGTTTGGGTGCAGAAGTTATTTGCTTTTTAAGTTAGTGACCCTCATTTTGCATATAATTACTGGTCACACCTACTTCTAACACTTGTTCTGAAACTACCTTGGTAGGGGTACATTCCCCATTTGTTTGTGGTTTAAAAAATCCAATACTAATAAAATCTCCTTGTTCTTTGTCAATGGAATAATCATTGAGAACTATTATGTTTATCTGAATATTATATGTATATTTAATGCTTAAGGGACCACTGTTCCTTTCACTAGTGAGCCTGCAGCACTGACTTTGCCGACCATTTAAGTAGCACTTTAAACATGGCTCAGGTCTGCCATTACAGAGCCTGTGTGTGCAGTTTAAACTGCCATTTCGACCTAGTAAAATAAACCTTTTGCCAGGCCCAAACCTTCTTTTTTAATAGATAGAAGTCACCCCTAGGGTAGGCCCTGGACAGCCCATAAGGTAAGGTGCAATGTAATTAAAAAGTAAGACATGTACTTTGAGTTTTAAATTTTCTGGTGATGAAAAATACCTAAATTAGTTTTTTACTACTGCAAGGCCTATCTCTCCCATAAAATAACATTGGCGTTGCTTTATTACATTTTATAAGTCTAATTTCCAAACAGGAAGAAATAATGAGTTCATGTTTGGCGTCTCTGGAATCCTAATTTAAAATCCTAACTTATGATGAAGGTGGATTTTGCATTACAATTCAGAAAATACCACTTTCAGAAAGTTGGCATTTTCTTGCCTCAGGCATTTGGTGCCAGAAGTCTGTCTCTGGGTCTCATGACTGGCTGCGGGTGACAGCTGAACTTTGTGGATTCCTCCTAGACAGCCGCACACAATTGGATCTTAGGTATGACTGGATGGCCAATCACTGGCAGGATGAGAGGGAGGAGCAGGGCACAGCCTCCCCTACACTTGAATCGACTGTGTCCTGCCTCCACACAAAGGACAGCATACCCCCTGTAGTTAGCCTGGAGCCAGGGCCAGGAAGACATGGCATCTGTGCACTTCAAAGGCATGCCTCTAGAAGCTTATCCCTCTGCCAGGAAGAAGTACTGCTGTGCGGCTACAAGGACTGCCACTCTGCTGGACTGCTGGCCTGATGTGCTGATCTACTTCCTGCTGCTCTCTTAGCTGGGCAGAAGAATGGAAACTGTAACTTCATCCTTAACCCAGGACCCCAGAGTTACTTAAAGGGCTAATCTGCTGGCCTCCCAAGTGTTGCCTTTCATTTCCTGGACCCTTGGTGTGGTCCACAAGCTCTTGAGATCAAGGTTTTTCACTCTTCGCAACCACGAACAGGGCAGTTTGCACACCAAAAACTGCTCTCACTGAAATCCAGCGCGAGCTGACGCCAGCCCATGTCTTCACATAGCAGCATTGACAGCAGCGTCGGATTGGTAATGCGGGCATTCGGGCAATGCCCGAGGGGCCGGTGTCCGAGTTCTGCTGTGGGCTGCTTTTTTTAGCAGTCTGAAGGGCTATTTGGGCACTGTCTCTGTTGTTCTGATACAGTCAGCGGTCCAGTGGGTGTCTGAGTGGCCTTTCTAGAGGCGGATGGGCGCTCATTACCTCCGTTTAGCAGAGGTATCACTCCCTTTGTCTCGCGGGCCGGCCCATTAATGTGTGCACATACTGAGCGGGGGCAGGGGGCCTGAGTAGAAGTGGCCTCACTTGTTTCACCAGTGTAAACTAACCCGTGCATTTTTTTACCCCCCACTAAAGTTTTTTTTATAAGATTACACCAAAGCAGTGATATGAGGAGTGTTTATGCAAATGTGGGCCGTTTTTTTTTTTGCGTGCCTGGGCCGATTTTCATTCCCAATGCAACCCTGATTGACAGCGTGTCTGTTGGCGATGCTTGGCCTGTTCTTCGCACCACGCTGACTGCCACCTGTGACGCTCTCCTTGATTCTCGCGACTCTCTCCAATGTGAACGAGACACTTGCCACAAAGCTTGAGAAGATAAACCTTCAGTGGGACTGCACTCGACCTGCACTCCATCACAGTCAACCTGAACTTTTGACTTTGACACATTCCACCATGACCAAATAGCCGCAATTAGCGCTTAATGCTTTTAGGCATTATTGTACAGTTTATTCTTTAAAAAATCATAACTCGGGCCTACTGATTCGATTTTTGTCATTTTGGTCTTGATTTATTTATTAAAGTAAGCTCTATTTTCATAACCTGGTGTGGGGTCTTTTTGTGTGGTGTTTTCACTGTTTTACTATTTTGCACACTACTTTACACTTTGCCTCTGAGTTAAGCCTGACTTCTCTGTGCCAGGCTACCAAGGGGTGAGCACAGGTTAATTTGGGGCTCGCTTGTGCCTTACCCTGACAGGGATTGTGGTTGCTGCTTTACCAGAGTTGACAGCCCAGTCAACCAGTAACCCAATTTCTAACAATGTAGTGTAATGAAATGTCACAGTAAAGATGGAGTCTGATGCCTATTTGCCTTAAGCTAGGTAAAATATGAATTCCATTACTCCAAGACATTAAAATTCATAAGAACAGCTATATCATGGCTAATATCCCTGTGTAAAAGTATGAGGCATGGAGCAAAATGTATGAATATATGTTTTTCATGGTTGTTATGCAAAATACTTACATTTCTGCCATCATGTCACATTATGTAACTACGTGCCGTTTGTTGCAAACATCTATTGTGAGTAGATGGAAACAATGCAAATAATCAGCATGCAAGCAGATGCTGTTTGCAACACATGTTTCTTTGAGCCTTATTTTTAGCACCAAATACGTCTGCAAGATTCATATTGCTCTAAATTATGGCGCCAAATCCTGGTTTTGAATTTTGCGTAATTACTTGTAATTTTGCATAATTGTTTTGACAAAACCACGTAATTACGCTACAGCAAATTGCGCACATTTGGCACACGCCTAGATGTACGGAGCACTTTAAAAAGCGACAGAGTCCCGCTTTTTGGAGGTGCTGTTATAACACCAAGGCTGCGCTATGTAGAGTCTGCCCAGAAGCGACAAAGGGCCCACCCACTGGAGCACTTCTAAAACCACTGATGGAATACAATATGGATGCACTCAAGAGTGACAAGGAGCTCACCCATTGAGACATTGTTAGCTGTTCAGCAGTTATCTGTTAAGCTAGCAGGGAACTGTATGAAGTTAATCCAAGAGCAATTGCGGGCCCACCAATTGGATGTCCTCCTAAATGACCAGGGAAGGGCCTTATGGGACCACAAAATAATGGAAGGCCACAGCCACTGGATTGCTACATGATGTGCACCCAGAAGTAAGGTAGAGACACTGTTAAACCAGCAGATATTATATGATGTCCACCAAATGGTCGCACTGGTAAACCACTTGAGTGCTATATGAAGTTACAATCTATCAGTGCAGCAGATGATCATTCCAAAAGGGAGCGTGGTAAGCCATGCACAACTGCGCCAAAGCATGCTCCTGCACATTCCCTTCCACCATAGGGGGGATCTCACTCACTATTTCTAGTTTTACCCTCGATTAGTATTGACTATGGGCCATAGGCACAAAACATCTTTTCGTTTTCTGCCCAAAAAATGCCTTTTCTTTCTGTACAAAGAACAAATTGCACCTACATACCAATTCGGTATTTGAAAGAGGTGTGTTAAGGGCATCCCTTCCAAGTACAGAATCGTTGTGGTATGAATGAATGATTGACGACTGAATTACTGTTGCAAAACATTCCTTTTTAGGTCTCGGGCTCTGCGTACACTGTGCAGCAGTGTCGCGCAGCTCCGAGTCCTATTCCGGGCGATTTAAAAATGGACCTTGGGATTCCAAATGCTCGTGCGTGTGGATTTCCAAGGTCCATTTCCATAGGCCTTGGCGTGCGTGCTGTTTTTAAACAGAACACGCAATAGGCCATAGGCGGTCGCGTAGCTCCGCCTATGGCCTATTGGTGTCTGTTACGCGCACCAGAGGCCATATGTTTTGAATTATCGCGGCTGTCAAAACATATGGTCGCAGTGGCGCGCGCACCACTCGCGGGCTTTTTTTTTGTAGTAGTTCGATTTTCCAATCCCGGTTATGTGTCTCTGCTGTACAAAATAAGACAGGGCTGCTCGGGTTTGTAGCGCAGCCCGCTTGTAATAAAGCGGTGAGGTGTTTTTCGCCTGTTCATTGATTCGCGTCGGTGGGGCTAGTCATGTTATTATGCGTGTTAATGCAGTTTACCTATTTTTAGTCTTCTTGTTCAAAGTATTCTGTGCCAATCGGTTTTGTAAGTTAATTTGCCACCTGAATGCAGGAGACCAGTGGTTTCCCCCCGAGATGATCCGGGTAACTTGCAGGCCAGGTGGTAGTTTAAAGGCAGGGTTGGCTCGGCTTCTTATACTGCTAAAGATGCTGCAATCAAAACCATTGGCTTGGAGGGCCTGCTTGTCACTAAAGCGCATGAATCCCTTGGGAGTTTGATTGTTTATTTTTATGTGGGTTTTTATAAGTTTAATAATTTTATGCAGCTGGAGATACCTGGCTTTCAGTGTACTGTACACAATATAGTTAGACAATTTTATTCGTTCAGTTCCACTCCTGGGAGTGTCCTGGTTATACTGTCCTCGACAGTAGAAATCCTACTATAAATTATGAACTATGTGTTGATGATGATGTTCATTAGCACTTGTATAGCGCACAATAGTTCCCGTCTTATCTCCAGTATGCACCCCTTCCTGTAGCCGGCTACCCGGCGCTCTGCATATCCTCCCCTTTCATGCATCCATGTTTGAAAGGCTCTTTTCCTGGTTGCTTTTTTCCTTGCTGAAGGTAGCGTTAACATCCCAGGAAATGCAGCAGTGCAGCTTAATTGTTCACAGTGATATGCACAAAGAACCCGTCTTAAACTTAATTTAGAGGCCTGGCCTTGTGAAGCAGACAGCGCCGTTTCCCTCAAAACTTCCCGTTTCCATCTTGCACCGTTGGCCTGATGTTTGTTTAAAGGTCATCCCCAGGAGCCAATTGGTGAAATGCTGTTTACTCTACCTATTGGAAATCGTCATACTCTCTTTATTGCCGTTACAAAAAACAAGGTGTCGCGATATTTAGAAACACTTCGGTTTTGGGGCTGCCTGGCTGACAGCCGATGGGGCTCAGGGCTGGCTGGTGCCGGCCAGAATGTGCTAGGGTTTTGTAAATAATAGTGCGCAGTTACACAACATTTCACACCTGTCCATGCATAGTCCTGGCCTCACTTCAAACTGCTCTGGAAGAGACTAAACATTTGTCACGCTAACTAACCTCCTTTAAACGGGCTCCCGCATTGATTCTGCCAAAGATAGAGGCAGTTACAGCGAAAAACTTACCGGGTTACCCCCACCCCCTTACTAGCTACATTTGTTCTTTCGATTACATCTGTGCTCTTTTTAAATGGTCATGTTCGTATCACATAGAGATCTGGTTTATAAAGATACCTGTAAATGCAAAACCACTTTGCCTAAACAACATTTATATAGGAAGACAGGGATAATATGTCTATTGGAAGACAGGGCTAATAAGTGGTTGCTTGTACTTTGGCGTCTCGGATTGTACCATTACACCAGCCACCTCACACCAGTTGCTACAGGAGAAGCAAAGATAAACATCTGTGAGAGGCCTCCCAGGGAGAGAAGTTGTAACAATAATTGCCCTCCCTTCAGTTAAACATGGTCCAGGATTTCATTATGTATGTGTGATGGTTTAGTAAAGGATAATGTGCAGCCTCAGCACACCAGTATGTAGTTGCGCAGTCTAGTCATGGCACAGCGCGATCATTCTAAACTAGTCATGACCAGCAGGAAGTGATGTCTTAAGTCTATGGTGAGTGAAGTGAACAGAGGGGCAATAGTGGCGATATTGTTGTGAGAGCTGTGTGGGTGTAGTCCAGTCTCGTACTTGGTAGGTTTGTTCCAGTAAACCAGTATTTTGAAAGACAGCAGAGTGAGAGTGACAGCAGAGTGAGAGTGACAGCAGAGTGAGAGTCACAGCACAGCAGAGTGAGAGTGACAGCAGAGTGAAAGTGGCTGCTGTGGAATCGGCGTGGGTGGCTGTGTAGCTCAAATCACTCGTTTTCTCCCCGTGGCCGGGCTTGGCTCCGCCCCCCTGCTCCTTTGTTATTTCACTCACCGGGGATTCTTTTGGACACTGATCGGCCGGGCTTGGCTCTGCCGGTCACGCTGCTGCTGCCTACAACCCCCAGGATCCCACGGGGCACGAGCAACAATAGTGCGCGCCAGGAGGCGCATAAAGCCCCGCCTGGCTCCGAGTCCCCCTGCTGCTGCGGAATCGGCGTGGGTGGCTGTGGAGCTCAAATCACTCGTTTTCTCCCCGTGGCCGGGCTTGGCTCCGCCCCCTGCTCCTTTGTTATTTCACTCACCGGGGATTCTTTTGGACACTGATCGGCCGGGCTTGGCTCCGCCGGTCACGCCGCTGCTGCCTACAACCCCCAGGATCCCACGGGGCACGAGCAACACCAGTGCGCGCCAGGAGGTGCATAAAGCCCCGCCTGGTCCCTCGTCCCGCGAGGACGCGTGCCGGGAGAAACCCGGGCCAAGGACGGGGCCGTCTGCGGCCGTCCGAGGTCAGGCGAGGCTGGGCTGGGCCCCCTCTCTGAGTATCTCATTAGGGAGACAGCACAAGGACCAGTTAAAGCCGAACACAAGGGTAATAATTTGACTCTCTTGCAAATCCAAAGTGAATCACAGTATTGGTCCTATCCATTGCCATAAGACTATTGAGGATTACATCAATATTTATACTATACTGGCCTTTGATTATAATTGTCATAGTAATATTTGGAAATATTGTGACTTTAGTCGCTCCATTCAGATTCAGGGCTGGACTGAGCTACTTGCATAGATAACTGCTATTCAGGTTAGAAGCTGCCATTTTTTCATCAAACTAGGTAACTGTGTCCTCCTCCCGCTAGTTTGCTTGACACATTGATATCTGGTGGGAGCAGAAACATAGCCCGCTACTCTAATGGCACCTCAAGTTGGGAAATGGAAGGGAGTGGGGGTGGGTGGCAGTGTAAGTGGTACACTTGACCAATTCATTATCAGGGCCACCTCTGTGCTTGAAAAAGAAATTGCACTTACCGAGCGATGTTTATCTGTCGAATCGATGAATTACAGGCGCTCCTCGCTAGGCCCCTTAATGTTAGTACCATCTCCAAACCAACAAGAGGGGAACACTGCCATTAATCGACCCTTACGCCCAGAACAAATATTAGAAAGCGAGGAGAATGTGACAGACACATCTGGACTAAGTAGAACCTGCTCTCTTATGCCAACAAGCCCAACCATAAGTGTAAACACAACAAATAATGCAACCCCAGGCTCCCCAATAAACATTAGTGGGGGGAAAAAGTTAAGCACTGCTAAACGGAAACGGGGAGGAGGAACACAGAAGGGGAGATGCCCCAAGATGCCGAGAGTTTTTAGGGCACAACCAACCACCATAAAGGAAGTGCAGACCATTAAACCTAGTGCACAACCGGCAACGGTGCAATCCCCAGCTTCCAATATAGCAACTCCGAACAATATGCTGGTAGATTTAACTACCCCCTTGGCCCAGCTATCTGAAGACTCCCTCAACCAAATAGGCCATCTGGTTAAGTTCCTAATCTTACCTGTCCTGGAAAGAACAAGGTTAATCGGTGAGAGGTTGGAGAGGTATGAGCATTCCATCAAGGGAAACTTTGAGGCTTTAAAAGCTCAGCTCGAGGGAACTAAGAGCGCTAACACTCCTGGAGATAACATTAAGAAGCTCCTGTCGCTCCAGGCCCCATACCTCATCCCCTGGTCCCTTCTACTTCTATTCCCGTGGTCTCCCATGATAACCAGCAAACCCCTACCCTAGAAAAAGTAAGGGAGAATACAGAGCAATCCTTCCGTAGGCCTGGAAAAGAGGCCGAGGCTGGCCCAAAACACTCAAAAGAGTTGAACAAAAAGGCCCCCCTCACTGATAAAGCAACGACTAACGAGGCTTATGGAAAATCTTTGATAAAACATATTCACTTGCCTCCGGAGTCCTCCCCCTACGTTGTGGTCCTCACTGGTGTACCGGAGTTAAAAGATGGGAAAACAGAGAGCTACCTAGAACTAAAGAACAAAGTAACTTTCTGGCTAAACAAGAATAGGCCCCTTCCAGGTTACATCAATGGGGAAGTTTTATTTGCAAGAAGGGTAAGCTGGGTAGGGCAAAGAACAAAGAATATACCGGGGGACTCCATTGTAGTTAATTTTAGGGACAGACGAGCGGTAGACTTTATAACTGATGAATATTTTCAAAGGGACTGGAGAGCGATTAATGTTTTTGATCTGAGTTACTTCTATCCCCCGCCCCAAGCAACACGTGGACAGTACAATCCCTTGAGAATACAAGGTTTAGGGGACTGGGAAGGTTTTAAAGCTAACTTCTCCGTACCCACCTTTAATCATTTTACAGAATTGTATGGGATGGAGGGAGTAGACTGACTTAGAGGGCAGGGTATGGGCGAACCTATGTTCATTGACACACTGCACTCCAGATCAGGGGAAAACACAAACAAGAGCGTAACCCACTCAAAAGAACCTTGCTTACTCAGGTGTATACAGAACCAAAAACCATCTGGGGAAGGCTCGGAAGAGATAGTGGAGACATCCAGGGGTCTTACTAAAGATCCTTTGCCAACTGCACGCACGACTGATGAAACTTCTCACAGCATCCTAGGGGTCCAGTTAACTGAAGTTGAAGGCACCGATGTGCTGTTACCACCCGATGTAACCATGCCAGGGACCACTAATATAGGCAATAATACACCAACTGGGGGACCAGGAGTGCCTGCAGAGCAGAGAACCAATGATGGCCTAAAAATACTGTCCTAGAACAATGCTGGCCTCACTTCTAAACTTGACCAGCCAGATTGGGGGGAATACATCGATACCCATGATATATGTGCTTTTCAGGAAACGTGGGCTGTAGAACCAAAATATAGGGCAGGTTTTGTGGCATACTGCGAGGGGGCCGGTAAAGGATGAATGGGTAGACCATCTGGGGGCCTCTGTGTCTGGGTGGCTCTAGATCTTGGTTGTATGGTCAAGCGTATTGAGACGCACTCACCGGACATAATTTGTGTTACCCTTATTCGCAAGAATACTCAAAAGCTAGCAATTATCAATGTATACTCTCGCGCGATGAAGTATGGTGAGACCTCGCCGGCAATTGCTAGTTTGACCAACTTTCTAGCAAGTCTGGAAGGAAATTTTAGATTTATATTTTGTGGCGATTTTAATTGTTTCTTTGAGCCATTAGGAGGTGACATATCTCTGATCACTGAGGAAGAGGATTCCAGCTGGCTAATTCCACCCCTAAATATGACCTCTATTAGTCGCTCTACCCCGCTAGCCCACCAGATAACATCTTTGACACTGAACTTTGCATTAAGGGCATGCAATGGCTGCTTCCCAAGTGATAGTCCAGGGCGGCCGACGTTCGTGAGACGCGGCCAGTCCTCGACTATTGATTATATCATGATCAGTATGGAACTATGGCAAAAGGTGAAGGACTTTGCCATAGGAGATAGATCTGAGAGTGACCACAATCCCTTAGTCATGACGTGGGATTGTAAATGGGCCGGAACTAATAATTCAGACAAGGAGAAGTACCAAAATAATCTGACCATTGTAGAGGGAGGGAGGCGGATAAGATGGATTAAGGTAATTGAGTCAGAGGAATCATTGTCCGTAATGTATGCTAGTATCATTCCGGTACTAGAAAGGGTTAGTGATCTGGTAGGGAAATGTCAGTACCCTGATTTTGACACTGAGATAGGGAACCTACACCATACCCTCACTGAGGCTCTGGCTGCGTTCTTTTACAGGAGCGGCAAGAATAGCTATAGAACTGGAGATCCAAGGAATACATGGTACACAAAAGCATGCAGGCTAGCGAAACAGGCCCTTTTGAAAGTACTCAATGGGTCTGACCTTCTAAGCATTAGGGAAACTAGAAAGGTCCACAAGAGAACTATTGAGAATGCTAAAATCGAATGGGAAACTGCAAGGTGGCAAGAAATCAAGAGGGCCCTCGAGGGCAAAGATAGTAAAAGCTTTTGGAACCTCGTCCACCATGGGAAAATAGAGGGCAGAACTACCCTTGACCCCAACATCGATGAGGGCACCTGGTCTCGTATTTTAAAGGACTATATTCTACCTTACCCGAAGAGCCAAACCTAAATAAAACTTCAGGTTGTAATCTTAATCTTCAGAGCTTACTTGATGCACCCCCATTTGATTTGGGAGAGGTGGAATCGGCTCTGGCTAAACTACATAAAGCCCCAGGATTGCATAAAATTCCGGGCGACCTATTCAAAAGTGAACACATAATTTGGGCCCCTTATCTTGTGGTACTTTTTAACGCAATTCAATAGGGTCTCCCTCCGCCGCCAACATGGGCTGGCACTGAGATCGTTCCAATCTACAAGAAGGGATCCCCATTGGAACCATCAAACTATAGGCCTATTAGCCTTATCGTTGTCTCTCAAAAACTGTATGGGAGGCTACTGTTGGGGAGATTGCAAGACTGGATTGAAGATCAGGCCATTCTGACCCCCCTTCAGGCAGGCTTCAGGGCCAAGATGTCCACAGTGGACCAGCTTTTTAGGCTACAGCTTATCCACTGGAAGCATGTCATACTTGAACAGGGGAGTCTATACCTTACATTCGTTGACCTTAAGTCAGCCTTTGACATGGTTGACCGAGATCAACTATGGAAGATCCTGTATACTATGGGGGTTCCCCCTTATCTCTGTTTACAACTGCAAAGCCTTCACAAAGGCACTTTTGCCAGAGTAAGGTCCGTAAAAGATGCACAGCTGACGCCCCCATTCCCGGTTGATAAAGGGGTCCGCCGGGGCTGTGTACTGGCACCAACCCTTTTTTCCCTTTTCCTCAATGGTCTAGTGGGAGATCTATATCAAGCTAAAGATCTGGATTCCCCAAAACTGGGTTCCCGCAAATTTCCCGCATTAATGTTTGCGGATGATACCCTGCTCCTCTCTAAGTCACCTATGGGGATGCAGAGAGTACTAAAGGAATTTACTGACATTTGTAAAAGAGGAAACTACAAGTTAACATCAATAAAACAAAATATATGGTGTTCAGCGCCAAACCGTCTACCTACCCGGAACCTGCCATGAATGACATCCCATTGGAGCGTGTCAGGGTCTTTGAATATCTTGGACTGACTTTGAACGATAAAATGGCCTAGACCCCTCAAATTGAAAAGGCAAACTTGAGGCTCATACAGACTATAGGTGGGATAAGGAAAATTAATATTGGTTGTTCATCAAAGGCAATAAGCCCGCTATTGGAGATTTACAAAGTGCAAGCCCGGTCCGCTGCCCTGTATGGGGCGTAACTTTGGGGGCACAGTAAATCCAAAACATTAACGATAACCGAAAACAAATTCCTCTGAAGCATTGCAGTCTTGCCAGTTAACACCCCACTGGTACCAGTAAGGATGGACCTGGGTGTCTCTCCTGTGGCCGATCTTATCTCAAGCCGACCACTGTTATATTGGCGCCGGCTTTGGAGTACTGAGGAGCTAAGACACTACAGGGAGGAGCTCAGGTCGTTCCTACAGTTACCAGGAGCAGTTAGAAGTATACCTTGGTTGTGCTTTGTGAGGGACTCTTGTAAGGCTATTGGGAGAGAGGACCTTTGGGCAAAACCAGAAGAAGCATGTGCAACTACTTCGAATTTTTTTTTATCCAAAATCCTGAAAGAGCACAATTTGTCATCCTTAAGCCAAGCTCACTCTAACACAAGCTCGACTTGGGTGTTCTTGAATTATAAAATTTCTTACTCCTTTGAACAAGCCCTGGATATTATACATCCCGCGTTGACAAGGAGGCTTTATCTTCAATTTAGATATGGCACCCTTCCGCTATTTGCACTAACAAACAAGTGGTCAGATGATTCTTGCTATCTATGTCCTGGGTGCCACACGGAAGAAGAAACAGAGGTCCATGTGGTTTTCTTTTGTACGGCCTATGAGAAGGCTAGGAATAAATGGATCATACAAGTATGTAGGAACCTAGGCATAAGGAACTATTCAGCCACATTAAGAATTTTAAAATCTGACACGAAACCTCTATTTGTTATTGCAATGTCTAAATCTTTGCAGGAAATGTGGAGAAAGAGAGGGTGCCTTTTAGAAATTGATGTATAGACATTATGATCACTTTGTATTTCCACCTGAAGTTGTGCTTGTTTTTATTGGCTCCTATATAAATGTTTAATAGATTTTTTTATTGTCTTTTATATTAACTTTAGCCTTAAATGCTATTTTGTATCAATGCTTTGAATCTTCTGGACTCTATTGCTCCTGACTGCACAGCAGAGTGAGAGTGACAGCATGAGTGACAGCAGAGTGAGAGTGACAACATGAGTGACAGAAGAGTGAGAGTGACAGCATGAGTGAGAGTGAGAGCAGAGTGAGAATTACAGCATGAGTGACAGCAGAGTGAGAGTGACAGCATGAGTGACATCAGAGTGAGAGTGACTGCATGAGTGACAGAGTGAGAGTGACTGCAGAGTGAGAGTGACTGCATGAGTGACAGAGTGAGAGTGACTGCAGAGTGAGAGTGACTACATGAGTGACAGAGTGATAATGACAGCAGAGTGAGAGTGACAGCAGAGTGAGAGTGACAGCAGAGTGAGAGTGACAGCAGAGTGAGAGTGACTGCACAGCAGAGTGAAAGTGACTGCACAGCAGAGTGAGAGTGACAGCAGAGTGAGAGTGACAGCATGAGTGACAACAGAGTGAGAGTGACACCATGAGTGACAGCAGAGTGAGAGTGACAGCATGAGTGACAGCATGAGTGAGCGTGACAGCAGAGTGAGAGTGACAGCATGAGTGATAGCAGAGTGAGAGGGACTGCAGAGTGAGAGTGACTGCATGAGTGACAGAGTGAGAGTGACTGCAGAGTGAGAGTGACTGCATGAGTGACAGAGTGAGAGTGACTGCAGAGTGAGAATGACTGCATGAGTGACAGAGTGAGAGTGACTGCAGAGTGAGAGTGACAGCATGAGTGACAGAGTGAGTGTGACAGCATGAGTGACAGCAGAGTGAGAGTGACAGCATGAGTGACAGCAGAATGAGAGTGCCTGCAGAGTTAGAGTGACTGCAGAGTGAGAGTGACTGCAGAGTGAGAGTGACAGCATGAGTGACAGCAGAGTGAGAGTGTCAGCAGAGTGAGAGTGACTGCACAGCAGAGTGAGAGTGACTGCACAGCAGAGTGAAAGTGACTGCACAGTAGAGTGAGAGTGACTGCAGAGCGAGAGTGACTGCAGAGTGAGAGTGACAGCATGAGTGACAGCAGAGTGAGAGTGACAGACAGCATGAGTGACAGCATGAGTGAGAGTGACAGCAGAGTGAGAGTGACAGCATGAGTGAGAGTGACAGCAGAGTGAGAGTGACAGCATGAGTGACTGCAGAGTGAGAGGGACTGCAGAGGGAGAGTGACTACATGAGTGACAGAGTGAGAGTGACTGCAGAGTGAGAGTGACAGCAAGAGTGACAGCAGAGTGAGAGTGACAGCATGAGTGACATCAGAGTGAAAGTGGCAGCATGAGTGACTGCAGAGTCAATCAATCAATCAATCAGAGCATTTGTATAGCGCACTACTCACCCGGAGGGTCTCAAGGCGCTGGGGGGAGGGGGTCCGCTACTGCTCGAACAGCCAGGTCTTGAGCTGCTTCCTGAAGGCGCGGTGGTCCTGGGTGAGGCGGAGGTGGGTCGGAAGGGAGTTCCAAGTCTTGGCGGCCAGGTAGGAGAAGGACCTTCCTCCTGTGGTGGCTCTTCGGATGCGGGGGACGGCGGCGAGGGCGTGGCTGGTCGATCGAAGCTTGCGTTTGGGAGCGTAGAAGTTGAGACGGCTGTTGAGGTATCCTGGTCCTTGGTTGTGTAGGGCTTTGTGTGCGTGGGTGAGGAGCCGGAAGGTGATTCTCTTGTTGACCGGGAGCCAGTGCAGGTCTCTCAGGTGTCCGGAGATGTGGCTGCGGCGGGGGATGTCCAGGATGAGTCGTGCTGAGGTGTTCTGGATCCGCTGGAGTCTCTTCTGGAGTTTGGCGGTGGTTCCGGCGTAGAGGGAGTTGCCGTAGTCCAGACGGCTGGTGACGAGGGCCTGGGTGACCGTCTTCCTGGTCTCGGTGGGGATCCAACGGAAGATCTTACGCAGCATGCGCAGGATGTTGAAGCATGACGAGGAGACGGCGTTGACTTGTCTGGTCATGGAGAGGGAGGAGTCCAGGATGAAGCCCAGGTTGCGTGCGTGGTCTGTGGGTTTGGGTTTGCTGCCCAGGGCGGGGGGCCACCAGGAGTCGTCCCAGGCGGAGGGTGAGGATCCCAGGATGAGGACTTCCGTCTTGTCCGAGTTCAGTTTCAGGCGGCTGTTCGACATCCATGTGGCAACGTCTGTCATCCCTTCGTGCAGGTTGGCTCTGGCGGTGGCGGGGTCGTTAGTGAGGGAGAGGATCAGCTGGGTGTCGTCGGTGTAGGAGATGATGTTCAGGTTGTGCTGGCGTGCGATGGCTGCGAGGGGGCTCATGTAGACGTTGAAGAGTGTTGGGCTGAGCGAGGAGCCTTGAGGAACGCCGCAGATGACTTCGGTGGCCTCTGATCTGAACGGGGGAGGCGGACTGCAGTGACTGCAGAGTGAGAGTGAGAGTGACTGCAGAGTGAGAGTGACAGCATTAGTGACAGCAGAGTGAGAGTGACAGCATGAGTGACAGCAGAGTGAGAGTGACAGCAGTGTGAGAGTGACTGCAGAGTGAGAGTGACTGCAGAGTGAGAGTGACAGCATGAGTAACAGTAGAGTGAGAGTGACATCATGAGTGACAGCAGAGTGAGAGTGACAGCAGAGTGAGAGTGACAGCATGAGTGACAGCAGAGTGAGAGTGACAGCAGAGTGAGAGTGACAGCATGAGTGACAGCATGATTGAGAGTGACAGCAGAGTGCGAGTGACAGCATGAGTGACAGCAGAGTGAGAGTGACAGCAGAGTGAAAGTGACTGCACAGCAGAGTGAGAGTGACTGCACAGCAGAGTGAGAGTGACAGCAGAGTGAGAGTGACAGCAGAGTGAGAGTGACAGCATCGTGCGAGTGACGGCATGAGTGACAGCAGAGTGAGAGTGACAGCATGAGTGACAGCAGAGTGAGTGACAGCATGAGTGAGTCACCGCAGAGTGAGAGTGACAGCAGAGTCAGAGTGACAGCATGAGTGACAGCATGAGTGACAGCAGAGTGAGAGTGACAGCATGAGTGAAAGCAGAGTGAGAGTGACTGCAGAATGAGAGTGACTGCAGAGTGAGAGTGACAGCATGAGTGACAGCAGAGTGAGAGTGACAGTAGAGTGAGAGTGATTGCAGAGTGAGATGTCTTGGGAGCTTCATGGAGGCAGCCGGCCCTCGGTGAGGGGAGCAGCAAGGAGGGGACGCCCCAACCAATCAAGCGCAACTACTCACAACCTACTGTACGATTACAACACAGGCCAAAGGGAAGAGCTAGGTCTTTTCGCATTACGTAGGGTGAGCAGTGTGTGAGTGTGTAGGGTGAGCAGTGTGTGAGTATGCAGGGTTAACAGTGTGTGAGCGTGCAGGGTGAACATTGTGTGAGTGTGTAGGGTGAGCAGTGTGTGAGTGTGCAGGGTGAACATTGTGTGAGTGTGTAGGGTGAACAGTGTGTGAGTGGGTAGGGTGAGCATTGTGTGAGTGTGCAGGGTGAGCAGTGTGAGAGTGTGTAGGGTGAGCAGTGTGTGTGTGTGTAAGGTGAGCAGTGTGTGAGTGTGCAGGGTGAACATTGTGTGAGCGTGCAGGGTGAGCAGTGTGTGAGCATGCAGGGTGAGCAGTGTGTGAGCATGCAGGGTGAGCAGTGTGTGAGTATGCAGGGTTAACAGTGTGTGAGCGTGCAGGGTGAACATTGTGTGAGTGTGTAGGGTGAGCAGTGTGTGAGTGTGCAGGGTGAACATTGTGTGAGTGTGTAGGGTGAACAGTGTGTGAGTGGGTAGGGTGAGCAGTGTGTGAGTGTGCAGGGTGAGCAGTGTGAGAGTGTGTAGGGTGAGCAGTGTGTGTGTGTGTAAGGTGAGCAGTGTGTGAGTGTGCAGGGTGAACATTGTGTGAGTGTGCAGGGTGAACAGTGTGTGAGTGTGCAGGGTGAGCAGTCTGTGAGTGTGCAGGGTGAGCAGTGCGTGAGTGTGTAGGGTGAGCAGTGTGTGAGTGTGTAGGGGCAGTGTGTGAGTGTGCAGGGTACGAAAACCCGAACTAAGTCCACCACACACACACACATAAGACCACACACATAAGACCACACACACACCACACTCACACAAACCACCACCACCACACATACACTCTCACACCACACTCTCACCACCACTGACTCACCACCACTCACTCACCACACACTCAACACCACACACTCACCACCACACACTTACCACCACACACGCAACCACACACACAACCACACATACAACCACACACACACACCACCAGCCGTCAGTGCACACTTTAACCAGGCACACACAACACCAGCCATCAGTGTGCGCTTTCACCAGGCACACACCACCAGCCGTCAGTGCAAGCTTTCACCAGGCACACACATCACCAGCTGGCAGTGCACGCTACCACCAGGCACACACACCACCAGCCGTCAGTGCACAATTTCTACAGGCACACACACCACCAGCCATCAGTGCACACATCAATTGTTAACGCATCCACAATTAACTATTGTAGCAATCGCAGTATAGTGCACTTTACTTTTAAACATATTCATCTAAAGCGCAGCAGCGCACCATTGCTACAATTCCAATCCAACCCACATAATTCCACTACACACCACATGCATACACTCCATAACACATGGCTAAAAGACAATGCCATTTACAATGCCATATGCATTAGCTCTAACTCAAATTAATCTGAGCCCTATTGCATTTCCAATGCTTGTTTTTTACTGCCTACTAAAAGCGAGTGGTAACCATTTGCAAACGGGAAGGGGTCCCTAGAGGACCCCTTTCCCGTTAAGAATATAACAAAAAAACTATTTAAAGCAGGCAGTTGTCTGTTCGTGCCTACTTTTAAAAAATGAAACTTCAAGGTTTCATTTTTATCTTTTTAAACTCATCATTTTTCTTTAAGGAAAACAGACTGCATTTCTTTTTTTAAAAGTTTGCTTGATTAAAAAGCCATCACAGACATGCTGGTCTGCTGCCTCAGACGGTCACCATTCCTGTGATAGCTGTGATTCGTAAAGGGTTGCAAATTGTGACTTACCTCATTAATATTCATGAGGTAGGTCAATTTGCGACCCACTAGGAATCCTAATTAAAATATGTATGTTTTCTAACATCAAGAACTGCGATCTTCTAATTGCGATTCGGTAAGAATCGAAATTAGAAAATCGTATTCTAGATTTTTGAAGATCTGGCCCTAAAGGCTCTAGTTCACGTTACATAATGGCCTTTTTAAGGTTATCACTGATATGCTGTGCCTGCTGTTCCATTGCCAAAGGAGTAAGTGCCTTACATGTGCCTAGTTATTGCTCGTTATGCCACTTGTTCATGTACTCCATGGCTACTCCCTGAGTCTATGTAGCCCACAGTAATAAGAATTTAGAGCTGAAAACAGTGTCAGGGAGTACTGAGTTGCGGAAAGTAAACGGTACAATTACAGGATTTTGCCTGGATTTTATCAAAGGATTTAGATGTGATGCAATTAATTGCAAAGTAGACATAAAAACACCGCAGAGATCTGTTGCAATTCGTGTGATCAGGTATGTAATTTGGATCTGCTTGACCACCCAGCATAAAATGAAAGAGGGTTCCTGAAGTCACACTTCAACTTTGTAAATTCAAGTTTTAGAGAGGCGGCACATCTACGAGAAGTCTGGCTTTCAGATGACAGCCAAACTTCTCGTAGATGTGCCGCCTGATCACACGAATTCCAACAGATCTCTGCGGTGTTTTTATGTCTACTTTGCAATTAATTGCATCAAATACCCTTTGCATTTTGGCCAAGGGGCTCTTTCAGCAAAACATTTTAAGTCCTGATGATGGTCTTATAGACATCTGCAACAAAGACCGAAACGTCGACCGTATCATCAAGTTCAAGTTCAAGTTCAGAAATTTGTATAGCGCACTACTCACCCAGAGGGTCTCAAGGCGCTTATGGGAGGGGGAGCATTATTTATCGAATAGCCAGGTTTTAAGTTCCTTTCTGAAGGAAATGTGGTTCTGAGTGAGGCGGAGGTGAGTGGGGAGAGAGTTCCAGGTCTTGGCCGCCAGGTAGGAGAAGGATCTTCCTCCCATGGTGGATCTGTGGATGCGCGGGATTGCAGCAAGGGCTTGGTTGGAGGATCTTAGTTGGCGGGTGGGTGTGTAGAAGGACAGTCGTGTGTTGAGGCATTCGGGTCCTAGTTTGTAGAGGGACTTGTGAGCGTGGGTGAGGAGACGGAACGTTATTCTCTTGTTGACGGGAAGCCAGTGGAGGTCTTTCAGGTGGCCGGTAATGTGAGCTTGGCGAGGGATGTCCAATATGAGCCTGGCAGATGCGTTTTGGATGCGTTGGAGTTTTTTCTGTAATTTGGCTGTGGTTCCGGCGTAGAGGGTGTTTCCATAGTCCAGTCGGCTAGTGACCAATGCGTGGGTGATCGTCTTTCTTGTTTCGGTGGGGATCCAACGGAAGATTTTTTTGAGCATGCGGAGTACGTTGAAGCAAGAGGATGAGACGGCGTTAACTTGTCTGTTCATCGAGAGGGAGGAGTCTAGGATGAAGCCCAGGTTGCGTGCGTGGTCTGTGGGTATGGGTGCTGTGCCCAGGGCCGATGGCCACCAAGAGTCGTCCCAGGCAGAGGGTGAAGATCCTAGGATGAGAACTTCCGTTTTGTCTGAGTTAAGTTTTAGGCGGCTGTTTTTCATCCATTCGGCTACTTCTTTCATGCCTTCATGAAGATTGGTTTTGGCGGTGTTAGGGTCTTTGGTGAGGGAAAGGATCAGCTGGGTGTCGTCAGCGTAGGAGATGATGTTAAGGTTGTGTTGTCGTGCGATGGAAGCGAGGGGGCTCATGTAAACATTGAAGAGGGTGGGACTGAGTGATGATCCTTGTGGTACTCCGCAGATGACTTCGGTGGACTCAGATTTGAATGGGGGGAGTCGGACTCTCTGGGTTCTCCCGGCGAGGAACGAGATGATCCAGTCTAAGGCTTTTCCTTGTATTCCAACATTGCTGAGGCGTTGTATGAGGGTGCTATGACAGACTGTGTCGAAGGCGGCGGAGAGGTCAAGTAGGATGAGGGCAACTGTTTCTCTGTTGTCCAGTAGCGTTCGGATGTCATCTGTCGCTGCAATGGGGGCGGTTTCGGTGCTGTGTTTGGCTCTAAAGCCGGACTGTGAGGGGTCGAGGGAGTTGTTGGATTCAAGGAAGGCAGCGAGCTGGCTATTGACGGCTTTCTCAATGACTTTGGCAGGGAATGGGAGGAGGGAAATGGGGCGGTAGTTCTTAAGTTCAGAGGGGTCAGCTGTGGGTTTCTTCAGGAGGGCACTGAATTCAGCATGTTTCCAGCTTTCTGGGAAGGTAGCGGAGTTGAAGGAGCAGTTGATGACATCACGGAGATGGGGTGCGATGATGGAGTCTGCTTTGTTGAAGATGTTGTGAGGACAGGGGTCGGTTGGCGAACCTGAATGGATGGAGTTCATTAGTCGGATGGTGTCTTCAGTGGTGATTGGGTTCCAGGCGCTAAGGTTGTTAGAGAGCGGTTCGGGTTTGGAAGTGGGTGGGGTGGGCTGTTTTTCGAAATGTTCTTAAAGCTGTTATGTATGTCGGCGATTTTGTTGTAGAAGAAAGAGGATAACGAGTCGCAGAGGTCTTGGGAGGGAGTAATGTCGTTTGAGGCTGCGGTGGGGTTGGTAAATTCATCTCCAAAGCAATTGATTTCTTTAAAAGTAACCTTTGTACAGGATTGAACTTGGTTACCTATTGTGCAATAATGGAACTGATGTTTTCTGTTATGAACTGATTTGCTGATTTGTACACACATCTGTCTGTGACTTTTTTGCTCACATTGATTTGTATTGTATATCCCCATCAACTCATTATCCTCTGATTTACAAAATACAATATTTTTTCATAAATTGACTTTACAGTGTGCTGTTTCTCTTTTCTCTCTGTTTTCATTTATTGGAACCAATATTAACAATTAGCACTGTTATCCTACGGATACATTTGGGTTGGAATGTTAAGAACCAACTTGTGATACTCAGAAGGCTAGGGCTGAAGAAAGGCTTTGAGATGTTGTCTTGCAGTGGTTCTGCCACTCTGTTCTTATTGTTCTTATCGTATCCCCTTTTTGGAGGATCCCGGGATCCTATTTGAGGTGAGACAAGCTGTTCTGATTGTGGTAAATGTCCTAGTGCCCTCATACCACTAGGAATGTAGAAAGGCACTATGTCTTTTTTCACTTGTTCTACCTTTGGAGGTTCTATGGAACACATGAGGTTAGACAGGCCGGTCCATGTACGCAAATGTTGGGTGGACTCAGCCAAGGGCATTGATGGAGAGAGAGGCTTTGAGGGATTCTCTAGTATACCTCTAGCACTCTGCCATCATCATATCCACTTTTGGGTCTCCATGGAACACATTGGATGTGGTATGGCCCTCTGTCGCTGTAGCAATTTTCCTGGAACTTCTGAGAAGTCTGAAGATGGAGACAGAATTTGCAGAAATGTGTTCTCTAATCCTCCCTCGTCATATTCTCTATTTGGTCACAAGATGAATAAGAGCTCCTTGTTACATCTTCCTTTCCCCAAAAGGTAAAGCAGCCATCTTTGTTTTTTAGCTCTCTGCGAGACAGCACGCTATCAAAATGGCCACCCCTGTGTTATGCAGCGTTGTGAAACAACCCTTTTTCTGGGAGTATTTTCTACCTGGTTGTGCTGTAACCCACACCTGCTGGTCCTCCGCCTCTAATCTCTTTTTCTGTAAAATGCTGTCTAATAACAACACGACCAGCAATAGAGAGGCAAAGTCGCAAGTATATCTGATTCTTACCAAAAAAAGCGACAATTAGCCCGCGCTCCACTGTAATTTTCATTTAAGACTGTTTACAAAATGCAGATTAAATGATAGTTAACAATTACTGCATCCTAGGTATTAATTATATCTTCATTCCTGCATAATAAACCACATGCTGTGCCTCTGCTGTGACATTCCCTGCCTTCCCACTGAAGATCCAAAGGTCACCCTCGGCGGGGGGCTGGGCCGCTGGGCTCTGGAACACCAGGAGGCGGTATTAAGCAGGACACCAATATGATAATAGCTTATGTTTATAGTGAAATGTGGCTTCAAAAAAAGTAGTATCTACAAAATAGCCCAAAAAAACCAGTTCATATTGTGACACCATCAAAATCACTGGCATACACATCACTTTCGTATTTATTATCATGCTTAACTGGTGAGGATGTATTTGTGTCATTATAGCACAGAAGTAGATATGATGTAGACTTAAATACTTGTAAATAGGCGCACATGGTGTTTTTGAGCTGAGTCGGCCAATAGAGCAGCAGAAAGAGAAGAGTCAGTGATAAAACAATTCTTCTGTTTGTAGATGCATCTTAAGGATGTAGGGGGCCCTGGGCCAAACGTATTCTGGGGGTCCCTGTTCGGATTTGCTTTGAATTTATGATCCAATTCAAGCTCTTTCATGCCTTCTTTGGCCAGGTCACTGACTACACAGGCACACTCCTCCAAAATTCTAAATGTGTTTACATAGAATATTCAGGGAAAGTGACACATTTTTTGTATTTTAACACAGCAGCAGCTCACTAATATTACTGCAAAGAATCTCTGTGACACCCTCCCATTTCTCATATGTGAGGTCTTGTTTTGATCTAAAACAGCAATGCTCAAAGTACAGCCCGGGGCCGCACCTGGCCCGCCTGACCTTTATGTGCAGCCAGCCGCGGTCGGTAGTGGGAGTACCTGCAGGGCGGTGACGTGGGGAGAGGGAGGGGCAGGGTTGGGGGTAGTAATCTATGGATTACAGAGCTTTACAGGTAAGTAAACATATAAATAAATAAAACATATTTTGCTGCGTGCACTGCATCCCCAAATGCGATGCAGTGCGCGTAACGAAATTCATTTTACTAGATGCTAGATAAACACAGCAATGTCTCTAAGATTAAAATTAAACTACCCACATTCCCCTAAATATTACCCACCCGCAGCCATCTATAGACCATTTCCCCCTTTATCTTCTACACCTCATCGTATTCTACTCCTATTTTCCTGCTCTTTGTCGTTGAATCTCCACCAGCTTCCTTTTTTGGTTGGATGACCCAGGGCCCAGGCTTCTTTCTACCCCTTTTCTCTTCAGACGCCTCTTCTAACCTTTCCCCTCTTTACCTGTCTTATCCTGATCTCTCCTTTTCCACCACCAGAAACCCCCTCCCCAGGGGTATTCTTTCTGTCCCACTCTCTACACCTACTTTTCCCACATCATTTTCCCAGCACTTACTACACTTTATTAAGAATGTCCTGTACCACATAAAAGATAGGTGCCCAGTGCTTAATTTGAGCCACTGATTTTCGGTGCTCGGCACCAACACCTAATTTACAGCCCTGGCACCTCTGACAGTCTGCCACATGGTGGTGGTGTTTGTCTAATGTAGAGATGAGCACTACAACAGCTGTTTACTAATTCAATATACATACAAAAATTACTAGCATCTGCTGCCTAAGCCTTTCTTACAGCGTAGGGTGGCCTGGAAGAGTATGAATTGTTACACTTGTAGGAGTGTGAAGGTTAGTAGTATTGTTGATACTGTCATTGGCAGAACAGGCTGGGAAATTGGGTGGTGCAAGCTGCAGTGAACTCCTGGCGAGGGCCCTGGTACTTATTTTTTTACAAATTAAACACTGAGGTGCCTGTCCGATATGGTGCAACATGGGTAAATATCCAATCTTCATATAGTTAGCCATCCCATTGATCTCCACCTTGCAGAACCTTGCAACTTCCCCATACAATTCCTTGCACACCTTCTGGCATTTCTGGTACCTCCATGAGACTTTTCTGGCCGATGCTTTGATCATATAATGTCAGTCCCATCCTACCTCTCCTCTATAACTTTCAGATCCTTCTCTTTTATCTTTATCAGCTCCAAGCCTGTCAGTTGTGTGAGGCCATTTTTGCCCAAAATGTATTAAAATCATGTCAGGCCATGGCCTGATTTAACCCAGCACCAAAAATACAGGCAACAGTTTGCCCCATCTCAGCACTAACCTTTGCCATCTTGCAGTCATCCAACTCCAGCTCCTAGCCATAGGATTGCCTATTCCACGGTCGTCTGCCCACTTTACTGTAAAGGGGATGTAAAGCCACACTTTTTTCCTTTTTACAGCCTGCATGCTTCCTCGATAAAAACACAACCCATTACGGACCACTGTGTGGCTGCTGCCCAGTGCAGATCTTTCCAGACCTCACCCTGTCCAAGCTCTTCAGCCTGACTTACCGCCAAGCCAGCCCATGCTTGCCATTACTGGACTTTTCTTTTTGTTGCCTAACTGTTAAACCTGGCGTCCTTGGTGTGGTTTCCCCCTAACCTTTTGCCTTCAGATCCCTTGTTTCTGCTGCCTTCGTTTTTGCTGGCCTTAGGACAATGGACACTTTACCATTGCTAATAAGTGCTAAAGTGCATGTGCTCCCTGCTTAAAACATGATGAAATTGGTTTATACTCAATTAGAAAATGTAATTTACTTATAAGTCCCATTAAAGTGGTATTGTATATGCTCAGGGCCTGTAAATTAAAAGGTACAAGTAGGTCTGCAGCACTGACTGACCCACCCACATCAGTAACCCTATAAACATGTCTCATGTCTGCCACTGCTTGTGTGTGTAGTTTTAAATGCCATGTCGACCTGGCAAAATAAACCTTCTGCCAGGAAGAAACCTTTCATTTTTATACATATAAATCACCCTTAGGGTAGGCCCTTGACAGTTCAGAGGGCAGGGTGCAGTGTATTTAAAAGGTATGACATGTACATTTAAGTTTTTTATATGTTCTGTTAGTAAAAAACTCTTAAATTCGTTTTTCACTACTGCAAGGCCTATACCTCCCACAGGATAACATTGGAGTTACATTGTTACATTTTATAAGTATAATTTTGAAATGGGAAGAGATAACCCCTTCAAATTTGGTGTCTCTGGAATCTGAATTTAAAAATCAAATGTATAGGCGACTCGGATTTTAAATCGCAATTCTGAAAATGCCACTTTTAGAAAGTTGTGTAAGAGGAGATGAGGGAAACCCTACTCACGTGGAACCAGGGTAAGTATCATATAAACAGAAACAGCGTGTCCTGTCCGATTAGTGGACCATCATTCAACAAGTGGAGACGGACTTGTGTGGTTCTCCCTTTGAACGTGTATCGGCTGCATGCAATCGAGGTCTCTTCATCTGTCAGATTCACAGATTTCCGTGTTGATGTTGACTGAATACATGCGAGTCCACTAATCAGACTGGATTATTTACATCCATTGATGCGCCTCACTTATTCAAGGTGCAAGTTTGATTCACATTCAGCTCATCATAGATTCTCGCCAAGACCTAAGCTACTACACGCATTGCCGTGCATCATAAATCTTTGCACCATGTCCACATGAAGCCCTCCCACAGGGGTTCAACTGCTCACCGCAATCCTCCGGTCTGTCAGCCTCCCCCTCATTGGGTGCCCGGCTGGTTTCCATGTGAGTACCCTTCCCATATTCTCACTTCCTTGACACATAGTTTTCTCAGATGTCCCTACATCAATAGTTCCTGAAGAGATACCTCATTCCCAAAGGGGTTGAAATGCTGTCAACAAATTATAAAAGCAAACCATTCGCCATTCCCTATCATTTAACGCCTTAACCGCAGCGTTTTTTCCGCCGCGGTGCCGGCGTTCTGAAAGGTGGGCGGGGCTGTGTCGGCCGTTGGCCGACGGCAGCACCAGGGAGGTAGTGCTGCCGTCAACCAATGGCCGACAGCAGCACGCAAGGGGTTAATTAGGAGGCTGTGTTGATTATGTATCAATTTCTAATGGTCGACTTTTTATTGTTGGAAACTACGTTTTTATGTCACAATATGTCACAATTTTTGAAGGTTCCATGTTCACTGGGGACATTCTACACTGTTTTTTTTTACATAACCTTGATGCTTCAAGATTAAACATTGTTATGATTACTATTTAAGTGTGTGGTATATGGTTCCTTCTTCACCTTCGGACACCTCCATAACCCTGTGTCTATTGCCATTTGGCTGTCAAACATTACTAATATTAATTACATGGTCCACAGGAACCGCTGTTTATGTTAAACTGACGTTTAGAAAATTGGCGTTTTCTTGCCTTGGCTACTTGGTGCCTGGAGACTGTTTCCGGTCACATGGCTGGGTGTAGTTGGCAGTTGGGTTTGTGTTTTCCTCCTAGACAGCCACACACAATGGGAGCTTAAGTGTGACTAGATGGGCCATCACTGACATGATAGGAGTGGGGAACTGTGTCCAGCCTCACTTACACCTGAATAGGCTGTGCCCTGTTTCCACACAAAGGGTCTAACAATGTTGCAGTATCACTTCAGCCAGCTTGGAGCCCAGGGCACAGGAGGTAGGGAATTCCATGCACTTCAAAGACACTGTCTAGAAGCTTCACCCACCTTCCAGAACCAGGGCACTGGTGTAAAAGAAGGACCTCAGATGTCACCCATTCAGAACAATTCTGGATCTGTGGATACTTTACCAGGAAGGACTGCTATGCTGTTAAAAAGAGCTGCCTTTCTGCTGGACTGCTCTTCTGAAGGAGCAGCTGCCTTTCTATGCTGACCTTCTGCCTGCTGCCCTCTTGCCTGGGAAGAAGGACTGGACCTGAAGTCCATCTTGAACCCAGGACTCCAGAGTGACTCGAAGGGCTAGTCTGCTGGCCTCCTGATCTGAGCCTCAGGGACATAACAGGCTCCCCGCAGCTCTTGGACCCGTTTTCAACAAGTTCCCGACCTCCAAGAGGTGCCTCTCAGGTCCTGTTCCCTTGCTGTGGCTCTCAAGCTCTTAAAGCCAAGCTTATGAGCTCTTCATGACCTAAGGTTTACCATGTGATTTCTTACTTCTGTAGAAGTGAGGGCAACAGTACTCAAATCTGAGGTATATCCTGATTTAATAAGGAATGGATAAGGAAGTGGTCCCAGGATGAAATGCTTTTATTACATATGGCAATACGCATGGGTCCTGCCTCCTTGGTTTCATCTCGTTTCCTCCTCCCTCGCTTGTGATAGGATGGCTCAAACCAGTGTTTGGCTTGGTGTAGACAAAAGGAGTCTGGGAATGGATGTCCTGTCTAGCTTCACTGGAGGGGCCAGGAAGGGACGGGGGCGGGAAGGAAAACAATAATCCCTGCAGAGTACCTATTGATCAGGGTTCTGCCTTACTCACATTTATTAACAATGGGCAAGAGGAAGAGAGAAGCTGGAGTAATCAGATGACTGCATGGCAGGTACTAGATTAAGGCCGTTGTAGACCGCTGTCTTAAGGGGTCACAACAAATAAGCAAAACAAGGCACCACACTGCAGAAAAAAACCTAAACATTGACTTTCATGCTAATGTATTAGAATGCACAAATGGCAATACATGATTTTTGCTTGGGTTTTTTTTAAATCCGTGCATTAGCAATGTGTAGGGAAAATATGATGCGGATTAAAATGGCTGGTGCTAATGAGGTATGATTTGTAAATAAAAGAGGAATTTGCTCTGTGAATTTCAAAGACGTGCATTGTGTTTTTCAGCGAGGATGGAGTAGGGAGTACTACAGTGTGGACTGATCAGCGTTGATGTATAGTTAAAGAAAGCAGGAAAAAAGAAAATGTACTGCTTGCTGTTTTAATGGCCGAGATGCATTATGGACCCTGCAAGTCTGTTGGCACCTATTTTGCTAAGTGTCTTTCTTTCTCTTTCCTTCCACAGTGGTGCTTGTTACTAAAGGTTGCCCAACATGTGTACAGCTGTAGAGAAGAGCTCTTTGTCACAGGTAGTAATTCCACAAAATGTGTAGCCTGCTTCAGAAAAGGTCAGACCTCAGGAGAAAAGGAATGATGAATTTCCCAAGACTGCAGCCCCTGAACGTAAACCCTACCATAGAGAGGTCACTTTCTGAGGTTGCAAGCAAGATGGCGGACACCCGGATTTGTGACTTCATGGAAAGCAGAGTTCTAATACGTGGCCTTAATGGACTTTAGACCACGCGCAGCCTTTAATGCTTCTTATGAAGCAGGAGAGTTTCGAGATGGTAGATGCAGCATCTTTATGAGTAATAGAACTATGAGGTCAGGCATGTGACCCACTGGGCCTGGGAGCACAAGAAAGATTTTCCACTGGTGTTCATGAGCTAGACCATATGCAATAAGGCAGAGATGCAGATGCTGCACCTTAAGGAAATAGTAGACAGACTACAGGGGCTGTCCAACTATCCTGAACCAGGGACAGTAAATTATTACACCTAACAAACGGTACAGGTAAAAAAAGGAATCACAATTAACATTTACACACTAAACAATATGATTAAACACTAAATGAAGAGGAAGAAGAAGAAGAAGCCTATAAATACACATTAGCAAATTTTCAAAGATGATTATAATTTATTATATACATATTTTTCATAAAAAAGTTCCAAAAAAGAGAATAGCGCTCAAAAAAGAGTTGGCAAAACAAAAACATACAATTCAAATGCCAAACTAGTGGCTAACAGACAAACATTATCATTACAAAAAGGAACAAAATATACAAAATAATGTGTCCTTGATAAATTACAGCCACAAAATGCGTCGACGGCGTTTCAACCGTATGAAAACTACACGGTCATCTTCAGGACAGAAGATATTTTGAGCGTACAGTTTCTTGTTGTACAGATGGCCAATCGTAATGGAGTTAAACCAAACGAATACTGCTCGAGCAGTATTCGTTTGGTGTAGCTGAGTGGTTACCAGTCGCCTGCAATTCCGGCAGCTGATTTATTGAGCTGACTGACAGGTGTAATTAAAGTTGCTGCCATTGAAGTTTTATTTATGCAGTACGAAAATATCGGTACCCCAATTATTGGAATGCTCCAAACTTGCAATTGTCAGACTGATTTATTGAGCTGACTGATAGGTGTAATTAAAGTTGCTGCCATTGAAGTTTTATTTATGCAGTACTAAAATATCGGGACCCCAATTATTGGAATGCTCCAAACTTGCAATTGTCAGAAGTTGGAAACTTTTTTCTCTTGCGAACTCCATTACGATTGGTCATCTGTACAACAAGAAACTGTACGCTCAAAATATCTTCTGTCCTGAAGATGACCGCGTAGTTTTCATGCGGTTGAAACGCCGTTGACGCATTTTGTGGCTGTAATTAATCAAGGACACATTATTTTGTATATGTTGTTCCTTTTTGTAATGATAATGTTTGTCTGTTAGCCACTAGTTTGGCATGTGAATTGTATGTTTTTGTTTTGCCAACTCTTTTTTGAGCGCTATTCTCTTTTTTGGAACTTTTTAATGAAAAATATGTATATAATAAATTATAATCGTCTTTGAAAATTTGCTAATGTGTATTTATAGGCTTCTTCTTCTTCTTCCTCTTCATTTAGTGTTTAAGCACCTTAAGGAAAAGCAGAGGCCTGATTGGTTGCTCAAAGGGATCTCATAGCTTGTTGGAGAAAGACATTTTCAGCTGATGAGGTAGGAAGTATACAAGATGGCAGAGAGGCAGTTTTGTTATTTAAAGAGTAGCTTAGCTCTAACATGCTGACCTGCTGATTCTAAAAGCACAACAAAGGACTTTTCTCAAAGCACAGGAAAGAAGTCCTGGTTGCATTTGCGAAAGAAGGTGAAGCCACAAGGATATGACTAAACACAAAACAGAGCTCCAACTACCTCATAGTCAGCCCTCAAATCACAAGGCGGTCTTTGACTACATGAACTCACAAAGTTGCTTATACCTTACTTATATTTTAATGACCCTGACGGTACCATTGGATTATGGACATGGGGTTTTGTAACCCAGAGGATATTAGGATTCCTCTTGCAGCCTCAGAAAGATGGCCTTTATGCAGCTCTGCAGTGAGGCCTCAAGCTTCACTCATTGCGGGTGACACTCACACATTTCGAGGTCAGGTTGCGCTCTCACTCAAAGCAGGTTAAATCTCACATCTGTTTAGAAGAGCTGGTACTGGCACGCCTAATGCAACTCTTTTCAAAGTTCTACTGTGTGCAGAGCTTCTCATCTAAGCTAAAAAGACTCAAGAAGGCAATTCCACTACAATTTAAACCATCCTACAGATTGATTTAGTAAAGGAAAGGTCACATCTGGATGCTGCTCTTCTACTTTTAATAAACATGAACATCCTTTAGGGAAGTTTTGTTTGCTGCCATGTTCTTCATATTACTGTTATCGTTATTATTTTTTTATTATTTCATCTTTCAATTCTCATATTATCATTAATGTCAAGGTTTTTGTGTTTTATTTTTTTATTATTTCATCTTTCAATTCTCATATTATCATTAATGTCAAGGTTTTTGTGTTTTGCGACATTACTTCCTGTGATATTATCAAATATGCTAATTATTTCTCACTCCTAAAATTCTCAAAACTTGAGAGCTCTGCTATTCACACAGTAGGCACAAGGTGTATAGAAGTGCCCGTGAGTGGCCAGTGTTTTTGCCACCCAAGACCTGGAGACAGGACCTAAATAAGATGTCCTGTGAATTACAGATATAGAATCAAAATCATATCTAATCATTCTAATAAATGTAGGGTGCCCAGATTTTTTTTAAAGGAACCTAAAACAGGCCTGGCATAGAATCACGACTACAGTACAGCAGCGAAGACAGCTGCTGAGCACTAAAGCACTACAGTGGCAGTTCTCCTCAACATAAAAGAAGGAAATAAAAGAAAATTGACTTAGTGAAACATAGCCCTACACACTTCACCAAGCATAAATGATGCATCCATTCAAGAGGTAACACTAATTAGTAACAAACCTGTTAATCACATTTGAAAGATGAAATGAATTATTTTTATCCATATTTTGACACAAGCACAGTCATGGCAATGACTGGCTTACTGAATAAGATGTTGCAAACATGGACTTGGAGATCTGCAAAAGTCAGGCACTTAGCCATGGGTCCTAGTGTATGCATGGAAAATAGACATGCACACTCCAAACCACTGGGATTATAGTAAAATACAGTCTTAAATTGGGTGCAGTAGACCCCAAAAATAGGACCCAGGACCACAGTACTTGCTTCCCTGAGGATAGCTGGAAAGCTGGGGCCCAAAACATACCTAGTCAATCGGATGGTCTTTTTAGCTGCTTTAGAGGTAAGAGGAAGAAACAATCACAATCAAAGTCTAAATACAGTATAACCAATTTTTTACACAATAACTACTTGAAAACTAGAATTGAGATTAGTAAGGTTTAATTATAATTTCAGAAACAGATTCATATAAATCAGTCTCAACATTACAGTATAGAAATATAGGATGCACAGAATGAGTCCAAATCTCCTAAAGAGTATTCCCCATTTAACAAAATGCATACAACTAATTTGGTTATGACAATGCAAGTAATGAGGAAAAAGAATTGAATGTTAAATGCCATCAATTGATTATCAAAGGTAAGCATGAGCACGCTATCTCTCCCTACACTACCTTAAAAGAGACAACCCTCAAATAAGAAACATTGAGTAAGCCTGAATAATATCAAAGGCATCAGCTGTCAGAGTCTTAAGTAGAAGAAACTCCAACCAAGGGTCATGTAGCATGAAGCAACACAAAGCAGAAGAAGAGGTCTGTACCTCATCAAGTCCTAAGATGTCTCGCTAACCCTCAACACATTCCAGCATAAGATATTAGTCTGCATTCAAGGTAAATCATGTGATCAGCTCCGGTAACTTTCCACGACTCAGGCACAAATTGGCTACTGGCACCCACTTTCCCACATCGGTAAGTTACTACTTCATTTGTCCTTGGACATTCTTCTCCTCCTCCATGAGAACCCGCCTCCTTGTTTAATAACGCATTTCTCCTAGCCAAAATCCATCTTTTCATACTTCGCTTTCTTTCTAAAACACAAACCCTTCTTTACTAACTAAAGAGGCTTTGTCCGCACCCACAGTAGAAACAAAAATGCAAGCAAACACATTCTGCTTTGAAGGTTAAATGCAAATAAATGTTAGACTGGAGGCGTGAGCTTGTGCTGTAAACTGTGATGGAGGCCTCAGAATCGTCAACTTAACAGTGCACATGGTTACATATGAGTGCACATTTCTAAACATATAGTAAATGCAATATCTTGATGAATGAATACATTGTAAATTATAATGTAAAGAATGTCATTTTAGATCCACCAGTATGACTATAATTCCTTATTACATTTATAAATGTCTAACCATTAGTCAACACATACATATCACAAGCTTTACTTGAAACACATTATAAGGCTATCTTTTTCTCTTAAAGTATTCATATATAAGTATAGTAGGAATCTCTATTAATCACATTTCTAGACACACAGTTTATAAATGTGATTAGTTCTCATGTGGAGTACATTAAATATACAATACCCCATCTTCTCTTAGGAACATTAATCACTTAGAATATGTTAGAGTACTGACTACACATGATTATAATGCACTCCTACAGTTTCCTAGGGTGGGATCAAAATTACACCGCTCCAATAGCTACAACATTGACTGAACTGGTCATGCAATCCGAGATGGCCTTCTGCGTGCTACAAGGTTAGACCTGATTTCACTTTTGTTTGTGTCTATTTGCCACATGCTCTGCCTGTATTACCTGACTCTTGGATGGCTGACACTGCCTTTTGTTTGTAGTTCACTCCATGTCGTTAGGTGTAAAGTTTGTTTGCAGGTGTCTGGGTGTGGGAGACTAAAAACCAGCTTGAAGTCTAACCAGGTTGCATTGACTTCACAGTTTGAGCCCTGGCACACAGTTTTAGACTCAGATCTCAGTCGCAAAGCTCAATATATAAGTTAAAACACAATCTGGCTGTCTGAACCCACCTAAGCAGTAACATCACATTTCAAATGAATGTTCTTTGGTGATGAATTCTGCTGCTACCACACCCAAATTATGTATTTTCTACCCTAAGTCTTAGCTCCATTTCAGCGTCATACAACATAGCAGCACTATAATTTTGTCACAAAAACTAAGCTCATAGACCACACTTTAAACCTACACTCTTCCATCCAAGTGTATTCAACAGAGTTGTGTGCTATGTTTTTACTGAAAAGCGCCCTGAGTATGAGGCACTGTGCAAATGCAATTACAATACAATTGGGGAACCTGGCTGTCTGCGCCGGCTCCCGCCTCCTTACTTCTATTTGTAAGCATCCACCATGTTTTCGAACAACCGTCCTGGAATCACATCAAAATCATGTTTATTGCATCTGTGATTATTAGAAGTCTTTGGCAGATGTCAGTCTTCGGCTGGCAGAGCCTAATTAAAGTGACACACTTGTGACATTATTATGAGTTTTAACTTGGAATTGTTAAAGAGGCAAAGATCTGCAAGCTGTACTTGTGCCATGATTTCAGGCGTGAGGAAAGCTTCTCTTGTTAAGAGGGGCATAGTGCACACCTCCACTCCTGGTCAGCGTAGGCAAATGAGGTACAGTGGAATTCACAGGCATGCCCCTTGCCTAATGAATGTAAGAAAGGGGGTATAAGCCAGGAAGGCAAGGAAGGAAGCAGGGGCAATCAGTATCAAAGTCACACTGGAGGGATCAGAATGAAGGGCAAGCAGTATCAGAATTTAAAAAAGATACGAGAGGTAAGAATGAAAAAGCAGACACGAGGTATCAGAGTGGAAGGCAGACCAGGTATAAGAATTCAAAACATACATGAGGTATCGGAATGAAAAAAAAGAGACATGAGGTATCAGAGTGGAAGACAGACCAGGTATAAGAATTCAAAGAAAACATGAGGTATGGGAATGAAAAAAAACCCAGACATGAGGTATCAGAGTGGAAGAGATACGGAGTATAAGAATTGAAGCAGACATGAGGTATCAATGTGGAAGACAGACCAGGTATAAGAATTAAAGCAGACATGAGGTGTCAGTGAGGAAGACAGACCAGGCATAAGAATTAAAAACAGACGTGCGGTATCAAAGCGGAAGACATACGAAGAATTAAAGGAATACGGGCAGTATCAGAATGAAGGACAGTCATGCGTTATCAAAATGAATGACTGATGAGGGTAGTAGTAATGGAGCAAGGTGGAGAAACAACATTTTGTATACCCCTTGTGAAATTACACTTCCATAACCATAACTTGAACTAATGGAATGATGTGTGAAAATAACCAACCTAGAATAAAAATTGCACCTACACAAGTACACGTGGGAAACTAATTTTGCTTATGTTGCAATCATAATTAACTAATCATGTGATTTTGTTGTGTCCTGAACTAATGCAAAGCTTCAAAATAAGTAAAAGCAGCATAAATGTGCTTTGTGTACATGTATTTGTGGCAGAAACCGAAGGATAAGTGAGTATAAATTGCATAAATGTCGCTTATTTGCTAAGTAATAATTGACAGGGAAACCCTAGTATGTGGGGAGGTAAACAGAAGGGCTATATTTTCATATTTAACATTTATTTGTGTTTGTTTCTATAATAGTTACCATTTTTGCTCGTGAGGCCTACCAGAAAAATTGAGTCACTCGATTACTGTGGCCATAAGAGAAATACGCATGCGCAAATAAAGCCGAGAATGAATGCGAGCTGACTGTGCCTGAACAGCGAGGTTCAAGGCCACCATGCCCCGAGAACACAGATGACTGCCAACAACTGTGGATGTCACTATTGTATAACGTGGGAATATGTTTGGATATAGCAATTTGAGAACGTGACTAGGCCGGACATTTTCTTAAATAAAGGACCCATTACATTTTAGCTGACACAACGGAAGGCGAATATTAAAAAGAAGAGGTTATGCTCATCTACCCCAAATTGTCCAATCAGGATTCGAGTTTATGCTGTTAGTTACTTTTGTAGATAGATTAAGTTAGTGAAAAAGGTATAAAAAGTGCTGATTCTACTTGAGAAAAAGCTCCTCTTCAATTTCCTCCAGAGATGGTGTCGGAATGCTGATTTTTCCTGAGATGTAAGACTTAGAATAATTTTCTATTTTTCTTTGAATGAGGTCTGAGCTATAGATGAGGTTATTATTCAGGGAAGTTAGGAGAAAATGAATTTTGGAAAATATCTGTCTTTTGCTAATACTTGCACTTCTGAAATCTAAATAAAATGTCTATTTCTGAATTTTCTGAAATAAATGAAAATAATTGTTTGAGATAAACTCTTATTCCTTCAATGTCGTTTTGAATAAAGAAATAAATAAAGTGAATAAACTTTTAGACATGCTAAACTTTGCTTTTAATAAAAATTTGATAAAAGGAGAATTAAGCTGGTCTTGTATTTTCCTAAGCCTAATTTTTTACTAGCAGAATCGTCCACCACAATGGGGTCGTGTCTAAACAAATGTTTTGTTAATAAAAACCATGGTAAACTCATTTAAACTGCAGATGTAAATAGTATAAATATCCAGTTGTAACTTAGACACCCCACTATGATACATCAGCTCTCCTTTGAATCTCACCGATCCATGAAGTTGGATGGAAGTGTTTTGTGAGTGACTCAGGGTGTTATGGGCCCCACTGACGAGTAGAAGTATGATTTTGTACTTCAGGGAAAGGTGACATGGTTCTAGAAATTATTTCCGGAGTAGCGCTGCATCAGTAGAACAAAAGACATAAGGTGAATTAATTAAAGATATACTTGATCTATCAGAAAAAAAGTAAGGCAGAATATGAACTGTCATTCATATTTTGCTTTCACCTACCACAGCATACAGCATGGTGGATAGCTTGTCAGCTCCCTTCTGTTACTGACTGTCTTTCACTGTGAGTGACAGCATTTCACTTGATCATACATGTGGATCCACCTGAAAATGTTTGCTCTTCTGTGCTATAGCTTGCGGGTCAATACTTAACTTTGTTAATGCCTTTTTCTTTCCATTCATTGTCCTTTTTAGGTTTTGCCTACGCAATGCGTACGAAGTACGCATGCGCTAGCAAAATCTAATGATATCTCGATATCTCTCTATGTGGGGTCGGGTATCCGCCCCCTCCTCCCATTGGCTAGCTCCATAAATGGAGGCTAGCCATTGGGAGCCGGATCTGTCCGTCAAAGGCCGGACCAGATTCGGGGGCGTTCCCGAGAATTTTTCCCTTTCTGCTCACGTCATGTAGACGTGTTCACTCGGTGGGCGGGGCGTTTTTTCGGGCTCGTCGAGGTTTGTTGTTTAGGCCATTTTGCGGCCGACCGCCGGCCGAGGAAGTCCAGGTGAGTCTTCCCTTTCCTGTCCCCCCTCCCGCTGTTGGTTCGTTTCCCGCCCCCCGTCAGTGTGTGGCCGTTCCCGCCCCCCTCCCGCTCTCCCGTCAGTGTGTGGCCGTTCCCGCCCCCCTCCCGCTCTCCCGTGGCCGTTCCCGCCCCCCTCCCGCTCCCCCCCCCCCTCCTTGTATCTCGTAAGCCTTTGTTGATTTTTGCCAGCTTCCCCCACTCATTTTCATGGCCCTCCTAGATGTTTTCAGGGCCCTCCCAGAGTGAGAATCCTGTAGCCGGGTCTTCTGACGTGGACATTATTCAGCGTTCTAACTGCACCACGGATTTCTCCTCAGACAAGCTTCCCTCTCCAAGCAACGCCCTCTGCCAACCCCGGCATCATGGGGACCGGGGATTTAACCGAACGGACTTAAATTAAGATTCCAGCGGAGAACTGGAAGGCTGCCAGGACGCACAGCCCCTCTTCCTCTAAACCCAGCACTACCCCCTGCCACCCCCCTCAACCCCCAATCCCGCAGTTACTTCATCACTCAACAATGCAGAACTGCAGCGGGGGAGGAGGGCGACTGCCAGGCTTGAAATTATATCAGAAAGAAGCTGCACAGATCAGGAATGCTATGGATAAAGAAATCCAGTCTGCAAAAAATTTGGATAGGTCTCAAGTGGGAATCATTTGGCGCCCAATCAGCATGCTGCGCGTTGTTAGCAAAAAGTGTCAATTTTCTAAATGCGAGCCGAGCCTCCGATCACGGCCAAATGTATCTTAATGAAAACACTCAGCAGGGTCCGAATTCAATGTCACAAAACTCTCAATGTCAATGGCCCCAGGGAATGGTATTTTAGTGTGAGACCCACACATAATGATTTAAGAGAAAACGTTTCTGGCGAAGGCACATAACTTCTTTAAAACCCACTGCATAAAGCATGTTGCAAAACCAAATCCCTTACTTTAGGGTAAGGCTCCCTCGTGTTAAGTTTAGATTAAAATATGTGCTCCCTCTCAGAATATTCTTCACACCAACATACTCTTCCCGTAAACACATCACTACCCCGTACTATTCAACCACCACTCATCAGCAGTACTGCACATACAAATCTTGCACAGAAAACCACTACATCAATATTTCCTCACTACTCCACAAAAAAACCCACACAAATCTCAATATATTATATTTTTTACACATATATTCCCTTACTATGAGTGGGAGAGGTGTGGCGCCGCGGCCAGGGCGACTGACGCTGGAATCTGGGGACCACGGTTCGATCCCCGGCTCCGGCGGCAGGTTAGCCCAGCACCATGTGACTCTGGGCAATAGCTCGCTTAATCTTCCCGACGGCCCCCCAGCGCCTAGAGACCCTTACGGGTGATTGTGCGCTTTACAAATGTGGACTTTACTTTACTTTTACTTTACTATGTAATCAAGTATCTATATATTATATTAATACTATTGTATAAGGAAAAGAAATACTCTCTCAAAAGCTTTACTCTGTCCTGCCATCACCCTACACCACAATGGCATTTGTCTGTTGACTTATAGTACCCTGACGAGGTGTTGAAGCGCTTTTCAGCGAGTATCAAGCTACTCTGGAACCCAAAAAGATTAGTGGTGGATTGGTATAGGGAACTATGAGAGAGAGAGTGAAGAGATAGGATACATTATCCTATCTCTTCATTCTCTCTCTCATAGTATCCTATCTCTTCACTCTCTCTGTCATAGTTCCCTATACCAATCCACTACTAATCCTTTTGGGTTCCGGAGTAGCTTGAGACTCGTTGAAAAGCGCTTCAACACCTCGTCAGGGTACTATAAGTCAACAGGAAATGCCATTGTCCCTTCTTTGTGGCACAACATCTCCCTCTTAAGTCGTCTCTCAAATGGCAGATGAGCACAGTGGCCGCCACTGAGATATTGTAGAAGATTGCCCTGTGGCCCACACCTCGTGGTCATCTGTCGAATCCCCCCAACCCCACCCCGCCCCACTGCTCTTACCTGCACTAACATGCCTGCATAAAGAGTGCTCCAGACAGGACCCTGACTCTGAGTTGGTACCTGTCTATTTTCACCTGTGAATCTTTTCTTGTATGTGTTCAAGACTACGGATGATTTCCCCAGTAGATCTTTCCTTCCTTCACTTAGCATAATTGTGCTACTTAGTCTGCAATATCCATATGTAATTCCATTGCACTTGTCAAGCTAGGTCTTGCATTTACATATGTGTGCAGCCATTGTTAGTGCTATCAGGACAGAAGAGATACAGTCAAATTTCCTTGTACTGATGTTGAGACGGGCAGCGGAGTGCAGGACTAGTTTTAATGGTGCTAGTGTGGGGACAGGGGACGTGGTATGGGGCAGAGAGATGGGGGCAGTGCATTCGGGAGAGGACATTGGAAAGAAAATGGCAGAGTACAGGGAAAATGTGAGGGGGAACTGTAAAGAGATGCCAGGGATAATGTGGGATATTCGTGAAGGGGAGAAGGGGCAAGGAAGGCATGGGGGAGAACACGAAAGAGAAGGGGTGGCAGAAGCGCGAGACAGGAGAAGATGGGGTGTCGTGACGTAGTCTCACCGGTCGCCGGTCACAGGTCGCCTCTCCTGTAACGCTGTTAAAGTGCTGGGCAGGAGAGAGAGAGCAAGAGAGAGAGAGACCCCGAGAGGAGGGAGGCGAGAGAAAACGAAATCTTGCACTCGGTGAGCTACTCATGCTTGGACCCAAAAAACGCGAGAGCTCTGTAGTTTAAAATGATGGGGGGCCCTTTAAGTGAGAGTTTCAGCAAAACCTAAAATGGATAAACATGTAACAGCATGTCGAATATTTGAAATGCTATAGAGAAAGATAATACAGTTTTGATTTAGCATTTGTTTTCGAAGCATTGCACAGCCATGTTCTTGGTTTCCTTAAATTTGGACGCGATGTTATCGGCCTCTCATCTATATGTAACTTGTTATGGGATATGAGCAGATTTTTACCAGATCGTAACTTGGTGTTGTAATTTGGTTTCTTTTATGAACAAGCTCTGATCTGCATTGTGTGGCAATGCTGTGACCAAGGCTCATGTCTGCACTTGTTCTGTTGTGTTATTATGACGTCCAGGCTGGTTTTTGTACTTTGGTTATTGCTTACTCGCAATGGTTAGGGTCAGATCTGTCTGTGCCTGGATTATTGTGAGTTTGCGATGATTGAGTTCGGGTTTGCATTCAGCCTTATGTGGTTTTATGATGCCTCATAATTGATTTTCATTTTATTTATTGTAGGAGTGCAATGACCCTGCTGAGGTCTGCACTTGGTGCAGTGTGTTTTTATGATGGCCAAGGGCATGTCTGTACTTTGTTCGTTAAGAATTCTTGGTCAATGTTGTATTGTTACTTTAATGTATTAGAGCGTGGCAAAGCGAGGCTTAGAATGTTCCTACTTTTCTTCCCACGGGTTCCAGTCCAGGAGATCAGATGCTACCAGTGTCCTGGATGGAAGCTGTGCTGCCTGGCTCTTGCCTGATTCATCCTGTATCTACTCTTTAACAAATCTTTGGTGCCTGCATGCTTGCCCCAAATTCTGTGCCCTGTCCCAGCCTGCTTTTCTGACTTCCTCTGTCCGTTGCTTGAGTCCTGTGAGCCTCCCCTGTCCCTCTTTTCTTTCGCTGATTCCCTCTGACCCTCATTGTTTCACTTGATCCTGCTTGCTTGTCCCAGATTCCTTGCTCTGTCTTTGCTTGCTTTCTTTCTCTGAACCTCCCTGACCCTGCTTGCTTGCTAGGTTGCTGCCTGCATGCCTCTAATCCTGCCCTGTCCCAGATTTCTTGATCTCTCTGCTTGCTTTTTCTGCCACTTCTCCGTCCCTGCTTGCTTCCCCGTCCCTGCTTGCTTCCCTTGCCCTGCTTGCTTGCCCCGAATTCTGTGCTCGTCTGCTTGCTCTTCTGAACTTCCTCTGCTGGGCCCTGCTGCTGCTCTGCGCCCCGGAGAGCTCCGCGCTGGCAGACTTCTCAGGTAAGACCCTCTCTGCTTCCCAGCCTGTCCTCTCCCAGCCTGCCGTCACCCAGCCTGCCCTCTCGCAGCCTGCCCTCTCGCAGCCTGCCCTCTCGCAGCCTGCCCTCTCGCAGCCTGCCCTCTCGCAGCCTGTCCACTCCCAGCCTGCCCTCTCCCAGCCTGCCCTCTCCCAGCCTGCCCTCTCCCAGCCTGCCCTCTCCCAGCCTGCCCTCTCCCAGCCTGCCCTCTCGCAGCCTGCCCTCTCGCGGCCTGCCCACTCCCAGCCTGCCCTCTCCCAGCCTGTCCCCTCCCTGCCCTTTCCCAGCCTGTCCACTCCCAGCCTGCCCTCTCCCAGCCTGTCCCCTCCCTGCCCTTTCCCAGCATGTCCTCTTCCAGCCTGTCCACTTCCAGCCTGTCCCCTCCATGACCTTTCCCAGCCTGTCCTCTCCCAGCTTGTCCACTTCCAGCCTGCCCTCTCCCAACCTGCCCTCTCCCAGCCGGTCCCCTCCCTCCCCTCTCCCAGCCTGTCCCCTCCCTGCCCTCTCCCAGCCTGTCCTCTCCCTGCCTGTTGTCGTGTCCCGGTGGCAGCAGGCAGCAGGCAAGAGCGTGCACTGCGTCCCCGAAGTAACAGCCCTAAAGCAAGCAAGAAGTACGCCCCCCTCCCACCAATCCCTGTTAGGTAGTGGAAACTGTCCAAACTGGGGTGCAGACAGCCCCTCTCACCTTTCGGCCTGGTACCACTGCACCAGCCACACTACTTCCCTACTGACCGTTCTCCACTTCAGCCCCGTCTAAATTACAATTCCTGCTTGTGACCCTTTTGCCTGCTTGTGCTTGTTTTCATGACCCTGTTGCCTGCTTGTGCCTCCGTGTGCCCCTGTTGCCTGCTTGTGCCTCTGTGTGCCCCTGTTGCCTGCTTGTGCCCCTGTTGCCTGCTTGTGCCTCCGTGTGCCCCTGTTGCCTGCTTGTGCCTCCGTGTGCCCCTGTTGCCTGCTTGTGCCTCCGTGTGCCCCTGTTGCCTGCTTGTGCCTCAGTGTTCGTGCCCCTGTCGCCTGCTTGTGCCTCCGTGTGTCCCTGTTGCCTGCTTGTGCCTCCGTGTGCCCCTGTTGCCTGCTTGTGCCTCCGTGTGCCCCTGTTGCCTGCTTGTGCCTCCGTGTGCCCCTGTTGCCTGCTTGTGCCTCCGTGTGCCCCTGTTGCCTGCTTGTGCCTCCGTTTTCGTGCCCCTGTTGCCTGCTTGTGCCTCCGTTTTCGTGCCCCTGTTGCCTGCTTGTGCCTCCGTGTGCCCCTGTTGCCTGCTTGTGCCTCCGTGTGCCCCTGTTGCCTGCTTGTGCCTCCGTGTGCCCCTGTTGCCTGCTTGTGCCTCCGTGTGCCCCTGTTGCCTGCTTGTGCCTCCGTGTGCCCCTGTTGCCTGCTTGTGCCTCCGTGTGCCCCTGTTGCCTGCTTGTGCCCCTGTTGCCTGCTTGTGCCTCCGTGTGCCCCTGTTGCCTGCTTGTGCCCCTGTTGCCTGCTTGTGCCTCCGTGTGCCCCTGTTGCCTGCTTGTGCCTCCGTGTGCCCCTGTTGCCTGCTTGTGCCTCCGTGTGCCCCTGTTGCCTGCTTGTGCCTCCGTGTGCCCCTGTTGCCTGCTTGTGCCTCCGTGTGCCCCTGTTGCCTGCTTGTGCCTCCGTGTGCCCCTGTTGCCTGCTTGTGCCTCCGTTTTCGTGCCCCTGTTGCCTGCTTGTGCCTCCGTGTGCCCCTGTTGCCTGCTTGTGCCTCCGTGTGCCCCTGTTGCCTGCTTGTGCTGTGTGGGTGTCTGTGGAAGGCTCTGTGTGGGTGTGTGGAGGCTTCTGTGTGGCTGTGTGTGTGGGGAGCTTTGTGTGGCTGTGTGTGTGGGGGGCTTTGTGTGGCTGTGTGTGTGGGGGGCTCTGTGTGGCTGTGTGTGTGGGGGGCTCTGTGTGGCTGTGTGTGTGGGGGGGCTCTGTGTGGGTGTATGTGTGGGGGGGCTCTGTGTGTGTTTGTGTGTGTCATTTGCGAGAGATAAAGCTAGTGGCATTGTAAATGACAATGCCATTTATTTATGTTAAAAAAAAACATAAATAAAAAGAATGTCAAGAGCAATGCCAATAGCTCTAACTTTAACAAAGGCAAAACCATTGCATTGTAAATGCTTGTTATTGTTTTAGTCACTCTTGTATATTTAAACCATGTCTTTATCTTACAGTTATTAAAAGCCAATAGTATCCTTTCTTTGGTCCAATAAGACTCATATTTTCATCTGATGTGCATTAAAACTAATAAATGTTTCTACATGGTATTTCCACTATCAATCACATACTGTTCTTTTAAAATTATAACTGATGTTTATTTATTTTTTAATTGTTAATTTATAATTAGAAGCATATAGCTTCTTTTTATGTTTGTATTATATACTTACAAATAAAGCCATAAAACCATTTTTACAGCTTGCGGAGGCCAAACCTACAGGGTTTGCTAATTATTGTTAAGAATGAATTTAGGGGTGACTTTCCCCAACTCCTCTCCAAGTCACTATGCAGAGGTGCAGCTTTTGTGAGACACCAGGTGAAGAGCGACCCTGTCAGACCTAGTACCTGGCACTTAAAATGTAAAGCATTTTACATCCTGAAGTGCATAGTTTAAGTTTCCGATAGGTATGAACTCACGAAAAGCAGCATGCAAAGTGTTGTTGGCTAAAGAGCCTCCTGGCTGAGGGTATTGTAGTGATAGGATGGCCCTGGAAGTTATCTACAGCATACTTGCCAACTCATACAGTGCCACAGTGTGACACACAATATTGGCTCCCATCACATGGTCTCCCGGTGAGGAGCCGATATCACACGATGGCAGGGAAAACAAGCTGAAAACCACTGTAAATAGTCGTTTTCCAGCTAGGTTTCCAATGCTTTGAACTGCGGACATCCATTAAGGGGTGTGAAAACACCCCAGGACATCAGCACCAGCCTCAGCGAGCTTTTTTTGGTGGTTGCGAGGCTTGGGGACAGGGTGGGGTTCAAATGTGTCTCATAGGTACTCCTCGGCACAAGGCCCCGCCCCATCTCACATGGCAAGATGCTTCTACAAGTTGGCTGGTATGCTAGAGGCGTCAGTGGAGATGTTTTTGAAGGTAGGGGAGTGAATCACAATTATGAATGCCAAGGTAAGCCCCCCAAGTCTGGCCAGTACAGAAGGGATGGTAAATCAGCAGTCTATGTCTCCACACAGAGCTGCAGTACGTGAAAAACTGCCTTTTTAGATCTCGCCTAGGCAGCGCTTGCGCTGTCTCTTCGAGACATGCTATATTCAGGTATGGGCTTGAAGCTCCACTCACTCTTGGCCCGTCTTTTTAATTGGCTGCTGTGACTGTCCTTTCTAAATGTTGGCTTTTGATTTGTTAATAGGCCTATTAGTCCCTCCTTAGTACATCCCTGTCTTATGTTGTATACTCCCATCAGGACTGTCTTTTTTATGTGTGTCCTTACTCTATAGCTTGTATTAGCCCTTCGGGAGAATTCTTTGCTTAATTAATGTAAACAGAGCTGGTGGGACACCAGCTTTAGCAATGGGAATGCTTTTTGTTTGTATTTGTAGCGCACTATGCGTGCTTTCACTTTCACAGTGGGGCCACTCGGGAACGGGCCGCGCAGCTCGCCCAACTCGTTATTAGATATGGCTCCTCATTGCATCCTGCCTCGGGTGCTGTAGTGTAGTTGCTTTGTCTTTAAGCAACCACAAGCCTTTCTTTACTGTTGCACACCGCAGCTCCAGCATGCGGTATGCTGGTTGACTGCCAACCGACCTGCTCAATACTTTTTAATTACTTGGTTTATGCCACAGTGCGCTCGAAATTGACGCTGCACTTTGTTTTTTGAAATATGTTCCTTCCCCGCCTCACGGCCAGCCTCAGCCCTTTCATCACAGTGGATCGGATTCACAAGTGGGATGTGCGTGTGCGGTTCCAGCAGCAGCTCTCCCATGGCCTGAGAAGGGCATATTACTGATGCGTTGCAGAAGTTACAGAGACTGCCACAGTAATGAGTACAGCACGGTATTCAGCCTCTGTGAGGACATGTGAACGCGCTCCCTGAGCTATAGCTGCCTACCCCTCCCTCCTCCTTGTTTGAGTTATGGTGTCAACAGTTTTTTTTAAGCTGGGCTTTCAGTTTCATGGCGACTGCGCGACTTTGTTTACATGTGTCTCGCCGTATTTACTTTAATAAAGTATTTTTTTTTAAAGCGCCCCAAGCACGCTTTCACTTTAATGGCTTTATTAAAGTTTTGGGTAGAGCTGCTCTTCATGCCAGCGCTCACTCCCTGGGCTGTGGCTGCCACCTCCTGCTTGATTCAGTTACAGTCCAACTTCCTGCATCAAGCCATTGTTTCCACTCCCTCACCCATCCCTCCCCTATCTATGCCCTTTGTGTCGTGTGCCATGTTTTTTTTACTGGATGCAGTGTCCACTTCAAGGTGTTTGCGTTTTTTGTTTTTTTTTCACATTGAGGCAGCTCTCACCCTCCCATAATCTGTCCTTCGCCTCTGCAGCCCACATGCCACTACCGCAACTCCGTTTGCAGCAGTACGGTCTTCCAATTATGTGTAGCCAGGAACGAAAAGGATCGGCCTCCTGCGGTTATGTAGTAGATGCGGCCGACCAAGGCAAAGAGTCACTGGGTTGAGCGAACAGCATGAGGAAGCTTGGTAAGATATCTTTTGCTTCTGTGCTGGAAAACTTTATTTACTCCTGGAAACCATCAATTTGTAGTTAAGGTGTGGCTACAAAAGAGAGTAGTCACAAGGGGAGGAGTCATGAAAACCATTCTCAGTCAACAAACTTTTTTTTATTCGTGTTACAGTAAATGTCTCTCCCAAAGGACATACCATAACATGCAGATGAGCTTCATTTTATGTAGATAGGTACGTGGGTCACTGTTTTTCTACAAATAAACTTTTGTTAGCACAGACAACACTAAGCACTGCGTTACATTTAAAATCATGACTTGGTGTTTCTCCCAGCCATTCTCTGGTTACATATAATCCCTACCAGCAAAGACTGACTCCTACATCTTGAAACCCTTGTCGTAACATCCTGTATTTCATTTACATACTTGTAATTTATTGTCAATGTGTACATATGATGCAAAGTGCTCCTATACCTTACATTGGGGCAAGTAGCGCTATCACATTTTAAAAAATCACTAAAGGCTATTTAAATTGTTGTTTGTGTAAATACTCAAACAAACACATTCAATAAAGTTAGAGCTGTTGGCATTGCAAATGATAACTTTTTTTTTTACTTTTGCTTTTTCATACCAATGGCAATAGTACTAGGCAAATATAATCTCCACTGCAACAAAAAAAGAGGAAAAAACATTGTCATTTTTAATGCCAACAGCTCTAACTTTAACAAATGTGAGACCTATTGTATTGCAAATGCTTGTTAAGTGTATGTGGACTACTTCAGTAAGCAAACATCTATATTTCACTGAGTGCTAGTAATCCATGCAGCGCTTCTGATACTGCATTAGATCACTTTATACTCACCTTATAAGGGACCCATTCTGAGGCAGGCAGAGAGGCATCTCAGGTTGGGAAAACCACCCCACCCAATATCAAGTTTTGCGAGATACTGGAAAACTCCCAGTAAAACCAAATAGTTCTCCTGGACACTAGGATCAAAATGTGCATAGGAACAGGCTCACACTCATGGGTGGGATGTGGGGTAGAATCGCATTTGGCGGTTCTGGGTCAAGAATGTTATTCCCCTTTCCTGGCCCTATAGCTCCCAAAGGCAAATAATTCCCGCGAAGATACTTGCGGAACTAATATCTTTGGCCCCTGTATCTCCATAGGAAATTACCTGCACTCACTTAATGAGGCCCCATGTATCTACGACGTTTGAGAGCATGCAAGGTGATTTTGTGGCTGCAATGTTTTCCGCATAATTATGAATTTGCAGCATTTATCCCATTATCTTTTATCTACAACGTAATAAGCATATTTTAACCAAAAAAAAATGTTTTTAGCCGACACAGCTCAAACATTACTAAAAACGTGGTGACACATGATACATGCAATGGTAAGCCCTTTGAAAAGGTTGACTGGTCACCTTTCTATTGATTCTATTGCTGTACTTGGGTGTCAAACTGATACTAATGTGGAGAAGCCATTGCCCAGATAGTGTAGGGTGACCAGACGTCCCAGATTTGCCCGGACAGTCCCAGTTTTTCACCACCCGACCCGGCAGATTTGGGCAATTTTGGCTCATGTCCAGGTTTTTAGAGGGGGTTGACTGAAAACAGTGAGAGGCACTTTTTTGGGTGTTCTAAAGCGTTGCTGGTTAGCAGCTGTTGTAAGTAAGCAATTTAATTAATAGGTAAGATTTTGCTTGTAGAAATTACATTTTATTTACTTTCTTAATGCATCTTGTGTGATTCCATATTGTTGACAGCTGTCATTCTGCGCCATTCCGTGGATACAAAAATTGTAGTCCTTTTGTTTTTCCCAAATGTTCAGGTTTTTGGTTCTCAAGATCTGGTCACCCTAAGATAGTGTTAACGAGTAAAAACAACAAAATAATGAAGTAATACTATCACAATATACTGCTAAATTTCATATTTCTTGCAGCGTAATTTTCTCCTCTCCGCTGCATAATGTGGCCTCCTCTGCCTCATAATTCCAGTGGTCATGATGGAAGGTGAGGGAGTGAGGCAGGAAGTGTGAAGATGGACGTGTACGTGAAAGAAGTCTGCGTCACGAGGCCTAGCACAAAAGGGCCGCCATTGGCAGCTGCCTGCCTCGCGGCTCGGTAATCCCAGACGTGCTCCAGGTGTGAAGCAGCCTTCCCAGGGTGCTGTCATCATCCCCGGGAAAACGCGACTGCTCTTGTTACAGCTCGCCGACCTGCTGCTCCCAGTAGGACAACGAGCGCGAGCAACCAGCCCAGTGCGGACGGAAAACCAATGTCCAAATATCTCCGGATCCACCTTCGCGTTGGGTCTTCGAATTAATTATCCTCGGATAGTATTTTTGTTTTTTTTTACATTTATTGTTCGCACGTTTTTGCCCCCAGTGGGAACATCCAGTCCGGTCTTTACTTACTCCCAAATGCCACAAATGGTCATATTAGAAACCTTTTTGTAGCCCGTTAATTTGCACCCGCACTGAAAGACAGCCATCTCATTACCTGTAATGGAATGAGAAAGTACATATTTTATTATGTGAAAAGTGTGAGCTATTTTAGACGAGGACGTATTATCCTGCAGGGCCCCCGATACCATAAGGGGGTACCTGTAGCATTGAAAAAAGAAGGTTGCCACAGGATGCAGAGTTATGCAATCAGTGGGACACCTTAGTTGGTTGAGCAGCTGGCGAAGAGGAGCTCTGATTGTAACCTGCAGGTGACGCCTTTAAATCTAGGCAGGCCTACTCAGCGTTTTATCCTTCCAGTTTCAGAAGAAGCACTATTTGATTGGTTATTATTCAGACCCTCCAGCATTTTGCGATTTTGCGATTCACGAAAAAATCGCGAAATCAGCTTTCAATCGCGATGGCCGCGATATTTGCCAAACCGGCCGCAAAAAAAGGTCTCCCGGCAGGTCAAAAAAAATAAAGTCATTTTTTTGGTTGTAAGCGCCTACGTCACCACATGAACGAGCTGGAAAGCGCGGTTCTCGCGTCCGACGGGAAGGGAGGGGGGCGGGAGCAGCCTATGACCCTACAGCTGGCGAGGAGCAGCCAGGGGAGCGACTAGCTAGTGAGGGGGCAGCAGCAAAGAGGGCGCGTGGTAGGAGGGGCCACCCTTATATCCCCTCCCTAGGCCCACCCCTATCTCCCGCCCCCTTTACCAGTGAAGCCGCACCTACCCACCCCACCCCCCTGGAATGGGCTGGCCGGCTGCCCACGGACCTACTACGGGGTCTGCCCTCCTATGGGGTCCCCTGCAGGGACAACGGGCATCCTGCAGAGTTATGCAATCAGTGGGACACCTTAGTTGGTTGAGCACCTGGCGAAGAGGAGCTCTGATTGTAACCTGCAGGTGACGCCTTTAAATCTAGGCAGGCCTACTCAGCGTTTTATTCTTCCAGTTTCAGAAGAAGCACTATTTGATTGGTTATTAGTTAGACCCTCCAGCATTTCGCGATTTCGCGATTCACGAAAAAAATCGCGAAATCAGCTTTCAATCGCGATGGCCGCGATATTTGCCAAACCGGCCGCAAAAAAAGGTTTCCCGGCAGGTCAAAAAAAATAAAGTCATTTTATTGGTTGTAAGCGCCTACGTCACCACGTGAACCGCGCTGTACAACCGTGAGAGCTGCCTGTTGCTGTTGATGGATGGGCCGAGGGACACTGATTGGGCAGGGAGCCGGATATGGTTCTGTAGGGATATGGCAGTGCTGTGCAGCAAGCAGCGTGTGCGTAGATTTGTTTTAAAATGCCACGCCCCTGCACACTCGCCTGCACTGTGCCTGCCCCGTGTTAGCCCGACGTCGAATGCAGGCAGGAGCAGGCTTTTCCGCCTATTCAATAAAGGCAGACAGGCATGCCAGCCGGCCAGTCAATGCCCGGCCGCCCACCACCACCAGAAGTAACCGTAAGAAAAAAATGAGTTTTTTTTGTGTGTGTGGTTAGTGTGACACTGTCTGCGACGGTCACCGGTGTGGTAGGCTAGCTCCGGTTCGGCGATGCATTCCTGGGTTACATTTTAAAGGCCCTGCACCGGCCCCTGCTGCCCTTCACCCAGCCTTCTCCCTGCCCGACCTAACGCTGGGAGGCCCAGGTGAGGGAAACACCTCGACAGTCACCGCAAAATCATTTATACTATGTGAAACTAAATATTAAAAGCTGGACTGTTATGTTTAAATTGTGTGTATGGAGATCGAAACGATGACAACATCTCCGTTAATGCGGCACGTTGAGTTTGAGCTAAATTGTTGCCCTGGTTTGATCCTGTGTTTTACCTTGCGATGTTATTGTTGTAATTCATGCCTCAAGTTTTGGAATATCAATCTGCATAAAATTGTGGAGGGATATATTTTTGCATACTTTGTTTTGTGATTTAAACTTCAGATGTGTTTTTATTGCATCAAATGGTTTTATACATTTTTGGGGTGATATTTCCGAGTACACCTAAATGAAATGACTGTCATTTGTTAAATTATTCTTGTGGTTTGTATAGAATAGAGTCTGTTGGCATTAATTGACAACATTCAAAAACATTTAAATTTTGTTGTGAAGGCCAGTGGAGACTTTGTTCAGTTCTTAATATAATGACCCGCATCCTAGCGCCTAAATGAAATCAAAGAATGTGACGTAGGTGTCCTGTCTTGCTGCTATAACTTAGTGCTTTGAGGCCCACAGCCAACTCCGTGACGTCCAGGTAGATTTGAGCTGTGCTTCTGCAGAGCTGCAGAAACCGTATGCCTATTTCAAAGTGGAATACTATGCTAAAACAGGTTCCATTGATTTAGGGCTGAAAAGGAATGAATTAGAGTAAAATAAAGTGCCGCAATAATGCCGCTAAATGTTCATTTTTGTGCCGCTAAATTCCAATTTTTGTGCGGCTAAATTTGCAAATTTATGACGCAATATCCTGGGGGTCCGATTAGTAACACTTACACGATAAACTTCACAACATGAATATGTGCTATATGGGATGTGCTACATAAATACAACCACTATATACATGGTTAACCATATATTCAAGCCATCAGTGAATTAAGAGGCAAATCAGTTGTAATCATGTGGCCTACATTTTTAAATGGATCAATATTATAGTCTATTTAAATCAGACGAGGGCGTGTGCTTATATAGCACACACCCGAAACCGACATATTATAAAGTGCCATCACTAGTAAGCATCAACCTTTTCGGAAGAGTGCCCAATTTCACGAATTACTTGCAATGTCTGACCTTAAATGCATAGCAGAATTAATTATTAATTGTTCCCAAATGCCCAGTGTGAGCCAAGTAGGGGACCAGTATCAGCTACATCCTAAACCCGCAAGCTTGGGTATGGTACTCTTTTCATTTTTGATCCAGTGATGGCCTTCTGGAACAATCTATTTGTTGTATGCACCATTTGATATAGCGCTTCTAACAGCAGTCTGTACGATTGCGCTGTAAAGAAATTAACTTACACAAATGTTCGCAGTATAGAAAGTGAAACAGTTTGAAAAAAAGTCTACAATCAGGGCTTTAAGTCGGTCGGATCCTGCCGGTGCTTAGCACCGCCAAATCCAAAAAGCAGGTGCGGAGACGGGTCCCTATCGGGCTCTCAATTTCTGCCCTCACCCTCAGGATGAAAAATAAAAATCTTAACTCCGCAGCAGTGCCACCCCTCACTGCCTTTATGTAACTTCAAAGAGACTCCTTATAGTTCTTTCACAGTCTCATTTCAGAACTGAAGCATTTTCAATATTCTACACAATGAAGGCACTGTTGTTGCGTATCTGTCTTTTGCAACAAACCACTGGCTTAACCAACAGTCCTGGCTTTCTTTAGGTGTAATGTTACTTGTTGTATTATATAACTGGATGCAATGACAGAAGCATCAAATTACCAGTGGGGCAACATACTGTGTTAAGCACAGATTTTTTGCTTACTTTCTAAGCCACGCCTTAATTACATCAGCCACGCCCCTTTGAGAGACCCCCCAGTTTTTTCATCCCACTTAAAGCCCTGTCTACAATATACTCAATAAAAAAGTTGAATATCAGAAGGGAAAAGCAACAAAAACATCTGAGCAAATCACACCTAACAGAAACAAAGACGTTGCTGACAAGCATCGTGCTTCTGAAGAGCTAGGAAGGCTCATGCTGGACAGAGTCAGTCGCAAGACTTTTCCATGCGACTGAATCTGCCAGTGCCCTCGAGTTCCTTTTGAGGCAATAGTCTATCTGGGAATCTCTTGACTTCCCAAGAAGCCTGCTGGGGTGCCTCACATCAAAAGTATGCAACACCAGCAATCAATAGCAGCCAGGGGGCTCCTTGGAAAAGCCTTGGACTGTTTGACTGATAGATTTTTATTTGTATATGTATGTATGCATGTATCTATTTTTTCCATTCATTAAAATTAGGCATTACTCCTCCTCTAGTCCAACATTTTGCACTTTGAATAAAGAGTTATCCACACGGCTATATCCATCTTTTATTCTAAGACCGCCTCCCATGGAGACTTAAAAAAAAGCAACTCCATCCTCTCATTTCCCAGTCCTGCCTTTTTTCATGCTTGTCGCTGGCACATTAATAGGCCATCTGTTCCTGGATAGAATTGTTCTGCTGTACTGGTTGTTATCATTCCAATCAGCATTTCTGCTGCATTAATTGAACGTGTAAATAACAGCTAAATCCCTTCTGAGAGATTTCCCAGGACTCTTGTGCCTTGCTTCCAGTCCAGGCTGGATCCAATTGGCCCAGGTCTAAGGTGTCTTCTAGTGCTTAAATGGTAAAAAAAAATATAAAGAAAAGACAAAATAAGTGTAGTGGGTGAAAGTTTTTTTAAGAAGTTGTTCCCCCTGTCATCTTCGCCCAGTGTTGAAATATTCTCCTGAGGCCCCATGACTCCTTCCTTGATTCTACTCCTCTATCAAAAACATATTTGTGTTGATATTGTCAGAACCACCATGCACTCTTACCTGTAGAAGTGTGCTGGTGAGTTTTGCAGAGACATTATGGACTAACCTTCCAGCACCCTACCTGAAAAACCTGAGTTTTCAGACAATACTTAAGGCTACACGATAGGGTTCAGGGAAGGAGGGCCGGAATCCTGGACGCTTGTGGATGAATCTGTTATCGACCTGCGAAGCAACAAGACTTATTACCTCCTTAACCGCATCGCTGCGGCGGCTATTCCGCCGCAGCGCTAAGGGGGCGGGGCGGCGGCCGCATGCTGGTGATGGAACCGCTCCGTCATCAGCCGTGGTTGGGCTGTGCTCATGACGGAGCGGTTCCGTCATGGCCCCGTCCGCTCAATAGAACGTCCAGCGCAGGTGGGGAATCCGCGCATGCGCGGCGGCCGGGCCATGACGGAACCGCTCCGTCATCCGCACAGCGCCACCACAGCTGATGACGGAGCGGTTCCGTCATCAGCATAGAAAGGGTTAATATGTGACTGAATTCTGCTCACTTTCCAATGTACAACATTATTTAGTTTGGTTAGAAGACTTTTACTCAAGTCCTGACCTGCGACTTTTAATTTGGAGACTCAGCGTCCGGATATTGAGGTGATGATGGGAATTCAGGTGCACAGGAATGCAGAAGAGAAGATTTTCTTTTCTTCTTTTTGCTAAATGGAAATAAAAGTTATTTATTAATACCTTTCCTGATTTGTTTATTCTAGACTGTACGCACTAATAGTAGCTTTTACGTTGTACACTCACTTGCAACTGAAATCCAAGAGTAGATCATCACTAAAAGAGAATTCACAAGAAAAAGAAAACAACAAATATTCTACTTAATAATATGCCGTGATGTTCTTAGTTTTTTACATCAATCTCTGAATGAAAATTCAAAATTAGTGAACATACATGACAAGAATTTTCAATTCTATTAAGGACACGGAGGCAAGGAGTATGCTTTCTTATTCTTTATTAGAAATGCTCAGCAGCCAATTAGAAAACAGTAGGAAAAAACAATAGTACAATACCCATGAGTACTTAGGGTATCACATGACAGACCATAGAATAACCAGTATAAAACGCCCTACAGAGATTACCATATCCTCTTTCTTTGGAAACTAAAAACAGTTCAAAATGAAAAATGGTCAGTCCAATAAGAAGGTCATAAAAGGAATAAACCAGCGGCAAACAGAAATCCACTGAGATGAAAGGCCGGATGCTTGCAGCCGTAGACAAACTGGAAACAGAAGATAACCCTCAGAGGTCAAACAGGACTGGACAGAAGCCTTTATTTAGGATCAGAACCAGAAAAAAGATATAGAGCCGTAACACACATTCTTTCTGTGTAGAAATAATATCAAGAAACGGGGGGGGGGACAAGGAACAGTAATAAACAAAGTACAATATGCAATTTGCAATAATCAATCACAAAGTCAACCCTTGTGAAATGCGGAAATATGGGTGGGATAATCCTCGCCTTTGTGTCCTTAATAGAATTGAAAATTCTTGTCACGTATGTTTGCAAATTTTGAATCCTATGTCAGAACCGGTGGCTCTTGTTTAAAGCTGATCCACCACAACAGAAGCAATATTTGCAATTGGCTTATAATAAAAAGTTTTAAAAATAGAATCAGACGACCAATCAGCTGACTTCATGATGTCAATTAAAGTTACTCCCATAAAAAAACTTTAGAAGCCATAGCCCCACGTGCTGAATGTGCACCAAATATGGAAACATCAATACCAGCCTAATTATGAGCCATCTGACCCAACGGGCCAACATAGCTGGGGTCACAGGACGAAAAGTTTTCTGTAGAGCAATCAACAATTGACCCTGCATATCTTGACGAAAAGGAGCAGTACTCACCTCATAATACTTAACACATTGAACCACACAAAGTATAGGATTATTGAGAAAAGATGGCTAGGTAACTGAAGACGTATTACACTTAGTGCATCTGGAGATAGCAAAAGTAACACCCTCAGGTGTGAAACTACGACCTGCCAGGTCCAGTGCACGAACATCAGAAACGCGTTTGCATGAAACAAGACACAATAGCATAGTCAATTTCGCTGAAAGTTGCTTGCGGGATAAAGAAGAATTGGACAGCCAGGCCTCCAAGAATCGCGAAAAAATGGAAACATCCCATAAGACAACATATTTTGGACACGGTGGCTTCACCAGCCGAATACCTTTAAGCAATTTAGAAAACAAAGGATGTTCTCCAGCAGGCTTGCCATCAATAGTGATATGACCTCGGAAATGGCCGAACGGAAATTATTAACCGTTCGATAAGCAAGACCGGACGAGGCGATAGAAGCTAGAAAATTAACGTTCAGAGAGACATCCGCCGAAGCGGGATCCACCTCCCATTGAAGCACACCAACCACACCATCGTTTCCAAGCCCCTGCATAATGTTTGTGTGTGTTGGGGGACCAAGCCTCGCTGATAAATCTGGTAGCGTCTCGCGAAAGGCCTGGGACTTGCCAGCGATCCCCGAAATTCACCATGCAACTAGGAGAAGATGCCCTTACCCGATCAGGGGATGCGGATTGCCGAGAGGGTCCAGCAAGAGATTCCACCGTTGGGGAAGCAGGAGCGGCCCTGCACAAATCATTTCCAGGAGAACTGGGAACCAAGCTTGAGCCCTCCACAGAGGAGTGATCAGAATCAGCTTGGACTGATAATGCTTTGTGCGAGCCAGGACCCTGGGAATCATCATAAACGGGGAAAAGGCGTAACACAGGAGCGATGGCCAGGTTTGCAAATGCATCCATGGCCAGGGCTTCCAGATCTGGACGCCAGCTGAAAAACAGGGGAAGCTGAGTGTTGAGACGGGATGCAAACAGATCGATCTGGCACCGACCCCAAACACGGGAGAGAGAGCGGAACACTCGAGGGTGAAGCCTCCAATCGCTGACATCCCGAAGATGTCGTGAGTTCCAGTCTGCAATCAGATTGTTGCGACCGGGAAGATACTGTGCAATAACTGTGATCTTTCTCTGAAGACAAAAGTGCCAAAAATCCTTGGCGATTTCCGCCAGAATCCTGGACTTCATCCCCCCCAACTTGTTGACATACCGAACCGCCGAAACATTGTCCATGCGGAGGAGTATGCAACAGTTGGTCTGGCGTGGAGACAGACAACGGATCGCAAAAGACCCCGCTAGTAGTTCCAGGCAATTTATATGGAGAGACAACTCCTCCTGAGATCACCGACCTCCTGTCGACAACGGACCGCAGCGGGCTCCCCAGCCCCACAGACTGGCATCGGACTCTATCACCACCTCCGGGGATGCTCTGAACAGGGTTCGCCCATTCCAGGATTCCATGTGCTCCAACCACCATAGAATCTCCCACCTCGCTTCCTCTGAAAGAGGGACCAGATCTGAATAGCGAAAGCACTTCTGGAGATGACGAATCTTTAGACGCTGAAGCGCCCGGTAATGAAGAGGGCCTGGGAAATTTGCCTGAATCGAAGAAGCTAACAGAACGACAATCCGAGCTATAGACCTCAACGACACACTCTGTTTGGATAAAACTAAATTCAACTCCCTCTTGATGGAACGGATCTTCTGATTGGGCAAGAGGAGCTGGCAAGAGAGGGAATTGACCTGGAAACCCAGAAATTCTATCGATTGAGAGGGAAGGAAGACCGATTTCTGAGGATTTACCAGAAAACCCAGCGATTGCAAAAGAGTGATGGACCATTCCAAGTATGTCATCAACGTTGGAGGGCAATCTGCCATGATTAGAATGTCATCCAGATAGATAAATAGACGAACACCCCGAGCTCGCAGAGATTCTACGACGGGCCTCAGAAGCTTCATGAAGCGCCAAGGTGGGGCGTGGCTTGGTGGCCGATGGAGGAAGACGTGTGAGCGCTGAGCTCCACAGCGGCCTTCCCCCATTAATCCTGTCGTGGCTGATCCTGGAGGCCCTGGCGCCCTGAGACTGCCCGTGTCTCCTCCCGCACTCCTGGGGACCTGACCGGAGGCGAGCCCCCGGCTGCGTGGAGCCCGCGCCGCACTGACGGACTGGTGGGCGGCGCCGGCCATATTGCGGCCTTGCAGATCAGCCGCGTCCCCGGCCTCGGGTACTCCGGCGGCCGACCTGCGACGTTACTTGGCCGGCCACTGACTGCCGGGTGACCTGGAGTTCTGGGCGAGGATTTCACCGCAGTGGCGGAATTTGACCCGCTTCCTTGTGGGGTGCCTGCGAGGACCCGTCGGGGGTTCCTGCACGCGGGGGATCCAGGTGAGGCGCCCGGCCCGGGGGGGGCCCTACTGCTGCCCGACCGGGAGGCTCACGCTTGGAATCGGACCTCTTCCTGCGCGGCCCGCCAGGGAAGCGGCGACCGGCGCTGCCCCCTTCCGGCTTGCTTTGGGGCCCCCGCTGTGCACCGCCTGTGGGGCGCGGGCTTGGAGTGCGGACCGGCCCGGTGACAGCAGGAGGAGTGGAGTGCTGCAGGCCCCGGGATTGTGGTGCAACCGGACTGTGAGGCCGCCGACCTAGGGGGGGATGCCCCTGCGCGACCCCTGGTCATCCTAAGTTGAGGGACCCTACCACCACTGACTGGCAAACTGGTGCCCGGCGCCTGAGGACGCCCGGGGGCTCCTCTCTTGGGGCCCGGGCACGCTATACCTTGGCCCTCGTGCACTTGGGTCCCTGCAGGGCCGCCCTGCCGCCATTTTGGACTGACGGAACTGCATGTCGCAGTTGGATTTGAGGGAGTGCTGCCGCTAGGGGAGCCCTTGGTTGCCGGCGGACTGGATTGTTTCGAGGGGGTCCCGGGCATCGTCGGAGAGTGGCTGACTTTGAGGACCGGCGGACCCGGAGGGAGTGCCGCACGTCAAGAGGCCCCGTGGATTGCGATCTGGCGAGCTGTACGCGGGGTAAGGCGTTGACCCTGGTGCTGCGGGGGAGAGACGCGGCTGCCCCCATGGGGAAGCGCCCCTTGAAGCCCCCCCGGAGGCTGCTGGGGGGCCTGTGGTTGATGGGGGCCCCGCACCGGACGCTAACCCGGCGGCGGGTCTGCCGCAAAGTCAGCTGGAGCAGATCCTGAAGGCCATCGCTGATACCAGGGAGGCCTTGCATCGTGATATCGGGCAGGTGTCCACGAGCCTGGGCCTACTACGTGCAGACCACGGCAAACTGGCTGATCGGGTCAAAGTGACCGAAACCCGGATTGAGGCGCTGGAACCTTCATCGAAAGCGGCTGGCGCCTTGCTGGGGGAGCTGCAGCAGCGGGTGCACCTGCTGGAACAGAGGGCGGAGAACGCAAAAGGGCGAAACCGCCGCAATAACATTCGCGTGGTGGGCCTGCCGGAGAAAATCGAGGGGACCGACATGCTGGGCTACCTGGAGGTCTGGCTACGGGACGTGGTTGTCCCGGAGGGGCTGTCGCCGTTCTACACCCTAGAGCGTGCCCACCGCGTGCCAGCTCGCCCCCCGGCCGAGGGCAGGCCTCCCGCCCGGTGGTGGCGCGATTGCTGCATTACAGAGATCGGGACCTCATTCTGCAAAGGGCGCGAGCTTTGGGACCCTATAAAGTGGACAACGCCCAGGTCTCCATTTATCCTGATTACTCCTTGGAGGTCCAGCGGCAGCGATCTACTTTTCTGGCGGTCAAGAAGGCGCTTCGGGAGGAGGGCGTCCGCTACTCTCTCTTGTTCCCAGCCCGCCTCCGGATCATGCTTGATGGCAAATCCTCCTTCTATGACAACCCCGGTGATGTCTGGGACTGGCTGGAGCTCTACAAGACCGGTGCGGATGCACATCACGCGCCTGGGGAACAGCGGCGGGCGCCGCCGAGACCTAGACGGGGCAGGCGACGCAAGAAACGACCGCCGAAGGTTCGGACTCCCACGGTCTCACAGACTGAGCAGGAACGCAGGGATGCCCTCCAGGCGGTCTCCGACATCTCCCAGGCGTTGGACTCCGCGACGGCGGTGGAGTCGGGGTCTCGAGGTGGCACCGATGGGGGGACCTCGGAGGAATCGGTGATTGGGGACCCCGCACCGCCGCATGTCACGCCTGGGACTGCAGATGGTCTGATGGACGAGTGAAGCTACTGCTCTCCTGAACTGGTATCGTATGACCTGCTGTGTTCGTGCCCTGGGATGGCGACACTGGCCTACTGGGCCTGGGACTGGAATTGGGCAGCCACCACCTGTAGTGTTGATTGTTTTACTTGTGGAGGGGATGCGGGCGGCGTGGGGCGCGTAGGGGAGGCCTCACTGACTCGGGGGAGTGTGCTGCTGGCGGTCTGGCGAGAGAGGCAACAGGCCACCCCCTCATTTTTTCCCACACTTACTGTGGGACTCTGGTAGTTACCAGGGATTGTTGCTGTTGGGTGCTACTTATTTGGATGGGTTTCTGCTGTTGGGGACCTATTCTGGGGAGGGGTGGGATCTGGGGCTGTTGGGGTGTGTCGGGGTTCATTTCATGGGGAGTAGCCAGTGTGCGTGCGGAAGTTGCCTTCTTTGGGGTTGTGCTTGTTCTGAGATATGGGGACCCTCCTTGACCTGAAGTGTGTGACCTGGAATGTGAGGGGTCTGAATTCCATGTTGAAACGCCACAGGGTCCATGCACATCTTGTCCGCAGGGGGGTGCAGATCGCCTTCCTGCAGGAAACTCACATTGATCAATCTGAGGGGCGGGCCCTACAGCGCAGGTGGCGGGGGCATGTGTTTTGTACCACTTACTCGGCGTTTGCACGGGGGGCTCTGATATGGGTCCGGGCGGGGGTTCCCTTTCAGCCTCTGGTGACGATAATTGATCCTGAGGGAAGGTTTGTTGCTGTACAGGGCCGCCTGGATGGGAGGGACGTGACACTCTGCAGTATCTACGCTCCAAATGTGGACCAGCTTGCCTTCTTTGCGCGACTGTCTGGGAAACTGGCGACTGTTCTGGCCGGCACGGTCCTGCTTGGGGGGGATTTTAACTCTGTGTTGGACGTGGAACTGGATCGATCACACCCGCCACTGGCGCAGGCTGCGGCTCACAAGTTAGCGCAGGGTAGGAGGGATTGGCAGGGTAGCTGGGGCCTACTCGATGCGTGGCGGACCCACCACCCATCGGAAAGAGATTACTCCTTTTATTCCCCCCGCACGATCTGCATGTTCGCTTAGACAGCATTCTGTGCTCACTGGACATCCAGAGCCTGATCCGCCATAGCGAGTATTTGACTAGGACGGTGTCTGACCACAACCCTTGCCTGGTGTCGGTACAGTGGATGCGACGACGCCAAGCTATTCCAACGTGGCGGTTGAACCCACTGACGCTGGAGGACCCGGCATTTAAGGCAAGTGTGCGTAGTGGGGTGGAGGGGTATTTTGACACCAATGTGGACACGGCCTCCAGCAGAGCTGTGGAGTGGGACGCCTTTAAAGCGGTGGTTAGGGGCGTCTGCATCTCGGCCACCGCCGGTGTCCGCAAGACCCTGCTGCAGGATGTGGAACGCAGCGAGGACCGCTTGCGCGCGGAGGAACGGCGCAACCACTCGGACCCCGAGGCTGGTGGCGCGGTGTCGGAGGCGCGAGAGGTGGTGGCGACGGCGTTGGAAAAGCTGCGCTGCTTTGATTATAAGGAGTTCCTGGTCCGAGCTCACGCTGAGCGGGACAAAGTGGGTTCGTTACTGGCGTGGTTGGCCAGTCCTGGGGCCCGTGGCTCCCCTATAGTGGCGCTTGCCACCCCGGAGGGGCGCATGGTCTACACGCAGTTAGACATTAACGACCAATTCCTTCAGTATTATGAACACCTTTACGTGAGCAGGATGCCGGGCCTCCCGGCAGGGCTGGAGGAGTTCCTGGTGTCGGCGCAGTTACCCAAGCTCGACCCGGAGCACGTGACGCAGCTGGGCGGAGATATCTCCGAGGGTGAGATCAGGGTGGCCATCAAACACATGGCTCGCCGAAAGACTCCGGGTACGGATGGCCTCCCGATAGAATTTTATGCGACCTACGCGGATGTGCTGGTCCCCCGACTGCGGGCGGTTTACCAAGAGGCCTGGGATCTGGGGCGCCTGCCAGCGTCTACTCGCGAGGCCTTGGTGATACCCTTACTGAAGAGAGGGGGTGATGCGAGCTGCCGTTCGGCGTACCGCCCGCTCTCCATGCTCACCACGGATTATAAGATCCTCAGCCGGGTTCTCGTGACGCGGCTTTTGACCCACATGCGCTCCCTGGTGCATAGCGACCAAGCGGGCTTTATTCCTCAGCGCACCACTGCCACCTGTGTGCGCCGGCTGCTCAGGATCATGGGGGGTGAGGCCGCCAGCTTTCCGGATGCCGCAATCCTCTCAATTGACATCGAGAAGGCGTTCGACAGCGTTGAATGGCCATACCTGCTCCGTGTCCTGGAGACATTTGGGCTGGGTGAACGCTTTGTGAAGTGGACTGCTTTGCTCTATGCTGCGGCCACAGCCCGGGTCAAAACGGGGTCCACCATTTCGGCCTCGTATGTGGTGGGTAGAGGAACCCGACAGGGGTGCTCTCTGTCACCCCTGTTATTTGCACTGGCCATAGAACCGCTGGCGGCGCATGCCCGGCTGGGACGGGCGTATGCAGGGCTCCCGCTGAGGGGCGACGCCCACTACATCTCTCTCTATGCGGATGATTGCCTGTTGTTCTTGGCAGACGCGGACGATCTCTACGCGGGGCCGAACAGCTCCTGTCGGACTTTGGTCACCTCTCGGGGCTGCGAATCAACTGGGGGAAGTCTTGCCTCTTCCCGTTGATTCCGAGGGCCGATGACACCCAGCTGGAGGGTGTCTTGCAGTGGGAGCACCACTGTCTCCCCTATCTGGGCACACACATCTATCACTCGCCTGCGGCCCTCCTAGACGGTAACATCAACAGGGCAATTCGGAACCTACGGGTTGCATGGGCTTCTGGCAGACGCTGCCGCTCTCGGCCGCGGGTCGAGTCGCGCTGCTGAAGATGGTAGCGCTTCCCCGATTGCTATATCTATTCCGCACTCTGCCGGTCTGGATACCCGTATCGGTTTTCAGTGGACTCCGTTCCCTGATGACGGGGTTCATCTGGGGCTCGGGCAGGAGGCGGGTTGCGCTGACCACGCTGATGCGCCCCAGGGCGGACGGGGGCCTTGCAGCCCCGGACTTCGAGTGGTACTATCTGGCGGCGCAGTTGCAGTGGCTGACCCAGGCAGTGGCTTTGGAGTTCCGTGGGCCGGAGGACGCGCCAGGCAAAGTGTTCCCGAGACATTTCATCTCTTTTACTGTTTTTGGACAGAAACTGGACCTTGCTCTGCTTACGTTGGAGGAGCGGACGATCCGCAGCTGCTGGCTTCGGGCGCACAAGCGCTCCGGTGCTGTTCGCCCTTACGCCCCAGACATCCCGCTCGGGATGTGCACTGCCCTCCCTCATGGTGGCGACTGGTCTGCCCTAGCAGTCTGGGAGGAACTCGGCCTGCATGTGGTCGGCGACCTCTACAGGGACGGCTCGCTGCTCCCGTTTCAGGAGCTGCGGGACTCCTACGGTCTGCCGAGGGGTGGATACCTGCTGCATGCTGCGTTGGTGGCAGGTATTCGTCGATATTGGAGGAGTGGGCTCACTGAACCCCCGACCTCGGAGTGCTGCCAGTACGTGGTGACGGCCGCTGGCACTTATAAGGCCGTCACGTGCCTTTACCGGCGGCTGACTTCTACGGCCTTGCGACCCTTAGACGGGCTGCGAGCCAAATGGGAAGGGGACATCGGGCGTCCTATCCCTGACACGGTGTGGCCACAGTTACTGCGCAGAGCATGGAAGGGCACAAGGAACGCTAGGTTTCAAATGGTCCAGTTTTTCACTCTACACCGAGCGTACCTAACACCGACGAAGCTCTCACAGTATTTCGAGGGGGCTTCCTCGCTTTGCCCCAGATGTGGGACCGCGGATGCGGACTTCGCCCACATGTTCTGGACTTGCACCAAGCTAGCGGATTACTGGGAGGCGGTAATGTCTTGCCTAAATGCTGTCACGGACCGGCAGATCGATCTTGACATGGGCGTATGCCTTTTGTTGTGGTTCCCTCACACCCCACGCAACCGAGTTACCAGCAAATTTTGCGACCTGGGTTTAATACTGGCTAAGCGGGAGATCTCCATGCATTGGAAGTCAATTCAAGGCCCCAGCTACCTGCGCTGGAAGACCACACTAGAGCGCTGGGCGAAAGCGGAGAGTACATTGCGGCTGCGACAGGCTAGGAGTCTTGACAATGACAATGCGCTGGAGGTGGCCAGGGCGTGGGAGGCCCTGGTGGTAGCGCTCCAATTGCCGGATGGCGACCAGAGCGAGGATGAGGGGGGACCCCGAGGTGAGGGCACCGAACTTGGGGTTCTCTACACTCCCCAAGGTGCACACACTAATTACACTCACTGCTGACTGATCTGGGGGGCGGGACTCTCCGTTGAGGGGGGCCTCTTACCCTCCACTGTGGGCCTTATTCAGGACGAGTGCTGTTAACACGTCATCGACTGGAAGGGGAGAGCACGACACACTGGCTACGGGCGGGGGGAATATGGGAGAGGGGGGGATTAGTTGGGGACTGTTCATTATAAAAGGTGTCTTGTTGGAGCTGTGCCGTTTTATCGCATCGTTACCTGATGCCTGACTTGCTTTATCCTGTAATGTATCTTTCCACCTGATTGCCAATAAAAACCGTTTTTGCAAAAAAAAAATGAAGCGCCAAGGTGCCGACGAGAGGCCGAACGGGAGAATCTTGTACTCGAACCAACTTCCCTGCCATTGAAATTGCAGGAACCGACGATGAGGACCGTAAATGGGGATTGATAAGTAAGCATCCTTCAGATCGAGACGGACCATCCAGTCCCCTTACCGAAGAAGATCCCTCAAAAGATGGATGCCTTTCATCTTGAAGTGGCTATAAACCACCCCGCCGTTGAAATCTTTGAGATTGAGTACCAACCGGGACCCGCCCCCTTTTTTCTGGACCAGGAAAACTGTGCTTGCGAAACCCTGAGGATGGTGGGAAGTTCGAAGAATGGCCCCTTTTTGCAGAAGGAAATCGATTTCCGCTGAAACAAACTCTTGTCTTGAAGGGAAAAAACCAGAGGAGTAGGCGGATGGGACTGATGTTGCGAATTGTAGAACTCTATCCTGTAAACCTGGAGAGTCTCTAACACCCATGCATCGCTGGAGATCAGAAGCCAATTTGGTAGAAAAAAATTGAATCCTGCCCCCTAAAACAACCTCTGAAGCTGGGATCAATATCACCTGAAGTGTTGGAATCATGATGTCCTCCTTGGGTACCACCATAGCGTCCTTTTTTATATTGACCTCTCCCTTTATGAGAGGGGTAGAAGGAGGCTCTGTAATTGTAGCCGGAGTCTTGTCCTCCACCACGTTGGGACTGGAATCCACATTGGGTATTCTGGTTGACCCACGGCCAAACGATCGTCCCCTGTATCGTCCAGCCCTTGCAAAAACCGGGCGAAAGACTCTCCGAAGGGACGCTTGAGCCTTATCCAGCCCACTAAAGGTCGCAACAAATGTAGTCAATTCTTTCATGAATGGCTGGCCAAACAACAAGCCCTGAGCTAACGGGCCGGATTCGGATGAGGACAGTTCCGCTAGTTTGGGATCCAATTTAAGGAGAATGGAGCGGCGACACTTGCAGGACATTGCGCAGTTGGCATTCCCTAGTTGACAAATAGCCCTCTGTGTCCATTCAGTCAACTCGTCTGGATCCACAACAGATGATGATTCCTTGGCCTGAAAACCCACGTCCAAGATTTTCGTAAGAGGACCCAGCAGATCCAACAATTTATCTTGGCAGGAACGCCATGCCCTGTCAATGCCCTTTTTTGGCATACTTTCTTTATTTTTTTTAAATCTGTTTTTATTGTTTATGTTCCAAACAATGGCAGATATGTCAATATAGAAAATACCAATCATGACTAGTAATATGCACATCAGGTTTAAAAAAACTGTGATAAATTGTACATTTGTCCAATCGGCTGCAGGTAAGACCACATACATTAGATTCAACATTTCACCCCTATATTTCTCACGTATCTTCATCAGAGCTGTCATCTTCATGTTCGGGTATAGGCTCACATATGTTTCCCCGAAAAACGTTCCACGCTGCCCATATTTTGGTCCATTTTTGGGGACAGCCCCGTGTAATATAAACCATCCTTTCGGCCATCATGGCCAAATCCATATCTTTGCACCAGGTCGTTAGCGTAGGCAAGTCGTCAGTTCCCCATTTCTGCGCTATATTGCGCTTTCCCACCATGAATCCCAGTGTTACCCAAGTTTGTGTCAAGCGTGTGAGGTCGTTGGGTTCCCTTATGTTTAGCAGGCATTTTCGGGGCTCCGGAGCCACCGAGACACCTGTGACTTGTGATAGTGTTCTCAGTATCCTCCTTCAGAAATCAGCCATTCGGAGACAATCCCAGTGTGTATGATAAAAGGACCCCTCCTCCCCACAGCCCCTAAGGCAATATGGATGTTGTGCTCTGCCCATTTTGTGCAGGGTGGTTCGGGTATGGTATGTTCGGTGCAAGATTTTTAGTTGAACCAGCCGCAGCCGCGCCGGTATCCCTACTTCTTTGGGAGAGGCCAGTGCTTCCTGCCATTCTGACTCGTCTATGTCTCCTATGTTGTCCACCCATTTGGCTCTCAGTGGTGTTGTGGGGTCCGGTATGTTATTAATTAATTTGCGGTAGGTAAATGACGTGGCACGTTTCTGCAGGTGGTCCGTTAACAGCCTGTCCTCTAGTGGGGAGGCCTCAAAGACCCCCGTACCCTGCGGCACTGCCGCCAGCAGTGCGTGCCTGACCTGTACATATCGGAAGGTCTCAGAGGGGGCAAGGTCATACTGTTGTCGGAGCTGGGTAACCAGGATCACGTCTCCCTTGTCCCACAGGTCGCCTATTGTGGAGATACCTATATCGTCCCATTGGTTGAATCCCTTACTTTTGCGCAAGCGTCCCAAATTTTTAGTATCCCATAGTGGGGTGAGGCGGGTTAGGGTCCCTTTCCACCCAAGTCGCGCCTGCGCTGCATGCCATAGCGTAGCTGTATGCTTTGTTGGTCCTATTAATTTCGAGACCTGGTCCTTATTGTAAAGCACCGAGAGCATAGTTCTTGTGCCCAGCTGGGCCCTGTCCGCCTTATAGGCAGGGTCGTCCTGTGGAGCGTGTATCCATTGATTAACAATTTTAAGGTGGGCCGCCCAGTAGTACAGCTGGATATTCGGGAGCGCTATCCCTCCGTCGTACCAACTGCGATGTAGATTGGCCTGTGCTATACGGGCCGGCTTGTTGCCCCACAGTAGAGTGGACACCTGTGCTGCTATTTGTTTAAAGTATTTCAAGGGCACTGGGTGTGGTGTATTTTCTAAAGCGTATAAGAAACAGGGCAAAGCCATCATTTTGAATAACGCTGCTTTTCCCAGCAATATCAGTGGGAGCAGCTCCCAGTGCGCCACACTTAGCATACTTTTTAAGGTACGTCACCATATTAGGGTCTACCTCCGGAGTGTCAGCCAATTTGTCTGCAAAATCAGGACGTGGACACTCTGACCAAAGGCGAGCTCTAACATCCTTCTCAAATGGCTGACGAATATGTGCCTGAACATATTCAGCCACGGCTGGGGACGGAAGCCAAGAGGAAGAGTTAGGATGAACGATATTGAATGGCTCGAATGTGAGAAGTTGAGGATGTGTTGGCGCATCAACAAAATGCTCCTTATGAGCTTTCTTCGAAGGCTTAGGACCATCCTGATCTGAAGACGAAGTTGAATGTGTCTCATCAGTATCCGTCTGCTGAGCATGCGAGTCCAAAGCCTCCTTGGAGGATTTACCAGCAGAACGCTCACTGGACAAAGTCTTTGCCAATTTCTGAAAGTCAGATTTATGGGGATTGCTGGGAGATTTAGATGAAGAAGCACGGCCTGAAGAGGAAGGCAACCAGCCCTGTTGTAGCGCATAGTTCGAGAGATGGCGCTTCAAGGGAGCAATTGCGCGAACAAGCGCTTTATTGACAGAATGTTGAACGCCCTGGTCCAAAGCCTCAACTAAGTCCTGCTCCATGGAGCCAGAGGAGTCATCATCATAATAGTAATCATCCTCCTCGTAATAATCTTCCAGAATTACACAAAGTGTAACAATCAATGCCCACAGAGGAAGAATAAATGAAAATTGCCAAAGGCAAATATCAGGGGGAGTTACCAACCCCAAAGCAAGCCAACAGAAGACAGGCTGAACCTGACTGAATACATAAATAAAAAGTGGAAGGAGGGCTTGCCAAGAAAGGGCCACTCCAGGCAAAGCCTGTGAAGATTATACAGACCAAAAACATAATTTTTTTAAAGTTTGGGCGTAACTGGGGACCAAAATTGCAGGCAGTGGGCATGAGCTGAGGAAAAACGCTGCTCCCGCGTTATTGTGAAGAAGTAACAGGAGTAAAACCCATATACCACGTCGGGATGGGTGTAGAATGTGTATAAGAAAGAATTCCCAACAGGTATCAATTCAAGGCAGTTCAAATGATGTATGCAATCAGCATTACAAGAACAAGAATCAAGGAGGCTTGTGCGATTTAAGAGCTTGTAATTCTCTAGTTCATCAGGGGTGTTTCACATGGAATTGCAGGTAAGCAGCACTATACAGAGGGAATCATGTGACAACCCGAAGGCACTTGGTGAATAGTGATATATACAATTTAGTGAAAGGTGATGGTGCAAGTGCTGAACGTGAACAGCGTGAACGGCTCAAAGTGACAAAGATATATACAGTGAAGGCTCAGCAGGAATTGGTTGTGGTAATTTTAGTCATAGATTAAACATTTTTCAAGAGCCAAGTGTAAAATGCGCCATAAAGTTGCGCTGTAATGTCGACGGCGTTTCGATCCCCGTGGGTCGGGATCGTCTTCAGGACCGGGTTGTCGGATGGCGGTGGTGCTTGTCTGCACAATGGCAGGCTGCTCGATGGTCACGGGTGGTGGCCGGAGTGGCAGCGGGTACCGTTTGCAGGCGAGTCGATGGCTGCGGTGTTCCTGGGTCCAAAGGCGGGGGCAACTGATAGAGGATCTGGAAATGAGGCTCGGAACGGCGAGGGCAGATTTAGAATAGACAGCGCCTGAGTAAATCTAGGCGGCTGATGCAAGGGTAACTCGGGCGGTCGGGAAGCTCGCAATGAGTTGAAGCAGTTCCGGCATTATAGCCCATGCCAGAACGGAGATAAACAATTTGCCCCCAAACTCCCGCTCCACCAACTGAACAGAGGCGCGGGCGCTAAGCGCCCGAACCGGGGAGGTGAGCACACGCTCCCCGCAACATACACGGAAGAGAAAAGCCAAAGGAATGCATGGAGCCCTAAAGCACCAAAGGAAGTGCCGGACTGCCTCAGAACACACAGCACCAATGCGCGAGCAAAGCGCGAACACTGGCAGCAATACAAATAAGCGCACAAGGCATAAACAGTATCAACAAAACAGTCAGCAAAGCAATAACGAACGAAATGTACTTAACTGGCTGTAGAGCAGCAAAGCCGGAGCCGGAGCCGGGCGGTCGTGATCCGTCTCGGCTCCCGGCTCCAGCGCTGCTCGGGAGCTTGGTTTGGCGGTTCCCCAGTGGCCTGGGGGCTGTTTTCGGCACGCCTCGGAAGCGGAAGGTGCAGGGCACCTGCGGGTCTGCTCCGATCGCCCCTGGTGCCGCTGAAGCGGCTGGATCGGCGAGGAGACGCGAGGAGAGGACGGCCGCGGGCAAAATGGCGGCCGGAGCCCTGATGAGAGCGCCGATGACTTCAACCCTCAGTGGGAGGTACGCTTGATGGGCGAAATTTGAGGGACGCAGGGGCTGCCTCTAGTTGAGGATAGTCTCGGGGGGCCTCCGTAGCGACAAGTCACCGGGGGCGACTCCCGCCACAATCTGCCTGCCTGACCTTAAAATGGCGGCCGGGTGTGACATGCAACTATCGGTCGGCGCCTCTACTTGACCATCTGGCCCCAGCGCTTACTGCCTCTCCCATAGGCGACCCCGCAAGCTCTCTCTGTGTCTCATACCTGAGGGGGTGAGCCCTCCTCAAGGATCCTTGGCGGTGACCCTCGCCTGCATCTACCTCTGCATCTATGATCTACCGGACATTTGCAGTGCCTTATTGTGTGGTGCCCACCCGACGACAACAACCCGGGAGGTAGGGTCGCTGGCTGCTCGCTGATTCCTAGTGGAGCCTCCCGCTAACATATCGCACCAACAGCGTCAACATGGCCTTCACCACCTGGCGCAAGCTCACCCCCACCGAGCTGGCTGACCGCAAGCTCTCCAAGATGGCGACGCGACTGCGGCTGGCCTCCAGCTTCATCTTCCACCTGGACTCCCACCTTCTCTCCTGGACTTCTTGACTTCTTGTTCTGTCCTGGCCGACACCTTGCTGCTGTTTTCGGACAGTTTTTTCTGGACTCTAGCCCTCCTTCCATTCCGTTGCCCTTTAACCCCTTATCCCCGTGGATGATCCTCAAATGTTTTCTCCCTTTTCTGCTTTCCCTTCTCTCCTTACCCTTGCATCCCTCCCACCCTCCCTTTGTGCTGTGACTGCATCCACACTTTTGGAACTCTGCTCTGTGATTTATTGAAATAACTCTAATCACTGGTAAATGCAGTAGACTCTTAGAGTATATCCATTCATTTCCCCTCCCTATGTATACAGGGATAACTCCAATCACTAGTATATGCAGTAGACCTTTGTACTCTCTACCATTCCTATGTGACCCTTAGAGTATATCCAGTCATATCCCTCCCTATGTATATAGAGATAACTCTAATGACTAGTCTCCTTTGTGACTTTTAGAGTATATCCATGTGTATCCCCTCCCTATGTATATAGAGATAACTCTAACGACTGAAAAACAACCGCAAAGGTGCACCACAACAAATAAAATAATAAGTGCAAAAAGTATTTGAGCACAATAAAGAAATATATCATGAAGAAATGTTGTTAGTCTTCTTTTAATCTTTATTTTTCAATTTGTGGTGAAACAGAAACAGCCGACGCGTTTCGTCCCAAGCCGGGACTTCTTCAGGGCTTTAAGTTTGGTAATACGTCGCTTCTGGAGGCGGGATAATGTAAAGTGAACTGGAGTCCAAGGATAGTCTTCCCAGCAACCTTACTCTCGTTGTGTTTTACTTCTTAACAATATCGAATTTAAGATATTTGGACTTAAAACATGCCAATCGGCGAAGATGGCGATGTTTGTCAAATCTTCCTGAGTGGTAAGCACGGTCTTGCCACCTTAATAGTATACCCTTTTTGGTCAATTACTGAGTGATCTATAGATCTGATGGAGGACAGGAGGTCCTATTACTCCATGAGATTCGGATGTGGGCACTGTATTACAGCAGGTCGTTCCTGATAAAACGACCGGCGTCCATCCACATCCCTCGTTCCAGCGAAACACCCCCTGCGACGTTGTGTTGTAACTCTAACGACTAGTCGCCTATGTGTCTGTTAGAATATATCCATGTGTATCCCTTCCCTATGTATGTATAGATAGCTCTAATCACTAGAATATGTAGTAGTCTGCGTTGCTCTCTACCCTTCCTATGTGACTCTTAGAGTATATCCATGTGTATCCCCTCCCTAAGTAGATAGAGATATCACTAGTATATGTCTAGATTTTATCCAGTTGTATCTCCTCCTTGTGTGACTTTATCTCTTGTACATTTGCAATTTTTTCTGTTTGTACCTTTTTATAACGCATGTAATCCTAAGTCTTTCTATAACGCATGTTATCCTCAATCCGTATGTTTTCAACTGGTTCCTATGTAAGCCAACAATTTGCAAATTCTTTTTGTACCGTCAGTCCTTATGTTTGAAACTGGGTCCTATGTAAAGCGCTCTGACACCTTCGGGTAAAGTTCGCGCTATATAAAATCGCATAAATAAATAAATAAATAAAAGAGGATATGGTATTCTCTGTAGGGCGTTTTATACTGGTTACTCTATGGTCTGTCATGTGATACCCTAAGTACTCATGGGTATTGTAGTATTGTTTTTTCCTACTGTTTAAAAATTGGCTGCTGTGAGAAGTTGGCCTGATGTATGATGTCTCCAATTCTGGGGGCACCTTATATCAGTCCAAACAATCCCTTATGGTGGTGGTTGTAAGTCAACCTTAAAGACAAGCTATCCTAGAGGTAGCATGGACTAAGAGGACATGTGAAGCCAGCTGTTTTACCATATGCAATCCTGTAATATCAAATGAAAGGACACCACACAAGTTATATATTATAAAAATATATGTATTTATTCTCAGAATAATCCCCACTACTCTTTATGAGCAATGAAGCACAAGCGTTTAAACAAAAGCACAGTATACAAGTTGCACAGTTATGGATGAGGCCGGTGGCCACTCAAACCATATATCAAAAAAGTGGTATAACAATCACTAATCGATCAGGGGTAAGGCCTAGGGCCTTGAGAATCGCTGGGACTACACTGGACTAACAGCAGTTAGGACTGGAGTAGCCCGCGGGATTCGGGTGCAGTGCAGAAAGCACACGCATGCACCAATGCAAAGTCAATGGTGCGTAAAAGTTATCGAGTTACAGTTTTAAGAGTCTTCCGACTGGACTAGAAGGACAAAACTTTAGACTTAGACACTAGAAGTGTAAACCACTACAGGAGCACCGGCGTTCAAGAGTTACCTCACCCACAGGAAGCGGGTGCACAGGTGCAAAGATATGTCAGGTTTCGTCACGAAGATCTATGGTGCCTGGAGATGAGGATGCTGCAGGCGTTCAGAAGAGAAGTGTCCGGTGTGATCCAAGGGTGGATCGAAGATGTAGAGTACCTGAAAGCAGAGGGGACAGAGTCTGGGTCACTAGCCAGTGACCAGGAAGGAACCAGGAAGGAACCAGGCAATGTCGGGCGCAATCAGGTGTTTGTCGTGAAGCTTGTCTCCACTGCCACGTGGTCTCTGGGGCACAGAGGATGTCCTGGAGTGAATCACTAGCTGTCCCACAAAGGCTCTCGCTGTCGGCGGTGTCGGCTTCAAGATGGAAGTCAACAGGCCTTGGCAAATGCAACCCACGCAGGATTCAAAGATCGCTTCTTACTCGGACCAGCAAGGTCTGAGCGGGTGCTCCTTTTCAGGGGAGTGAGGGCCAGTCTGGAGCAACCAGACTAGCAGAGCAAATTCAAAGGTTCATCGGTACTGGGGCTACTAGCCAACGGGCAAGCGACTGGACCAACGTGTCAAGCAGGAAAACGCAAAAGGGCCCCACGCAGCACTCAAGGAGTGTGGAGGGGTGAGCTTCGGTGCAAAAGCTGCTCGGGGCTGGACCTTCTCAAACTCCAATGCACAGCTTTGAGGGAGCCTCGGATGCTGCACGGTCAGCGCTTTGTAGTTTTTCCAATATGGCCAGCTCCAAGCTTCAGGTCGCCTCCACGGGTCTCAGCTCTGCAGGGACTGTGGATCGGGCTGTTAGAAGGCAGGCACGCTGGGTCTTGTCGATCTTTGTTGCTCGAGTTCCGGCAGGAACTGCAACAAGGCAAACGTTGAGGTGCTGGATGGTGCCTGTTTGCACAGGGTGGTCACTCCTTGACCACAAGGGAGATTCTTCAGTCTTCCATGTCGAGTGGGATGTCGAAGGGTCCAGAGTTTCGTTTCATAAGTTTCAGTCAGGATAATCTGATGTGAATCTGCACAGCTCCTACCTTTATTCCAAATCAAGGGGCTGGATTACCTGCTAGGTCCCTCCTATGGGTGGTACCCAGGAAGGGAGTGGTTACACCCCTTTCCCTTTGTCCAGTTTCGCGCCAGGACTGGGGCTGGATGGCCCCAGAACCGGTTTGACTGGAATCTGCCCAGGGACACCTTGTGCGCCCCAGGCAGTGTTTAGTTTCTTTCAACGCTCCCTGCTACAATCCACTATCTCCTGTCTGGGGTGGTGTGATACCTCCCTGTGACAGGAAACCCTTTGTCCAGGCGTCCTCTGCCAAGTTTCGGTCAGCAGCAGGAGGCCAGACTCGTGTCTGTGGCAGCAGCGTCCATTTTGTGATGCTGGGGCTCTGGTTAGGATTAACCGCGTTTAGAGTAAAGTAACATGTCTTTTCACTCTAGAAGGGTGGGATGCTATCCCCATCACCAGGACTGGCGAGGGGGTAGTATTCCAAAGTGTATGACACCAAACACAACATGTTTTGATAAAGCCAAACCAAAGTTAGCATTAACCGCAAGGATTATAATGCACTTAAGAGTATATGGTATGGCAGTATCACTGGAACAGCATTAAGGAAATGGTTCCAACACTGCAGACAGGCTCAGCTCATGCTAGAGCACCATCTCACATAAAACCAAGCACTCTGCCTCCAGGATTGTAAAGGCCTGCCATAGGAGTGACTTATAGGTGTCTATGGGTCCAGATATAGGTTTAGACATAGGTATACAATATCTAAGCAAGGGGTGAGTACACCACCTTGCCCCAGCTGTGTGAACAGCCAGTTGTGTCGATTTAAGTACCAGCCAGGGGTGGCAAAAGATATGCTGCAGCCCCTGGTAGGCCTTGGATGCACCTATGCCTTGAGCACCTATAGTGCATGGTACAGGGGCTGACAAGGTGTCCAGTACCAAATTGGTTATGTACCTATAGTACATGGAGTCCATTTAAAGAGAGAGCAGATAGCCTGGGGCCCTGATTAGCAGGATCCCAGGCCAACTAAGTCGAAAACCAGCTAAACACAAGGCAAAAAATCTGGGGTAACCATAGTCAGGTATCCACTTTCCTACAGCTGCTGAGCATTTCTAATAAAGAAATGAGAAAACATAATCGGAGCCTCCGGTCCTGACATAGAATTAGATTAACGCCAGTTTACTATATTGCCTTATATGTTTTCCAAAGTTCCTTTAGTCTTTAACTAAAGTCCAAAAGTCCCCAAAAAGGTCTTGTTCTCGAGCGTTACCGCGTTAGAAGACGCTCTTTCTTGCGGTGGGTGCCAGAATAAACAAATAAGTACTTAGCTTTCTTTTTTCTGTCTTTCCTTTGCAGGTTCAACTGGATATCTCTGTGTTACTGAATGCGTCGGAAGAGATAACGATGCTGGGGACGAGTCGAGATGACATCAGGAAGAGTGTGGAAACGGGTGAATGCCGCAACTTTACGGAAGGCTAAGCACCTTCCAGAAGTCGGTGTGACATTAAATAGTAATGCCACACCCAAGATGGCCACCACGCTGTGGTACTTATAACATAACACGGCGTGTGGCGAGTTTTCAGATTACCTGTTGTGCCAGAAAACCAGCCACGGCACAATCCTGGAGAGCTTCCAATTTCCCGATTTCCCTTTCTTTCTGCTTTTCCACTCGTTCCATATTGCGTCATTAAATGTCCAGAGCAACAAATCTAATTAGAAAATAACAATGCAAAAATAAATGTTCCCAAAAACAAATACAGAATCGGTAAAATTCGGTATTTAAGAATAGGTCAATTGAGATTACCTACATCTGGCCCCAAGTTTCTTAGCATGCAATCACAGCCCAGAATAACATATGGTCCTATTTACATAATATGTACATAATCACAGGTACACATTAAACTCTCTATAATAACACTCATAGGGTCGTGCTGGGTGCATGGGACAGGGTTGGGTTTTAATGTCTTAAGTACCCTGCGCTTTTGAAGTGGGTCAGGGATTCATGACCGCTATCATGTTTAGATTTTGGAATTTCTTCACCTGTCTCTGGTTCTCACAAAGCATGGTGGGACACCACAAAACCCAGCCTGCCGACAGTGTGTAATATAGGGAGTCCTCCTATCTTCAAATATATCAGGAATCAACTGGAGTTTACCAATTGGCATCACTCAAACTTTCAGCTCGCTTCCTCTATTCTGAGATGTGGGTGGCACTGGGTTACACCAACGAGTCTCAGCTGGGTCTTCCAGCATAAACCTCTGACAAGATGGCCTGGGCCACCAGGACATTGTGACTCTTGCTCCATCCAATTTAGTGCTATCATCACTCGTTTTCACTCCACTACCTGGAACTGCCATGCTATGCATAGCGGTCTCGGGGGTAGCCCTAGATAGAATGACCATATTGCTATTAAAACATCTCACCCACTGAGAGTATAATGTTCTAAATTGAAGAGGAAGGATAGAAAGACAAACACTGGATTGTCTGAGATGAAGGTCTGTATATGCCATTATTGGCCCTGAGCTAGTCCATTGTCTTCAATGAAGCTTTCAACATTCTGATGTTCTAATGCAGTGCTTGAGAACCCATCCCAGTTAAATTAATTTTCTATCTCACCGTATTTGGCACTTTATTCCTTCATTGTCCTATAATGCATTAACAGATTGAATTGAAATTATTTATCATTCAGGGAAAGTTCAGTTCAACATAGCGTTATAGTGTAGAAAGTCTTGATAGAGAATCACAAAATCAACCATATCTTGTTAACAATGAACTTGGTTTTATTCAAAGCAAAACATGTTAAATATCACTGTGCAAAATTAATAGGAGAGAAAAATAAATGTCATAAATGTGAGCGCAAAGGTATAAACATAAAATAAAAATGGCACTTAAAATGACAATGTGCATGTGGTTCATTTCTGGTTCCTGTGCAAACGTGCTTGTATAGGGGTCGGAATACCAAGTACTGCGATACTTATTGTATTACTGCTGTTTTCTTCTGAAATTTATCGGGGAAAAAGGGCCGATCAGAAGGCAAAAGATAGACGTTTTGGTGTAATGAAAAGTGCATTTGCATGTTGGCCTCACTACAAAGGCCAACATATGTAATAGCGGTATTTACTGTACTATGGAAATGCCATATACTGGGTATCTATATTTACCATGAAGATTAAAAACCTCTCCACATTTTAGCACATTTGTAATGATGGCCTCAAACACAAAGCCAAAACAAACACTGGCAAAGCTAATAGGTCCCGCCTATGTAAGAGCTGTCAAATTTTTTTCGGCATGTTGTACACCAGCGAGGCTGCTGCTCATCATGGTTAAAAGTGAGTGGTCTGGGATAGAGTAGAGTGGCGTAGAGTAGAGAGGCATAGAGTAGGACCATCAAAGTAACAAATCATGTTTTAGTGTTAAAAGCAGCAGTTGCATTTCAGAGAAAATAGGAGGAGGAATATTCTTTTGCTTTAGTTAGTTTATGCCTATGAGCAAAGGAGTTAAGTACACAAGTTGTAGTTCTATAGTTCAGAGATCTAGCACAGTCTTCCAGGACTGAGAGTCAAAGTCACCTTCAGCAGAAGGCTTTTCTTTCTGTAGGAAGTTTATAACAATAATTTTTTTTTTTTAAGAACCTTTATTGTTATAATACGGGGATACAAACATGGGCCTACAACCATTGCGGCCGGCCACTATTCAAATCGATTAAAAATTAACATCGTAGAAAAATACAGCGGTCCGGAGCGCAAAGCTGAGTAGCATCCAGGTTATATCGTATAATTAAGGTACCATGCGAGAATAAGGATCTGAGACGGTTCATTTTATAATAACGAAAAATAAAATAAAATCAATGTCGCATAATCACACATACCCCTGATACAGCTAACGAAAAGCAAAAGGTTGTACGCCAGTGATGTACATAGATGAAAAAGACGGGGGAGGGGGTATATGAGTCAGGATAGACGCAATAAACACGAAGCAATCATGGCTATCTAGCCCCACCCCGCAAGGCGAAACACAATATGGGAGACATGGAAGACGACGACATCGAAAAAGGAAAAGGGCAAAGAGCCATAGAAACAAAGAGAGAACAAAATAACAAGCCCATCCCCCAACCCCCAACCCTGCACCCCTGCAAAAGGCTACGGCCTACCCCCCCCCCAGCAGCGTGCCTGTCGCCCTATAGAAGAGACCTGAAATACAGAAAAGAAAAAGAGAAAAAGAAGAGAAAAAATACAGGAGAAGGGCCCTCAATTTGGTTATCCGGCCCCTCCCACCTCCGCGTGCAAAAGTCGTGTAAGCAGTAATGGTAAAGGAAGTAAAGATAGCAGCAATCATGTATAACACAATCAATAACATCCCCGCTAAACGCCCCTCAAATCACCATCAGCCAGCCATGAGTCCCTCCACGTTCAAAGCAAATTCACCCCTGGCCTCGTTTGTCAATAGTACCAATATTGAACCATCCTTCAAACGGGATACAAAGTAGCACAAAGGGTACGAATACACCGGGAGGGCCAGGCAGCGTCGCCGCTCCACAGGACCCCAGCCACAGAAACCTCGCCGATGTTGCATGGCGGAAGTCCGATTGAAACAATGTCAATACCGCCAACAGTCTCGAGTCCGAACACAGTCCCGCCAGACACGGAAAGGGAAACACACAATGCGGGAAGCGCCAAAACCCCGACAGGGCCGCCCAAGCCGTGTATCGATGCTGTTCCTCCACTCGCCGATCAGAGAAGGGCCCCGGTGAGACAAGCACTTGCGCCACAGGTGCAGCCACAGGAAGCCCATGAACCAAATCTATCCACGTCTCTAAGAATGTAGACTCATCCGGGGACTACGTCAATGAAGCAAAGGCAGACACATCGGCGCCTCCTTGAGAGCGATCCGCGCCGACACAAGATGGCGGGACAACAATGGCGGCCATCCTTTGTCCCAAATCTCGGGCCTCCCGGATCAGGGCCGTCCGCAGGGTTGTTCGTGCAGCCAGTATATGTTTGGGCGTGGGCGGTTTCTCGCATAGCCAGACCCCGGGATTCTCTAGTGCATCGGTTTCTCTGCCCGGGCGAGGGGAGCACGGGAAAGTGCCATCCGCCATTTCAGCCTTCACGTTCTCTGTCCCCTCCACCGCACCCCAGGACCGGGCTCGACCCCCAGAGTCGGCAGGTTCCACAGCGGGATCTCAATAGTCGGGGCAGGCAGCAGAAAGGAGAGTCACCAAAAGGCTAAACAAGCTCCCCGCTGCCCGGGAGTCACCCACCGGTTCCCGGGGAGGGCTGTTAGCATAACCGGGTATCACATCGAAGGGGAACTGGGCATCGCGGACTCTCTTCGTCCCAGCTATTTCACACCTCTCGCAGGGCAACTCACTACTGGGAGTGGGTTGGTATCTTCTCTCCCGGCTCGCAGATTTCAGGTTCTCTCCGACCGGTTTCCCTCCGCAACCAGAGGCCGCTGGGGTTGCAATCGCGGCCGGACACTCCCCTCACTCGAGATCCCGGTCTCAGCACCTCGAAGGCCGCCAAAGAAACGGGGACAGTTCTTCGGGTCTACTGCGCGGAGGAGCCTCAGAAGCAGAGGGTAAGTGAACACTTTCCTTCACCTACTTAAATTAGCAATGACTGCTCAGGTTTATCGACAGGATATATGTGCGGGGCGGGAGGGCGCACGGAGCCAAGCAGTTATGCAGCCATCCCGATCGCCATCTTCGCTCCTCCCATAACAAGAATTGTTGAAGTAAAATCTGGTCTCACGCCTACTTGAAGCTTTCACACATTTATTAAGCCAGAAATGAATAGCCTTTGAGTCATAGAATTTGGCAAAAAGAACCCCCTCTGCCTACACCAGTGAGCATAATGCTAAAGTTCAGATCCACATGGAACAGATTTATAGGTTTTTCATACACAGGCACCAATGGAGATCACATGACCAAAACCTATACTAGAAAAAAGTTGCAAGTGCAGTCGGAACTTCTAAGACAGAGCATATTCCACCTTCAAAATTATACCACAATGTAAACTCTCAGGTTCTGGCCATGTTATTTGAGAATTCTCGTTAGCTATTGTAAAGCATGAAAGTGAGGCTTGAGACGTCACAATTGGTACAATTTGGTACTACTGGGAGCACAGGCAAAAAACATAGCGTGCGACCACAGTTGCACTAAGGTGAATCGGGAAAATTTACATAGGGTAAAGATGAAACCTGCACTCACATCATGGCTAAACATTATTTTGCATGTTAACTGTTAATATAGATGAACTGTTGTTTCCAACACAGCACATACACCTAAGTGACATACTTCACAAAGAGAACCTTCAATAAATGGTGCGAGCAAACACACACACACACACTTGCACATGGGTGTAAAGCACCAAGGGTGCCTTTAACAGTGAATGCACACACACACACTCAAATGTTATATATAGAGAATTCACAAATGTCGCTTTAAAAAAGTGGTGCACACAGTACACAAATACACACATTCAAGTTCACATGTATGTAAGTCACAAAGGGTATCTTAAATGGTGCACACACACATACACCCTCAAGCGCATATACATTTAAATTACAAGAGGTGCTTTAAAAACTAGGCGGACACTCGAGTGTCAGAACGTGGCAAAGAAGTCAATTGGAGAAGGAGTGGGGGAAAGTGGGGAGAAGGATGAGGCGCAATGATCAGAGCTCCAGAACTGGAGAACCAGGTTAGAGGCTCAGCGTTGGCTTAATGTCCTGTGATCCTGGGCAAATCACTTAAAGTAGAAATAATTAAATTAATTTGAACTTGTGTAATGTAACTGGTGCTCATATAAAGCGCTTCAATGCCTTTGGTCCAGTCATTGTCGAGGCTATATAATACAAGACAAAATGAGAAATAGCACCTAAATGACGTCAGGAGCGGCAGATGGGCACAGAATTAACTTGAATTAATCTGTGCTTGGTCCCTGCTCCACAGAAGTGACCCGAAATTACGTGACATCTGCAGTGGCCAAAATAAGGAAGCTATAAAGAAGACTGATGGGAAGCTAACAAATGGTAAGCAGCAAGGGGGATCTAAGCCTTTTTCATACACAACAGTGTCTCGCAAGCGAGACCCGTGCGCTAGGGCATGCACTCACAGGCTTGACCCTAAAGGGTCAGATGTCACCAGGTAAATATACTGTGTTGGAACTAATAAGAAAAAGAATCTAAACCAAGACGAGTACTTAACTTTTCCCCTTGACCGCAAGTTACAAACTGATTGAGAAAGACTGAAAAGATAATTAAATACTTTGCACACTTGAAAATGATTTGGCATTATATATATATTTGTTGAGGGCTATATTGATTCTTGATAAGCCTCTAGAAGAGTTCTGGACCTGACCTGCAAGCATGGACCTACAACGAGGGAAAAGACTGTTAGCGATCAGTGTGGGGGCATGGTAGAAGCACTTAAGGCTATTAGAACATTCCACCTACTGAGGGTACTGAGGGTAAGATGTTCTAAATTTAAATGGTGGGGGCAGTCATCCAGTCCAGAGTTCTGCCACTCCATTGTTTTTAAAAAGCCTTTCAATTTCCAATGTTCTAACACATTAATGATGAAATTGGACCAGACACAACAGGTAACCAAGGTCATCAACAAATCGTGATGTGGACAGACGTGCTGCGACAATAAAGAATGCGCGCGGATGCCGCCTGCTCAGCTGCAGCACTGGGCCCCACCCACGTGACCGCCTGCCGCAGAACAGAAGCAATAGCCCTGAAGTGAACAGGGTATGACCCGGGAGACGTAGGGACGTTGCGGCCAGACGCAGTTACGCAAGAGCTGACGTAGAAACGAAGGGATGCTGAGATGCGCGGTACATTTTTAGACCTTGATTGTGGTTAATAATAAAGCCTCCTGTTCCGGCTAACCTTTCCACGCTTGCGTATTCAGCTTCCCCCCACCCAAGCTGAGTGGGCTGAAACCGAGGCTGCCATAAACGCGAAGGATCCACAGTTCTTTACATAACAGCTAATTAGAAGCAAAAGAGAGAGAGACTGCCAGAGAGAGGCCTCATTCGGCGCACCTCAGCGTCTGTGCTCCTGCAGCAGTCGTCTGAGCATATATTTGCACTGAATTAGCATTTAAAAGATAGTGAGTGTGTATAAATAGACACCTGCGCACCAATTCGAGCAGAGAATGAATACACCGACTGCTACGTAGGTGGTGGGCTGAGGGAGCCAGTACATTTACTCTCCCCACTTTACATTCTCCATACCTATTGTGGAAATGAGAGGTACTCAGCAAAATACTTTATGAACCTTTTTCTATGCCCACCATTTCTCCCCCCAACCGCAAATACATAACGGCACTGATGCTAAATTGTAATCACCACGGGTCAATTTAGACGCCTCTTAATCACCCATTTGTATCCTTTTTAAACACAGGGTCGTAGCTACCATTCGTGCAGCAAGGACAGTGGCACGGGGGCCTAGAGCCCTGAGTAGCCTACTGAACCCTGACCATTATATTTACCACCCCAGTAGCAGTCAAACAGGCCATTTTCGTTGCTTGCATCGGGGCCCTTGGCGTCCATGCTACATTAGTGTCTGTAGGTGTTTTCCTGCGGAAATAATCTCACAAAATATATTGGTCCTCTTTAACTTCGCACACATAATGAGGTACCTGTGTAAGGGCGTTTTTGTACGTGTGCCCCGGCACTCATTTTTGTGACCAGAACTTGTTTTTCATCATCTTTGACCCAGAGCAAGAGGGTGAAAGGAAAGGAAAGGAAGAAAGAAGGTAGAGGAAGACAGGAAAGCAGTGACAGAAGGAGAAAGCAGGGATGAAAAAAACCCTGCAAGCAGTGGCAGCTGCTCCCGGGAAGAAGTAGTGCGGCGGGGGAGGGGGGTGGGGTTGATTAAAAAAAGAAAAAAAGATCACTTACCTGCTGGCCGGCCGCCTGCCCGGCCGCTGCCTCCCTTCAGTCCTCTTCTTCCTCTTACTGGCTTCTGTTCAACCAGGAAGCACCCAGGTTCCCCTAAGCCAATCACAATGCTGCAATGCAGCGTTTTGTTAGGAACCACAGGGCTCAGATGAGGAATGGGAGCCTCAGCATGTTCTCCACCCAGGCTGTAATGCAGCCTGGGTGGAGAACATGCAAGTGCGCATGACTGTGTGGCCAGCCGTCATGCACACTTAGGAGGGTGCCCACCACTCCTCCTTCCGTGCTGCCCAGTCCAGCCCGCCCCACAAAAATACCTCAGCATGGAAAAATAAAATTGAAAATAACAGCGCACTATTATACATTTATTTTTCATTTTTGTAAGTGCAGAAAGGCAGTGGGGTGAGGCCTTAGCAGAGGACCTACCCCGGCCTGCAAGAGACAGTAAATGTAGGCAAATGGAAGAAGGAGGCAAGAGGTGGAATCTAGACTTACACCCTTAGTATTTTGCAGTCCTAGCATCTGTAAGCAAAGGCGGCAAGCTCTTAAGAAACGTTTTTTTTTTTAATTAAGCGACGACTGGGATTACCAAAATATCCTCTAAAATATGGTATTGTGCATTATTTGTTAAAATAAAAGAAAGCAGTTCATGCAACTAAAACAAAAACTGAACCAGCAGCAGTTTGTCAAGGCAGCAAACATTTGAGCTTGCAAACTACTCACTTAATAGGGGCATTTTATTCCCACTGTAAGGTCACATATCTAGAGTCATCTCCTTAATGGAAGATGAATGACTGGAAACCTCATAAGGGGATGGATTTGTATATGACAGTGGGCTTGGACGCGTTTGAGTAACATTTTTCAGCTGGTTTTTCTTTTCACATTTGGCGGCTTGTTCACAAAGGCATTTTGGAGTACACAAGAGTACTCATGTATATTTACGCGCCTTTTATACATTAGCCATAACACATCCAAAATGGGCATAAATGGGAATATTCAGGGGATATTCGAATATGTACAAAAATGGCAAAGTGATAAAAACCTTAAATCTAAGTTTTGAGGTGATGAAGCAAGATTTCGCACGTTACGCAACTTGCTGAGATCAAGAACCTCGATTTATGTATAACTCTGTAATCCAAATTGTATGTCTTACTAATTTCTTTTATTTTTGGGTATACATGTATCTTAGTGATGCTTGCCTATGTGTTTTACTAATACGATTAATCCTTGTTTTAAAAATGGCCGTCGCTTGGGAATTTACTACTGCGCATGCGTTAGTCACACTCACGTGACGTGACGTAGTCGCAGTTGTGGTGGGAAAATGTACGCATGCGTATTTGCCGCTAATATGGCTGTCTGAAATACTCACATGGTGAAGCTTGCGCAGATGCTCTCGTGTTATTGTCTGTTGCACTAATCCATAATGGCATAGTATATTTTTATAGTAAGAAATATAAAGTAACTACTCATAGTATATGGTACATTCATTTTATTCTATGTTTTAATTTGTTTTCGCTTACTTTTTATGTACCGCGATAATGTGAGGGTCTGAGTAAAACGTGAACCATCTTGAAGGTCCCTAGTGCGCATGTCCAGTATGCTGCTGATGGCATTGACCGAGTGCCAACTGAAGGTCCCTGCCAAGACGTGCCTGGGAAGATGCACCTTCACCCATCAAGAGAAACTAAAATGTTCTGCATTTGTTACATTTGTATAAATCCTATTGTATTCTGTAGAATATGTCATGGGAACCCCAAATCTGCTAGGCGGTACCATAAGATGTAAATTGAGACTTGTAGAAGTTTGTTCTGATTGGTGTGTTAACCTATCCTACTTGGGGACCAATCGAAATTGGGGATTCTGACACTTTGCAACATTGGGGGGTGGTACACTGACCCGAAAACAGTATACCTAGCCTAGGTTCAGCTAGAGAAATTGTCCGACGTGTATGAATAGCTGACCTGTCACTGACCCCACGCACTCAATAGGTGACTGAATACAGAGCGCTGCGGAGCACTCTGTCCGAATTTTGACCATAGACTCTAAAGGTTTTACTAAACCTTAAGTGCTGGCGGAGCACTTTGCTGGGGAGTTCGCTAACCCAATCGGGGTTCTGACTGATAGCTGCAGAGAGGGTGGAGCGCAGGCGTTGCTTCCAAACTGCGGGTGCTGGTCGTGTCCTGGTGGTCCTGTCCTGATCCTAATCTGGTTTTCCTGTCCTGTCCTGGGGTGTCCAATCTGCACCTGCTGTCCCATAGATGCCTGTCCTTCCTTGGGGTATTTCCTGTCCTTGACTGATCCTTGGCCAGGGTTGGTCTGCACACCTTTCTAGGTAAATATAGTGCGAAAACTCTTCACTGCATCTTCTATATTTCTGTCTTTGCTTTAATAAAGACATTTCTTTGCATATGTTAATTTTCTGATCTTTCCGCAACCTATTATAAAGTCATACAGTATATTTTTCCTTAGCATGTTCCTATGTTTCCCTACCTTTTAGAACACATTCTCTCCATACTGTTTATGAAACATAACAGTGGTATATAAATTTCTCCTGAAAACTGATTTTACCAGAACTATAGCATGTTCCATTTTTCCCCCTCCTATAGATGTATAGCATTTCTAATCCTTACCTTGCAGTATTTTTCCCAAACAGTAAAGTCAAGTTCGTGATCCAAAAATTTTAAATCCATTTAGTAGATCGCATTAGTATAACTTTCTTATAGACTTATAAATGGTTGCCCTGTCACTGTTCCTCTACGGTATGTTCTTTTTGTTATCTTGATTATTGATTGCCTTTTGACTGTAAACTTGCTAATTTCCGAATCTGATTTCTAGATAAACTTTTAAAACTTCCCAGTTGTCTGTGATCATTTAATGCGGAATAGAAATAAGTTGGGTTTTGTTTTTTTGCCTGCCTTTCTTTTACAGCCAGCTCCCTGATCCATTGTGGATCTTAGGTACCTGCAACGGTGGATTGGTAAGTCAGGTACAATAGAAATAAATAGGTAGGAACCAGGGTTACTGGTAGTAGAATTGGTAGGTCACCCGATTAATGTAGGTGATGTATTGGAAAAATATGGGCCTGGTACGTGTATGGTGAAAAATTCATTGGCCGGGTGACCTGCGATCTCTATCAGTAATTTTCTGGTAGCAGAGGTGATGATTAGGGACTAGTTAAAGTTAGGAAGGACTAGTTAAGCTAGATAAGTTGAATGCTGCTAAAAGTTTTTTTTTGGTTGTGTTTATGCTGCTATGGAAGTAAAACAATTTGCATGACTTGATCACTCACGTAAAATGTTTGCTTTGAAAAATTATGAAATGTTTTAAATTGTTTTTCCTATTATTGTACTGATATATGTATTAACACATTTGTAAGTTAAGCGTTTCATGTTGTTGGGAATCCCCGGGGAATTGAATAGCGAGTGGTGAAAAGAATCCACTTGTTTTGAGGTCACTGACTCCAGGAAAGTTGGTGCAGGTTAGGCAGAACTGGAAGCACTAACTAGGGTTTTTTCTGAATGTATGTTTGAATAAATGATAGCTACGAGATCACTGGCAAAACTTCTATCGTGATATAACCTAGTAAGGGTCACAGCGGAAGGAGTAGCAGGTTCGTCGGGGCTTGAGTGATAGCAGAAGGGTTCGCTGGTGAAACTTTGGGCTTAGAATATATCCCGATAAGAAGTGGATGAGTCAAAAGAAGTAGCAGGTTCCCTAATGCTTGAGTGAAGGGTGAAAGGTAGACAGAAGGAGTTTACTTGCAGTAAAACAAATCTTTTCTGTCTAGAACCTTGAGTACAGTGGCGAATGTGTATTCGTTGTTAAATAACCAAGCACAAGCACTTTAGAGAGAAATTAAGTTTCCGTTACCTTGTGAAGGAGGGAGTCAGTCGCGAAGCTGCTCTGACGTCACTCTGTGCCGCGCTGGGATTGGTAGACACAGCGGGTGTGTAGCGGAGCTGGAATTGTAAAGGAGGGGTGAGTGCCGAAGCGTGAGAACCTGTCTCGCGAAAGGCCGCGCACCCATTGGTCGAGATTATTTGAACCCGTGCACTTTATTGGTTGCACGAAAATAAGAGACGCACTTGGATTGGGGGTGTTTTGTAAACAAAGTCGCTCGCAGAAATCGTATGTGGCACTCGTATAGACCGCATACTAGACCTGATCCACGATATTTAGGGTTTGAGAACGATCAGTGGAAAGGGCATAAGACCGACATTATGTACGGAAATAAGAGAAAAATATCCCTTGTAAATAAGGTGAAACATTATTTCAAAAAGGACAAACCAATTAAAACCAGAGAAGGTGTTGTCATTCCGCCGCCTAATACTCCCGCATCGTTCATGATGTTTGATAAAGGGTACCACTCGTGTGTATGGTTAGAAAATTGGGCGGAATACACCAAGGATGACGGAATTTTGGCTTTCCCGTTAGAAGGTACATTCAATGGCAGAATTTAATTTAATTTGAGAACCCGAATGAATGATTTACATCCTAGACCTAGACTAACGCAGTACGAAGCACTAGAGGAATGGGAAATCGAAGCTTTTGAAAGGGATAAGCCCCGGATGGATAAAGGGTTAACTAAATTTTATCCAAAACTGAAACAAGAGACCCGTGACAAAAAGATGAAACAGTGGAGACAGAATATGATTGTGGAAGGATTGTTTCCAATGATGCCAGTGGGTGGTCCTCCTGCAGGAGAGAAGAGAACAGAAAAATGCAAACACTGGGTGCCCATTGGAGAGTCGGATGATGAGTTGTTAGATGACATGTTTATGAGAAGTCCTCCTCCTTATAATGAAGGACACCGACCTTCTAGTGAAGGGGATAATTCTCGAAGACCTCCGCCCCAAGATGAGGCCAGATCCGCAAGTGTAGGAGGGAGTTGTCAAATAACTCCCTATACCGAGAGTTTAGGACCCATAGATGCACGAGATATTTATCCTAGAATACCCGCTGGTGGAGAAACGAGATACACACGCGAAAGATACTTTTTCCCCAGATCTCCCTACGAAGGTGAGGCAAGACCATCCAGTTCAGGAATGCCGTTCCTAAACCCTCTATATGAGGAAGAACCAAGATCCCTAGGCACAGGTACTTTGCACCCAAGACCTAGTTATGGTGAAGGACCCAGAGAGACACATCCCACTGCCCCGAGTTGTGCTCCAACTTTAACCCCACAAGTATTGCATGACAATTCAGTTGAAAGGATATTGGAGGACAGAGAACGTGAGGCACTAGCTAAGCAGAGAGCTGAAATAATTCAGAAGATTTCCCAGTTAAATGCAAGTCCTGAGTCCTTAACAATCCCGGTTACTATTGGACCAGTGGTTCCATTGTATGGGGACCAACAGGGAAGTCCAAGAACTCCAGTTATTACCCCAGTTGTAGCCCAACCGAGATCAGAGCCCTTAATTGTAGATGACTTAACAAGTGAATGTGAGTCTGAAGTTTCGCTAATGGATCTGCCCATTAGGGAAACAGGAAAAAGGATGCAGAAAAGACATAATCCTTTCAATACGAGGGAGATTCAAATGGAATCAACTTCGGGTACTAAGAGCGTCACGGTAGTAACTCCTGAAGAAATTGAGAGATGGAGTCGAGAATTAGAAAAACAAACTCTTCAGTCGAAACCTCTAGATCTCTACAAACTGAGAGTAGAAATAGAAGAACTTATGGCAGGAAATGTAGGATTAGACCGATTAAATACCTACTCGGAAGAAGAGCTGTTGTTTATCTGCAAGGGCCTTACTCGAAATGCCAGAGTACTCCATGAAAAACTAACTGACACTGCAGCTAGTATGGGAATAGATATCTTGAAATCAAAACCTTTGCAAAAACCGTACAGAGCAGATTTCTCAGACAAGGATCTGGAAAACCTTAACATGTCAGGGAAAAAGGCACAGGTCAAATAATTATTGACAGTATTACAGAAATGGGGAGATGTGGATAGATGGAAAGCCAGGTGGGCCAAAAAGAAAGATGAGGCTAGATCCAAACAAGTGACTCCTCAGTTCGTTCTAAAAGAAGCTGATAAACCAGAGCAGTTATGTCCTATGCGTGAAGTACCAGGTGGAAAATACGTGCATGTTCCATGGTCCAGACAGGATATTGTGTCCTTTACAAATGATTTCCCAAAATTACGAGAGAAACCTGTGGACTGGTACAGGCAGGTGGAAAGGTTTGTAAAGGTACAGAAATGCCTGTGGAAGGATTTGGATGGGTTCTTTGATATAGTGGTTCCTGTAGATCTATGGACCGAGTGTAAGATCGCCATAGCTTGGCCTAGTGAGGAATACACGAGGGATCCTAACACAGGAGCACCCTCTGATGAAGTAATAAAAAAATATGATCAGGTAATTCTACACCTAAAGCAAAAGGTGCCTGCAAAGGAAACTGATTGGACAAAAATAGATAGAACCACGCAGGAAAGGGATGAGACTGTGCACTCCTTTTAAGAAAGACTGTTACAGGTGTTTAAAACGTACAGTGGTATCGATAACATCGAGATGAAAGACATGACCCACTTCATTTACAGGTTTGTAAACGGTTTAAGACCTGAAATTTGCCAATGGATCAAAGACAATAAAATCTGTTGGCAGTCTAAGAAAATAGATGAAGTCTTGCGATACGCAAAGTATTGCGAAGACGAGATGGCAGACAAACGAAAGGCTTTGAAGGAGAAGGTGATGTGGGCACAAGTAAAATTAGCCGAGCAGCAGGAAAAGCAATTAAGTAAAATGAATAAGAATACCCAAAATCAAGGAGCTGGGGGTGGAGGGAAGCCCAAGGTAAAAATGAGCAGAGAAGAAGCTAAAAAGAAATTTCCCTGTCACCAGTGCGGAGAAATCGGGCACTGGAGAGACGAGTGTCCATATTTACAGCATGATAATACCCAAACCCCTGATTTAACTCCACAGACGCAGAATGAAAAACCACAAGAAAGACTCAGCATCAGGTAAAGGCAAGTCAATTGCCCCGAGCGCCAAAGCCAAATTATAAGGGAAAATCACCACAGGGTGATGACCTAGAGATCTGGGGAGGCGATGAAAATAGAAATGCAGCAACTTCGCAGTTTTTGTTGAATGATACCTTTTTCTGTGACGATCAATACTGACGGGGCCTGAGAGAGGAGGACAAGGAGTGTGTTCTTGGCGCCTCCTTGCCGGTAGACAAGTCAGGGCCATACATTGAAGGAAAGGTTGATGGAAATGATGTCACCTTTCTATTGGACACTGGTGCTACCCGTTCTACTGTGAGAACAGCGGACGTTCCAAACCTACCCCTCTCGGGAGAAGCAATCCAAGTAGTGGGTGTGTCTAATCAATTGATTAGTACCCCAGTTACCGAGCCCATGGAGATCACAATAGGGAATTTTAAAGAAATGCATAGATTTGTAGTGTGTGATACCAGTCCAGTAAACTTACTGGGACGTGATTTGTTGTGCAAAATGAACTGCACCATCTTTTGCACACCAAAAGGCGTCAAAATTCAAACCCCAGACGAGGATGGCATATATAAATTAATGCTAATCAGACCTGACTCAGAAATTAAACGAATGACTGTACAAGACTTACCCGAAGAACTTCAAAAGACAGTAAAATCAGAAGTATGGGACTTTACTGGAAAGGATGTAGGATTGATGGCAAATGTAGACCCCATACAAATAGCTATGAAAGAAAATGCAGTTTACCCCAATACCAAGCCATATAAAATGAGTGCCGAAGTGAGAGCAGGAGTTGCAATTGAAATACAAAAATTGCTAGAAGCAGACATCATACAAGAAGTAATGAGTAGTCCATGTAACTCACCCATAATTGGAATCAAGAAGCCTAGTGGCAAGTACAGAGTAGTGCAGGACCTGAGAAAGGTAAACAAAATTGTTGTTCCTTGCTGTCCCATTGTCCCGAACCCAGCAGTGATCCTGTATCAGATTCCCTGGGATGCTGAGTGGTTCACTGTGATAGACCCATGTCATATATTCTTTTCAATCCCATTGCATCCAGACAGCAAATTTCTTTTCTCATTTGCTTTCGACAGTCACGTGTATGTTTGGAATCGTGTCCCCCAGGGGTACACAGAAAGCCCCTCTATCTTTAATCAGATCCTGAAAAAGTGCCTCGAATCCTTAGTCTTACCTGGAAAGTCTGTTTTGGTGCAATATATAGACAACCTTTTGGTGGCATCTAAAAGTCATAGATATTGTGTGATTGACACCATTGCCTTGCTGAAGCACCTAGGTGAAAAGGGGCATAAAGTGGCCCCTGAAAAATTGCAGTTTTGTTCAAAGTCAGTGAAATATCTGGGGCACCAGATAGAAAAAGGCATCAGAAAAGTCACTTCAGAGAGAGTCAGAATAATTCAAAAGATGCAGTTACCCCGTACTCAGAAAGAGATCAGAATGTTCCTTGGGGTTGTAGGTTACTGTAGGCAATGGATTGTGGGATTCGCAGTCCTGGCAAAGCCTTTGATAAAAATGACCAAGAAAGGAGCAAAGGACCCAGTTGAGTGGGATGATGAAAGCTTAACAGCATTCACTAAATTACGAGACTGCCTGTGTACAGCCCCTGCTTTAGGGATGCCTGACTATTCTAAGGATTTTGCACTGTTCTGTGACACACGTGACAACTGTGCATTGTCAGTTTTAACTCAGGAGCATGGGTTGACTAGACGCCCGGTGGCATATTTCTCTGCCACTTTGGATCCAGTAGCTGCTGGATTACCTGGATGTCTGAAAGCAGTAGCTGCAACCTGCACGAGTTTAGAACAGAGTGAATCCATTGTAATGGGACATCCTGTAAATGTGTATGTTCCACATGCAGTTGTGATTTTGTTGACCCGAACGAAAACTCAGTATCTCACCCCTAGTCGGCTGACTAAATACGAGAGGATTCTCGTGGGTGCTGCAAATGTAGTCATTACTAGGTGTAATATCCTGAATCCAGCCACCTTACTCCCTGACTCAATGGTTGTAGAAGACGAGGGAGAGAACGAGCATGATTGCATTGACCTGACAGAATTCAGTACTAAACCACGCCCAGACATTAAGGAAACTCCTTTGCCTGTTAACGATGAAGAGCTGTATGTAGATGGCTCATGTATAAGACACGAACTAGTGGGCCTAAGTGCTGCCTATGCTGTAGTCACTTTAAACAGCATTAAAGAAGCATCCTGTTTATATGGAATAAAGTCTGCACAAGTAGCCGAATTGATTGGGTTGATAAGAGCTTGCAAAATTGGGAAAAACAAAAGAATAACAGTATATACTGATAGTCAGTACTGTTATGGGGTTGTGCATGACTTTGGCCAGTTGTGGCTACAAAGGGAATTTTTAACTTCATCAGGTACACCCATTCGAAATGGGAAAGTTGTACAAGATTTACTGGAGGCCATCCAGTTACCAAAAGAATTGGCAGTGGTCAAATGTGCTGCTCATAAAAAGGGCCTTGACCATGTATCATTGGGAAATAATTTTGCTGATGAAGTGGCCAGACATTGTGCAATAAATCGCATGTCTGTAAATGTTAAACTGGGAGGACCTGGAAACAGCTGCCAACGTATGGTGTTTGAAGAGGTGCCTACATGGGATGAGGTGAGAGATTGGCAGCATGCTGTGCCATCGGAAGAGAAAGAGAAGTGGAGGAAACTTGGTTGTCGACCAAAAAGTGAGGATGGTGTCATTGTTGGCCCAAAAGGTATGCCTGTGTTGCCTAGACATCTGCTTGCTTCCATGGCCAGACTGATACATGGAGATTCACACACTGAGAAGACCATCATAGTGACTTACCTGTGGACCCTGCTGCTGAGTCTGTGAGGGAAGCAATACTCCGGCAGCCCTTGATATTTGAGTCATTTTCACCCCGCTTGGAGCGAGCGATACCAGCGTTGACGGACAGATTTGAGGGTGAGACTGAGCAGGGAGCTGAGAAGTGCGAAGTCAAGATTCCAAACTCGATGGCACAGCTCATCTTGCAGGACTATGGAGGGCTGTCTGCGGCAGGGGAAGCGGAGATTGTGGAGATCGCGTATGTTGCAGCGGACCCGGCTCTGGAGACTACGCTGGATGATCAAGCCAATCTGTTGACGGGAGTGGCGGGAGCCGATACAGCGGGGCCAGCTGGAACCGAGACGTCAGTAGAGATTGTGGAACACTCTGAACGCTCTGAACTCGCCAAAGTTACAGAATAGATGATTGGACTTGTTTTTAAGGGCGGAGATAGTGGGAACACTACTGAAGGTGGGGCTAACGACGTCATCAGCGCTGAGCATAAGCTGAAGCCGACCAATTTGCAGCAAGTTGTGGAGTCACAAGTTAATGTGCAATTGATGGTGGAAACGAGTATACAACCGGTAAAGCAACCGAGTGATGCGTGTGTTCAGAGTGATGCGCAGGAAGTGATAGCTTGCTCATTTAAAGAAGTGGGGTCAGACCTGTTTTCAAACATGAAAAATCCCGATTTATCATTGCCACAATGCCCACAATTGCCACAATCTCAATTTCAATCTACTTCTGACTCTATGCTGCCCGAACAGGGCTCGATGCAACAGATAAGCTCGGACACAGGGCAATCTGAAGTAACTCTGCACTCCGTACAGTCAATTAAACAAACAGGTCTGACAGATTTGATAGAAGAGGAAAATGAAATACCCTCTAGACGATTAGAGGCAGAAGTAGAACTCACACACGGAAGTAATAATGGAATTGCTTGTAACGCTCAGCAAGGGGATACATCAATACAGCAAGGGGGGAGCACCCGCGCTTCACCAATTAAATTGACTGAGACAAATATAGTCGAAGTGGCAGTGGCAAAACCTATAATCAACCCAAGCAGTGGTGCTATCCCGAAGGAAAATATGAAAGCAAAGCCTCCCAGATTGGCTGGCCATCCAAGGTCTATCAGATCAAACGACCTCGCACCACCAGATCGTAGAAAACCTGAAAAGGAGGTGGGCAGCAATATCAGACACCTCTCTGCTCCGGGACAACATAGGGATGAGCGCATCTTAGCATGTAACAATGATAAAGAAGGAGAGGAAATTACTGAAACAGACTTGAGCTCCACCTCGTCTCGAGATTACTATTCATCAAGCAGTTCGCAGGAATCAGGCGACTATTCCTCGTTATCAGAGTTGGAGCAGAAAAGAGCTATCAAAAATCATAAACACAGGGGGAGGTCTCAATCAAGAACTAGTAGACAATCGGCTATGACACAGAGAGGTCGGTCTAAAAAGCTAAATTGGGATAAATTACCTCTATCACAAAAACAGCAAGATGGAGCAAGATGTGATGACCCACAAGAAGTGAAGGTGATTAAGGAAAGGGAACGGGGACAAGCGCGGGATCATGATCAACAACAAGATTCTCCAGATCCAGATACAGACATAGATAGATTTGATCTTTTATTCTCTACGCTCAAACAAATGCAAGAAGAAGCCCGACTCGAAAGTAAAAGAGCAAAACGAGCAAATAGGAGAATACAGAGATCTCTTCATAAAGTAAATGAATTGTACACTGAAGTTTCTGGCAGACTGACGGAGGTGGAGCAGAGAACAAGCAAAGTAGAAGACGAGGTGGTAAACTTTCAGGAATTCAGACAGGGGCAGGAGAAAACTGAGTCTGACATACTGTGGAAACTTGAAGACTTTGAAAATAGGCAGAGGCGAAACAACATAAGACTGCTTGGGGTGGAGGAAGGGAAAGAGGCTGGAGACGTAAGAGCATATGTGGTGGAGCTGTTGAGAGGAGCCTTTCCTGAGATGAATAACTGGGACTGGGATAAGGAGGTTCAACGAGCACATCGATTTCCCCTGTCACAGAAAAAGGGTAATGTGAGTCCAAGAGCAAGAGCCATTCTCGTGTATCTTGGGAACTACTTGCTAAGAGAGGAACTAATAACTAAGGCTAAACCGTACAAAAAGCGTACATATAAGGACATAACCTTTTTTGCTCTCCCAGACTTCTGCCACACAACAGTTGAAAGAAGATGGCGTATGAGGCAACTTATAGTACCTTTCCAAAATCTAGGGTGTGAGGTTTATTTGTTGTTTCCATCTCGCCTTAAAGTAGGTTGCAATGGTCAGTTTAGAGTATTCTTCTCTGAAATAGTTGCACAGGAGTACCTGTCCTTTCTCCGAGAAGAGAGAACACATAGGGAACGGAACAACACTTCTAGTCGGATTGAAGATATAAGACAAGTAGCTTCCATAACAAAGAAATAAAACGTTATTGGGACTGATTAGCTGTTTACTATTTGAATAATAGCTATATAACAATGGAGCACGGGAGAGTGGATGAGGGAAAGCCCCCTGGGGGCTCGGCTGTCACATATAGGTCAGGATTGACCTATTTGCCAGTAAGGGAGGGGGGGGAGGGACTTGGGGGGGAGCTAGGGGGGAGACAGGACACGGCATGGCATATAAAAGAGAGAAGTATCTCAGTAAATGAAAAAACTGAATTGAGAGAATGGCTAGGGGAACGAAAATTTGAAAAGAGAAAGAATAGAAATAACGATGATATAGTGTTTATAGGATGTTGGATAATTAGGGTGAATAGGAAATTATATGTGGGAAAAGGTACATTTTAAGCTAAGGTATGGGTGTTAGGTGCTTAACTTGGAATGTGTGTGGTTTGAACAATACTCAAAAAAGATCAAAAATATCGGTAGCCTTAAAACAAATGAATGTGGATTTTGTATGTATTCAAAAAACTCATGTTATGACAACACAAATACACTTTCTTAGACAGCTAGGATTTTATTTACTAGTAGACTCCAGTCAAGCGGTTAAAAAAAGAGGAGTAGCAATTCTAGCTAGAAATAAGAATACCATCACCAGGAAGAAAGCACAGGATAAATGGGGAAGATGGGTTATGATCGAGTGTCTGATAGACGAAGAGTGGACAACTCTTGTAAATGTTTATGGCTCAACGGAAGATGATCCCGAAATTTTTCAATTTTTAGACGTGGAATTAGCTAACTGGGCACCGAAAATTATATTGACTGGAGATCTTAATATAAATGGTGCATATGGCTTAGGTTTGGGCTCTTTTGGAAAATATAAAGGACGGAAAAGGAGGGTTAACCAGGCATTACCTAGCTTAATCCTGAATAATGCTCTCTCAGACGTATGGGGGATAAAAAGACCGGAGAATAAAGGATTTACATATTATTCAGCCCCCCATCAAATTTGTGTAAGACTAGATTATTTTTTTGTTTCAAGTATCATCATATCAAACGTAAACATTGAAAGGCTGCCACGTATTCTTAGTGACCACAATCCCTTAATACTCACAATTGCAACAAACACTAACGCTAGAAATTACACGAAATGGACTTTTGAAAGAGATCTGCTGAAAGAAGAGAAGTATATAGAGCACATGAATAAGTGGCTCAATGATTTCTTTGTTATTAACAGGGATAGTGCTGAACAGGGGGTGGTATGGGACACTTTTAAAGCAGGGGTACGGGGGGAGACGAAGAGCTTTAATTCTTATAAACGCAAGCAGGAGCAACTGAGGAATGCAGAGTTATATGAAAAGGTATCCAAAGCAGAGGAGGACTTAGAAAAATGCGTTTTAATTGGCGCTTCAATGGATAATGTCTTGACAAAATTGGTGAAAGCAAAAGGCGAGGCAGAGAGCCATATAGCTAGTAAAGCGGCAAAACTTTATACTATAAAAAGAGAGAAGTGTTATGAACTGAGTGAGTCAGTAGGGAGAATTTTGGCTACACGGACAAGACAGGAAGAAGCGTTGGGAATTGTGAGAGAAATTAGAGATACATCGGGCAGAGGTCACACAGATTCGAATGAAATAAGGGAGGTTTTTAGAACTTTTTATGAGAAGCTATACGATGATGACTCATCGGGGAAAGATTTAGAGAGAAATACAGAGGATATACAGAAGTACTTACATCAGACTCGGGTAGACATACTGGATGAGGCAGATGCAGATAGCTTAGAGGGGGAATTGCTGACAGAAGAAATCAAGGAGGCAGTATGGAAACTTCCCTCAGGCAAATCAGCAGGCCCTGATCAAATACCAATAGAGTTTTACAAAGTATTCTGGGATATATTGGAGAAAGACCTAATGAAGACCATGCAGTGTGCACAGTTGGGCGATTCAGTACCCAAATCATGGGGAAGTGCTGAGGTGGTAGTAATTTAAAAAAAAGGGAAAATTCCGGAGGAACCAGGCTCCTACAGGCCCATCACATTAATGAATGCAGATGTGAAAATATTTTCAAAGGCATTAGCATCAAGACTCGCTAGAGTAATACATAAAATAGTTAGTAGTGTCCAACATGGATTCATACCTGGAAGAGGGACTACTCATCACACACGCAAAGTAATAACTTTATTTGATGTTACAATAGTCACAGGAGACCCGATGGCAGTAATGCTACTTGACGCTGAAAAAGCATTTGATCGGGTCTCCTGGGAGTATCTTTGGTGTGCATTAAAGAGAACAGGAGTTAAACAGGGTTACCTCAAAGCAATAAAGACCTTATACTTGAATCCGGTCGCTACTCTGCGTGTGAATGCTGGCAATACGCGACAATTCCAAATAAAAAGGGGCACAAGACAAGGGTGTCCATGCTCACCGCTATTGTTCGCGATATATATGGATCCATTAATTCGTAGAATAGAGGCGTCTGAGATGATTACACCTCTAACTACTCTTATTGGGCATTGTAAAATTTTAGCTTATGCAGACGATCTAGCTGTAATCACTCCTAATCCTACTGACTCTATAGTGCACGTAGAAAACGAGGCGCTAAAATTTGGGAAGATATCGGGCTATAAATTAAACATATCAAAAACACAGATAATCAAAAACTCCAATACTATTTGCACAGATAACCGAGTGGTACAGTCAGGCATTTATTTAGGGGTAACTATTTTGGCAGATATGGAATCATTAGTAGATAAGAATACTTCTTTATTAATTAAGAAAGTAGAGAGAGATTTAGACAGATGGGATAACTTACACTTATCAATTGTAGGGAGGACGAACATAATAAAAATGTTGATCCTTCCAAAATTCTTATACTTATTTAGAGCTATACCACTGCTATTTGATTTCAAATTTTTCAAAAAATTAGAGTGTATTATAAATAGATTTATTTGGGCTAAAGGGAAAACTAGAAGAGCCTTAAGATATATGACACTTCCGAGAGAGAGAGGAGGCTGGGCAGTACCAGAATTAAAACTCTATTATTGGGCGGCAGCTCTTCAAAATATGGTTGGCTTGTTGGGAGGGGCAGAGCAAGAAGGTTGGTATGAATCAGGAACGCTGGCAATATATGGGCTAACTCTTGGAATTGCAGTGGAGAATGTATTGTTGAAATTCACAGAGCCAAGCTACTATAAAAAGACAAAATTCAAGACGCTCATAACAGTGAACATAATCTGGAAAAGCTTTAGTAAAAGAGTTGGTTTGGGGAAATATAATTTATATACCAGACTTATACACAATCCAAATCTCCCACAAGAGATCTTTTCGGATGTTACATTTGGTGAGTGGGGAAGAAAGGGAATTAGAAGCATAGGGGATGTAATGGGACCTCAGGGGGTAGCCCAATTTTCAGAACTGCAGAGCAGATTCAATCTACATACAAGGCAATTTTTTAAATATCTACAAATCAGGAGTTTTTTGCAGAATAAAAAGGGGGGTCTTCTGGGATTTATGCAAGATCCGATCATGGAGATGATTCAACTGGGGGAAGACTGTACTATTAAGAGGCTGTATGCTGAATTGATAAAATCAAAACACGATGATTATGATAAATGGAATGAAAAATGGAAAGAAAACCTTAATACTAATGGGGGAAAGTTTTGGCACATCTTTGCAATATGGATACTCTCTTTTATGTTCGGCACCATTGCAGGCGCAACATTATAAAACGCTATATCATTTATACTATACCCCTGCTAAAATAGCACAATGGGGGGGCACTGTGGGTATCAATTGTTTCATGTGTGGAAGCTTGGACGCAGATTTAAAACATGTATTTGCAACATGCCCTAATTTAGATACGCTTAAAAAAGACATAGAAGGTTTTATAAATAACATCTTAGGAACTAAAATTGTATTAACCCCTGGAACTATACTACAAGGGGTCATTATAGAGGACGAACAACAACTGTCAACTGGGAGGGAATTCTTATTTGTAGCACTAGCAGTTATGAGATTATGTATAGCCTCTGCATGGATTGATCCTACTCCCCCTACTTTTCATAACTGGTTGGCCAAATTAATAACAACATATAATGTCGAGAAAGAGATATATGCACGTAAAGGGAAAAGGGGTAGGAAGCTGGGTAACTTAATCTGGGGTCCCATTACACGATGGAAAGAGGATGAAGTAGATTAAAAATTTTACTTGAATGAAATGAAACTCAGTCAAGATCTCTTATACGAAATGAAGAATATTATTGTACCATCTTGAGGGACACAAAAGAGTGAGTTTAATTAGACGAGCATGAATAAATGGTATACAAGTAAATGTAATTTTATGTAATATGTTAGAATAGCACTCTACTATCTTTGTGTTTACTCTTTAATTAAGTTGATTACCGTACTTATACTTTTGACCTTTCTCTCAATGTATTATTAGTTGTTTTTTTGTAATGCCGTGTCCTGTATGTAACAACAAAACTTTTAATAAAAAGAGTAAAAAAAAAAAAAAGGAGATTCACACACTGGTAGGGACGCAATGGTTCTGGTTTTCCAACAAACATGGTACAATCCGAAGTTCAGGAAAGTAGCAGAATCACTCTGCCAAAGGTGCTTGACATGTCAGCAGTTCAACGCTGGCAAAAGAACAGTAGATGAACTGGGGAAAATTGGAAAATCAGGGGGTCCCTTTGTGAGAATACAGATTGACTTCATCACCATGCCTCGTTGTGAGGGAAAAAGATATGTCCTTGTCATTGTCTGCCTGTTTTCAAAATGGGTGGAAGCCTACCCTGCCAAACAGAGTGACGCCATAACAGTAGCCAAATTGTTACTACGAGAATTGATACCTAGGTTCGGGGTTCCAGTCACTATTGAATCAGATAGAGGAAAACATTTTCAGAATGAAGTAATCGATCAGCTCTGTAAAGCATTCGGAATCACACAAAAACTGCACTGTGCATATCGTCCAGAGGCTTCTGGAGTAGTAGAGCAAATAAACGGCACTATAAAATCGAGATTAGCAAAAATGTGTGATTCTACTGGCATGAACTGGATAAATGCCTTGCCTCTTGTTCTGATGGGACTCAGAAGTATTCCAGACCGAAAAACAGGCCTGAGCCCCCATGAAATCCTGATGGGAAGAGTGATGAGACAAGCATGGGTACCAGGATACAAACTGTTAAACATTTCTGATGATTTGGTACTTGAGCACTGCAAGCAACTGGGTGACCAAGTGCGTTCTATCTCTCGCCAGATTGGAGAAGACGCCGTCGCCAATCCAACGACTCCAGTCTGTGAGAAGTTGGCCTGGTATATGATGCTCACTAGTTCTAGTGATCACCTTGTACCATGCCAAGCAACCCTTATGGTGCAGGTTGTAAAGTCAACCTTATAGACAAGCTATCCTAGGGGTAGCATGGACTAAGCAGTCTTAGGCTAAACTCTGTAAAGGCATGTGAAGCAAGCTGTTTTACCATACACAATCCCTTGAATACCAAATGAAAGGACACCACACAGATATATATTGAAAATATATATAGATTTATTTCTACAAATAACCCTGATACTCTTTATGAGCACAGAAGCAAATGCGTTAAAACAAAACACAGTTTAAATACACAAAAGTTGCACAATTATGGATGAGCCCTAGGGGCCACCTAAACCATATACTAAAATAGTGGTATAAGAACCACTATGGGGAAAGTGAAGAGGCCTAGGGCCTGGGGAATCGCTGGAGCTGTTCGAGACTAGCAGTGAAGAAGTCGGGAAAGGCCCGCAGGACTCGGGTGCAGTGCGGAAAGTGCACGCTTTACCAATGCAATGTCAATGGTGCGTAAAAGTTACAAAGTTAGTTATTAAGGAACCTTCCGAGTGACCTAAGAGGATGAAACTTTAGACACAGACACTAGAGGTGTATACCAGTGTGGGAACACTGGCGTTGCTGAGTTACCTCACCCACAGGAAGCGGGTGCACAGGGTCGAAGTAGTGTCGGGTTTCGTCACGCAGGTCGATGGTGCTTGGAGCTGAAGATGCTGCAGGCGGCTCGATGTGAAGAGTTCCGGTGGATCCAAGGGTGGATCTGAAGAGGTGAAGACCTGAAAGCAGAGGGGACAATGTTCAAAGTCACTAGCCAGTGACTACCGTGGAACCAGATTGGAACCAGGTGATGTCGGGTGCAAACAGGCGTCGAGGTGTAGCTTCTCTCTGCAGCCACGTGGACACGAGGGGTCGAGGATGTCCAGGAGTCGATCACGAGCTGTCCCACGCAGGTTTCTCGCTGTTGGCGGTGTCGGCAACTTGATTGGAGCAAACAGGCCTTGGCTAATGCAAGCCACGCAGGAATCAAAAAAGGCTTGTTACTCGGGCCAGCGAGGTCAGAGCAGGTGCTCCTTTTTACAGGAGCGAGGGCAAGTCTGGAGCAACCAGACCCGCAGTGTAAGTTGAAGGTTTCGTCGCCAAGATGGCCGCTAGCCACGTGGCCAGTGGACGGGATGGCGCGTTGAGTGGCACAGTGCAAAAGGGCCCCACGCAGATTGTGGAGATGCTGGGGGGCTGATCTTTGGTGCAAGGGCTGCTCAAGGTTGGGGCTTCTCAAACCCCAAAGCACAGCATCGAGGGTGCCTCGGATGCTGCGCAGTCAGCTTCTCGGTGGTCTTCTAAGAGGTCCGGTCCCACGTCTCTCGATGCCTCCACGAGTCCCTTCTTTGCAGGGACTGTGGATCGGGCTGTGTGATGTCTGGGAGTCTGGGTCTTGTTGGGCTCTGGGCTCGGTCTCCGGCGGGAGGCGGCGGCAAAGCAGACGTCGAGTTGCTGGTTGGTGCCTGTGTTCACAGGGTGGTCACTCCTTGGCCACAAGGGAGATTCTCTTCCGTCTTCTGTGCAGCAGAATGTCGAAGTCCAGTCTTCTTCTGTTTTTCAAGTTGATTCAGGATGATCTGAAGTCTCAGGACACAGCTCCCACTCTTATTCGAATCTGGGGGGCCGGATCACCTACTAGGTCCCTCCTCTGGGTGGAACCAGGAAGGGGGGTGGTTACACCCCCTTTCCTTTGTCCAGTTTCGCGCCAGGACTGGGGCTGGAAAGCCCCAGCACCGGTTTGAACTGGCCTATGCACAGGGACACCTTGTGTGCCCCAGGCATGTCTGATTCTATTCAGCCCTGTCCTACCCAATACACAAAATCCTGTCTGGGGTGGTGCTAGCACCTCCCCAGGCAGGAAACCCTTTGTCCAAGCTGCCCTCGCTGGAAGGACTCCCAGCAGCAGGAGGTCAGACTTGTGTCTGTGGTGGCAGCATCCATTTTGTGATGCTGAGGCTCTGTTTAACTTTAACCGGGGTTCAGGCTAGGTACATGTCGTGTCCCTCTAGAAGGGTGGAATACTACCCCCGTCGCCAGAACTGGCGAGGGGGTAGTATTCCAATTCGTATGACACCTTACTCGACATGTTTTGATAAAGTCAAACCCAAGATAGCATTTAACCGTGAGGTTCATAATGCACTTAAGAGTATATGGTATGGCAGTATCATGAAACAGCTAAAGGACATGGTTCCGAAAGCTGCAGACAGGCTCAGCTCATGCCAGAGCACTATCTCACATATTCCCAAGCACTCTGCCTCCAGGATTGATGAGGCCTTCCATAGGAGTGGCTGATAGGGACATATGTGTCCATTTTAGGTTAGGTATAGGCATACTACACCTAAGTAAGGGGTGATTACACCGACTTACCCCAGCTGAGTGATCAGCCAGTTGTGTCAAATATGGAGGCCAGGCCAGGGGTGGCACAATACATGCTGCAGCCCCTGGTAGGCCTTGGAAGCACCTATGCCCTGGGTACCTGGGTACACTGTTACAGGGGCCAATAAGGTGAACCAGTTCCAATGTCGTTATGCACCTAAAGTACATGGGTAACAATTTAGAGAGAGAACAGCAGGCTGTGGGTCTGATTAGCAGGCCCACAGCCGCATTAAGTCATAAACCAGTGAAGCAAAAAGCAAAAATGTGGGGTGACCATAGGATAGCAGACCCTACTCTCCTACACAACCCCCCCCCCCAAACGCAGGGACATTAGACTAACCTTGACCAGTTGTGTCTTCATGTTCTAAGTGGAAGTACCCGGAGAGACCATCTGCATTACCATGGTCAGTCCCTGGGCGGTGCTCCACTGTAAAGTCCATCCCCTGTAGGGAAATGGACCACCTGACCAGTTTGGGGTTTTCACCCTTCATCTGATTAAGCCATAAGAGGGGCTTATGGTCGGTCTGAATCTTGAAGTGAGTGCCAAACAAGTATGGTCTCAACTTCTTCAGGGCCCACACCACAGCAAAGGCCTCCCTCTCAATGGCTGACCAACGTTTCTCTCTGGGGGTCAGCCTTCTGCTAATAAAAGCAATGGGCTGGTCTTGACCATCTACATTAAGTTGTGAAAGCACAGCTCCCACTCCCAACTCAGAAGCATCTGTTTGGGCAATAAACTCTCTTGAGTAGTCAGGACTCTTCAGGATAGGTGCAGAGCACATGGCCTTCTTCAGGTCATCAAATGCCTTTTGACAGTATTATGTCCACTGAACCTTTTTGGGCATCTTCTTGGATGTCAGATCATTAAGAGGAGTCACAATGGACCCATAGTTCTTAACAAACTTACTGTAGTACCCAGTCAGGCCCAAGAAAGCTCTGACCTGAGTCTGGGTAGTTGGAGGAGTCCAGTCCTTTATGGTCTGAATCTTACTCTCCAGTGGTTGAACTTGGCCTCCACCCACAAGGTGGCCCAAGTACACAACCTTACTCTGCCCTATCTGGCACTTGGTTGCCTTGATAGTGAGGCCTGCCTTTTGCAGAGCCTCTAGCACTTCCTTCAGGTGGACCAGGTGATCCTCCCAGGTCGAGCTAAAGACAGCAATATCGTCCAGATATGCTGCACAAAAGTCATCCAACCCAGTAAGGACTTGATTCACCAACCTTTGGAAGGTGGCAGGTGCATTTTTCAAACCAAAGGGCATCACCACAAACTGGTAATGCCCACTGGGGGTAGAAAATGCTGTCTTGGCCTTAGACTCCTCAGCTAACCTGATTTGCCAGTAGCCAGCTGTCAAGTCAAATGTGCTCAAATACTTGGCAGAAGCCAATTTGTCTATGAGCTCATCTGCCATTGGAATTGGGTGTGCATCTGTCCTGGTGACAGCATTGAGTCCTCTGTAATCCACACAGAACCTCATCTCTCTCTTTCCATCTTTGGTGTGAGGTTTGGGGACCAGAACCACTGGGCTAGCCCAGGGGCTCTCTGAAAGCTCAATGACACCTAACTCCAGCATCTTTTGCACCTCAGCCTTGATACAGTCTCTGACATGGTCAGGCTGCCTGTAAATTTTGTTCTTTACAGGAAGACTATCACCAGTGTCCACCACATGGGTACACCAGTTAGTCTGACTGGGTGTCAGGGAGAACATATGTCGATATGACTGCAAAACCTGTCTACAGTCATGTTGCTGATGTTCAGTGAGGCTGCCATCTAAGGCCACACCATCAACTGAGCCATTCCCAGGATTCTGAGTCAGCAGGTCTGGGAGAGGGTCACTCTCTTCCTCCTGCCCCTCATGTGTAGCCATGAGCAAGCCCATGTCTCTCCTGTCAACATATGCTTTCAGCCTGTTAACATGGAGCACCCTGTGGGGGCTCCTGGGAGTTCCAAGGTCCACCAAGTAGGTAACCTCTCCCTTTTTCTCAAGGATTGTATGGGGTCCAGATCATTTGTCTTGGAGTGCTGCTGGGGCCACTGGCTCCAACACCCATACCTTCTGTCCAGGCTGGTACTCAGTCAGGATAGCCTTTTGGGCATGCCAGGCTTTCTGTAATTCCTGGCTAGCCTCAAGGTTTTTGGATGCCTTCTCCATATACTCAGCCATCCTGGAGCGGAGACCAAGTACATAGTCCACTATGTCTTGCTTGGGCTTTTTGAGAGGTAGCTCCCATCCTTCCCTCACCAGACATAGGGGTCCTCTTACAGGGTGTCCAAACAACAATTCAAAGGGGCTGAAGCCAGCACCTTTTTGTGGGACCTCTCTGTAAGCAAACAGAAGGCAGGGCAGAAGGATATCCCATCTTCGCCTGAGCTTCTCAGGTAATCCTTTGATCATGCCCTTTAGGGTCTTGTTGAATCTCTCAACAAGCCCATTGCATTGTGGATGATAGGGAGTGGTGAACTTATAGTTGACACCACATTCCTTCCACATAGCTGTCAAGTATCCTGACATGAAGTTTGCACCTCTATCAGATACTACCTCCTTAGGAAACCCCACTCTGGAGAAAACTCCAAGTAAGGCCCTGGCCACAACAGGAGCTGTTGTGGTCCTAAGTGGAATTGCCTCTGGGTACCTGGTGGCATGGTCCACCACCACCAGTATGAATCTGTGCCCAGATGCTGTAGGGGGGTCCATTGGTCCAACAATGTCAATCCCTACCCTTTCAAAGGGCACCCCCACCACAGGTAATGGTATTAGGGGGGCCTTTGTGGTACCACCTGCTTTGCCACTTGCTTGGCAGGTCACACAGGACCGACAAAACTCCTTTGTATCTTCTGACATGTGAGGCCAGTGAAAGTGACAGACAAGTCTGTCCCATGTTTTGTTCTGGCCTAGGTGTCCTGCTAAGGGAATATCGTGTGCCAAGGTAAGAAGGAAGCCCCTAAATTGCAGAGGTATGACCAACCTGCTGGTTGCACCAGGCTTGGGGTCTCTACCCTCTGAATAAAGGAGCCCATCATCCCAATAAACCTTATGGGTACCTTGAGCATTCCCAGCAGCCTCAGCAGCAGCCTGCTGTCTGAGGGGTTCAAGAGAAGGACAGGATAACTGAGCCTGCCCCAAGTCTGCCCTAGAAGGTCCCCCTGTCCCCAGAAACTCAACCTGATCAGGTTCAAGCTCTATAGGGACAGTTCCTTCAGGGGTCTCAGAATCATCTTCCTGTGAAGGCTGATCCTTACGTGTAGGCATTTGGGAAGGCACAGCCTTTACCCTCCTGTTCCTTGTCTTGGAAGGTACTTGGTCCATTGTTCCAGGATCCAAGACCTGAGGTTCAGAGAGGCACTTTTTGGCCTGTGACCTGGTCACAGCAAGGACATGTGATGATATCCCTAACATCTCTGCATGAGTCCTGTACTCAACTTCTGACCATAGAGAGCTCTCCAGGTCATTGCCCAACAAACATTCTACTGGGAGATCAGCACTAACCACAACTCTTTTTAGGCCAGTTACCCCTCCATAGGAAAAGTTAACAATTGCCACACTATGTGTAGTAGTGACATTGCTGGCATTGGTCACCAGGTAATTATCACCTGGTATGTATTGTCCAGGGTCCACAAAGCTAGGCGTCACCATAGTGACACTGGCACATGTGTCCCTGTATGCTTGAGCCACTTTTTCATTAATTAAAGGTGTCTGTCTGTACTTGCCCAAATTATTGGGACTGACAGTAGGGGATAAATCAATCTCCCCATCACAAATCAGAACAGCCTGTGTGGGGACTCTGACTAGGTCAGAATCTCCATCAGTTCCCAAGGTGATACCCACTACCCCCTTAGTCTGTGGACCAACACTGCCAACTGTACTAGTGGGTGCAGGTGCCTTAGGGGCTGCAGTGTTGGGGGCTCCACCCTTTTTACAATCACTTGTCCAGTGAGTGGTGTTTTTGCAAAAGCTACACCAGGGTTTTCTCTGACCTTCTTTCTTCTTCTTCTTAGAAGTTTGGGACCCACCCTCAGTATTAGTTTGGGGCCCTGTTGAAGACTTCTGGTCTTTAGCTTTCTGCTCCCCACCCTTCTGGTCTGTTTTCTTTTGGTCACCACCCTGGTTCTGGTTCTGGTTCTTTTGCTTAACTCTGGTTCTAACCCATTTGTCTGCCCTCTTTCCCAATTCTTGGGGAGAGGTTAGATCTGAGTCAACCAAATGTTGATGCAACTGCTGGTTCTGACAGTTATTTAAAATCTGTTCTCTCATAAGCAAATTGTACAATCCTTCATAGTCTGTAACCTTACTTCCCAGCAACCAGCCCTCCATAGCCTTAGTGGCACATTCAACAAATTCAGACCAGTCCTGAGTCTGTGTCTTCTGGGTGTCTCTGAACATTAACCTGTACTGTTCAGTGGTTAAGCCTAACCCATCAATCAGAGCACTCTTCAGGACCAGGTAGTTTCTAGAATCCCCATCACTAACTGTGAGGAGTCTGTCTCGGCCTCTACCTTCAAAGGAGAGCCACAAGATTGCTGCCCACTGCTCCTGAGGGACCTGCTGTACTTTGCAAGCTCTCTCAAGTGCAGTCATCCATTTGTGGATATCATCCCCAACTTTGTAGGGGGGCACAATCTTACTCAGGTTTCTATTGTCATAGGACCTGTCTTTATACTTAGGGATAGTGCTGCCACCAGTGGATTCTAATCCACTCTCTCTAGGCTGCCTTGCTCTAGCAAGTTTCTCTTTGGCCAGGGCAACTTCTAACTCTTGCCTCTGGATCCTAAGTTCAGCCTCTCTCATTTTGGCCTCATGTTCCCTTCTCTGAGGGCTAGTCAACTCCCTTCTGGAGTTGCCATGAGAACCTCTAGAAACATGGGAAGTATTGGACTCACCTGAGTGATTCCTCCTCCTCCTATGCTCCTGGTTAAGTCCATTTGGGGGTCTGAATGGGTTGGACCCACCTTCAGTCCCAAATAAGCTTAGGTTAGCCTGGTTAAGCCTGCTGACTAACACCTGGCTATTTCTCTCATCATCAGACCCACTTTCTTCCTCCTCCTCCTCTTCTTCCTCATCCTCTGGCTGAGTCTCTCCAGTGACCTGGGCTTCCTCATCTATGTGGATAACAGGGGCAGGGGCATCAGTGTTTTCTTCTTCAGAAGGAGAACCTTCCTCACCAGTCCCTGAGGGGCCTGGTTTGGAGTTCTTTAGAGCTTCAGACTGGTCTAACAGCTCTCTGAGGTGTCCTGCTGTAGGAGTAGGACCTGTTTTGATTCCTCTCATGGAACACAGTTGCATCAGTTCCTTAAATGGAAAGATAGCAAATTTGGATGGTGCCCTTGGGGGGTCACTCTCAACAGAGATGGGTCCAGTGGATCCCTATGCTCCAGACATTGCTCTAGTGTGGTGGATGTGTTGCAATCTACCTACACTTGTGTTTTCCTACAAAACCTATCTAGTAGTTGTAGTCAGGGTGTGCTACTCCCTATCCTCTACAACAACTAAGTTCAGTAGAACTTAAGTATATCTAGTCTTGTTTTAGTGTACCTATCAGGTACCTGTATGATCTTTCAAATGATACTTTCAAAGATTGTAATGGTAAAACAACAGCAAGCTCAAATCCCAATCCGCTGCTCACCAATGTGAGAAGTTGGCCTGGTATATGATGCTCACTAGTTCTAGTGATCACCTTGTACCATGCCAAGCAACCCTTATGGTGCAGGTTGTAAAGTCAACCTTATAGACAAGCTATCCTAGGGGTAGCATGGACTAAACAGTCTTAGGCTAAACTCTGTAAAGGCATGTGAAGCAAGCTGTTTAACCATACACAATCCCTTGAATACCAAATGAAAGGACACCACACAGATATATATTGAAAATATATATAGATTTATTTCTACAAATAACCCTGATACTCTTTATGAGCACAGAAGCAAATGCGTTAAAACAAAACACAGTTTAAATACACAAAAGTTGCACAATTATGGATGAGCCCTAGGGGCCACCTAAACCATATACTAAAATAGTGGTATAAGAACCACTATGGGGAAAGTGAAGAGGCCTAGGGCCTGGGGAATCGCTGGAGCTGTTCGGGACTAGCAGTGAAGAAGTCGGGAAAGGCCCGCAGGACTCGGGTGCAGTGCGGAAAGTGCACGCTTTACCAATGCAATGTCAATGGTGCGTAAAAGTTACAAAGTTAGTTATTAAGGAACCTTCCGAGTGACCTAAGAGGATGAAACTTTAGACACAGACACTAGAGGTGTATACCAGTGTGGGAACACTGGCGTTGCTGAGTTACCTCACCCACAGGAAGCGGGTGCACAGGGTCGAAGTAGTGTCGGGTTTCGTCACGCAGGTCGATGGTGCTTGGAGCTGAAGATGCTGCAGGCGGCTCGATGTGAAGAGTTCCGGTGGATCCAAGGGTGGATCTGAAGAGGTGAAGACCTGAAAGCAGAGGGGACAATGTTCAAAGTCACTAGCCAGTGACTACCGTGGAACCAGATTGGAACCAGGCGATGTCGGGTACAAACAGGCGTCAAGGTGTAGCTTCTCTCTGCAGCCACGTGGACACGAGGGGTCGAGGACGTTGAGGAGTCGATCACGAGCTGTCCCACGCAGGCTTCTCGCTGTTGGCGGTGTCGGCAACTTGATTGGAGCAAACAGGCCTTGGCTAATGCAAGCCACGCAGGAATCAAAAAAGGCTTGTTACTCGGACCAGCAAGGTCAGAGCAGGTGCTCCTTTTTACAGGAGCGAGGGCAAGTCTGGAGCAACCAGACCCGCAGTGTAAGTTGAAGGTTTCGTCGCCAAGATAGCCGCTAGCCACGTGGCCAGTGGACGGGATGGCACGTTGAGTGGCACAGTGCAAAAGGGCCCCACGCAGATTGTGGAGATGCTGGGGGGCTGATCTTTGGTGCAAGGGCTGCTCGAGGTTGGGGCTTCTCAAACCCCTAAGCACAGCATTGAGGGTGCCTCGGGTGCTGCGCAGTCAGCTTCTCGGGGGTCTTCCAAGAGGTCCGGTCCCACGTCTCTCGATGCCTCCACGGGTCCCTTCTTTGCAGGGACTGTGGATCGGGCTGTGCGATGTCTGGGAGTCTGGGTCTTGTCGGGCTCTGGGCTCGGTCTCCGGCGGGAGGCGGCGGCAAAGCAGACGTCGAGTTGCTGGTTGGTGCCTGTGTTCACAGGGTGGTCACTCCTTGGCCACAAGGGAGATTCTCTTCCGTCTTCTGTGCAGCAGAATGTCGAAGTCCAGTCTTCTTCTGTTTTTCAAGTTGATTCAGGATGATCTGAAGTCTCAGGACACAGCTCCCACTCTTATTCGAATCTGGGGGGCCGGATCACCTACTAGGTCCCTCCTCTGGGTGGAACCAGGAAGGGGGGTGGTTACACCCCCTTTCCTTTGTCCAGTTTCGTGCCAGGACTGGGGCTGGAAAGCCCCAGCACCGGTTTGAACTGGCCTATGCACAGGGACACCTTGTGTGCCCCAGGCATGTCTGATTCTATTCAGCCCTGTCCTACCCAATACACAAAATCCTGTCTGGGGTGGTGCTAGCACCTCCCCAGGCAGGAAACGCTTTCTCCAAGCTGCCCTCGCTGGAAGGACTCCCAGCAGCAGGAGGTCAGACTTGTGTCTGTGGTGGCAGCATCCATTTTGTGATGCTGAGGCTCTGTTTAACTTTAACCGGGGTTCAGGCTAGGTACATGTCGTGTCCCTCTAGAAGGGTGGAATGCTACCCCCGTCGCCAGAACTGGCGAGGGGGTAGTATTCCAATTCGTATGACACCTTACTCGACATGTTTTGATAAAGCCAAACCCAAGATAGCATTTAACCGCGAGGTTCATAATGCACTTGAGTATATGGTATGGCAGTATCATGAAACAGCTAAAGGACATGGTTCCGAAAGCTGCAGACAGGCTCAGCTCATGCCAGAGCACTATCTCACATATTCCCAAGCACTCTGCCTCCAGGATTGATGAGGCCTTCCATAGGAGTGGCTGATAGGGACATATGTGTCCATTTTAGGTTAGGTATAGGCATACTACACCTAAGTAAGGGGTGATTACACCGACTTACCCCAGCTGAGTGATCAGCCAGTTGTGTCAAATATGGAGGCCAGGCCAGGGGTGGCACAATACATGCTGCAAATTTATCAAGAACAATGGTCCTGAGCTTAACAAATACTTCGTAAAAATAGCAAACATAGACTTGAATAAGAACTATGGCTTAATTTCCAATGTCCAGCCGGACATTGAGTAATTTATTTTTTGGGGATTTTTAGACAAAATGACAAATACAAGACATGAATCAACAGAAACTGGGCACAAGCCTGTACCAAGTCAGGAGAAGGGAATAGAAAAATAATGAGGAAGGTTTTAAACAGGCAACGGAATTGGAGCAAGAGGCGGCTTACAGTACAATGCAATCTTGTGTAAGCACGCACAAACAGTCACTGCACTAATATACACATTCGGGGCATGCAGTTCTGTTACAACAGTCGACGTAACGTTTCGATCCCTAGCTCCAAAATAACTGGGATCATCTTCAGGACTAGTGTTTGTGCTATTGCCTGAATGGTTAGACGCCAGCCAAGGTGGCCGAATGGGCTTCGAGGAACATCCGTGGTCGAAGCAAGGCTGAGAGTTCAAGGTACCTAGGAAGTCTAGGAGGAGCCGGAGTGGGCTTCTGCACCTTATTTGGACAGAAAGGCAGTTACTCAGTTCGAGGAACCGCGTCCTCTCACTCCCTCAGAAGGGTGGCCTTTAAACTTGAGCCTGTCGATCAATAAAGTGATTGAGCCGACATGGTTAAGGAACAGCGGCTGTGGCGATGAACAGTCCGCTATCGTCTTCTCCTTAGTGGGATCACCATCGAGTGTGAAGGACGGAACCCTGCCAAGCACACGATCCCACTAAGGAGAAGACGATAGCGGTCTGTTCATCGTCACAGCCGCTGTTCCTTAACCATGTCGGCTCAATCACTTTATTGATCGACAGGCTCAAGTTTAAAGGCCACCCTTCTGAGGGAGTGAGAGGACGCGGTTCCTCGAACTGAGTAACTGCCTTTCCGTCCAAATAAGGTGCAGAAGCCCACTCCGGCTCCTCCTAGACTTCCTAGGTACCTTGAACTCTCAGCCTTGCTTCGACCACGGATGTTCCTCGAAGCCCATTTGGCCACCTTGGCTGGCGTCTAACCATTCAGGCAATAGCACAAACACTAGTCCTGAAGATGATCCCAGTTATTTTGGAGCTAGGGATCGAAACGTTACGTCGACTGTTGTAACAGAACTGCATGCCCCGAATGTGTATATTAAGTGCAGTAACTGTTTGTGCGTGCTTACACAACATTGCATTGTACTGTAAGCCGCCTCTTGCTCCAATTCCGTTGCCTGTTTAAAACCTTCCTCATTATTTTTCTATTCCCTTCTCCTGACTTGGTACAGGCTTGTGCCCAGTTTCTGTTGATTCATGTCTTGTATTTGTCATTTTGTCTAAAAATCCCCAAAAAATAAATTACTCAATGTCCGGCTGGACATTGGAAATTAAGCCATAGTTCTTATTAAAGTCTATGTTTGCTATTTTTACGAAGTATTTGTTAAGCTCAGGACCATTGTTCTTGATAAATTTACTAATCACCCGAGGTCCTTAGCTACCTAGCACGGGTTCCCTTGTTTAAGATACTACTACAATACATGCTGCAGCCCCTGGTAGGCCTTGGAAGCACCTATGCCCTGGGTACCTGGGTACACTGTTACAGGGGCCAATAAGGTGAACCAGTTCCAATGTCGTTATGCACCTAAAGTACATGGGTAACAATTTAGAGAGAGAACAGCAGGCTGTGGGTCTGATTAGCAGGCCCACAGCCACATTAAGTCATAAGCCAGTGAAGCAAAAAGCAAAAATTTGGGGTGACCATAGGATAGCAGACCCTACTCTCCTACACAGTCCACAAATTGATCCCTGGCGATTGGGTCAGAATAAAGAAACATACTCGTTCGAGTTGCCTTGCACCGAGGTGGGGAGAAAAACGACAAATAATACTGGTGACCACGACAGAGGTGAAGTGTGCAGGCGTGCCCAAGTGGATCCATGCCAGCCATACACAGAAGGTGATTCCAGACGAGAAAAAAGGCACTGAAGGTTGTCCAGCTGAGGGGTCTGCAGACGTTGGTCCTGAAGTAGCTGATGACGAACAACCGAGCACCAGCCAAGATGATTGGATACCCATAATCGACCTAACCGAAGACCCAATCAGAACAAGAGAGCGAACCCAAGAAGATAGAGAGTGGAATAGAGAGGAAGAGATAGGCACAGGCGAAGACCCTCAGATCATTGAGATTCACATCAAATCTGAGGAAGAAGAGGAAGGTCAGACAGGGACAGAACAGGTGATTGACACACCTCCACAAACTCCTGAAACTGAAAAGGGACAGACTAGAACTAGTACAAAAATTCGAGCAGAAGAAAATCAAGAGTTCGAAGTGCTTGAACAGGATCAGATAGAAATAGAAGAACGTGTTCAGGACTCAGAAATAGAGACATTCGAAAGCCAAAACAAAAATTCCCCGGAACCAGGCCAGCTTAGTAACCAGGCAGAAGAAATAGATACAAGACCTGGAACTAGTCAAACAGGAAGGGAAGAGACAGAGACAGAAGTGCCACAAACAAACGAAAATAAAAGAGTATTAGAAGAAAGCCAAATCACAGTGCCAGCTAAAAGACTCAAGAAAAAGAAAAATATTGAACCAGGATATATTAAGAAACTGAGACTGAGAATAAAAACAGTAGAAGAAAAACTTGCAGAAAGAAGGAAAAGTCCCCGTATTACCGATCAAGCTGGAGAAAGCTCCAAAAGACGGAGTGACCGAATAAAAAGACTGAACGAAAAATATCAAGATCCCGAATGGACATATCTAGTGTTAGAAGAATTCGAAGATCTTGATATTACTGACGAAAGTGACGAAGAACAGACAGCTGATTATTCTGCTGAGGAAGACGAACCAACCTGAAGTTGTGCAGGGTAAGCTACCTGTGCAGAGTTACAAAGAGGGGTTGAGAAATCTTCTTCTGAACGAAAATGTCTGATTCAAATGTGAATGGAAGGCCCAGACGCAGTTGTTGCAAAACATGCTGCAGAGTATGTATATGTAGCATAGCTATAGTGTTAATAATTTGGATAGGACCAACAGTTTTCATTCCTTATATGGTAAGCAAAAATACGAATATTGACCCTACTCAGACTGTGACCACTGACACTGAAGAACTGACAACACGAAGTGTAGAAAGACGTGAAAAAACACTCAGACAAACAAAACGAGACTTAGAAGCATCAGATGAGGAAGGACTACATTATCATGGAGTTAAAAACCAGACACAGTTAAATGTTTTCGCTAATATTTTAGTGCACTATGTAGAAACTATGGAAATAGAAGACTGCTATGTCTGCATGAAGCTACCTACGTCTGTAGCTGAAGGCGTGACTTACCATCACCTACCCTTGACCTATGGAATTTCCTGTAGTATTTTAGCAAGCTTATTTTACAAAAGAGGACCGTTACAGTACTATTATTCTAACTCAGACGTGATATTTTCTGAACTTCCCATACGTGGAAATTTGAATCCTGTACATACTAAAAGTGACGTTACACGTTATATGGGAGAGTACTTTCTGACTATAGGTACTATAGATTTGAATGAAGCACACAGAGATAACTTGACCTGTTCATTACATGAACAAGAAAAAATGTTTTTAAACATGGCAGAGAAAAGAAGGGAGAGTTTCCAAAGAAAGGCAAATGATAAGAGACAGAAAACTCCTAAATGGGCTGAAACCATGGAAAGCACCTCAAATGGTGGGAGTGGTCCTGCTTTGTTGCTGGATTTCGAAAGAAAAGGGAAACTCTGTCTTCATCGCGAAAAGACTAGTTATTATAATAACATTTTCATTGGTTCCAGTCAATGTGAACACAATTACAAGGTAATTGGAGGTTGGGGATTCAAAAATGGGTCAGAACCTGTGTTTCCCGGAATTTATTATATATGTGGAAACAAGGCTTATTTCAAATTGCCGGATCACTGGTATGGAAGCTGCTACTTTGGCATTGTCTTCCCGAAAATATACCATGTGAAGGAAATTGCTGGAAGCAATGAAAACACTAATGGCTTAATGCGTAGTAAAAGAGAAAGCGTAGGTGAAATAATGGGTAGTATTTTTAGTGCACTGATACCTGGAGTGGGAGTGGTTCTGAACACACACAGAATTTGAAAATTATCCACTATAGTGGATGTGCTGTCTACTGACACAGCTCATGGATTCTTGCTGGTCAATACTGAAATGGTTGCGATCAGATCAATGGTTTTGCAGAACAGACTTGCGCTTGACACCTTATTAGCAAAAGAGGGCGGAGTCTGCCGGATGCTGAAGGCGCAACATTGTTGTACTTACATACCGGATAAAAGTGTACAGATCAAAAGATATGTGAAAAACATTAATAATTTGGAAAAGGAACTCAAACCACTGGAGGTTGACAGTGCCTGGAAGAGACTTGTCGATGGTCTCTCCAATGTAGGTCATTGGTTTGCTAATTTAGGTAAAAGTTTGTTGTTCAAGGTACTGATGCCAATTGGAGTGATAGGTTTCATAATCTTCCTCATATTTGTCTGCTGCAAATGTCGCAAACACACAAAGAAATACGCGGTGAATAAGAGAGGTGTGAAACGGAGTGTGGATGAACTAGAATTGGAAGACTTGAATAATCAAATTTACAAAAGGGTGAAAAATTCTCACCCTAATAAAGATGTGAAAGAGAAATTGAATAGGATGTTGGAAGAAATCGAACTGCACAAAGTGTGAGAAAAGTTGGCATCTGGTTCCATTAAGTTTGTGATGATAGTAAATATCATCAAAGAGGGGATTGATGAAGCAAGATTTCGCACATTACGCGACTTGCTGAGATCAAGAACCTCGATTTATGTATAACTCTGTAATCCAAATTGTATGTCTTACTAATTTCTTTTATTTTTGGGTATACATGTATCTTAGTGATGCTTGCCTATGTGTTTTACTAATACGATTAATCCTTGTTTTAAAAATGGCCGTCGCTTGGGAATTTACTACTGCGCATGCGTTAGTCACACTCACGTGACGTGACGTAGTCGCAGTTGTGGTGGGAAAATGTGCGCATGCGTATTTGCCGCTAATATGGCTGTCTGAAATACTCACATGGTGAAGCTTGCGCTGAAGCTCTCGTGTTATTGTCTGTTGCACTAATCCATAATGGCATAGTATATTTTTATAGTAAGAAATATAAAGTAACTACTCATAGTATATGGTACATTCATTTTATTCTATGTTTTAATTTGTTTTCGCTTACTTTTTATGTACCGCGATAATGTGAGGGTCTGAGTAAAACGTGAACCATCTTGAAGGTCCCTAGTGCGCATGTCCAGTATGCTGCTGATGGCATTGACCGAGTGCCAACTGAAGGTCCCTGCCAAGACGTGCCTGGGAAGATGCACCTTCACCCAGCAAGAGAAACTAAAATGTTCTGCATTTGTTACATTTGTATAAATCCTATTGTATTCTGTAGAATATGTCATGGGAACCCCAAATCTGCTAGGCGGTACCATAAGATGTAAATTGAGACTTGTAGAAGTTTGTTCTGATTGGTGTGTTAACCTATCCTACTTGGGGACCAATCGAAATTGGGGATTCTGACACTTTGCAACATTGGGGGGTGGTACACTGACCCGAAAACAGTATATCTAGCCTAGGTTCAGCTAGAGAAATTGTCCGACTTGTCTGAATAGCTGACCTGTCACTGACCCAACGCACTCAATAGGTGACTGAATACAGAGCGCTGCGGAGCACTCTGTCCGAATTTTGACCATAGACTCTAAAGGTTTTACTAAACCTTAAGTGCTGGCGGAGCACTTTGCTGGGGAGTTCGCTAACCCAATCGGGGTTCTGACTGATAGCTGCAGAGAGGGTGGAGCACAGGCGTTGCTTCCAAACTGCGGGTGCTGGTCGTGTCCTGGTGGTCCTGTCCTGATCCTAATCTGGTTTTCCTGTCCTGTCCTGGGGTGTCCAATCTGCACCTGCTGTCCCATAGATGCCTGTCCTTCCTTGGGGTATTTCCTGTCCTTGACTGATCCTTGGCCAGGGTTGGTCTGCACACCTTTCTAGGTAAATATAGTGCAAAAACTCTTCACTGCATCTTCTATATTTCTGTCTTTGCTTTAATAAAGACATTTCTTTGCATATGTTAATTTTCCAATCTTTCCGCAACCTATTATAAAGTCATACAGTATATTTTTCCTTAGCATGTTCCTATGTTTCCTTACCTTTTAGAACACATTCTCTCCATACTGTTTATGAAACATAACTGTGGTATATAAATTTCTCCTGAAAACTGATTTTACGTAAAGAATACCAGAACTATAGCGTGTTCCATTTTTCCCCCTCCTATAGATGTATAGCATTTCTAATCCTTACCTTGCAGTATTTTTCCCAAACAGTAAAGTCAAGTTTGTGATCCAAAAATTTTAAATCCATTTAGTAGATCGCATTAGTATAACTTTCTTATAGACTTATAAATGGTTGCCCTGTCACTGTTCCTCTACGGTTATGTTCTTTTTGTGATCTTGATTATTGATTGCCTTTTGACTGTAAACTTGCTAATTTCCGAATCTGATTTCTAGATAAACTTTTAAAACTTCCCAGTTGTCTGTGATCATTTAATGCGGAATAGAAATAAGTTGGGTTTTGTTTTTTTGCCTGCCTTTCTTTTACAGCTAGCTCCCTGATCCATTGTGGATCTTAGGTACCTGCAACGGTGGATTGGTAAGTCAGGTACAATAGAAATAAATAGGTAGGAACCAGGGTTACTGGTAGTAGAATTGGTAGGTCACCCGATTAATGTAGGTGATGTATTGGAAAAATATGGGCCTGGTACGTGTATGGTGAAAAATTCATTGGCCGGGTGACCTGCGATCTCTTTCAGAGGTAAAGCCAAAGAACCTTTTTTCTATGAAACATTTCAAGAATGTATGTACACACTTAAATATTTTTATTGATAACTGAATCCTTTTGATTTTTTAAGTTAATTAATTGTCCACTGCAAATTAATTCATTGACCATAATCCAAACATAACATATCATAAGGTTACAGACTTCACAGTAAGTATCTTGTTTCACAGAAGTTCCGCAAAACAGTCTTTCAAAAATTCCTCCAAATAGCCAACATAATTATTCCATTTTGTTTCTAAGTCTTAAGTTCTTTGAGTTTCTAAGTGACACATTTCTTCATATTAATCTGGTTCTGTAAATCTATTCTATTACAATTGTTAATAACCCCTGCAGAGGCCAACTAGTGAGGTTCAATTTTGTGGCACTACTTCCTTCTCAGACAGTTTAAAAACAGTGGTCTGAGTATGGTGTGTAAAAGTAAATTGTTTAACATGTGTAAATGTAAATAGTGCAACATATGCAACAGAAGAGTAACTGATGCTAGTTGGTACATACCACCAGAAAGTTTTCCTCCATACCTTAAAAAAACTTTCAGACACTGTATTTTACAAATTATATTATTTTTATTTCCTTTCCACTCAGGTATGTCTATAGACATGACAGGCACAATTAAAGCACCAATTGAGCTTATCTCTCCTTCCCACACGTTTAAATAGACAGGTGGAAACTCACTCATACAGTCGTATCTTCCTTTTATATGTTAACTTTACATCTTAGTGATTTCCATTAATTTTCTTTCCTCAGTTTTTTTGTCATCAAGAATTGGACACCTCCTCTGGGAGCTCCTAAAAAGAATGTGTTCTTAGGATTAGTTGTATGTTTTCTCTGTGTGAAACTTAAGTACTTACTTCTCTTTCAAATATAATTTAAGAAATTGAGTTAATATTTTTAAAGGTTTAGAGTCCTTCACAATTAATACATCTGCAACTTTCTGTTTACTGGGAACAAACGTCTCCATTTTAGCACTTGCTTCTCTCACAGTAGCGAAGCAAAGCAGTCTAATGCTTACTCAGCGAAGGTGGGTGGCTTAGACCTCTAAAAACTGGTACAAACATCGACACTAAATAAATAATTCTCCAGTAAGTCCCTTTTCTTATTACAAGCAAAAGTACTTTATTAAGTATACACAACTAAATATTACAAATTAATGACAAATATATACAATAAGGTGAATGGAGATACCTTTGGTGACAATGTCAGAACAGTTCACACCACAAGCAAATCCGGAACCCATAACTACAGCCCGATGCTGATGCCAACCTATATTAGATGCAATATGGCAATATACAGTACCATCATGCAATAATATTCATTATGATACAAAAAACTTACAATATTAATCATCAACCTTCTAAAAGCATTGCATTCAATAAGATGCGTCCTAGGGTTTTGTTTGTACCTTTACTATGCTGTTACTGTAAATTCAGGATAAACAAACAGGGTTCACTGCACTCCAGAGCCTATGCTCAAAAGTATAGGTTCCAGGTGGTATCAGTGCAACTCTCTGTGTGATTTAGGACAAGTTTTGGGTAATTTCCAGGGAGCTGCTGCACTGCCTACAGCCCCCAAACACAATTTCAAAATGTTAGTGATTATCCTGCCTTTATGGTGCAACACAGCAGGAATATATTGAAAGTTCAAGCCCTCGTAGGATTTATGGGGGAACTCCAGCACCTAAGGCCATGAATAATGCTTCCAGAAATGTTTTTTTCTGGTCATATGTGGCCTTGCACCACGCTTTATTTTTGAGACTGGTGCCCTGGTCCCACGCTCATGCCCTTTTTTTGGTTGTTGGCCCTAGGCGGAGCATCAATGCCAGCGCAGCTGCTGTTGGCTCCCCGTGCCAGTGCAAAGCTTTTATAAAGTAAACTCGGGACCTTCTCTTCTTCCTGCGTGGCTTGCGGGCGTGGAACAACTGAGGGGTGTGCCTTCTCCATTCCAGACATGGGCACAGACTGGCAAAATCACCCATCGCGCTCCCAGGGCTACTGTCTGTTGTGGGAGCATCCTGGCTTGGGTCTTTGGTCCCGGGAGAATGGGGTTCCCCTGACAATGCTGAATGCGCATTGTTCACAGCTGATTCCTATGGGGATTTTACGTCTGCATCGTTAAACATACTACTCATGTGGTTTGCTTTCAAGATTCTGAGTCCAGTTCCTAGGTTTCCACTTATCAGCTTTTGGAGCAGTGAGGTTTTTTTTTTTGACATTGTCATGGGTGGCCCCGTTACAAGGGAATTTGATGCTTTGGGCTGATTCACAAAGTCATAGAACTGTATGTAAAACAGTGCTACTTTTGTACTACTTGCTCTACTCGTAGATGCTTTTGAGCATCAGCACCTTAGTGTTGGAATCTTGAACTGGTCTCCAAGATGATCAGAGCAGCATTAATCAAGCATAACCCTTCAAGGCCTCTGTCCTGCCAAGCAACAGTATGGATATTAGGAACCTGACAGTGACCCTGAAGGAAAAGATCCTGTTATTTGAGGGCCCTCAGTCTCACAAAAAGACCAAAGCCTTAGGGATCCAGAGGCTGGGGCACTAAGTATCATCAACCCACTGACAGACAGATTCCCTCAAGCTCTTCGTGTGAGGCAGCCCATCTTCACAATTCATAGAGGTGCAGAGGACAGAGAGGAGGCTACAGATGGAACCCACAGTTTACTGTGCGAAGGAAGGGGGCAGCAAGCAGCGAGATATCTCTGATGCCCTGAAGCTCTATGGGTTGGCTACTGTGATGGAGGTATTTAAATTGATGAAAGGGCTCCTTTGCTCTGTTATTGGCTCGCATCCATTGTCACCAGCCTAGGTATTTCCTATCTAAGGATCACTGTTATAACCTGGCACAACAGAGGGACCCAAGAGAAGCCTCCTCTGCCTGCCTGCTTGCTTGCCTTGCTGCTCTACCTACAAAGATGCTTGACACTTTTTGGAAAGTTTGCAACAATCAGGAAGGACTGAGATGCCTGCACAACATGATGGACTATGAGAGATTAGATTTACCAGTGAAAGTGGGCTACTAGGGAAGGACAGGGCGAGTGTATGTGTGCACCACTAGTATTAGGTTGTACCTGACTTTACAGCTAACTACGGTTGCTTTCTTCAAATGTTCACATTTTACTCCTCTGCAACATGGTCTATAAATACACCTTTCTGAGTATGGCATCCTGCAAGTCTGTGAATGTGTTTCTTAGATGAGATGGATGTTAGGGGTTTCCTGGTCCTGGAACCGGCATGGAGGTACTTTGGTTTGTATGCATAGCTAACAAGTAGACTAAGGATGATGCAGCTCCTGTAGATATTACTGCTAACTAGACTGACAGAGAGAAGTACAACCTAGAGCGGGTTAGTCGTGCACCGTAGGATAAATAAAGGTGATTTAATCAGAAGTGCTATCTTAATATCTGTTAGATTTTAAAAATATGTAAAGTGGGGAAGTAAAGGAGGGGGAAATTTGGAACTGAATAGCACGACTCGACTTAAACATGTTGCTTTTATTCAAAAAGAATATATTTACCGACTGGGTTAGGCCAATAGTGTTCAGCCATTTGTTGGGAACACTGAGTCCTAACTCTCCTTAATGCCATTAAACAAACTTTCTTGTTTTAAACCAGTTGATATGGATGCTCTCCAAGCCACAGTCCGCAGAACCAGCAGCCAATTTTTAGTCTTGCCATGATATAATCTTTTGCTTTCTTAACTCCAGAAAAATATCTACACCTCCGCCTACCGGAATAGACAGGTGCCAGTACCTTTTGAATGAAGGCTAGCAATTAATTTACTCAAGAAGCCATCATTTGTTGCCAAGGTTTCTATTATTTCAAGACTAAATACTATCTTGCCTACCTGGTTTACGCTGATAGAAAATAGGCTACCCGAAGGAACTATATCCTTTCCTTCCCATTAGCTAGAATCTGATCCTGTCCACAAGGGTAAAACTCCATCAATGGAGCTCAGGGATATCTCGGACACTACAGACGATGGGTAGGTCACTTCATTAAAACTTCTGGCTAGGTTTTATGGTTTCAGACAAAATGGCCATGCCGTTATTCTGACCTTATTGGCAGAAGTTGCGAAAACGTAATTGAAGTTCAGATGTTCAAGTAGTTTCTGATTAAAAGGAGCACAAATATTGACACTGGGTACATTTTTATCTATTACTAATAGTTGTACGTGCAGTGTTCCACAACGACCCCATTCACATCACCTCCTTTGGAGTAACTCAATGGCATTTGTTGCATACAATATCAATGAGTCTAGAATACCACTCATGTACGATGAATTAAAGTTCTATTGGGCAGACAGTTATGCAGGGGGACAAATGTTCTGCCAAAGAATGATATATGGGATTCTGTAATCTCTGTATAAACGGCAGTCACTAATTTCTTTATAATCAGTGACTTGTGGTGCACCAAGTCACCAGATGTCGGGGCTCGATTATTAAAGGTTATTACAGTCGAGTTCTGACATCAGAATGCCAGCAGTCAAAGCGAAAGGTAGGTCAGATCACGGACCATAACAAAAACATCTGTTTAAAGCAACAAACAAACGTTGCTTTTCTTTCTTCTGCTCTATTTCAAAAGCTTATATTGACAAGTAGAGAGAATACGTTTTATTTTTTGCACTCCTTAAATAGAGAAAAGCTGGAATCTTTTTACATGTTTCTACAAGTTCCAAGCTACTGCAGCTTGTTATTTTTAAAGCTATCTTGTACTGAGCTGTTCTAATATCTGTTTACAACAAATATCTAACAGGATTTTGATGTGTTTTATTTTGCACTAGAGATTTTATTTGTATTCTTCATGTTTCCAAGCATGGTCACTCTTTCATATGAAAGAGCTACGCCCCAAGGTTTTAAGTGGTTTGTGGGAAGGTTGATAGCGTGATCATGTAATATATGGCCAAAGTATGCCCTGGCATACATGATAAGGATGCTGTAAGTCACCTCGGGGTTCCATAACCTTATAAAGGAACTCCTCGTGGCTTGCAATATCCTCCGCTCCACCGGCCTCGCCGTGGCAGAGACCCCACACCTCCACAGAACCAGAGCAAGTGGAAGAGCCTTCTCCTACATCGCAGTGAAGACCTGGAATGAGCTCCCGGTCAGCATGAGACGCTCCCACACTCTGCACACCTTCAGGAAGTGCCTCAAGACCTGGCTCTGCGACTGATCCAGAGCTGCACCCTCCCCCGTCCCCAAGCGCCTGAGACCATCATGGGTGAGTAGCGCGCTTTATAAACCCCTGATTGATTGATTGATTGAATATAAATATTGTGTCCTGAAACTTGTTTACAAAGATGTTGTCACAATATGTGTAGATTTTATATTAGTAACTCCAATGGGCCGATAGACTTGTAAAAAATAACCAGGACACAATATTTGTGTCTGAGAAAACTCTATAATATGCTAATTCTACACCTCTAAGCCCAGACAATGTGAAACACTTGTGATACTGGTGGTACTGAGAGCTGCCGTTTGAAACCTATAACTTGTGTCAATAAATAAATAAATAAACCAACTTTACTGCTTTAAAAGAATGATTAACTTTGTTGCGAAAGAAGATTGGACTATTGTAATTAGAGGCCTCACCCAGGAATGTCTGATTAACATATTGCTTCCCATCAGATTGTCTGGCCATGAGCAAACAGTACATGTTTGTTCAAGAAGAGGCTTTCATAAGCAATACTGATAGTCTTAGTCTTGGAAGGTGAACCGCAGTCCCACCGGGTGGGGGGCAGAGGTCATGACCTCTGCCACCCTAGTCGTATTTAGAGATCCCCGACAGCTTGGAGGGTATCCAACGACTGTGCACAGGAAAATGAATGACTATCATCCCCATCTAAACAGGGCAGGGCTACCATCTCTGTGAAACAACGGTCCTGTGGCGGACGAACCATTGGGTGAAGTCCTATTGCCGGAGGAGCCAGTGGACAATGGTTTCCCCCAACTTTTAGGTAGAGAGGGGGAACCACGAGTTTGGTAGGGCAGTAGCAACATGTTTTACTGTGTTCCTCCCATTCTGCTGAACTCTTAATAAGTCTGTGTCTCTGCTCGCACCAATCTCTACATTGGCTCCCTTATGAGCTAATATGTCAATCTGATGTCCTGCCTGGCATATTACATCCTCTTAAATCTAGCTCAGGGGATCTGCCCCATAGAGGGAAAGACATGTGCCAGTAACACTCCAATGATATGGCCACCTTGATCTTTTAGATACACAAAGACGGCTTGGAGCAAATACACAGACAAGAAACTAGCTGCTCATGCGATGAGGGGAGAGAAATATCATCTGTTTTTTAAGTATTTGCTAGAACGTCATGTCTGTGCATTGTCTTCGCTCCAGAGCCCTGTTCTTCCTTTACATTATCGGTTTACATAGTGCCTTAGGACAGTTTTCTGTGTAATTGGGCACTCTTTAATGCACACACTCACACCAGAAACTGTATGATGGTTTGAGTAAGTGGGTTCTTCACTTGAGGAACATTCTTTTTCTCAGGAAATTCCCTTTAGTGTCTCTAAGAAGTGCCATGATTAACACTGGAGCATCTGGCTGTGCCCACTCATTTCCAGCTATGGGTGGCTTTGCTAGGCTTGGTATTGCCCAGTAGTAATACCAATATGCCCTCCCCTTACACCTGGATCATAGTAAATGGTCAATGGCTTTGTTGCCCCTCTGTCTAAAGCGGCTGCACACAGACCGGTATGCAATCCTTTTCCAAGATGGCTAGTGGTTCATCGATTCCTGAGGCAGGCGTTGCTGTATATTTGTGTGATCTGCAGCCAAGGTTCATTGGAAAGTGCGCTTCATAGATAGTGGGTATAGGAGAACTCTTCTGTTGCATTTTTCGTTCTAGAGTGTTTAATTTGCAAAAATAAGAAGTGAATGGATCAAGATGTTTCTTAGGATCACACCACAACCGGTGGGAGAGCACTAAGGGCCATATGTATGAACACATTTTTCCATAGACACAGAATGGGTAAAACCCTTTGATACATCTGGCCCTAAGTCTCACTCAGCGTGAGTGAGTCCTTGGAGCTAAGGAACTGGATAAAAGGCGAGGCCGCATCAGCTCAATAGGAAAGGAGAGTTTTGAAAACACGCCTGAACTTCGATCGAGCTCTCGCTCGTGTGCAAGAGGGCTAGATCTTGAATTTCCAATGCGCTTCTGATTTGAGGTCTGTGGTATGAAGAGTAGTTTCTGGGAGCTGTAGAGGTGCCAGGAAGTAAGACTACCATCGAGGAACACCCCTACCCAGCTTCCTTTGATACTGGTTCTGCTTTGGGCACCTCCGACTTCTGCCCCACACACGAGGCTACCCTAGATAGGCTTTGGTTTTATTTGATTAATTTGACATTAAGTTGAATTAGTTATCATCTCTGTGGCATCACTATAAAGTCAATGACTTGAACGTTTTTGTAACATCACTTCCTGTTCAATATGCTAATTAGCTCTCAATCACATTTCAGAAACTTGAGAGCTCCACTGAGTCTTGTCTACACATTGGGTGGGTTGAAATAAGTGAAGGGCCAAGTTGTGTGAATCTGAGTGCACATCTCACGACTCCGGCATAGATGCACAGATGCAACGGCATCCGCGCCCAATGGTCTTTCTAACTAAACCAAAACCCTGTACAAAGAATTTCTATGATTAAGGAGCAACATCATACTTTGGTGTGGTGGCCTTTTTAGACATTGTGAAGTACACTGCACATGTTCATGGCTTGCCCCAGCTCACCACATCTGGCGGAATACGTCAGCCAAAGGGAGTTAGGTGTGGCTGGGTTAGACAATAGTTTATTTTACTCTCTATCGGAAGCTCGAGTTTTTGTCATCCTGCGTGCTGCGGGTAACATGGGGGCAGAATAACGTGTCTCTGCCCCGAGAATGAGTACCAATGCCCACCTCCTAAAACACCTGCACAAATTAAGTAGTATGAATTTCTATCCGTAATTTAAAAGTACTGCAACGATTTTTCAAGAGCTTTTGCTGGGAGACTTTAGCCTTGCAATCTGCATCCTCGGCGAGTCTGAAGTTTCCAAATATTTTTCTGATTGGCCAGGGCGTCGCCTCTTCGTGATCAAATTTGATATATAAACTCCGAGTGCAGGTTTAGTAATTGTGTTTAAAATGTGTCAGAACCTTTTCAGCGCCAGTATGGATGCATGTCTGTAGGGATATTTTGCAGCATCATGAACAGCGCGTCCTTCCATCTTTCCTTCTGCTTCGTGCAGATTAACCAGATATTTATAGGCCAGCAAACATGGAAAGTTCCACTGTGGCAAAGGCCCTGGGGAAAAATAAGCGTCTGGAGACCTCCCTGAGAAACATGGACCAGCTGAAGAGAAAATCGCAAGGGAGGGAGCCTGCGAGCCTTAAAGGCAACTGAACCGACAGGTAGGGGGTTTTCAGATCTAAATAATCATTTTGATTCCAATCTAACTGATGTATGTCATTTTTTATTACTACTGTATCCCTGATTGTGAAGCGCTCTGATACCCGCTTGGGTCTTGTTCGCGCTATACAAAACTTTATAAATAAAATAAACAATAAATTAACTAGGATAGTGCCATTTGGGATCACGCTTCTGGAAATTGAGTGTGCTCCAACGATCCATTTGCCGTCATAAACAACTGTAAAGAAATGTTTCAATTTTTCATATCTGTTTTTAAAGGAGCGTTTGTTCAATAACCTTTTTTTCAGGACTGAGGCTGTAGTTGCTTTATAATTTATTTAGGGGACTTGTGTTTTCGGATTTGAGGGGTTGCTAGTAGTGTAGTGGATGGGATACTCCATCACAAACGTGGCAGATATTCTGTCCCCGACATTACAGGTGCATTGTAGTTAATGGTGCTTGTAATACAGTAGTCAAAATATCAGTAGAGAACACTGACAATTGGTGGCTATCCCAAGTAAAAATCACACATCTATGAACTATAGTAAGTGATATGATAGTTACTCACTGGATAATAGTAAGAAATTGAGGTGCTAACGTGGTACCCCAGGTGTACAGTTGTCAGGGTCACCCTTGGCACCCTTGGCAGAAACTATGCAAAATTGGATACCATAACACACACAAGCAGTCCATACAGTAAGAAAAAATTAACACAAGTAATCTGAAGTCAATAAACTTGCATATTCCATTCCATTCTTTTTTTTTATATGTGATTTATTCCTTGAAAATTCTGATTCTTGGTATGTAAACAAACAGAAGCAGCCGACACGTGTTTCGCCCTTTGGGCTTTTTCATTACTCATTTAATTTATCCTTCCTGTACTGACTGCTATGTGTATGCTTTGGTACCCAATTTTGTAAAATATCAGTAGGGATGAGCAGGCCACCAAATTAACAGGGTGAACTGAGCCAAAGCCAAGCTCTGGATCTAAGAGCCAGTGCACAAGTCGAGCTCTGAAAACATTTGACATGTAAATTATGCAACAAACATCTCGTTAGAGCAGTGATACCCAAACGTTTTAGAACCACAACCCAATTTTTACAACAACAAACTTCCGCAACTCACTACGCTTTAATGGACATAAAGCAGTTTTTTTTAAATGTTACTAAAGCATCATGTGGTAGCCATTGTAATTTAGACAGCACATTTTCCGGTGAAATGGCCACGAAATTCACAAAGACATATAGTTTTACTGGTAAAACTATATTGAACACAAATGATAATGTGTGGAATGCAGGTTTCTTTGAATGTTTATCATTTGTGAATCACCAAGTAATGTGTCTTGATTTTATTGATCCTATTAAAATGTTTGCTTCCATCACACTTCAGAATTACCAAAAGAAATGCTTAATTTTTGGTATCCTAACCGCTGAATGTGTAGAGTTCATTTACAGGTATTTACATTTTGGTGTGTGTTACGAAAAAATACATCCTTTTACACACCAGTACCCCAGAAAGAGTGTCCCATAATTAATGTTACTTTTCTTTCTCTAATGGCAAAGTAACAGAAGTTTGTATCACCAATCCACGTGTTAAAAAAGCAACTATTTGTCAAAAGACCCGGGGCTGCTCCTCCACCAGGGAGGAGGAGCGTTGGCCCACTGTTTTCTCGCAGTACGAAAAGCAGTATCATAAAATGGTAATAACTTTCAGTTATTACCATTTGATGTTTGGTTCCAGGCGGGCGGGTGGGAGGGGCTGCTCTGAGAGCAGGGCAGGGGAGGATTGTTGTGCCTGCCCACTCCCGAGTCCACAAAGACTGTTTGGTCGGCCCCCTGGGGTCGCCCAAAGCAGTCATGCGTACTCTGCCCTTCTCCATGCAGGCTGCAATGCAGCCTGCATGGAGAAAATGGCCTCCCCATAAGCCCCTGGCTGGGTGGCGGCCCGATCAATGCAAGCAGCACTGTGATTGGCTATGGGGAGGGAGCCTGGCTGCCTGCTTCTGGCTCATGTTCCTGCTGAAGGCAGGATAGCAGGAGCAGAGAAGACGCGTGACCCGGCTAGCTAAAAGGTAAGTTAATTTTTTTTAAAATTATTATTCAATTAACCCCCCCCCCCCCCGCTCGACTCCCCCGCACAACCTCCAATCCCCCCACCCGCTAGCCATGCCGGCCGCTACTGCAGCAGATGCAGCCTGACATTTGACTTCTGCCTTTAAAGCGAGGTAAATGTGACATGGTAAATATAGAATTTATAGGCATCTTTATTGTTTGGACTTTGGTGACCACAGAGTTTGGGAATCATTGTGTTAGTGTACCATAATGTCTTCCAAATTTAAGAAGTGTATTTCTTTAGCACGCAAAGTGTTTAACCTTAGTGCATCAGATTATTCAAAAAGTATTTATAGAAAGCGAGTGTTTTTAAACATAAACTGAAAAACAATTCTGTCCCCACCCTGATGACAATTCTACTAGTGAATTAAGGCAAGTAATTTGTCATATATACATTAAATGTTTACTAGATTCTCATTATAGGTGGAAAAACAATATAGAATATTCAATACTTTTTTGTAAAAAAGCAATCCTGAGCTTGCGCACTTGAAGGTGCTCTCTTGTGTGATAATGAACAAACAAGAGGGTTGGCAAAATAAATTATTTGCCTAGTATCACACAGTTTGATCAAACATTGAAGCTGGGACTGTTATCAAAATTAGCATATTCACACTGTGCAATTCAGCCGCTGGGTGGGTGTCACTGCATTAAAGGGTAATGCTGCATCGTTAGGAATTTCAGAATAAAGAGAAGGTACAGGCAAAATACAAATTTTATTTTGGGCAGTTTTACATAGTGCAAACCTTGCAGAAGGACATCAGAGCACTTCATAACAAACAACAGGCACCGTCACTTTTTGTTTTTGACATAGGAAGATTTGCTGGGATTCACAGGATTTTAAATTGAGGCCAGGATTCCACCCACGTTTCTGAGGTGACATGATCGGCAGCTGTAGCCATTAGGCTACATTTTCTCAGTTTAAAGCTTGGCTCATTTTGGGCTTGAGCCTCCATAAGCCAGGCATCTGGCGAAGCCTGGCTCGAGCTTTAAGTTGGTCACCCACCTTTAGATATCAGCCGCACTGTCATAGATCATCCCATCTGCTAAGCTTATAGTTTGTGGGTTCCAGGGGAAACGTGAACAGAAGAGACAAAGCGAGAAATTATGGATAAACTATATTTGATCGTTTATGTCCGCCGCATGCTCTGCAGAATCTTCAGATGGATCCCTATCAACACTGGAAAGACCATCACAGGCCCTTGTCACCAGCCACCTCGACTATGGCAATGCTCTCCATTCCAGCATCTCCACTGAGCTCCTCAGACGACTCCAGACACACAGCGCACTGCAGCCAGACTCATCCTGGACCTCCCCAAAAAGACCAATATTATCGCCCACCTAAAAAACCTCCCCTGGCTCCCCATCTAGAAGAGATGCCAATTCAAGTTCCTCACGCACACATACAAAGCTCTACATGATCAAAGACCATTCTACATCAACAATCAACTGAGCTTCCATCCACCCACAAGACACCTGTGCTCTTCCTCTCTGGCCCTCACGCTCACGCCTGCATCCGTCGGAGCTGCAGCGGGGGTCTCTCCTTCTCCTTCATTGCACCAAGACCTGGAACGACCTGCTACTCCACCTCCATACAGCTCCCTCCCTCACGAACTTCAGAAAGAAACTCAAAACCTGCCTCTTTGACAGAGAGACTGCACCCACAGCACCCAGAAAGCCCTAGTGGTGATCGTGCTGCTCTATACAAAAGCTGATTGGTTGATTGATTGTTTATGATACTTGTTTCTTTAATTCTGAGAAAGCTTGTCTCCCACAATCAGTAAAATTTAGAAGGCAATAGCAGTGGTATAAAGAAAAGTCAGCACCTCCGTAACAGTCTTCCCACAGTCTTTTAGCAATATACACTTACTCAATGTGCTCTATGTAGAACACTGTGCCATTTATCAGTGTCCGCCCTATATGAAAAAAAGTAATTTTTCCATATACAATATATTAATATACAAATTACAGAGCACAACCACTTATATGTCTTTTATCTGACTTTGTAGTCAGTATGATTTTAATAAACCCACATTGACATAATATAGATAAAAAGTTATTTGTAAACAAGTAGTAGTAGCAGTTTAACACCAGCTAGAAAGTCCTAGGGAGTCTTTATGTAGTTACCTCGAAGTAACAATCGAAGAAGCAGAAAGCCAACACGTGTTTTGTTGTTTAATGCAACTTTTTCAAGGCTCATTGCGTATTGCATTCAAGCGTAACGACAACATACGCAAAAATATAGTCCACACGTATAGAAATACCAGCCGTATGAGACAAATCACTCTGAATGGAGACAAGGCCCTAGGAAATAACAAATGCAGCAACTGCTCCATATGCAATAATTGCATTGTGGCGAAATCGTTTATTCATAATGGCTACACGATTACACCCAGAAGTTTAAACAACTGTAGGAGCTGCAATGTGGTTTATGTTTTACGCTGTCCTTGCAGGCTAGCGTATGTAGGGGAAACAGGATGTGAACTGAGGCTGAGACTGTTGGAACACATATCAGCTTTAAAAACAGGAAAACAAAATGCCCCCCTGACAGATCACTTTAAAGACCTAAAACATGACACATAGAGTTTGAATGGTTTATAGCCGAAAAAATAACTATGAACAAGAGAGGGGGTAACATAGAGACTAAGAGAAAAAATAGAGAGCAATGGTATATTTCACCACTAGATACTATAGAGAAAGGACTGAATACCAAAGAACATTGGATGAGGATTGCTTCCTAAAGATGCCCAGAGGGATCCGAAGATGGAATGCACTCCGTCCAACATAGATGAATAGTGAGACCTGTCCAATTAGTAGAATTAGGGGAGTAGGGACTATATGACGCACCAGTAACTGTTTCTGTTATATAACAGTGGATGAAAAAGAATAGGGCATAAATGTATTGAGAACTTATGCATCCACTATAGAAAACGGTATGCCCAAGAAGGGGCTGTGTGGGGTAATAGGCCTGGTAGAACCTTAAAGAGCATGAGAACGCTAGTAGTGAGGTTTATCCACAATATATCCAGTTTGCATATAAATTAGAAGAATACATTTTGAACTAACAGAGTTATAATATAGGTGGTTAAATATAATAAAAGTCGCCGATCTTCTCAGTTGCAATTGAAAATTGATTTGTATTAGGTATAGAGGCCTTGAGAACATCCTGGTCGCTTGCAAAATAGAAAAATAAATTATCCACAATAAATCCTGGTTGCTTGTAAAATAGAAAAATGAATTATCCACAATATATCCAGTTTGCATATAAATTAGAAGAATACATTGTGAACTAGGAAAACTATAATATAGGCTGCCAAATATAATAAAAGTCGTCGATCCTGACAGTTGGCATTGAAAAATTATTTGTATCAGGTATAGAGGCCATTAGAACATTCTGGTCGCTTGTAAAATAGAAAAATACATTTTGAATTAGGAGAACCACAATATGAGTTGTACAACATAGGAAAAGTAGCCTGTGGTGCCAGAGGTCATTGAATAATGCCCAGCATTATGCATAGTTACAGGGAGAACATACACATTAGCCATATAATATGGGTATTCCAAGATGGCGACCGCGCAAAGGATTTGTACTTTGAATAAAGTTTTTTTTAAAAAGCAGAATAGCCTGAATAGACTCACAAGCGTAACGTCAACTTGGCGTGCGTAGGCAGCTCGGGATAAAAAGGGAAAAATGGAAGCTGGGGTTTGAATCACAAATCACGACTGAGGCAAAACTTTAGGGGACGCGAGTTTGTCGGAATAAGGAGGTAAGAAACTGTGGGTCATATAGACTATGGGTGCCATTGAGCAGGTCCTGACTTAATGTTTGATAATGGTAAAATACATTAAGTCTTAATGTTTCTCTTAGTTAAACATATGACGGCAGGGTGGGTGGCTCATTGAGACCAAAATGTGATAACTGCCTCATTTACGATATGAGACAGAGGACTGGGGCACATATAACTGTACTAATTGTAATGTACGTTGATCCATGAATATATGGGTTAACCTGGAGCTTTTTATTACACGCAGCCACAAACGAGGTACCCTATTGTTAGGAGTTACGGGAAAACATTGATACCCGCTACTGGAACAGGAAACGCGACTGAGGGTGTTTTTTGTTTTAACAGACCTAATTATTTCGGATTGAGGTCTTGAGTTTACTTACTTAAGGTGAGGAGGGTCGACATTTTTTATGTAATATAATGTAACTTAGCCTCTATTATGTCAACTATAGTGAATTAAAAACTAGATCTATGTTGAGACTTGAAGTAACTGTGCTAAAAAACTTTCTTTAGGGGTCTACTACCTTGGAGGCTTACTAAATCTCCAGAGTTAAACCTCTTTTATAATGAAGATTTGATATTGAAAAAGACAGAGGTAACAGATTACTTAAGCATACCTACACAGTTCTCCCCAAGCACTCAATTATATAATAACAGTGTCTGTAAGAGATAAGCATTCAAATAACATAGTCAACAAAATCCAAATGACACAGTCACAGAAATCCTTGATCCAAATATTGATCCAATAATCCAGATCCTCGTATATTCAGGTAGATTTATTTTTCAAAGTTCATATCCAAATAGCAATCTTCGTTTTTCCAATTCAATATCCAAATTACAGCAGCCAACACGTGTTTCGTCGTGCTGGGTAAAGCACAATGACTTCCTCAGGGCTTTATTTTCTTCAAAATATCTCAAATATCACTCCAAATTCCTACGCCAGATGATTCCATAAAAATATCCGTCTGAGTCAAGTCCAGCGTTGTAAATTATATCCTCCAAAATTAATATTCATAAATCCAATAGTACCGTCAAGCATTCCCCATATCTTCAATTGGAACGAGCACCAGTCAGCCTCAGTTCCTGCGGTAGTCGGCGTTCTAGGTAGAACGCCGACTACCGTGGGGAACTGTTGATACACACGACCCGTTATATTTATGGTCCACATATTGGAGTGATTGTTGTGATCGAGTGGGCAGGAACGGAGGCTGACTGGTGCTTGTTCCATTTGAAGATATGGGGAATGCTTGACGGTACTATTGGATTTATGAATATTAATTTTGGAGGATATAATTTACAACGCTGGACTTGACTCAGACGGATATTTTTATGGAATCATCTGGCGTAGGAATTTGGAGTGATATTTGAGATATTTTGAAGAAAATAAAGCCCTGAGGAAGTCATTGTGCTTTACCCAGCATGATGAAACACGTGTTGGCTGCTGTAATTTGGATATTGAATTGGAAAAACGAAGATTGCTATTCTGGATATGAACTTTGAAAAATAAATCTACCTGAATATACGAGGATCTGGATTATTGGATCAATATTTGGATCAAGGATTTCTGTGACTGTGTCATTTGGATTTTGTTGACTATGATATTTGAATGCTTATCTCTTACAGACACTGTTATTATATAATTAAGTGCTCGGGGAGAACTGTGTACGTTTTTAGATTCACCTTGGGGGATCGTGGTGGGTGTTGTATGGTAACCACACCTTCCCCCTTGGTAGCATCGGGATGACTTAGGTTCTTGGTAATGTTTTTTCCCCCTATAATTTGCTGAGCGCCTGTCTTTCTGTTGGTTACCACTTTGTAACTTAAGCATACCTAATTGATTGTGTGCATAAATAGAAAGGAGTAATAAGAGTCCTTTAACATTATAGATCTTATGAAAATCATTATCCAACCTCAACCATCAGTCGTAGTGACCTGAAAACCTTAAAACTGAGTGCAGCTGCACCCGTGAGTTCCTTTTTTTAAAAATGGCAATCAGTGCGGTTTGGATTGAGTGTGTCTGCTTACCTTGGTGAATGTGAGTAATGAATTTGGTTTTATAATTGATTCCCTCTGTGTGGATGGTTGAAGCACTTATAAACCGAGAGGTATATGCTAAAGCAATTTGGATTAAATGAAATGAGATCGTATTGTAAAGGAATTGCATTAATCAAATAAGCTTTAAACTGTAGTATACCCAAAAGCTGTTTAATGTCCATGTAGTGACACACATGCTTATTTTGTTTTCTATTTGTACTATAGGTTTGACACAAGGATGATATATGATCCTTTTTAATATAAGAGGAGAAAAAAAGTTAATGTCTTGAAGAAGGTGGTCCTATTGCGAATGTGCCACTGAAACGCGTCAACGCCCACAATATAAGTTGTTTTAAATTTGGAAGAGTCAGCATCAAGCTACAGACAGGAAACTTAGAGCCATGCTCTATGCTGCCTATGTATATAGCTGAATTACCATGCAGAAGACATAGTGGATTGTCTTTGTATATTCTCCTTTTTAGCTGTGTTTTTAGAGTATTTTATCTTTAATGCATATGAATATATGTGCTTTTTAATGATGTGAATATTTTTCTTGTGTGTCATATACATTTGTACAAAAAAACTTTTTTCACTGATTAAAATATAGCAATAATTTGACTGAAATAAGCAGTCAACTTATAAGTGCCCTAATCATTGATGAGTATGATATGTGTGGAATATAAGTATGGTAGGTTGATGAGTGTGACTTGTTGAATATAGGTCCCATCCAAAGGGAACATTTCATTTAACTTGACAGTTACCGGGTGCTCTATGCCTTTGGATTAAAGAGCCCCCTCTCCTTGATTTCGAGGTCATTGCATATTCCTACAACAGTAGGGGAAAGTATTCTTTAAAGAGACCCCAACATTTTTTCAAAGGATCTGTAGTGCACTTGGACAATTTTACTGGCACCAGTAATCCTCTCGTTTGAGGTGCATCCATATAGTTTTTTGGGATAAGAGATGTGAGCTTATGCTCCAAAAACCCGTATTCTGTTGCGATATAAGCTTATATTCAATAATATTTGAATTCTAGTAATTTCAGCACGTGAAGTTGTGTTTACAAAAATTGAAACATCTGATGTTGTTTACCACGTCATTTGATGCAATATCGACTTGTACGCTATCAATAATGAATTATGATGAATTCAGCACTCGTCTTTTTTTTTTTTAATGATCAAGACATCCGGTAATATCTAGCACGTCATCTTTGTCATGTTGTAGGCATCTCGTCTCCAAAACGTGGTGTCTCCCACAATCAGTCCCTGCTGTCAAGTACCCTAGAATGCCCTGCACTTCCCACACTTGCAGTCCAGTCCTTGAGTTAGCAACGGGTGTAGAATGTGCTGAATGTGGTTTTTGGAGTACTCTATCATGCAGGGTCCTAATTCCCCACCTGTGAGTTGAAAGTGAACGAATAGGGGTGGACTCGCGGAGTACCACTCAGCAGAATTCTTTGGAGTTCCATGAAAACTCTGCGAGATTCTTCGCAGCTTCGTGAATGGGTAGAAATCGACACGTCACGCTTTTCACGATGATTTTTAGCAACGGGAGCTTGTTCTGCATGAAAAATCAGTGTGAGCGGCTCCACAAGGTGTGCCATGGGTGCTGCTTCTCAAGCTGGTTTTGCTACCACTCGAGAGGCAGCTTTCTTACTGCAAACGGTCGCGCCCGCCCACATTGGGAATACCTTGCCGGGTGCCTTCCTAGCATACAATAATCAGACTAGGGTGCGCCACTTCTCGCTTGGCAGATAAAACCCCGCCACGTGGAAGTTGGTGGGATTTGCCAGTACTTCATGTTAAATGCGTAACCCGGAATGGCCAAAATTCAGCCAACTCCACCGGTGGAGCAGAATTTGTAGCTCACCTCCAATAACTACCCCCTTAGTGAAAATGACGCATCTCTGAGTTTATCTACATACAACTAATATGGATCCTGTTTGAGTTACATTTTATATGATGTGCTATGGATTAAAACTAAAAATATATATATTTTTAAATTAGCCTGTTTTTTCAATCTTCAATATCTTTTTGCAGTTATTTACCTCTTCAATACAATAAAAAGTCAATATTTACTACTTTTTGAAGTACAACACTCTAACAACATTGTAATTTTTGAAATATCATTTATTTCATTAAAGTCCAGTATCACTTCCCTTACTAAGCTTCAAGTGTTGGGGAGGCTGCAAGTGCCTTGCACAGACAGAAGGTACGAGACATAAAAAAGCAAACTGGATTAACTGAAAATTCTGGAGGTAATGCAATGTTAAGGTTGCAAACACTCTAAGTATGTATGCACCAAACAAATAAACAGATACATTTTCATTAACCCTACTGCTATGTGATATACAACACACATCATCTCCACACAGGTAATGCTATTGTTACAATGCAAAACAAAAACTAAATTCAGGTAGAAATTACCCACAGAGTACAATGCAGCTATTAACTCAACCAGCAATTATATTGTTCACGTCGTCACGTGACAAAATACATGGCTACACTCATTATGTCATGTATGACATGACTGATGACATCTCTAAAAGACAAAAATTATGAAAAAAGGATACACCACTTTAAAGGGCTACTGGCATGATCATGTGACCATGCACACCTGAGATGAAGCAATCAGGCACAATAAGGCACCCAACAGGGAGCTGCCTGGTCATATTTCTGCACGGTTAGGTACCTGGTCACACACAATTTATTATTCACAAATTGAATATTAAAATCCAGTTGGGATTTTCAGAATGACCAAGAAATATACATATGACTGTCAGTGAAATTAATTTCAGTGCATTTTTTCTCAGAAATATCTAATATGGTTGTACTAAAAAATACATCAATAGTTCATCACTGTTCAGTATTTTGTCTGTCAGTGGAAACATTACAGATAATGATATATCAAACTAATCCTATACATTTGACCATACGGAAACCTGACCCTATTTCCTTGACTGCGTTGAGGCATGATCACTTTCTTTAGGCTGTAGCATCCAGGCCACAGGTCTTTAATGATGTTACAACCTCACTCCATACTTTGATTGTGTAGCAGCCTATTTATCCCTCATTTTTTCCAAGTATACATACATCTTGATTGGGTAATAACTTTGACCTAAACACTTAATGGTGTGACATCAATGTTTAATATGTTAGCTACCTTGTCCTTTGTCTTTGGTGTTGTACAAGGGCGGCTCTTCCGCTAAGGCGGAGGAGCGTCGCCCCACTGCTTTAAAGCAGTGCAAAATAAAAGTAAAATGATAATAACAGAACGTCCGTTAGTATAATTTATTTTTAGTACTGCAGTTGCACTGCTGTGCAGCCAGGTTCAGGGCAGGGCTGCCTCCCCTGACGTCGAGACCGGAGGAGGAGTGGTGGAAGTGCGCATTACATTTTGGCCGGCCATCTCGGGCCGGCGAAACCATCATGTGCACTGTGCATGTTCTGCATAGGCTGTGTTATACAGCCTTAGTGGAGAACATGCCCAGCCTCCCAGTCCCTCTCTGAGTGCTGAACCACGGCCTCAGACCTATTACCCCCAGGTCCCTTATGTCCTCGGCCCATTCAGAAACTTATGGAGATAACCATCTTCCAGACAGAAAATAAAAACAAGAGGAATGCTGGGTTATCCCTACTGCCCCTCCCCCCGGGAGTATAAAGGTAGGATCTACCCAGCAGCCCTCCTGTTCTTTTTTTCTGTCTTCGACAGAATGAGTTGCTGGATGCTGTTGGTGATGTTGAGCTGCACCTGCTCCTGCTGGGCTTGGGTGGCGTGCAGGCTCTTCTGGCTCCTCCTGCCCGGCTGCCTGGCTTCGCGGGCAGGGGTGGTGTTTCCTGATGTGTATGCCCCCCGGCCTGCCGGGCTTGCTGGGGGGTATTACTTCTTCGCGGCCGTGGTTCCGGTTTTCCGGCCCTTTGCGGCTGGTGCGCCGCCCCCCGGTTCCTTCCGGGTCGCTGTGCGCGTCTCCCCGAGCCTGGCCGGGTGGGAGACGCGCTGCGCTTGATGGTCGATCCCGGATCCGGCTGTTGGTGTGTGGGGGCCTTGCTGATGCTGCTCGGGCCCCCGCTCCGGGTGAGTCCCGCTTTTGCGGTAAATTTTCTCCCTCTGTCTGTGGCTTTGTTTGACTGTTTGGTAGCTCGACAGGTTGGGCGCCCACGCCAGAGTTCTGTGTACTCTCTGTTGGTTGCAGGTTCGAATCCCGGCGCGGCCCGCCCCTTCTGCCTCCTTGCAGCATCTCGAGGCTGCAGCTGCTGCTGTCGCATGCCTGGGAGCGTGGTGCTCGGTGTCGGGCTGCGTTTCTCTTGCTCCCCCGGTGGGTGCTCGGATGCGGCATGTCTTGTTCCGGAGTGTTCCATGGGGTGCCGGAGCGTGTGGCGTGACTGCCATAGCTGCGGTCTTTGGGGCTGGTGTCCCGAGTTCGTTCCTCGGCATTGGTTCCACTTCCTGTGCTGGTCTCTTTGCCTTTCTAGTTCTGTCCTCTTCGCTGCAGGCCCTGGTCCCGGAGCTGCCTGTGTGTGTGGGCGCTTCGCTGCTTGCTGCCCTGCGCCCCTTCTGCTCGCCTCCTCTTGGTCGTTCTTGGAGGGGGGTGTGCGACGGGGGCTTGTTTTTGGCCTCTGCTGTTGATGTTGAGTGTCGGCTGGGCCGCTGCTCTGTCCCTTGCTCTCCTGGGCCTGGGTCTGAGAGGGGGGGGTGTGCTGCCTGCCGCAGTGGTGGGGCTGCTCTGTCCCTGACACTCTGCCTATCTTGCTCTTTCGGCTTGGACGGACGACATGGCGGTGGGTGGTCCAGGTTCTAGTCTCAGCGGGGACGCTCTTCCTCCTATGTTTCTGGGCGGACGGCTGCCTCTGCCGTCTTTGGTGCTGCCACCCTTGGTTCGTGCCTCCTATCGTCTCGCCACGCTTCCGAGTGCGGCGCTGGGCTTTGGGTCTCGGTTTCTGGGGTGCTTTCCTGGGCCCGGGTCTGGAGGGGTGTGTGCGCTGCTGCCTGCCGTGGTGGCTGGTTGGGCTGTTCTTTGGCCCCTGTTTTGTTCTGGGTCTGGTGGCTCTGTGGTCCTCTTCCCTTCTGGGTGTGCGGTTTCCTTTGGCCTTCCTGTGCACTTGTTGTGCGGGGGTCTGTGTGAGTAGCTGTGCGGGGTGCTTTCCTTGTTCTCATTGCTGCCTGTTCCGCTGCGGCTGGGTGTGGGTGCCTTTCTCCTTGTTGTGGGCTCCTCACTGCCGTGATGCTGCTCGTCCGCCTCCTGGGTTGCCTTGGCTGGCGCTTCCTTTTGCTGTGTTGGTGGGCGCTTTGCCCTCTGTCGGTCCTCCGGTCCCCTGTGCGGCGTTTGGTTGGCCTCCGCTCTGGCGGTTTTGCGCCTCTGTTTGGTGTCGGGGCTTGCTTGTGGGCTGTGTGCTGCCTTCCCTTTTGGGGTTTCCTGCTGCTGCTGTTTCAGGGGTCCGCGCTACATTCGGCTGGCCCCGGTTCTCCGGTGGTGGACGTTCTGTGGGTCTGTTCCCTTGGTTCTCTTCTTCGAGGGTTCCCCTGCTCTTGGCGCCTCTGGGGGTGTTTGCCCTTTCTGTTTCTGGCTTGGGTTCCGGTCGCCTCTGTGGTGGCTGGTTCTTTTTGCTGCTCCTGCCTGTGCTTGCTCGTGGGTTCCCTGTGTGGTTGGGGTTTCCCTGCCTGCTGGTTTGCGCCTTGCCCTCTGGTGCTCTGGTGCCGGTGTCTCTTCTTTTTTTGCTTCGGCGGCCTGTTTGGGTTGCCTTCTGCTCCGGCTCTCTGCCCCGTCTGGTGGTGGGTCGTTGTTCCTGCTTCTTGGGCCACTGCGCGGTGGGTCCTGTGGGCTCCCCTCGTTCAGGTTGGCCTGCCGTCCTGTTCTTCCTCGGTGGTCTTGCCTCCTCTGCGGGCTGGCTGTTGTGGCCTCTGCCCTGCTTGGGGATCCTGGTTCTTCCCTTCCGGGTTCCTGGTCCTCACCTTCTTTGCCTTGGCTGCGCCTGGTTCCTCTCGTGGGTGCCGTTGGTTCTTTGGGGTGCTCTCTCCCCTCTGCCTCTGCTTGGGTGGCTTATGCTGCCTTGGGTCCGGCTGTTCTGTTCCTCCCGGCCTGCGCCTGTTGTCGGGCGTGGTGCGTGGTGGGGGCCTGCTTGGTCCTTCTGGTGCTGTGGCCTTCCCTTTGCTGGGTTCTGCTGTTTCCTGGCATCCCCTCCTGTGTCTGCTGTGCTGTCTGCCTGGGGCCTCCTGGCGGCTGCAGGGTCCTGTCATGCCTCCTATTCTCGGGGTTGGTGTGTTGTTCCCACGCTCCGCTGTCTGCTCGGTGGCTTGGCTCTGGCCTGGTGGGTTTCTGCCTGGCCTCCTGGAGCTGCGGGGTACGCTTGGCTTCTTCCTTTGGTTTTCTTCCCTGCCTCTTCTGGTTTTGGTGATGGAGCGGGGTGGCCGTTGTTGTTGCCTATCCTGGGCCTGTGGGTTTTTGGCTCGCTGGATGTCTGCTGGGTCTGCCTCCCGGCCTGCCGGGCTTGCTGGGCGGCATGGCTTCCTCCTGGCCGGTGTTCCGGTTTCTCGGCCCTTTGGAGCGGGGGCGCCACCTCCCCGTTTCTTCCGGGTCGCTATGCGCGTCTCCCCGTTGCTTGGGCGTGTGGGAGGCGCGCTGCGCTGGTTGCTGTGGCCTGCGTTTGCTTCTGCTTGGCTTTCGGCCGTGGCTTTCTGTGGTGGCCTGTTGCCTTGGGCTTCCTCCCTGTTGGCTCCTGTTCTGGGCTGGTCTGCCTTCTGTTTGTGCGTCCTGCTCTGGGTTGCCTGGTTGTGCTCTTTCTGCGGTCCTGGGCTGCCTGGTGGAGTCTCTTCTGGGAGTTTCGTGGGTGGCTTGGCACTTCTTTGCGGGTGCCCTGTCTGCCTGTGGGGTGACTGGTCCCTGTGTCGTGGGGTTCCGGTTGCTTGTGGGTGTGGTGTGTTCCGGTCTGGTTCTTGTTTCTGCCCGTCATGCTGTTGCCTTCTTGTTTTCCCTTCTTGCCTCTTCTGGGGTTCGTTGGGGCTTCGGCGGGGCTGTTGGCTCTCGGGCCTGTGCTCTGTTGGGGTCTTGCCCTCTTTGTCCTTCCCTTGTTTTGGGTTGGTTCTGCGGGTTGCTTTAGCTTCGGCTTTGGCTTCCTGTCTGTATCCTTGGTTGCGGCTTTTCGCCGTGCGGGGTTCGTCCCCTGTGCTTGCCCTGCCTTGGGTCTTGCCGGGCTGTGGGATGTGGTTTGCTTGTGCTTTCCTCCCTGGCTGCGGTTGCTTCTGTGAGGTCCTCTGGGGTGGTTTTGCCTCTGTCTCTCTGGCCTCTGGGTTTCTGCCCCGGCCCTTTGCTTGGGCTGTTTGGGGTCTTTGTGCCTGGCCTTTTTCTGGTTTGGCTTGGCTTGGCTGTGGTTGTTGTGTCCTTCGTGGTTCCCTTGCTGTTGTCTTGGGTCCTCCGGGTCCTTGGCCCGTCCGGTTGCACTCCTGCTTTGGTGTTCAGGTTTGCCTTCTTTGGGCTGTTGATTCCTGCTCCCGTTTCCTCCGCTTTGGCTGGAGTTCTGTTTTGGGGTTCCTGGGGTTCCTTCGGTTCCCTTTCCTCTTTTTCCGGGTCTCTTTGTCCTGGTTGGTTGCCCTTGTTGGTTCTTCCTGCTCGGGTTTCCTGGAGGTGCTGGTTCCCTTTGCCTTGTGTCCTCGTCTTGCGGGACCTGGTGGCTTGGCTTCCTGGGGTTTGCTCTTCGTTCCCTGGTGTCTGGGGTTTCTCTCTTTCCCTGGCCTTGGGCTCGGTCTTGCCTTCCGGGTCGGGTTCTGGTGGGCTTCCGCTGTTCTTCTTTGTTGGGCCTTTGGTTCCTCTGGTCCGCTTGTCTCCTGCCTGTTCTGGCATGGGTTGTCTTCTTCTGCCCGTTTCTGGCTTTTTGGCCTGGTGGCTCTTGGCCTTTCTCTTTGTTTGGCCTATCTTCTGCTGTTGTCCCCTTGCCTGTGGTGGCTTGGGTGTCTGTGCTCTCCCTGTCGCTGGTTGGCTGTCGGGTGTTCCTGCGGTGGGCTGGTTGGCCTCTGTGGTGGCCGGTCTGGTCGTCTGGCTGTGCGCCCTTGCTCTTGTTGGGTGTCTGCTGGTCTGGTGGGGGTCCCTCTTGTCGGGGGCTCTGCCTGGGGTTTCCCCGGTTCTTCCTTTTTCCTTCTGCGGTTGCTGCCTTGGTGTGGTTTCCTGGGTTGGCTTCTGTTGGGTTGGGAAGGCCGGCTTTTCTGCTTTGGTATTTCTCCATAAGTTTCTGAATGGGCCGAGGACATAAGGGACCTGGGGGTAATGCTCTATTACTTACCGGTAATCTTCATTACTCCTGGTCCCGTTGTCCTCGGCCCATTCATACGCCCCTCCCTCCCTCCCGGGCGGCCGGCCTTCCTGTCTGGGCTTGTTTGTACAGGAGGGCTGCTGGGTAGATCCTACCTTTATACTCCCGGGGGGAGGGGCAGTAGGGATAACCCAGCATTCCTCTTGTTTTTATTTTCTGTCTGGAAGATGGTTATCTCCATAAGTTTCTGAATGGGCCGAGGACAACGGGACCAGGAGTAATGAAGATTACCGGTAAGTAATAGAGCATCACAACACTGCCTTGTGATTGGTCAGGGGAGTCTGGGGGCTTCCTTGTTCCTGCTTGGAGGAAAGATGGGGGCTGGTGACGGGGATCACCAGATAAGTTTACTTTTCTTTCTTTTTCCTCCTAGCCCACCCCCCCACCTCCTCTCACCCCCACCACCATTCCCTTTCACCCGCCACTGGTGTCGCATCAACCAGTTCACATAGTTTTGAGGTTGTTGTTTGCAGTATGTTGCTGACAATGGTTTAGACTGCCAGTATTTAATGAGCTGCTAATGATTCTGGCCGCTAATGATACTGGCCAATGGTGATACTAAGCTATTAATACGGTTGAGCCACAGGACGCGATGCGCGAAACTCAGCGACTGCTGAAACTGACCTACTCTTGATGCTGAACTATTGATTACAACATCCCATTCCCTAAGGGACCCTCTCTTTTTAGAGGAGGTGCAGCTTTTCGTGCCTGTCTTTGTTTGCTTCTCTCCTCTGAGAGTGCGCTTCAAGTGAATGGACGTTGCACAGAATTTCATCAAGCATTGCTCAGCCCAGAGAGTTGCAGAGATGCTTTGTCATAATTCAACAGATCAGGTAGCTCAGTGACTGAAGTTACAGCCTGAGGCTTCCTGCCCTGCATGAGCCTACAGAGTTGTGCCCCCCTCCTCTGACCCTCACTACACTGCCACATCTTTAGTTTATACTACACTGGCTTGTTTCTCCTTAATTCAGTGCTTTAAATGGGCTGGTACTGAGTACCGGCACTTTTTTATTTTGAGAATGAGAGTACCTGCACTTTTCAAGGGAAATGTAAATTTTTTAAGTGTAGTGTACCAGCACTTCCGAGAAACAAGCAGGTACTCTGGTATAGAGTACCTCCACTTCTATTTTTCCATTTCAAGCACTGCCTTAATTCACCCACCACATTCCGCTCTCAATTAACTTCTTCTAAATTCTAAGAGACATTTTAATCTATGCACCTAACAATAATTCCCTTCCCATCCTTTTTAAGCATGTTTGCAAATGCCCCGTGTCCTTTCGGCTCTTGCTGTGCACTTTCCCCGAATGTTAGATATTGTGTACTGTTCACACAGTGACGGTTCACATCAGCAGTAGTTGCATTTTGCTGATCCAGCATTGCTCTGCTTCTTCCTCTCTGCCGAATATCAAAGGGTGAGACGTCTGGCAGATGGACCCTGGCTAGTGATACCTATTGTGTTTCTTCTCTGCCACTCATGTGACACCCGGGGAACAATCCCTGCTGTTTGACTCCTGTTTAAATTGAGTATGAGGCTGCCCGTGGCCCACCGCAGCCCACGCAGGAGGCCCACATAGGAGGGTGGCCACCTTAGTGCCACATGAGTGCACAAACCCGACTGGGCTAGTGTTTGGACCCCCCGTGGGGTCCGGCGCTACTGCGTCATTTCCGGCGCACCAGTGGGTGGGATGGCAGGTATATCTACCTCCCCCGCCCAACTGGTGATTCTTTTCGTGCCGAGGCATCAAGCCGTCTGGTCTTGCATCATGCTGGTTTCATCCCCTGTCTCGCGATCAGTAGCTGGCCTCCTTGGTGTTGCTGCGGTGAGTCAAACCCCCCCCCCCACACCTCTATGCTCCTGGAGGAACAACAGCACCCTTCTAGTCCTTCAGGCGGTTGAAACCTGAGCAACTGGGGGCTTTCCTGGATAAGCTCAGCCCCCTCAAGGGGCATGAGTAAGTGGGTGGACTGGTGGTCCACAGGATGTATGGGGTAACCCCCCAAAATGATTAGCACCGATTGGTTATGCCACGGTGCAATTTGGTGGGCAGTCAGCATAGGGGCTGCCTGCCCTTGGATCGCCCGTAAGTTGATCCACCATGTTGGCATATTTCTTATGCAAAATAAACCTGCAGAAATGTTTTCTCCAACAACTAATGTGCCTTGTGTGTTCTTTATAATGGTATTACTGTGTTTGCAGGTTGGGTGTGTTTCCGATATTAGCACTATGTAATCCGACTGCAGGGAATGGGGTCGAGGCGGGCAGAGTGAAGCTGTGGCATCCACAGGTGACGACAAGGAACTTTTAACTTCCTCACAAATTGCAAAGATCCCTAATTTTACTTAACTCTGCAGACAAAATAAAGCTTCACCCACACACAATCCTGACATGGGTGTGCTCATGATTGTGACTTTGGATGGCCAGAGCCTGGTATTATTTAGCTCTGTGAGAGCCATTGGTCCACCAGGCGTGAAGGGCCGCACTAGAAACCCCTCACAGTGTGGTAATGTTCACAGTGGAAAGACGTTGGCCCTCGTTTAATTTTTTTCAAATGTTGTCTTTAAAACTCACTGCCCGTTTATCAAATGACATAATCCCTTTTTTCGCACTGCCATGATTTCCTTGCCTTTTAATGTATAACTTCATTTTGTCACTTTTTTTCTCTTTTTTTCGCTAGTATGGGCCAATGTTTCTTCTTAAATGCTATCCCCAGAGCAATATTAATAGCTATTTCAAAGACATTTTGGGTATTTGTATCAAAATATGTTATGATTTGGGGCAATTGTGATTTACTTTTTTGAGTTTTATATAAATCATGAATAAAATCGAAATCAAGGTAAATTAACCAGAACACTTTCTATAATTCAGAGTGGTATAGACTGCATAGGCCATCTCTAATTTTTATGCTATGTAAGTTGTGAATATCATATTTAATAACAAACTGTTCCTTTTGAATGTGTTTCCAGGTAGTCCTCGAGCCTCATTTCCATTTCCATTTCGGATTACAAACGTGTTTCCCTTCCACTTTGTGGCTTTTTCAAGGCGCTTAACTTTTTCACCAGCCTAGGGCTCGACTCGCGGACCTGATAGATCGAGGTGAGCCTATCGCTCGTGCGCGCTTATTCCTGCATTTGCCTGCACCTACTAAGCTATGAACATTGTGTGCGTATATGTATATGCATGTTGTGCACACTAGGATGGCAAACTTGAAAAAGTCTTAGTGAAAAAGTGGATAAATCCGGTTTCCAGGGAGTTTAGGCATCACATGACAAGCTTTGTCAGTGTTATGAATATCTATATGGTTGTTATGCCTACATACAGCTTGGCCTGTAGAGTATATTTTGTAAATACATTAAAAAAGAGCACACTCAGCTTGTTCAAGTACAAGTGGCCCTTTAATAATCTCTTATAGTTACTCTATCTTGTCGTTACAGCTGGAGCGGCGGCTTTATCAGCTCTTTCCTTTTTCCATGATCCGCGAGGTTCATAGACTCCATTGATTTACTATTGATCAATTTGTGTTTTCATGGAGGTGTCACTTCACCACCAGTCCGCTTGCTTAGCAAACAAAAGAGGACAGGCGGCTTGTTGGAAAGCTGTCTATCAGATGCTGCCAGACCTCCCCACAGCAAGATACCGTCTTCAATGAAGTGCCCAAATCCAGCGGCTTAGTAGTGTGATCCTCAGTGAGTCTGTGTTGCGGGTTCTGATACTTGCAGTGGCCGGGCATTTAATGAATGAAATGTCTCACTCTAAACACATTTTATTTTCAAGTACAGATCTCTGCTCTTATTTTGTGCTTAGATTTCAGTGCACAGAAAAAAGAAATTAAAGGTGAAAACACTGAAGTAGAAAAACACAGGAGATGCCAAAAGTAGAAATTGCCCTTCCGCGTATGGCTAGACTTGTCTATTGAATTAATAGAAGGAGAAATGACATACAATAAATTTCATTGCGGATCATTTGCGCAGTTGTTGATCAATCTCAAAATAAGACTGTATTCTACTATTCAGTGGAAAGATGAATCCAGCCATAACGGTTGTCAATTTGCCAACATAGCCATAAGGTAAGGGTTACCTGTTTGGCAACAAGGCAACCTCCAGTCCTACCTCGTAGTCACTCGCAAAATTTCTGGGAGGTCCCCAGTACCAAATTATGATCCGAGATTCTCATTCCAGGGTCCTGCTCTCAGAAATTTTCTCTTGTATTACCTCGGACTATCTTGCATTTAAACCTCATTTCGTAATTCTCTGAAAAACACCTCTTATAAGGAAATACAATGGTCTGTGCCGAAAGACCCTAAGGGATATTGAATGCCTTATATTTCTAATTAGAAGTACAAACGTACACAGTGCCGGACGGGCCGTAGCAGGCAACGGGCATTTCCCTGGGACGCTGGCAGGGTGGGTGCCGATTTTACAGTGGAGGGAGCGATTTTTGTTATCGCTTTTTGCAGCAAATGCTGCTATATCAGCCACAGTAACAAAAGCAGCAGGGGGGTTGGTCCGTCAAAATTGCCAGGGCTGCTCTGGGTGCGCAGTCCGGCCCTGAACGTACACACAGAAGTGAATTGTATAACTTCACATGGTCTTTCCTTATCTGTGTTCCTTTCGAGCTACATAACATACAATAAATATCCTATATGCTTTGCCATTCTCATTCCTACCTCTTTAATGAAGGTGCTTATAACACATAACATGGCCAAAACATAACCAGGGGACCTCTAGTTGACTTCAACGAGCAGTGGTACGTTTTCCAGTAGTGACCACGGAATAGGCACAAATGGACCAATTCACAAAATGGATTTGTAGTATGTAAAGCAGTACTACAATCAGGCGGGCAACTAGAGCCAAATTACGGGGGGGGGGCTGAAAAATATTTCGGGGGGGGGGGCTAATTCTTCCAACCATAGACAGAGTGGCTGTAAGAAAGGGAAACATCCTTTACAACGCAACTTTTACCACGCAGTGCCTTTACGATGCAACTTTTACAACGCAAATCATTACAACGCATTGCGCTGGGGGGCGCTCTAGGATAGGGAATAGATTTAATTTACTATCCAACACCTTCCCTACTATCCACGGGGACTGGAGTTGAAATAGTAAATTAAACTATTCACTATCCAGCACCCCAAAGCGCTGTGCGTTGTAAAGGCATGTGTTGTAAATACCGCGTTGTAAAGGCATGCGTGGTAAAAGCATGCGTTGTAATGTCATACATCCTGTAAGAAAGGGTGAAAACACAACAAAAGCCTGATTTACAAGTAAATGGTCTTTTAAAGACCTGTTAAGTACTCGGGTGCGGCTGCAATTAGATGGTCGCCAGCCCGCAAAGCTGTGTCAGCCCGGGCTGACACACACGACGGGGGGGCTGAAGCCCCGTGAGCCCAATGGGTGTTGCGCTCCTGACTACAATTGTACTACTCACATACCACAAAGTACTACTCACAAACCTATCTGCCTCTCCTATCTTTTCTGCGGGGAGGTCCCTGCCTCGTGCGCATGTTAAACTCTACCTCTCCACCATGTTGAAAAGGACTTTCTAAACATCAGGACTTTTTGGTAGTACCTTTGGGACGTGAGTTCCCAAGCCACATTCCCGTTGGGGTGTGCTCGGAGAGCGAAGACGAAGCACATGTTCTTTATAAGTTCTTTAGAAGTCAAAGAAAACCTGAAGACCCTTTCAGAGGGAAACCATTACAAATACTGATAAAGTAGACATTTTAACGTTAAAAAATGTAAACAGTAACACAATTTTAAGATATTTCCATCCCAATAAGACACTGGAATTAAATTTTGGTTGGAACAACCCCGGGGGAGCTAGAGGTACTAGTAGCCCATACTAGTAGCCCATTCCACAGTCATCTGGGAAAGTTGCCCGGTGAACAACCAGTGTACTTTTAGACCATGTTGGGCACCTTCATCCGGATTTGAAGCGTAACAGAATGGTGGCGAATTTGCTGGAGAACGGGGATAAAAATGTTTGAAACAATAAAGACACCAATATTCTTGAGTTGTCGTAATCTTCAGTAAGGCAAATGTCTTTATCATTTGCAAAGCTCTCTCTGTTCATTGCTTGTTGCCGTAGACGAGTCAACTTCTGAATCATGTAACTTTGATATTGACTGCGGCTACCTAACTTCAGTCTAAGGGTGCTTGATGTACACCATATTTTAGGATAAGCAACAATAAGGTAAACTGTCTGCTCTCATTATACGGTTTGGGCGTAATTGGGAATTTCCATCTAAAAGTATATTACAAGAGCAACTGTTATATTGCGTGCAGTTTTCCAAGGTCACAGTTCGCTAGGTAATATCTACCCTACAATTTGGTTGCTACCTGGCATAACTTGTATAGTAATAAATATTTTGCAAACAATTTAATAGCTTATAGGACCAAAATTATACTAATGCCATAATTTTGCATCCCGGATTCGCAGATCCCGCTTGTTCAGTAATTTCATGTGTAAGTTCACTGTATCTGGAGTAAAATCACTCCTAGAATGAGGGCCCTACTATATGTAAATGTATCCAATGGGATTGTCCTAAAAACTGTCCTAAAAATCTGGCATGGATCCGACCCTCCTGCATCTGATCAAAGGTGCTCAACAGTGACTCGGGATCTGGGGACTGACTGCGTGAAATGGGTCTTCTGCTACAGCTAATGTCGCTGATTGAAGAGCGCCATGTCAGCTTGAAAGACTTTTTAAATAGCCTCACGCGTTCCTGCTTACGTGATTCATCTCTCGCTTTCAGATGAGCCTTCTGAAAATAGCTCGCAAGGACAGCAATAAACTGAAGTGTCTGTATTCTGCCAGGAAGCAGAACAGAACACTTCACCTCTTTCCCGCCTTTTCTCTTTGAGGGGGCCAAGGTTTCTTCGCCATTCAGCAGTAACGTCGCCCTGGGATATCTTGTTCAATATGCCCAGCTGTGTGGTTGCCTTGACAACTAAAATGGAGGAAAAAAAGAGTACTTGCCGCTCCACATTACCCTCCCGGTTACTAAATTGCTGTTTACAGCGCCGGAACAAATTGTTTGTTACTCCACCTCATTAAAAATACAAAGCTGCTTTTCGCCACCAATTTATGGGAAGTCATGGTGGGCTTAGAGTAAAATGGAGTGTGCAAATGATAGAGCGCGCGAGGCCACCCGACCAACAGTTTTCGCCGTTTCCGGCTTCAGGGCCCATATACTTTTCAAACCACCATATACCTCGATCAGGTGACTTCACGAGCTCTATCAAGTTGGTGTGTGTGTGTTCCCTGCTACCAAATTTCGGTGCACCCGACTTACCATCCACCGATGCGGGTGCCTAATGACCACAATGAATCAGGGAGCTAGCTGTAAAAGAAAGGCAGCAAAATACAAACCCCACCAATACCATTCAAATACTGTTTAAATGACCACGGACAACTGGAAGTTTTAAAATGTTTATCTAAATTCAATATTTTCTTGCATGAGGTACAGTAAAATAAGGCAATCAATAACCAAGATAACGTAAATCACATAGGCAGAAAGAAATAATGACAGAGTAATCATCAAGGTACTAAATAAAATGTAACGAGAAAATACTATATAAGTCAGTATTATCTAGACAGGGATAGACTAAGTGTGTGTGACTATAGAAGAGCTTATAATGAATAACACGCTTCACTTAAGGTGAAGGGGCCTTTGAACAACCTAGGCAACGAAGTTCTAGACCATATCAGAAAATGACACACTGCTATGCAAAATATAATTTCTAACAAATGAGAAGACATAGGAATAACTTTGCAAAATTATAAATGACTGTTCAATAGTTGCGGAAAGGCATGGAAATATAACATATGCAATGTTGAACTTTATTTAAGCAAAAGTTAGAAATTCAGAAGGTGCAAGAATTTCAAGAGGTTCAGAGTAATATTTACCTAGAAAAGGTGTGGAAACCAAACCCTGGCCACGGGTCAGTTAAGGACAGGAAACCCTCAAGGAAGGATACCCCTCAAAGAACAGCAGGTGCAGAATGGACACCCAGGACAGGACAGGATACCCTCGGAAAAAGGAATCAGGACAGGACCCTCAGGACAGGACGGCAAACCCTCAGGACAGGACCCTCTTCAGGATAGGACCGGAACCCACAGTTCGGAAGCAACGCCTGCGCTCCACCCGCTCTGCAGCTATCGATCAAGACCCCGATTGGGTCAGCGAACTCCCAGCTAAGTGCCTTTGCCAGCACTTTAAGGTTCAGTAGAACCTTAGTCTATAGTCAAATTTGGACAGAGTGCTCCGCAGCGCTCTGTATCTTCAGTCACCTATTGAGTGCGTTGGGTCAGTGACAGGTCAGCTAAACCAGACAAGTCGGACGGTTCACTAGGTGAACCCAGGGTAGATATACAGTTTGGGGACAGTGTACCACCCCCCAATGTTGCAAAGTGTCAGAATCCCTCAATTTCGATTGGTCCTAAGGTAGGGTTTGGGTAACACACCAATCACAATACGCGAATTGAAGCCTTCATTAACATATTTGGGTACCGCCTAGCAGATTTGGGGTTCCCATGAGCTAACAGTAGCGCAACATTACAATGTATCACATAAGGAGCCACATTCGCTGTTCTCGCAGGGCAGAGGTGACTTTCTCAGGAGCATCTCGCCCATCACTGCCAGCTGGCTATGTTCCATCAGCCAAGGTCCCTCGTGCTGCCGAATGTCGCACAGGCGCAGAAGGGACCTCCAATATGGCTCTCCTCTCACTCAGACCCCCATTTCCCGCGGTACATGAAAAGTAAGCGAAAACAAATTAATACATAATAATGTCATTATGAAAACACATCACAGGGTTTGTACTTTTAACTCATCATCAAGAAATAAACTTAATTGCATTAAATGTTAGCTACATTGACACGGACACAAGAGCAGTGGCACGAGCTGTACCACATGATAAGCACAGCTATGAATTACGCATGCGCATAACTTTCCCTCCACTTCTGCAGACGCGTCAGGACACGTGAGTGTGGCTGACGCATGCGCAGTAACTAAAATACAAGCGACGGCCATTTTTAAAAGGACACGGATTAATTCATTAGAAATACACATAGGCAAGCTTCGGGAACTTTACTTAAGCTAAATATAAACGTTAGTAAAACATACACGGGTTACCTTATTACACATAAATGAGGTTCTTGATTTTGGCAAGCCGCAAAATATGCAAAGCTTTGCTTCATCAATCCCCTCTTTGATGATATCTACTATCATCACAAATTATACTGGAACCAGATGCCAACTTTCTTTCACACTTTATAAAGTTCTATTTCTTCCAGCAACCGCTCTAACTTTTCTCTTTCAGTTTTAGCAGGGTGAGAAGTTTTCACCTTTTTGTATATCTGATCATTCACTTCCTCTAATTCAATCTCATCCACACTTCGTTTCACTCCTCTTGCATTTACCTCGTGCTTTTTGGTGCGCTTGCGGTATTTACAGCATAAGAAAATGGAAAGTATAATAAGACCTATAATACCAATTGGCATCAGAATTTTGAATAATAAGCTTTTACCTATGCTAGCAAGCCAATGACCTACATTTGAGAGACCATCTACCAGTCTCTTCCAGGCACTATCAACCTCGAGTGGTTTGAGTTCCTTTGCCAAATTAGTAATGTTTTTCACATATCTTTTGATCTGTACACTTTTATCCGGAATATAAGTGCAACAATGTTGCGCCTTCAACATCCGGCAGACTCCGCCCTCTTTCGCTAATAAGGTGTCAAGAGCAAGTCGATTTTGTAAAACCATTGATCTGATCGCAACCATTTCGGTATTGACCAGCAGAAATCCATGAGCTGTTTCAGTAGACAGCACATCTACTATAGTAGACAATTTGCAAATTCTGTGAGTGTTCAGAACCACTCCCACTCCAGGTATCAGTGCACTGAAAATACTACCCATAATTTCACCTATACTTTCTCTTTTACTACGCACTAAGCCATTAGTATCTTCATTGCTTCCAGCTTTTCCATTCACATGGTATATTTTCGGGAAAACAATGCCAAAGTAGCAGCTCCCATACCAGTGATCCGGCAATTTGAAATAAGCCTTGTCCCCACAAATATAATAAATTCCAGGAAACACAGGCTCTGACCCATTTTTGAAACCCCAACCTCCAATTACCTTGTAATTATGTTCGCATTCACTGGAACCAATGAAAACATTATTATAATAGCTAGTCTTCTCGCGGTGAAGACATAGCTTGCCTTTCTTTTCAAAATCCAGCAACAGAGCAGGACCCGCTCCACCAGATGAGGTGCCTTCCATGTTTTCTGCCCACTTTGGCTTTTTCTGACTTTCGTCATTAGCCTTCTTCTGAATTTTAATTCTCCTTTTCTCTGCCATGTTCAGGAACATCTTTTCCTGCTCACGCAAAGAACAAGTCAAGTTATCTCTGTGTGCGTCTGCTATGTCAATGTTCCCTATAGTCAGAAAGTAGTCTCCCATATATCTTATGGTGTCAGTTTTGGTATGTACAGGATTCAAGTTCCCACGTATAGGAAGTTCAGAAAAGATCACGTCATTGTTAGAGTAATAATACTGTAACGGTCCCCTTTTGTAAAATAAACTAGCTAAAATGCTACAGGAAATTCCATATGTTAATGGCAGATGATGGTATGTCACGCCTTCAGCCACCGAAGTAGGTAGCTTCATGCAGACATAGCAATCTTCAATTTCCATAGTCTCTACATAATGTATTAACAAGTTTGCGAAAACATTCAAATGTGTCCTGTTTTTCATTCCATGATAATGTAGTCCTTTCTCATCTGATGCTTCTAAGTCTCGTTTAGTTTGTCTCAATGCTCTCTCATGTCTTTCTACACTCTGTGTTGTCAGCTCCTCATTGTCAGTATTTACAACTTCAGTAGGGACAATGTTAGTATCTTTACTTACAGCAAAGGGAATGAAAATTGTTAATCCTATCCAGATAACTATCAGCACTACTACACTACATATACACACCTTGCAACACGTCTTAAAACGGCTGCAACTAGGTCTACCATTCACTGTTGAATCAGACATTTTAGCTCAGTAGGAGTGTTCTCACCCCTCTTTTTTACTTTTTACACAACTAGCTTACTTTGTGCAAATTCACGGTGGCTCGTCTTCCTCTTCAGCTGAGTACTCTGGGACAGGTTCTCCGTCGCTTACGTCAGTTATATCAAGATCTTCAAGTTCTTCCAAAACCAGTGTCCATTCAGGAGACTTGTACTTTTTGTTTTGTCTTTTTATCCGCTCACTCCTTCTTTTGGAAGAGTCTTCTTCTTGCTCTGCTATTCTAGCACTTCTTCTTGCTTCTGCACGTTTTTCTTCTACTGTCTTTATCCTTAGTCTCAGTCTTTTTACAAACCTAGGCTCAAGGTTGTTTCTTTTCTTTAGTCTCTTAGTCGGTACTTTGACTTCACTTTCTTTTCTTATTCTCTTATTCTCTTTATCTTGTGGTAATTCTTCTCCACTTTCTTCTCCTACTTCCCTTATCTGACTAGTTCCAGGGCTAGCATCAAATTCTTCTGCCTGGTTACTAATCTGGCCTTGTTCAGGAATATTTTGTTTTTGGCTTTCAATTGTCTCTGTTTCTGTTTCTGTTTCCTGAACCCGTTTTTCTAACCCTATCTGATCCTGTTCAAGCACTTCGATCTCTTGATTTTCTTCTGCTCGAACTATTACTCTATGTCTAGTCTGTCCCTTATCCACATCAGGAGTTAGTGGAGGAGTATCAAACACTTGCTCTGTATCCTGCACTTGTTCAGTATCGGGTACTTGTTCAGTCTTGTTCACTTGATCTGTATCAATCACGTGCTCTGTCCCTGTCTGACCTTCTCCTTCCTCAGTTTTGATTTTAATCTCAAGTGGCTGAGGTTCTTCGCCTGTGCCTTGCCTTTCCTGACTAGTCCACTCTCTACCTTCACTAAGTCGTTCTCTTGTTCTGATAGGATCTTCGGTCAGATCAATCATCGGTATCCATTCTTCTGGCCATATGCTTGGCAGCTCGTCTTCAGCTACTCCTGGCTCAGTTTCCTGGACCTCTTCAGCAGGCTGGATTCTTGGCAGTTCGTAGTCAACTACTCCTGGGCCAACGTCTGCTGTTCCTGCACCCTGACTGGTGCTGGGCTGCTCGTTGTCAGTTGCTACTGGTCTGGCTCCTTCAGGGTCCTCTGCTGGTTGCCCTGGTTCTTCAAATCCTTTGTCTGGCAATACCTTCTGGGTGTGTCCGGCGTGGATCCACTGGGGAACACCTGCGACTTTCACTGCAGTGGTTGTCACCAGGATTACTTGGCGTTTCTTTCCCCACCTTGGTGCCAGACAGCTTGATCGAGTGTGCTTCTTTATTTTGACCCAGTCTCCTGGAACCAAGCTGTGGAGAGGAGTCGTTGGATTGAGGATGCCGTCGTCTCCAATCTGGCGAGAGATAGAACGCACTTGGTCACCCAATCTTCTGCAGTATTCAAGCACCAAATCATCAGTAATACTCAACAGTTTGCTTCCTGGCACCCATGCTTGTCTCATCACTCTTCCCATAATGATTTCATGGGGACTTAGGCCTGTCTTGCGGTCTGGAACACTTCTCAGTCCCATCAGGACCAGGGGCAGGGCCTTCACCCAGGTCATGCCAGTAGCATCTGTCAGTTTTGCTAGTCTGTTTTTGATAGTTCCATTTACTTGTTCCACTATTCCAGAAGCCTCTGGGTGGTATGCACAATGGAGTTTCTGCCTTATTCCAAAGGCCTTACAAAGTTCAGCCAGTATGTCATTCTGGAAATGTCCACCCTTATCTGATTCAATAATGCATGGTATTCCGAACCTAGGTATCAGTTCTTTTAGTAAACACTTCGCTACTGTCAGTGCATCACTTTGAGGAGTGGGGTAAGCTTCTACCCATTTTGAAAATACGCAAACAATGACAAGGACATATCGTTTCCCTTCACAACGGGGCATGGTGATGAAATCAACCTGTATCTTTATAAAGGGACCCCCTGACCTCCCAATCTTGCTCAGTTCAACCATTGTCCTCTTGCCTGGGTTCATCTGTTGACATGACAGGCACCTCTGGCAGAGGGACTCTGCTACCTTCCTGAACTTTTTATTGTACCAAGTCTGTTGAAATACCAGAATCATGGCATCCCTACCAATGTGTGATCCTTCATGTATTAATCTTGCCATTGTGCCAAGCAAGTGTCGGGGTAACACAGGCATACCAGTTGGACCTATGATGACACCATCCACACGTCTCGGTCTACATCCATCCTCCTTCCATTTCTCTCTTTCTTGCCAAGGAGCCGACTCCTGCCACTCTCTCACCTCATCCCATGTAGGCACTTCCTCAAACACCTGAAGCTGGCAGCTGGTTCCTGGCCCCCCTCGTTTTGGATTTACAATATACCGATCTTTGGCACACCATTGAGCCACTCGATCAGCATAATCGTTTCCCATTGATAGTCTGTCCATGCTCCTTTGATGAGCAGTACATTTTACCACTGCCAGTTCTTTGGGCAACTGGATGGCCTCTAAAAGGTCATGAACAACTTTTGCATTCTGAATGGGAGTACCTGAGGAAGTCATGAATTCCCTCTGCAGCCATAATTGGCCAAAGTCATGCACAACGCCATAACAGTACTGACTGTCAGTATACACTGTTATGCGTAAGTCCTTCCCAATTTTGCAAGCCATTATCATGGCTATCAATTCGGCTACTTGTGCAGACTTGATGTTATATAGGTAACCTGCTTGTTCAATTTTTGTGAAAGACACTACTGCATAAGCAGCACTCAAGCCTCCTAATTCATGTCTTAGGCAGGAACCATCCACAAATAGTTCTTTATCATGCTCAGGCAATGGTACTTCTTTTATGTCTGGGCGTGGCTTGGTACTGAACTCTGTCAGATCAATACAATCATGTTCATCATCATCCCCACCTTCCATTTCCAAGGGGTCGGGGAGTAAGGTGGCAGGGTTCAGAATACCGCACCTAACAATGCTCACATTTGCTGCACCCACAAGAATCCTCTCGTATTTAGTCAGCCGACTAGGGGTGAGATACTGTGTTTTAGTTCTGGTCAATAGGATTACCACTCCATGTGAAACATACACGGTCACAGGATGTCCCATGACAATGGACTCACTCTGCTCCAAACTTGCACAGGTAGCAGCTACTGCTTTCAGACAGCCTGGTAACCCAGCGGCTACTGGGTCCAGTGTGGCAGAGAAATAGGCCACAGGCCTCCTGGTCGTGCCATGTTCTTGAGTCAGGACTGACAATGCGCAATTATCGCGAGTGTCACAGAATAGTGCAAACTCTTTGGAATAATCTGGCATTCCCAACGCAGGGGCTGTACCCAGACAGTTTTTCAATCTTGTGAAAGCCATTAGACTTTCATCGTCCCACTGTACAACATCTGGCATTCCTCTCGTGGTCATTTTTATCAAGGGCCTGGCTAAGGCTGCAAATCCTAGAATCCACTGCCTGCAGTACCCTAATACACCCAGGAACATTCTGACATCTTTTTGAGTACGGGGCAACTGCATTTTTTGAATTATTCTCACTCTTTCTGAAGTGACTTTTCTGACACCCTTTTCTATCTGGTGTCCTAGATATTTCACTGATTTTGCACAGAACTGTAGTTTGTCAGGGGCCACTTTATGCCCTTTCTCACACAGGTGATTTAGGAGGGCAATGGTGTCAACTACACAGTCCCTGTGACTTTTAGACGCCAATAGAAGGTCGTCTATGTACTGCACTAATACAGAGTTCCCAGGTAAGATCAAAGTCTCTAGACATTTTTTCAAGATCTGATTAAAGATAGAGGGACTCTCTGTATACCCTTGAGGGACCCTGTTCCAACAATACACGTGACCCTCGAAAGCAAATGAGAAAAGAAATTTGCTGTCGGGGTGCAGGGGTATCGAAAAGAATGCATGACACAAATCAATCACAGTGAACCACTCAGCATCCCAAGGAATCTGGTACAGAATTACTGCAGGGTTCGGGACAATAGGGCAGCAAGGAACTACAATTTTGTTAACCTTTCTCAGGTCCTGCACTACCCTATACTTGCCACTAGGCTTTTTGATGCCCATAATCGGTGAGTTGCATGGGCTGCTCATCACTTCCTGTATGATGTTTCCTTCCAATAATTTTTGTATTTCCAGAGTGACACCTGCTTTCACTTCAGCATTCATTCGGTAGGGCCTAGTGTTAGGATATACTGCATTGTCCTTGATGGCTATTTGTATGGGGTCCACATCTTTCATCAACCCCACATCCTTTCCAGTGAAATCCCACACCTCTGGCTTTACGGCTTCCTGTAGTTCTTGGGGCAAGTCCTGCAGGGTCAATCTTTTAATTTCTGAGTCAGGTCTAAGCAGCAATAATTTATAAATGCCGTCTTCATCTGGGGTCTGTATTTCAACACCTTTTGGTGTGCAAATGATGGTACAGTTCATTTTGCACAGCAAATCACGTCCCAGTAAATTTACTGGACTGGTGTCACAGACGACAAATCTATGCATCTGTTTAAAATTTCCAATTGAAATCTCCATTGGTTCGGTAACAGGAGTACTAATCAATTGATTAGATACACCTACTACTTGGATATTTTCTCCCGAGAGGGGTAGGTTTGGAACGTCCACTGTTCTTACAGTAGAACGGGTAGCGCCAGTGTCCAACAGAAAGGTGACATCATTTCCGTCAACCTTTCCTTCAATATATGGTCCAGACTGGTCTACCGGCAAGGAAGCGCCAAGTACGCACTCCTCGTCCTCCCCTCTCAGGCCCCGTCAGTCCTGATCATTACAAAGGAAGGTATCATTCAGCAGATACTGCGAAGTTGCTGTATTTCTGTTCTCCCCGCTTTCCCAAACCTCTATCTCTTCATTTTCTGCCTGTCTTCCCCTGTATACCTGCTTGGGTGCTCGAGGCACCTGAACTGTTTTTACCTGGGGTTGAGTCTTTCTTGGTCTTTCTTTCTGCGTCTGTGGAATTAAATCAGGAGTTTTCTCATTAACATCGACTAATTGGGGACACTCGTTTCGCCAGTGTCCAATTTCGCCGCACTGATGGCAGGGACATTTTTTCATAGCCTCTTCCCTGCTAAATTTGGGCCGGGGCTTTCCTCCACCCCCTCCCCCAGGACTTTTGTTCTCAGCATTTTTAACCATGTTACTCAATTGTTTTTCCTGTTGTTCTGCGAGCTTCACCTGAGCCCACATAACCTTCTCCTTAAGGGCCTTTTTCTTTTCTGCCATTTCGTCCTCGCAGTACTTAGCGTACCGCAGGACCTCATCCATTTTCTTAGTATGCCAACAGATTTTATTGTCTTTTATCCACTGACAAATTTCAGGTCTTAAACCATTTACAAACCTGTAAATAAAGTGCGTCATATCCTTCAGGTCGATGTTATCAATACCACTGTATGTTTTAAATACCTGCAATAACCTCTCATAGAAAGAGTGCACTGTCTCGTCCCTTTCCTGTGTTGTTCTATCTATTTTTGTCCAATCAGTTTCCTTAGCGGGCACCTTTTCTTTCAAGTGCTGAATTACCTGCTCATATTTTCGCATGACTTCCTTTGATGGCTCCCCTGTTTCCTTGTTTCTGGGATACTCTTCACTGGGCCAATCTATGTTTATCTTACACTGGGTCCATAAATCTACTGGAACCACAATGTCGAAAAACCCATCCAGGTCTTTCCACAGACATTTCTGTACCTTCACGAACCTCTCCACCTGCCGGTACCAGTCAACTGGTTTCTCTCGTAATTTTGGAAAATCGTTCGTGAAGGACACAATATCCTGCCTAGACCAGGGGACATGCACATATTTCCCCCCTGGAACTTCGCGCATGGGGCATAACTGCTCAGGTTTTTCTACCTCTCTTAAAGCAAACTCGGGAGTCACTTGTCGGGAGCGAACCTCTTCCCTCTTTTTCGCCCACCTGCTTCTCCATTTTTCCACATCTCCCCATTTCTGCAGTACCCCCATTAATTCTTTAATCTGCAACTTCTTCCCTGCCACATTCAGGTGTTCTATATCTTTGTCTGAGAAGTCTGCTCTGTACGGTTTCTGTAAGGGCTTGGATTTTGAGATATCTACCCCCATACTAACTGCTGTTTCGGTCAGTTTTTCGTGGAGCACTCTGGTGTTCCTTGTAAAGCTTTTACATATGAACGACAATTCTTCCTCAGAGTAGGTATTCAATCGATCCAACCCCACATTTCCTGCCATTAATTCTTCTATTTCAACCCTCAGCTTGTAGAGGTCTAAAGGCTTTGTTTGCGGAGTCTGCTTCTCTAATTCACGACTCCAACTCTCAATTTCATCCAGAGTTACCAGAGAGACATTCCTAGTACCGGTTGCTGTCTCTAATTTAATTTCCTTTGTATTAAAAGGGTTATACCTCTGCTGTGTTCCCTTTACAGTCTGTTTGTTTGGCAATTCCAAAAACGCAACTTCAGACTCGCATTCACTGGACTGATCATCTATGATGATTGGTTCCTGTCTCGGGGTTGCCATGACTGGGGTCATAACTGGAGTAATCGGATTTCCCTGACCATTTCCGTATAACGGGACCACCGGTCCAATAGTTACTGGAATAGTCAATGCCTCAGGACTGGTATTTATCTGAGAAATTTTCTGAATTATTTCTGTTCTTTGTCTAGCTAGAGCCTCTTGCTCCTTTTCCACTAGTACCCTTCTTAAAGTTGTGTCATGTAATATTTGGGGGTTCAATGGAGGAGTAAAACTCGGGGCAGTAGGATGCGTTTCACTTGGTCCTCCCCCATAATTTGGTTTCGGGAATAAAGTTCCAGTATTAAAGGACCTGCGCTCTTCCCCATATGGAGGTTGAACAAAAGGCAGTCCCGAATTCGAAGGTTTCTCTTCGCTTTCATACAAGGGTCTGGGGAAAATTTTTTTCGTACGTGGATATTTTTCTTCCTGACTTGCGGGCACTTTGGGATATATATCCCTTGTTTCCGCCAGTTCGGGTTTCTCAGGATAGGGTAATACTTGACCACCCCCTCCCAGTCCCAGGGACCTGTCTTCTTCCTTTAGGAAGTGGCGTCGGGGAACATCTCCTACACTGGAAGGTCGGGTTCCCTCATTGTAAGGTGGCGGACTTCTGGTACAGATGTCATCTATTAGTTCATCATCTGAATCCCCCAGGGCCCCCCAATGCTTACATTTTTCAGTACTTTTCTCACCCGTTCCAATGTTATGACATGCCGGCATCATGGGAAACAGACCCTCAACAATCATGCTCTGCCTCCACTGTTTCATCCTTTTATCCCTGGATTCCTGTTTCTGCCTGGGGTACCACTTGGTCAAACCCTTGTCCATTCGGGGTCTTTCTCTTTCAAAAGCCTCAATCTCCCATTCCTCTAATGCCTCATACTGCGTTAGTCTCGGTCTGGGATGCAGTTCATTCATTCGGGTTCTTAAATTAAATAAGATCCTACCATTGAAAGTACCATCTAACGGAAACGCCAATACTCCGTCATCCTTTGTATACTTCACCCAATTCTCCAGCCACACACAGGTATTGTACCCTCGGTCAAACATCATGAATGAGGCGGGAGTATTGGGTGCTGGGACAAGAACACCTTCCCTAGATTTAATCGGTTTGTCCGTTTTAAAATAATTTTTCACTTTATTTACAAGGGACATTTTTCTCTTGGTTCCGTACATAATATCGTATCTGTTAGCCTTCCACTGATCCCTTTCAAACCCTAGATGCCTTGGATCAGGTCGCGTCTCTGTAGTCCGCGAGTGCCACATACGACTTCTGCGCTAACTTTGTTTACAAACTACCTCCAATCAGAACGCGCTTCAGAAAATTCGTGCAACCAATGGGTGCGCGACACAAAATAAGCTCCGCCAATGGGTGCGCGGCCCCTTCGTGAGACAGTTCCCACGCTCCGGCGCTCACCCCTCCTTTACAATTTCAGCTCCGCTACCCGCCCGCTGCGTCTACCAATCCCAGCGCGACACAGAGTGACGTCAGAGGCGCTTCGCGACTGACTCCCTCCCTTCACAAGGTAACGGAAACTTTCTTTCTTTTAAAGTGCTCAGTGCTTGGTTATTTTACAACAAATACACATTCGCCACAGTGCTCAAGTGTCTAGACAGAGAAAGAATTCTATTGCTGCAAGTAAACTACTTCCATTTACTTTTCACTCGCTGCGGGCAGATCTCTTCCGCCTACCCTTCACTCTAGCATCAGTGAACCTGTTATTCCCCTAAACTCATCCACTTCTTTCCGGGATATGTTCCGAGTTTAAGGTTTCTCAGCGGACCCCTCTGCTTTCACGCTAGCTTCGAGGAACCTGCTACTTTTCCGATGTGACCCTTACTAGGTTACGCCACTATGGGAATTTTGCCAATGAACCCCGTTACTGTCATTTATTCACACATGTATTCAGAAAACCCTAGTTAGTGCTTCCCGGTTATCCTAACCTGCACCTAACTTTCCTCGAACCTGTGACCTCAGGACAATGGATTCTATTCACCACTTGCCCTTTCAATTCCCCGAGGAGTTCGGACAACACTTAACTAAACGATTGACAATTGCATGGATTAGTACATATAACAATATAAGAACAAGAATAATGGCAATACAGTAATTCATGAATTTCAGCAGCGTATTCACAAGAGAGTGATCAGTTCCCTCAGAACAGCCACTCTTTTAGCAGCATTAATATAATAGCAGCTTCCGACTTAACTAGTCCAACTAATCCTGCCTAACCTTTAGCTAGTCCCTAACCATCCTCTAGCTACCAGAAAACTGATAGAGCGCGCGAGGCCACCCGACCAACAGTTTTCGCCGTTTCCGGCTTCAGGGCCCATATACTTTTCAAACCACCATATACCTCGATCAGGTGACTTCACGAGCTCTATCAAGTTGGTGTGTGTGTGTTCCCTGCTACCAAATTTCGGTGCACCCGACTTACCATCCACCGATGCGGGTGCCTAATGACCACAATGAATCAGGGAGCTAGCTGTAAAAGAAAGGCAGCAAAATACAAACCCCACCAATACCATTCAAATACTGTTTAAATGACCACGGACAACTGGAAGTTTTAAAATGTTTATCTAAATTCAATATTTTCTTGCATGAGGTACAGTAAAATAAGGCAATCAATAACCAAGATAACGTAAATCACATAGGCAGAAAGAAATAATGACAGAGTAATCATCAAGGTACTAAATAAAATGTAACGAGAAAATACTATATAAGTCAGTATTATCTAGACAGGGATAGACTAAGTGTGTGTGACTATAGAAGAGCTTATAATGAATAACACGCTTCACTTAAGGTGAAGGGGCCTTTGAACAACCTAGGCAACGAAGTTCTAGACCATATCAGAAAATGACACACTGCTATGCAAAATATAATTTCTAACAAATGAGAAGACATAGGAATAACTTTGCAAAATTATAAATGACTGTTCAATAGTTGCGGAAAGGCATGGAAATATAACATATGCAATGTTGAACTTTATTTAAGCAAAAGTTAGAAATTCAGAAGGTGCAAGAATTTCAAGAGGTTCAGAGTAATATTTACCTAGAAAAGGTGTGGAAACCAAACCCTGGCCACGGGTCAGTTAAGGACAGGAAACCCTCAAGGAAGGATACCCCTCAAAGAACAGCAGGTGCAGAATGGACACCCAGGACAGGACAGGATACCCTCGGAAAAAGGAATCAGGACAGGACCCTCAGGACAGGACGGCAAACCCTCAGGACAGGACCCTCTTCAGGATAGGACCGGAACCCACAGTTCGGAAGCAACGCCTGCGCTCCACCCGCTCTGCAGCTATCGATCAAGACCCCGATTGGGTCAGCGAACTCCCAGCTAAGTGCCTTTGCCAGCACTTTAAGGTTCAGTAGAACCTTAGTCTATAGTCAAATTTGGACAGAGTGCTCCGCAGCGCTCTGTATCTTCAGTCACCTATTGAGTGCGTTGGGTCAGTGACAGGTCAGCTAAACCAGACAAGTCGGACGGTTCACTAGGTGAACCCAGGGTAGATATACAGTTTGGGGACAGTGTACCACCCCCCAATGTTGCAAAGTGTCAGAATCCCTCAATTTCGATTGGTCCTAAGGTAGGGTTTGGGTAACACACCAATCACAATACGCGAATTGAAGCCTTCATTAACATATTTGGGTACCGCCTAGCAGATTTGGGGTTCCCATGAGCTAACAGTAGCGCAACATTACAATGTATCACATAAGGAGCCACATTCGCTGTTCTCGCAGGGCAGAGGTGACTTTCTCAGGAGCATCTCGCCCATCACTGCCAGCTGGCTATGTTCCATCAGCCAAGGTCCCTCGTGCTGCCGAATGTCGCACAGGCGCAGAAGGGACCTCCAATATGGCTCTCCTCTCACTCAGACCCCCATTTCCCGCGGTACATGAAAAGTAAGCGAAAACAAATTAATACATAATAATGTCATTATGAAAACACATCACAGGGTTTGTACTTTTAACTCATCATCAAGAAATAAACTTAATTGCATTAAATGTTAGCTACATTGACACGGACACAAGAGCAGTGGCACGAGCTGTACCACATGATAAGCACAGCTATGAATTACGCATGCGCATAACTTTCCCTCCACTTCTGCAGACGCGTCAGGACACGTGAGTGTGGCTGACGCATGCGCAGTAACTAAAATACAAGCGACGGCCATTTTTAAAAGGACACGGATTAATTCATTAGAAATACACATAGGCAAGCTTCGGGAACTTTACTTAAGCTAAATATAAACGTTAGTAAAACATACACGGGTTACCTTATTACACATAAATGAGGTTCTTGATTTTGGCAAGCCGCAAAATATGCAAAGCTTTGCTTCATCACAAAGACCTCCTAGCTTCTTGTGTTGTTACCGGAAGCGGGGGTGGCTGGGTAGCCTGGTTATGGTTGGAGAGTCGAGCATGGTCCGAAGGCCTTGTTATGAGAAGGTGCAGCTATAACTAAGAAATAGCAGCAGAATAAGACATATTTATGCATTGCTAGAAAGCCAAGGTTTAGCAATGGGCCACTAAACAAGCATTGACCAGGCAAATAGGACTGACGTTCGATGCCAGCCTTTTGGCTTTGTCAAAAACATTTTTTTGCAAGTTTTTTGCAAAACGTTATTGTTGGGGGAAGCCCTCTTGCCATGGTCAATCTAAAAAAAATGCCTAAAAATAGAAATATTTTTTTGTCTCAAATAGCACACTTTGCGATTATAGGCGCTGCACCGGAGGGAAACCCTTTGTTTGGGGGTGTGCTCCTTATGAAAGGGCAGATGATGTCACTCACAGTGAAGTTAGCCAAATGGGTGCAAGGAAAATGTGAATGACAAAATAACAGACCAATGGTTGACGAAGGTTGTCTGGAAGCCCCTATGGGTAACTATATCATGCATGTATTTTAGTAAAATCAAAAGGTATTGGCTAACACCAGACCTAAAAGTTGGGATGTAGATCGTTCGTCTTTCAAGCTACTGGGGCCTGGAAGCAACTGCCACTGGATTTTAGGAGGCAGCCTTCAGAAATGTTCCGTTGGAAACCTAAAACATGTTTTTTCAGGTTATCTGAGGTAGAGTGGTCCTAAATATGCTTTATTTGGACAGGGGATTTTTCATACCTAGAGCAAGAAATCCAAGTGCGGGGACACTCTGTTGGAGTAACCAGGTAGTCTATAAATTATGTATCTAATCTAATGTTGTAAATTACACAATAACAGACTAAAGGATGAGGAGAGCTGACTGAAAGCCCCTTGAGGTAAGTATATTATACATTTATTTTAGTAAAACCATAGGGTCATTGCTAATGCATACCTAAAAGATATTGAAGTGGCTACAATCAGGCTGTGAGTAGTGAACTTGACTGTATATAGGAAGCACATGTATAGTTAGTAAAGCATGGAATGGGCAAGGAGAATTTACAAAGGCAAGGATTTTGGACGGGAGAGGTATCTGCACCAACAAGGCCAACTTCTCTGGAGCACTCTCCGATCGGGATGCAAACATCTCATTATTCCACAAAAACCTGACGACTTGCATCTCTTGCCAAGTGCTGGTGTCCTAATAATACTCCTCCGTGCCTTTTTATTCCCATATTGCTCTATCACTGGCGATCTGTGACCTGCTTTCGTCGCATGACTGCATTCCAAAAATAGTACAATAAAATTAAAATAAAGTACATGGATAAAAATAAATAAATAAGACCCGCGATAGCCAGGGACCACTTAAAATGCAGGCTGCTTCTAGAAATTTGATAAAATAACACTTGTTATATGGCTCCCTACCTAATGGAAATCCCAATTGACCTGGTATAGAAATGTTGTTTTGGGTTCAGTTGAGGCATTCAAAGCTTTGGAAATTGAACAATATCCAGCAGAGCTAACATGAGAAATTTCATTGGCTAAATTAAGTATTAACTGAAACTACTATAAACCAACAGGTTGTGTCTGATGGCATTACAGCAAGGACCAGAAAGAAAGGTAGGCAGCATAGCCAGGGAGTAGGGGAGCAGCAAATCTCCCATCAAAAAAGACAATAGGCCAGATGTAGGTAGCCCAATACCAGTCGGTAACGGCCGAAATTACCAAATTTCGGCCGTTACTGACCGGTATTAGGCATCTGAGATTTAGGGGCCTAATTTAAGGATTCGGTAATTTACCGAATCGGTAATTTAAGGCCCTTAGGGCAAGTATGTCTGCCACATGTGCACCCATGCACTCTTCAGGGGTGCAACAGGGTGTCAAAGTGACACCCTGCCACCCTTGAATGTGTTCCCCCTTTTACCGAATTGGTATTTACAAATTCGGTAATTCTCATTCATTCCTATGGGCCTCCAGGCCCATAGGAATGAATGGGAATTACCGAATCGGTAAATACAATACTGAATCGTACCGATTCGGTAATACTTACCGAATTTTTCCTACATAGCATTTACCGATTCCAGAATACCGAATCGATAAAATTCGGTATTTTAGAATCGGTAAATTTGTATTACCTACATCTGGCACAATATTCTTAATTATCCAACTTTGCAATCACTGTATGGTGTAACCACCATAATATTCAAGCCCACAAAGTACTGGAACACTATGATATATCATCATCATCAAATCTTTATTTCGGAAAAAATTACCATAAAAGACACAGAATCAAAGAATGAATTACGTAAATGTCAATACATATCAAAAGATGCACTTCAATAATAAAAGTTGAACAATTTTAAAAGATAGCATTAAATGTAAAAACTCGCGAGGATACAAATAGACATAAATTTAAACTACGGGAGGTGTGTAGATCTCATTGTCCTCATAAATGCAAACCATCCCGATGCTAAAATATAGGCAGACTTGCAGATACATTTCCTACTTGAGCCAAGTTCTGGTGGAGATGTTTTAAGTGCTCTAAGTTACATTAGTTGTTATAATAAGACAGCATTTCCAACATGGATTCATGGCAATGATGGATATATCGAGGAGATGGATCAGTCATCTGTCTATACAATACAAGCATTAAAAATATTTTTTGCAAAAAGGAAAACAACTTGATATATGTCCTTAGAGTTTCCACCTTTATAAAAAATATACTAACTCTATTTAGGCTTGCTACCAGGAAAATCGTGGCTTACCAGTGCCTCCATGTTTTTAGTGAAATACCCTGGCCATTTTCTTCATGTTTTGATGAATTGATTTTGATTCTGGACTGGCACCCTAGAAGTCCACATCCAGGAAATTAACAGGGAGAGCCGAGTCAGGTTTCTGGTTAGAGCCTGAACTAAGCCATCTAGTTATTTGCCAAGTAAATTGTCTAATGAATGTCATGTAATCATATTATAAATACTCTTCAAAGTTTAAATAGTGGATCCCCATAACATTTATATTTGTTCACATTATTTTAGATTATGACACTAGGTGAGTAGCATTTATTAGTAGTCATAGCACACTTTTTAAAGTTTGGCATGTGGGATATTCTGTCAAAACAATACAGGTATCTCATCCACTGTATTACAAGTGTCAGGCTATGCTGCACTTGTGGTATGGTGGATGGGAAGTTGCCATGCTTGAGATGGAGTATCCCGCCCTTCAAACTCTAAATATGGTATATGATTTCCAAACAAGCCCAAACATCCTCTCTTGTTCGTTCATGTTGATGTCAGACTTACACCTCACAAGTACTCTCACCCATATTTGAAGAAAGTCTGGTCACTCTTGTTGCTTTAATGCTTACAGTTTGTAATTCTACGAACAAGTTAAATTCGCCTACCTGGCTTATTTTGTGTGAGACACTGGATTTTTGGTTATGTGTGTGTTAACCCTGCTCAGGCAACAGCCACAAACTCCGTCAGGGTAAACCACAAAAGTCACTAAATTAATCTGTGCTTATAACCCTCTGGTAGCTTGGCACAAAATCAGTCAGGCTTAACTTAGAGGCAATGTGTGAAATATTTATGCTGCACACAAACAATAATAAAGTGAAAAAACAGCAAAGAAAAAATCTCACCTACATTTTGAAAAATAGAGTACATTTAAATAAATGATTTATATAAACATGACAAACATCCAATAAGTAGAACCGAGTTATGAATTTTGAAAGTGTTAGCACCTAATAGATCAAATCACCAACCACTTTGTAAAAGTGCCATTTTCTAAATTGTATCTTAAAGTCCAAATTTACCATTAAAGAGGATTTTTAATAACAGTTTCTCAGACACCAAACATAAAATGTTCACATGTTCCCGATCAAAAGTTAGCAATTATTAAATGTAATACATTCCTTGGAGGCACACACGCCGTGAGGGCAACGGCAGTGCACAGCGGCTCCACAGACCGCCAACCTTCCACCAGAGCGCCGTGAGGGCAACGGCAAGGACAGCACAGCTCTCCCCTTTGCAGTAAGGGACTCCATCTCCCAGGTGCCCCAGGGCCGAGCGGCGCACCTGGGACGTCACTGGCTGCGCCCGGAGGTGCTAATAACAGCGGAACGCCGAGTGCTCAGTGGGGGCTACATTCCTTGGAGGCACACACGCCGTGAGGGCAACGGCAGTGCACAGCGGCTCCACAGACCGCCAACCTTCCACCAGAGCGCCGTGAGGGCAACGGCAGGGACAGCACAGCTCTCCCCCTCGCAGTGAGGGACTCCATCTGCCAGGTGTCCCAGGGCCGAGCGGCGCACCTGGGACGTCACTGGCTGCGCCCGGAGGCGCTAATAGACAGCGGAACACCTACCGCCCCGCGGGACGCTCGCGGGAGGCAGCTGGGCTAAGCCCGGGCAAAGGGCAGGCCGTCTGTGGCCGTCCGGGGCCAGAGGAGGCCGGGCTGGGCCACCCCACTGAATATCTACTATGGGTAAGAGGAAGCAGTTATCCTGGGGTGATAATGAAGGCAAAAATGCTAAGATTCCCAGGAAATCCGATTCTATAATATCTTACCTGAATTCAGCTGTGGGGGTTTTAACTAAAGAAATCACAAGTGCAGAGAAAGAACTCGGGTTGGCTCCTGCCGACACTGAGTCAGCATTGGAAATAGAGCACTGCCCAAGGGTCCCGCTTGAACCAACGATCGTGATCTCAAATCCCCCTTCCATAGTTGAGTCAGCGAATGTCCAGCTAAGATCTCCACACTTTCCCCTGCCTCACATGGATACACCCCCATTGGCTACACCTTTGAACCACACGCGCAATCGTAGGCACATGAGAAAACCATCTAGAAGAAAAAATGCAAAGGACAAGGCTGCAAATCCGGATGCCAGTCTAAGGGACCATGTTAGCAATATAGTTGAGGATTTATTTACATCAAGATTGGAACCTCCACTGGTAGCCATTGCGAAAGACATCGTGGACACGTTGAACACATGTGTAGCGGGGCTAATGAGCAAATGTGAGAAAATTGATGCTCTTTTCAAGCAACATTCAGGTCACAAGGGGACTCCGGAGCACTTCAATAAAACTCCCACTAAAGAGCCCATGGTCAATATGATGAACAAGGCTTCAGTACCTTTAAGGTAAAGAAGCCCGGTTAAAGCGGGTGCTCAGAGTGGGCGGGGGCCCATGAGGGCTGGTACAGCATACTGTAACCCTGGAGCTAGCAACAGGAGTAATAACAGCTTAGAAGATCACAGGCTGGCTCCTCATAGGGACAGTCATTTGGAGTTGCCAACGGAGGCGGCCCCTTTAGTGGCTGTCTTTACAGGAGTCCCCCCACCAAGGGCAGGTTTAAATGAAACAACCCATGACCTCATGCTGTTGGCCAGTGAATGGTGTTCTCAGTTCAGTAGTGGAGGTACAGATATCACGAGTACTGTTATTATGGCAAGGAGGGTTAGTTGGGTTGGGCGCTGTTTAAAATCCATCCCAGGGGACAGCATGGTGGTAAATTTCAATAACCAGGCTAGTACTGAGAGATTATTCTGGGATGCTTCAGCTTTGACAAACAAGGGCATTAGACCTATTCCCCTGGGTTTTTTTTACCCACCAACTAGGCCAGTCAGGACATTTGGTAATCCTCAGGTGCCACAACGGGAATATTCCCCTTGTAACAGTCAACAGACATTAGTTCACCAGCCCAACAATGCCTCACACTATAGACCCACACAGGAACCAGCACAGGGGGTGGATAGGGGTCTTTCTGGTAATTCCCCAGTCCCTCAGCACAGCGGGGTATCCACCCTAGACCTAGGTCTGTCTAATCGCTTCTCTCCCCTGTCCCCGATTGAGTTGAATGATTGACTACCTTGTGGACCGGGTGAAGAGAGGGATGAGGTAGGAACGCAGTCACCCTTATGTAAATTTCTGACCTGGAATGTGGCGGGTATCAGATCCAAAGGTACAGATCTTAACTGGCTGGATTTTATTAGGCAATACGATATTCTTGCCTTCCAGGAAACCTGGGACATCTCGCCCAGTTTTTTACTGGATGGCTACCTTAGCTTTGCTATCCCCACCGTTCCTGGAACAGTGGGTAGACCTAAAGGGGGTTTGCTCGTGCTGTTTTCGCTTAACTTGGTTGGGGTTTTTAAACAACTAGAAACTGATTCAAAGAATTTCCTAATAATTGAGTGTACAGTTTCAGATCAGCAGAAATTTTTACTTATCAACTTTTATAACTCCAGGGAGGGCTCATTTCAAAATGAGCACCTTAATGCCTTGGAGCACTATTTGTCAGTCTACAATCAGGAGCAGTCTTCCGCCCCAGAGGTGGTACTTCTGGGAGATTTTAATATACACCCTTGCTTGTGGGACTGTTATAGTGGCGAGTATGGAGGGTCATCCGGGGAGGGAGTTCCCCATTTCGAGCACAGTATAGAGGGGGAGGCCCTTGAGGCCCTCCTCTCATACATGAATTTATTTGAACCAGGCATTGGTGCGGGAGAGGAAAGAGCCGCCACCTTTATAGGGCGAGGTGCAAATTCCGTTATTTTTTTATCCCCCGTTGTCCTAGCTAAATCATTAGCCAATAGAGTACTGACCTCAACTTTCAGCGACCACACCCTGTTCTGCTTGAGGCTGATCTTGGCATCTTTGGGGTGCAAAATGATTCAAGGGGGGGCGTCGAGGCACCTATCGACCACTGATCAGGGGAGATGGATCAAATGGAACAGGATTGTCCCTGAAGTTTTTTTCGAGGACCTTGCCACCAAATGCGAGGCCAACCTGGCTATCTGCTTGGATGGTACTGCTGCAGGGGCCCACGTTATGGAAGCTTATGTTGCGGTATGTAAGCAGATCGCCAAAGATCTAGAGATGGGCGTTAGCACACAACCGAGGAAGACCCTTAAATGGTTTGATAACAACTGCTCAAAGGCCCATAGCGCCTTACTCAAGGCGCTCAAGAACAAGCCAAGGAATAGAGCTCTAATAGCTCAACTCCGCAAGGAGTACAAAATTGCCATTTGCTCTCGCAAACACCATATCAAGGAGGAGGCCTGGGAAAACCTTCAATCCGCTGATGTGATAAGAGACAGTAGGAAATTCTGGGCCATCATTAATCAGCCTTTCTTCTCAGAACAGGAGAACCTAGATACGGACTGCATGTTCCCTGATGACAGTTGGCTCCAACATTTTAAGAGCATTTATGACCTAGATCAGAGGGGATCAATACCGGCCCCCACAGCTGCTGAATAGCATGCTTTACCGCTAAGGTTTGATTCAACTGAGGTAGAAAGAGCGATTAGAGAGACAACTAAACACAAGGCTCCAGGACCAGATGGGGTACTTGCAGATTTGTACATCATGTATCCACAGTTTTGGGCAAAGATCCTGGCCAATGTGTTTAATGCGGTATCCACAGCTGGTTTCCCACCCTCTTGGTCCTCTTCTGTGATAGTACCTATTTTTAAGATGGGGAATAGAGGGGACCCCTCCTGTTATAGGCCAATCTCATTGCTTGACTGTGCCGTTAAAATCCTGGGCAGGGTCATTCTTCAGAGAGTGGGGGATTGGCTTACGGGCAGGGGGGTGCTCTCTAACCTTCAGTACGGTTTTAGAGAACATAGGGGTACCATGGACCAATGTTTTAAATTTACACCTCCTTATAAGCAAATATACAGTGGCCAGGGAGGGTTTTTTATATTTAGGTTTCATGGACCTTTCTTCGGCATTCGATTTAGTTAACCGTTATGGTTTATTTTACATGAGATCGGTTTAGATGCATCTTTGGTCAATTTTTTGAGTGATCTTCACCAGGACTTTCTGCCTCTGTTAGGGTCACGAGGGAAGGCTGGTGTACTAGGAAATTTAGCTCTAGAAGGTGGGTCAGACAAGGCTGCATACTGGCCCCTCTTCTTTTCACTGTCTACATCAATGCCCTTGAAAAATCTTTAGGTACGGCTACACTGGACACTCCGCGTATAGGGGATTTGGCATCCCGGTCCTTCTGTACACGGATGATGCCGTTTTGCTCGCGCGCACGGGCTTGGGCTTACAGAGGCTGCTGGACCACTTCGGCAGCTTCATGGAAGCCTTTAATTGAAAGTAAACATCGCAAAATCCCATGTAATGGTTGCCGGCGCATGGAGTAAGAAAACAAAGGTTAAAACATTTAGGTGTAACGGCAAGGAATTGACGAGGGTGCCTTCCTTCTCCTAGCTGGGAGTACTATTCGACGAGAAAGTTAAATGGGGCCCCCAGATGAAGTTGAAGAGTAATGTAGTCACAAGATCTTCCATGGCTCTTTTGAATTTTTCCAAGAGATTGGGAGCGAGACCCATGGAGGCCATGATAAAGATTTATAAGTCTAAGTGTTTGGCGATCGCTTCCTATGGTGCGGCAATTTGGGGCTATGTGGATTCGAACAAAATACAAATTGCGGAAAATAGGTTTCTTAGATCTCTCCTGTCACTACCGCAATCACCCCCCACATTCTCAATACACTCTGAGGTGGCCCTGGGTTATGTTACAGATCTCCTAAAAATGGCTCCACTGATTTGCTGGGCAAAAACCTGGCTGAATGAAAAGATTACCCTTAACCATTTAATCCTGAAGGATTGTTTAGCCCTAGAGAAGGCAGACAGGATCCCATGGTTGGCGTATGTTAGAGCGGCATGCCCCAGGCTGGGTTGGCCAGATTTGTTTACTTCACCACAGGGCATCATAAAGGAGGACATAGGGTGGATTAAACACAACTTTCGGAACCTGTTGGAGGCGGAAAGAGAGGTGCAGGAGCTGAGAAAACCAGTGGTGAGAAGCATTTATGGCTTATCAATTTCCCCATTCATTGAACCGTATCTGAAGTGTGTCATCAAGCCCTTCCATCGCTTTTTATTGGTCAGATTTCGGTTCAATCTCATTCACTTTACGTTGGGTGTATTTTCTAAATGGGGGAAACCCGAGGATGTAGCGCCATGTTCTTGTGATAATTTTTCCACACAGGACACACTCCATTTGGTAATGTTCTGTGATCATTACTCAGAGGAGCGTAAAAAATTCTTATATCCAATCTTGCGTGATGCTGGTTTCGTACAAGTAAGGCCTGTTCTCACATATTTACAAATGCTTAGTTCCGTCCAGGTTACTTATAGCGTGGCCAGCTTTTTGGCGGCCGCGGCCCGGGTAAACAAAAGAAGACTCCTTTAAATGTAATCATCCAGTGGGATCAAAAGGGGATCATGGTTTTAAATTGAATTACCAAATGATGCACTTTACATTAGATTTAATAGCCGCTGGTTAAGGGTCTTTTTATATTGTATATTATGTATTTATTGATTTTTAGACATTGCATTTATGAATTGTAAAAATTGAATGCTCGTTTTAAAAAAAAAACGTTTTAATGTGTGGAGGTTCATGTTGCTTGTATTGTCTTTTATAATTTTAATTAATCGAAATAAAGAATTTTTGACTGACTGACTGACTGACTGACTGACTAAATGTAATAAGGCCCAATGTTATCCTTTGAAAGAAGTAGGCCTCACAGTAGTGAAAAACGAATGTAGGAGTTTTCCGCTATCAGGACATGTAAAACATACATGTACATGTTCAACCTTTTAAATACATTGCACCCTGCCCCATGGGCTAACTAGGCGTACCTTAGGGATGACTTATATGCAATAAAAGGGGAGTTTAAGTCTTGGCATGGGGTTATTTGAAAAAGTTAAATTTCAGTATAAAACTGCATACAGGTTGCAATGTTAGTCCTGAGGCATGTTTTAAGGGGCTACTTAAGTGGGTGGCACAATAAGTGCTGCATGCCCACTAATAGCATTTAATTTACAGGCCCTGGATATATGGTATACTGCTTTACTAGGGACTTAAAAGTAAATTAAATATGCCAAACAGGCTTAAGCCAATTTTACCATGTTTTAGGGAGTAAGTACAAACACTCCCTATCATCCCTTCCCGACACAACTTTGCTCACCAACCATACTTTTTCATAGCCATCATTTTTAATGGACTCATCCTCTAAATCCAACCTCTATGTAGATACAAAAGGAGAATAGGTAGGAGACCATGGAGATAGACATCTGACAATCTCATGATTCTTTCACCACTTGTGCCACGTTTAGTTTTAAATGATGTGTACTCCGAGTTACAATTAAAAGAGATGAGACTGATTTTGATTTGCATTTTTCACTCTAAACTATTTCATGCACTGAAAGTGTCAGATATATTTGAGGAAATAACCTATAATAGCAAATTAATCCACCACTCAGGACAATGATTTGCCATCTTTGGCTGATTTCATGGTGCACCTTTGCGATCCATTGCCCAATCGGGAACTTATAATATATATGCACTTTATGCTGAAAATATGAATAATAGGCTTACTGCACTTGACTCTTTTGTTATTTTGCAATAGCTTCCTAATTCTGCAAAAAAAAGTTTTTAAATGTCATCTGTTAGTACTTAAGAGACTTGTTTTAGGTCTCAGCTAGACAGTGCTTGCGCTGTCTCAAAGAGACATGCTGTATCTACTTTGTGGGCTTCAGCCCACCCATAGGCTTCCCATTTGCTGGCTCCATCGTCACTCTCCCATTCTTGCTCTCCATTTCTCCATGGCATGCATTTGTTATGCCTCTCACTCTGTTTAACCCTCTCAGAGAGCAGAGACTAAGTACACTATCCCTCATTTTATGACCAAATTAGGAACTTCTTTGTTTAAGAGCCTTCATCTGGCGTGCTAGTGTTTTCACTCGCCCCTGAGATTAAATGTCGGATGCTGTTTTCTGTTCTTTCTCTGACTTCAAAGATTGCTTAAAGGCCAGTGTCACTGGTTCGTTAGGTGTAAACAACATGATGACTAAGTGTACCCAGGGCTGCTGTTTATGTTTAATCTTGAGATCTAGTCTCGGAGAATCCACACAAACCGCCCCTATTCTACAAGGAAAAGCTTAACTTGTTCCACGAGAAAGCGATGAGTGGAGATTTATGTTTAGTTGCATTTCAGGCTGATGTGTTTTATTCCTTGCACTGTCATTCCACTGTTAATAGCTCATTTCATTGATGTGATGATCGTTCATTTCAACCAAGACCTACCTGCACGTTTGTTATCATCACATATTGTATTTAGTTGTTAAGCTGATACATCTGCATATATTAATCTTCTTATTGTTAAACCATGTTATAATTGAACTAACTGTTTCATTGAAATAAATTTGTACCTTTAATTAGTAGCGAGAAGATATCACTGGCCCATAGTTTAGTATGCCTTTCCCTGGGTGTAATGCTGTTTATATGGAGCATGGGACTGTAATTTTGTAAACTAGGCGAGACCCGCAGTTGAGCTTCCATGTTGGTAGACTGTTGTTTACGTGTTTCGGTAATGCTTGGGTGACAATGGCACGTTTCTGGTACACCTTGAATATTATACTGTCACGCTGTTGATTGGATGGTACTCTGGTGTAGCCCTTGTAGCTTGTAAACCCCCAAGGCAAAACAATTTCCATGGCGTTTAACAGATGTCCTTCAGCAGGCTCTGTTTACTGTGGGGCCTCAACATGGGGATGGGAGGCGGGTGGTGTAAGCAGCAGGGTATCTGTTGGGGGAAATTACTTAGAGGCGCTGGTGCTCGGCTCCTAATGGGGACCAGCAGTGAAATACTATAACCAGATACTGAGCCCCAGAGTCATTTCCTATGCTAAGGGCCCCTTTCTGAGGGCCTGGGGATTGCCAGGGTTAAAGCGGCCCACAGGTGAAGGTTATTTATTTATTTATTTGAGGTTTTATATAGCGCAAACATGATCCGTTAGGGTATTAGTGAGCTATACAGGGAAAAACACGTTACATACAGGATGGCATAGGCAACAGACAAGAATGGGGGTTAGGGAAATGACAATAGTGAGACAAAAGCCAGAGATATATACAATAATCAATACAGTTCCAAAATCAGCGAGTGACTTGATTACAGTAGGACAAAAGCAAGAGATGTACAATAAACAGTACAGTTTCATAATCAGTGAATAAAATGTCAGTGCAAAATGTGAAGACCAGCAATTGTACACAAGGGGACAATAGAAGGTGAAAGGCGGAGAGAACCGGCAGAACATTGGTAGGAGTCAGAATTGTTACACGGAGAAGGCCAAGCAATAAAGGAGATTAAGCACAGAAACAAACCAAGAAAAAGGCGGTATGCGCAGCAAAGGCGCGTTATTGGAGGAATTTGTTCATTTTAAGGCAAAATAATTAATTTGTGCAGATTGGGAAGCATTACCAAATCTACATAATAAAAACTGCGCCAAATCAAACTCTTGGCAAAGTCTATTTAAAGAGAAGTTTGCCTCTTGCTAGATTTATTTTCTGTAGTTAACTTTCTTTTATTTTGCCAAGACTTAGTTTCTCACTTTGCCTTTCATTTTTTCTTTTGTTTTTTTTCTCATGAGCGCTGTTCTCAAAAGATGAGGTTTACCTTGTTCTACATATTGCAAAGCAACATTTTCCTATTGCAAAGTTACATTGTTTCCATTTATGTGTAATTTCTGAAATAATGCTTTAAAACACCCCAATCCAACCAACTTCAATCCACCCCAATCCAAACCATGCCAATCCAACTCACCTCAAACCCACACCAATCCACCCCACTCAATCCAGTCCACCCTAGACCAATCTAATCCAAAACTCTGCTCCCCTCCAATCCAAAACAGTCCAATTCAAAATAATCTGCCCCCTCAGATCCAAAACGATCCGCCTCACTCCAGTCCTAAACAATCTGTCCCTCTCCAATCTAACACAATCTGCCCCACTCCAATCTAAAAGAAACTGTCCTACTACAATCTGCCACATTCCAATAAAAAACAATCATCCCCACTCTAATCCATCCCACTATAATCCAAAACAATCGGTCCCACTCCAATCCAAAACAATCTGCCCTACACCAGTTTACCCCACTCTAATCCGCCCCACTCCATCTGCCCCACTCCAATCAAAAACAATGTGCCCACTACAATCCGCTCCACTTCAATCCAGAAAATCTGTCCCAATACAATCTAACCTACTACAATCTGCCCCACTCCAATTGTTCTCATTATGATACCAAACAATCTGTCCCACTCCAATCCAGAACAGTCTGCCCCATTCCAATCAAAAACAATATGCCCCACTCAAATCTTCCCCTCTCCTTTCCAAAACAATATGCCCCACTCCAATCCAAAACAATCTGCCCAACAATCCAAAACAATCTGCCACTCTCCAATCTAACCTACTCCAATTCCTCAACAATCTGCACCACTCCAATCCAAAACACTCTGCCCCACTCCAATCTGCACCACTCCAATCTGTTCCACTCCAATCTGCCCCACTCCATTTGCTCTACTCCATTTGCCCCACTCCAAACTGCCACACTGTAATCCACTTCACTCCAATCTTCCCCATTCCAATGCAAAACAATCTGCCCACTCTCCAATCCAAAATGATCCGCCCACTCCAATCCAAAATCATTTGCCCCACTCCAATCCACCTCACTCCAATCCAGTCTACCCCACATCAGTCCAATCCACCTCACACCATTTCAATCCACCTCAATCCAGCCAACTCAAATATACCCAAATCTGTTCCACGCCTCTCCAATCAAGGCCACTCCAATATGCACCACTTCAATCCACACCACTCCATTCCACCCCTCCCCACTCCAGTCCACCCCACTCAATCAATTTCACCCCACCACAATCCACCCCACATCAATGCAATCCAACCCATCCCACCCCAATTCACCCTAGCCTAACCCACTCCAATCCATTTCACTCCAATCCAATCCACCCCAGTCCATTCCACCCCACTTCAGTCCAATCCACCCATCCGCCTGCCCCAATCCAGTCCACCCCACTCCAATCCACCATGCTCCAATCCAGTCCACTCCAATCTAATCCACCCCATCCAGTTCAGTCTAATCCACCCCACTATACTCCAATCCAAACCACCCCACGCTAATCCACCCCATCCAGTTCAGCCTAATCCACCCCACTCCACTCTAATTCGCCACACTCCAAAACACTCTACTCTAATCCAATCCACCCCACCCCAATCCAGTTCTATCACTCCAATCCATCCATCCACCCCAACCAATATAGTCCACCCTGCTCCACACCACCCCATGCAGTCCACTTATTTCAATTCACCCCACTCAAACCAACTCACTCTACCCCAACCCAATCCACCCAACCAACTCCAGTCCACCCCACTACCTCAATCACCTCCAACCTACTCCACCTTGTTCCACCCCACTCCACTGTACGCCACTCCACTGTACAACATTGCACTCTATGACTGAATCTATGAACTCTACTTTCCTCTACTCAGATCTCAGACACTCTACTCCCACACTCCATTTTAAAAGACTCTACTCCAACAAATCCACTCTACGATACTCTACTCCCCCCACTCTACGCGAAGACACTCTACATCACTAACTTTTACCATGATGAACAGCAGTCACACTGGTAAACAACTTGGCAAAAACACACTGCCAAAGCCCATAGGCAAGATCTGTTGGCTTTACCAGTGCCTATACTTGTTTGGACTTTGTGCCACATTTCAGTTTCACTTCCTGTGATTGTACTTCCTCTGTGTGGCAGCACATCTTGTGAGGTTCTGCTCTGCCCGGAGCAGATGAAAGCACTTGGCCTTCACTAAAACAGGTTGGACACCAAATTAGAAAGCATCTCTTCTGAATGAATGGGTCCCTAAAGATTCATTGAGTTCAGTTCAAATAACTCGATCCAAGTGGTAGAAAACGGATTTGCCAAATACTTGTTGGCCCTTCCACAAAGCGCGCCAAATTATGCTACCCACAACGAGCTTGGAATGGATTACATCACGGACTACATACGTGTCCAACCAATCCTTCTATGGCAACGTATATGGTCAAAACCAGAATGTCACCTGACTCGCTCGCTGATCGAGGACTGCACGGCCTTAACAAACTGGCGGAGAATTCCCTGGCTAGCTTATGTGGAGAACTTCTTTAAAGACATAGGTCGGAGCTCGTATTTTGATGACCCACCGAGTGTGGAGGATATATCCCGGAAAGATCTAAAGAAAATTGGCATGGACCACTTAAAAGAACTACGGAGTACAACTGAGATTCAAAAACACTCTAATCTTCAAATCCAAGCAATTCAACCAGTCAATTTTATACAACCGTATTTAACATATTATTTGTCTAATTTTGAAAAATATCTTTTGACAAGATTTCGTTTTAATACATTCTTTCGACTGGTTTCCTTTCCCCGTTTACAGTATTGGTCGAAGGACATTATGAACTGTCCGTGTGATGGAATATCGACCCAATCAACTCTTCATATTATTTTTTTCTGCTCATATTATAAGATCCCACGCAGAACTTGGATACTACCACTTCTCCGATCAGCTGGTCATAGGTCCTGTCACACAGCTTACCTTTCTTTAAAACTTTTGAACTCAACTCATTCTGCTAAATGTATAGCCACATTCCTAAAAACTATTATCAAAATAAGAGAAACCCTTGTTTGATTTAAGTGTTTTCATGTAAATGCATATATGTTTTTACTTCTTTGCTATGTAAAATAATTTTTATTTTCTGATAAGTTTTTTACCTGTACTTTTTATGGTTGCAAATAAGTGGTAACCGAATAAAAGGAATAAAACGAAATAACTATATTTTGGCCTCCAGGGCCATAAACTAGCAAGTGCAAATACAGCAGTGAATACTAAATAAAAAGGTAAAAACAATACAGTCTGACATGAGGCAATCAAACATTACCAATAAATGTGGAAGTGAGTGCCATAGTAGCTTCAGTTATCAACTTGCATAGACAAGACAAAAATACCAGTAAAAAGTTGTTGCACTTGGGTTTACATGAACAAGGTAAAACCAGACAGCCACAGGGAGTTAAGGAGTGGGTAGTGTCTTTCTACGAATTATCCACCTGCCCCCAAGGAACTTGGCTGCGGGTATGGCAAGCGATAAACTGCAATCAGACCTCAAAACATGAAGTGTAGCCAAGTGGCAATGCTGATGTAAACGTCTACAGGTGGGAGCTAACCAAAGTCTGCGGGGCAGGCATAGCCGGGAAGAAAAAACATGCCCGACACTCTCAACCAAAGAAGAGCAGGCAGGGCATGCACCAATAACCCGCAGTCCAACACTTGGTGAAAGCTGTCAAAGGGAGGGGGCCCACTCTAAATTGGAAGTATAGGCTCCTATCAATAGGGACGGTCACTTCTTCCTCGTCCCAGTATGGCTCATAACCTCTCAAGGACTCGAAATCAAGAAATTATTGGGCCAGTTTGGGTAAGTCGGCTCTTCTTTGATCGTTTACCTCTATGGCTGACCAGAACAGCTTCTTCAAGAATTCTTTAGATGGGGAAAAGGGCAGTGATAGCATAATTCAGGTGCATCTAAAGTGTGGAGTAACTCTTCGATGTTCAAAAGCCAAGCTATTGCAGCAGGGTGACCTGCTTGAATGACGTCATGGAGGGCTAAGGCGTAGTGCGCTAGTTCTGGGGTATACCACAGCCACGTCTAGTATAACAGAGGACGCAACCTGGTATTACTAGCAAGGCTTCTTACAGCAATGTCCAAAAAGAGTGGTACCAATGGGGTACCCGGGGAAAGAAGCGCAAGATTACGAAAACAATATTTTCCGTGCTAATAAGTATATCAATATTAGAGAAACCCCACAACTCAGCTCCGTATAATGCTGAGCCCAAGGCCCTGGCTTCATAAAGTTGAAGCACAGGTGGGATAGGTTTGGTATAATAGGCCTTATATTCTTTAAGGACAGCCCCTGTTACTTGCTTGAGTTTTAGGGCAGCTTTGATGAGATGAGATTTCCAGGACATGCTCCCACTAAAGGTTATGCCCAAGGAAGTAAAGCTATCCATCATTTCGAGAGGTGCCTCCCCACCCCCGTACTATTCCATTTTAAAAACATTTGTGGGGATTAAACGTCATTAACTTTGTTTTAGACAAGTTGATCTCCAGTCCACTAGCAAGACAGAACTCAAAGCGTACCAAGAGTTTCTGTGGCGTGTTAGAGACTAAAAGCTCTTCATCAGAAAATAGAGGTATTGGTGTTTTAACATGGGCCAATGAGGGTGTGTCTGCTTCAACCTGAGATAGAATGGATACAATGTCATTGATGTATAATGAGAAAAGTGTGGGAGTCAGGACGCAACCCTGTCGTACGCCTCTATGAACTGGGCTCTTGCCAGTCAGCTCATCCTGCTTCCCCCATTTGATATGTGCAAAGTTGTCCTCGTGGAGGTGAACTACCAATGACAGTAGATCTGGGGCCAAATTACGGTATGTGGCACGTTTTCTTGGTTAGTGCTGGGCACACCTTTCAAAAGATGTGCACAGCGCGAACCACAAAAATGCATCGCATTATAGTGAGTGCTCTGCCGCCAGGGCAGCCGTGAACCCGTGCTGCCCAGGTGGCAGCAAATTCAGATGAAAAATGGGGTGGCTGCTATGAAGCCGCTCCGTTTTTCACAGTGCAAGTAGCAACCGGCCTGCACTTCGAAGGAGGATTAGAGATCCCCTTGCAGGCGGGTGCAGTGAGTGATTGCACACACCTGTAAGGGGATGTCTGGGGGGTCCATGGGACCCCCTCTGCCCCCTCCAGAGGGCTGCTATCAGGGGGCACACTGATGGTGTGCTACTCACTATCAGTACGCCTCCTGACAGCGTCTATGCCTCTGCGCCCGCGTCTGTAATACGGCACGGCCACAGAGGCATAGGGATTCCCTCATTTGAATGGGGCACTCCCCCATGCAGATGAAAGTACGCCCTCTGGTGATAGCGCTGGTGCTTTATGTGCGCCAGTGCTATCGGTATTACAGAAGGGGACGCATAAGCGTCTGCAGTAGCATCATACCAAAGTACCTTGGGGCCATGCAAAGTGGGCACAAGCGTCCGCTGCGCCCTCAGCACACTCCGGTAATATGGCCCCTGATGGCATTTTCATGTTAAGTGTTTGCCAAAGAGTAGGGCGTGGAACTAGATCAAACTCCGAGCATATAAATTGCATTTGCCTATGGTGACTATGCACCAGTAAATCAACAAAAAAACGAAAAGCCTGGTTGTTGGTGGAAACTTTTGATGGAAAGCCTGCCTGAAAGGGACTAAGGATGTCTATCCCGGACATCCAGTCCTGGCACTGGCAAGCAAGTAAAGGCAAAAGATTTATTGGATACAGTCAATTAGACTTATAGGTCTGTAGTTGTTTGGAATAGACCGATCACCTTTCTTATAGACAGGTATCACAGTGGCACCTTTCCATGACTCAGGGATGGGCGCCCCAGCAGTGATTGCATTAGCAATGGTGAGAATGTAGAGTGACCAAACTTCCCTGTCTGATAAAACAAGCATTATTTGCAATGTAATTGGTCTCGCCTTTGGGACCTTATATGTATTTAGGTATACAGCACATTAGCCTTGGTGCTGAAACATCTTCTGCTCTTTAACATGGAGGGAAAGTAAGCACCAAACTGCGTAACGCACCAGGTATGGGAACACATGGAGAGAAATATTGCCTTTCAGCGGGAAATGGTATAGTCCAAAGCTCTGTTTTTCTTTTTTTGAAAACTTTTTTATTGAATGTAAAGAACAAGAAAATAGAAAAACAAAAGAAAACAAGGCAGTCCAGTACAAGCATGTCATCATGTGGTTTTGCGGGGGGTACAAACATAAAGCTAACAGTATCGCATTCAAAATATACTGTGGGATGGGGGGGAAGAGAAGGAGAACAGAAACAATCAATAGATCTATACTTCTGCGGAGGAAACATCAGGTTGGGAGGAAGACAAGTCGGTATCAAATTCCGAAAGGGGGGGGGTACATATATCTCCACGGTACGCATTCCATTGAGTCCAAATCTTTCCCCACTTGCCAGGTCTGCCCCGGGAGACATACACAGTCTTTTCACGAAACATGGACCAGTCCATGTTCTGTTGCCATGCCAGAACCGCAGGAGGCCTCTGAGCGCCCCAAAGCTGGGCAATGTCACGCTTGGCTATCATGTTACCCAGTGTCACCCATCGAAGCTGCGCTTGGGTACAATCATTCGGTTCCCAAACATTCAACAAGCATCTCCGCGCTTCAGGCTTCAACCGCAAACCCATAACCTCACTCATGACATCATGCACGCGATTCCAATAGTGTAGTACAGCAGGGCATTCCCAAATGATATGTAGGAACGTGGCCACCATACCGCAACCACGTCTGCACAATCCATCCGCCGAGAATCCCATGCGCACCAGACGCGGACCAGTCACATATACCCTATGAAGAAGTTTGAGCTGGACAAATCGAAGGCGTGCCAGAATAGCTATCTCCTTAGGAGAAGAGAGCACAGCCTGCCAGTCCTCATCATCCAGCTCCAGACCATCACTAGTCCACAACTCCCGAAGGCCATCCAATAGATCAATCCTAATATTGATTAACTTTTTATAAATGAGGGAGATCGTGCTATCCGGGACATGCCCATCCAGTATCCGATCCTCAAGCGGGGACGCTTCCGGAACATCCGAGCCCAGGGGGAAAACAGACAGGACCGCGTGTCGGACCTGCGCATATCTAAAGGATTCTCTATCATTCAGCCCATATTCAACTTTCATTTCATCAAACGACTTGATCCTACCCTTGATCCATACATCATCAACCTTGCTGATCCCAATCATGTCCCATCGATCAAACCCCTTCGACCGCCAGAGGGAGCCAAGTTTATCCGTGGCATAAAGCGGCGTGGCACGGGTCAACTTATCAGCCCAGCCTGTAGCAGCCGTGGCCCGATGCCACACCTGCACGACTGTTTTAGTGGGCCCCGTAAGTGACCCGACGGTCAACTTCGCATATAGAGCCCTGTTGTAGTCACCACCGGGCAACAACCATTTATCCATCGCAAAGGCCGGATTTGGGGAAGGAGTGTAGGAGCCATGATTGATGGCCCCCAGCTGAGAGGCACAGTAGTAGCGACGGATGTCAGGGAGAGCGATGCCGCCATCGTACCACGGGAGTGTAAGCTTCGAAAGGGCAATGCGAGACCGGCCCCCCCATATCAACTGCCTCTGGAGGCCCTCAATCTCCCGAAAATAGCTAGCCGGTACAACATCGAGCGTATTCTGAAGCGCATAGAGAAATCGGGGGAGCGACATCATCTTAAACAACGCTGCTCGTCCCAGAGGAGAGAGAGGAAGCCGACTTCACGTTCCAACATCCGCACGGAGGCGCTGGAGGGGGGGCAGCAAATTGTGTTTATATCGAAGTGCGGGGTCCAAGGTAATAAAGATCACAGATACCTAAAACCCTCCAGCGCCACCGAGATGGGACAGCCACGTGGCAAAAGTGGAGCGTCACCGGAAAGAACATAAATACAGGATTTTGACCAGTTGATAACTAGACCGGAATTTTTATGAAATGAAGTCAAAACATCAAAAAGGACGATTAACGACTTACGAGGTGACGTAAGGTACAAAAGTATATCGTCTGCGTACAGAGATATCCGATCCTCAAAGTCCGGGGACCATCTAATTCCCTTCAAGGACGGTTCCCACCTCAACCAAGCTGCCAGTGGTTCCAGAGCTAGGGCAAACAAAAGCGGGGACAAAGGACAACCCTGGCGTGTCCCCCTACCAAGAGCAAAGGGGGTCGAGGCCCGCCCATTCACCACCACCCTGGCTAAGGGGTCAGCATAGAGCAATTGCACCCAGTGAATAAAGGCGGGTCCAAAACCGAATTTACTGAGGACCGCCCAAAGATAATGCCACTCGATCGTGTCAAACGCCATGGTGGCGTCCAAGGACGCCAAGATGGCCGGCTCCCGCAGAGTCCCCGCTCTCGCGAGGACTCCATGCAGTCGCCGAAGGTTAAGTGCCGTGTTTCGGTGCGGTATAAAGCCGGACTGGTCCGGGTGAACCAGATCGCCTATAACAGACACCAGACAATTAGCAAGGACTTTGGCTAGGATCTTAGGTTCAGCATTGATCAGGGAAATAGGTCTAAAGGATTCACAACGGTCACGCGGCTTACCCTCCTTATGGATAACTACTATGGAGGCCAGTCTCTGGTCAGGAGGAAGAAACCCCTCCTCCAGTGACTCCAAGAACATCGATCGGAGATACGGCGCCAGTACATCCGGACAGAGCTTATAAAGTTCAATGGGGAGCCCATTCGGGCCCGAGGCCCGCCCCGAGCGAATCGAGCGGATAGCGGTCGCAATCTCATCCGCAGTGGGCGGAGCTTCCAACAGATCCCTCTCTTGATCAGACAGGCATGGGAGCGAGATATGACGCAGAAGCAAGTGGGAGTCCCGCTCCGGCCTATCTGACACCGAGGAGTACACCACCCGAAAATAGTCAGCAAAGCGCGTCACGATTCCAGCTGGATCAGTGACATCCACACCATTTTCATCCACCACAACAGGAACTACTCGACTCGCACATTCTCTCCTATCCAACCAAGCCAGCAATTTCCCAGCCTTATCACCCACATCATACAGCCTCCCCTGCCGTTCACGACCCATCTCTTTCGCAGCATCAGTCACCAGCGCTCTATATTCAAGCTGTTTCAGGTTTAGAAGGTGCAGCTTCTCAGGGGAGACCCCAGAATCCAACTCCCCTTCAAGGGCGGAAACTTCAGACTCAAGACGGACAACCTCCTCCCGCCTACATCTCTTAACATGGCCAATCGATGAGAGGGCCTGGCCTCGAATTACAGTTTTGTACGCTTCCCATAGAGAAACAGAAGAGGTCACTGAACCAACGTTGTCAGTAAAGTAGTGATTGATCGCTGAAAGGAGTTCCTTCCTGATCTTAGGATCGCGGAGGTACCACGGGTTAATCGGGGCGAGACGACCCTCCGAACCCAGATGTGCGTTCACAACCAACCACAACGGGGAATGATCCGAGATACCCCTGGCCAGATGTTTAACCTCCCTTATAAGGGAAGCCTGAGAGGAGGGCATCAGTACATAATCAAGTCTCGAAAGGCTACCGTGGGCCCCAGAGTGGAAGGTATACTGGCTTTGCCCAGGATGATGTAAACGCCAGCAATCAGCCAGCCCCAGCGCCTCCAGGAAGTCCCCCAACCAGGATTGAGATCGTGCGATAACACGGGGAGGGTAACGGTCAAATGTCCCAGACACTACCGAATTGAAATCCCCCCCAACCAACAGCAAACCTTCGGGGACCCCCAGAATCACTCTTCCCAGATCGGCATAAGTCGTAGTTTGTAGGCCCGGAGGTATATAGACCGAAAACATAGTAATCACCTTCCCCTCCCAGCGCTCAACAATGGCGGCGTACCGCCCTCTATCATCAAGTATAATTATGTCTACAGCGAGAGGGAGGGAGGTCCGAACCATAATACCCACCCCCCTGGAGCCAGAAGTGAAACCTGAGTGTGCAATGAGACGATAGCCACGCCTATTCAGTGCATGGCACGTGTTGCCGAGCAGATGCGTCTCCTGAAGCAAAACCACATCCGGAGACAAGCGTCGCAGCATCTGCAAAACCACCCCCCTCTTAATTCTATCACCCAACCCATTGACGTTCCAACACAGTATACGTAGTCCCCTATCCCCCATCCCACAGGCCACCCCAAGGCACCCCCACCCCCAACGCAACACGTAAATACAGAAGAGCATCAGTACAGTGCCTTGAAAAAAACAGAGAAACAAAAATCGAAACCCCTCAACCCCCCAAAACATCATCATACCCCCCACCCCGCACCCCTGCGTAAGACTCAAGAGCCACCCCAACTTGCAGTGTGCCTGTCGCCCTAATATACAACTAATCTACGAAAAGAACCCCAGAGGAGGAAGATTCACCCGACCCCCACCCACACCCCGTTCTGACAACACAATAGCAAACAATAGTTGCGTAGCATCAAACCACTGCCGAAAGTCAACATGGCGGCCCGGGAGCCGAGTCCGCTCCTCATTCCTGCTCCACCGGGCCGTCCCCTGCACCACCGGAGTGATCAGGACGGTCAAATTGTTTTTGAGGGGGCAGTGAGTCCAGCCAGTCGCTGGCTGCTCCAGGATGATCAAAGAAAAATGTCCTATCATTGTAGACCACACGCAGGCGAGCCGGGAAAAGCATGGCATATTTCATGTCTCTGTCCCGCAGTCTCCTCTTCACCCCCTGAAATCCAAGGCGCTGCTTCTGGACCTGCTGGGTGAAGTCCGGGTAGAAGTTAACCGAAGCATGCTACGTAAGATCTTCCGATGGATCCCCACCGAGACGAGGAAGACGGTCACCCAAGCCCTCGTCACCAGCCGACTGGACTACGGCAACGCCCTCTACGCCGGAACCACTGCCAAACTCCAGAAGAGACTCCAGCGGATCCAGAACGCCTCGGCGAGACTCATCCTCGACATCCCCCGACGCAGCCACATCTCCGGACACCTGAGAGATCTGCACTGGCTCCCGGTCAACAAGAGAATCACCTTCCGTCTCCTCACCCACGCACACAAAGCCCTACACGACCAAGGCCCGAGCTACCTCAACAACCGGATCAACTTCTACACTCCCAAGCGCCTCCTCAGATCAACCAACCACGCCCTCGCCGCCGTCCCCCGCATCCGAAGAGCGACAACAGGAGGAAGATCCTTCTCCTACCTGGCCGCCAAGACCTGGAACTCACTTCCCACCGATCTGCGCCTGACCCAAGACCACCTCTCCTTCAGGAAGAAGCTCAAGACCTGGCTGTTCGAGCAGTAGCGGCACCCCCCCCCCCCCCCAGCGCCTTGAGACCCTACGGGTGAGTAGTGCGCTCTACAAATGACTTGATTGATTGATTGATTGAGCATTCTCATAAGCCGTAGGGCCCGATGTGCGGGAAGCCTGGAGGATCACGTCTCTGTCACGAAAGTTAAAGATCCGTGCAATGATGGGCCGCGGGGGAGCTCCAAGCTTAGGCGGGCCACCCGGGATACGGTGGGCCCGTTCTACTGCAAAAAACTTGCTAAGGCCTTTGGGCGCTAAGTGATTCAGGACAAGGTCCTCCACCAGTAGATCCACCGATGATGATTCCGTCGTCTCCGGTACCCCGACCAGTCGGACGTTGTTCCGTCGAGCGCGGCCTTCAAAATCATCCAGGCGTCGAGAGAGGTAGTCACGGGCGGACCTCAGGTTACCGACTTCAGTCTGTAATTCGGAGACGTCGGTAATAAGGCTAGATGTCTTCAGATTTGGGATTTGACTTTCTCGTTAGTCTTCGCAAGGTCCGCCCTGATCAGGGTGACATCTATGGCAACTGTGTCCAACTTATGGGTCAGGGCCTCGTATTGCTGTCCTAGCGCGGCCTTCATCCCATTAATGGCGCCCATGACGTCTTTCAACGACAGATCTCCATCCAACAGGGAGTCGTCCCCAAGGTTGGCAGGGGGTTTGCTCGGTCCACCCAGAGAGCCCTTAGTGAGGGTGTATCGATCCATGACGTTGGACTGCACAGAGCCTCCTCGAGCTGCCGGTCTGGTCTTGCGTCTTTCTCCCTCGGGCTTGGTGGCCATTTTGGGTCGTGCGCCCCGAGGGGTACTCTGAGACCTAGTGAAAATGGCTACACTCGAAGTGCCCTCAGCAAGTCGGAGAATCGGTAAAGGCCAGCCACCAGTCAAGAAGCAGGGAAAAAACCAGGATCGCCAAGCACCTGCGGGCCAGGTGAAAGGATCAAATCACCTAGACGACCAAGGCAGAGTCCATGAGGTGGAGGCACCGGAATCGAAACCAAAAGTTGGAGACCGGGCAGGGGAGAGTCACACGTGCCGTTGTTATTCAATTACCACCCGGCTGGCAGGGAAAGCAAGCCCGGGGCAGTACCATGGAGCAGGCCAAAAATGGTCAAAAGTCCATATTTCCGGCTCCCGGGAGCCTAGACGAAATGCGGAAATGAGGAAATGATCAGCAGGGTCACGACCACAAAAGCCCGTCGTCCAAATCAGGATAAGGTGCAGGATAATCGGTGGAGGTGGCGAGGGTCCGGGAGCTCTGAGCTCACGCGACCATCTTGGGTGCGCGCTAAGCTCCTCCTCCCAAAGCTCTGTTTTTAGTATAAAATCAGGGCCTCCGGTGGTCATATCACTGAAAATGCAAGATTTGAAAAAAAATATTATTGTCTACGGGTGCTCGTGGAAGACAATTTTAATGGACTGGAATCTAGAGAATGCTAAAATGATTCTGGTATTGCTGGAGTGAGGGTGAAAACAAAACAACATTTTGTATACCCCTCTCAAAGTCTCTTTCCCATAACAGTAATATGTATTAATCGTGTGGTTTTGAAATTAACCAACGTAGAATAGAATGCACACACACAAATACACGTGGGATACTAATTTGCTTATGTTGTGATTCATAATATACTAAGTAAGTGAAATTGTTATACTAACATGGTACGCATATGTCATAATCTAATGAAAACCTGTGTATGTATGCTTTTTGTATGTCTTATTCAGGCAGAAATGATGGAGAATGGTAAGAAAACAATGCATAAATGTCGCTAAATTGCTAGGTAATAACTAACAGAGTTACCTTAGAATGGGGGGAGGTAAACAGAAGGGCTTTACTTCGAAATCTAACGTTTAATTGTGTTTGTTTCTATAATAGTTCCCATTATGGCCCATGCGGCATACTAGAAAATGGAGGTTTGCGAGACTACGAAACTGTGGTGATCTGCGCATGCGCGATTATGCTCGAGAGATGTGCAAGCAGTCTGTGCCTGTACAGCGTGGGTCAAGGTCAGCGTGGCCTGGAAGTGTAGACTAGTGCCAAGATTTTGTATGCCCGTGTCGTGAGCCTGGGAATTAATTCCGAAGTGACAATTTAAAGGGCACAAGTGAAAAAACAGTTAAGGAACAATCAAATCATTATTTTTTTTATTTTAACGATTACTTGGCAGAAATATGGACAATGAGGAGATGAGGTTATTCTCATCCACCCCTTACATGGACCAATGAGACTGAGCGAGGACCCTAAAAGTTAAAAATCTTAGATAGATAAGTTAGGGAAAAAGGGTATAAAAGAGGAAGTTTGTAAGTAAGCAAAAAGCTTGCTTTTGAATTTATTTTCGCACCACGACATGCAGTCGGACTGAGCCATTTTTCCATGGTGCAAAGACTTTGACATTTTCTTGACTTTAACTTTTGATGGGTACGGAGTCCTGATGGGAGGTGAACATCAAGAAAGAATAGAGAGGCGGTTTTTGGGAACTTATCTGTCTTAATCCTGATTTCCATTTACTGAAATCTTGGTAATATGGTTTTGACTTCTGAATTGTTCTGCTAATAAATGTAAACTATTTGAATTTAACTTTCTTTTATTCCAGGTTATTAAATGTCTTAGTGATTATTGAATTAAGGTTAAATAAAATAAGGTCATGCTAGGAGAGTAAGTCTCTAAATAAAAATTAAATAAATGGAGAATTAAGCTGGCCTTGTTGTCCATTAGTTAACTTTTACTAGCTGATCCATTGACCGAAAAGGTGGGGTGTTTTAATGTTTCTGAAGGTAAAACCATGGTAAATCTTATAAACTCCAGGTGTATATAGTGTATAAAATGTGAGGATTAATTAGAATGAAATAAGACACTCTGCTAAATTCCAGCATCTCTTCCTCAGGTCTTCACTGATCTTGGGAGCAGGGTGAATTGTGTGTTTGAGTGACTCACGGTGTTATGGGCCCCACCGATGAGTAGAGTGTGATAGCTCCTAGGAGATATAGTGCTGGTTTTGGAGGTCTAGTTTGGAGCCGCGCTGGCTCAGTTTTTCTTGGTAGCAGGAGTCTGGTTGCTATAGGTAAACTTAGATAAAGTAATGTATAGAAATAGTAGAGTAAGGTATATAGAATTTTGATGTGCAGAAATTTGACTTACATTATATGTTGAGTCTGCATTGCATTATATGTACTCCGGAATTTGAGGCTTCTGGGAAGTAGGAAGCTGGTTATTCTGCCTAGGAAGAGGAACGTGTGGCATGTAAGTCGCACACGTGTGGCATGTAAGTCACACATCACATAGTCTGTTTCAAAGTGGTGACATCGTTGTATGCTACAAGTTAGGGACATTTACGTGTAAAAGGGGTGAATGTAAAGCGAAGGCAACCTATACAATTTTGGGCTTAAGCACAGGAATCAATGTGTATTCTGATTAAAACTTCTCCCTCAGAAAGTAATAGGTTTTCATCAGAGCTTGAGAGAAGGGTAAGGTAGAGGGATGTGCTACATATCGGCAAAACTAAAATTCTGTGGTAGAGAAGAGGTAAGCGCGTCTACCGGAAATACAGAATACTTGTGAGCTTGAAGAGACTGTCACTTTGGTTTTAGCGAAACAGACGAATGGAGATGTTTTATGTGGTTACTAACTGATTTTAGTTGTATAAAGGTGTAAATACAGTGTGCCGATAAATTTAGCAAAGGAGGGGTCAGTCGAAGCTGCAGAAACCGGAGCAGAGCTGAGGTAAAAAGGGTCGCGCTGGGATTGTCCGCGTGACTAGTATGGAGTGAGCACTGATTGGTGCATTAGCAAAGGCTGTGTAAGCATTTGTTGAGGGAAAACAGAACGTATCTTGTTCTGACTGGTGCGTTAGTGTGAACCGCGATGTGATAGGTTGGTGTAGCGAAGTAGTTTGCGGAAAAGTGCGCGATTGTTTGAAAGTCAGGAAACCGTCAGAAAAATTGAGTTTTATTATGGAGAAGAAAAAGAAAAACCTACATGTTTTAAGAAATTAAAGAATGTGTTCATAAAGGATAAGTAAATAGTGACGAGAGAGGGAAAATTGCTTCCTCCGCCTAAAACGCCTGCATCGTACATGATGAAAAATTATGGCTACCATACATGTATATTGTTGGAAAATTGGGCTAGATATACTAAGAATGATGGTGTATTAGCATTTTCAGTAAGGCTGGGCGGCCAGCTACGCTCCGTGCACGGAGTGCACGTAGTGCCGTCTCCTACGCATTTTGCGTAGCGGGCGTAGCCAGGCGGCACTACGCGCGCTCCGCAGATGATGCATAGCCGGCCGCCACCCGCCTCCCTCCCGCCCTCCCTAAATACTGAAATAAAAGGATAGAAAGCTTTTAAAAACACTTACCTTGTCCGCCGCGTCCCCGGGGCTCCCTCTCGCCGTCCCTGGATTCGCGCCGCCATTTCGGATACTAATGCGCATGCGCAGGCGGCCGCGCATGCGCATTTCTCATGAGGAATGCGCATGCGCGGGCGCCCGCGCATGCGCATTAGTATCCGAATTGGTGGCGGCGCGAATCGCGGGACGGCGAGAGGGAGCCCCGGGGTCGCGGCAGACAAGGTAAGTGTTTTTAAACGCTTTCTATCCTTTTATTTCAGTGTTTAGGGAGGGCGGGAGGGAGGCGGGCGGCGCGGAGTGGGGCTACGCGGAGTGCGCGGGTGGGCGTAGTTTTGCGCCCACTTCGCGTAGCTCCGTGGAGCCCCACTCCGCACACTACGCCCAGGGTTAATTTTCAGAAGTAGGTTCTTTTAGTACTGTTGTTTTACGAAATTTGAGAGAAAGTATGACTAAACTTGAACCAAGACCTAGACCGACTCAATTTGAGGCATTGGCTGAGTGGGAAGATGAGATGCAGGAATTAGAGAGAGAAAGGTTTGAAGAGTTCAGAGGACCTAGAGGCAGATTGTGAGGTTTATTGGGAATGACCCATGAGAGTAGAATGCGGAGATGGAGAAACGCTGATATGTGTGATGGAATGTATCCGGTGAGGACAGTTGATGAAATGGCAGGACGAAAGAGTACGGAAAAAAGAAATAATGTGGAGATAGAAAGAAAGAGTTATGGGGATTGTGAAACAGAGGATGAAGTGCTGGAGGAGATATTAAATAGAAGACCCCTCCATATCAACCGAGTTCTTTAAATGTGACTCCAAATGCTCCGCCAATGGAGACCTGATTTACTGGTACCCCAAGACGATAGTCTGAATTTAAAGACAGTACTGAGAGAGAGGAAATGAGAGATGATTCTAATGCCCCATTAATGGAAACCAGACTTACTGGAACTCCCAGACAGAATGATGACATTAGAGGCAGTGTAGCTAGAGTAGAAAGGAGAATTGAAGAACACCCAAGTACTTCTGAATATGTGCGGTCTACTAATGAATTGATTGAAAAGATACAGGAACTCACTTATAATATAGAAGCTGTGACTGTCCCAGTAACAATAGGTCCAGTAATTCCAGTGTTCGAAAACCAGAAAATAAAAGAACCATCGTTAACTGTCCCTTTGAATCAAAGTTTACAAAAAGTAAGAGAGAAGTTTTATCCAGACTTGTCTGAGGTTAGGCGTACTAGTCAGATGACACCGCCTGACTTGACCTTTAATCAAAGTCTCCCATATAAGTTTCCAGCAGGTGCGGAACCAGATTCTGCAACACCTGAAAGAAGTATTGAGAAAATCGATTTGTCCCAAACGCCTGTAGAACCAACAGAGCAGGAATTAAGTGATTGGTTTAAAACATTAACAGTAAAAGACCAAGAACCTAAAGTGTTAGATGTGGTCAGATTGAAAACAGATATGGAAGAATTAATAATTGGGACAGTTGGAACAAATAGGTTAAAGGCATATCAAGATGATGAATTAATGTTCATGTGTAAAAGCATTACATGGAGAGCGAAAAATCTGCATGATCGACTAGAAGGGTTGGCAAGTGAACTCAATATAGACTTTGCGAAGAATAAATTATTACAAAAGTCTTATAGAGTAGATTTCACTGAGAAGGATATTGACAACATGAACTGCTGGAAGAATAACTCAGATAAAGGAACTAATTGTGTTGCTGAGAAAATGGGGAGATCTAGAATAATGGAAGACTAAATGGATAAAGAAAAGGGAAGAGAGCAATGATAAAACATCATTAGCGTTTCCAGTTAGAGAAAAAGAGCCTTTAGCAAATTAATTTCCTATGAGAGAAATACCGGGAGGAGGGTACGTACATGTTCCCTGGACTAGACAGGATATATTGTCCTTCACAAATGATTTCCCCAGGTTGCGAGAGAAACCAGTGGGATGGTACGGACAAGTGGATCCATTTGTAAAAGTTTCAAACGTATTATGGGAAGATCTAGATGGATTGTTTGATATAGTAGTACCAGCAGACCTATGGTCTGAGTGCAAGATTACAGAGGACTGGCCAAAAAGTGAATATCCGAGAGACCCTAGGACAGGTGCTCCTGGACCTGGGGTAATGCGCAAGTATGAACAATTAATAATTGACAGGAAATTGCAAGAACCTAAAGAATCAGTACATTCATTTTATGAGAGATGGTTGCTAGTGTTTAAGCAATACAGTGGATATGAGGAGTTAAGTGAAAAGGACATGAGTCATTTTGTGTATCGTTTTGTCTTTGGATTAAGACCAGCGATAGTAGATATGATCAAGCATAATTTGATGGGATGGCAATCATGCTCTGTAGATGATGTTTTGAGGCTTGTAAAATATTGCAGTGATGAAATTGAGGTTAAGCAAAGAAAGCTAAAAGAGAAAGCAATGTGGGCGCAGGTAAGAGGGGCTGAACATCAAGTAGCTCAATTAGAGAATAAAAATCCAGAGGGAGGTCAAGTAAGAATGAAGGGAAATTTTAATAAAGCGAAAGTCATGGGTAATTTGGATGAGGCCAAGAAAAAGTTTCCCTGTCACAATTGCGGCAGGTTAGGGCATTGGAAGAAAGAGTATACGTTTCCACCAAGAGTTAATCCCGAAAATACATCATTTAATCCGCAGGTGCAGAAAGAGGTAATTCAACAGCCATCGCCACAGCAGCAGGTAGTTACCCAACAGAGTCAGGTGCCACAACCACCACTTCCACATAGTGTAAATCTACAGAAATACAGTGCAGAGACAGGATTCTTCGGAGGAGAACAGGTAACAAGACCACCTAGAGTAAATGTGAGTTCACAGTATTGGTTGAAGGAAGATGGGAGTGAGTCGGATGACAGCTTCTGATGGTGCCTAAGAGAGAGAGAAGAGTGTGTACTAGGCGCAATTCTAGAGGTAGATCAATCTGGTCCTTTTGTGAATGGAAAGGTGAATGATGTAAATGTGACTTTCCTAGTGGACACAGGTGCTCCCCGTTCTACTGTTAGATCAGTAGATGTTCAAAATCTTCCTCTCTCTAGAGACAGTATCCAAGTTGTAGGTGTAGCAAATAGACAGATTAAAACATCTCTGACAGAACCAGTTGAAGTGGAAAGTGGAAATTTTAAAGATATGCATCGATTTGTAGTGTGCGATAGTAGTCCTGTTAACCTTCTCGGTAGGGACATACTGTGTAAGATAAACTGTGCCATTTACTGTTCACCTGATGGCATTGAGGTTCAAACCCCAGATGAAGATAGCTTGTATAAAATGATTATGTCACTAATAGATTCAGAACAAAGTAGTATGTTTCCTGTATTTGACCGAGAAAAGATACCTGGTGAGTTGAAAGAGTCAGTCAAAGAACAAGTGTGGGATTTCGCAGAAGAGGATATTGGATTAATGAGAGGTGTAGATCCTGTGAAAGTTTCTGTAAAGGAAGGAATGAGTTACCCAAACATTCCCCATTACAAAATGACAGCAGAAATAATTGAAGGAATAACTCCAGTGATAAACAAGATGATTGAACAAGGAATTCTGAGAGAAATAGTAAGCAGTCCATGTAATTCACCTATAATGGGATTGAAAAAGCCTAATGGAACATTTAGGATAGTGCAGGATTTGAGAAGAATTAATAAAATTGTTGTCCCATGTTGTCCAATTGTACCGAATCCAGCAGTGATCCTGTACCAAATTCCACATGATGCAGAATGGTATGCAGTCATTGATCTATGTAATGCGTTCTTTACAGTTCCATTACACCTAGATAGCCAGCCAATATTTGCTTTCCTGTTTGGAGACCCTATTTTGGCATGATGCTGAATTCCTCAGGGGTATACTGAGAGTCCCTCCAACTTTAATCAGCTGTTAAAGAAATCATTGGAGTGTTTGAACATGCCTGGAAATTCAGTATTGGTTCAATACATTGATGACCTGTTAGCGGCATCAAAAACCAAAGATGCATGTGTTTCAGATACCATTGCATTACCAAACCATTTGGCAGATGGAGGACGTAAAGTGTCACCATCAAAGTTACAGTTCTGTCAGAAAGAAGTACAATATTTAGGTCACAAGATTGCCAAAGCAATCAGACAAGTTACTATAGAGAGAATCAAAATGATACAGGGAATGCAACCTCCTAAAACTCAGAGACAAGTGAGAATGTTCCTTGGAATGGTAGATTATTGTCGACAATGGATCAGTGGATTTTCACTGATAGCAAAACCATTGCAGAGGCTGACAAGAGCAGATGTAAAAGATCCCATAGTGCTGAATAAAACCGAAATGGAGGCTTTTGAACAACTACAAAACAATTTGTGTGAAGCACCAGCATTGGGAATGCCTGATTATGAGAAAGAGTTTGAACTATATTGCAGTGAATGAGAAGACTGTGCATTATCAGTTCTAATTCAAAGGCATAGAAAACTGAGAAAGCCAATTGCATATTTCTCAGCTGTTTTGGATCCAGTTGCTAAAGCATTGCCAGGATGCTTAAAAGCAGCGGCTGCTACAAGTGTGAGTTTGGAACAAAGTGAAGGTATTGTGATGGGATATCCTTTGAGGGTATATGTACCTCATTCAGTGGAGATTCTCCTCACTAGGACTAAAACACAGTTCCTTACGAATAACAGGATGAAAAAATATCAGAAGGTCATTCTAGGTGCAGATAATGTGACAGTTGCACGATGTGTGAATGTAAATCCATCTACGTTGTTACCTGATGTCATGGATGTTGAAGTGAGAAATGAAGGTGATCATAAATGTTTGGATGTTCTTGAATACTATACCAAACCAAGACCTGACATTAAAGATGAACCATTGCCTGAATCTGATTATGTAATGTTTGTGGATGGTTCATGTTTGAGAACATATGAGGGTGCTATGAATGCTGCATATGCTGTATGTACAGTGGCAGACGTCCTGGAAGCATCTTGTCTAAAAGGAATTCGTTCTGCTCAAATAGCAGAATTGATTGGTTTGATTCGAGCATGTGAACTGGGAAAAGAGATAAGAGTCGCCATAGTGACTGACAGTCAGTATGGTTTTGGGATTGTCCATGATTACAGTCAACTGTGGTCCCAGAGAGGTTATTTAACTTCTGCGGGATCCCCCATCAGAAATGCTGAATTTGTGAAAATGTTGATCGCTTCAATCCAATTACCAGAGAAAATTGCTGTTGTAAAATGTGCAAAAAACACAGTTGATGGACAGAATGTAGAACAATGTCATACATTCATCCCAGTACAAGGATCTGGGCCTAAATCCATCGTTTTTATGCACTCCACACCACCCTGGGTTAGACACTGGCTATATGCAAATCAGCTCTGACCCTGTGCCTCATGGAAACAGTCCAGTCTGAACTACCAAGCCATGTCTTTCCCAGACCGGAATCAAGCATCCAAGGACTGGTTTCTGGCTATCAGCCTTCATCAGCCTGGATAGCTTGACTCCAGTGGTGTGGAGAGCATGGGACTCACGTCTGAGCATACCCAGCCCACTCGGGGTGAAAATTGCAAAAAACACAGTTGATGGACAGAATGTAGAACAATGTCATACATTCATCCCAGTACAAGGATCTGGGCCTAAATCCATTGTTTTTTTGCACTCCACACCACCCTGGGTTAGACACTGGCTATATGCAAATCAGCTCTGACCCTGTGCCTCATGGGAACAGTCCAGTCCGAACTACCAAGCCATGTCTTTCCCAGACCGGAATCAAGCATCCAAGGACCGGTTTCTGGCTATCAGCCTTCATCAGCCTGGATAGCTTGACTCCAGTGGTGTGGAGAGCATGGGACTCACGTCTGAGCATACCCAGCCCACTCGGGGTGAAAATTGCAAAAAACACAGTTGATGGACAGATGTGGAACAATGTCATACATTCATCCCAGTACAAGGATCTGGGCCTAAATCCATCGTTTATTGCACTCCACACCACCCTGGGTTAGACACTGGCTATATGCAAATCAGCTCTGACCCTGTGCCTCATGGGAACAGTCCAGTCCGAACTACCAAGCCATGTCTTTCCCAGACCGGAATCAAGCATCCAAGGACCGGTTTCTGGCTATCAGCCTTCATCAGCCTGGATAGCTTGACTCCAGTGGTGTGGAGAGCCTGGGACTCACGTCTGAGCATACCCAGCCCACTCGGGGTGAAAATTGCAAAAAACACAGTTGATGGACAGAATGTAGAACAATGTCATACATTCACCCCAGTACAAGGATCTGGGCCTAAATCCATCGTTTTTTTGCACTCCACACCACCCTGGGTTAGACACTGGCTATATGCAAATCAGCTCTGACCCTGTACCTCATGGGAACAGTCCAGTCCGAACTACCAAGCCATGTCTTTCGCAGACCGGAATCAAGCATCCAAGGACCGGTTTCTGGCTATCAGCCTTCATCAGCCTGGATAGCATGACTCCAGTGGTGTGGAGAGCATGGGACTCACGTCTGAGCATACCCAGCCCACTCGGGGTGAAAATTGCAAAAAACACAGTTGATGGACAGAATGTAGAACAATGTCATACATTCATCCCAGTACAAGGATCTGGGCCTAAAACCACTGGAGTCAAGCTATCGAGGCTGATGAAGACTGACAGCCAGAAACCGGTCCTTGGATGCTTGATTCCGGTCTGGGAAATATAGCCAGTGTCTAACCCAGGGTGGTGTGGAGTGCAAAAAAACAATGGATTTAGGCCCAGATCCTTGTACTGGGATGAATGTATGACATTGTTCTACATTCTGTCCATCAACTGTGTTTTTTGCAATTTTCACCCCGAGTGGGCTGGGTATGCTCAGACGTGAGTCCCATGCTCTCCACACCACTGGAGTCAAGCTATCCAGGCTGATGAAGGCTGATAGCCAGAAACCAGTCCTTGGCTGCTTGATTCCGGTCTGGGAAAGACATGGCTTGGTAGTTCGGACTGGACTATTCCCATGAGGCACAGGGTCAGAGCTGATTTGCATATAGCCAGTGTCTTACACAGGGTGGTGTGGGGTGCAAAAAAACGATGGATTTAGGCCCAGATCCTTTACTGGGGTGAATGTATGACATTGTTCTACATTCTGTCCATCAACTGTGTTTTTTTGCAATTTTCACCCCGAGTGGGCTGGGTATGCTCAGACGTGAGTCCCAGGCTCTCCACACCTCTAGAGTCAAGCTATCCAGGCTGATGAAGGCTGATAGCCAGAAACCGGTCCTTGGATGCTTGATTCCGGTCTGGGAAAGACATGGCTTGGTAGTTCGGACTGGACTGTTTCTATGAGGCACAGGGTCAGAGCTGATTTGCATATAGCCAGTGTCTAACCCAGGGTGGTGTGGAGTGCAAAACAAACTATGGATTTAGGCCCAGATCCTTGTACTGGAGTGAATGTATGACATTGTTCTACATTCTGTCCATCAACTGTGTTTTTTGCAATTTTCACCCCGAGTGGGCTGGGTATGCTCAGACGTGAGTCCCAGGCTCTCCACACCACTGGAGTCAAGCTATCCAGGCTGATGAAGGCTGATAGCCAGAAACCGGTCCTTGGATGCTTGATTCCGGTCTGGGAAAGACATGGCTTGGTAGTTCGGACTGGACTGTTCCCATGAGGCACAGGGTCAGAGCTGATTTGCATATAGCCAGTGTCTAACCCAGGGTGGTGTGGAGTGCAAAAAAACGATGGATTGAGGCCCAGATCCTTGTACTGGGGTGAATGTATGACATTGTTCTACATTCTGTCCATCAACTGTGTTTTTTGCAATTTTCACCCCGAGTGGGCTGGGTATGCTCAGACGTGAGTCCCAGGCTCTCCACACCACTGGAGTCAAACTATCCAGGCTGATGAAGGCTGATAGCCAGAAACCGGTCCTTGGATGCTTGATTCCGGTCTGGGAAAGACATGGCTTGGTAGTTCGGACTGGACTGTTCCCATGAGGCACAGGGTCAGAGCTGATTTGCATATAGCCAGTGTCTAACCCAGGGTGGTGTGGAGTGCAAAAAAACGATGGATTTAGGCCCAGATCCTTGTTCTGGGGTGAATGTATGACATTGTTCTACATTCTGTCCATCAACTGTGTTTTTTGCAGTTGTAAAATGTGCAGCTCACAAGAAAGGAGATGATAATGTCACCAGAGGCAACCGTTTTGTTGACTCAATTGCTAAGTACTGTGCCAAAAATCTTGCACCTATAAATCGGGACAGAAAAGCTGAACATGTTTCAAGTCCTTTAATGCTAACAACAGTAGTTGAGACTTGGCAGGAAGTGAGACAGATGCAGGAAGAAGCAAGTGAGGAAGAGAAAGACATCTGGTTAAAATCGGAATGTAGACAAAGAGAAGAGGATGAAATTTGGGTTTACAAAGATTAAATACCAGTAATGCCTGATAACATGATTTCAAATATGGCCCGAATGTACCATGGTCAAGCCCATATTGGCAGGGATGCCATGATTAGAATTTTCAGACAGACATGGTATTCAGGATGATCGCTGAGAGCCTTTGTCAGCGATGTCTTGTTTGTCAACAGTTGAACCCAAGAAGAAAAACAGTTTTGAGTTTGGAAACCATAGGACGGGAGGGAGGTCCATTTACACGAATGCAATTAGACTTCCTTTGAGTTACCACCCTGTAATCGACTTCGATATGTACTTGTGATTATTTGCCTATTTTCTCGGTGGGTGGAGGCCTTCCCTACCAGGAGGATTGATGGAGTGACTGTTGCAAAACTGTTGTTGAGAGAAATTATTCTGCGGTTTGGTTTTCCAGTAACCATTGAGACAGATCGTGGAACACATTTTCACAACGAGTTAATGCAGATGATTTGTGAAGCACTGGACATTCGTCAGAAATTGCATTGTGCTTACAGACCAGAGGCTTCTGGGGTAGTTGAGGAAGCACATGGAACCATAAAGAACATAATTGCAAAAATGTGATTGGCCACTGGACTGAAATGGCCTGAGGCTTTGCCATTTGTTCTGATGATCCTAAGGAGCATACCTGATAAAAAGACAGGATTAAGTCCACATGAGATTCTGATGGGAAGAGTGATGAGACAAACATTTGTGCCAGTTGATAAACTGTTGACTATTACTGATTATATCATCCTGGATTACTGCAAAAACCTGTCTGACGTGGTAACTTCTGTGTTCCATCAGGTGGGAACTGAGTCAAATTCGAAAGAAAAACATCCAGCTCATGAACTAGTCCCTAGAGATTGGGTTTGGATAAAGGTACACAGGAGAAGAAACTGCTTAGTCCCTCGTCGGCAGAAGCCCAGACAAGTCATTCTGGTTAGCACGACTGCAGTTAAATGTGCTGGAGTAAAGAGATGGATGCACGCAAGTCACACCATCCGTGTGCCTGAACCTGAAAATCCACAGGACAAAGCAGAAAGCACAACTGACTCAGATTTCGAAGATGAACAAGATAAAGATCCAGATACTGAAGCTCGACCTGTTCGTCGACATCTGGAAATATCAGATGCAAGTTCTGCGTCTGATGGAGAAAGTGAAGTCACTGAAGTACCAAATTCTGAAGATCGACCTGAAAGTCGAGATTTGGTAAGAACCGATACCAGTGAGGACACTGAACAAAGTAAAGGTAAAACTGGTAATCAGGAAAACACTGAAGGACAGTCTGAAAGCTCTGAAAACAGGAACTGGAATCTCAAAACTGGTGAAAAGGAAATAACTCACGATGAGTATGAGCTTTCAAGTACCAGCTACGGAGAAGTTCCTAACAGAGTGAAAGAAGTGACCAAAGATAAAACAGATTCAGTGAAAGAAACAGACATTATAAAGTTCACCATAAACAAAACTAATGAGAAATCTGAAACTGAGTCTGATGACAGGGAAGATGAAACTCAATTGAGGAGAAGGTCAAGAAAAAGAGCTTGAAGAGTGGAATGTAACACTGTCGGACCTGAAACCAAGAGACCCCGTAAAGGAGATAATTGGCCTAAAGAAAGTGATGGTCTGAAATTTAAACTGGTTAAAGCAAAAATCCAAGAGGGTCAAGTAAATGAAATAAACAGTCAAAAGGAGTTGTTGGGTAAAAAGATAGAAATTGTGCAAAGGCCAAAAAGAGTGAGAAGACCAAATCAAAAATACAAGTCACCTGAGTGGTCCTATATGATTTTGCCTTCAATAAATGAAGTGAATAGAAGTCAAGAAAATTTGAGTTGTCAGAGTGAAGAAAAAGAAAGTGAGTGAACTGAAACTCAAAAGAAAGTCTAAGAAGTACCTAAACTGGGAAACTAAAAGAAGATAAAAGGTGAAGGAACAAGACTGTTGAAATTATTGGTGGTAAGGACACTTTAAGTGCAAAGGAGATTTGAAAGAGACAATATAAGGGAAGAAAAGATTATGGAAAGTGCTGTGTAAAAAAAAATACTAATGATGTAACAAAATCGAAATGCACAATTCTTAGAAAATGGTGTAGAATGTGGTTAATGTGGTTGTTATGTACAGGATTATTAATGTTGGTATGGTTGTTTTTAGCTATTATAATTCCTTCTAAGGCCAAATTTTGAAAAAGCAAAGGCAAACGAGAGTATGAAAGAAAAGACCCATGAGTCAAAGGGTGAAATGATGCATGTGTACGGACCTGAGGTACATCAAGATAACTCGATTAGTGATTTATCGAGGAACAGATTTTTAAAGTTATTGTCTGAATACATGAGAATGATGGATGTGAGTGACTGTTACGTCTGTGTGAAATTACCAGCAGCTGTATCAGAGGGTGTGATGTACAATCACTTTCCACTAACATATGGGGTTACATGTAGTGTATTAGCTAGTTTGTTTTATAGAACAGGTAAATTAGAGTATTATTATTTTAATTCTGATGATGTTTTTGAGAAATTGAAAATTGTAGCTGGATTGAATCAAATCAAACCTGCAAATGTTTTTGGAGAATATTTTGGGGAAACAAGAACTGACCCATGATTATGCGTTTAAACATAATTTGACTTGTAAAATGAGAAATGAGGAGAATGCCCTTTTGGATATGGTAGAAGAAAGGAGGAATCAGTACAAAAGGAAGGAAAAGGCAAGCAAAGCAATCTAAATCTACAATGTGGACATTTGAGGATGATAATATAGAAGGACATAATGTGGCTATAAATATAGATACAACATTATCAGGGAAACTATGTATTCAAAGAGATAACACTGTGTATGCTAATTATTTTGTGGGAGCAAGTCAATGTGAAGATACATATATTATAAAATGGGTTGGGAATTTACAGGAGGTAATGATCCAGTTTTCCCTGGGATTTATTTTTTATGAGGGAACAAAGCTTATTATAGATTGCCTAATCACTGGTATGGGTCAAGTTATATAGGCCTGGTCTTTCCTAAAATATTTCATGTAGATAGAGGAACTAATGAAATTCATGAGATAGGTAAACCTTTAAGTCATAGAAAGAGAGAAAGTGTAATAGAAATAATAGGTGATGTATTTGGAGCATTGATACCAGCAGTGGGTATATCCTTTAATGCAAACAGAATTCAGAAATTGTCAACGATAGTAGATCGTTTGTCAACAGATACTGAGGGAGGATTTCTAATAGTAAATACAGAAATATTGGCTATGAGAGCCATGGTGATGCAAAATCGACTTGCTCTTGATATAATTTTGGCGAAAGAAGGAGGAGTCTGTGGAATTTTGAAGGTACAACAAAACATTGTACATACTTACGTGATAAAAGTCAAAACATTGAAAGATATATTACAAATCTTACATAACTGCATAAAGATAAAGAAATTATACCACTGGAGGTTGATGGTGTTCTTGAGAAACTTGATAGAAAATTTTCAGCAGTTGAGAGTTGGTTTTATGAAATATGTAGATCCATAATAGGGAAGGTATTAATTCCAGTAACACTAATAATAGTAATATTTTTAGTATTAAGATTAGGTTGTAAACTTAGAAAAAGAAGAAACCTTAAAAAGTCTATAAAAGAGGAATTTGAAGAAAGACAAGAAAGGGAACGTGAGAAGGGGGACATTGAAATGGAAGAGTTTAAAGAGAAACTTTATCAAGATAGAAAGAAACTGGAAGAAACTAGAGTATAACTCATACTAATTGAAATAATTTGAAACATGTTATGAGAAAATGTACATTTTTGGGTGTTATTTGGTGATAAATCACCAAAGAGGGAGTTGATGGAGCGAGGGTGAAAATAATTTTTTTTTGTATACCTCTCTCAAAGCCTATTTCCCATAACAGTAATATGTATTAATCGTGTGGTTTTGAATTTTACCAACGTAGAATAGAATACACACACACAAATACACGTGGGATACTAATTTGCTTATGTTGCGAATCATAATATACTAAGTAAGTGAAATTGTTATACTAACATGATACGCAAATGTCATAATCTAATGAAAACCTGTATATATATGCTTTTTGTATGTCTTATTGTAGCAGAAATTATGGAGAATGGTAAGAAAACAATGCATAAATGTCGCTAAAATGCTAGGTAATAACTAACAGGGTTACCTTAGAATGGGGGGAGGTAAACAGGAGGGCTATACTTCGAAATCTAACGTTTAATTGTGTTTGTTTCTATAATAGTTCCCATTATGGCCCATGCGGCCTACTAGAAAATGGAGGTTTGCAAGACTCCGAAACTGTGGTGATCTACGCATGCGCAATTATGCTTGAGAGATGTGCAAGCAGTCTGTGCCTGTACAGCGTGGGTAAAGGTCAGCGTGGCCTTGAAGTGTAGAAGAGTGCCAAGATTTTGTGTGCCCGTGTCGTGAGCCTGGGAATTAATCCTGAATTGACAATTTAAAGGACATAAGTGAAAAAACTGTTAAAGAGCAATCAAAACCTTATTTTTTTGATTATAACAATGACTTGGCGGAAATATGGACAATGAGGAGATGAGGTTATGCTCATCCACCCCTTACCTGGACCAATGAGAGTGAGCGAGGACCCTAAAAGTTTCAAATCTTAGATAGATAAGTTAGGGAAAAAGGGTATAAAAGAGGAAGTTTGGAAGTAAGAAGAAAGCTTGCTTTTTAATTTATTTTCGCACCACGACATGCAGTCGGAATGAGCCATTTTTCCATGGTGCAAAGACTTCGACATTTTCTTGACTTTAACTTTTGATGGGTACGGAGTCCGGATGGGAGGTGAACATCAAGAAAGAATAGAGAGGCAGTTTTTGGGAACTTATCTGTCCTAATCCTGATGTCCATTTACTGAGATCTTGGTAATATGGATGTATGACGTTACAACGCATACTTTTACCACGCATACCTTTACAACGCGGTTTTTACATCGCATACCATTACAACGCATAGCGCTTTTGGGTGTTGGATAGTGAATAGTTTAATTTACTATTCCAACTCCAGTCCCCGTGGACACTAGGGAAGGTTATTGGATAGTAAATTAACCTATTCCCTATCCTAGAGCGCCCCCCAGCGCAATGCGTTGTAATAGTTTGCGTTGTAATGACCGCGTTGTAATGGTAGTGCGTTGTAAAAGTTTCGTTGTAAAGGTTGTTTACCTGGTAATATGGTTTTGACTTATTTTTCTGAATTGTTCTGCTAATAAATGTAAACTATTTGAATGTAACTTTCTTTTATTCCAGGTTATTAAATGTCTTAGTGATTATTGAATTAATGTTAAATAAAATAAGGTCATGCAAGGAGAGTAAGTCTCTAAATAAAAATTAAATAAATGGAGAATTAAGCTGGTCTTGGTGTCCATTAGTTGACTTTTACTGGCTGATCCATCAACCGAAATCGTGGAGTGTTTTAATGTTTCTAAAGGTAAAACCATGGTAAATCTGATAAACTGCAGGTGTATATAGTGTATACATTTTTAGGATTAATTAGAATGAAATAAGACACTCCGCTAAAATCTAGCATCTCTTCCTCTAGTCTTCACTGATCTCGGGAGCAGGGTGAATTGTGTGTATAAGTGGCTCACGGTGTTATGGGCCCCACCGATGAGTAGAGTGTGATAGCTCCTAGGAGATATAGTGTTGGGTTTGGAGGTCTAGTTTGAAGCCGCGCTAGATCAGTATTTTACTGTCCTCTGCTGGTTGTTTTCTATCAAGAAAGTTAACCCCTTCCATGCTCATGACGAGCTCAGCTCGTCATGCAGTACAGTGCTCCTGTGCTCATGACGAGCTGAGCTCGTCATGACCAGACCCGTTTTTATTGCTGTCCAGCACAGCAGGAGAATCTCCCTAGCAGCGATGCGGTTAAATAGAGGCAATAGCCAGAAAAATAGAAAAAAGAAAGTCCCTCAGCAAATAGTAATTCTGGTATGTTACTAACCTTTGCTGGTCGTTTTCTATAAAGACAGTTAAATAGAGGCAGTTGAACAGAAAACAAGTCCCAAAGCGGAAGCAGACAAGTCCTAGGGCTGATCTCCAGACCCCACAAAGTTCATACACATATAATTATATACTAAAGTATATACAAGAGGTCTCGAATGCTCGACCTAAAAAACACCAGCCGGGACGCCGTCCGGCCCTGCAGCCCTTCCCCTTGCGGTAGCTAAAACGGATGGGGTCACGTATGCGATGTCAATCAAGGGTTCAGAAGGGGGTGGGCAAAACAGAGGCAGAGTGAATTCATTGTAGCGACTGAATGGGTCCCTAAAAATGTATTCGAGAAAGAATGGGGAGGTGTTATAGACCTCATTCGATGCAACCCTGCCCTACGATCAGGCTAAAAGGGTGTAAAGACGGTCAGACTGTATAAGAAAAAAGAACAGGTTCAAACAAGTAACTTCTCACTGATTTCACTGTTGATGTCATATTCTTTGAAAAGGTTTGTTTCAATTGTATTCAAGGTTTTCTCCCATGGGAATATTTAATTTTCGGGTAGAGGGTATGCCATTACTCGCAATTGATAGTCCTTCCATTATGGATATTGTGAAATGCTAGACTGCTCATTTGATCATCACTGGTGAGTCAGAACGGGGTAGCATTTCAATGGAAGGGAGGAGTTTTGTCAGTGTCCTATACCCACTCCCCTTAAGGTTTTTAAACAAATCATATATAAAAATTGAGAAAGTTGGGAATGAAGCACCAGCATTATAGAGCGAGCATATCAAACAGAATTTGAGGCGTTTTCCACAAATATTCACTGGTCTATTTAAAAATGCTTATTTTGAAATACTTGTCTATTTGTTACTGCCCAAAACCAGTGTGAAGGCTGATCAACTTGGAGTGAAACCTTTAAGAAATATTTTATCCAGATTTTTTATTTACAATTTTTATTTTTTTCACATTTAACATATGTAACTTATGTATGAAATTTCTTTTTTTCTTGCCCACGTAAATGTAAATCTTCTTTGCCCATGTTTCTTTTTAGTTATTTTAAATGTAATACTTTGCGATGCTTAGTACTGTATTTGTTGTGATGACTTTTGAAATTTCTATCAGAGCCACTTCCTACACTATCATTGATTACTGTTGGATACATACATTGTGTTCAAAATATGTGGCTTTGCGCACCTACCAGTGGCATAACACAGGCCCCCGCAGCCCCCACGGTGCAGGGGGCCCCAAGCTCCAGGGGCCCCATCAGCACAATACTCTGGCTGGATAGCTCCTGAATGAGTCCAAAGGGGGCCAGTTCATGTACCTTGCAGGGGGCCCCATCAAATGTTGTTACACCAGTGAAACCCACCACAACCACATCAGCTTTGGGATGAATTCATGGTTGCAGATGTTTTCCTCACCACAATGATCAAATCTCAGTTAGGGAAAATATACCAATAGTGAAGAAAGAGAGGAAATGTAGACAATAAGCCTTCAATATAGCTTCTGTATGTCCCAATCATTGCAATCATTTCTTCATAACCACTGACTTTATAAATAAATTCAAGTTAGATTAATTATAAATCAGTATATCTTATTTGGATTTCCTTTATGTGTTTGCATGATTATCATACTTTGGGATCAAAGTTGAACACCTGGATTTAAACAGAAACCTTCTATTTGCCATGATCCAAAATAATTATGATGGACAAAGCAACATGACTGTCAGTGTGATCTACCTATAGAATCAGTGGCCACATTTTATTGTTCCAAGGTATCTTCTGGCTCATATATACCTTGCTTTGTCTAGTAGCTTATGGATACTCAGACAGTACTTAATTGTTGTAGATAATATTGCGCCTTAATAAATTAAGTTAAGTAATAGCTTGTGGGGCAGAGCTTGGCCTCCGGTAAAGATGGCTGCCTAGTGCTGGAGCTCCCTTCTTCCACGGGCCGCAGGAGAAGGTTGCACAATCCTCCAGGGGCCATTCACCCGCATCCTGCAGTGTCCCAGCCTCCCCTACACACAGGCATCTGCTTGCTGCCTTGATAGCATCCCTCTTGTCACACAAGAGCTTGACAGGCCTGAGCAGCCGCAGTGATCACACGAGGAGGGTGCCGATGCTTGAGAGACCTTCCCTGCACTGGGAGCCTGCCCAGCCCATCTTTGGCTTGCAGACGCCTCTGGCCCAGATAGGGAGTTTGCAGAATTCTGTAGGGGCTGCCAGCTCTGCCCTGCAATGCGCTAGCCCTCCGTTCTCCTAGATGCATCCCGCCACCGCAGCGGCCTCTTTTAATCCCCGAGGGGTTGGCATGCTCAGATGGTCATGGTGCCTACGTGAGGGGAGACAGCATGGGTGAGGCTCTGCCCGCTCAAGTTTTTGCCCAGACACCTTGTATTTCCCATTGCTTCCCTCCCTGGGGGCCTTGCCTCCAGTGCTCCTTTATAGGCCCTGCCCTGGCTACAACAATCAATCAATCAATCAATCAGGGTTTTGTAGAGCATCCTACTCACCTGTGAGGGTCTCAAGGCACTGTGGGTGGGGGCGGGTGTGAGCAGCTCCGTTGGGTCATTCAAAGGGTCAGGCCTTGAGGTCCTTCCTGAATTGGGGCAGTGTTGGGCTTCGCCAGAGGTCAAGAGGGTGTTAATTCCAGGTCTTGGCTGCAAGGTAGGAGAAGGACCTTCCACCTGCTCTTGTTCCTTAGAAGTATGGGGCGGTGGCTAGGGAGAAGTCGGCTGAGCAGGGGTTTATTTTATTTATTATTATTTATTTTATTTTATTTTTGGTGTTTTCTATAGCACGAACATGACCCTGTACAGGGTATCAGAGCACTTTACAGGGTCCTGCAACAATCCAACCCATACATATTTCGAGTCATTACTGGTTTGAAACAATTAGAATTACAAAAGGCATAGTTAAATATACAGTATTCAAACAGATAAGTTATTTTAGCACTAAACAACATAATAAGACAAAATATGAATATAAAGATCCAGTAGTTAGCGTAATAAGACACAACATGAATATACAGGTCCTGTAATTGCAAAGAGGGCTTGAGTTAGCATTCGAACAGCAAGGGAGCATGACATATACATAGTTCAGCAGTACGGTATTAGGGAAGAAATATCTTCATGTAAAACAGTTTTGCTTCCTTTTTGAATGTTGTGATGTACGGAATTCTTCTTATGTCCGGGGGGAGGGCGTTCCAAATTCTCGGTGCTGCCCCTGAGAATGCTCGGTCATAGGTTTTTTTCTTACGGAAACGTGCTGGTTTCAGTAGTATGTCCTCTTTGCTCCTGGAGGAGCGAGACCCTCCTGACAGAGTGAGTTTCTGGGCAAGATAGACTGGGGATTTGTTGTGTACTGCTTTATGGGTGATGCATGCTAGTTTGAACTGGATTTGTGCTTCGAACGGAAGCCAGTTGAGAGCTTTCAAATGCGGAGAGATATGGTCAAATTTTTTTGATCCCGCTATCAGTTTTGTGGCTGCATTAAGGCATGCTTTCAATGGGGCTGTTGAGATTTTAGGGAGCCCTGCTAAGGTAGTGCAACCATATTCATTCCTTGAGATGATCAGTGCCTGAACTGCTGTTTTAAGGTCAGCTTTATTTAGTACAGATTTTAGCTTTCGTAAGTAGCTTAAGTGGAACCTAGCGTTTTTTGCCATTGTGTTGATATGCGCTGACATGTTAAGATTTTTGTCCAGAATGATGCCCAGGGATTTGGTTGACTCAACAATCTTCGAAGTGCAATTTAGAGCAGTGATGAGGTTGGACCAGTCTGCAATCATTATTTTACTTTTCTGTGGAGTAATCAGCAGTGGCGGTGGGTCCATTGGGGGCGTTGGGGCGTTGCCCCCCCGCCCGCACCCGCAGCTCCCTCGGTGTACTGCTGCTGTGAACTGAAGTAAACTGAGTTTACTTAAGTTCAAACTGACGTTGAGGCCGAGGGGACAATGCCTGTCAGTCAGCATGATGCAGGACCGCCCACCCCCTTCAGAGTCTGAAGGGGGTAGGCGGTCCTGTGTCATGTTGACTGACCGGCATTGTCAGGAGCAGGCAGCAGCACAGGTGAGCATGGGTGGGGACGGAGGCACATTTTTCAGCCTTGCCCACGCATGCGCACTTGTGCCTGCTCGGTTGGTGCATGAGAGCGAAACCTCACTCTCCTAATGGGCAGGCGGGCAGAAAGCAACCATGCCCTGTGTCAATCCTGGCGCTGCTCCAGCGCCAGGATTGGCTGAGGACGGAGGGCGGGATTTCCGCTACAGTGAAGGCGGCAAGGTACGTTTTCCTGTTGCGCCCTTTCTTATTCCAAAAGTTCGTAATTAGCCGCTAATGCAGCCGCCTAATCAAAGATCAGCAGTGGCTGTAACCCAACCTGGCGGAAGATGCAGTTACCAGCTCTTATCGCGGAGACGGGGCCAATGTGTGTATACACCACGTATCCGCTGCACAAAGTCATTGAGAGAGTCACACTGTCACACGGTGAATTATTGATGGAGCCACGGGCTGAGGAGGTGTCTGGCAGGCCTCGCTGCACAGCTATGCTACACTGCCTGCCCCAGAACAGTACGCAGCATGAGCGTCTCCTGAGAGGCATCGAGGCACCGCTCCTAGTAATTACCGCAGCTTCCTCGGCGTGGGAGATGGACACCCAGTGACCCAGCCTGCCCAGGTACCTTTAATTAATTATTCCGTGGCTAATGCGCGGCGAGCGCCCAGAGAACGCCGATGCGCCTATGACAGCGACAGGAGTAGCGCCGCCAGGTCTGCGGTAACGGGTTTTGCTGGCCTTCTGGGCGCTGTGTGCAGGCGGCTTCTGAGGTCTGGAGAGCAGGGACCAGGGGCCCTGGTTCAAACTACACTCACAGTTGGGCAGTCAAATGCAGCAATCACTGGGGTTCAGAGGCTTCTCGGACTTTTGGTGCCCGGTGCCACTGCGCCTGCTCCACCACTGATAGCCAGCCGCACCCCTGCTGAGAGGGTGAATGAATGTTGGCCTTGGAGTGGCGTGGTCGGCGGGGGGTGGGGGGGAGAGGGCTCTGTGTGTGGCCGTCAGTCCCGTGAGCAGCGGTAAGGGGGGGGGAGGGGGTTATGGCCGGGGTGAAGTTTACAGTAGGATAGGACACTTTAGGCCTGGCGATGGGGCAGGGTGGTGCCCAGATTTTGTGGTGTAACAATCCGGGACGCTGTCTCGTCTGAGAGCCGGGCGTTCTTCCTGCAAGCGATGAGCAAGTACCTGATATCTTTTTCATCTAGAGCTTGCACCCGCAGCTTAATGGCGCTATAAGCAGCTGCTGTTAAAGTCAGCATGCCTGGATTCTGGTTGAGGGAAGTGCTTTGTAATGTGTGCCCCACTCTCTCTGTGTGCGTTGCCCCCAGCAGACCTAAAACACATACCAGTATTGGAAGCTCAACTGTGGAAGCTGAAAGAGGACGGCCTGATTGGCTGTTCTGCTTCGGGTGTGTTAAGTGTCACTCCCAGTGTAAGAGGGTGGCAGTGCTGGGAGACCGCAGCAGTGGTGGGTCAAGTGTACCGAGTTGAAGGGTGTGCAGGGTTTAGAGGAGGGGGCATTAAAGGGGAACAGTACGTGCTGAGTCAAGTGCGCATTTTTAGGGCTGCGCATTGTTGAGAAAGTACTGCAGTGCTGGGGGCTGGGTTAGGGGTGCAGTTCAGAAGGATGTGCAGTTTTGAGAGTGGTGATTTTGCTGGGATACTTATGGAGTTTTGGGGGGTGCAGTGTTAGAGTGTGGCGTTGCAGGGGATCGGGTGCAGCAGCGCTGGGTCAAGTGTGCAGTTTAAAGGGGTGTGCAGTGTCGAGGGGAGAATTACATTTCGGGGGGACCGCTGCAGTGCTGGGTCAAGTAAGTGTGCAGTTCTGGAGCTTGTGCAGAGTTGAGAAGGCACTATGGCTCCCCCCCAGGGCCTTTAATCAGCAGGAAAAGTCTGTTGACTCTGAGGGTGAAATTACCGGCAGATGAGGCCAGGACGGGGGAGAAACCGGTCCTAGGATGCTCGTTTCTGGTCCAGGGAGGACCTGGCCTGGCAGTTTGGTCTGGACTGTTCCCTTTGGAGCAGGGGCAAGACTGATTTGCATAAAAGGCTGGGTCCAAACTAAGGTGGCATCACATGGTGGTGGGCAAAAGAAGGATGGGTTGGATGGTACCTCGAGCTCTTGCCAGTGGTTAGACTGATTGCAAGCATCCCCCCATCACCTTTTGTGTGTTGTATGTACCTTCCTGAGTGGCATGAGGAAGCCCAGATAGACTTGTGTCCGGCGCTAGGTCTTCAGTACCGGTATTTTACCATTACCACTGAGTCATTAACAGCCCAGAACCTGTTGCACATAACAGTAAGACAGGTGAGTTTAGAGATATGCATAGCATTGCATATGTCCCATTAGTTGGACAGAGGATAAAGTTCATAGCTCTGTGCCTGGTTTTTAAGATTTTGAAACTCTCTTCTCCCCCTATCCTTGCACAGGCAATCTCCTACTATACCCCTTCCAGAACTTTACGATCGACGGGTCAATTCCTAGTATGTGTCCCTCGCTTCAGGAAAGCCAGAATTGGTGGTCGCTCTTTTGGCGTACTGGCAGCGAGTCTTTGGAACACTCTGCCCGTCGACATCCGTGCCCTATCGGATCTCCTATTCTTTAGAAGAGCCATCAAGACCTTTCTGTTTCCACCTCTCTAAATCTGCTCTGTGCTTCTTCTGGCTTTCTCTTCTGGTTGTGTTATCTTTCATTACAGCGCCGGGACGCCACTTTGCTGTGGCAGCTGAGCGCTCTATAAATTTTTAACATAACATAACATAACAGTTCAACCCAAGCTCACATTCTCTTCTATCAATTAATAGGACGGAATGTATGAAGCTCTGTGGTTATACTGAATAAGCAGTTACCTATGTTATGACATCTATTAATGTAATAACTGCACTTTCACAATTGCTTCATTAACCTTCCTGCTTTCTCAAATTTGCTTGAAAATGCACCATTGGTCCACACTTTTTTCAAAATTTTCTCCTTAGGGGGTTCGGGCTCGCTCGCTGCGCTTGCTCGCTACGGTGCAGTATGATTATCATTTTACGCCTCACCACTTTCAAATGTCACCAGCCGCCACTGGTAATCAGTAGGAATTCCGTTTTTTGAGGTTTAGCTTTAGGTGGTCCTTGGTTAACCATAGTAGGGTTCTCTTTAAAGCTAGATTCATTGACTTTATGTCATCCGATGAAACGACCTTGATGTACAGCTGAGTGTCATCAGCATACATATGGAAAGCAATGTTGTCTTTTTGTAGAATTTCTGTGAGAGGTTCTACATAAAGATTGAAAAGAGCCGGAGATAGCGTTGAGCCTTGTGGAACTCCTATATTATTGTTGGTTGCGCTTGAAAGGGTTTGGTTGACAATGACTTTTTGTGATCTATTTTCCAGAAAGGAGCTAAACCTGGTTAGCACCGTATCTTCAAAACCCATCCTGTTTTTCAGACGATCAAGTATATAGGCATGGTTCACCGTGTCGAAGGCAGACGACAGGTCCAGCAATATTAAGAGACATGTTTCATTCTGGTCAAGAGCCAGTAAGGCGTCATCAACTATGTGTAGCATCCCAGTTTCCGTGCTGTGGTTTGGGCAGAAGCCGGATTGGCAGTCGTTTAGCAGGTTGAAGTCAGAGATGTGTAAGCTCAGTTGTTGTTGGACAAATTTTTCCAGAATTTTGGCCAACATGGGAATGTTGGTTACCGGTCTGAAATTGTTCGGATCTAAGGGGTTCTCAGTCCATTTTTTCAGGAGAGGGATTACTTGGCCTGTTTTTAGGCAGGCAGGTATTTGACCTTGTGACAGAGAGGCATTGATGACCTTAGACCAAGTTGGGATTAGCAGGTGATTTATGGAGGACCAGCATTTCGCCGGTAGGGGATCATTATAGTGATTATTTGGTTTCGAGGACGCCATGATCTTTGAAATGTCTAGTTCACTGACCTGTCTAAAATCTGACCATCTGGCATTGTTTTTAGGTTTGGCTGTTTGCTGTAACTCCGGTACCACATCTCCTAGGCCCTTTTCCATTTCAATTTCATCTGCTACTTTTTTGAGTTCCTTCTCCAATGAGTTAGCTTTGTCTGAAAAGAAGACCTAGAAGTCTTCGCTATTTAAGTTAGTTTTGGAGATGACTGGAGCCATTTTGGCCGCCTTGTTTGATTGTTCTTTGAGACGATCGAAGAGTTTCCTAGGTCTATTTATTGCGCTATCAAATTCTTTCCTAAAGAATTCTTTTTTAGATTCAATGATGCTTTTGTTATACGCTTTCCTGGATTGTCTCAGTAAGGTTAGATGTGGTGAAGAAGGGTGTTGTCGCCATTTCCGTTTCTCTAGTCTCAGTGACCTTCTTTCTTCATTTAGGGCACCATTGAACCAAGGATTTTTCTCCGAGAACCTTTTCAGTTTTAGTGGGGCTATGTCCTCCATAATGCTGGACATAGTTTTGTTATAGTGCAGCGTGAGGTCGTTGACGTCAACCATGCTCTTGGGTGGCTGCAGATCAGTTTCGCAACGTGCGGCTATGTATTCCATATTAATTCCTCTAGTGTCCCTGGTCCACTTTTTGGGTTTAATAGCTTGTGTGCACGATTTATATTTACTGATGGGAATTTCAAAGGTAATTATGTGGTGGTCCGACCAATCACACGGGTTGATTACAATGTTCTCAATAGATTTTTCTTTAGCTAATATCCAACCTAATATGGACCCTTTGTTGTGGGTAGGGATATGGCATCCTTGGATTAATGATTGGTCATCCAGGAAATTTTTCAACAGGGTGATTTGATTGTCCTCATGATCTTCCCAGTGAATGTTAAATTCTCCTAAAACAATATAGTTCGTCTGCTTATTGGCGTTAGTAGTAATGAAATCAATCAACTGTTCGATGAATTTGGTCTTAGTACCCGAGGGGTGGTATAGTGCATGGAGTTTGCAGTACTGGTTATCTGCTGATCTTAAAGACATGCCTAGATATTCACACGACTCTAGAGGATCAGCCTGTATTTTTGTGATGGAAATGTCAGATCTATGTACGCAAGCGATGCCTCCACCTTTTCTGATATTTCTGGTTTGTTTCATAATCTGGTAGTTCGGGGAGACAAGGAGGTCTAGGCAGGGCGAAGAAGAGTCAGAGAGCCATGTTTCTGTTAGAATGATTACGTCAATTTCATGGCTGAGTATGAGGTCGGCTATGTCCGCCGCATGTTTATTCGCTGAGCGACAGTTGAGTAGAGCGCAGCGAATATGTTTCTGCTCAGTGCTCATGGATGGCAGAGGTTCTAAGGGCGTTAATGAAACGTTCTTAAGATTGTTGGTATTTATCCTTCTTATGTTTGTCTGTGAGACTCTACAGGCGTTCGTTAAGATCGTTTGAATATTATAGTTTTCTTCTAGCTTAGTTTGAGAGGTAGGTGAGGGTTCATAAGTGGCCACAATGGATAAGATCTCGTTGTCAGACAGCTAGTTGAGTTGCTCTCTGGGACGGTAAATTCTATTTGCATGAGCCATAGGGGTGGAACAGTATTTAACATGCTTTTCAGGGTAGTAAGATTGAAGAGCCTCCATTTTTGCCAGCCATTTTTCAGATAAGCAAAGCAAGTTTTTCATGTTTTTAATGGCAGTGAGCATGGCTTTGTATGTTTTGCACGATTCTGATCTGAGGTCTATGATATCACTATTAATTTGAGGGGTTCTGGACCTAATCGAGACTGGACTATCAGGTGTTCTAGAGGGTTGTTGAGTGTGAGACTCTTTTGTTAACCCATTACGGTCTGAGCATATTACATTATACTTAGGGGTAGTTCCCTGTCTCCCTTTGAAGTTTCCCAAAGCTCCATTCTGGTTTACTTGATCATGATCCGTCGGAGTAATTCCCCCTTTGCTACCTGTACTTGCTAGTGGGACAATCACGGTGTTAAGGGTAGGATGGGTGATAAGGCCGAGAGTCGGTAGAACAATTGTTATTTGCGTGTTTATGTCCTGGTCTACTTCTCTATTAGAGTCATGACGAGGGCGTTATATTGTATGGGTGAGATGACTTTAGACGCCAAATCAAGGTCCATCTGTTGTGATTCAGAGACCTTATTACTCAGGTTTCCATCCTGATGTAATAATTGAGGTTCCGAATAGGTGTTTTTGCTGCTTAGTGCGATGGTGCTGCTAATAGCATTAGACTGTAAGTTCCTGATTTCCCGATGTAGAGTATGAGTTACATCGCTAGTGTTGCGGCAGTCAGTCTCACTAATTTGGGTATGTCGATTAGATTCTGTTTCTCTGTCAGTTTCAGCTATAGTCAGTATATTCCCCGGTGGCACTGTGTTAGCTTGGGGATTACTGTTAGGCTGAGTTCTTTTTATAGAGGGGCTGCTGAGGACGTAGTTTTTTAATGTTGAAAACATTTCGTCAAAGCGGTCCAGATCTTTATTGGCCGCTTGAATGAGAAACATTCCATTTTTATAACACGTGATATTTAATGTGGCCTTACATTTTCTGGAAGGGGTAGTGATAAACTTTGTTCCATAGGGAATGTTTTTAGTTACCTGGATTTTCAGTAGGTTATTTATTGCGCTTCTCCATTTGGCCGTTTTCAGCGAAAAGAAGATAAAGTCGTTAATAAACGCTCCATTTTGTAAGTTAAAAGAGGGGTCAAGTATAAGTGTTTCTGATTGGTTTCTCTTGGGGGCATGGAAGGCGATGCCATCGTTGAGGAATTGGGGTCCAGTGTTGTGGAGGGCCTTGTAGGTGTGCGTGAGCAGCTTGAAAGTTATTCTTCTTTCGACGGGGAGCCAGTGGAGGGAGCAAAGGTGTTGGGTGATGTGGTTGTACCATGGAATATCCCGGATTAGTCTGGCTTCAGCATTCTGGACGGTCTGGAGATTGCGGAGGTATTTTTTGTTGATTCCGGTGCAGAGGGTGTTGCCATAGTCCAGTCTGCTGGTGACGAGTGCATGAGTGACAGTGTTCCTGGAGTCGGGGGGATCTACTTGAATGTCTTGAGTAGTATGTGGAGGGTGTTGACGCATGCGGAGTCAGCGGCGTTGATCTGGCGATTCATGGTGAGTTATGAGTCTAGTATGATGCTGAGGTTATGTGCATGGTCCGTTGGGCTGGGTGGGTTTACGAAGGCTTTGGGCCACCAGGTGTCGTCCCATGTGGAGGCGGTGGGGACGAGGATGAGGACTTCTGTTTTCTCTGAGTTGAGTTTCAGGCAGCTGTTCCTCATCCAAGTCGCGACAGCTTTCATCCCTTCTTGGAAATTGTGCCTGGTGATGTTGGGTTCTTTGGTAAGGGAGAGGATGAGCTGGGTGTCATTGGCGTAGGAGACAATGTTGAGCCCAGGGTTTCTGACGATGGTTGCGAGGGGAGCCATGTAGATGTTGAAGAGGGTAGGGCTGAGGGAAGATCCTTGGGGTTCTCCACAACTGATCTCTGTTGGTTCTGAGAGGAACCTAGATCTGGCGCATTGCAGCAGGATTGGTACTGGATGTTCTCCAAGCTGGAGTGGTCTTGCCTTTTACCCCACTCCAGCTGTTGGCGGTGTGATAAGCTGGGATGTGACACCACTCAAATTCTGTATGACTGCCCCGCTGCCCGGGGTTAGGGACGGCGATGACAACCACACTGAGCTGGACATTGCTTCTTTCTTCCCCACATTTTTGCCAGGCAGTGCTTCTGCACGACTTCGCTTGACCCCCAGGTGACACACCATGAGCACCAGTTCTTAATCAACCAATCAATCAGGACTTAAGCGGGGCTAATCACCTGTGAGGGTATTCAGGGACTGAGCCTTGTGGAAGAAGGGGGGTTTACTTGAACAGTCAGGTTTTGAGTCCCTTCTTGAATTCCAGCAGAGAAGGAGAGGTTTGGAGGTGGAGGGGGAGGTCGTTTCAAGACTTGGCAGCAAGGTAGGAGAAAGAGCATCCTCTGCTATTGCTTCGGCAGATGTGAGGGTGTGAGCAAGGGAGAAGGAGACGGAGCACAGGTGATGGGTTGGTGGAAGCTAAGACGGTGGTTGATGTATGGTGGTCCTTGGATGTGTAGGGCTTTGTAGGTGGGAATAGGCATCTTGAACTGACATCTCTTATGAATGGGCAGCCAGTGTACCTTCATGAGGTGGGGGGTGATGTTTTTTTGTCTGGGGAGTTAGAGGTTGAGTCTGGCTCTGGGGAGTTCGCAGATGAGTCTGGCCAAGGTGTTGACCTTGTGTATCCTATGACATTGGCACTCCCCACATGTCCCTACCCACGCAGAATGGCTCACAGTCACAGCAATGTTTCAGACAGTGTCCTAGACGTTTATGAATAGGTTTGGGACCCGTTCTAGGGGCATGATTCATGACAAGCCTGTGCCTTGCTCAGCCCGTCCTACCCCTGTGTCTTGGGTGTCCCGTCTGTGGGCGTCCCTCCCCTCTACGGCCCACTCCTTCCCACCTTCATCCCATCCCCTTTTAGACAGTACCCGTCACCCCTCCCTCTCCCCTCCTCCATTTACTTCCGCCATGGGTCGAACGTCCCTCCTATTTGTCTCTGCAATGTACTTTCGTGGTCTTCCCCTTCCCTCCTCCACTTTATTCCATGGCCCTCCCTCTCCCTTTAGTCTGCTTCTGAGTTCATGAGTAGCTGACGTGTTGGGAGTCCCCTCTCCCCCGGGTTTTGTTTCTACTGATGGTTATCTTCTCTCATGGCATTGCTCAGTAAAGCCTATCTTCTGTAGCCTATGTTTTCTTTTGTACTTAACCTGAAAATGAAAATAAAGATTACAAAAACAAAGTCATAGCTTGTATGTTTTCATTTCCATTGTAAGGACTTTTGAAACTCCAGGCAAAATGAAGTTTTGTCCGTTTTCACCAATTCCCCTGACCTATAGCTGACTAGTCTGCTCTTAATGCTGCATCAGTCTTTAATGCATGGAAATGCTCAAACTATCAAGCAGTGTTACAACAAATACCAATGGTTTTAGAGAGCATGCAAATATATTCCTAGCAGCTGGCGGCTAGGTGGTGTCTGTAAATCCTTCCATCATTTCAAGTTGGTGATGGTATGTGTCCCTCCCTTCCCATCCCTGTCCCACTAGTTGGAAGCAGCAAGGGCTGGGCAGCCCAATACCACCATATCCTCAGTGCCATCAAAGCTGAGTTCCAATGCACCTCTGATGCTTATTTGTATGTTGCCTTTTCAGTTGTCGATGCGGGAACCTGATCTGGAGGAGGATACCTATCTTCCATGTTCAGGTGAGATCTCTAGTGTCTGTTTTGGGCCAGGAGCTGTAACAAAGTCATTGATGAGGAAATTGTGGTATCCTCCAACTTATGATTTGATTTTGTAACATCAACCCTTTACTCCTTCACAAATGCCCTGTTTGGCCTATTTCTTTGTCAATCACCACTATTGCATCCTACATTTCTTCACTGTATTCTTTGATTAACCCTCGTCTACCATAAGTTAATTACAATTTCACAAGGCACTGGAATAAGGCTTTTTATGTAAATGTTCTAATCACAAATCTCATATTTTTGATTTGTTGCAGGTGTCTATTGATATCCTGATTTTAGTCCCAGAGTTGCTGGACTCCTTTTCACTCCACACTTACACCCATAGTTATCCACACGTTGGCAAGGCCTCAGTATAGATCTCAAGCCAGAAAGTCACAGGGGTGAGATTTAAGGTTTGTTTTGGGATTTTTTTAACGACGGTTCTGGTGTCTGACTGTATTAATGTCAAAGGTAATATTAAAAATGCACAAGAAGTGTGACTATCCTCTTGTGGTTGAGTATCTACTGCAAGTTGTTGGATTGAAACTAAATTAGTGAGCCTGGGCACAAAGTTGTGGGGTTCACTTCCAAAGAGCGAGACCAGGTTATGGCACCCTCACACTATGAGAAAGGCTGTGCTCCAAGATGTAACATTCACACTTGGTGAGTAATTGAAAGTAATTGCATTATTTGGTGTGGGTGACTGCCCCCACCACAAAATATCACACCTCTTGCCATGATGAACCCTCAAGGTCACTAAATTAACCTAAGCTTATAAGTTTAACTGCCTAGTATCAATGACACAGTGCAGACAGGCTTAATATAGGGCAATTTGTAAAGTATGTATGCAGATAATGTCAAAACACCAAGCAATAAAAATTCCAAACCGGATTTGAAAAATAGAGTGAAAATTAATACAGAAATTGTCTCCAAAGCAACAAAAACAACTATTGGCATAGCCAATAGGTCTCGCCTTTGGTCCCTTATAAGTGTTTAGCCATGCAACAGTTGATGTTGTTGCACCAAGAATATTGTGCTACATAACTAAGTACATATAAGGTCTCAAAAGCGAGACCTATTGGCTATGCCAATGCTTGTTTGTTATGCTTTTTTTATGCTAATGTTTTTAAGAAGCACCTTGGTTAATTTTGTAGGTAGGCGCATAGGTGATGCGCATTGCATATGTGTGATGTGCATGCATACAAAATGACACACTTTCCGTGTCAAGATATTTTTTTTTATTCTTTAGCTATGCTGCACAGCATCAGGTATGATGGGCAGCTAAAACACATTGGCAGAACAAATAAATCCTAAAGGCGCTTCTTGTTGGCTTTGCCAATGCACGTTATTTTTCCCATCTCCTCACTCCCCTACCTTCTGTCCGTTTACTGCTGTCTTGTCACTTCAGGTACAAAGTAAGCCATGGATCATGATTCTGTTGTATCTCTTCAAAGATAGGCCATGTAGGTAATCTTGCATTTGCTAAGTCTGTTGGGCTGTTTTCTGAACTATGTCCCAAGCATTCTGCATGTGACTAATAACAATGGAATTTGGTCGAGATCTCATAGCTCCATAGAGTAATTTTGTTTCAGTACCTGATAGCTCTGCTGACTGGTCATGTTGATGTCTTGTTTGTGTATTGCGTGGATGTTCTTTCTGCTGAACTTGAACTCGGTTGATTTTTACAATGTAGAAGGAGCAGCTATCTGACTGCAATATTTTCATCTGAGTGATCTCTGGTTCCAAAGTAAGATCATTTTTGTCTTTTGAGTGATTCTGCCTCCTCCTGGGTAGAGCGTGACCACAACCTGGGAACATTTATGCAGAAATATTTGGTTATGATAAGCATTTAGTGAGACTTCCTGCATAGGTTAAGGAAAGATACCCCAGGGCATTAACATTCATATTTTCAATAAGCAATAAATTCTGGATGCAATATACTTGCACAATTTTTAAAACCTGAAAAGAATGAAAGCAAACCAGCCACAGATAAAAAAAACTCTCTTGAGAACTTTTTGTCTTTCCACATTCTAATAGCACAAGACTGATCTTTCATCAAATAAAATGGTTATTCAGGAAATTATTTGAGATGTCATAGCACACAGCAAATGTGTTACCAATGTGTTTTTTCACTAAAATAAGTTTCTCTTTGTAGGAAATTTGATGCTGGGAACAGAAAAGAAAGAAACCAGGTGCGAGGAAGTAGTGAATCATAATTTAAAGGCCATCGCACATCCGACTGACGACATTTGACCACCAATTTTACCGTAGTCTCACTGTGTTACTACTCATCAGTTAAAGTATACTCTTTTGGCCTATAACCGTCAAGTAACATATCTGCAGGCAACAGGACTTTAAGATCTCTGCTTGAAATGGAGCAGCAGATGGTTGGCAGGGATGCTGGCGAGGGCTGTGTCAGTGAAACAGCAACGGTTCTGGGACATGGGGGCGCTGGGCAGCTAAGGAAGGCTATCAAGCATGAGGAAATCGCAATTGCGGAATTGGAATTGCAGTTGTGGGAGGCACAAAGGCACACACACCATCTGCGGCTTTGTGTGGCAAAATAAAAAGAGAATGACCTAAACAACTGGCATCAAAACCACAAGCATCCAATCTTGCAAGAGAAACAAAGGGTGAAGGGCAATCCAATTCAGATGTGCCAGGAGAAAGGACATCAGGTGAAAGATGCAAGAGATGGGGGTCAGCATCACAAATCTCCTATATGTTTGGAGTATGAAAAAAACAATAAACTTGACCTGCCTCTGTGCAAGAAGAAAGGCAGACCGAGGAAAGACAAAAAAGTCAAACCTACGCAGAACACATTACAGCTGTTGCAAGATCTACCAAGGGAGTTTGCGCACGCCCTGCAACTGTGCCAGGAGCTTGAAGAGAAAGAGAGCCACCAGCTTCACAAATTCCCAATATGTCAGGACTTTGAAAGCGACAGGGGGCTTGATCTGCAACTGCTCCGAGAGAAAGAACAAGCAAATATGCGCCGCGACCGAGAGTTGTGTGCGCGCGCACACCACAAATTCCCAATATGTCAGGACGTTGATAGCGACAGGGGGCTTGATCTGCAACTGCTCTGAGAGAAAGAACAAGCAAATGTGCGGCCGCGAACGAGACTTGTGTGCGCGCCCGCGCAACAAATTGCCAATATGTCAGGACTTTGAAAGCGACAGGGGGCTTGATCTGCAACTGCTCCAAGAGAAAGAACAAGCAAATGTGCAGCCGTGACTGGGAGCGCGCGCGCGCAAAAAGGAAATAAAAAAAAGCATGCAGGCTGGCGAGTGGTGTGCGCGCACCATGACGAGAGAGGAAAGCCACATGGCGCCTCTGATCGTCATTGTGCGCGTAACCGCACGCTCTATACGTCTCGAAGCGCTGCACTTTCAAACTGGCATGCACCACTTTTAAGGCACTCTCGAACGCAGCCCCTTTGTTCATATCCTCAACTCTGTCTCGTCACATCCCTTCTCGAGCTCTCCGCTCTGCGTCACTCAATCTTCTGGATGTCCCCCGATATAAAAGGAAAAAACATGGTGGTCTGAGTTTCTCGGTCCTGGCTCCATCGACCTGGAACTCCTTGCCGCCTTCTCTCCGTCTCTGCCCTAAATATGAGCTGTTTCGAAAATCTTTAAAAACTTTGCTTTTTCAAGCTGCCTTCGACTAACTCCCCTCCTAGGTCACCGTTTATTGTTTTTGAGCGCCAAGAAACCTATGGTGATAGTGCGCGGTACAAATAATTTAATAGAATAGAATAGAATATGCCAGCCAAAGCGTGTGGTAGGACTTTTAAAAGCCCAAACACTAAATGTCTCGCAGAGCAGCACATGCGCTGGTTCAGCGAGACCTAAAAACAATAAGTGGAATCTGTTTCTTCCAATTTCCAGTGGGCTTGGGTATACTAAACTTTGTCTCCGAGGGTTGTGAGTGTGTAGGGGAGTACACTATGATTAGGCTGTGGGGTTTTAGGTTTAAACCTATAATAACTGATAAAACCCCACTGAAAGAGAAATAGCCCTCACCAGTGAAAACATATAAATAAGCATGAGCGCAAAATCCGCTCCGATCGCGGATTTTGCGGATTTTCGGCAAATCCGCGATCCGCGAACTCTCGCGGATTTGCCGAAAATCCGCAATCCGCGATCGGAGCGGATTTTGCGGTCAAAAGTTCAAGCGCGCCTAATTAACGATGGCGCCGGCAAGCTGCCAGCGCCCATCCTGCAATAGTTACTTAATTAGCTTCAACAGGAAGCTCTAACAGATAAGATACAGCAGGGGCTCGAGCGCCTGCTTTATTTTAGCAGTTGGAGCTTCCTGTTGAAGCTAATTAAGTAACTTTTGCAGGATGGCGCTGGCAGCTTGCCGGCGCCATCGTAAATTACTTCAACAGTGGTGTCTTCTTGAATAAATATGAAGGGCAGGGTTCATTCGGGCACGACGGTCCTGGCACAAAAAAATAAACCTCAACAGGAAACACTTGCAAATATCAATAAAGCATGTGCCCTAGTTGAAGCTTAAATTCAGTGACTCATTCATCAGCCCAAAAATTAATCTGCTGCTCTGATCGGTCTCTGACCTTTTATACACACAAGAGGCATGCTCGCATGGACGCCCCGTCCGTTTGGCCCCGCCCACACACTCGAGGTGTGCACCGTCTTCCCGCCATTTACCCACTATGATGGACATTTCACTCAAGGGACCCCTGCGCACTTCGGCGCGATTGCATAGTGACACACACTTGGTCGCTGGAACTAGTTGAAGCGCAAATGCAGTGACTCATTCAGCAGCCAAAAAAAAAACGTGAGCGTTGGGAGGCTGGGCATCTTTGACTTTTACGAGCGCAACCCCCGTGCTGTTCCTGTGACCAGGGGCTTCTGTCTCTTAATCTGCTGCTCTGATCGGTCTCTGACCTTTTAGACACACAAGAGGCATGTGCGCTCGCGTGGAAGCCCCGTCCGTTTGGCCCCGCCCACACGCTCGAGGAAGCCCCGCCCCCAAATCCGCAAATCCGCTGAATCCGCGGATTTTGCGGATCCACGATCCGTGAATCCGCTGAATCCGCGAATCGTGGATCCGCAAAATCCGCCCATGCTTACATATAAACACTGAAAAAACACCTGCACAACCACAAACTAAATGCCATTGAAAGAAAGGAAAAAGAGAGTGAAAGAGTCACTTTGTTTCTTTCTGAAGGGGCCAATACAATGTAACTTTGCTTTACAAGCTAGCTGTAAGAAAGACTGGGCTAATATTATTCTGCCTGCGTTTTGAAGTTTAGGGATGCCACTAAAATTATGGGCTAGATATAGGTAAATAGGTTTTACCGATTCTAAAATACCGAATTTTACCGATTCGGTATTTTAGAATCGGTAAATCCTATGTAGGTAATTAATCGGTAAAAAATACCGAATCGTTAAGATTCGGTATTTACCGAATCGGTAATTACCAATTCGGTATTTGCCATTCATTCCTGTGGGCCTGGAGGCCCATAGGAATGAATGTCAATTAACGAATCGGTAATTACCAATCGGTAAAATTGGGAAAAATTCAAGGGTGGCAGGGTTCACTTTGACACCCTGTTCACCCCTGATTAGTGCTGGTGTGCACATGTGGCATACATGGCACAGGTGTTAATGCACATTTATGCATTTACATAGGAATTCCTTATTTATCACCAACTAATAATTGGTGGTAAATAATGAATTCTTAAAGCCCAGAAGAACTGTTTACAGTGCTTCCTACATTTCATTTAACGATTTGGTAAATACCGAATCGGTAAATTATGATTCGGTAAATACCGAATCGGTAAATACCGATTCGTTATTTACCGAATCGGTAAAATAGCCTCCTACATAGGAAAAGGCTTTTACCGGTCGGTAACGGCTAATTCCGGCCGTTACCGACCGGTAAAAGCCTACCTACATCTGGCCCATTGTTTCTTCTTCCTTTTTCTTTTTTCCGTTTTGTGATCTTTGATCTAAAGATACAGGGTTTAGAAGAATGTTTTAGGTCTTGTTTAATTATTTTATAAACTGTAGAGAATCAGGAAATATCAAAATCATATTTGACATTTTGGCTGTGTTTGTTTCTTTCACTGACAGGTAAAATGGCTGGTTTCATAAGAATCTTTCCTAATATGTGTCATCACATTTACCCACAGAGAATGGATAAAAACCCTTAATACATCAGCCCCCAGTTTCTAGTGGGTCAGCATTGATAGTAGGTGAATTGCCAACGCCTCAGGCTATAAAACATTCAATGCAAGATATAGTGACAAGTATATGTAAAAAGAGCGCTATCACCAAGCATCTAGGATAGTGGTGAAAACATGACACCAGACTTTTGGAAAACATGGAATGCAGTGTTACTTGGAATGCTTTGCAAAAAACGTTCTTTCCAAGTTCAACAAAGATTGGAGTGATATTGTTTGTATTTGCAGTGATTCAGCTACGTATATCAAAAAGCTGTGTAATGACCTGTCAAAATTGATACCTGAGCTGAAGTGATTCCCTGTAAGAGATCCTTGCCACTTGTTAGCTAGTAAGCTGAAAGCATCTTTACAATCATCAGAGTAATGAGGGATGCTATTGACTTTTTAGTCCATTCTGGCGCAGCTTTTTCTTATGCACAGTGTTAGACCTGGCATCTTTGACGTGGTTTCCCCTGTCTTTTTGGCCTCTACCTCCGGTATTTTTGATGCTGTGCTGGATTTCGTTTTTGCTGGTTTAGATGCTTTGGACACTCTGCCACTGCTGATCAGTGTCAGAGTGTAAGTGCTCCCTGTGTAAAATGATATTGTGATTGGATATACATGATTGGCATATTTGTATCACCATGAAGTCCCTAGTAAAGTGCACTGAGTGTGCCAGGGCTGGTGATGACAAATGCTACTAGTGGGCCTGCAGCACTGATTGTGCCACCCACATGAGTAGCCCTAACATGGTGTCTCAGGCCTGCCACCACAGTGCCTGTGTGCAGTCTGTGAACTGCCATGTCCTTCTGGTCAGTGTCCCCACTGACCAGGCCTAACCCTTCCCTTTCTGTGCACATTGGTCACCCCTATGGAAGGCCCAAGGTACCCCCTGGGGCAGGGTGCAGTGTATGTGAAAGGTAGAGCAGCATGTACTTGTGCAGGTGACATGCTCTGGCAGTGAATTACAGCCTTTTTCGTTTTTCACTGCTGCAAGGCTATCTTGCTCCATAGGCTATCATGGGGGATGCTGGCTACAGTGGCTACCAGCATATCTTCCCATAAGAACAAGACAGGACATACAAGTCTAGTATCCCTGAACTCATAATTTAATAACACACCTTTTGGGAAAGGTTGTTTTTAATCCAGTGTTTGAGAACAGCACTTTTAAAAAGTTGTTGTTCTCTTGTCTGCCCTTTCTGTGTGCCTTGGCCTGTTTGTGTATTGACTGTCTGGTTTGAGAGTGACAGGGGATGGGGATTCCCCAGGAGGCTGGCTGAGTCAACCCTAGGCTGAATGACTGCATTGCAACTTGAGTGGTGGAAGGAGATAGCACCTGAGCCTGAATAGGGCTGTGCCTGCCTTCCACAATGCTGGCTCCACCTCCTGCTGGGTGGCTGATGACCCTGCCCCTCACTCTGAAAGGAAATGAGAAGCCAGGAAAACAAAGTGCTCAAAGAACACCCAGAACTGGTTCAGACCGGGCTCAGGGCCCACTTGCACAAAGAGAACAAAGACTTTTAGGGGTATCAGTACAGGACCCCAGACAACAGAAAATTAGATCATCCTGGAACCAAGAAGGAACCACTGCCAAGGAAGAAGCTGAAACTGAAGAAGGAAGATTGTCTTGCTGTTGCTATGCTGGATTGCCCTGCTGTTGCTTTGCTGCCAAGGAGAGGGGAAGGACTTTGCTTTGTGCTATGTCCCCTTGCTTGAAGGAATCTCCAAGGGCCTGAGAAGAGCTGGCTCCCTGTTTTGAAGTCCCAGGAACAAAAGGACTTCACCCCCAGCTTCCCCTGAGCTCCACTGAGAGTGTTCTGTCCTTCCTGGAGTGCGTGGCCCATGTGTGGTGCCTCTGGAAGTGGTACCTGTGTTGGGAAGCTGGAAACCAAGCTTTAAAGACTTTGCTACAGAAAATCTATCGCAATCCTGGCCGAGCGAGAAAATTCCAGCCACTTCGAAGACCGAGATTGTCGCATCGCCTGTCGCCGCTGCCTGAAGACGTCGCACCCTTCGTTAGCGGGAAGATTTCTGCCGCTGCGAACATCGTCGCAGGGCCTGTCATCGCTGGGTGAAATCATCGCATCACGTCGCTGCGAGAATCGTTGCAGTGCCATCGCATCGAAGAGCTGCGAGAGAAAGATCGCCGCTGGACCGCGCATCATCGCCCTGGAGATCGTCGCAACACTCAAAAATCATCGCATCGTGCCTTTGCGGGAGAAAACTTCCTACAGAACCTACGCACCGGAATCCATACATGTGGCCTTCCTCCCCATACAGACCGGATTCGTCGCAACACGCCTGCTGCTGTAGCGGGGCGGTTGATAACGCCTCCCCAGGGTCTCAGGAGCAACGTATCGCTTGTTTTTCATCGCTGCAGCTTCTGTGCTTGGAACTTTTTATCGCTAACAAAGGTACTGTGGCTAAAACGTGACGCAACTGTGGATTCTTGAACTGTGTATTTTGGATTTTGTCGTTTTGGTCTTGTGTAGTTTAGATTAAACACCTTTATTTTTCCAAAATGTTGTGGAGCCAGTTTGTGGTGTTTTCACTGTGTTACTGTGAGTTTTGGTACAAATACTTTACACATTGCCTTTGATAAGCCTTGACTGCTCGTGCCAAGCTACCACCAGGGGTTATCTCAGAGGGTTTCCTCCTTACCCTGACTAGAAGCAAGGGTCCCTATTTGGACAGTGGTACCTACCTCTGCCAACTAGAGACCCTCAGTTCTAACACACAGGAACTAAAACGCAAATATTTTTCATGTTGTGCTTTGTGTGGCATCAAAGAAAGAGTCATCATAACTGTGTTCCTTAGATGATGATACTCAGTCCAAGGGGCTATGAATGCTATATTATCCATGTGGCAACCAATTACAGAATTTTTTCTGAGTGATGATGCCAAAGGCAAGAAATGTGAGGATCTTTGGTTACATATTGATAGTGATGTGAAAAAAGTACACTCTTCTGCATTCTTGCAGACATACATAACTGCTGGAGTGGACATAATAAAAAACACTAGAGTCTGAAAAAACCCGTGTCTGCCAAGTGTTCAGCATAATTGGTGTAGATGTGAAACATCTCCTTGAGAGTAGGCTGAGTAACACCTTTAGTGACTTTGGCACTGCAACATGTTCCATGTTAGAGTGTGTGCCATTTGGTAAGCAAAGCAATGTTGAAGGGCAATTCAGGAACGTTTATTTTACAATGTATGATAAATGGCTTGCAATGATGCATAGAAATGCCCATTCACCACCAATGGCATTTGAAGTCAAAGAAACCTCACAGTGGTACTCTGTACAAGTTCTAGATCCCTTCAGTAAAGGGGAATTTCCTCTGTAGTTTCAAAAGTGCAGCTTAATTTTTGACCGCCTCAATTATTCTGAGTGCAAAAACAACAATTGATGGACAGAATGCAGAGCAATGTCATACATTCACCCCAGTACAGAGATCTGGGCCTAAATCCATCGTTTTTTTGCACTCCACACCACCCCAGGTCAGACATGGCCATATGCAAATCAGCCTTGACCCTGTGCCTCATGGGAACAGTCCAGCCCGAACTGCCAAGCCATGTCTTTCCTGGACCGGAATCAAGCATCCAAGGACCGGTTTCTGGCTATCAGCCTTCATCAGCCTGGATAGCTTGACTCCAGTGGTGTGGAGAGCATGGGACTCACGTCTGAGCATACCCATCCCACTCGGGGTGACAAATGCAAAAACAACAATTGATGGACAGAATGCAGAGCAATGTCATACATTCACCCCAGTACAGAGATCTGGGCCTAAATCCATCGTTTTTTTGCACTCCACACCACCCCAGGTCAGACATGGCCATATGTAAATCAGCCTTGACCCTGTGCCTCATGGGAACAGTCCAGCCCGAACTGCCAAGCCATGTCTTTCCTGGACCGGAATCAAGCATCCAAGGACCGGTTTCTGGCTATCAGCCTTCATCAGCCTGGATAGCTTGACGCCAGTGGTGTGGAGAGCATGGGACTCACGTCTGAGCATACCCATCCCACTCGGGGTGACAAATGCAAAAACAACAATTGATGGACAGAATGCAGAGCAATGTCATACATTCACCCCAGTACAGAGATCTGGGCCTAAATCCATCGTTTTTTTGCACTCCACACCACCCCAGGTCAGACATGGCCATATGCAAATCAGCCTTGACCCTGTGCCTCATGGGAAGAGTCCAGCCCGAACTGCCAAGCCATGTCTTTCCTGGACCGGAATCAAGCATCCAAGGACCAGTTTCTGGCTATCAGCCTTCATCAGCCTGGATAGCTTGACTCCAGTGGTGTGGAGAGCATGGGACTCACGTCTGAGCATACCCATCCCACTCGGGGTGACAAATGCAAAAACAACAATTGATGGACAGAATGCAGAGCAATGTCATACATTCACCCCAGTACAGAGATCTGGGCCTAAATCCATCGTTTTTTTGCACTCCACACCACCCCAGGTCAGACATGGCCATATGCAAATCAGCCTTGACCCTGTGCCTCATGGGAACAGTCCAGCCCGAACTGCCAAGCCATGTCTTTCCTGGACCGGAATCAAGCATCCAATGACCGGTTTCTGGCTATCAGCCTTCATCAGCCTGGATAGCTTGACTCCAGTGGTGTGGAGAGCATGGGACTCACGTCTGAGCATACCCATCCCACTCGGGGTGACAAATGCAAAAACAACAATTGATAGACAGAATGCAGAGCAATGTCATACATTCACCCCAGTACAGAGATCTGGGCCTAAATCCATCGTTTTTTTGCACTCCACACCACCCCAGGTCAGACATGGCCATATGCAAATCAGCCTTGACCCTGTGCCTCATGGGAACAGTCCAGCCCGAACTGCCAAGCCATGTCTTTCCTGGACCGGAATCAAGCATTCAAGGACCGGTTTCTGGCTATCAGCCTTCATCAGCCTGGATAGCTTGACTCCAGTGGTGTGGAGAGCATGGGACTCACGTCTGAGCATACCCATCCCACTCGGGGTGACAAATGCAAAAACAACAATTGATGGACAGAATGCAGAGCAATGTCATACATTCACCCCAGTACAGAGATCTGGGCCTAAATCCATCGTTTTTTTGCACTCCACACCACCCCAGGTCAGACATGGCCATATGCAAATCAGCCTTGACCCTGTGCCTCATGGGAACAGTCCAGCCCGAACTGTCAAGCCATTTCTTTCCTGGACCGGAATCAAGCATCCAAGGACGGGTTTCTGGCTATCAGCCTTCATCAGCCTAGATAGCTTGACTCCAGTGGTGTGGAGAGCATGGGACTCATGTCTGAGCATACCCATCCCACTCGGGGTGACAAATGCAAAAACAACAATTGATGGACAGAATGCAGAGCAATGTCATACATTCACCCCAGTACAGAGATCTGGGCCTAAATCCATCGTTTTTTTGCACTCCACACCACCCCAGGTCAGACATGGCCATATGCAAATCAGCCTTGACCCTATGCCTCTTGGGAAGAGTCCAGCCCGAACTGCCAAGCCATGTCTTTCCTGGACCGGAATCAAGCATCCAAGGACCGGTTTCTGGCTATCAGCCTTCATCAGCCTGGATAGCTTGACTCCAGTGGTGTGGAGAGCATGGGACTCACGTCTGAGCATACCCATCCCACTCGGGGTGACAAATGCAAAAACAACAATTGATGGACAGAATGCAGAGCAATGTCATACATTCACCCCAGTACAGAGATCTGGGCCTAAATCCATCGTTTTTTTGCACTCCACACCACCCCAGGTCAGACATGGCCATATGAAAATCAGCCTTGACCCTGTGCCTCATGGGAACAGTCCAGCCCGAACTGCCAAGCCATGTCTTTCCTGGACCGGAATCAAGCATCCAAGGACCGGTTTCTGGCTATCAGCCTTCATCAGCCTGGATAGCTTGACTCCGGTGGTGTGGAGAGCATGGGACTCACGTCTGAGCATACCCATCCCACTCGGGGTGACAAATGCAAAAACAACAATTGATGGACAGAATGCAGAGCAATGTCATACATTCACCCCAGTACAGAGATCTGAGCCTAAATCCATCTTTTTTTGCACTCCACACCACCCCAGGTCAGACATGGCCATATGCAAATCAGCCTTGACCCTGTGCCTCATGGGAACAGTCCAGCCCGAACTGCCAAGCCATGTCTTTCCGGGACCGGAATCAAGCATCCAAGGACCGGTTTCTGGCTATCAGCCTTCATCAGCCTGGATAGCTTGACTCCAGTGGTGTGGAGAGCATGGGACTCACGTCTGAGCATACCCATCCCACTCGAGGTGACAAATGCAAAAACAACAATTGATGGACAGAATGCAGAGCAATGTCATACATTCACCCCAGTACAGAGATTTGGGCCTAAATCCATCGTTTTTTTGCACTCCACACCACCCCAGGTCAGACATGGCCATATTCAAATCAGCCTTGACCCTGTGCCTCATGGGAACAGTCCAGCCCGAACTGCCAAGCCATGTCTTTCCTGGACCGGAATCAAGCATCCAAGGACCGGTTTCTGGCTATCAGCCTTCATCAGCCTGGATAGCTTGACTCCATTGGTGTGGAGAGCATGGGACTCACGTCTGAGCATACCCATCCCACTCGGGGTGACAAATGCAAAAACAACAATTGATGGACAGAATGCAGAGCAATGTCATACATTCACCCCAGTACAGAGATCTGGGCCTAAACCCATCGTTTTTTTGCACTCCACACCACCCCTGGTCAGACATGGCCATATGCAAATCAGCCTTGACCCTGTGCCTCATGGGAAGAGTCCAGCCCGAACTGCCAAGCCATGTCTTTCCTGGACCGGAATCAAGCATCCAAGGACCGGTTTCTGGCTATCAGCCTTCATCAGCCTGGATAGCTTGACTCCAGTGGTGTGGAGAGCATGGGACTCACGTCTGAGCATACCCATCCCACTCGGGGTGACAAATGCAAAAACAACAATTGATGGACAGAATGCAGAGCAATGTCATACATTCACCCCAGTACAGAGATCTGGGCCTAAATCCATTGTTTTTTTGCTTTCCACACCACCCCAGGTCAGACATGGCCATATGCAAATCAGCCTTGACCCTGTGCCTCATGGGAACAGTCCAGCCCGAACTGCCAAGCCATGTCTTTCCTGGACCGGAATCAAGCATCCAAGGACCGGTTTCTGGCTATCAGCCTTCATCAGCCTGGATAGCTTGACTCCAGTGGTGTGGAGAGCATGGGACTCACGTCTGAGCATACCCATCCCACTCGGCGTGACAAATGCAAAAACAACAATTGATGGACAGAATGCAGAGCAATGTCATACATTCACCCCAGTACAGAGATCTGGGCCTAAATCCATCTTTTTTTGCACTCCACACCACCCCAGGTCAGACATGGCCATATGCAAATCAGCCTTGACCCTGTGCCTCATGGGAACAGTCCAGCTCGAACTGCCAAGCCATGTCTTTCCTGGACCGGAATCAAGCATCCAAGGACCGGTTTCTGGTTTTCAGCCTTCATCAGCCTGGATAGCTTGACTCCAGTGGTGTGGAGAGCATGGGACTCATGTCTGAGCATACCCATCCCACTCGGGGTGACAAATGCAAAAACAACAATTGATGGACAGAATGCAGAGCAATGTCATACATTCACCCCAGTACAGAGATCTGGGCCTAAATCCATCGTGTTTTTGCACTCCAAACCACCCCAGGTCAGACATGGCCATATTCAAATCAGCCTTGACCCTGTGCCTCATGGGAACAGACCAGCCCGAACTGCCAAGCCATGTCTTTCCTGGACCGGAATCGAGCATCCAAGGACCGGTTTCTGGCTATCAGCCTTCATCAGCCTGGATAGCTTGACTCCAGTGGTGTGGAGAGCATGGGACTCACGTCTGAGCATACCCATCCCACTTGGGGTGACAAATGCAAAAACAACAATTGATGAACAGAATGCAGAGCAATGTCATACATTCACCCCAGTACAGAGATCTGGGCCTAAATTCATCTTTTTTTGCACTCCACACCACCCCAGGTCAGACATGGCCATATGCAAATCAGCCTTGACCCTGTGCCTCATGGGAACAGTCCAGCCCGAACTGCCAAGCCATGTCTTTCCTGGGCCGGAATCAAGCATCCAAGGACCGGTTTCTGGCTTTCAGCCTTCATCAGCCTGGATAGCTTGACTCCAGTGGTGTGGAGAGCATGGGACTCACGTCTGAGCATACCCATCCCACTCGGGGTGACAAATGCAAAAACAACAATTGATGGACAGAATGCAGAGCAATGTCATACATTCACCCCAGTACAGAAATCTGGGCCTAAATCCATCGTTTATTTGCACTCCACACCACCCCAGGTCAGACATGGCCATATTCAAATCAGCCTTGACCCTGTGCCTCATGGGAACAGTCCAGCCCGAACTGCCAAGCCATGTCTTTCCTGGACCGGAATCAAGCATCCAAGGACCGGTTTCTGGCTATCAGCCTTCATCAGCCTGGATAGCTTGACTCCAGTGGTGTGGAGAGCATGGGACTCACGTCTGAGCATACCCATCCCACTCGGGGTGAAAAATGCAAAAACAACAATTGATGGACAGAATGCAGAGCAATGTCATACATTCACCCCAGTACAGAGATCTGGGCCTAAATCCATTGTTGTTTTTGCACTCCTCACCACCCCAGGTCAGACATGGCCATATGCAAATCAGCCTTGACCCTGTGCCTCATAGGAACAGTCCAGCCCGAACTGCCAAGCCATGTCTTTCCTGGACCGGAATCAAGCATCCAAGGACCGGTTTCTGGCTATCAGCCTTCATCAGCCTGGAAAGCTTGAATCCAGTGGTGTGGAGAGCATGGGACTCACGTCTGAGCATACCCATCCCACTCGGGGTGACAAATGCAAAAACAACAATTGATGGACAGAATGCAGAGCAATGTCATACATTCACCCCAGTACAGAGATCTGGGCCTAAATCCATCGTTTTTTTGCACTCCACACCACCCCATGTCAGACATGGCCATATGCAAATCAGCCTTGACCCTGTGCCTCATGGGAACAGTCCAGCCCGAACTGCCAAGCCATGTCTTTCCTGGACCGGAATCAAGCATCCAAGGACCGGTTTCTGGCTATCAGCCTTCCTCAGCTTGGATAGCTTGACTCCAGTGGTGTGGAGAGCATGGGACTCACGTCTGAGCATACCCATCCCACTCGGGGTGACAAATGCAAAAACAACAATTAATGGACAGAATGCAGAGCAATGTCATACATTCACCCCAGTACAGAGATCTGGGCCTAAATCCATCGTTTTTTTGCACTCCACACCACCCCAGGTCAGACATGGCCATATGCAAATCAGCCTTGACCCTGTGCCTCATGGGAACAGTCCGGCCGGAACTGCCAACCCATGTCTTTCCTGGACCGGAATCAAGCATCCAAGGTCCGGTTTCTGGCTATCAGCCTTCATCAGCCTGGAAAGCTTGAATCCAGTGGTGTGGAGAGCATGGGACTCACGTCTGAGCATACCCATCCCACTCGGGGTGACAAATGCAAAAACAACAATTGATGGACAGAATGCAGAGCAATGTCATACATTCACCCCAGTACAGAGATCTGGGCCTAAATCCATTGTTTTTTTGCACTCCACACCACCCCAGGTCAGACATGGCCATATGCAAATCAGCCTTGACCCTGTGCCTCATGGGAACAGTCCAGCCCGAACTGCCAAGGCATGTCTTTCCTGGACAGGAATTAAGCATCCAAGGACCAGTTTCTGGCTATCAGCCTTCATCAGCCTGGATAGCTTGACTCCAGTGGTGTGGAGAGCATGGGACTCACGTCTGAGCATACCCATCCCACTCGGGGTGACAAATGCAAAAACAACAATTGATGGACAGAATGCAGAGCAATGTCATACATTCACCCCAGTACAGAGATCTGGGCCTAAATCCATCGTTTTTGTGCACTCCACACCACCCCAGGTCAGACATGGCCATATGCAAATCAGCCTTGACCCTGTGCCTCATGGGAACAGTCCAGCCCGAACTGCCAAGCCATGTCTTTCCTGGACCGGAATCAAGCATCCAAGGACCGGTTTCTGGCTATCAGCCTTCGTCAGCCTGGATAGCTTGACTCCAGTGGTGTGGAGAGCATGGGACTCACGTCTGAGCATACCCATCCCACTCGGGGTGACAAATGCAAAAACAACAATTGATGGACAGAATGCAGAGCAATGTCATACATTCACCCCAGTACAGAGATCTGGGCCTAAATCCATCGTTTTTTTGCACTCCACACCACCCCAGGTCAGACATGGCCATATGAAATTCAGCCTTGACCCTGTGCCTCATGGGAACAGTCCAGCCCGAACTGCAAGCCATGTCTTTCCTGGACCGGAATCAAGCATCCAAGGACCGGTTTCTTGCTATCAGCCTTCGTCAGCCTGGATAGCTTGACTCCAGTGGTGTGGAGAGCATGGGACTCACGTCTGAGCATACCCATCCCACTCGGGGTGACAAATGCAAAAACAACAATTGATGGACAGAATGCAGAGCAATGTCATACATTCACCCCAGTACAGAGATCTGGGCCTAAATCCATCGTTTTTTTGCACTCCACACCACCCCAGGTCAGACATGGCCATATGAAATTCAGCCTTGACCCTGTGCCTCATGGGAACAGTCCAGCCCGAACTGCAAGCCATGTCTTTCCTGGACCGGAATCAAGCATCCAAGGACCGGTTTCTGGCTATCAGCCTTCATCAGCCTGGATAGCTTGACTCCAGTGGTGTGGAGAGCATGGGACTCACGTCTGAGCATACCCATCCCACTCGGGGTGACAAATGCAAAAACAACAATTGATGGACAGAATGCAGAGCAATGTCATACATTCACCCCAGTACAGAGATCTGGGCCTAAATCCATAGTTTTTTTGCACTCCACACCACCCCACGTCAAACATGGCCATATGCAAATCAGCCTTGACCCTGTGCCTCATGGGAACAGTCCAGCCCGAACTGCCAAGCCATGTCTTTCCTGGACCGGAATCAAGCATCCAAGGACCGGTTTCTGGCTATCAGCCTTCATCAGCCTGGATAGCTTGACTCCAGTGGTGTGGAGAGCATGGGACTCACGTCTGAGCATACCCATCCCACTCGGGTGACAAATGCAAAAACAACAATTGATGGACAGAATGCAGAGCAATGTCATACATTCACCCCAGTACAGAGATCTGGGCCTAAATCCATCGTTTTTTAGCACTCCACACCACCCCAGGTCAGACATGGCCATATTCAAATCAACCTTGACCCTGTGCCTCATGGGAACAGTCCAGCCCGAACTGCCAAGCCATGTCTTTCCTGGACCGGAATCAAGCATCCAAGGACCGGTTTCTGGCTATCAGCCTTCATCAGCCTGGATAGCTTGACTCCAGTGGTGTGGAGAGCATGGGACTCACGTCTGAGCATACCCATCCCACTCAGGGTGACAAATGGAAAAACAACAATTGATGGACAGAATGCAGAGCAATGTCATACATTCACCCCAGTACAGAGATCTGGGCCTAAATCCATTATTTTTTGCACTCCACACCACCCCAGGTCAGACATGGCCATATGCAAATCAGCCTTGACCCTGTGCCTCATGGGAACAGTCCAGCCTGAACTGCCAAGCCATGTCTTTCCTGGACCGGAATCAAGCATCCAAGGACCGGTTTCTGGCTATCAGCCTTCATCAGCCTGGATAGCTTGACTCCAGTGGTGTGGAGAGCATGGGACTCACGTCTGAGCATACCCATCCCACTCGGGGTGACAAATGCAAAAACAACAATTGATGGACAGAATGCAGAGCAATGTCATACATTCACCCAGTACAGAGATCTGGGCCTAAATCCATCGTTTTTTTGCACTCCACACCACCCCAGGTCAGACATGGTCATATGCAAATCAGCCTTGACCCTGTGCCTCATGGGAAGAGTCCAGCCCGAACTGCCAAGCCATGTCTTTCCTGGACCGGAATCAAGCATCCAAGGACCGGTTTCTGGCTATCAGCCTTCATCAGCCTGGATAGCTTGACTCCAGTGGTGTGGAGAGCATGGGACTCACGTCTGAGCATACCCATCCCACTCGGGGTGACAAATGCAAAAACAACAATTGATGGACAGAATGCAGAGCAATGTCATACATTCACCCCAGTACAGAGATCTGGGCCTAAATCCATTGTTTTTTTGCAATCCACACCACCCCAGGTCAGACATGGCCATATGCAAATCAGCCTTGACCCTGTGCCTCATGGGAACAGTCCAGCCCGAACTGCCAAGCCATGTCTTTCCTGGACCGGAATCAAGCATCCAAGGACCGGTTTCTGGCTATCAGCCTTCATCAGCCTGGAAAGCTTGAATCCAGTGGTGTGGAGAGCATGGGACTCACGTCTAAGCATACCCATCCCACTCGGGGTGACAAATGCAAAAACAACAATTGATGGACAGAATGCAGAGCAATGTCATACATTCACCCCAGTACAGAGATCTGGGCCTAAATCCATCGTTTTTTTGCACTCCACACCACCCCAGGTCAGACATGGCCATATGCAAATCAGCCTTGACCCTGTCCCTCATGGGAACAGTCCGGCCCGAACTGCCAAGGCATGTCTTTCCTGGACCGGAATCAAGCATCCAAGGACCGGTTTCTGGCTATCAGCCTTCATCAGCCTGGATAGCTTGACTCCAGTGGTGTGGAGAGCATGGGACTCACGTCTGAGCATACCCATCCCACTCGGGATGACAAATGCAAAAACAACAATTGATGGACAGAATGCAGAGCAATGTAATACATTCACCCCAGTACAGAGATCTGGGCCTAAATCCATCGTTTTTTTGCACTCCACACCACCCCAGGTCAGACATGGCCATATGCAAATCAGCCTTGACCCTGTGCCTCATGGGAACAGTCCAGCCCGAACTGCCAAGCCATGTCTTTCCTGGACCGGAATCAAGCATCCAAGGACCGGTTTCTGGCTATCAGCCTTCATCAGCCTGGATAGCTTGACTCCAGTGGTTTGGAGAGCATGGGACTCACGTCTGAGCATACCCATCCCACTCGGGGTGACAAATGCAAAAACAACAATTGATGGACAGAATGCAGAGCAATGTCATACATTCACCCCAGTACAGAGATCTGGGCCTAAATCCATCGTTTTTTTGCACTCCACACCACCCCAGGTCAGACATGGCCATATGCAAATCAGCCTTGACCCTGTGCCTCATGGGAACAGTCCAGCCCGAACTGCCAAGCCATGTCTTTCCTGGGCCGGAATCAAGCATCCAAGGACCGGTTTCTGGCTTTCAGCCTTCATCAGCCTGGATAGCTTGACTCCAGTGGTGTGGAGAGCATGGGACTCACGTCTGAGCATACCCATCCCACTCGGGGTGACAAATGCAAAAACAACAATTGATGGACAGAATGCAGAGCAATGTCATACATTCACCCCAGTACAGAAATCTGGGCCTAAATCCATCGTTTATTTGCACTCCACACCACCCCAGGTCAGACATGGCCATATTCAAATCAGCCTTGACCCTGTGCCTCATGGGAACAGTCCAGCCCGAACTGCCAAGCCATGTCTTTCCTGGACCGGAATCAAGCATCCAAGTACCGGTTTCTGGCTATCAGCCTTCATCAGCCTGGATAGCTTGACTCCAGTGGTGTGGAGAGCATGGGACTCACGTCTGAGCATACCCATCCCACTCGGGGTGAAAAATGCAAAAACAACAATTGATGGACAGAATGCAGAGCAATGTCATACATTCACCCCAGTACAGAGATCTGGGCCTAAATCCATTGTTGTTTTTGCACTCCACACCACCCCAGGTCAGACATGGCCATATGCAAATCAGCCTTGACCCTGTGCCTCATGGGAACAGTCCAGCCCGAACTGCCAAGCCATGTCTTTCCTGGACCGGAATCAAGCATCCAAGGACCGGTTTCTGGCTATCAGCCTTCATCAGCCTGGAAAGCTTGAATCCAGTGGTGTGGAGAGGATGGGACTCACGTCTGAGCATACCCATCCCACTCGGGGTGACAAATGCAAAAACAACAATTGATGGACAGAATGCAGAGCAATGTCATACATTCACCCCAGTACAGAGATCTGGGCCTAAATCCATCGTTTTTTTGCACTCCACACCACCCCATGTCAGACATGGCCATATGCAAATCAGCCTTGACCCTGTGCCTCATGGGAACAGTCCAGCCCGAACTGCCAAGCCATGTCTTTCCTGGACCGGAATCAAGCATCCAAGGACCGGTTTCTGGCTATCAGCCTTCCTCAGCTTGGATAGCTTGACTCCAGTGGTGTGGAGAGCATGGGACTCACGTCTGAGCATACCCATCCCACTCGGGATGACAAATGCAAAAACAACAATTAATGGACAGAATGCAGAGCAATGTCATACATTCACCCCAGTACAGAGATCTGGGCCTAAATCCATCGTTTTTTTGCACTCCACACCACCCCAGGTCAGACATGGCCATATGCAAATCAGCCTTGACCCTGTGCCTCATGGGAACAGTCCGGCCCGAACTGCCAAGCCATGTCTTTCCTGGACCGGAATCAAGCATCCAAGGACCGGTTTCTGGCTATCAGCCTTCATCAGCCTGGAAAGCTTAAATCCAGTTTTGTGGAGAGCATGGGACTCACGTCTGAGCATACCCATCCCACTCGGGGTGACAAATGCAAAAACAACAATTGATGGACAGAATGCAGAGCAATGTCATACATTCACCCCAGTACAGAGATCTGGGCCTAAATCCATCGTTTTTTTGCACTCCACACCACCCCAGGTCAGACATGGCCATATGCAAATCAGCCTTGACCCTGTGCCTCATGGGAACAGTCCAGCCCGAACTGCCAAGGCATGTCTTTCCTGGACAGGAATCAAGCATCCAAGGACCAGTTTCGGGCTATCAGCCTTCATCAGCCTGGATAGCTTGACTCCAGTGGTGTGGAGAGCATGGGACTCACGTCTGAGCATACCCATCCCACTCGGGGTGACAAATGCAAAAACAACAATTGATGGACAGAATGCAGAGCAATGTCATACATTCACCCCAGTACAGAGATCTGGGCCTAAATCCATCGTTTTTGTGCACTCCACACCACCCCAGGTCAGACATGGCCATATGCAAATCAGCCTTGACCCTGTGCCTCATGGGAACAGTCCAGCCCGAACTGCCAAGGCATGTCTTTCCTGGACAGGAATCAAGCATCCAAGGACCAGTTTCTGGCTATCAGCCTTCATCAGCCTGGATAGCTTGACTCCAGTGGTGTGGAGAGCATGGGACTCACGTCTGAGCATACCCATCCCACTCGGGGTGACAAATGCAAAAACAACAATTGATGGACAGAATGCAGAGCAATGTCATACATTCACCCCAGTACAGAGATCTGGGCCTAAATCCATCGTTTTTGTGCACTCCACACCACCCCAGGTCAGACATGGCCATATGCAAATCAGCCTTGACCCTGTGCCTCATGGGAACAGTCCAGCCCGAACTGCCAAGCCATGTCTTTCCTGGACCGGAATCAAGCATCCAAGGACCGGTTTCTGGCTATCAGCCTTCGTCAGCCTGGATAGCTTGACTCCAGTGGTGTGGAGAGCATGGGACTCACGTCTGAGCATACCCATCCCACTCGGGGTGACAAATGCAAAAACAACAATTGATGGACAGAATGCAGAGCAATGTCATACATTCACCCCAGTACAGAGATCTGGGCCTAAATCCATCGTTTTTTTGCACTCCACACCACCCCAGGTCAGACATGGCCATATGAAATTCAGCCTTGACCCTGTGCCTCATGGGAACAGTCCAGCCCGAACTGCAAGCCATGTCTTTCCTGGACCGGAATCAAGCATCCAAGGACCGGTTTCTGGCTATCAGCCTTCGTCAGCCTGGATAGCTTGACTCCAGTGGTGTGGAGAGCATGGGACTCACGTCTGAGCATACCCATCCCACTCGGGGTGACAAATGCAAAAACAACAATTGATGGACAGAATGCAGAGCAATGTCATACATTCACCCCAGTACAGAGATCTGGGCCTAAATCCATCGTTTTTTTGCACTCCACACCACCCCAGGTCAGACATGGCCATATGAAATTCAGCCTTGACCCTGTGCCTCATGGGAACAGTCCAGCCCGAACTGCAAGCCATGTCTTTCCTGGACCGGAATCAAGCATCCAAGGACCGGTTTCTGGCTATCAGCCTTCATCAGCCTGGATAGCTTGACTCCAGTGGTGTGGAGAGCATGGGACTCACGTCTGAGCATACCCATCCCACTCGGGGTGACAAATGCAAAAACAACAATTGATGGACAGAATGCAGAGCAATGTCATACATTCACCCCAGTACAGAGATCTGGGCCTAAATCCATCGTTTTTTTGCACTCCACACCACCCCAGGTCAAACATGGCCATATGCAAATCAGCCTTGACCCTGTGCCTCATGGGAACAGTCCAGCCCGAACTGCCAAGCCATGTCTTTCCTGGACCGGAATCAAGCATCCAAGGACCGGTTTCTGGCTATCAGCCTTCATCAGCCTGGATAGCTTGACTCCAGTGGTGTGGAGAGCTTGGGACTCACGTCTGAGCATACCCATCCCACTCGGGGTGACAAATGCAAAAACAACAATTGATGGACAGAATGCAGAGCAATGTCATACATTCACCCCAGTACAGAGATCTGGGCCTAAATCCATCGTTTTTTAGCACTCCACACCACCCCAGGTCAGACATGGCCATATTCAAATCAACCTTGACCCTGTGCCTCATGGGAACAGTCCAGCCCGAACTGCCAAGCCATGTCTTTCCTGGACCGGAATCAAGCATCCAAGGACCGGTTTCTGGCTATCAGCCTTCATCAGCCTGGATAGCTTGACTCCAGTGGTGTGGAGAGCATGGGACTCACGTCTGAGCATACCCATCCCACTCAGGGTGACAAATGGAAAAACAACAATTGATGGACAGAATGCAGAGCAATGTCATACATTCACCCCAGTACAGAGATCTGGGCCTAAATCCATTGTTTTTTGCACTCCACACCACCCCAGGTCAGACATGGCCATATGCAAATCAGCCTTGACCCTGTGCCTCATGGGAACAGTCCAGCCCGAACTGCCAAGCCATGTCTTTCCTGGACCGGAATCAAGCATCCAAGGACCGGTTTCTGGCTATCAGCCTTCATCAGCCTGGATAACTTGACTCCAGTGGTGTGGAGAGCATGGGACTCACGTCTGAGCATACCCATCCCACTCGGGGTGACAAATGCAAAAACAACAATTGATGGACAGAATGCAGAGCAATGTCATACATTCACCCCAGTACAGAGATCTGGGCCTAAATCCATCGTTTTTTTGCACTCCACACCACCCCAGGTCAGACATGGTCATATGCAAATCAGCCTTGACCCTGTGCCTCATGGGAAGAGTCCAGCCCGAACTGCCAAGCCATGTCTTTCCTGGACCGGAATCAAGCATCCAAGGACCGGTTTCTGGCTATCAGCCTTCATCAGCCTGGATAGCTTGACTCCAGTGGTGTGGAGAGCATGGGACTCACGTCTGAGCATACCCATCCCACTCGGGGTGACAAATGCAAAAACAACAATTGATGGACAGAATGCAGAGCAATGTCATACATTCACCCCAGTACAGAGATCTGGGCCTAAATCCATCGTTTTTTTGCAATCCACACCACCCCAGGTCAGACATGGCCATATGCAAATCAGCCTTGACCCTGTGCCTCATGGGAACAGTCCAGCCCGAACTGCCAAGCCATGTCTTTCCTGGACCGGAATCAAGCATCCAAGGACCGGTTTCTGGCTATCAGCCTTCATCAGCCTGGAAAGCTTGAATCCAGTGGTGTGGAGAGCATGGGACTCACGTCTAAGCATACCCATCCCACTCGGGGTGACAAATGCAAAAACAACAATTGATGGACAGAATGCAGAGCAATGTCATACATTCACCCCAGTACAGAGATCTGGGCCTAAATCCATCATTTTTTTGCACTCCACACCACCCTAGGTCAGACATGGCCATATGCAAATCAGCCTTGACCCTGTCCCTCATGGGAACAGTCCGGCCCGAACTGCCAATGCATGTCTTTCCTGGACCGGAATCAAGCATCCAAGGACCGGTTTCTGGCTATCAGCCTTCATCAGCCTGGATAGCTTGACTCCAGTGGTGTGGAGAGCATGGGACTCACGTCTGAGCATACCCATCCCACTCGGGATGACAAATGCAAAAACAACAATTGATGGACAGAATGCAGAGCAATGTAATACATTCACCCCAGTACAGAGATCTGGGCCTAAATCCATCGTTTTTTTGCACTCCACACCACCCCAGGTCAGACATGGCCATATGCAAATCAGCCTTGACCCTGTGCCTCATGGGAACAGTCCAGCCCGAACTGCCAAGCCATGTCTTTCCTGGACCGGAATCAAGCATCCAAGGACCGGTTTCTGGCTATCAGCCTTCATCAGCCTGGATAGCTTGACTCCAGTGGTGTGGAGAGCATGGGACTCACGTCTGAGCATACCCATCCCACTCGGGGTGACAAATGCAAAAACAACAATTGATGGACAGAATGCAGAGCAATGTCATACATTCACCCCAGTACAGAGATCTGGGCCTAAATCCATCGTTTTTTTGCACTCCACACCACCCCAGGTCAGACATGGCCATATGCAAATCAGCCTTGACCCTGTGCCTCATGGGAACAGTCCAGCCCGAACTGCCAAGCCATGTCTTTCCTGGGCCGGAATCAAGCATCCAAGGACCGGTTTCTGGCTTTCAGCCTTCATCAGCCTGGATAGCTTGACTCCAGTGGTGTGGAGAGCATGGGACTCACGTCTGAGCATACCCATCCCACTCGGGGTGACAAATGCAAAAACAACAATTGATGGACAGAATGCAGAGCAATGTCATACATTCACCCCAGTACAGAAATCTGGGCCTAAATCCATCGTTTATTTGCACTCCACACCACCCCAGGTCAGACATGGCCATATTCAAATCAGCCTTGACCCTGTGCCTCATGGGAACAGTCCAGCCCGAACTGCCAAGCCATGTCTTTCCTGGACCGGAATCAAGCATCCAAGTACCGGTTTCTGGCTATCAGCCTTCATCAGCCTGGATAGCTTGACTCCAGTGGTGTGGAGAGCATGGGACTCACGTCTGAGCATACCCATCCCACTCGGGGTGAAAAATGCAAAAACAACAATTGATGGACAGAATGCAGAGCAATGTCATACATTCACCCCAGTACAGAGATCTGGGCCTAAATCCATTGTTGTTTTTGCACTCCACACCACCCCAGGTCAGACATGGCCATATGCAAATCAGCCTTGACCCTGTGCCTCATGGGAACAGTCCAGCCCGAACTGCCAAGCCATGTCTTTCCTGGACCGGAATCAAGCATCCAAGGACCGGTTTCTGGCTATCAGCCTTCATCAGCCTGGAAAGCTTGAATCCAGTGGTGTGGAGAGGATGGGACTCACGTCTGAGCATACCCATCCCACTCGGGGTGACAAATGCAAAAACAACAATTGACGGACAGAATGCAGAGCAATGTCATACATTCACCCCAGTACAGAGATCTGGGCCTAAATCCATCGTTTTTTTGCACTCCACACCACCCCATGTCAGACATGGCCATATGCAAATCAGCCTTGACCCTGTGCCTCATGGGAACAGTCCAGCCCGAACTGCCAAGCCATGTCTTTCCTGGACCGGAATCAAGCATCCAAGGACCGGTTTCTGGCTATCAGCCTTCCTCAGCTTGGATAGCTTGACTCCAGTGGTGTGGAGAGCATGGGACTCACGTCTGAGCATACCCATCCCACTCGGGATGACAAATGCAAAAACAACAATTAATGGACAGAATGCAGAGCAATGTCATACATTCACCCCAGTACAGAGATCTGGGCCTAAATCCATCGTTTTTTTGCACTCCACACCACCCCAGGTCAGACATGGCCATATGCAAATCAGCCTTGACCCTGTGCCTCATGGGAACAGTCCGGCCCGAACTGCCAAGCCATGTCTTTCCTGGACCGGAATCAAGCATCCAAGGACCGGATTCTGGCTATCAGCCTTCATCAGCCTGGAAAGCTTAAATCCAGTTTTGTGGAGAGCATGGGACTCACGTCTGAGCATACCCATCCCACTCGGGGTGACAAATGCAAAAACAACAATTGATGGACAGAATGCAGAGCAATGTCATACATTCACCCCAGTACAGAGATCTGGGCCTAAATCCATCGTTTTTTTGCACTCCACACCACCCCAGGTCAGACATGGCCATATGCAAATCAGCCTTGACCCTGTGCCTCATGGGAACAGTCCAGCCCGAACTGCCAAGGCATGTCTTTCCTGGACAGGAATCAAGCATCCAAGGACCAGTTTCGGGCTATCAGCCTTCATCAGCCTGGATAGCTTGACTCCAGTGGTGTGGAGAGCATGGGACTCACGTCTGAGCATACCCATCCCACTCGGGGTGACAAATGCAAAAACAACAATTGATGGACAGAATGCAGAGCAATGTCATACATTCACCCCAGTACAGAGATCTGGGCCTAAATCCATTGTTTTTGTGCACTCCACACCACCCCAGGTCAGACATGGCCATATGCAAATCAGCCTTGACCCTGTGCCTCATGGGAACAGTCCAGCCCGAACTGCCAAGCCATGTCTTTCCTGGACCGGAATCAAGCATCCAAGGACCGGTTTCTGGCTATCAGCCTTCGTCAGCCTGGATAGCTTGACTCCAGTGGTGTGGAGAGCATGGGACTCACGTCTGAGCATACCCATCCCACTCGGGGTGACAAATGCAAAAACAACAATTGATGGACAGAATGCAGAGCAATGTCATACATTCACCCCAGTACAGAGATCTGGGCCTAAATCCATCGTTTTTTTGCACTCCACACCACCCCAGCTCAGACATGGCCATATGCAAATCAGCCTTGACCCTGTGCCTCATGGGAAGAGTCCAGCCCGAACTGCCAAGCCATGTCTTTCCTGGACCGGAATCAAGCATCCAAGGACCGGTTTCTGGCTATGAGCCTTCATCAGCCTGGATAGCTTGACTCCAGTGGTGTGGAGAGCATGGGACTCACGTCTGAGCATACCCATCCCACTCGGGGTGACAAATGCAAAAACAACAATTGATGGACAGAATGCAGAGCAATGTCATACATTCACCCCAGTACAGAGATCTGGGCCTAAATCCAACGTTTTTTTGCACTCCACACCACCCCAGGTCAGACATGGCCATATGAAATTCAGCCTTGACCCTGTGCCTCATGGGAACAGTCCAGCCCGAACTGCAAGCCATGTCTTTCCTGGACCGGAATCAAGCATCCAAGGACCGGTTTCTGGCTATCAGCCTTCATCAGCCTGGATAGCTTGACTCCAGTGGTGTGGAGAGCATGGGACTCACGTCTGAGCATACCCATCCCACTCGGGGTGACAAATGCAAAAACAACAATTGATGGACAGAATGCAGAGCAATGTCATACATTCACCCCAGTACAGAGATCTGGGCCTAAATCCATCGTTTTTTTGCACTCCACACCACCCCAGGTCAGACATGGCCATATGCAAATCAGCCTTGACCCTGTCCCTCATGGGAACAGTCCGGCCCGAACTGCCAAGGCATGTCTTTCCTGGACCGGAATCAAGCATCCAAGGACCGGTTTCTGGCTATCAGCCTTCATCAGCCTGGATAGCTTGACTCCAGTGGTGTGGAGAGCATGGGACTCACGTCTGAGCATACCCATCCCACTCGGGATGACAAATGCAAAAACAACAATTGATGGACAGAATGCAGAGCAATGTAATATATTCACCCCAGTACAGAGATCTGGGCCTAAATCCATCGTTTTTTTGCACTCCACACCACCCCAGGTCAGACATGGCCATATGCAAATCAGCCTTGACCCTGTGCCTCATGGGAACAGTCCAGCCCGAACTGCCAAGCCATGTCTTTCCTGGACCGGAATCAAGCATCCAAGGACCGGTTTCTGGCTATCAGCCTTCATCAGCCTGGATAGCTTGACTCCAGTGGTGTGGAGAGCATGGGACTCACGTCTGAGCATACCCATCCCACTCGGGGTGACAAATGCAAAAACAACAATTGATGGACAGAATGCAGAGCAATGTCATACATTCACCCCAGTACAGAGATCTGGGCCTAAATCCATCGTTTTTTTGCACTCCACACCACCCCAGGTCAGACATGGCCATATGCAAATCAGCCTTGACCCTGTGCCTCATGGGAACAGTCCAGCCCGAACTGCCAAGCCATGTCTTTCCTGGGCCGGAATCAAGCATCCAAGGACTGGTTTCTGGCTTTCAGCCTTCATCAGCCTGGATAGCTTGACTCCAGTGGTGTGGAGAGCATGGGACTCACGTCTGAGCATACCCATCCCACTCGGGGTGACAAATGCAAAAACAACAATTGATGGACAGAATGCAGAGCAATGTCATACATTCACCCCAGTACAGAAATCTGGGCCTAAATCCATCGTTTATTTGCACTCCACACCACCCCAGGTCAGACATGGCCATATTCAAATCAGCCTTGACCCTGTGGCTCATGGGAACAGTCCAGCCCGAACTGCCAAGCCATGTCTTTCCTGGACCGGAATCAAGCATCCAAGGACCGGTTTCTGGCTATCAGCCTTCATCAGCCTGGATAGCTTGACTCCAGTGGTGTGGAGAGCATGGGACTCACGTCTGAGCATACCCATCCCACTCGGGGTGAAAAATGCAAAAACAACAATTGATGGACAGAATGCAGAGCAATGTCATACATTCACCCCAGTACAGAGATCTGGGCCTAAATCCATTGTTGTTTTTGCACTCCACACCACCCCAGGTCAGACATGGCCATATGCAAATCAGCCTTGACCCTGTGCCTCATGGGAACAGTCCAGCCCGAACTGCCAAGCCATGTCTTTCCTGGACCGGAATCAAGCATCCAAGGACCGGTTTCTGGCTATCAGCCTTCGTCAGCCTGGATAGCTTGACTCCAGTGGTGTGGAGAGCATGGGACTCACGTCTGAGCATACCCATCCCACTCGGGGTGACAAATGCAAAAACAACAATTGATGGACAGAATGCAGAGCAATGTCATACATTCACCCCAGTACAGAGATCTGGGCCTAAATCCATCGTTTTTTTGCACTCCACACCACCCCAGCTCAGACATGGCCATATGCAAATCAGCCTTGACCCTGTGCCTCATGGGAAGAGTCCAGCCCGAACTGCCAAGCCATGTCTTTCCTGGACCGGAATCAAGCATCCAAGGACCGGTTTCTGGCTATGAGCCTTCCTCAGCCTGGATAGCTTGACTCCAGTGGTGTGGAGAGCATGGGACTCACGTCTGAGCATACCCATCCCACTCGGGGTGACAAATGCAAAAACAACAATTGATGGACAGAATGCAGAGCAATGTCATACATTCACCCCAGTACAGAGATCTGGGCCTAAATCCATCGTTTTTTTGCACTCCACACCACCCCAGGTCAGACATGGCCATATGAAATTCAGCCTTGACCCTGTGCCTCATGGGAACAGTCCGGCCCGAACTGCAAGCCATGTCTTTCCTGGACTGGAATCAAGCATCCAAGGACCGGTTTCTGGCTATCAGCCTTCATCAGCCTGGATAGCTTGACTCCAGTGGTGTGGAGAGCATGGGACTCACGTCTGAGCATACCCATCCCACTCGGGGTGACAAATGCAAAAACAACAATTGATGGACAGAATGCAGAGCAATGTCATACATTCACCCCAGTACAGAGATCTGGGCCTAAATCCATCGTTTTTTTGCACTCCACACCACCCCAGGTCAGACATGGCCATATGCAAATCAGCCTTGACCCTGTGCCTCATGGGAACAGTCCAGCCCGAACTGCCAAGCCATGTCTTTCCTGGGCCGGAATCAAGCATCCAAGGACCGGTTTCTGGCTTTCAGCCTTCATCAGCCTGGATAGCTTGACTCCAGTGGTGTGGAGAGCATGGGACTCACGTCTGAGCATACCCATCCCACTCGGGGTGACAAATGCAAAAACAACAATTGATGGACAGAATGCAGAGCAATGTCATACATTCACCCCAGTACAGAAATCTGGGCCTAAATCCATCGTTTATTTGCACTCCACACCACCCCAGGTCAGACATGGCCATATTCAAATCAGCCTTGACCCTGTGCCTCATGGGAATAGTCCAGCCCGAACTGCCAAGCCATGTCTTTCCTGGACCGGAATCAAGCATCCAAGGACCGGTTTCTGGCTATCAGCCTTCATCAGCCTGGATAGCTTGACTCCAGTGGTGTGGAGAGCATGGGACTCACGTCTGAGCATACCCATCCCACTCGGGGTGAAAAATGCAAAAACAACAATTGATGGACAGAATGCAGAGCAATGTCATACATTCACCCCAGTACAGAGATCTGGGCCTAAATCCATTGTTGTTTTTGCACTCCACACCACCCCAGGTCAAACATGGCCATATGCAAATCAGCCTTGACCCTGTGCCTCATGGGAACAGTCCAGCCCGAACTGCCAAGCCATGTCTTTCCTGGACCGGAATCAAGCATCCAAGGACCGGTTTCTGGCTATCAGCCTTCATCAGCCTGGAAAGCTTGAATCCAGTGGTGTGGAGAGGATGGGACTCACGTCTGAGCATACCCATCCCACTCGGGGTGACAAATGCAAAAACAACAATTGATGGACAGAATGCAGAGCAATGTCATACATTCACCCCAGTACAGAGATCTGGGCGTAAATCCTTCGTTTTTTAGCACTCCACACCACCCCATGTCAGACATGGCCATATGCAAATCAGCCTTGACCCTGTGCCTCATGGGAACAGTCCAGCCCGAACTGCCAAGCCATGTCTTTCCTGGACCGGAATCAAGCATCCAAGGACCGGTTTCTGGCTATCAGCCTTCCTCAGCTTGGATAGCTTGACTCCAGTGGTGTGGAGAGCATGGGACTCACGTCTGAGCATACCCATCCCACTCGGGGTGACAAATGCAAAAACAACAATTAATGGACAGAATGCAGAGCAATGTCATACATTCACCCCAGTACAGAGATCTGGGCCTAAATCCATCGTTTTTTTGCACTCCACACCACCCCAGGTCAGACATGGCCATATGCAAATCAGCCTTGACCCTGTGCCTCATGGGAACAGTCCGGCCCGAACTGCCAAGCCATGTCTTTCCTGGACCGGAATCAAGCATCCAAGGACCGGTTTCTGGCTATCAGCCTTCATCAGCCTGGAAAGCTTGAATCCAGTTTTGTGGAGAGCATGGGACTCACGTCTGAGCATACCCATCCCACTCGGGGTGACAAATGCAAAAACAACAATTGATGGACAGAATGCAGAGCAATGTCATACATTCACCCCAGTACAGAGATCTGGGCCTAAATCCATCGTTTTTTTGCACTCCACACCACCCCAGGTCAGACATGGCCATATGCAAATCAGCCTTGACCCTGTGCCTCATGGGAACAGTCCAGCCCGAACTGCCAAGGCATGTCTTTCCTGGACAGGAATCAAGCATCCAAGGACCAGTTTCGGGCTATCAGCCTTCATCAGCCTGGATAGCTTGACTCCAGTAGTGTGGAGAGCATGGGACTCACGTCTGAGCATACCCATCCCACTCGGGGTGACAAATGCAAAAACAACAATTGATGGACAGAATGCAGAGCAATGTCATACATTCACCCCAGTACAGAGATCTGGGCCTAAATCCATCGTTTTTGTGCACTCCACACCACCCCAGGTCAGACATGGCCATATGCAAATCAGCCTTGACCCTGTGCCTCATGGGAACAGTCCAGCCCGAACTGCCAAGCCATGTCTTTCCTGGACCGGAATCAAGCATACAAGGACCGGTTTCTGGCTATCAGCCTTCGTCAGCCTGGATAGCTTGACTCCAGTGGTGTGGAGAGCATGGGACTCACGTCTGAGCATACCCATCCCACTCGGGGTGACAAATGCAAAAACAACAATTGATGGACAGAATGCAGAGCAATGTCATACATTCACCCCAGTACAGAGATCTGGGCCTAAATCCATCGTTTTTTTGCACTCCACACCACCCCAGCTCAGACATGGCCATATGCAAATCAGCCTTGACCCTGTGCCTCATGGGAAGAGTCCAGCCCGAACTGCCAAGCCATGTCTTTCCTGGACCGGAATCAAGCATCCAAGGACCGGTTTCTGGCTATGAGCCTTCATCAGCCTGGATAGCTTGACTCCAGTGGTGTGGAGAGCATGGGACTCACGTCTGAGCATACCCATCCCACTCGGGGTGACAAATGCAAAAACAACAATTGATGGACAGAATGCAGAGCAATGTCATACATTCACCCCAGTACAGAGATCTGGGCCTAAATCCATCATTTTTTTGCACTCCACACCACCCCAGGTCAGACATGGCCATATGAAATTCAGCCTTGACCCTGTGCCTCATGGGAACAGTCCAGCCCGAACTGCAAGCCATGTCTTTCCTGGACCGGAATCAAGCATCCAAGGACCGGTTTCTGGCTATCAGCCTTCATCAGCCTGGATAGCTTGACTCCAGTGGTGTGGAGAGCATGGGACTCACGTCTGAGCATACCCATCCCACTCGGGGTGACAAATGCAAAAACAACAATTGATGGACAGAATGCAGAGCAATGTCATACATTCACCCCAGTACAGAGAACTGGGCCTAAATCCATCGTTTTTTTGCACTCCACACCACCCCAGGTCAAACATGGCCATATGCAAATCAGCCTTGACCCTGTGCCTCATGGGAACAGTCCAGCCCGAACTGCCAAGCCATGTCTTTCCTGGACCGGAATCAAGCATCCAAGGACCGGTTTCTGGCTATCAGCCTTCATCAGCCTGGATAGCTTGACTCCAGTGGTGTGGAGAGCATGGGACTCACGTCTGAGCATACCCATCCCACTCGGGGTGACAAATGCAAAAACAACAATTGATGGACAGAATGCAGAGCAATGTCATACATTCACCCCAGTACAGAGATCTTGGCGTAAATCCATCGTTTTTTAGCACTCCACACCACCCCAGGTCAGACATGGCCATATTCAAATCAACCTTGACCCTGTGCCTCATGGGAACAGTCCAGCCCGAACTGCCAAGCCATGTCTTTCCTGGACCGGAATCAAGCATCCAAGGACCGGTTTCTGGCTATCAGCCTTCATCAGCCTGGATAGCTTGACTCCAGTGGTGTGGAGAGCATGGGACTCACGTCTGAGCATACCCATCCCACTCAGGGTGACAAATGGAAAAACAACAATTGATGGACAGAATGCAGAGCAATGTCATACATTCACCCCAGTACAGAGATCTGGGCCTAAATCCATTGTTTTTTTTTGCACTCCACACCACCCCAGGTCAGACATGGCCATATGCAAATCAGCCTTGACCCTGTGCCTCATGGGAACAGTCCAGCCCGAACTGCCAAGCCATGTCTTTCCTGGACCGGAATCAAGCATCCAAGGACCGGTTTCTGGCTATCAGCCTTCATCAGCCTGGAAAGCTTGAATCCAGTGGTGTGGAGAGCATGGGACTCACGTCTGAGCATACCCATCCCACTCGGGGTGACAAATGCAAAAACAACAATTGATGGACAGAATGCAGAGCAATGTCATACATTCACCCCAGTACAGAGATCTGGGCCTAAATCCATCATTTTTTTGCACTCCACACCACCCCAGGTCAGACATGGCCATATGCAAATCAGCCTTGACCCTGTGTCTCAAGGGAACAGTCCAGCCCGAACTGCCAAGCCATGTCTTTCCTGGACCGGAATCAAGCATCCAAGGACCGGTTTCTGGCTATCAGCCTTCATCAGCCTGGATAGCTTGACTCCAGTGGTGTGGAGAGCATGGGACTCACGTCTGAGCATACCCATCCCACTCGGGGTGACAAATGCAAAAATAACAATTGATGGACAGAATGCAGAGCAATGTCATACATTCACCCCAGTACAGAGATCTGGGCCTAAATCCATCGTTTTTTTGCACTCCACACCACCCCAGGTCAGACATGGCCATATGCAAATCAGCCTTGACCCTGTGCCTCATGGGAAGAGTTCAGCCCGAACTGCCAAGCCATGTATTTCCTGGACCGGAATCAAGCATCCAAGGACCGGTTTCTGGCTATCAGCCTTCATCAGCCTGGATAGCTTGACTCCAGTGGTGTGGAGAGCATGGGACTCACGTCTGAGCATACCCATCCCACTCGGGGTGACAAATGCAAAAACAACAATTGATGGACAGAATGCAGAGCAATGTCATACATTCACCCCAGTACAGAGATCTGGGCCTAAATCCATCGTTTTTTTGCACTCCACACCACCCCAGGTCAGACATGGCCATATTCAAATCAGCCTTGACCCTGTGCCTCATGGGAACAGTCCAGCCCGAACTGCCAAGCCATGTCTTTCCTGGACCGGAATTAAGCATCCAAGGACCGGTTTCTGGCTATCAGCCTTCATCAGCCTGGATAGCTTGACTCCAGTGGTGTGGAGAGCATGGGACTCACGTCTGAGCATACCCATCCCACTCGGGGTGACAAATGCAAAAACAACAATTGATGGACAGAATGCAGAGCAATGTCATACATTCACCCCAGTACAGAGATCTGGGCCTAAATCCATTGTTTTTTTGCACTCCACACCACCCAGGTCAGACATGGCCATATGCAAATCAGCCTTGACCCTGTGCCTCATGGGAACAGTCCAGCCCGAACTGCCAAGCCATGTCTTTCCTGGACCGTAATCAAGCAACCAAGGAACGGTTTCTGGCTATCAGCCTTCATCAGCCTGGATAGCTTGACTCCAGTGGTGTGGAGAGCATGGGACTCACGTCTGAGCATACCCATCCCACTCGGGGTGACAAATGCAAAAACAACAATTGATGGACAGAATGCAGAGCAATGTCATACATTCACCCCAGTACAGAGATCTGGGCCTAAATCCATCGTTTTTTTGCACTCCACACCACCCCAGGTCAGACATGGCCATATGCAAATCAGCCTTGACCCTGTGCCTCATGGGAACAGTCCAGCCCGAACTGCCAAGCCATGTCTTTCCTGGACCGGAATCAAGCATCCAAGGACCGGTTTCTGGATATCAGCCTTCATCAGCCTGGATAGCTTGACTCCAGTGGTGTGGAGAGCATGGGACTCACGTCTGAGCATACCCATCCCACTCTGGGTGACAAATGCAAAAACAACAATTGATGGACAGAATGCAGAGCAATGTCATACATTCACCCCAGTACAGAGATCTGGGCCTAAATCCATCGTTTTTTTGCACTCCACACCACCCCAGGTCAGACATGGCCATATGCAAATCAGCCTTGACCCTGTGCCTCATGGGAACAGTCCAGCCCGAACTGCCAAGCCATGTCTTTCCTGGACCGGAATCAAGCATCCAAGGACCGGTTTCTGGCTATCAGCCTTCATCAGCCTGGATAGCTTGACTCCAGTGGTGTGGAGAGCATGGGACTCACGTCTGAGCATACCCATCCCACTCGGGGTGACAAATGCAAAAACAACAATTGATGGACAGAATGCAGAGCAATGTCATACATTCACCCCAGTACAGAGATCTGGGCCTAAATCAATTGTTTTTTTGCCCTCCACACCACCCCAGCTCAGACATGGCCATATGCAAATCAGCCTTGACCCTGTGCCTCATGGGAAGAGTCCAGCCCGAACTGCCAAGCCATGTCTTTCCTGCAACGGAATCAAGCATCCAAGGACCGGTTTCTGGCTATGAGCCTTCATCAGCCTGGATAGCTTGACTCCAGTGGTGTGGAGAGCATGGGACTCACGTCTGAGCATACCCATCCCACTCGGGGTGACAAATGCAAAAACAACAATTGATGGACAGAATGCAGAGCAATGTCATACATTCACCCCAGTACAGAGATCTGGGCCTAAATCCATCGTTTTTTTGCACTCCACACCACCCCAGGTCAGACATGGCCATATGAAAATCAGCCTTGACCCTGTGCCTCATGGGAACAGTCCAGCCCGAACTGCAAGCCATGTCTTTCCTGGACCGGAATCAAGCATCCAAGGACCGGTTTCTGGCTATCAGCCTTCATCAGCCTGGATAGCTTGACTCCAGTGGTGTGGAGAGCATGGGACTCACGTCTGAGCATACCCATCCCACTCGGGGTGACAAATGCAAAAACAACAAATGATGGACAGAATGCAGAGCAATGTCATACATTCACCCCAGTACAGAGATCTGGGCCTAAATCCATCGTTTTTTTGCACTCCACACCACCCCAGGTCAGACATGGCCATATGCAAATCAGCCTTGACCCTGTGCCTCATGGGAACAGTCCAGCCCGAACTGCCAAGCCATGTCTTTCCTGGACCGGAATCAAGCATCCAAGGACCGGTTTCTGGCTATCAGCCTTCATCAGCCTGGATAGCTTGACTCCAGTGGTGTGGAGAGCATGGGACTCACGTCTGAGCATACCCATCCCACTCGGGGTGACAAATGCAAAAACAACAATTGATGGACAGAATGCAGAGCAATGTCATACATTCACCCCAGTACAGAGATCTGGGCCTAAATCCATCGTTTTTTTGCACTCCACACCACCCCAGGTCAGACATGGCCATATTCAAATCAGCCTTGACCCTGTGCCTCATGGGAACAGTCCAGCCCGAACTGCCAAGCCATGTCTTTCCTGGACCGGAATCAAGCATCCAAGGACCGGTTTCTGGCTATCAGCCTTCATCAGCCTGGATAGCTTGACTCCAGTGGTGTGGAGAGCATGGGACTCACGTCTGAGCATACCCATCCCACTCGGGGTGACAAATGCAAAAACAACAATTGATGGACAGAATGCAGAGCAATGTCATACATTCACCCCAGTACAGAGATCTGGGCCTAAATCCATCGTTTTTTTGCACTCCACACCACCCCAGGTCAGACATGGCCATATGCAAATCAGCCTTGACCCTGTGCCTCATGGGAACAGTCCAGCCCGAACTGCCAAGCCATGTCTTTCCTGGACCGGAATCAAGCATCCAAGGACCGGTTTCTGGCTATCAGCCTTCATCAGCCTGGATAGCTTGACTCCAGTGGTGTGGAGAGCATGGGACTCACGTCTGAGCATACCCATCCCACTCGGGGTGACAAATGCAAAAACAACAATTGATGGACAGAATGCAGAGCAATGTCATACATTCACCCCAGTACAGAGATCTGGGCCTAAATCCATTGTTTTTTTGCACTCCACACCACCCCAGCTCAGACATGGCCATATGCAAATCAGCCTTGACCCTGTGCCTCATGGGAAGAGTCCAGCCCGAACTGCCAAGCCATGTCTTTCCTGCAACGGAATCAAGCATCCAAGGACCGGTTTCTGGCTATGAGCCTTCATCAGCCTGGATAGCTTGACTCCAGTGGTGTGGAGAGCATGGGACTCACGTCTGAGCATACCCATCCCACTCGGGGTGACAAATGCAAAAACAACAATTGATGGACAGAATGCAGAGCAATGTCATACATTCACCCCAGTACAGAGATCTGGGCCTAAATCCATCGTTTTTTTGCACTCCACACCACCCCAGGTCAGACATGGCCATATGAAAATCAGCCTTGACCCTGTGCCTCATGGGAACAGTCCAGCCCGAACTGCAAGCCATGTCTTTCCTGGACCGGAATCAAGCATCCAAGGACCGGTTTCTGGCTATCAGCCTTCATCAGCCTGGATAGCTTGACTCCAGTGGTGTGGAGAGCATGGGACTCACGTCTGAGCATACCCATCCCACTCGGGGTGACAAATGCAAAAACAACAAATGATGGACAGAATGCAGAGCAATGTCATACATTCACCCCAGTACAGAGATCTGGGCCTAAATCCATCGTTTTTTTGCACTCCACACCACCCCAGGTCAGACATGGCCATATGCAAATCAGCCTTGACCCTGTGCCTCATGGGAACAGTCCAGCCCGAACTGCCAAGGCATGTCTTTCCTGGACAGGAATCAAGCATCCAAGGACCAGTTTCGGGCTATCAGCCTTCATCAGCCTGGATAGCTTGACTCCAGTGGTGTGGAGAGCATGGGACTCACGTCTGAGCATACCCATCCCACTCGGGGTGATAAATGCAAAAACAACAATTGATGGACAGAATGCAGAGCAATGTCATACATTCACCCCAGTACAGAGATCTGGGCCTAAATCCATCGTTTTTGTGCACTCCACACCACCCCAGGTCAGACATGGCCATATGCAAATCAGCCTTGACCCTGTGCCTCATGGGAACAGTCCAGCCCGAACTGCCAAGCCATGTCTTTCCTGGACCGGAATCAAGCATACAAGGACCGGTTTCTGGCTATCAGCCTTCGTCAGCCTGGATAGCTTGACTCCAGTGGTGTGGAGAGCATGGGACTCACGTCTGAGCATACCCATCCCACTCGGGGTGACAAATGCAAAAACAACAATTGATGGACAGAATGCAGAGCAATGTCATACATTCACCCCAGTACAGAGATCTGGGCCTAAATCCATCGTTTTTTTGCACTCCACACCACCCCAGCTCAGACATGGCCATATGCAAATCAGCCTTGACCCTGTGCCTCATGGGAAGAGTCCAGCCCGAACTGCCAAGCCATGTCTTTCCTGGACCGGAATCAAGCATCCAAGGACCGGTTTCTGGCTATGAGCCTTCATCAGCCTGGATAGCTTGACTCCAGTGGTGTGGAGAGCATGGGACTCACGTCTGAGCATACCCATCCCACTCGGGGTGACAAATGCAAAAACAACAATTGATGGACAGAATGCAGAGCAATGTCATACATTCACCCCAGTACAGAGATCTGGGCCTAAATCCATCATTTTTTTGCACTCCACACCACCCCAGGTCAGACATGGCCATATGAAATTCAGCCTTGACCCTGTGCCTCATGGGAACAGTCCAGCCCGAACTGCAAGCCATGTCTTTCCTGGACCGGAATCAAGCATCCAAGGACCGGTTTCTGGCTATCAGCCTTCATCAGCCTGGATAGCTTGACTCCAGTGGTGTGGAGAGCATGGGACTCACGTCTGAGCATACCCATCCCACTCGGGGTGACAAATGCAAAAACAACAATTGATGGACAGAATGCAGAGCAATGTCATACATTCACCCCAGTACAGAGAACTGGGCCTAAATCCATCGTTTTTTTGCACTCCACACCACCCCAGGTCAAACATGGCCATATGCAAATCAGCCTTGACCCTGTGCCTCATGGGAACAGTCCAGCCCGAACTGCCAAGCCATGTCTTTCCTGGACCGGAATCAAGCATCCAAGGACCGGTTTCTGGCTATCAGCCTTCATCAGCCTGGATAGCTTGACTCCAGTGGTGTGGAGAGCATGGGACTCACGTCTGAGCATACCCATCCCACTCGGGGTGACAAATGCAAAAACAACAATTGATGGACAGAATGCAGAGCAATGTCATACATTCACCCCAGTACAGAGATCTTGGCGTAAATCCATCGTTTTTTAGCACTCCACACCACCCCAGGTCAGACATGGCCATATTCAAATCAACCTTGACCCTGTGCCTCATGGGAACAGTCCAGCCCGAACTGCCAAGCCATGTCTTTCCTGGACCGGAATCAAGCATCCAAGGACCGGTTTCTGGCTATCAGCCTTCATCAGCCTGGATAGCTTGACTCCAGTGGTGTGGAGAGCATGGGACTCACGTCTGAGCATACCCATCCCACTCAGGGTGACAAATGGAAAAACAACAATTGATGGACAGAATGCAGAGCAATGTCATACATTCACCCCAGTACAGAGATCTGGGCCTAAATCCATTGTTTTTTTGCACTCCACACCACCCCAGGTCAGACATGGCCATATGCAAATCAGCCTTGACCCTGTGCCTCATGGGAACAGTCCAGCCCGAACTGCCAAGCCATGTCTTTCCTGGACCGGAATCAAGCATCCAAGGACCGGTTTCTGGCTATCAGCCTTCATCAGCCTGGAAAGCTTGAATCCAGTGGTGTGGAGAGCATGGGACTCACGTCTGAGCATACCCATCCCACTCGGGGTGACAAATGCAAAAACAACAATTGATGGACAGAATGCAGAGCAATGTCATACATTCACCCCAGTACAGAGATCTGGGCCTAAATCCATCATTTTTTTGCACTCCACACCACCCCAGGTCAGACATGGCCATATGCAAATCAGCCTTGACCCTGTGTCTCAAGGGAACAGTCCAGCCCGAACTGCCAAGCCATGTCTTTCCTGGACCGGAATCAAGCATCCAAGGACCGGTTTCTGGCTATCAGCCTTCATCAGCCTGGATAGCTTGACTCCAGTGGTGTGGAGAGCATGGGACTCACGTCTGAGCATACCCATCCCACTCGGGGTGACAAATGCAAAAATAACAATTGATGGACAGAATGCAGAGCAATGTCATACATTCACCCCAGTACAGAGATCTGGGCCTAAATCCATCGTTTTTTTGCACTCCACACCACCCCAGGTCAGACATGGCCATATGCAAATCAGCCTTGACCCTGTGCCTCATGGGAAGAGTTCAGCCCGAACTGCCAAGCCATGTATTTCCTGGACCGGAATCAAGCATCCAAGGACCGGTTTCTGGCTATCAGCCTTCATCAGCCTGGATAGCTTGACTCCAGTGGTGTGGAGAGCATGGGACTCACGTCTGAGCATACCCATCCCACTCGGGGTGGCAAATGCAAAAACAACAATTGATGGACAGAATGCAGAGCAATGTCATACATTCACCCCAGTACAGAGATCTGGGCCTAAATCCATCGTTTTTTTGCACTCCACACCACCCCAGGTCAGACATGGCCATATTCAAATCAGCCTTGACCCTGTGCCTCATGGGAACAGTCCAGCCCGAACTGCCAAGCCATGTCTTTCCTGGACCGGAATCAAGCATCCAAGGACCGGTTTCTGGCTATCAGCCTTCATCAGCCTGGATAGCTTGACTCCAGTGGTGTGGAGAGCATGGGACTCACGTCTGAGCATACCCATCCCACTCGGGGTGACAAATGCAAAAACAACAATTGATGGACAGAATGCAGAGCAATGTCATACATTCACCCCAGTACAGAGATCTGGGCCTAAATCCATTGTTTTTTTGCACTCCACACCACCCAGGTCAGACATGGCCATATGCAAATCAGCCTTGACCCTGTGCCTCATGGGAACAGTCCAGCCCGAACTGCCAAGCCATGTCTTTCCTGGACCGTAATCAAGCAACCAAGGAACGGTTTCTGGCTATCAGCCTTCATCAGCCTGGATAGCTTGACTCCAGTGGTGTGGAGAGCATGGGACTCACGTCTGAGCATACCCATCCCACTCGGGGAAACAAATGCAAAAACAACAATTGATGGACAGAATGCAGAGCAATGTCATACATTCACCCCAGTACAGAGATCTGGGCCTAAATCCATCGTTTTTTTGCACTCCACACCACCCCAGGTCAGACATGGCCATATGCAAATCAGCCTTGACCCTGTGCCTCATGGGAACAGTCCAGCCCGAACTGCCAAGCCATGTCTTTCCTGGACCGGAATCAAGCATCCAAGGACCGGTTTCTGGATATCAGCCTTCATCAGCCTGGATAGCTTGACTCCAGTGGTGTGGAGAGCATGGGACTCACGTCTGAGCATACCCATCCCACTCTGGGTGACAAATGCAAAAACAACAATTGATGGACAGAATGCAGAGCAATGTCATACATTCACCCCAGTACAGAGATCTGGGCCTAAATCCATCGTTTTTTTGCACTCCACACCACCCCAGGTCAGACATGGCCATATGCAAATCAGCCTTGACCCTGTGCCTCATGGGAACAGTCCAGCCCGAACTGCCAAGCCATGTCTTTCCTGGACCGGAATCAAGCATCCAAGGACCGGTTTCTGGCTATCAGCCTTCATCAGCCTGGATAGCTTGACTCCAGTGGTGTGGAGAGCATGGGACTCACGTCTGAGCATACCCATCCCACTCGGGGTGACAAATGCAAAAACAACAATTGATGGACAGAATGCAGAGCAATGTCATACATTCACCCCAGTACAGAGATCTGGGCCTAAATCAATTGTTTTTTTGCCCTCCACACCACCCCAGCTCAGACATGGCCATATGCAAATCAGCCTTGACCCTGTGCCTCATGGGAAGAGTCCAGCCCGAACTGCCAAGCCATGTCTTTCCTGCAACGGAATCAAGCATCCAAGGACCGGTTTCTGGCTATGAGCCTTCATCAGCCTGGATAGCTTGACTCCAGTGGTGTGGAGAGCATGGGACTCACGTCTGAGCATACCCATCCCACTCGGGGTGACAAATGCAAAAACAACAATTGATGGACAGAATGCAGAGCAATGTCATACATTCACCCCAGTACAGAGATCTGGGCCTAAATCCATCGTTTTTTTGCACTCCACACCACCCCAGGTCAGACATGGCCATATGAAAATCAGCCTTGACCCTGTGCCTCATGGGAACAGTCCAGCCCGAACTGCAAGCCATGTCTTTCCTGGACCGGAATCAAGCATCCAAGGACCGGTTTCTGGCTATCAGCCTTCATCAGCCTGGATAGCTTGACTCCAGTGGTGTGGAGAGCATGGGACTCACGTCTGAGCATACCCATCCCACTCGGGGTGACAAATGCAAAAACAACAAATGATGGACAGAATGCAGAGCAATGTCATACATTCACCCCAGTACAGAGATCTGGGCCTAAATCCATCGTTTTTTTGCACTCCACACCACCCCAGGTCAGACATGGCCATATGCAAATCAGCCTTGACCCTGTGCCTCATGGGAACAGTCCAGCCCGAACTGCCAAGCCATGTCTTTCCTGGACCGGAATCAAGCATCCAAGGACCGGTTTCTGGCTATCAGCCTTCATCAGCCTGGATAGCTTGACTCCAGTGGTGTGGAGAGCATGGGACTCACGTCTGAGCATACCCATCCCACTCGGGGTGACAAATGCAAAAACAACAATTGATGGACAGAATGCAGAGCAATGTCATACATTCACCCCAGTACAGAGATCTGGGCCTAAATCCATCGTTTTTTTGCACTCCACACCACCCCAGGTCAGACATGGCCATATTCAAATCAGCCTTGACCCTGTGCCTCATGGGAACAGTCCAGCCCGAACTGCCAAGCCATGTCTTTCCTGGACCGGAATCAAGCATCCAAGGACCGGTTTCTGGCTATCAGCCTTCATCAGCCTGGATAGCTTGACTCCAGTGGTGTGGAGAGCATGGGACTCACGTCTGAGCATACCCATCCCACTCGGGGTGACAAATGCAAAAACAACAATTGATGGACAGAATGCAGAGCAATGTCATACATTCACCCCAGTACAGAGATCTGGGCCTAAATCCATCGTTTTTTTGCACTCCACACCACCCCAGGTCAGACATGGCCATATGCAAATCAGCCTTGACCCTGTGCCTCATGGGAACAGTCCAGCCCGAACTGCCAAGCCATGTCTTTCCTGGACCGGAATCAAGCATCCAAGGACCGGTTTCTGGCTATCAGCCTTCATCAGCCTGGATAGCTTGACTCCAGTGGTGTGGAGAGCATGGGACTCACGTCTGAGCATACCCATCCCACTCGGGGTGACAAATGCAAAAACAACAATTGATGGACAGAATGCAGAGCAATGTCATACATTCACCCCAGTACAGAGATCTGGGCCTAAATCCATTGTTTTTTTGCACTCCACACCACCCCAGCTCAGACATGGCCATATGCAAATCAGCCTTGACCCTGTGCCTCATGGGAAGAGTCCAGCCCGAACTGCCAAGCCATGTCTTTCCTGCAACGGAATCAAGCATCCAAGGACCGGTTTCTGGCTATGAGCCTTCATCAGCCTGGATAGCTTGACTCCAGTGGTGTGGAGAGCATGGGACTCACGTCTGAGCATACCCATCCCACTCGGGGTGACAAATGCAAAAACAACAATTGATGGACAGAATGCAGAGCAATGTCATACATTCACCCCAGTACAGAGATCTGGGCCTAAATCCATCGTTTTTTTGCACTCCACACCACCCCAGGTCAGACATGGCCATATGAAAATCAGCCTTGACCCTGTGCCTCATGGGAACAGTCCAGCCCGAACTGCAAGCCATGTCTTTCCTGGACCGGAATCAAGCATCCAAGGACCGGTTTCTGGCTATCAGCCTTCATCAGCCTGGATAGCTTGACTCCAGTGGTGTGGAGAGCATGGGACTCACGTCTGAGCATACCCATCCCACTCGGGGTGACAAATGCAAAAACAACAAATGATGGACAGAATGCAGAGCAATGTCATACATTCACCCCAGTACAGAGATCTGGGCCTAAATCCATCGTTTTTTTGCACTCCACACCACCCCAGGTCAGACATGGCCATATGCAAATCAGCCTTGACCCTGTGCCTCATGGGAACAGTCCAGCCCGAACTGCCAAGCCATGTCTTTCCTGGACCGGAATCAAGCATCCAAGGACCGGTTTCTGGCTATCAGCCTTCATCAGCCTGGACAGCTTGACTCCAGTGGTGTGGAGAGCATGGGACTCACGTCTGAGCATACCCATCCCACTCGGGGTGACAAATGCAAAAAACAACAATTGATGGACAGAATGCAGAGCAATGTCATACATTCACCCCAGTACAGAGATCTGGGCCTAAATCCATCGTTTTTTTGCACTCCACACCACCCCAGGTCAGACATGGCCATATTCAAATCAGCCTTGACCCTGTGCCTCATGGGAACAGTCCAGCCCGAACTGCCAAGCCATGTCTTTCCTGGACCGGAATCAAGCATCCAAGGACCGGTTTCTGGCTATCAGCCTTCATCAGCCTGGATAGCTTGACTCCAGTGGTGTGGAGAGCATGGGACTCACGTCTGAGCATACCCATCCCACTCGGGGTGACAAATGCAAAAACAACAATTGATGGACAGAATGCAGAGCAATGTCATACATTCACCCCAGTACAGAGATCTGGGCCTAAATCCATCGTTTTTTTGCACTCCACACCACCCCAGGTCAGACATGGCCATATGCAAATCAGCCTTGACCCTGTGCCTCATGGGAACAGTCCAGCCCGAACTGCCAAGCCATGTCTTTCCTGGACCGGAATCAAGCATCCAAGGACCGGTTTCTGGCTATCAGCCTTCATCAGCCTGGATAGCTTGACTCCAGTGGTGTGGAGAGCATGGGACTCACGTCTGAGCATACCCATCCCACTCGGGGTGACAAATGCAAAAACAACAATTGATGGACAGAATGCAGAGCAATGTCATACATTCACCCCAGTACAGAGATCTGGGCCTAAATCCATCGTTTTTTTGCACTCCACACCACCCCAGGTCAGACATGGCCATATGCAAATCAGCCTTGACCCTGTGCCTCTTGGGAACAGTTCAGCCCGAACTGCCAAGCCATGTCTTTCCTGGACCGGAATCAAGCATCCAAGGACCGGTTTCTGGCTATCAGCCTTCATCAGCCTGGATAGCTTGACTCCAGTGGTGTGGAGAGCATGGGACTCACGTCTGAGCATACCCATCCCACTCGGGGTGACAAATGCAAAAACAATTGATGGACAGAATGCAGAGCAATGTCATACATTCACCCCAGTACAGAGATCTGGGCCTAAATCCATCGTTTTTTTGCACTCCACACCACCCCAGGTCAGACATGGCCATATGCAAATCAGCCTTGACCCTGTGCCTCATGGGAACAGTCCAGCCCGAACTGCCAAGCCATGTCTTTCCTGGACCGGAATCAAGCATCCAAGTATCGGTTTCTAGCTATCAGCCTTCATCAGCCTGGATAGCTTGACTCCAGTGGTGTGGAGAGCATGGGACTCACGTCTGAGCATACCCATCCCACTCGGGGTGACAAATGCAAAAACAACAATTGATGGACAGAATGCAGAGCAATGTCATACATTCACCCCAGTACAGAGATCTGGGCCTAAATCCATCGTTTTTTTGCACTCCATACCACCCCAGGTCAGACATGGCCATATGCAAATCAGCCTTGACCCTGTGCCTCATGGGAACAGTCCAGCCCGAACTGCCAAGCCATGTCTTTCCTGGACCGGAATCAAGCATCCAAGGACCGGTTTCTGGATATCAGCCTTCATCAGCCTGGATAGCTTGACTCCAGTGGTGTGGAGAGCATGGGACTCACGTCTGAGCATACCCATCCCACTCGGGGTGACAAATGCAAAAACAACAATTGATGGACAGAATGCAGAGCAATGTCATACATTCACCCCAGTACAGAGATCTGGGCCTAAATCCATCTTTTTTTGCACTCCACACCACCCCAGGTCAGACATGGCCATATGCAAATCAGCCTTGACCCTGTGCCTCATGGGAACAGTCCAGCCCGAACTGCCAAGCCATGTCTTTCCTGGACCGGAATCAAGCATCCAAGCGCCGGTTTCTGGCTATCAGCCTTCATCAGCCTGGATAGCTTGACTCCAGTGGTGTGGAGAGCATGGGACTCACGTCTGAGCATACCCATCCCACTCGGGGTGACAAATGCAAAAACAACAATTGATGGACAGAATGCAGAGCAATGTCATACATTCACCCCAGTACAGAGATCTGGGCCTAAATCCATCCTTTATTTGCACTCCACACCACCCCAGGTCAGACATGGCCATATGCAAATCAGCCTTGACCCTGTGCCTCATGGAAACAGTCCAGCCCGAACTGCCAAGCCATGTCTTTCCTGGACCGAAATCAAGCATCCAAGGACCGGTTTCTGGCTATCAGCCTGGATAGCTTGACTCCAGTGGTGTGGAGAGCATGGGACTCACGTCTGAGCATACCCATCCCACTCGGGGTGACAAATGCAAAAACAAAAATTGATGGACAGAATGCAGAGCAATGTCATACATTCACCCCAGTACAGAGATCTGGGCCTAAATCTGTCATTTTTTTGAACTCCACACCACCCCAGGTCAGACATGGCCATATGCAAATCAGCCTTGACCCTGTGCCTCATGGGAATAGTCCAGCCCGAACTGCCAAGCCATGTCTTTCCTGGACCGGAATCAAGCATCCAAGGACCGGTTTCTGGCTATCAGCCTTCATCAGCCTGGATAGCTTGACTCCAGTGGTGTGGAGAGCATGGGACTCACGTCTGAGCATACCCATCCCACTCGGGGTGACAAATGCAAAAACAATTGATGGACAGAATGCAGAGCAATGTCATACATTCACCCCAGTACAGAGATCTGGGCCTAAATCCATCGTTTTTTTGCACTCCACACCACCCCAGGTCAGACATGGCCATATGCAAATCAGCCTTGACCCTGTGCCTCATGGGAACAGTCCAGCCCGAACTGCCAAGCCATGTCTTTCCTGGACCGGAATCAAGCATCCAAGTATCGGTTTCTAGCTATCAGCCTTCATCAGCCTGGATAGCTTGACTCCAGTGGTGTGGAGAGCATGGGACTCACGTCTGAGCATACCCATCCCACTCGGGGTGACAAATGCAAAAACAACAATTGATGGACAGAATGCAGAGCAATGTCATACATTCACCCCAGTACAGAGATCTGGGCCTAAATCCATCGTTTTTTTGCACTCCATACCACCCCAGGTCAGACATGGCCATATGCAAATCAGCCTTGACCCTGTGCCTCATGGGAACAGTCCAGCCCGAACTGCCAAGCCATGTCTTTCCTGGACCGGAATCAAGCATCCAAGGACCGGTTTCTGGATATCAGCCTTCATCAGCCTGGATAGCTTGACTCCAGTGGTGTGGAGAGCATGGGACTCACGTCTGAGCATACCCATCCCACTCGGGGTGACAAATGCAAAAACAACAATTGATGGACAGAATGCAGAGCAATGTCATACATTCACCCCAGTACAGAGATCTGGGCCTAAATCCATCTTTTTTTGCACTCCACACCACCCCAGGTCAGACATGGCCATATGCAAATCAGCCTTGACCCTGTGCCTCATGGGAACAGTCCAGCCCGAACTGCCAAGCCATGTCTTTCCTGGACCGGAATCAAGCATCCAAGCGCCGGTTTCTGGCTATCAGCCTTCATCAGCCTGGATAGCTTGACTCCAGTGGTGTGGAGAGCATGGGACTCACGTCTGAGCATACCCATCCCACTCGGGGTGACAAATGCAAAAACAACAATTGATGGACAGAATGCAGAGCAATGTCATACATTCACCCCAGTACAGAGATCTGGGCCTAAATCCATCCTTTATTTGCACTCCACACCACCCCAGGTCAGACATGGCCATATGCAAATCAGCCTTGACCCTGTGCCTCATGGAAACAGTCCAGCCCGAACTGCCAAGCCATGTCTTTCCTGGACCGGAATCAAGCATCCAAGGACCGGTTTCTGGCTATCAGCCTGGATAGCTTGACTCCAGTGGTGTGGAGAGCATGGGACTCACGTCTGAGCATACCCATCCCACTCGGGGTGACAAATGCAAAAACAAAAATTGATGGACAGAATGCAGAGCAATGTCATACATTCACCCCAGTACAGAGATCTGGGCCTAAATCTGTCATTTTTTTGAACTCCACACCACCCCAGGTCAGACATGGCCATATGCAAATCAGCCTTGACCCTGTGCCTCATGGGAATAGTCCAGCCCGAACTGCCAAGCCATGTCTTTCCTGGACCGGAATCAAGCATCCAAGGACCGGTTTCTGGCTATCAGCCTTCATCAGCCTGGATAGCTTGACTCCAGTGGTGTGGAGAGCATGGGACTCACGTCTGAGCATACCCATCCCACTCGGGGTGACAAATACAAAAACAACAATTGATGGACAGAATGCAGAGCAATGTCATACATTCACCCCAGTACAGAGATCTGGGCCTAAATCCATCTTTTTTTGCACTCCACACCACCCCAGGTCAGACATGGCCATATGCAAATCAGCCTTGACCCTGTGCCTCATGGGAACAGTCCAGCCCGAACTGCCAAGCCATGTCTTTCCTGGACCGGAATCAAGCATCCAAGGACCGGTTTCTGGTTTTCAGCCTTCATTAGCCTGGATAGCTTGACTCCAGTGGTGTGGAGAGCATGGGACTCACGTCTGAGCATACCCATCCCACTCGGGGTGACAAATGCAAAAACAACAATTGATGGACAGAATGCAGAGCAATGTCATACATTCACCCCAGTACAGAGATCTGGGCCTAAATCCATTGTTGTTTTTGCACTCCACACCACCCCAGGTCAGACATGGCCATATGCAAATCAGCCTTGACCCTGTGCCTCATGGGAAGAGTCCAGCCCGAACTGCCAAGCCATGTCTTTCCTGGACCGGAATCAAGCATCCAAGGACCGGTTTCTGGCTATGAGCCTTCATCAGCCTGGATACCTTGACTCCAGTGGTGTGGAGAGCATGGGACTCACGTCTGAGCATACCCATCCCACTCGGGGTGACAAATGCAAAAACAACAATTGATGGACAGAATGCAGAGCAATGTCATACATTCACCCCAGTACAGAGATCTGGGCCTAAATCCATCGTTTTTTTGCACTCCACACCACCCCAGGTCAGACATGGCCATATGAAAATCAGCCTTGACCCTGTGCCTCATGGGAACAGTCCAGCCCGAACTGCAAGCCATGTCTTTCCTGGACCGGAATCAAGCATCCAAGGACCGGTTTCTGGCTATCAGCCTTCATCAGCCTGGATAGCTTGACTCCAGTGGTGTGGAGAGCATGGGACTCACGTCTGAGCATACCCATCCCACTCGGGGTGACAAGTGCAAAAACAACAATTGATGGACAGAATGCAGAGCAATGTCATACATTCACCCCAGTACAGAGATCTGGGCCTAAATCCATCGTTTTTTGCACTCTACGCCACCCCAGGTCAGACATGGCCATATGCAAATTAGCCTTGACCCTGTGCCTCATGGGAACAGTCCAGCCCGAACTGCCAAGCCATGTCTTTCCTGGACCAGAATCAAGCATCCAAGGACCGGTTTCTGGCTATCAGCCTTCATCAGCCTGGATAGCTTGACTCCAGTGGTGTGGAGAGCATGGGACTCACGTCTGAGCATACCCATCCCACTCGGGGTGACAAATGCAAAAACAACAATTGATGGACAGAATGCAGAGCAATGTCATACATTCACCCCAGTACAGAGATCTGGGCCTAAATCCATCGTTTTTTTGCACTTCACACCACCCCAGGTCAGACATGGCCATATGCAAATCAGCCTTGACCCTGTGCCTCATGGGAACAGTCCAGCCCGAACTGCCAAGCCATGTCTTTCCTGGACCGGAATCAAGCATCCAAGGACCGGTTTCTGGCTATCAGCCTTCATCAGCCTGGATAGCTTGACTCCAGTGGTGTGGAGAGCATGGGACTTACGTCTGAGCATACCCATCCCACTCGGGGTGACAAAAGCAAAAACAACAATTGATGGACAGAATGCAGAGCAATGTCATACATTCACCCCAGTACAGATATCTGGGCCTAAATCCATCATTATTTTGCACTCCACACCACCCCAGGTCAGACATGGCCATATGCAAATCAGCCTTGACCCTGTGCCTCATGGGAACAGTCCAGCCCGAACTGCCAAGCCATGTCTTTCCTGGACCGGAATCAAGCATCCAAGGACCGTTTTCTGGCTATCAGCCTTCATCAGCCTGGATAGCTTGACTCCAGTGGTGTGGAGAGCATGGGACTCACGTCTGAGCATACCCATCCCACTCGGGGTGACAAATGCAAAAACAACAATTGATGGACAGAATGCAGAGCAATGTCATACATTCACCCCAGTACAGAGATCTGGGCCTAAATCCATCGTTTTTTTGCACTCCACACCACCCCAGGTCAGACATGGCCATATGCAAATCAGCCTTGACCCTGTGCCTCATGGAAACAGTCCAGCCCGAACTGCCAAGCCATGTCTTTCCTGGACCGGAATCAAGCATCCAAGGACCGGTTTCTGGATATCAGCCTTCATCAGCCTGGATAGCTTGACTCCAGTGGTGTGGAGAGCATGGGACTCACGTCTGAAAATACCCATCCCACTCGGGGTGACAAATGCAAAAACAACAATTGATGGACAGAATGCAGAGCAATGTCATACATTCACCCCAGTACAGAGATCTGGGCCTAAATCCATCGTTTTTTGCACTCCACACCACCCCAGGTCAGACATGGCCATATGCAAATCAGCCTTGACCCTGTGCCTCATGGGAACAGTCCAGCCCGAACTGCCAAGCCATGTCTTTCCTGGACCGGAATCAAGCATCCAAGGACCGGTTTCTGGCTATCAGCCTTCATCAGCCTGGATAGCTTGACTCCAGTGGTGTGGAGAGCATGGGACTCACGTCTGAGCATACCCATCCCACTCGGGGTGAAAAATGCAAAAACAACAATTGATGGACAGAATGCAGAGCAATGTCATACATTCACCCCAGTACAGAGATCTGGGCCTAAATCTATTGTAGTTTTTGCAATCCACACCACCCCAGGTCAGACATGGCCATATGCAAATCAGCCTTGACCCTGTGCCTCATGGGAACAGTCCAGCCCGAACTGCCAAGCCATGTATTTCCTGGACCGGAATCAAGCATCCAAGGACCGGTTTCTGGCTATCAGCCTTCATCAGCCTGGAAAGCTTGAATCCAGTGGTGTGGAGAGCATGGGACTCACGTCTGAGCATACCCATCCCACTCGGGGTGACAAATGCAAAAACAACAATTGATGGACAGAATGCAGAGCAATGTCATACATTCACCCCAGTACAGAGATCTGGGCCTAAATGCATCGTTTTTTTGCACTCCACACCACCCCATGTCAGACATGGCCATATGCAAATCAGCCTTGACCCTGTGCCTCATGGGAACAGTCCAGCCCGAACTGCCAAGCCATGTCTTTCCTGGACCGGAATCAAGCATCCAAGGACCGGTTTCTGGCTATCAGCCTTCATCAGCCTGGATAGCTTGACTCCAGTGGTGTGGAGAGCATGGGACTCACGTCTGAGCATACCCATCCCACTCGGGGTGAAAAATGCAAAAACAATTGATGGACAGAATGCAGAGCAATGTCATACATTCACCCCAGTACAGAGATCTGGGCCTAAATCCATTGTAGTTTTTGCAATCCACACCACCCCAGGTCAGACATGGCCATATGCAAATCAGCCTTGACCCTGTGCCTCATGGGAACAGTCCAGCCCGAACTGCCAAGCCATGTCTTTCCTGGACCGGAATCAAGCATCCAAGGACCGGTTTCTGGCTATCAGCCTTCATCAGCCTGGAAAGCTTGAATCCAGTTGTGTGGAGAGCATGGGACTCACGTCTGAGCATACCCATCCCACTCGGGGTGACAAATGCAAAAACAACAATTGATGGACAGAATGCAGAGCAATGTCAAACATTCACCCCAGTACAGAGATCTTAGTCTAAATCCATCGTTTTTTCGCACTCCACACCACCCCATGTCAGACATGGCCATATGCAAATCAGCCTTGACCCTGTGCCTCATGGGAACAGTCCAGCCCGAACTGCCAAGCCATGTCTTTCCTGGACCGGAATCAAGCATCCAAGGACCGGTTTCTGGCTATCAGCCTTCATCAGCTTGGATAGCTTGACTCCAGTGGTGTGGAGAGCATGGGACTCACGTCTGAGCATACCCATCCCACTCGGGGTGACAAATGCAAAAACAACAATTGATGGACAGAACGCAGAGCAATGTCATACATTCACCCCAGTACAGAGATCTGGGCCTAAATCCATCGTTTTTTTGCACTCCACACCACCCCAGGTCAGACATGGCCATATGCAAATCAGCCTTGACCCTGTGCCTCATGGGAACAGTCCAGCCCGAACTGCCAAGGCATGTCTTTCCTGGACCGGAATCAAGCATCCAAGGACCAGTTTCTGGCTATCAGCCTTCATCAGCCTGGATAGCTTGACTCCAGTGGTGTGGAGAGCATGGGACTCACGTCTGAGCATACCCATCCCACTCGGGGTGACAAATGCAAAAACAACAATTGATGGACAGAATGCAGAGCAATGTCATACATTCACCCCAGTACAGAGATCTGGGCCTAAATCCATCGTTTTTTTGCACTCCACACCACCCCAGGTCAGACATGGCAATATGCAAATCAGCCTTGACCCTGTGCCTCATGGGAACAGTCCAGCCCGAACTGCCAAGCCATGTCTTTCCTGGACCGGAATCAAGCATCCAAGGACCGGTTTCTGGCTATCAGCCTTCATCAGCCTGGATAGCTTGACTCCAGTGGTGTGGAGAGCATGGGACTCACGTCTGAGCATACCCATCCCACTCGGGGTGACAAATGCAAAAACAACAATTGATGGACAGAATGCAGAGCAATGTCATACATTCACCCCAGTACAGAGATCTGGGCCTAAATCCATCGTTTTTTTGCACTCCACACCACCCCAGGTCAGACATGGCCATATGCAAATCAGCCTTGACCCTGTGCCTCATGGGAAGAGTCCAGCCCGAACTGCCAAGCCATGTCTTTCCTGGACCGGAATCAAGCATCCAAGGACCGGTTTCTGGCTATCAGCCTTCATCAGCCTGGATAGCTTGACTCCAGTGGTGTGGAGAGCATGGGACTCACGTCTGAGCATACCCATCCCACTCGGGGTGACAAATGCAAAAACAACAATTGATGGACACAATGCAGAGCAATGTCATACATTCACCCCAGTACAGAGATCTGGGCCTAAATCCATCGTTTTTTTGCACTCCACACCACCCCAGGTCAGACATGGCCATATGCAAATCAGCCTTGACCCTGTGCCTCATGGGAACAGTCCAGCCCGAACTGCCAAGCCACGTCTTTCCTGGACCGGAATCAAGCATCCAAGGACCGGTTTCTGGCTATCAGCCTTCATCAGCCTGGAAAGCTTGAATCCAGTGGTGTGGAGAGCATGGGACTCACGTCTGAGCATACCTATCCCACTCGGGGTGACAAATGCAAAAACGACAATTGATGGACAGAATGCAGAGCAATGTCATACATTCACCCCAGTACAGAGATCTGGGCCTAAATCCATTGTTTTTTTGCACTCCACACCACCCCAGGTCAGACATGGCCATATGCAAATCAGCCTTGACCCTGTCCCTCATGGGAACAGTCCAGCCCGAACTGCCAAGGCATGTCTTTCCTGGACCGGAATCAAGCATCCAAGGACCAGTTTCTGGCTATCAGCCTTCACCAGCCTGGATAGCTTGACTCCAGTGGTGGGGAGAGCATGGGACTCACGTCTGAGCATACCCATCCCACTCGGGGTGACAAATGCAAAAACAACAATTGATGGACAGAATGCAGAGCAATGTCATACATTCACCCCAGTACAGAGATCTGGGCCTAAATCCATCGTTTTTTTGCACTCCACACCACCCCAGGTCAGACATGGCCATATGCAAATCAGCCTTGACCCTGTGCCTCATGGGAACACTCCAGCCCGAACTGCCAAGGCATGTCTTTCCTGGACCGGAATCAAGCATCCAAGGACCGGTTTCTGGCTATCAGCCTTCATCAGCCTGGATAGCTTGACTCTAGTGGTGTGGAGAGCATGGGACTCACGTCTGAGCATACCCATCCCACTCGAGGTGACAAATGCAAAAACAACATTTGATGGACAGAATGCAGAGCAATGTCATACATTCACCCCAGTACAGAGATCTGGGCCTAAATCCATCGTTTTTTTGCACTCCACACCACCCCAGGTCAGACATGGCCATATGCAAATCAGCCTTGACCCTGTGCCTCATGTGAACAGTCCAGCCCGAACTGCCAAGCCATGTCTTTCCTGGACCGGAATCAAGCATCCAAGGACCGGTTTCTGGCTATCAGCCTTCGTCAGCCTGGATAGCTTGACTCCAGTGGTGTGGAGAGCATAGGACTCACATCTGAGCATACCCATCCCACTCGGGGTGACAAATGCAAAAACAACAATTGATGGACAGAATGCAGAGCAATGTCATACATTCACCCCAGTACAGAGATCTGGGCCTAAATCCATCGTTTTTTTGCACACACACCACCCCAGCTCAGACATGGCCATATGGAAATCAGCCTTGACCCTGTGCCTCATGGGAACAGTCCAGCCCGAACTGCCAAGCCATGTCTTTCCTGGACCGGAATCAAGCATCCAAGGACCGGTTTCTGGCTATCAGCCTGGATAGCTTGACTCCAGTGGTGTGGAGAGCATGGGACTCACGTCTGAGCATACCCATCCCACTCGGGGTGACAAATGCAAAAACAAAAATTGATGGACAGAATGCAGAGCAATGTCATACATTCACCCCAGTACAGAGATCTGGGCCTAAATCTGTCGTTTTTTTGCACTCCACACCACCCCAGGTCAGACATGGCCATATGCAAATCAGCCTTGACCCTGTGCCTCATGGGAACAGTCCAGCCCGAACTGCCAAGCCATGTCTTTCCTGGACCGGAATCAAGCATCCAAGGACCGGTTTCTGGCTATCAGCCTTCATCAGCCTGGATAGCTTGACTCCAGTGGTGTGGAGAGCATGGGACTCACGTCTGAGCATACCCATCCCACTCGGGGTGACAAATGCAAAAACAACAATTAATGGACAGAATGCAGAGCAATGTCATACATTCACCCCAGTACAGAGATCTGGGCCTAAATCCATCTTTTTTTGCACTCCACACCACCCCAGGTCAGACATGGCCATATGCAAATCAGCCTTGACCCTGTGCCTCATGGGAACAGTCCAGCCCGAACTGCCAAGCCATGTCTTTCCTGGACCGGAATCAAGCATCCAAGGACCAGTTTCTGGCTATCAGCCTTCACCAGCCTGGATAGCTTGACTCCAGTGGTGGGGAGAGCATGGGACTCACGTCTGAGCATACCCATCCCACTCGGGGTGACAAATGCAAAAACAACAATTGATGGACAGAATGCAGAGCAATGTCATACATTCACCCCAGTACAGAGATCTGGGCCTAAATCCATCGTTTTTTTGCACTCCACACCACCCCAGGTCAGACATGGCCATATGCAAATCAGCCTTGACCCTGTGCCTCATGGGAACACTCCAGCCCGAACTGCCAAGGCATGTCTTTCCTGGACCGGAATCAAGCATCCAAGGACCGGTTTCTGGCTATCAGCCTTCATCAGCCTGGATAGCTTGACTCTAGTGGTGTGGAGAGCATGGGACTCACGTCTGAGCATACCCATCCCACTCGAGGTGACAAATGCAAAAACAACAATTGATGGACAGAATGCAGAGCAATGTCATACATTCACCCCAGTACAGAGATCTGGGCCTAAATCCATCGTTTTTTTGCACTCCACACCACCCCAGGTCAGACATGGCCATATGCAAATCAGCCTTGACCCTGTGCCTCATGGGAACAGTCCAGCCCGAACTGCCAAGCCATGTCTTTCCTGGACCGGAATCAAGCATCCAAGGACCGGTTTCTGGCTATCAGCCTTCGTCAGCCTGGATAGCTTGACTCCAGAGGTGTGGAGAGCATGGGACTCACATCTGAGCATACCCATCCCACTCGGGTGACAAATGCAAAAACAACAATTGATGGACAGAATGCAGAGCAATGTCATACATTCACCCCAGTACAGAGATCTGGGCCTAAATCCATCGTTTTTTTGCACTCCACACCACCCCAGCTCAGACATGGCCATATGCAAATCAGCCTTGACCCTGTGCCTCATGGGAACAGTCCAGCCCGAACTGCCAAGCCATGTCTTTCCTGGACCGGAATCAAGCATCCAAGGACCAGTTTCTGGCTATCAGCCTGGATAGCTTGACTCCAGTGGTGTGGAGAGCATGGGACTCACGTCTGAGCATACCCATCCCACTCGGGGTGACAAATGCAAAAACAAAAATTGATGGACAGAATGCAGAGCAATGTCATACATTCACCCCAGTACAGAGATCTGGGCCTAAATCTGTCGTTTTTTTGCACTCCACACCACCCCAGGTCAGACATGGCCATATGCAAATCAGCCTTGATCCTGTGCCTCATGGGAACAGTCCAGCCCGAACTGCCAAGCCATGTCTTTCCTGGACCGGAATCAAGCGTCCAAGGACCGGTTTCTGGCTATCAGCCTTCATCAGCCTGGATAGCTTGACTCCAGTGGTGTGGAGAGCATGGGACTCACGTCTGAGCATACCCATCCCACTCGGGGTGACAAATGCAAAAACAACAATTGATGGACAGAATGCAGAGCAATGTCATACATTCACCCCAGTACAGAGATCTGGGCCTAAATCCATCTTTTTTTGCACTCCACACCACCCCAGGTCAGACATGGCCATATGCAAATCAGCCTTGACCCTGTGCCTCATGGGAACAGTCCAGCCCGAACTGCCAAGCCATGTCTTTCCTGGACCGGAATCAAGCATCCAAGCGCCGGTTTCTGGCTATCAGCCTTCATCAGCCTGGATAGCTTGACTCCAGTGGTGTGGAGAGCATGGGACTCACGTCTGAGCATACCCATCCTACTCGGGGTGACAAATGCAAAAACAACAATTGATGGACAGAATGCAGAGCAATGTCATACATTCACCCCAGTACAGAGATCTGGGCCTAAATCCATCGTTTTTTTGCACTCCACACCACCCCAGGTCAGACATGGCCATATGCAAATCAGCCTTGACCTTGTGCCTCATGGGAACAGTCCAGCCCGAACTGCCAAGCCATGTCTTTCCTGACCGGAATCAAGCATCCAAGGACCGGTTTCTGGCTATCAGCCTGGATAGCTTGACTCCAGTGGTGTGGAGAGCATGGGACTCACGTCTGAGCATACCCATCCCACTCGGGGTGACAAATGCAAAAACAAAAATTGATGGACAGAATGCAGAGCAATGTCATACATTAACCCCAGTACAGAGATATGGGCCTAAATCCATCGTTTTTTTGCACTCCACACCACCCCAGGTCAGACATGGCAATATGCAAATCAGCCTTGACCCTGTGCCTCATGGGAACAGTCCAGCCCGAACTGCCAAGGCATGTCTTTCCTGGACCGGAATCAAGCATCCAAGGACCGGTTTCTGGCTATCAGCCTTCATCAGCCTGGATAGCTTGACTCCAGTGGTGTGGAGAGCATGGGACTCACGTCTGAGCATACCCATCGCACTCGGGGTGACAAATGCAAAAACAACAATTGATGGACAGAATGCAGAGCAATGTCATACATTCACCCCAGTACAGAGATCTGGGCCTAAATCCATCGTTTTTTTGCACTCCACACCACCCCAGGTCAGACATGGCCATATGCATATCAGCCTTGACCCTGTGCCTCATGGGAACAGTCCAGCCCGAACTGCCAAGCCATGTCTTTCCTGGACCGGAATCAAGCATCCAAGGACCGGTTTCTGGCTATCAGCCTTCATCAGCCTGGAAAGCTTGAATCCAGTGGTGTGGAGAGCATGGGACTCACGTCTGAGCATACCCATCCCACTCGGGGTGACAAATGCAAAAACGACAATTGATGGACAGAATGCAGAGCAATGTCATACATTCACCCCAGTACAGAGATCTGGGCCTAAATCCATTGTTTTTTTGCACTCCACACCACCCCAGGTCAGACATGGCCATATGCAAATCAGCCTTGACCCTGTCCCTCATGGGAACAGTCCAGCCCGAACTGCCAAGGCATGTCTTTCCTGGACCGGAATCAAGCATCCAAGGACCAGTTTCTGGCTATCAGCCTTCACCAGCCTGGATAGCTTGACTCCAGTGGTGTGGAGAGCATGGGACTCACGTCTGAGCATACCCATCCCACTCGGGGTGACAAATGCAAAAACAACAATTGATGGACAGAATGCAGAGCAATGTCATACATTCACCCCAGTACAGAGATCTGGGCCGAAATCCATCGTTTTTTGCACTCCACACCACCCCAGGTCAGACATGGCCATATGTAAATCAGCCTTGACCCTGTGCCTCATGGGAACAGTCCAGCCCGAACTGCCAAGCCATGTCTTTCCTGGACCGGAATCAAGCATCCAAGGACCGGTTTCTGGCTATCAGCCTTCATCAGCCTGGATAGCTTGACTCCAGTGGTGTAGAGAGCATGGGACTCACGTCTGAGCATACCCATCCCACTCGAGGTGACAAATGCAAAAACAACAATTGATGGACAGAATGCAGAGCAATGTCATACATTCACCCCAGTACAGAGATCTGGGCCTAAATCCATCGTTTTTTTGCACTCCACACCACCCCAGGTCAGACATGGCCATATGCAAATCAGCCTTGACCCTGTGCCTCATGGGAACAGTCCAGCCCGAACTGCCAAGCCATGTCTTTCCTGGACCGGAATCAAGCATCCAAGGACCAGTTTCTGGCTATCAGCCTTCGTCAGCCTGGATAGCTTGACTCCAGTGGTGTGGAGAGCATGGGACTCACATCTGAGCATACTCATCCCACTCGGGGTGACAAATGCAAAAACAACAATTGATGGACAGAATGCAGAGCAATGTCATACATTCACCCCAGTACAGAGATCGGGGCCTAAATCCATCTTTTTTTGCACTCCACACCACCCCAGCTCAGACATGGCCATATGCAAATCAGCCTTGACCCTGTGCCTCATGGGAACAGTCCAGCCCGAACTGCCAAGCCATGTCTTTCCTGGACCGGAATCAAGCATCCAAGGACCGGTTTCTGGCTATCAGCCTGGATAGCTTGACTCCAGTGGTGTGGAGAGCATGGGACTCACGTCTGAGCATACCTATCCCACTCGGGGTGACAAATGCAAAAACAAAAATTGATGGACAGAATGCAGAGCAATGTCATACATTCACCCCAGTACAGAGATCTGGGCCTAAATCTGTCGTTTTTTTGCACTCCACACCACCCCAGGTCAGACATGGCCATATGCAAATCAGCCTTGACCCTGTGCCTCATGGGAACAGTCCAGCCCGAACTGCCAAGCCATGTCTTTCCTGGACCGGAATCAAGCATCCAAGCGCCGGTTTCTGGCTATCAGCCTTCATCAGCCTGGATAGCTTGACTCCAGTGGTGTGGAGAGCATGGGACTCACGTCTGAGCATACCCATCCCACTCGGGGTGACAAATGCAAAAACAACAATTGATGGACAGAATGCAGAGCAATGTCATACATTCACCCCAGTACAGAGATCTGGGCCTAAATCCATCGTTTTTTTGCACTCCACACCACCCCAGGTCAGACATGGCCATATGCAAATCAGCCTTGACCCTGTGCCTCATGGGAACAGTCCAGCCCGAACTGCCAAGCCATGTCTTTCCTGGACCGGAATCAAGCATCCAAGGACTGGTTTCTGGCTATCAGCCTGGATAGCTTGACTCCAGTGGTATGGAGAGCATGGGACTCACGTCTGAGCATACCCATCCCACTCGGGGTGACAAATGCAAAAACAAAAATTGATGGACAGAATGCAGAGCAATGTCATACATTCACCCCAGTACAGAGATCTGGGCCTAAATCTGTCGTTTTTTTGCACTCCACACCACCCCAGGTCAGACATGGCCATATGCAAATCAGCCTTGACCCTGTGCCTCATGGGAACAGTCCAGCCCGAACTGCCAAGCCATGTCTTTCCTGGACCGGAATCAAGCATCCAAGGACCGGTTTCTGGCTATCAGCCTTCATCAGCCTGGATAGCTTGACTCCAGTGGTGTGGAGAGCATGGGACTCACTTCTGAGCATACCCATCCCAATCGGGGTGACAAATGCAAAAACAACAATTGATGGACAGAATGCAGAGCAATGTCATACATTCACCCCAGTACAGAGATCTGGGCCTAAATCCATCGTTTTTTTGCACTCCACACCACCCCAGGTCAGACATGGCCATATGCAAATCAGCCTTGACCCTGTGCCTCATGGGAACAGTCCAGCCCGAACTGCCAAGCCATGTCTTTCCTGGACCGGAATCAAGCATCCAAGGACCGGTTTCTGGCTATCAGCCTTCATCAGCCTGGATAGCTTGACTCCAGTGGTGTGAAGAGCATGGGACTCACGTGTGAGCATACCCATCCCACTCGGGGTGACAAATGCAAAAACAACAATTGATGGACAGAATGCAGAGCAATGTCATACATTCACCCCAGTACAGAGATCTGGGCCTAAATCCATCGTTTTTTTGCACTCCACACCACCCCAGGTCAGACATGGCCATATGCAAATCAGCCTTGACCCTGTGCCTCATGGGAACAGTCCAGCCTGAAATGCCAAGCCATGTCTTTCCTGGACCGGAATCAAGCATCCAAGGACCGGTTTCTGGCTATCAGCCTTGATCAGCCTGGATAGCTTGACTCCAGTGGTGTGGAGAGCATGGGACTCACGTCTGAGCATACCCATCCCACTCGGGGTGACAAATGCAAAAACAACAATTGATGGACAGAATGCAGAGCAATGTCATACATTCACCCCAGTACAGAGATCTGGGCCTAAATCCATCGTTTTTTTGCACTCCACACCACACCAGGTCAGACATGGCCATATGCAAATCAGCCTTTACGCTGTGCCTCATGGGAACAGTCCAGCCCGAACTGCCAAGCCATGTCTTTCCTGGACCGGAATCAAGCATCCAAGGACCGGTTTCTGGCTAGCAGCCTTCATCAGCCTGGATAGCTTGACTCCAGTGGTGTGGAGAACATGGGACTCACGTCTGAGCATACCCATCCCACTCGGGGTGACAAATGCAAAAACAACAATTGATGGACAGAATGCAGAGCAATGTCATACATTCACCCCAGTACAGAGATCTGGGCCTAAATCCATCGTTTTTTTGCACTCCACACCACCCCAGGTCAGACATGGCCATATGCAAATCAGCCTTGACCCTGTGCCTCATGGGAAGAGTCCAGCCCGAACTGCCAAAGCCATGTCTTTCCTGGACCGGAATCAAGCATCCAAGGACCGGTTTCTGGCTATCAGCCTTCATCAGCCTGGAAAGCTTGAATCCAGTGGTGTGGAGAGCATGGGACTCACGTCTGAGCATACCCATCCCACTCGGGGTGACAAATGCAAAAACAACAATTGATGGACAGAATGCAGAGCAATGTCATACATTCACCCCAGTACAGAGATCTGGGCCTAAATCCATCGTTTTTTTGCACTCCACACCACCCCAGGTCAGACATGGCCATATGCAAATCAGCCTTGACCCTGTCCCTCATGGGAACAGTCCAGCCCGAACTGCCAAGGCATGTCTTTCCTGGACCGGAATCAAGCATCCAAGGACCAGTTTCTGGCTATCAGCCTTCACCAGCCTGGATAGCTTGACTCCAGTGGTGTGGAGAGCATGGGACTCCCGTCTGAGCATACCCATCCCACTCGGGGTGACAAATGCAAAAACAACAATTGATGGACAGAATGCAGAGCAATGTCATACATTCACCCCAGTACAGAGATCTGGGCCTAAATCCATCGTTTTTTTGCACTCCACACCACCCCAGGTCAGACATGGCCATATGCAAATCAGCCTTGACCCTGTGCCTCATGGGAACAGTCCAGCCTGAAATGCCAAGCCATGTCTTTCCTGGACCGGAATCAAGCATCCAAGGACCGGTTTCTGGCTATCAGCCTTGATCAGCCTGGATAGCTTGACTCCAGTGGTGTGGAGAGCATGGGACTCACGTCTGAGCATACCCATCCCACTCGGGGTGACAAATGCAAAAACAACAATTGATGGACAGAATGCAGAGCAATGTCATACATTCACCCCAGTACAGAGATCTGGGCCTAAATCCATCGTTTTTTTGCACTCCACACCACACCAGGTCAGACATGGCCATATGCAAATCAGCCTTTACGCTGTGCCTCATGGGAACAGTCCAGCCCGAACTGCCAAGCCATGTCTTTCCTGGACCGGAATCAAGCATCCAAGGACCGGTTTCTGGCTATCAGCCTTCATCAGCCTGGATAGCTTGACTCCAGTGGTGTGGAGAACATGGGACTCACGTCTGAGCATACCCATCCCACTCGGGGTGACAAATGCAAAAACAACAATTGATGGACAGAATGCAGAGCAATGTCATACATTCACCCCAGTACAGAGATCTGGGCCTAAATCCATCGTTTTTTTGCACTCCACACCACCCCAGGTCAGACATGGCCATATGCAAATCAGCCTTGACCCTGTGCCTCATGGGAAGAGTCCAGCCCGAACTGCCAAAGCCATGTCTTTCCTGGACCGGAATCAAGCATCCAAGGACCGGTTTCTGGCTATCAGCCTTCATCAGCCTGGAAAGCTTGAATCCAGTGGTGTGGAGAGCATGGGACTCACGTCTGAGCATACCCATCCCACTCGGGGTGACAAATGCAAAAACAACAATTGATGGACAGAATGCAGAGCAATGTCATACATTCACCCCAGTACAGAGATCTGGGCCTAAATCCATCGTTTTTTTGCACTCCACACCACCCCAGGTCAGACATGGCCATATGCAAATCAGCCTTGACCCTGTCCCTCATGGGAACAGTCCAGCCCGAACTGCCAAGGCATGTCTTTCCTGGACCGGAATCAAGCATCCAAGGACCAGTTTCTGGCTATCAGCCTTCACCAGCCTGGATAGCTTGACTCCAGTGGTGTGGAGAGCATGGGACTCACGTCTGAGCATACCCATCCCACTCGGGGTGACAAATGCAAAAACAACAATTGATGGACAGAATGCAGAGCAATGTCATACATTCACCCCAGTACAGAGATCTGGGCCTAAATCCATCGTTTTTTTGCACTCCACACCACCCCAGGTCAGACATGGCCATATGCAAATCAGCCTTGACCCTGTGCCTCATGGGAACAGTCCAGCCTGAAATGCCAAGCCATGTCTTTCCTGGACCGGAATCAAGCATCCAAGGACCGGTTTCTGGCTATCAGCCTTGATCAGCCTGGATAGCTTGACTCCAGTGGTGTGGAGAGCATGGGACTCACGTCTGAGCATACCCATCCCACTCGGGGTGACAAATGCAAAAACAACAATTGATGGACAGAATGCAGAGCAATGTCATACATTCACCCCAGTACAGAGATCTGGGCCTAAATCCATCGTTTTTTTGCACTCCACACCACGCCAGGTCAGACATGGCCATATGCAAATCAGCCTTTACGCTGTGCCTCATGGGAACAGTCCAGCCCGAACTGCCAAGCCATGTCTTTCCTGGACCGGAATCAAGCATCCAAGGACCGGTTTCTGGCTATCAGACTTCATCAGCCTGGATAGCTTGACTCCAGTGGTGTGGAGAACATGGGACTCACGTCTGAGCATACCCATCCCACTCGGGGTGACAAATGCAAAAACAACAATTGATGGACAGAATGCAGAGCAATGTCATACATTCACCCCAGTACAGAGATCTGGGCCTAAATCCATCGTTTTTTTGCACTCCACACCACCCCAGGTCAGACATGGCCATATGCAAATCAGCCTTGACCCTGTGCCTCATGGGAAGAGTCCAGCCCGAACTGCCAAGCCATGTCTTTCCTGGACCGGATTCAAGCATCCAAGGACCGGTTTCTGGCTATCAGCCTTCATCAGCCTGGAAAGCTTGAATCCAGTGGTGTGGAGAGCATGGGACTCACGTCTGAGCATACCCATCCCACTCGGGGTGACAAATGCAAAAACAACAATTGATGGACAGAATGCAGAGCAATGTCATACATTCACCCCAGTACAGAGATCTGGGCCTAAATCCATCGTTTTTTTGCACTCCACACCACCCCAGGTCAGACATGGCCATATGCAAATCAGCCTTGACCCTGTCCCTCATGGGAACAGTCCAGCCCGAACTGCCAAGGCATGTCTTTCCTGGACCGGAATCAAGCATCCAAGGACCAGTTTCTGGCTATCAGCCTTCACCAGCCTGGATAGCTTGACTCCAGTGGTGTGGAGAGCATGGGACTCACGTCTGAGCATACCCATCCCACTCGGGGTGACAAATGCAAAAACAACAATTGATGGACAGAATGCAGAGCAATGTCATACATTCACCCCAGTACAGAGATCTGGGCCTAAATCCATCGTTTTTTTTAACTCCACACCACCCCAGGTCAGACATGGCCATATGCAAATCAGCCTTGACCCTGTGCCTCATGGGAACAGTCCAGCCCGAACTGCCAAGCCATGTCTTTCCTGGACCGGAATGAAGCATCCAAGGACCGGTTTCTGGCTATCAGCCTTCATCAGCCTGGATAGCTTGACTCCAGTGGTGTGGAGAGCATGGGACTCACGTCTGAGCATACCCATCCCACTCGGGGTGACAAATGCAAAAACACTAATTGATGGACAGAATGCAGAGCAATGTCATACATTCACCCCAGTACAGAGATCTGGGCCTAAATCCATCGTTTTTTTGCACTCCACACCACCCCAGGTCAGATATGGCCATATGCAAATCAGCCTTGACCCTGTGCCTCATGGGAACAGTCCAGCCCGAACTGCCAAGCCATGTCTTTCCTGGACCGGAATCAAGCATCCAAGGACCGGTTTCTGGCTATCAGCCTTCGTCAGCCTGGATAGCTTGACTCCAGTGGTGTGGAGAGCATGGGACTCACGTCTGAGCATACCCATCCCACTCGGGGTGACAAATGCAAAAACAACAATTGATGGACAAAATGCAGAGCAATGTCATACATTCACCCCAGTACAGAGATCTGGGCCTAAATCCATCGTTTTTTTGCACTCCACACCACCCCAGCTCAGACATGGCCATATGCAAATCAGCCTTGACCCTGTGCCTCATGGGAAGAGTCCAGCCCGAACTGCCAAGCCATGTCGTTCCTGGACCGGAATCAAGCATCCAAGGACCGGTTTCTGGCTATGAGCCTTCATCAGCCTGGATAGCTTGACTCCTGTGGTGTGGAGAGCATGGTACTCACGTCTGAGCATACCCATCCCACTCGGGGTGACAAATGCAAAAACAACAATTGATGGACAGAATGCAGAGCAATGTCATACATTCACCCCAGTACAGAGATCTGGGCCTAAATCCATCGTTTTTTTGCACTCCACACCACCCCAGGTCAGACATGGCCATATGACAATCAGCCTTGACCCTGTGCCTCATGGGAGCAGTCCAGCCCGAACTGCAAGCCATGTCTTTCCTGGACCGGAATCAAGCATCCAAGGACCGGTTTCTGGCTATCAGCCTTCATCAGCCTGGATAGCTTGACTCCAGTGGTGTGGAGAGCATGGGACTCACGTCTGAGCATACCCATCCCACTCGGGGTGACAAATGCAAAAACAACAATTGATGGACAGAATGCAGAGCAATGTCATACATTCACCCCAGTACAGAGATCTGGGCCTAAATCCATCGTTTTTTGCACTCCACACCACCCCAGGTCAGACATGGCCATATGCAAATCAGCCTTGACCCTGTGCCTCATGGGAACAGTCCAGCCCGAACTGCCAAGCCATGTCTTTCCTGGACCAGAATCAAGCATCCAAGGACCGGTTTCTGGCTATCAGCCTTCATCAGCCTGGATAGCTTTACTCCAGTGGTGTGGAGAGCATGGGACTCACGTCTGAGCATACCCATCCCACTCGGGGTGACAAATGCAAAAACAACAATTGATGGACAGAATGCAGAGCAATGTCATACATTCACCCCAGTACAGAGATCTGGGCCTAAATCCATCGTTTTTTTGCACTTCACACCACCCCAGGTCAGACATGGCCATATGCAAATCAGCCTTGACCCTGTGCCTCATGGGAACAGTCCAGCCCGAACTGCCAAGCCATGTCTTTCCTGGACCGGAATCAAGCATCCAAGGACCGGTTTCTGGCTATCAGCCTTCATCAGCCTGGATAGCTTGACTCCAGTGGTGTGGAGAGCATGGGACTCACGTCTGAGCATACCCATCCCACTCGGGGTGACAAATGCAAAAACAACAATTGATGGACAGAATGCAGAGCAATGTCATACATTCACCCCAGTACAGAGATCTGGGCCTAAATCCATCGTTTTTTTGCACTCCACACCACCCCAGGTCAGACATGGCCATATGCAAATCAGCCTTGACCCTGTGCCTCATGGGAACAGTCCAGCCCGAACTGCCAAGCCATGTCTTTCCTGGACCGGAAACAAGCATCCAAGGACCGGTTTCTGGCTATCAGCCTTCATCAGCCTGGATAGCTTGACTCCAGTGGTGTGGAGAGCATGGGACTCACGTCTGAGCATACCCATCCCACTCGGGGTGACAAATGCAAAAACGACAATTGATGGACAGAATGCAGAGCAATGTCATACATTCACCCCAGTACAGAGATCTGGGCCTAAATCCATTGTTTTTTTGCACTCCACACCACCCCAGGTCAGACATGGCCATATGCAAATCAGCCTTGACCCTGTCCCTCATGGGAACAGTCCAGCCCGAACTGCCAAGGCATGTCTTTCCTGGACCGGAATCAAGCATCCAAGGACCAGTTTCTGGCTATCAGCCTTCACCAGCCTGGATAGCTTGACTCCAGTGGTGTGGAGAGCATGGGACTCACGTCTGAGCATACCCATCCCACTCGGGGTGACAAATGCAAAAACAACAATTGATGGACAGAATGCAGAGCAATGTCATACATTCACCCCAGTACAGAGATCTGGGCCTAAATCCATCGTTTTTTGCACTCCACACCACCCCAGGTCAGACATGGCCATATGTAAATCAGCCTTGACCCTGTGCCTCATGGGAACAGTCCAGCCCGAACTGCCAAGCCATGTCTTTCCTGGACCGGAATCAAGCATCCAAGGACCGGTTTCTGGCTATCAGCCTTCATCAGCCTGGATAGCTTGACTCCAGTGGTGTAGAGAGCATGGGACTCACGTCTGAGCATACCCATCCCACTCGAGGTGACAAATGCAAAAACAACAATTGATGGACAGAATGCAGAGCAATGTCATACATTCACCCCAGTACAGAGATCTGGGCCTAAATCCATCGTTTTTTTGCACTCCACACCACCCCAGGTCAGACATGGCCATATGCAAATCAGCCTTGACCCTGTGCCTCATGGGAACAGTCCAGCCCGAACTGCCAAGCCATGTCTTTCCTGGACCGGAATCAAGCATCCAAGGACCAGTTTCTGGCTATCAGCCTTCGTCAGCCTGGATAGCTTGACTCCAGTGGTGTGGAGAGCATGGGACTCACATCTGAGCATACTCATCCCACTCGGGGTGACAAATGCAAAAACAACAATTGATGGACAGAATGCAGAGCAATGTCATACATTCACCCCAGTACAGAGATCGGGGCCTAAATCCATCTTTTTTTGCACTCCACACCACCCCAGCTCAGACATGGCCATATGCAAATCAGCCTTGACCCTGTGCCTCATGGGAACAGTCCAGCCCGAACTGCCAAGCCATGTCTTTCCTGGACCGGAATCAAGCATCCAAGGACCGGTTTCTGGCTATCAGCCTGGATAGCTTGACTCCAGTGGTGTGGAGAGCATGGGACTCACGTCTGAGCATACCCATCCCACTCGGGGTGACAAATGCAAAAACAAAAATTGATGGACAGAATGCAGAGCAATGTCATACATTCACCCCAGTACAGAGATCTGGGCCTAAATCTGTCGTTTTTTTGCACTCCACACCACCCCAGGTCAGACATGGCCATATGCAAATCAGCCTTGACCCTGTGCCTCATGGGAACAGTCCAGCCCGAACTGCCAAGCCATGTCTTTCCTGGACCGGAATCAAGCATCCAAGCGCCGGTTTCTGGCTATCAGCCTTCATCAGCCTGGATAGCTTGACTCCAGTGGTGTGGAGAGCATGGGACTCACGTCTGAGCATACCCATCCCACTCGGGGTGACAAATGCAAAAACAACAATTGATGGACAGAATGCAGAGCAATGTCATACATTCACCCCAGTACAGAGATCTGGGCCTAAATCCATCGTTTTTTTGCACTCCACACCACCCCAGGTCAGACATGGCCATATGCAAATCAGCCTTGACCCTGTGCCTCATGGGAACAGTCCAGCCCGAACTGCCAAGCCATGTCTTTCCTGGACCGGAATCAAGCATCCAAGGACTGGTTTCTGGCTATCAGCCTGGATAGCTTGACTCCAGTGGTATGGAGAGCATGGGACTCACGTCTGAGCATACCCATCCCACTCGGGGTGACAAATGCAAAAACAAAAATTGATGGACAGAATGCAGAGCAATGTCATACATTCACCCCAGTACAGAGATCTGGGCCTAAATCTGTCGTTTTTTTGCACTCCACACCACCCCAGGTCAGACATGGCCATATGCAAATCAGCCTTGACCCTGTGCCTCATGGGAACAGTCCAGCCCGAACTGCCAAGCCATGTCTTTCCTGGACCGGAATCAAGCATCCAAGGACCGGTTTCTGGCTATCAGCCTTCATCAGCCTGGATAGCTTGACTCCAGTGGTGTGGAGAGCATGGGACTCACTTCTGAGCATACCCATCCCAATCGGGGTGACAAATGCAAAAACAACAATTGATGGACAGAATGCAGAGCAATGTCATACATTCACCCCAGTACAGAGATCTGGGCCTAAATCCATCGTTTTTTTGCACTCCACACCACCCCAGGTCAGACATGGCCATATGCAAATCAGCCTTGACCCTGTGCCTCATGGGAACAGTCCAGCCCGAACTGCCAAGCCATGTCTTTCCTGGACCGGAATCAAGCATCCAAGGACCGGTTTCTGGCTATCAGCCTTCATCAGCCTGGATAGCTTGACTCCAGTGGTGTGAAGAGCATGGGACTCACGTGTGAGCATACCCATCCCACTCGGGGTGACAAATGCAAAAACAACAATTGATGGACAGAATGCAGAGCAATGTCATACATTCACCCCAGTACAGAGATCTGGGCCTAAATCCATCGTTTTTTTGCACTCCACACCACCCCAGGTCAGACATGGCCATATGCAAATCAGCCTTGACCCTGTGCCTCATGGGAACAGTCCAGCCTGAAATGCCAAGCCATGTCTTTCCTGGACCGGAATCAAGCATCCAAGGACCGGTTTCTGGCTATCAGCCTTGATCAGCCTGGATAGCTTGACTCCAGTGGTGTGGAGAGCATGGGACTCACGTCTGAGCATACCCATCCCACTCGGGGTGACAAATGCAAAAACAACAATTGATGGACAGAATGCAGAGCAATGTCATACATTCACCCCAGTACAGAGATCTGGGCCTAAATCCATCATTTTTTTGCACTCCACACCACACCAGGTCAGACATGGCCATATGCAAATCAGCCTTTACGCTGTGCCTCATGGGAACAGTCCAGCCCGAACTGCCAAGCCATGTCTTTCCTGGACCGGAATCAAGCATCCAAGGACCGGTTTCTGGCTAGCAGCCTTCATCAGCCTGGATAGCTTGACTCCAGTGGTGTGGAGAACATGGGACTCACGTCTGAGCATACCCATCCCACTCGGGGTGACAAATGCAAAAACAACAATTGATGGACAGAATGCAGAGCAATGTCATACATTCACCCCAGTACAGAGATCTGGGCCTAAATCCATCGTTTTTTTGCACTCCACACCACCCCAGGTCAGACATGGCCATATGCAAATCAGCCTTGACCCTGTGCCTCATGGGAAGAGTCCAGCCCGAACTGCCAAAGCCATGTCTTTCCTGGACCGGAATCAAGCATCCAAGGACCGGTTTCTGGCTATCAGCCTTCATCAGCCTGGAAAGCTTGAATCCAGTGGTGTGGAGAGCATGGGACTCACGTCTGAGCATACCCATCCCACTCGGGGTGACAAATGCAAAAACAACAATTGATGGACAGAATGCAGAGCAATGTCATACATTCACCCCAGTACAGAGATCTGGGCCTAAATCCATCGTTTTTTTGCACTCCACACCACCCCAGGTCAGACATGGCCATATGCAAATCAGCCTTGACCCTGTCCCTCATGGGAACAGTCCAGCCCGAACTGCCAAGGCATGTCTTTCCTGGACCGGAATCAAGCATCCAAGGACCAGTTTCTGGCTATCAGCCTTCACCAGCCTGGATAGCTTGACTCCAGTGGTGTGGAGAGCATGGGACTCACGTCTGAGCATACCCATCCCACTCGGGGTGACAAATGCAAAAACAACAATTGATGGACAGAATGCAGAGCAATGTCATACATTCACCCCAGTACAGAGATCTGGGCCTAAATCCATCGTTTTTTTGCACTCCACACCACCCCAGGTCAGACATGGCCATATGCAAATCAGCCTTGACCCTGTGCCTCATGGGAACAGTCCAGCCTGAAATGCCAAGCCATGTCTTTCCTGGACCGGAATCAAGCATCCAAGGACCGGTTTCTGGCTATCAGCCTTGATCAGCCTGGATAGCTTGACTCCAGTGGTGTGGAGAGCATGGGACTCACGTCTGAGCATACCCATCCCACTCGGGGTGACAAATGCAAAAACAACAATTGATGGACAGAATGCAGAGCAATGTCATACATTCACCCCAGTACAGAGATCTGGGCCTAAATCCATCGTTTTTTTGCACTCCACACCACACCAGGTCAGACATGGCCATATGCAAATCAGCCTTTACGCTGTGCCTCATGGGAACAGTCCAGCCCGAAATGCCAAGCCATGTCTTTCCTGGACCGGAATCAAGCATCCAAGGACCGGTTTCTGGCTATCAGCCTTCATCAGCCTGGATAGCTTGACTCCAGTGGTGTGGAGAACATGGGACTCACGTCTGAGCATACCCATCCCACTCGGGGTGACAAATGCAAAAACAACAATTGATGGACAGAATGCAGAGCAATGTCATACATTCACCCCAGTACAGAGATCTGGGCCTAAATCCATCGTTTTTTTGCACTCCACACCACCCCAGGTCAGACATGGCCATATGCAAATCAGCCTTGACCCTGTGCCTCATGGGAAGAGTCCAGCCCGAACTGCCAAAGCCATGTCTTTCCTGGACCGGAATCAAGCATCCAAGGACCGGTTTCTGGCTATCAGCCTTCATCAGCCTGGAAAGCTTGAATCCAGTGGTGTGGAGAGCATGGGACTCACGTCTGAGCATACCCATCCCACTCGGGGTGACAAATGCAAAAACAACAATTGATGGACAGAATGCAGAGCAATGTCATACATTCACCCCAGTACAGAGATCTGGGCCTAAATCCATCGTTTTTTTGCACTCCACACCACCCCAGGTCAGACATGGCCATATGCAAATCAGCCTTGACCCTGTCCCTCATGGGAACAGTCCAGCCCGAACTGCCAAGGCATGTCTTTCCTGGACCGGAATCAAGCATCCAAGGACCAGTTTCTGGCTATCAGCCTTCACCAGCCTGGATAGCTTGACTCCAGTGGTGTGGAGAGCATGGGACTCACGTCTGAGCATACCCATCCCACTCGGGGTGACAAATGCAAAAACAACAATTGATGGACAGAATGCAGAGCAATGTCATACATTCACCCCAGTACAGAGATCTGGGCCTAAATCCATCGTTTTTTTGCACTCCACACCACGCCAGGTCAGACATGGCCATATGCAAACCAGCCTTTACGCTGTGCCTCATGGGAACAGTCCAGCCCGAACTGCCAAGCCATGTCTTTCCTGGACCGGAATCAAGCATCCAAGGACCGGTTTCTGGCTATCAGCCTTCATCAGCCTGGATAGCTTGACTCCAGTGGTGTGGAGAACATGGGACTCACGTCTGAGCATACCCATCCCACTCGGGGTGACAAATGCAAAAACAACAATTGATGGACAGAATGCAGAGCAATGTCATACATTCACCCCAGTACAGAGATCTGGGCCTAAATCCATCGTTTTTTTGCACTCCACACCACCCCAGGTCAGACATGGCCATATGCAAATCAGCCTTGACCCTGTGCCTCATGGGAAGAGTCCAGCCCGAACTGCCAAGCCATGTCTTTCCTGGACCGGATTCAAGCATCCAAGGACCGGTTTCTGGCTATCAGCCTTCATCAGCCTGGAAAGCTTGAATCCAGTGGTGTGGAGAGCATGGGACTCACGTCTGAGCATACCCATCCCACTCGGGGTGACAAATGCAAAAACAACAATTGATGGACAGAATGCAGAGCAATGTCATACATTCACCCCAGTACAGAGATCTGGGCCTAAATCCATCGTTTTTTTGCACTCCACACCACCCCAGGTCAGACATGGCCATATGCAAATCAGCCTTGACCCTGTCCCTCATGGGAACAGTCCAGCCCGAACTGCCAAGGCATGTCTTTCCTGGACCGGAATCAAGCATCCAAGGACCAGTTTCTGGCTATCAGCCTTCACCAGCCTGGATAGCTTGACTCCAGTGGTGTGGAGAGCATGGGACTCACGTCTGAGCATACCCATCCCACTCGGGGTGACAAATGCAAAAACAACAATTGATGGACAGAATGCAGAGCAATGTCATACATTCACCCCAGTACAGAGATCTGGGCCTAAATCCATCGTTTTTTTTAACTCCACACCACCCCAGGTCAGACATGGCCATATGCAAATCAGCCTTGACCCTGTGCCTCATGGGAACAGTCCAGCCCGAACTGCCAAGCCATGTCTTTCCTGGACCGGAATGAAGCATCCAAGGACCGGTTTCTGGCTATCAGCCTTCATCAGCCTGGATAGCTTGACTCCAGTGGTGTGGAGAGCATGGGACTCACGTCTGAGCATACCCATCCCACTCGGGGTGACAAATGCAAAAACACTAATTGATGGACAGAATGCAGAGCAATGTCATACATTCACCCCAGTACAGAGATCTGGGCCTAAATCCATCGTTTTTTTGCACTCCACACCACCCCAGGTCAGACATGGCCATATGCAAATCAGCCTTGACCCTGTGCCTCATGGGAACAGTCCAGCCCGAACTGCCAAGCCATGTCTTTCCTGGACCGGAATCAAGCATCCAAGGACCGGTTTCTGGCTATCAGCCTTCGTCAGCCTGGATAGCTTGACTCCAGTGGTGTGGAGAGCATGGGACTCACGTCTGAGCATACTCATCCCACTCGGGGTGACAAATGCAAAAACAACAATTGATGGACAAAATGCAGAGCAATGTCATACATTCACCCCAGTACAGAGATCTGGGCCTAAATCCATCGTTTTTTTGCACTCCACACCACCCCAGCTCAGACATGGCCATATGCAAATCAGCCTTGACCCTGTGCCTCATGGGAAGAGTCCAGCCCGAACTGCCAAGCCATGTCGTTCCTGGACCGGAATCAAGCATCCAAGGACCGGTTTCTGGCTATGAGCCTTCATCAGCCTGGATAGCTTGACTCCTGTGGTGTGGAGAGCATGGTACTGACGTCTGAGCATACCCATCCCACTCGGGGTGACAAATGCAAAAACAACAATTGATGGACAGAATGCAGAGCAATGTCATACATTCACCCCAGTACAGAGATCTGGGCCTAAATCCATCGTTTTTTTGCACTCCACACCACCCCAGGTCAGACATGGCCATATGACAATCAGCCTTGACCCTGTGCCTCATGGGAGCAGTCCAGCCCGAACTGCAAGCCATGTCTTTCCTGGCCCGGAATCAAGCATCCAAGGACCGGTTTCTGGCTATCAGCCTTCATCAGCCTGGATAGCTTGACTCCAGTGGTGTGGAGAGCATGGGACTCACGTCTGAGCATACCCATCCCACTCGGGGTGACAAATGCAAAAACAACAATTGATGGACAGAATGCAGAGCAATGTCATACATTCACCCCAGTACAGAGATCTGGGCCTAAATCCATCGTTTTTTGCACTCCACACCACCCCAGGTCAGACATGGCCATATGCAAATCAGCCTTGACCCTGTGCCTCATGGGAACAGTCCAGCCCGAACTGCCAAGCCATGTCTTTCCTGGACCAGAATCAAGCATCCAAGGACCGGTTTCTGGCTATCAGCCTTCATCAGCCTGGATAGCTTTACTCCAGTGGTGTGGAGAGCATGGGACTCACGTCTGAGCATACCCATCCCACTCGGGGTGACAAATGCAAAAACAACAATTGATGGACAGAATGCAGAGCAATGTCATACATTCACCCCAGTACAGAGATCTGGGCCTAAATCCATCGTTTGTTTGCACTTCACACCACCCCAGGTCAGACATGGCCATATGCAAATCAGCCTTGACCCTGTGCCTCATGGGAACAGTCCAGCCCGAACTGCCAAGCCATGTCTTTCCTGGACCGGAATCAAGCATCCAAGGACCGGTTTCTGGCTATCAGCCTTCATCAGCCTGGATAGCTTGACTCCAGTGGTGTGGAGAGCATGGGACTCACGTCTGAGCATACCCATCCCACTCGGGGTGACAAATGCAAAAACAACAATTGATGGACAGAATGCAGAGCAATGTCATACATTCACCCCAGTACAGAGATCTGGGCCTAAATCCATCGTTTTTTTGCACTCCACACCACCCCAGGTCAGACATGGCCATATGCAAATCAGCCTTGACCCTGTGCCTCATGGGAACAGTCCAGCCCGAACTGCCAAGCCATGTCTTTCCTGGACCGGAAACAAGCATCCAAGGACCGGTTTCTGGCTATCAGCCTTCATCAGCCTGGATAGCTTGACTCCAGTGGTGTGGAGAGCATGGGACTCACGTCTGAGCATACCCATCCCACTCGGGGTGACAAATGCAAAAACAACAATTGATGGACAGAATGCAGAGCAATGTCATACATTCACCCCAGTACAGAGATCTGGGCCTAAATCCATCGTTTTTTTGCACTCCAATCAATCAATCAATCAATCAAGGCATTTATAGAGCGCACTACTCACCCGTAGGGTCTCAAGGCGCTAGGAGGGGGGGGGGGGTGCCGTCACTGCTCGAACAGCCAGGTCTTGAGCTTCTTCCTGAAGGAGAGGTGGTCTTGGGTCAGGCGCAGGTCGGTCGGGAGGGAGTTCCAGGTCTTGGCGGCCAGGTAGGAGAAGGACCTTCCTCCTGTTGTCGCTCTTCGGATGCGGGGGACGGCGGCGAGGGCGTGGCTGGTTGATCTGAGGTGGCGCTTGGGAGCGTAGAAGTTGATTCGGTTGTTGAGGTAGCTCGGGCCTTGGTCGTGTAGGGCTTTGTGTGCATGGGTGAGGAGACGGAAGGTGATTCTTTTGTTGACGGGGAGCCAGTGCAGGGCTCTCAGATGTCCGGAGATGTGGCTGTTTCGTGGGATGTCAAGGATGAGTCTGGCTGAGGCGTTCTGGATCCGCTGGAGTCTCTTCTGGAGCTTGGCGGTGGTTCCGGCGTAGAGGGCGTTGCCGTAGTCCAGTCGGCTGGTGACGAGGGCCTGGGTGACGGTCTTCCTGGTCTCAGTGGGGATCCACCAGAAGATCTTCCGTAGCATGCGTAGGATGTTGAAGCATGACGAGGAGACGGCGTTGACTTGTCTGGTCATGGAGAGGGAGGAGTCCAGGATGAAGCCCAGGTTGCGTGCGTGATCCGTCGGTTTGGGTGCGTTGCCCAGGAGTCGTCCCAGGCGGAGGGCGAGGAGCCCAGGATGAGGACCTCCGTCTTATCTGAGTTCAACTTCAGGCGGCTTGTCGTCATCCACTCGGCTACATCTCTCATCCCTTCGTGCAGGTTGGCTCTGGCGGTGGCGGGGTCGTTGGTCAGGGAGAGGATCAGCTGGGTGTCGTCAGCGTAGGAGATTATGTTGAGATTGTGTTGGCGTGCGATGGCCGCGAGGGGGCTCATGTAGACGTTGAAGAGGGTGGGACTCAACGAGGATCCTTGAGGGACGCCGCAGATGACTTCGGTGGCCTCTGATTTGTACGGTGGTAGGCGGACTCTCTGTGTTCTTCCATTGAGGAAGGAGGTGATCCATTCCAGTGCCTTCTCCTGGATTCCGATGTTGCCGAGGCGCTGCACTAGGGTGCGGTGGCAGACAGTGTCGAATGCCGGGGAGAGGTCCAGGAGGATGAGGGCCGCTGTTTCTCCGTTGTCCATCAGGGTTCGGATGTCATCGGTGGCAGCGATGAGGGCGGTCTCGGTGCTGTGGTTGGCTCGGAAGCCAGACTGTGTGGGGTCGAGGGATCCATTCGTCTCGAGGAAGGCGGCCAGCTGTTTGTTGACGGTCTTTTCGATGACTTTGGCCGGGAACGGGAGGAGCGAGATGGGACGGTAATTCTTGAGCTCGGTGGGGTCCGCTGTAGGTTTCTTGAGTAGAGCGCTGAGTTCTGCGTGCTTCCAGCTCTCCGGGAAGGTGGCGGTGTCGAAGGAGGTGTTGATAATGTCCCACAGGTGGGGTGCGATGACAGCGTCGGCCTTGTTGAAGACGTGGTGAGGGCAGGGGTCGGTCGGAGATCCGGAGTGGACGGAGTTCATTGTGCGGATGGTGTCTTCGGTGCTGATCGGAGTCCAGGCGCGGAGGGTGGTGGTGGGTAGAGTCGCTGCGGTTGTGGCGTGCGTTGGTTGGGTGCTGAAGCTGTTGTGTATGTCCGCGATCTTGTTGTGGAAGTAGGACGCGAGGGAGTTGCAGAGGTCTTGCGACGGGGTGATGTCGTTGTTTCCGGCGTTGGGGTTGGAGAGCTCTTTCACGATGTTGAAGAGTTCCTTGCAGTTGTGTGCGTTGTTGTCCAGCCGGTCCTTGTATGTATTTTTCTTGGTGGCGCGGATCAGTTGGTGGTGTTTCCGGGTGGCGAGCTTGAGGGTGGTCATGTTGTCCATTGTTGGTTCCCTTCTCCATACTTTCTCGAGGGCTCGGCAGTTCTTCTTGGAGCTCTTGAGTTCGTCGGTGAACCATGGGGTTTTTCTGCTGCCGGGTCTGCTGGGCGGGGTCCTCAGTGGGGCGAGTTCGTCCGCGCAGTTGCTGATCCATTTCGTGAGGTTGTCGGCGGCCTGGCTGGGGTTCGCTGAGCCGGCAGGAGGGTGCTGGCTCAGGGAGGCGGTGAGCTGGTCGGCTGTGATCTTGTTCCAGCTTCTTCGGGCAACTTGTTGCTGGTGGTGGTGGATCGTCGTTCTTTTGAAGGTGAAGTGGATGCAGCTGTGGTCCGTCCAGTGGAGTCCTGTTGCGTGGCTGAAGGCGATGTCTTTGCTGGATGAGAAGACGGCGTCGAGTGTGTGTCCGGCGAGGTGGGTGGGGGTGGACACCAGCTGCTTGAGTCCAAGGTTGGTGAGGTTGTCGAGCAGGGTGATGGTGTTGCGGTCGCTGTTGTTCTCCAGGTGGAAGTTGAGGTCCCCCAGGAGGATGTAGTCGGCGGAGGGGAGGGCATGCGGGCTGATGAAGTCGGCGATGTCCTCGCTGAATCGTGTGCGTGGACCCGGGGGTCGGTAGATCAGGGTGCCTCTGAGGGTGGTCTTCGGGTCGGTGTGGATCTGGAAGTGCAGGTGTTCGGCGGTGGTAAGGGTGTCGTCGGTGTTGGTCGTGATGCGGATGGTGTCTCTGTGGATGATGGCGATGCCTCCTCCCATCTGGTTGGCAGTGCGGTCCCTCCGGGTGATCTTGTAGCCCTCTGGGATGGCGATGGCGATGTCGGGTGCTGAGGAGGCGTTCATCCAGGTCTCCGTGAGGAAGGCGATGTCAGGGGCTGTGGTGTCCAGGAGGTTCCAGAGTTCGATGGCGTGTCTGTGGACGGAGCGGGTGTTGAGCAGGATGCACTTGAGGTTGTTGCTGCTGGTGTTCGGCTTGGCGGGTGCAGGGCAGGTCCGGATGCAGGTGAACTTGCAGGCGTGGCAGCTGAAGGGTCCGTGGGTGTGCTTCGGGGTGGCTCGATGGCATCCCGGGATGCCGCCGGTGTTGAGTGCGATGAGGTCGGCGGCGTTGTAGGTTCGTCGGGTCGGCCTCCGTCGGTGGGGGCCAGGGGTCCTGGCACTGGGCGCGGTCCAGGCGTGGACGGGCGCGGACGGGCTTACCTTTGGCGCGCCCGCTGCGCGTCAACGCTGCGCGTTCACACGGTCGCCATATATGGCCAAGTGCGCGGGTGGGCGGAGCAGCTGGGAGGCGGGAGTGGGGAGGGTACAGAAAGAAAAGGGGCGGGGTTAGCGGTGATGGCGGGAAGCGGGGAGCGGGGAGGGATGCGACGGGGGCGGCAGAAAGGAAGGCAAAAAAAGGCACAGATGGGGCAAAAATACAATTCAACAGAAAAGCTTACAAATCACATTGCCATAAACAGAGACAGGTACACAGGGCAGGAAGCAAGCACAGACCACGCCGCTCGGTGGCAGGGGGCGTGGTCACGCGGCGAAGCCGGGTCAGCGAGGCACAAAGAGAGGAGGCACACGCAGCAGCTGGTGGCCGTGCGGCACGGGGGTGTCCTAGAACTAGGTCACACTCACCTGCGTCGCACGGTCGCCATATATGGCCAAGTGCGCGGGTGGGCGGAGCAGCTGGGAGGCGGGAGCGGGGAGGGTACAGAAAGAAAAGGGGCGGGGTTAGCGGTGATGGCGGGAAGCGGGGAGCGGGGAGGGATGCGACGGGGGCGGCAGAAAGGAAGGCAAAAAAAGGCACAGATGGGGCAAAAATACAATTCAACAGAAAAGCTTACAAATCACATTGCCATAAACAGAGACAGGTACACAGGGCAGGAAGCAAGCACAGACCACGCCGCTCGGTGGCAGGGGGCGTGGTCACGCGGCGAAGCCGGGTCAGCGAGGCACAAGGAGAGGAGGCACACGCAGCAGCTGGTGGCCGTGCGGCGCGGGGGTGTCCTAGAACTACCCCAGGTCAGACATGGCCATATGCAAATCAGCCTTGACCCTGTGCCTCATGGAAACAGTCCAGCCCGAACTGCCAAGCCATGTCTTTCCTGGACCGGAATCAAGCATCCAAGGACCGGTTTCTGGATATCAGCCTTCATCAGCCTGGATAACTTGACTCCAGTGGTGTGGAGAGCATGGGACTCACGTCTGAGCATACCCATCCCACTCGGGGTGACAAATGCAAAAACAACAATTGATGGACAGAATGCAGAGCAATGTCATACATTCACCCCAGTACAGAGATCTGGGCCTAAATCCATCGTTTTTTTGCACTCCACACCACCCCAGGTCAGACATGGCCATATGCAAATCAGCCTTGACCCTGTGCCTCATGGGAACAGTCCAGCCCGAACTGCCAAGCCATGTCTTTCCTGGACCGGAATCAAGCATCCAAGGACCGGTTTCTGGCTATCAGCCTTCATCAGCCTGAATAGCTTGACTCCAGTGGTGTGGAGAGCATGGGACTCACGTCTGAGCATACCCATCCCACTCGGGGTGAAAAATGCAAAAACAACAATTGATGGACAGAATGCAGAGCAATGTCATACATTCACCCCAGTACAGAGATCTGGGCCTAAATCCATTGTCGTTTTTGCAATCCACACCACCCCAGGTCAGACATGGCCATATGCAAATCAGCCTTGACCCTGTGCCTCATGGGAACAGTCCAGCCCGAACTGCCAAGCCATGTATTTCCTGGACCGGAATCAAGCATCCAAGGACCGGTTTCTGGCAATCAGCCTTCATCAGCCTGGAAAGCTTGAATCCAGTGGTGTGGAGAGCATGGGACTCACGTCTGAGCATACCCATCCCACTCGGGGTGACAAATGCAAAAACAACAATTGATGGACAGAATGCAGAGCAATGTCATACATTCACCCCAGTACAGAGATCTTGGACTAAATCCATCGTTTTTTTGCACTCCACACCACCCCATGTCAGACATGGCCATATGCAAATCAGCCTTGACCCTGTGCCTCATGGGAACAGTCCAGCCCGAACTGCCAAGCCATGTCTTTCCTGGACCGGAATCAAGCATCCAAGGACCGGTTTCTGGCTATCAGCCTTCATCAGCCTGGATAGCTTGACTCCAGTGGTGTGGAGAGCATGGGACTCACGTCTGAGCATACCCATCCCACTCGGGGTGAAAAATGCAAAAACAATTGATGGACAGAATGCAGAGCAATGTCATACATTCACCCCAGTACAGAGATCTGGGCCTAAATCCATTGTAGTTTTTGCAATCCACACCACCCCAGGTCAGACATGGCCATATGCAAATCAGCCTTGACCCTGTGCCTCATGGGAACAGTCCAGCCCGAACTGCCAAGCCATGTATTTCCTGGACCGGAATCAAGCATCCAAGGACCGGTTTCTGGCTATCAGCCTTCATCAGCCTGGAAAGCTTGAATCCAGTGGTGTGGAGAGCATGGGACTCACGTCTGAGCATACCCATCCCACTCGGGGTGACAAATGCAAAAACAACAATTGATGGACAGAATGCAGAGCAATGTCATACATTCACCCCAGTACAGAGATCTTGGCCTAAATCCATCGTTTTTTTGCACTCCACACCACCCCATGTCAGACATGGCCATATGCAAATCAGCCTTGACCCTGTGCCTCATGGGAACAGTCCTGCCCGAACTGCCAAGCCATGTCTTTCCTGGACCGGAATCAAGCATCCAAGGACCGGTTTCTGGCTATCAGCCTTCATCAGCTTGGATAGCTTGACTCCAGTGGTGTGGAGAGCATGGGACTCACGTCTGAGCATACCCATCCCACTCGGGGTGACAAATGCAAAAACAACAATTGATGGACAGAATGCAGAGCAATGTCATACATTCACCCCAGTACAGAGATCTGGGCCTAAATCCATCGTTTTTTTGTACTCCACACCACCCCAGGTCAGACATGGCCATATGCAAATCAGCCTTGACCCTGTGCCTCATGGGAACAGTCCAGCCCGAACTGCCAAGGCATGTCTTTCCTGGACCAGAATCAAGCATCCAAGGACCAGTTTCTGGCTATCAGCCTTCATCAGCCTGGATAGCTTGACTCCAGTGGTGTGGAGAGCATGGGACTCACGTCTGAGCATACCCATCCCACTCGGGGTGACAAATGCAAAAACAACAATTGATGGACAGAATGCAGAGCAATGTCATACATTCACCCCAGTACAGAGATCTGGGCCTAAATCCATCGTTTTTTTGCACTCCACACCACCCCAGGTCAGACATGACAATATGCAATTCAGCCTTGACCCTGTGCCTCATGGGAACAGTCCAGCCCGAACTGCCAAGCCATGTCTTTCCTGGACCGGAATCAAGCATCCAAGGACCGGTTTCTGGCTATCAGCCTTCATCAGCCTGGATAGCTTGACACCAGTGGTGTGGAGAGCATGGGACTCACGTCTGAGCATACCCATCCCACTCGGGGTGACAAATGCAAAAACAACAATTGATGGACAGAATGCAGAGCAATGTCATACATTCACCCCAGTACAGAGATCTGGGCCTAAATCCATCGTTTTTTTGCACTCCACACCACCCCAGGTCAGACATGGCCATATGCAAATCAGCCTTGACCCTGTGCCTCATGGGAACAGTCCAGCCCGAACTGCCAAGCCATGTATTTCCTGGACCGGAATCAAGCATCCAAGGACCGGTTTCTGGCTATCAGCCTTCATCAGCCTGGAAAGCTTGAATCCAGTGGTGTGGAGAGCATGGGACTCACGTCTGAGCATACCCATCCCACTCGGGGTGACAAATGCAAAAACAACAATTGATGGACAGAATGCAGAGCAATGTCATACATTCACCCCAGTACAGAGATCTTGGCCTAAATCCATCGTTTTTTTGCACTCCACACCACCCCATGTCAGACATGGCCATATGCAAATCAGCCTTGACCCTGTGCCTCATGGGAACAGTCCAGCCCGAACTGCCAAGCCATGTCTTTCCTGGACCGGAATCAAGCATCCAAGGACCGGTTTCTGGCTATCAGCCTTCATCAGCTTGGATAGCTTGACTCCAGTGGTGTGGAAAGCATGGGACTCACGTCTGAGCATACCCATCCCACTCGGGGTGACAAATGCAAAAACAACAATTGATGGACAGAATGCAGAGCAATGTCATACATTCACCCCAGTACAGAGATCTGGGCCTAAATCCATCGTTTTTTTGCACTCCACACCACCCCAGGTCAGACATGGCCATATGCAAATCAGCCTTGACCCTGTGCCTCATGGGAACAGTCCAGCCCGAACTGCCAAGGCATGTCTTTCCTGGACCGGAATCAAGCATCCAAGGACCACTTTCTGGCTATCAGCCTTCATCAGCCTGGATAGCTTGACTCCAGTGGTGTGGAGAGCATGGGACTCACGTCTGAGCATACCCATCCCACTCGGGGTGACAAATGCAAAAACAACAATTGATGGACAGAATGCAGAGCAATGTCATACATTCACCCCAGTACAGAGATCTGGGCCTAAATCCATCGTTTTTTTGCACTCCACACCACCCCAGGTCAGACATGACAATATGCAAATCAGCCTTGACCCTGTGCCTCATGGGAACAGTCCAGCCGAACTGCCAAGCCATGTCTTTCCTGGACCGGAATCAAGCATCCAAGGACCGGTTTCTGGCTATCAGCCTTCATCAGCCTGGATAGCTTGACTCCAGTGGTGTGGAGAGCATGGGACTCACGTCTGAGCATACCCATCCCACTCGGGGTGACAAATGCAAAAACAACAATTGATGGACAGAATGCAGAGCAATGTCATACATTCACCCCAGTACAGAGATCTGGGCCTAAATCCATCTTTTTTTGCACTCCACACCACCCCAGGTCAGACATGGCCATATGCAAATCAGCCTTGACCCTGTGCCTCATGGGAACAGTCCAGCCCGAACTGCCAAGCCATGTCTTTCCTGGACCGGAATCAAGCATCCAAGCGCCGGTTTCTGGCTATCAGCCTTCATCAGCCTGGATAGCTTGACTCCAGTGGTGTGGAGAGCATGGGACTCACGTCTGAGCATACCCATCCCACTCGGGGTGACAAATGCAAAAACAACAATTGATGGACAGAATGCAGAGCAATGTCATACATTCACCCCAGTACAGAGATCTGGGCCTAAATCCATCGTTTTTTTGCACTCCACACCACCCCAGGTCAGACATGGCCATATGCAAATCAGCCTTGACCCTGTGCCTCATGGGAACAGTCCAGCCGAACTGCCAAGCCATGTCTTTCCTGGACCGGAATCAAGCATCCAAGGACCGGTTTCTGGCTATCAGCCTTCATCAGCCTGGATAGCTTGACTCCAGTGGTGTGGAGAGCATGGGACTCACGTCTGAGCATACCCATCCCACTCGGGGTGACAAATGCAAAAACAACAATTGATGGACAGAATGCAGAGCAATGTCATACATTCACCCCAGTACAGAGATCTGGGCATAAATCCATCGTTTTTTTGCACTCCACACCACCCCAGGTCAGACATGGCCATATGCAAATCAGCCTTGACCCTGTGCCTCATGGGAACAGTCCAGCCCGAACTGCCAAGCCATGTCTTTCCTGGACCGGAATCAAGCATCCAAGGACCGGTTTCTGGCTATCAGCCTTCGTCAGCCTGGATAGCTTGACTCCAGTGGTGTGGAGAGCATGGCACTCACATCTGAGCATACCCATCTCACTCGGGGTGACAAATGCAAAAACAACAATTGATGGACAGAATGCAGAGCAATGTCATACATTCACCCCAGTACAGAGATCTGGGCCTAAATCCATTGTTTTTTTGCACTCCACACCACCCCAGCTCAGACATGGCCATATGCAAATCAGCCTTGACCCTGTGCCTCATGGGAAGAGTCCAGCCCGAACTGCCAAGCCATGTCTTTCCTGGACCGGAATCAAGCATCCAAGGACCGGTTTCTGGCTATGAGCCTTCATCAGCCTGGATAGCTTGACTCCAGCGGTGTGGCGAGCATGGGACTCACGTCTGAGCATACCCATCCCACTCGGGGTGACAAATGCAAAAACAACAATTGATGGACAGAATGCAGAGCAATGTCATACATTCACCCCAGTACAGAGATCTGGGCCTAAATCCATCGTTTTTTTGCACTCCACACCACCCCAGGTCAGACATGGCCATATGAAAATCAGCCTTGACCCTGTGCCTCATGGGAACAGTCCAGCCCGAACTGCAAGCCATGTCTTTCCTGGACCGGAATCAAGCATCCAAGGACCGGTTTCTGGCTATCAGCCTTCATCAGCCTGGATAGCTTGACTCCAGTGGTGTGGAGAGCATGGGATTTACGTCTGAGCATACCCATCCCACTCGGGGTGACAAATGCAAAAACAACAATTGATGGACAGAATGCAGAGCAATGTCATACATTCACCCCAGTACAGAGATCTGGGCCTAAATCCATCGTTTTTTTGCACTCCACACCACCCCAGGTCAGACATGGCCATATGCAAATCAGCCTTGACCCTGTGCCTCATGGGAACAGTCCAGCCCGAACTGCCAAGCCATGTCTTTCCTGGACCGGAATCAAGCATCCAAGGACCGGTTTCTGGCTATCAGCCTTCAGCAGCCTGGATAGCTTGACTCCAGTGGTGTGGAGAGCATGGGACTCACGTCTGAGCATACCCATCCCACTCGGGGTGACAAATGCAAAAACAACAATTGATGGACAGAATGCAGAGCAATGTCATACATTCACCCCAGTACAGAGATCTGGGCCTAAATCCATCGTTTTTTTGCACTCCACACCACCCCAGGTCAGACATGGCCATATTCAAATCAGCCTTGACCCTGTGCCTCATGGGAACAGTCCAGCCCGAACTGCCAAGCCATGTCTTTCCTGGACCGGAATCAAGCATCCAAGGACCGGTTTCTGGCTATCAGCCTTCATCAGCCTGGATAGCTTGACTCCAGTGGTGTGGAGAGCATGGGACTCACGTCTGAGCATACCCATCCCACTCGGGGTGACAAATGCAAAAACAACAATTGATGGACAGAATGCAAAACCATGTCATACATTCACCCCAGTACAGAGATCTGTGCCTAAATCCATCGTTTTTTTGCACTCCACAGCACCCCAGGTCAGACATGGCCATATGCAAATCAGCCTTGACCCTGTGCCTCATGGGAACAGTCCAGCCCGAACTGCCAAGCCATGTCTTTCCTGGACCGGAATCAAGCATCCAAGGACCGGTTTCTGGATATCAACCTTCATCAGCCTGGATAGCTTGACTCCAGTGGTGTGGAGAGCATGGGACTCACGTCTGAGCATACCCATCCCACTCGGGGTGACAAATGCAAAAACAACATTTGATGGACAGAATGCAGAGCAATGTCATACATTCACCCCAGTACAGAGATCTGGGCCTAAATCCATCGTTTTTTTGCACTCCACACCACCCCAGGTCAGACATGGCCATATGCAAATCAGCCTTGACCCTGTGCCTCATGGGAACAGTCCAGCCCGAACTGCCAAGCCATGTCTTTCCTGGACCGGAATCAAGCATCCAAGGACCGGTTTCTGGCTATCAGCCTTCATCAGCCTGGATAGCTTGACTCCAGTGGTGTGGAGAGCATGGGACTCACGTCTGAGCATACCCATCCCACTCGGGGTGACAAATGCAAAAACAACAATTGATGGACAGAATGCAGAGCAATGTCATGCATTCACCCCAGTACAGAGATCTTGGCCTAAATCCATCTTTTTTTGCACTCCACACCACCCCAGGTCAGACATGGCCATATGCAAATCAGCCTTGACCCTGTGCCTCATGGGAACAGTCCAGCCCAAACTGCCAAGCCATGTCTTTCCTGGACCGGAATCAAGCATCCAAGCGCCGGTTTCTGGCTATCAGCCTTCATCAGCCTGGATAGCTTGACTCCAGTGGTGTGGAGAGCATGGGACTCACGTCTGAGCATACCCATCCCACCCGGGGTGACAAATGCAAAAACAACAATTGATGGACAGAATGCAGAGCAATGTCATACATTCACCCCAGTACAGAGATCTGGGCCTAAATCCATCGTTTTTTTGCACTCCACACCACCCCAGGTCAGACATGGCCATATGCAAATCAGCCTTGACCCTGTGCCTCATGGGAACAGTCCAGCCCGAACTGCCAAGCCATGTCTTTCCTGGACCGGAATCAAGCATCGAAGGACCGGTTTCTGGCTATCAGCCTGGATAGCTTGACTCCAGTGGTGTGGAGAGCATGGGACTCACGTCTGAGCATACCCATCCCACTCGGGGTGACAAATGCAAAAACAAAAATTGATGGACAGAATGCAGAGCAATGTCATACATTCACCCCAGTACAGAGATCTGGGCCTAAATCTGTCGTTTTTTTGCACTCCACACCACCCCAGGTCAGACATGGCCATATGCAAATCAGCCTTGACACTGTGCCTCATGGGAACAGTCCAGCCCAAACTGCCAAGCCATGTCTTTCCTGGACCGGAATCAAGCATCCAAGGACCTGTTTCTGGCTATCAGCCTTCATCAGCCTGGATAGCTTGACTCCAGTGGTGTGGAGAGCATGGGACTCACGTCTGAGCATACCCATCCCACTCGGGGTGACAAATGCAAAAACAACAATTGATGGACAGAATGCAGAGCAATGTCATACATTCACCCCAGTACAGAGATCTGGGCCTAAATCCATCTTTTTTTGCACTCCACACCACCCCAGGTCAGACATGGCCATATGCAAATCAGCCTTGACCCAGTGCCTCATGGGAACAGTCCAGCCCGAACTGCCAAGCCATGTCTTTCCTGGACCGGAATCAAGCATCCAAACGCCGGTTTCTGGCTATCAGCCTTCATCAGGCTGGATAGCTTGACTCCAGTGGTGTGGAGAGCATGGGACTCACGTCTGAGCATACCCATCCCACTCGGGGTGACAAATGCAAAAACAACAATTGATGGACAGAATGCAGAGCAATGTCATACATTCACCCCAGTACAGAGATCTGGGCCTAAATCCATCGTTTTTTTGCACTCCACACCACCCCAGGTCAGACATGGCCATATGCAAATCAGCCTTGACCCTGTGCCTCATGGGAACAGTCCAGCCCGAACTGCCAAGCCATGTCTTTCCTGGACCGGAATCAAGCATCCAAGGACCGGTTTCTGGCTATCAGCCTGGATAGCTTGACTCCAGTGGTGTGGAGAGCATGGGACTCACGTCTGAGCATACCCATCCCACTCGGGGTGACAAATGCAAAAACAAAAATTGATGGACAGAATGCAGAGCAATGTCATACATTCACCCCAGTACAGAGATCTGGGTCTAAATCTGTCGTTTTTTTGCACTCCACACCACCCCAGGTCAGACATGGCCATATGCAAATCAGCCTTGACCCTGTGCCTCATGGGAACAGTCCAGCCCGAACTGCCAAGCCATGTCTTTCCTGGACCGGAATCAAGCATCCAAGGACCGGTTTCTGGCTATCAGCCTTCATCAGCCTGGATAGCTTGACTCCAGTGGTGTGGAGAGCATGGGACTCACGTCTGAGCATACCCATCCCAATCGGGGTGACAAATGCAAAAACAACAATTGATGGACAGAATGCAGAGCAATGTCATACATTCTCCCCAGTACAGAGATCTGGGCCTAAATCCATCGTTTTTTTGCTCTCCACACCACCCCAGGTCAGACATGGCCATATGCAAATCAGCCTTGACCCTGTGCCTCATGGGAACAGTCCAGCCCGAACTGCCAAGCCATGTCTTTCCTGGACCGGAATCAAGCATCCAAGTACCGGTTTCTGGCTATCAGCCTTCATCAGCCTGGATAGCTTGACTCCAGTGGTGTGGAGAGCATGGGACTCACGTCTGAGCATACCCATCCCACTCGGGGTGACGAATGCAAAAACAACAATTGATGGACAGAATGCAGAGCAATGTCATACATTCACCCCAGTACAGAGATCTGGGCCTAAATCCATCATTTTTTTGCACTCCACACCACCCCAGGTCAGACATGGCCATATGCAAATCAGCCTTGACCCTGTGCCTCATGGGAACAGTCCAGCCTGAAATGCCAAGCCATGTCTTTCCTGGACCGGAATCAAGCATCCAAGGACCGTTTTCTGGCTATCAGCCTTCATCAGCCTGGATAGCTTGACTCCAGTGGTGTGGAGAGCATGGGACTCACGTCTGAGCATACCCATCCCACTCGGGGTGACAAATGCAAAAACAACAATTGATGGACAGAATGCAGAGCAATGTCATACATTCACCCCAGTACAGAGATCTGGGCCTAAATCCATTGTAGTTTTTGCAATCCACACCACCCCAGGTCAGACATGGCCATATGCAAATCAGCCTTGACCCTGTGCCTCATGGGAACAGTCCAGCCCGAACTGCCAAGCCATGTATTTCCTGGACCGGAATCAAGCATCCAAGGACCGGTTTCTGGCTATCAGCCTTCATCAGCCTGGAAAGCTTGAATCCAGTGGTGTGGAGAGCATGGGACTCACGTCTGAGCATACCCATCCCACTCGGGGTGACAAATGCAAAAATAACAATTGATGGACAGAATGCAGAGCAATGTCATACATTCACCCCAGTACAGAGATCTGGGACTAAATCCATCGTTTTTTTGCACTCCACACCACCCCATGTCAGACATGGCCATATGCAAATCAGCCTTGACCCTGTGCCTCATGGGAACAGTCCAGCCCGAACTGCCAAGCCATGTCTTTCCTGGACCGGAATCAAGCATCCAAGGACCGGTTTCTGGCTATCAGCCTTCATCAGCCTGGATAGCTTGACTCCAGTGGTGTGGAGAGCATGGGACTCACGTCTGAGCATACCCATCCCACTCGGGGTGAAAAATGCAAAAACAATTGATGGACAGAATGCAGAGCAATGTCATACATTCCCCCCAGTACAGAGATCTGGGCCTAAATCCATTGTAGTTTTTGCAATCCACACCACCCCAGGTCAGACATGGCCATATGCAAATCAGCCTTGACCCTGTGCCTCATGGGAACAGTCCAGCCCGAACTGCCAAGCCATGTCTTTCAAGGACCGGAATCAAGCATCCAAGGACCGGTTTCTGGCTATCAGCCTTCATCAGCTTGGATAGCTTGACTCCAGTGGTGTGGAGAGCATGGGACTCACGTCTGAGCATACCCATCCCACTCGGGGTGACAAATGCAAAAACAACAATTGATGGACAGAATGCAGAGCAATGTCATACATTCACCCCAGTACAGAGATCTGGGCCTAAATCCATCGTTTTTTTGCACTCCACACCACCCCAGGTCAGACATGGCCATATGCAAATCAGCCTTGACCCTGTGCCTCATGGGAACAGTCCAGCCCGAACTGCCAAGGCATGTCTTTCCTGGACCGGAATCAAGCATCCAAGGACCAGTTTCTGGCTATCAGCCTTCATCAGCCTGGATAGCTTGACTCCAGTGGTGTGGAGAGCATGGGACTCACGTCTGAGCATACCCATCCCACTCGGGGTGACAAATGCAAAAACAAAAATTGATGGACAGAATGCAGAGCAATGTCATACATTCACCCCAGTACAGAGATCTGGGCCTAAATCCATCGTTTTTTTGCACTCCACACCACCCCAGGTCAGACATGACAATATGCAAATCAGCCTTGACCCTGTGCCTCATGGGAACAGTCCAGCCCGAACTGCCAAGCCATGTCTTTCCTGGACCGGAATCAAGCATCCAAGGACCGGTTTCTGGCTATCAGCCTTCATCAGCCTGGATAGCTTGACTCCAGTGGTGTGGAGAGCATGGGACTCACGTCTGAGCATACCCATCCCACTCGGGGTGACAAATGCAAAAACAACAATTGATGGACAGAATGCAGAGCAATGTCATACATTCACCCCAGTACAGAGATCTGGGCCTAAATCCATCGTTTTTTTGCACTCCACACCACCCCAGGTCAGACATGGCCATATGCAAATCAGCCTTGACCCTGTGCCTCATGGGAACAGTCCAGCCCGAACTGCCAAGCCATGTCTTTCCTGGACCGGAATCAAGCATCCAAGGACCGGTTTCTGGCTATCAGCCTGGATAGCTTGACTCCAGTGGTGTGGAGAGCATGGGACTCACGTCTGAGCATACCCATCCCACTCGGGGTGACAAATGCAAAAACAAAAATTGATGGACAGAATGCAGAGCAATGTCATACATTCACCCCAGTACAGAGATCTGGGTCTAAATCTGTCGTTTTTTTGCACTCCACACCACCCCAGGTCAGACATGGCCATATGCAAATCAGCCTTGACCCTGTGCCTCATGGGAACAGTCCAGCCCGAACTGCCAAGCCATGTCTTTCCTGGACCGGAATCAAGCATCCAAGGACCGGTTTCTGGCTATCAGCCTTCATCAGCCTGGATAGCTTGACTCCAGTGGTGTGGAGAGCATGGGACTCACGTCTGAGCATACCCATCCCAATCGGGGTGACAAATGCAAAAACAACAATTGATGGACAGAATGCAGAGCAATGTCATACATTCTCCCCAGTACAGAGATCTGGGCCTAAATCCATCGTTTTTTTGCTCTCCACACCACCCCAGGTCAGACATGGCCATATGCAAATCAGCCTTGACCCTGTGCCTCATGGGAACAGTCCAGCCCGAACTGCCAAGCCATGTCTTTCCTGGACCGGAATCAAGCATCCAAGTACCGGTTTCTGGCTATCAGCCTTCATCAGCCTGGATAGCTTGACTCCAGTGGTGTGGAGAGCATGGGACTCACGTCTGAGCATACCCATCCCACTCGGGGTGACGAATGCAAAAACAACAATTGATGGACAGAATGCAGAGCAATGTCATACATTCACCCCAGTACAGAGATCTGGGCCTAAATCCATCATTTTTTTGCACTCCACACCACCCCAGGTCAGACATGGCCATATGCAAATCAGCCTTGACCCTGTGCCTCATGGGAACAGTCCAGCCTGAAATGCCAAGCCATGTCTTTCCTGGACCGGAATCAAGCATCCAAGGACCGTTTTCTGGCTATCAGCCTTCATCAGCCTGGATAGCTTGACTCCAGTGGTGTGGAGAGCATGGGACTCACGTCTGAGCATACCCATCCCACTCGGGGTGACAAATGCAAAAACAACAATTGATGGACAGAATGCAGAGCAATGTCATACATTCACCCCAGTACAGAGATCTGGGCCTAAATCCATTGTAGTTTTTGCAATCCACACCACCCCAGGTCAGACATGGCCATATGCAAATCAGCCTTGACCCTGTGCCTCATGGGAACAGTCCAGCCCGAACTGCCAAGCCATGTATTTCCTGGACCGGAATCAAGCATCCAAGGACCGGTTTCTGGCTATCAGCCTTCATCAGCCTGGAAAGCTTGAATCCAGTGGTGTGGAGAGCATGGGACTCACGTCTGAGCATACCCATCCCACTCGGGGTGACAAATGCAAAAATAACAATTGATGGACAGAATGCAGAGCAATGTCATACATTCACCCCAGTACAGAGATCTGGGACTAAATCCATCGTTTTTTTGCACTCCACACCACCCCATGTCAGACATGGCCATATGCAAATCAGCCTTGACCCTGTGCCTCATGGGAACAGTCCAGCCCGAACTGCCAAGCCATGTCTTTCCTGGACCGGAATCAAGCATCCAAGGACCGGTTTCTGGCTATCAGCCTTCATCAGCCTGGATAGCTTGACTCCAGTGGTGTGGAGAGCATGGGACTCACGTCTGAGCATACCCATCCCACTCGGGGTGAAAAATGCAAAAACAATTGATGGACAGAATGCAGAGCAATGTCATACATTCCCCCCAGTACAGAGATCTGGGCCTAAATCCATTGTAGTTTTTGCAATCCACACCACCCCAGGTCAGACATGGCCATATGCAAATCAGCCTTGACCCTGTGCCTCATGGGAACAGTCCAGCCCGAACTGCCAAGCCATGTCTTTCAAGGACCGGAATCAAGCATCCAAGGACCGGTTTCTGGCTATCAGCCTTCATCAGCTTGGATAGCTTGACTCCAGTGGTGTGGAGAGCATGGGACTCACGTCTGAGCATACCCATCCCACTCGGGGTGACAAATGCAAAAACAACAATTGATGGACAGAATGCAGAGCAATGTCATACATTCACCCCAGTACAGAGATCTGGGCCTAAATCCATCGTTTTTTTGCACTCCACACCACCCCAGGTCAGACATGGCCATATGCAAATCAGCCTTGACCCTGTGCCTCATGGGAACAGTCCAGCCCGAACTGCCAAGGCATGTCTTTCCTGGACCGGAATCAAGCATCCAAGGACCAGTTTCTGGCTATCAGCCTTCATCAGCCTGGATAGCTTGACTCCAGTGGTGTGGAGAGCATGGGACTCACGTCTGAGCATACCCATCCCACTCGGGGTGACAAATGCAAAAACAAAAATTGATGGACAGAATGCAGAGCAATGTCATACATTCACCCCAGTACAGAGATCTGGGCCTAAATCCATCGTTTTTTTGCACTCCACACCACCCCAGGTCAGACATGACAATATGCAAATCAGCCTTGACCCTGTGCCTCATGGGAACAGTCCAGCCCGAACTGCCAAGCCATGTCTTTCCTGGACCGGAATCAAGCATCCAAGGACCGGTTTCTGGCTATCAGCCTTCATCAGCCTGGATAGCTTGACTCCAGTGGTGTGGAGAGCATGGGACTCACGTCTGAGCATACCCATCCCACTCGGCGTGACAAATGCAAAAACAACAATTGATGGACAGAATGCAGAGCAATGTCATACATTCACCCCAGTACAGAGATCTGGGCCTAAATCCATCGTTTTTTTGCACTCCACACCACCCCAGGTCAGACATGGCCATATGCAAATCAGCCTTGACCCTGTGCCTCATGGGAACAGTCCAGCCCGAACTGCCAAGCCATGTATTTCCTGGACCGGAATCAAGCATCCAAGGACCGGTTTCTGGCTATCAGCCTTCATCAGCCTGGAAAGCTTGAATCCAGTGGTGTGGAGACCATGGGACTCACGTCTGAGCATACCCATCCGACTCGGGGTGACAAATGCAAAAACAACAATTGATGGACAGAATGCAGAGCAATGTCATACATTCACCCCAGTACAGAGATCTTGGCCTAAATCCATCGTTTTTTGCACTCCACACCACCCCATGTCAGACATGGCCATATGCAAATCAGCCTTGACCCTGTGCCTCATGGGAACAGTCCAGCCCGAACTGCCAAGCCATGTCTTTCCTGGACCGGAATCAAGCATCCAAGGACCGGTTTCTGGCTATCAGCCTTCATCAGCTTGGATAGCTTGACTCCAGTGGTGTGGAGAGCATGGGACTCACGTCTGAGCATACCCATCCCACTCGGGGTGACAAATGCAAAAACAACAATTGATGGACAGAATGCAGAGCAATGTCATACATTCACCCCAGTACAGAGATCTGGGCCTAAATCCATCGTTTTTTTGCACTCCACAAGACCCCAGGTCAGACATGGCCATATGCAAATCAGCCTTGACCATGTGCCTCATGGGAACAGTCCAGCCCGAACTGCCAAGGCATGTCTTTCCTGGACCGGAATCAAGCATCCAAGGACCAGTTTCTGGCTATCAGCCTTCATCAGCCTGGATAGCTTGACTCCAGTGGTGTGGAGAGCATGGGACTCACGTCTGAGCATACCCATCCCACTCGGGGTGACAAATGCAAAAATAACAATTGATGGACAGAATGCAGAGCAATGTCATACATTCACCCCAGTACAGAGATCTGGGCCTAAATCCATCGTTTTTTTGCACTCCACACCACCCCAGGTCAGACATGACAATATGCAAATTAGCCTTGACCCTGTGCCTCATGGGAACAGTCCAGCCGAACTGCCAAGCCATGTCTTTCCTGGACCGGAATCAAGCATCCAAGGACCGGTTTCTGGCTATCAGCCTTCATCAGCCTGGATAGCTTGACTCCTGTGGTGTGGAGAGCATGGGACTCACGTCTGAGCATACCCATCCCACTCGGGGTGACAAATGCAAAAACAACAATTGATGGACAGAATGCAGAGAAATGTCATACATTCACTCCAGTACAGAGATCTGGGCCTAAATCCATCGTTTTTTTGCACTCCACACCACCCCAGGTCAGACATGGTCATATGCAAATCAGCCTTGACCCTGTGCCTCATGGGAAGAGTCCAGCCCGAACTGCCAAGCCATGTCTTTCCTGGACCGGAATCAAGCATCCAAGGACCGGTTTCTGGCTATCAGCCTTCATCAGCCTGGATAGCTTGACTCCAGTGGTGTGGAGAGCATGGGACTCACGTCCGAGCATACCCATCCCACTCGGGGTGACAAATGCAAAAACAACAATTGATGGTCAGAATGCAGAGCAATGTCATACATTCACCCCAGTACAGAGATCTGGGCCTAAATCCATCGTTTTTTTGCACTCCACACCACCCCAGGTCAGACATGGCCATATGCAAATCAGCCTTGACCCTGTGCCTCATGGGAACAGTCCAGCCCGAACTGCCAAGCCATGTCTTTCCTGGACCGGAATCAAGCATCCAAGGACCGGTTTCTGGCTATCAGCCTTCATCAGCCTGGAAATCTTGAATCCAGTGGTGTGGAGAGCATGGGACTCACGTCTGAGCATACCCATCCCACTCGGGGTGACAAATGCAAAAACTACAATTGATGGACAGAATGCAGAGCAATGTCATACATTCACCCCAGTACAGAGATCTGGGCCTAAATCCATTGTTTTTTTGCACTCCACACCACCCCAGGTCAGACATGGCCATATGCAAATCAGCCTTGACCCTGTCCCTCATGGGAACAGTCCAGCCCGAACTGCCAAGGCATGTCTTTCCTGGACCGGAATCAAGCATCCAAGGACCAGTTTCTGGCTATCAGCCTTCACCAGCCTGGATAGCTTGACTCCAGTGGTGTGGAGAGCATGGGAATCACGTCTGAGCATACCCATCCCACTCGGGGTGACAAATGCAAAAACAACAATTGATGGACAGAATGCAGAGCAATGTCATACATTCACCCCAGTACAGAGATCTGGGCCTAAATCCATCCTTTTTTTGCACTCCACACCACCCCAGGTCAGACATGGCCATATGCAAATCAGCCTTGACCCTGTGCCTCATGGGAACAGTCCAGCCCGAACTGCCAAGCCATGTCTTTCCTGGACCGGAATCAAGCATCCAAGGACCGGTTTCTGGCTATCAGCCTGGATAGCTTGACTCCAGTGGTGTGGAGAGCATGGGACTCACGTCTGAGCATACCCATCCCACTCGTGGTGACAAATGCAAAAACAAAAATTGATGGACAGAATGCAGAGCAATGTCATACATTCACCCCAGTACAGAGATCTGGGCCTAAATCTGTCGTTTTTTTGCACTCCACACCACCCCAGGTCAGACATGGCCATATGCAAATCAGCCTTGACACTGTGCCTCATGGGAACAGTCCAGCCCGAACTGCCAAGCCATGTCTTTCCTGGACCGGAATCAAGCATCCAAGGACCGGTTTCTGGCTATCAGCCTTCATCAGCCTGGATAGCTTGACTCCAATGGTGTGGAGAGCATGGGACTCACGTCTGAGCATACCCATCCCACTCGGGGTGACAAATGCAAAAACAACAATTGATGGACAGAATGCAGAGCAATGTCATACATTCACCCCAGTACAGAGATCTGGGCCTAAATCCATCTTTTTTTGCACTCCACACCACCCCAGGTCAGACATGGCCATATGCAAATCAGCCTTGACCCAGTGCCTCATGGGAACAGTCCAGCCCGAACTGCCAAGCCATGTCTTTCCTGGACCGGAATCAAGCATCCAAGCGCCGGTTTCTGGCTATCAGCCTTCATCAGCCTGGATAGCTTGACTCCAGTGGTGTGGAGAGCATGGGACTCACGTCTGAGCATACCCATCCCACTCGGGGTGACAAATGCAAAAACAACAATTGATGGACAGAATGCAGAGCAATGTCATACATTCACCCCAGTACAGAGATCTGGGCCTAAATCCATCGTTTTTTTGCACTCCACACCACCCCAGGTCAGACATGGCCATATGCAAATCAGCCTTGACCCTGTGCCTCATGGGAACAGTCCAGCCCGAACTGCCAAGCCATGTCTTTCCTGGACCGGAATCAAGCATCCAAGGACCGGTTTCTGGCTATCAGCCTGGATAGCTTGACTCCAGTGGTGTGGAGAGCATGGGACTCACGTCTGAGCATACCCATCCCACTCGGGGTGACAAATGCAAAAACAAAAATTGATGGACAGAATGCAGAGCAATGTCATACATTCACCCCAGTACAGAGATCTGGGCCTAAATCTGTCGTTTTTTTGCATTCCACACCACCCCAGGTCAGACATGGCCATATGCAAATCAGCCTTGACCCTGTGCCTCATGGGAACAGTCCAGCCCGAACTGCCAAGCCATGTCTTTCCTGGACCGGAATCAAGCATCCAAGGACCGGTTTCTGGCTATCAGCCTTCATCAGCCTGGATAGCTTGACTCCAGTGGTGTGGAGAGCATGGGACTCACGTCTGAGCATGTGGCGCCGCGGCCAGGGCGACTGACGCTGGAATCTGGGGACCACGGTTCGATCCCCGGCTCCTGCGGCAGGTTAGCCCAGCACCATGTGACTCTGGGCAATAGCTCGCTTAATCTTCCCGACGGCCCCCCAGCGCCTAGAGACCCTTACGGGTGATTGTGCGCTTTACAAATGTGGACTTTACTTTACTATACAAATGCAAAAACAACAATTGATGGACAGAATGCAGAGCAATGTCATACATTCACCCCAGTACAGAGATCTGGGCCTAAATCCATCGTTTTTTTGCTCTCCACACCACCCCAGGTCAGACATGGCCATATGCAAATCAGCCTTGACCCTGTGCCTCATGGGAACAGTCCAGCCCGAACTGCCAAGCCATGTCTTTCCTGGACCGGAATCAAGCATCCAAGGACCGGTTTCTGGCTATCAGCCTTCATCAGCCTGGATAGGTTGACTCCAGTGGTGTGGAGAGCATGGGACTCACGTCTGAGCATACCCATCCCACTCGGGGTGACAAATGCAAAAACAACAATTGATGGACAGAATGCAGAGCAATGTCATACATTCACCCCAGTACAGAGATCTGGGCCTAAATCCATCATTTTTTTGCACTCCACACCACCCCAGGTCAGACATGGCCATATGCAAATCAGCCTTGACCCTGTGCCTCATGGGAACAGTCCAGCCTGAAATGCCAAGCCATGTCTTTCCTGGACCGGAATCAAGCATCCAAGGACCGGTTTCTGGCTATCAGCCTTCATCAGCCTGGATAGCTTGACTCCAGTGGTGTGGAGAGCATGGGACTCACGTCTGAGCATACCCATCCCACTCGGGGTGACAAATGCAAAAACAACAATTGATGGACAGAATGCAGAGCAATGTCATACATTCACCCCAGTACAGTGATCTGGGCCTAAATCCATCGTTTTTTTGCACTCCACACCACACCAGGTCAGACATGGCCATATGCAAATCAGCCTTTACGCTGTGCCTCATGGGAACAGTCAAGCCCGAACTGCCAAGCCATGTCTTTCCTGGACCGGAATCAAGCATCCAAGGACCGGTTTCTGGCTATCAGCCTTCATCAGCCTGGATAGCTTGACTCCAGTGGTGTGGAGAGCATGGGACTCACGTCTGAGCATACCCATCCCACTCGGGGTGACAAATGCAAAAACAACAATTGATGGACAGAATGCAGAGCAATGTCATACATTCACCCCAGTACAGAGATCTGGGCCTAAATCCATTGTAGTTTTTGCAATCCACACCACCCCAGGTCAGACATGGCCATATGCAAATCAGCCTTGACCCTGTGCCTCATGGGAACAGTCCAGCCCGAACTGCCAAGCCATGTATTTCCTGGACCGGAATTAAGCATCCAAGGACCGGTTTCTGGCTATCAGCCTTCATCAGCCTGGAAAGCTTGAATCCAGTGGTGTGGAGAGCATGGGACTCACGTCTGAGCATACCCATCCCACTCGGGGTGACAAATGCAAAAACAACAATTGATGGACAGAATGCAGAGCAATGTCATACATTCACCCCAGTACAGAGATCTGGGACTAAATCCATCGTTTTTTTGCACTCCACACCACCCCATGTCAGACATGGCCATATGCAAATCAGCCTTGACCCTGTGCCTCATGGGAACAGTCCAGCCCGAACTGCCAAGCCATGTCTTTCCTGGACCGGAATCAAGCATCCAAGGACCGGTTTCTGGCTATCAGCCTTCATCAGCCTGGATAGCTTGACTCCAGTGGTGTGGAGAGCATGGGACTCACGTCTGAGCATACCCATACCACTCGGGGTGAAAAATGCAAAAACAATTGATGGACAGAATGCAGAGCAATGTCATACATTCCCCCCAGTACAGAGATCTGGGCCTAAATCCATTGTAGTTTTTGCAATCCACACCACCCCAGGTCAGACATGGCCATATGCAAATCAGCCTTGACCCTGTGCCTCATGGGAACAGTCCAGCCCGAACTGCCAAGCCATGTATTTCCTGGACCGGAATCAAGCATCCAAGGACCGGTTTCTGGCTATCAGCCTTCATCAGCCTGGAAAGCTTGAATCCAGTGGTGTGGAGAGCATGGGACTCACGTCTGAGCACACCCATCCCACTCGGGGTGACAAATGCAAAAACAACAATTGATGGACAGAATGCAGAGCAATGTCATACATTCACCCCAGTACAGAGATCTTGGCCTAAATCTATCGTTTTTTTGCACTCCACACCACCCCATGTCAGACATGGCCATATGCAAATCAGCCTTGACCCTGTGCCTCATGGGAACAGTCCAGCCCGAACTGCCAAGCCATGTCTTTCAAGGACCGGAATCAAGCATCCAAGGACCGGTTTCTGGCTATCAGCCTTCATCAGCTTGGATAGCTTGACTCCAGTGGTGTGGAGAGCATGGGACTCACGTCTGAGCATACCCATCCTACTCGGGGTGACAAATGCAAAAACAACAATTGATGGACAGAATGCAGAGCAATGTCATACATTCACCCCAGTACAGAGATCTGGGCCTAAATCCATAGTTTTTTTGCACTCCACACCACCCCAGGTCAGACATGGCCATATGCAAATCAGCCTTGACCCTGTGCCTCATGGGAACAGTCCAGCCCGAACTGCCAAGGCATGTCTTTCCTGGACCGGAATCAAGCATCCAAGGACCAGTTTCTGGCTATCAGCCTTCATCAGCCTGGATAGCTTGACTCCAGTGGTGTGGAGAGCATGGGACTCACGTCTGAGCATACCCATCCCACTCGGGGTGACAAATGCAAAAACAACAATTGATGGACAGAATGCAGAGCAATGTCATACATTCACCCCAGTACAGAGATCTGGGCCTAAATCCATCGTTTTTTTGCACTCCACACCACCCCAGGTCAGACATGGCCATATGCAAATCAGCCTTGACCCTGTGCCTCATGGGAACAGTCCAGCCCGAACTGCCAAGCCATGTATTTCCTGGACCGGAATCAAGCATCCAAGGACCGGTTTCTGGCTATCAGCCTTCATCAGCCTGGAAAGCTTGAATCCAGTGGTGTGGAGAGCATGGGACTCACGTCTGAGCATACCCATCCCACTCGGTGTGACAAATGCAAAAACAACAATTGATGGACAGAATGCAGAGCAATGTCATACATTCACCCCAGTACAGAGATCTTGGCCTAAATCCATCGTTTTTTTGCACTCCACACCACCCCATGTCAGACATGGCCATATGCAAATCAGCCTTGACCCTGTGCCTCATGGGAACAGTCCAGCCCGAACTGCCAAGCCATGTCTTTCCTGGACCGGAATCAAGCATCCAAGGACCGGTTTCTGGCTATCAGCCTTCATCAGCTTGGATAGCTTGACTCCAGTGGTGTGGAGAGCATGGGACTCACGTCTGAGCATACCCATCCCACTCGGGGTGACAAATGCAAAAACAACAATTGATGGACAGAATGCAGAGCAATGTCATACATTCACCCCAGTACAGAGATCTGGGCCTAAATCCATCGTTTTTTTGCACTCCACAAGACCCCAGGTCAGACATGGCCATATGCAAATCAGCCTTGACCCTGTGCCTCATGGGAACAGTCCAGCCCGAACTGCCAAGGCATGTCTTTCCTGGACCGGAATCAAGCATCCAAGGACCAGTTTCTGGCTATCAGCCTTCATCAGCCTGGATAGCTTGACTCCAGTGGTGTGGAGAGCATGGGACTCACGTCTGAGCATACCCATCCCACTCGGGGTGACAAATGCAAAAACAACAATTGATGGACAGAATTCAGAGCAATGTCATACATTCACCCCAGTACAGAGATCTGGGCCTAAATCCATCCTTTTTTTGCACTCCACACCACCCCAGGTCAGACATGACAATATGCAAATCAGCCTTGACCCTGTGCCTCATGGGAACAGTCCAGCCGAACTGCCAAGCCATGTCTTTCCTGGACCGGAATCAAGCATCCAAGGACCGGTTTCTGGCTATCAGCCTTCATCAGCCTGGATAGCTTGACTCCAGTGGTGTGGAGAGCATGGGACTCACGTCTGAGCATACCCATCCCACTCGGGGTGACAAATGCAAAAACAACAATTGATGGAAAGAATGCAGAGAAATGTCATACATTCACCCCAGTACAGAGATCTGGGCCTAAATCCATCGTTTTTTTGCACTCCACACCACCCCAGGTCAGACATGGCCATATGCAAATCAGCCTTGACCCTGTGCCTCATGGGAAGAGTCCAGCCCGAACTGCCAAGACATGTCTTTCCTGGACCGGAATCAAGCATCCAAGGACCGGTTTCTGGCTATCAGCCTTCATCAGCCTGGATAGCTTGACTCCAGTGGTGTGGAGAGCATGGGACTCACGTCTGAGCATACCCATCCCACTCGGGGTGACAAATGCAAAAACAACAATTGATGGACAGAATGCAGAGCAATGTCATACATTCACCCCAGTACAGAGATCTGGGCCTAAATCCATCGTTTTTTTGCACTCCACACCACCCCAGGTCAGACATGGCCATATGCAAATCAGCCTTGACCCTGTGCCTCATGGGAACAGTCCAGCCCGAACTGCCAAGCCATGTATTTCCTGGACCGGAATCAAGCATCCAAGGACCGGTTTCTGGCTATCAGCCTTCATCAGCCTGGAAAGCTTGAATCCAGTGGTGTGGAGAGCATGGGACTCACGTCTGAGCATACCCATCCCACTCGGGGTGACAAATGCAAAAACAACAATTGATGGACAGAATGCAGAGCAATGTCATACATTCACCCCAGTACAGAGATCTGGGACTAAATCCATCGTTTTTTTGCACTCCACACCACCCCATGTCAGACATGGCCATATGCAAATCAGCCTTGACCCTGTGCCTCATGGGAACAGTCCAGCCCGAACTGCCAAGCCATGTCTTTCCTGGACCGGAATCAAGCATCCAAGGACCGGTTTCTGGCTATCAGCCTTCATCAGCCTGGATAGCTTGACTCCAGTGGTGTGGAGAGCATGGGACTCACGTCTGAGCATACCCATCCCACTCGGGGTGAAAAATGCAAAAACAATTGATGGACAGAATGCAGAGCAATGTCATACATTCCCCCCAGTACAGAGATCTGGGCCTAAATCCATTGTAGTTTTTGCAATCCACACCACCCCAGGTCAGACATGGCCATATGCAAATCAGCCTTGACCCTGTGCCTCATGGGAACAGTCCAGCCCGAACTGCCAAGCCATGTCTTTCAAGGACCGGAATCAAGCATCCAAGGACCGGTTTCTGGCTATCAGCCTTCATCAGCTTGGATAGCTTGACTCCAGTGGTGTGGAGAGCATGGGACTCACGTCTGAGCATACCCATCCCACTCGGGGTGACAAATGCAAAAACAACAATTGATGGACAGAATGCAGAGCAATGTCATACATTCACCCCAGTACAGAGATCTGGGCCTAAATCCATCGTTTTTTTGCACTCCACACCACCCCAGGTCAGACATGGCCATATGCAAATCAGCCTTGACCCTGTGCCTCATGGGAACAGTCCAGCCCGAACTGCCAAGGCATGTCTTTCCTGGACCGGAATCAAGCATCCAAGGACCAGTTTCTGGCTATCAGCCTTCATCAGCCTGGATAGCTTGACTCCAGTGGTGTGGAGAGCATGGGACTCACGTCTGAGCATACCCATCCCACTCGGGGTGACAAATGCAAAAACAAAAATTGATGGACAGAATGCAGAGCAATGTCATACATTCACCCCAGTACAGAGATCTGGGCCTAAATCCATCGTTTTTTTGCACTCCACACCACCCCAGGTCAGACATGACAATATGCAAATCAGCCTTGACCCTGTGCCTCATGGGAACAGTCCAGCCCGAACTGCCAAGCCATGTCTTTCCTGGACCGGAATCAAGCATCCAAGGACCGGTTTCTGGCTATCAGCCTTCATCAGCCTGGATAGCTTGACTCCAGTGGTGTGGAGAGCATGGGACTCACGTCTGAGCATACCCATCCCACTCGGCGTGACAAATGCAAAAACAACAATTGATGGACAGAATGCAGAGCAATGTCATACATTCACCCCAGTACAGAGATCTGGGCCTAAATCCATCGTTTTTTTGCACTCCACACCACCCCAGGTCAGACATGGCCATATGCAAATCAGCCTTGACCCTGTGCCTCATGGGAACAGTCCAGCCCGAACTGCCAAGCCATGTATTTCCTGGACCGGAATCAAGCATCCAAGGACCGGTTTCTGGCTATCAGCCTTCATCAGCCTGGAAAGCTTGAATCCAGTGGTGTGGAGACCATGGGACTCACGTCTGAGCATACCCATCCCACTCGGGGTGACAAATGCAAAAACAACAATTGATGGACAGAATGCAGAGCAATGTCATACATTCACCCCAGTACAGAGATCTTGGCCTAAATCCATCGTTTTTTTGCACTCCACACCACCCCATGTCAGACATGGCCATATGCAAATCAGCCTTGACCCTGTGCCTCATGGGAACAGTCCAGCCCGAACTGCCAAGCCATGTCTTTCCTGGACCGGAATCAAGCATCCAAGGACCGGTTTCTGGCTATCAGCCTTCATCAGCTTGGATAGCTTGACTCCAGTGGTGTGGAGAGCATGGGACTCACGTCTGAGCATACCCATCCCACTCGGGGTGACAAATGCAAAAACAACAATTGATGGACAGAATGCAGAGCAATGTCATACATTCACCCCAGTACAGAGATCTGGGCCTAAATCCATCGTTTTTTTGCACTCCACAAGACCCCAGGTCAGACATGGCCATATGCAAATCAGCCTTGACCATGTGCCTCATGGGAACAGTCCAGCCCGAACTGCCAAGGCATGTCTTTCCTGGACCGGAATCAAGCATCCAAGGACCAGTTTCTGGCTATCAGCCTTCATCAGCCTGGATAGCTTGACTCCAGTGGTGTGGAGAGCATGGGACTCACGTCTGAGCATACCCATCCCACTCGGGGTGACAAATGCAAAAATAACAATTGATGGACAGAATGCAGAGCAATGTCATACATTCACCCCAGTACAGAGATCTGGGCCTAAATCCATCGTTTTTTTGCACTCCACACCACCCCAGGTCAGACATGACAATATGCAAATCAGCCTTGACCCTGTGCCTCATGGGAACAGTCCAGCCGAACTGCCAAGCCATGTCTTTCCTGGACCGGAATCAAGCATCCAAGGACCGGTTTCTGGCTATCAGCCTTCATCAGCCTGGATAGCTTGACTCCTGTGGTGTGGAGAGCATGGGACTCACGTCTGAGCATACCCATCCCACTCGGGGTGACAAATGCAAAAACAACAATTGATGGACAGAATGCAGAGAAATGTCATACATTCACTCCAGTACAGAGATCTGGGCCTAAATCCATCGTTTTTTTGCACTCCACACCACCCCAGGTCAGACATGGTCATATGCAAATCAGCCTTGACCCTGTGCCTCATGGGAAGAGTCCAGCCCGAACTGCCAAGCCATGTCTTTCCTGGACCGGAATCAAGCATCCAAGGACCGGTTTCTGGCTATCAGCCTTCATCAGCCTGGATAGCTTGACTCCAGTGGTGTGGAGAGCATGGGACTCACGTCCGAGCATACCCATCCCACTCGGGGTGACAAATGCAAAAACAACAATTGATGGTCAGAATGCAGAGCAATGTCATACATTCACCCCAGTACAGAGATCTGGGCCTAAATCCATCGTTTTTTTGCACTCCACACCACCCCAGGTCAGACATGGCCATATGCAAATCAGCCTTGACCCTGTGCCTCATGGGAACAGTCCAGCCCGAACTGCCAAGCCATGTCTTTCCTGGACCGGAATCAAGCATCCAAGGACCGGTTTCTGGCTATCAGCCTTCATCAGCCTGGAAATCTTGAATCCAGTGGTGTGGAGAGCATGGGACTCACGTCTGAGCATACCCATCCCACTCGGGGTGACAAATGCAAAAACTACAATTGATGGACAGAATGCAGAGCAATGTCATACATTCACCCCAGTACAGAGATCTGGGCCTAAATCCATTGTTTTTTTGCACTCCACACCACCCCAGGTCAGACATGGCCATATGCAAATCAGCCTTGACCCTGTCCCTCATGGGAACAGTCCAGCCCGAACTGCCAAGGCATGTCTTTCCTGGACCGGAATCAAGCATCCAAGGACCAGTTTCTGGCTATCAGCCTTCACCAGCCTGGATAGCTTGACTCCAGTGGTGTGGAGAGCATGGGAATCACGTCTGAGCATACCCATCCCACTCGGGGTGACAAATGCAAAAACAACAATTGATGGACAGAATGCAGAGCAATGTCATACATTCACCCCAGTACAGAGATCTGGGCCTAAATCCATCCTTTTTTTGCACTCCACACCACCCCAGGTCAGACATGGCCATATGCAAATCAGCCTTGACCCTGTGCCTCATGGGAACAGTCCAGCCCGAACTGCCAAGCCATGTCTTTCCTGGACCGGAATCAAGCATCCAAGGACCGGTTTCTGGCTATCAGCCTGGATAGCTTGACTCCAGTGGTGTGGAGAGCATGGGACTCACGTCTGAGCATACCCATCCCACTCGTGGTGACAAATGCAAAAACAAAAATTGATGGACAGAATGCAGAGCAATGTCATACATTCACCCCAGTACAGAGATCTGGGCCTAAATCTGTCGTTTTTTTGCACTCCACACCACCCCAGGTCAGACATGGCCATATGCAAATCAGCCTTGACACTGTGCCTCATGGGAACAGTCCAGCCCGAACTGCCAAGCCATGTCTTTCCTGGACCGGAATCAAGCATCCAAGGACCGGTTTCTGGCTATCAGCCTTCATCAGCCTGGATAGCTTGACTCCAATGGTGTGGAGAGCATGGGACTCACGTCTGAGCATACCCATCCCACTCGGGGTGACAAATGCAAAAACAACAATTGATGGACAGAATGCAGAGCAATGTCATACATTCACCCCAGTACAGAGATCTGGGCCTAAATCCATCTTTTTTTGCACTCCACACCACCCCAGGTCAGACATGGCCATATGCAAATCAGCCTTGACCCAGTGCCTCATGGGAACAGTCCAGCCCGAACTGCCAAGCCATGTCTTTCCTGGACCGGAATCAAGCATCCAAGCGCCGGTTTCTGGCTATCAGCCTTCATCAGCCTGGATAGCTTGACTCCAGTGGTGTGGAGAGCATGGGACTCACGTCTGAGCATACCCATCCCACTCGGGGTGACAAATGCAAAAACAACAATTGATGGACAGAATGCAGAGCAATGTCATACATTCACCCCAGTACAGAGATCTGGGCCTAAATCCATCGTTTTTTTGCACTCCACACCACCCCAGGTCAGACATGGCCATATGCAAATCAGCCTTGACCCTGTGCCTCATGGGAACAGTCCAGCCCGAACTGCCAAGCCATGTCTTTCCTGGACCGGAATCAAGCATCCAAGGACCGGTTTCTGGCTATCAGCCTGGATAGCTTGACTCCAGTGGTGTGGAGAGCATGGGACTCACGTCTGAGCATACCCATCCCACTCGGGGTGACAAATGCAAAAACAAAAATTGATGGACAGAATGCAGAGCAATGTCATACATTCACCCCAGTACAGAGATCTGGGCCTAAATCTGTCGTTTTTTTGCATTCCACACCACCCCAGGTCAGACATGGCCATATGCAAATCAGCCTTGACCCTGTGCCTCATGGGAACAGTCCAGCCCGAACTGCCAAGCCATGTCTTTCCTGGACCGGAATCAAGCATCCAAGGACCGGTTTCTGGCTATCAGCCTTCATCAGCCTGGATAGCTTGACTCCAGTGGTGTGGAGAGCATGGGACTCACGTCTGAGCATGTGGCGCCGCGGCCAGGGCGACTGACGCTGGAATCTGGGGACCACGGTTCGATCCCCGGCTCCTGCGGCAGGTTAGCCCAGCACCATGTGACTCTGGGCAATAGCTCGCTTAATCTTCCCGACGGCCCCCCAGCGCCTAGAGACCCTTACGGGTGATTGTGCGCTTTACAAATGTGGACTTTACTTTACTATACAAATGCAAAAACAACAATTGATGGACAGAATGCAGAGCAATGTCATACATTCACCCCAGTACAGAGATCTGGGCCTAAATCCATCGTTTTTTTGCTCTCCACACCACCCCAGGTCAGACATGGCCATATGCAAATCAGCCTTGACCCTGTGCCTCATGGGAACAGTCCAGCCCGAACTGCCAAGCCATGTCTTTCCTGGACCGGAATCAAGCATCCAAGGACCGGTTTCTGGCTATCAGCCTTCATCAGCCTGGATAGGTTGACTCCAGTGGTGTGGAGAGCATGGGACTCACGTCTGAGCATACCCATCCCACTCGGGGTGACAAATGCAAAAACAACAATTGATGGACAGAATGCAGAGCAATGTCATACATTCACCCCAGTACAGAGATCTGGGCCTAAATCCATCATTTTTTTGCACTCCACACCACCCCAGGTCAGACATGGCCATATGCAAATCAGCCTTGACCCTGTGCCTCATGGGAACAGTCCAGCCTGAAATGCCAAGCCATGTCTTTCCTGGACCGGAATCAAGCATCCAAGGACCGGTTTCTGGCTATCAGCCTTCATCAGCCTGGATAGCTTGACTCCAGTGGTGTGGAGAGCATGGGACTCACGTCTGAGCATACCCATCCCACTCGGGGTGACAAATGCAAAAACAACAATTGATGGACAGAATGCAGAGCAATGTCATACATTCACCCCAGTACAGAGATCTGGGCCTAAATCCATCGTTTTTTTGCACTCCACACCACACCAGGTCAGACATGGCCATATGCAAATCAGCCTTTACGCTGTGCCTCATGGGAACAGTCAAGCCCGAACTGCCAAGCCATGTCTTTCCTGGACCGGAATCAAGCATCCAAGGACCGGTTTCTGGCTATCAGCCTTCATCAGCCTGGATAGCTTGACTCCAGTGGTGTGGAGAGCATGGGACTCACGTCTGAGCATACCCATCCCACTCGGGGTGACAAATGCAAAAACAACAATTGATGGACAGAATGCAGAGCAATGTCATACATTCACCCCAGTACAGAGATCTGGGCCTAAATCCATTGTAGTTTTTGCAATCCACACCACCCCAGGTCAGACATGGCCATATGCAAATCAGCCTTGACCCTGTGCCTCATGGGAACAGTCCAGCCCGAACTGCCAAGCCATGTATTTCGTGGACCGGAATTAAGCATCCAAGGACCGGTTTCTGGCTATCAGCCTTCATCAGCCTGGAAAGCTTGAATCCAGTGGTGTGGAGAGCATGGGACTCACGTCTGAGCATACCCATCCCACTCGGGGTGACAAATGCAAAAACAACAATTGATGGACAGAATGCAGAGCAATGTCATACATTCACCCCAGTACAGAGATCTGGGACTAAATCCATCGTTTTTTTGCACTCCACACCACCCCATGTCAGACATGGCCATATGCAAATCAGCCTTGACCCTGTGCCTCATGGGAACAGTCCAGCCCGAACTGCCAAGCCATGTCTTTCCTGGACCGGAATCAAGCATCCAAGGACCGGTTTCTGGCTATCAGCCTTCATCAGCCTGGATAGCTTGACTCCAGTGGTGTGGAGAGCATGGGACTCACGTCTGAGCATACCCATACCACTCGGGGTGAAAAATGCAAAAACAATTGATGGACAGAATGCAGAGCAATGTCATACATTCCCCCCAGTACAGAGATCTGGGCCTAAATCCATTGTAGTTTTTGCAATCCACACCACCCCAGGTCAGACATGGCCATATGCAAATCAGCCTTGACCCTGTGCCTCATGGGAACAGTCCAGCCCGAACTGCCAAGCCATGTATTTCCTGGACCGGAATCAAGCATCCAAGGACCGGTTTCTGGCTATCAGCCTTCATCAGCCTGGAAAGCTTGAATCCAGTGGTGTGGAGAGCATGGGACTCACGTCTGAGCACACCCATCCCACTCGGGGTGACAAATGCAAAAACAACAATTGATGGACAGAATGCAGAGCAATGTCATACATTCACCCCAGTACAGAGATCTTGGCCTAAATCCATCGTTTTTTTGCACTCCACACCACCCCATGTCAGACATGGCCATATGCAAATCAGCCTTGACCCTGTGCCTCATGGGAACAGTCCAGCCCGAACTGCCAAGCCATGTCTTTCAAGGACCGGAATCAAGCATCCAAGGACCGGTTTCTGGCTATCAGCCTTCATCAGCTTGGATAGCTTGACTCCAGTGGTGTGGAGAGCATGGGACTCACGTCTGAGCATACCCATCCTACTCGGGGTGACAAATGCAAAAACAACAATTGATGGACAGAATGCAGAGCAATGTCATACATTCACCCCAGTACAGAGATCTGGGCCTAAATCCATAGTTTTTTTGCACTCCACACCACCCCAGGTCAGACATGGCCATATGCAAATCAGCCTTGACCCTGTGCCTCATGGGAACAGTCCAGCCCGAACTGCCAAGGCATGTCTTTCCTGGACCGGAATCAAGCATCCAAGGACCAGTTTCTGGCTATCAGCCTTCATCAGCCTGGATAGCTTGACTCCAGTGGTGTGGAGAGCATGGGACTCACGTCTGAGCACACCCATCCCACTCGGGGTGACAAATGCAAAAACAACAATTGATGGACAGAATGCAGAGCAATGTCATACATTCACCCCAGTACAGAGATCTGGGCCTAAATCCATCGTTTTTTTGCACTCCACACCACCCCAGGTCAGACATGGCCATATGCAAATCAGCCTTGACCCTGTGCCTCATGGGAACAGTCCAGCCCGAACTGCCAAGCCATGTATTTCCTGGACCGGAATCAAGCATCCAAGGACCGGTTTCTGGCTATCAGCCTTCATCAGCCTGGAAAGCTTGAATCCAGTGGTGTGGAGAGCATGGGACTCACGTCTGAGCATACCCATCCCACTCGGTGTGACAAATGCAAAAACAACAATTGATGGACAGAATGCAGAGCAATGTCATACATTCACCCCAGTACAGAGATCTTGGCCTAAATCCATCGTTTTTTTGCACTCCACACCACCCCATGTCAGACATGGCCATATGCAAATCAGCCTTGACCCTGTGCCTCATGGGAACAGTCCAGCCCGAACTGCCAAGCCATGTCTTTCCTGGACCGGAATCAAGCATCCAAGGACCGGTTTCTGGCTATCAGCCTTCATCAGCTTGGATAGCTTGACTCCAGTGGTGTGGAGAGCATGGGACTCACGTCTGAGCATACCCATCCCACTCGGGGTGACAAATGCAAAAACAACAATTGATGGACAGAATGCAGAGCAATGTCATACATTCACCCCAGTACAGAGATCTGGGCCTAAATCCATCGTTTTTTTGCACTCCACAAGACCCCAGGTCAGACATGGCCATATGCAAATCAGCCTTGACCCTGTGCCTCATGGGAACAGTCCAGCCCGAACTGCCAAGGCATGTCTTTCCTGGACCGGAATCAAGCATCCAAGGACCAGTTTCTGGCTATCAGCCTTCATCAGCCTGGATAGCTTGACTCCAGTGGTGTGGAGAGCATGGGACTCACGTCTGAGCATACCCATCCCACTCGGGGTGACAAATGCAAAAACAACAATTGATGGACAGAATTCAGAGCAATGTCATACATTCACCCCAGTACAGAGATCTGGGCCTAAATCCATCCTTTTTTTGCACTCCACACCACCCCAGGTCAGACATGACAATATGCAAATCAGCCTTGACCCTGTGCCTCATGGGAACAGTCCAGCCGAACTGCCAAGCCATGTCTTTCCTGGACCGGAATCAAGCATCCAAGGACCGGTTTCTGGCTATCAGCCTTCATCAGCCTGGATAGCTTGACTCCAGTGGTGTGGAGAGCATGGGACTCACGTCTGAGCATACCCATCCCACTCGGGGTGACAAATGCAAAAACAACAATTGATGGACAGAATGCAGAGCAATGTCATACATTCACCCCAGTACAGAGATCTGGGCCTAAATCCATCGTTTTTTTGCACTCCACACCACCCCAGGTCAGACATGGCCATATGCAAATCAGCCTTGACCCTGTGCCTCATGGGAACAGTCCAGCCCGAACTGCCAAGCCATGTATTTCCTGGACCGGAATCAAGCATCCAAGGACCGGTTTCTGGCTATCAGCCTTCATCAGCCTGGAAAGCTTGAATCCAGTGGTGTGGAGAGCATGGGACTCACGTCTGAGCATACCCATCCCACTCGGGGTGACAAATGCAAAAACAACAATTGATGGACAGAATGCAGAGCAATGTCATACATTCACCCCAGTACAGAGATCTGGGACTAAATCCATCGTTTTTTTGCACTCCACACCACCCCATGTCAGACATGGCCATATGCAAATCAGCCTTGACCCTGTGCCTCATGGGAACAGTCCAGCCCGAACTGCCAAGCCATGTCTTTCCTGGACCGGAATCAAGCATCCAAGGACCGGTTTCTGGCTATCAGCCTTCATCAGCCTGGATAGCTTGAGTCCAGTGGTGTGGAGAGCATGGGACTCACGTCTGAGCATACCCATCCCACTCGGGGTGAAAAATGCAAAAACAATTGATGGACAGAATGCAGAGCAATGTCATACATTCCCCCCAGTACAGAGATCTGGGCCTAAATCCATTGTAGTTTTTGCAATCCACACCACCCCAGGTCAGACATGGCCATATGCAAATCAGCCTTGACCCTGTGCCTCATGGGAACAGTCCAGCCCGAACTGCCAAGCCATGTATTTCCTGGACCGGAATCAAGCATCCAAGGACCGGTTTCTGGCTATCAGCCTTCATCAGCCTGGAAAGCTTGAATCCAGTGGTGTGGAGAGCATGGGACTCACGTCTGAGCACACCCATCCCACTCGGGGTGACAAATGCAAAAACAACAATTGATGGACAGAATGCAGAGCAATGTCATACATTCACCCCAGTACAGAGATCTTGGCCTAAATCCATCGTTTTTTTGCACTCCACACCACCCCATGTTAGACATGGCCATATGCAAATCAGCCTTGACCCTGTGCCTCATGGGAACAGTCCAGCCCGAACTGCCAAGCCATGTCTTTCAAGGACCGGAATCAAGCATCCAAGGACCGGTTTCTGGCTATCAGCCTTCATCAGCTTGGATAGCTTGACTCCAGTGGTGTGGAGAGCATGGGACTCACGTCTGAGCATACCCATCCTACTCGGGGTGACAAATGCAAAAACAACAATTGATGGACAGAATGCAGAGCAATGTCATACATTCACCCCAGTACATAGATCTGGGCCTAAATCCATCGTTTTTTTGCAATCCACACCACCCCAGGTCAGACATGGCCATATGCAAATCAGCCTTGACCCTGTGCCTCATGGGAACAGTCCAGCCCGAACTGCCAAGGCATGTCTTTCCTGGACCGGAATCAAGCATCCAAGGACCAGTTTCTGGCTATCAGCCTTCATCAGCCTGGATAGCTTGACTCCAGTGGTGTGGAGAGCATGGGACTCACGTCTGAGCATACCCATCCCACTCGGGGTGACAAATGCAAAAACAACAATTGATGGACAGAATGCAGAGCAATGTCATACATTCACCCCAGTACAGAGATCTGGGCCTAAATCCATCGTTTTTTGCACTCCACACCACCCCAGGTCAGACATGACAATATGCAAATCAGCCTTGACCCTGTGCCTCATGGGAACAGTCCAGCCCGAACTGCCAAGCCATGTCTTTCTGGACCGGAATCAAGCATCCAAGGACCGGTTTCTGGCTATCAGCCTTCATCAGCCTGGATAGCTTGACTCCAGTGGTGTGGAGAGCATGGGACTCACGTCTGAGCATACCCATCCCACTCGGGGTGACAAATGCAAAAACAACAATTGATGGACAGAATGCAGAGCAATGTCATACATTCACCCCAGTACAGAGATCTGGGCCTAAATCCATCGTTTTTTTGCACTCCACACCACCCCAGGTCAGACATGGCCATATGCAAATCAGCCTTGACCCTGTGCCTCATGGGAACAGTCCAGCCCGAACTGCCAAGCCATGTATTTCCTGGACCGGAATCAAGCATCCAAGGACCAGTTTCTGGCTATCAGCCTTCATCAGCCTGGATAGCTTGACTCCAGTGGTGTGGAGAGCATGGGACTCACGTCTGAGCATACCCATCCCACTCGGGGTGACAAATGCAAAAACAACAATTGATGGACAGAATGCAGAGAAATGTCATACATTCACCCCAGTACAGAGATCTGAGCCTAAATCCATCGTTTTTTTGCACTCCACACCACCCCAGGTCAGACATGGCCATATGCAAATCAGCCTTGACCCTGTGCCTCATGGGAAGAGTCCAGCCCGAACTGCCAAGCCATGTCTTTCCTGGACCGGAATCAAGCATCCAAGGACCGGTTTCTGGCTATCAGCCTTCATCAGCCTGGATAGCTTGACTCCAGTGGTGTGGAGAGCATGGGACTCACGTCTGAGCATACCCATCCCACTCGGGGTGACAAATGCAAAAACAACAATTGATGGACAGAATGCAGAGCAATGTCATACATTCACCCCAGTACAGAGATCTGGGCCTAAATCCATCGTTTTTTTGCACTCCACACCACCCCAGGTCAGACATGGCCATATGCAAATCAGCCTTGACCCTGTGCCTCATGGGAACAGTCCAGCCCGAACTGCCAAGCCATGTATTTCCTGGACCGGAATCAAGCATCCAAGGACCGGTTTCTGGCTATCAGCCTTCATCAGCCTGGAAATCTTGAATCCAGTGGTGTGGAGAGCATGGGACTCACGTCTGAGCATACCCATCCCACTCGGGGTGACAAATGCAAAAACTACAATTGATGGACAGAATGCAGAGCAATGTCATACATTCACCCCAGTACAGAGATCTGGGCCTAAATCCATTGTTTTTTTGCACTCCACACCACCCCAGGTCAGACATGGCCATATGCAAATCAGCCTTGACCCTGTCCCTCATGGGAACAGTCCAGCCCGAACTGCCAAGGCATGTCTTTCCTGGACCGGAATCAAGCATCCAAGGACCAGTTTCTGGCTATCAGCCTTCACCAGCCTGGATAGCTTGACTCCAGTGGTGTGGAGAGCATGGGAATCACGTCTGAGCATACCCATCCCACTCGGGGTGACAAATGCAAAAACAACAAATGATGGACAGAATGCAGAGCAATGTCATACATTCACCCCAGTACAGAGATCTGGGCCTAAATCCATCGTTTTTTTGCACTCCACACCACCCCAGGTCAGACATGGCCATATGCAAATCAGCCTTGACCCTGTGCCTCATGGGAACAGTCCAGCCCGAACTGCCAAGCCATGTCTTTCCTGGACCGGAATCAAGCATCCAAGGACCGGTTTCTGGCTATCAGCCTTCATCAGCCTGGATAGCTTGACTCCAGTGGTGTGGAGAGCATGGGACTCACGTCTGAGCATACCCATCCCACTCGGGGTGAAAAATGCAAAAACAACAATTGATGGACAGAATGCAGAGCAATGTCATACATTCACCCCAGTACAGAGATCTGGGCCTAAATCCATCGTTTTTTTGCACTCCACAAGACCCCAGGTCAGACATGGCAATATGCAAATCAGCCTTGACCCTGTGTCTCATGGGAACAGTCCATCCCGAACTGCCAAGGCATGTCTTTCCTGGACCGGATTCAAGCATCCAAGGACCAGTTTCTGGCTATCAGCCTTCATCAGCCTGGATAGCTTGACTCCAGTGGTGTGGAGAGCATGGGACTCACGTCTGAGCATACCCATCCCACTCGGGGTGACAAATGCAAAAACAATAATTGATGGACAGAATGCAGAGCAATGTCATACATTCACCCCAGTACAGAGATCTGGGCCTAAATCCATCGTTTTTTTGCACTCCACACCTCCCCAGGTCAGACATGACAATATGCAAATCAGCCTTGACCCTGTGCCTCATGGGAACAGTCCAGCCGAACTGCCAAGCCATGTCTTTCCTGGACCGGAATCAAGCATCCAAGGACCGGTTTCTGGCTATCAGCCTTCATCAGCCTGGATAGCTTGACTCCAGTGGTGTGGAGAGCATGGGACTCACGTCTGAGCATACCCATCCCACTCGGGGTGAAAAATGCAAAAACAACAATTGATGGACAGAATGCAGAGAAATGTCATACATTCACCCCAGTACAGAGATCTGGGCCTAAATCCATCGTTTTTTTGCACTCCACACCACCCCAGGTCAGACATGGCCATATGCAAATCAGCCTTGACCCTGTGCCTCATGGGAAGAGACCAGCCCGAACTGCCAAGCCATGTCTTTCCTGGACCGGAATCAAGCATCCAAGGACCGGTTTCTGGCTATCAGCCTTCATCAGCCTGGATAGCTTGACTCCAGTGGTGTGGAGAGCATGGGACTCACGTCTGAGCATACCCATCCCACTTGGGGTGACAAATGCAAAAACAACAATTGATGGACAGAATGCAGAGCAATGTCATACATTCACCCCAGTACAGAGATCTGGGCCTAAATCCATCGTTTTTTTGCACTCCACACCACCCCAGGTCAGACATGGCCATATGCAAATCAACCTTGACCCTGTGCCTCATGGGAACAGTCCAGCCCGAACTGCCAAGCCATGTATTTCCTGGACCGGAATCAAGCATCCAAGGACCGGTTTCTGGCTATCAGCCTTCATCAGCCTGGAAATCTTGAATCCAGTGGTGTGGAGAGCATGGGACTCACGTCTGAGCATACCCATCCCACTCGGGGTGACAAATGCAAAAACTACAATTGATGGACAGAATGCAGAGCAATGTCATACATTCACCCCAGTACAGAGATCTGGGCCTAAATCCATTGTTTTTTTGCACTCCACACCACCCCAGGTCAGACATGGCCATATGCAAATCAGCCTTGACCCTGTCCCTCATGGGAACAGTCCAGCCCAAACTGCCAAGGCATGTCTTTCCTGGACCGGAATCAAGCATCCAAGGACCAGTTTCTGGCTATCAGCCTTCACCAGCCTGGATAGCTTGACTCCAGTGGTGTGGAGAGCATGGGAATCACGTCTGAGCATACCCATCCCACTCGGGGTGACAAATGCAAAAACAACAATTGATGGACAGAATGCAGAGCAATGTCATACATTCACCCCAGTACAGAGATCTGGGCCTAAATCCATCGTTTTTTTGCACTCCACACCACCCCAGGTCAGACAGCGCCATATGCAAATCAGCCTTGACCCTGTGCCTCATGGGAACAGTCCAGCCCGAACTGCCAAGCCTTGTCTTTCCTGGACCGGAATCAAGCATCCAAGGACCGGTTTCTGGCTATCAGCCTTCATCAGCCTGGATAGCTTGACTCCAGTGGTGTGGAGAGCATGGGACTCACGTCTGAGCATACCCATCCCACTCGGGGTGAAAAATGCAAAAACAACAATTGATGGACAGAATGCAGAGCAATGTCATACATTCACCCCAGTACAGAGATCTGGGCCTAAATCCATCGTTTTTTTGCACTCCACAAGACCCCAGGTCAGACATGGCCATATGCAAATCAGCCTTGACCCTGTGCCTCATGGGAACAGTCCAGCCCGAACTGCCAAGGCATGTCTTTCCTGGACCGGAATCAAGCATCCAAGGACCAGTTTCTGGCTATCAGCCTTCATCAGCCTGGATAGCTTGACTCCAGTGGTGTGGAGAGCATGGGACTCACGTCTGAGCATACCCATCCCACTCGGGGTGACAAATGCAAAAACAACAATTGATGGACAGAATGCAGAGCAATGTCATACATTCACCCCAGTACAGAGATCTGGGCCTAAATCCATCGTTTTTTTGCACTCCACACCTCCCCAGGTCAGACATGGCCATATTCAAATCAGCCTTGACCCTGTCCCTCATGGGAACAGTCCAGCCCGAACTGCCAAGGCATGTCTTTCCTGGACCGGAATCAAGCATCCAAGGACCAGTTTCTGGCTATCAGCCTTCACCAGCCTGGATAGCTTGACTCCAGTGGTGTGGAGAGCATGGGAATCACGTCTGAGCATACCCATCCCACTCGGGGTGACAAATGCAAAAACAACAATTGATGGACAGAATGCAGAGCAATGTCATACATTCACCCCAGTACAGAGATCTGGGCCTAAATCCATCGTTTTTTTTGCACTCCACACCACCCCAGGTCAGACATGGCCATATGCAAATCAGCCTTGACCCTGTGCCTCATGGGAACAGTCCAGCCCGAACTGCCAAGCCATGTCTTTCCTGGACCGGAATCAAGCATCCAAGGACCGGTTTCTGGCTATCAGCCTTCATCAGCCTGGATAGCTTGACTCCAGTGGTGTGGAGAGCATGGGACTCACGTCTGAGCATACCCATCCCACTCGGGGTGAAAAATGCAAAAACAACAATTGATGGACAGAATGCAGAGCAATGTCATACATTCACCCCAGTACAGAGATCTGGGCCTAAATCCATCGTTTTTTTGCACTCCACTAGACCCCAGGTCAGACATGGCCATATGCAAATCAGCCTTGACCCTGTGTCTCATGGGAACAGTCCATCCCGAACTGCCAAGGCATGTCTTTCCTGGACCGGAATCAAGCATCCAAGGACCAGTTTCTGGCTATCAGCCTTCATCAGCCTGGATAGCTTGACTCCAGTGGCGTGGAGAGCATGGGACTCACGTCTGAGCATACCCATCCCACTCGGGGTGACAAATGCAAAAACAATAATTGATGGACAGAATGCAGAGCAATGTCATACATTCACCCCAGTACAGAGATCTGGGCCTAAATCCATCGTTTTTTTGCACACCACACCTCCCCAGGTCAGACATGACAATATGCAAATCAGCCTTGACCCTGTGCCTCATGGGAACAGTCCAGCCGAACTGCCAAGCCATGTCTTTCCTGGACCGGAATCAAGCATCCAAGGACCGGTTTCTGGCTATCAGCCTTCATCAGCCTGGATAGCTTGACTCCAGTGGTGTGGAGAGCATGGGACTCACGTCTGAGCATACCCATCCCACTCGGGGTGACAAATGCAAAAACAACAATTGATGGACAGAATGCAGAGCAATGTCATACATTCACCCCAGTACAGAGATCTGGGCCTAAATCCATCCTTTTTTTGCACTCCACACCACCCCAGGTCAGACATGACAATATGCAAATCAGCCTTGACCCTGTGCCTCATGGGAACAGTCCAGCCGAACTGCCAAGCCATGTCTTTCCTGGACCGGAATCAAGCATCCAAGGACCGGTTTCTGGCTATCAACCTTCATCAGCCTGGATAGCTTGACTCCAGTGGTGTGGAGAGCATGGGACTCACGTCTGAGCATACCCATCCCACTCGGGGTGACAAATGCAAAAACAACAATTGATTGACAGAATGCAGAGAAATGTCATACATTCACCCCAGTACAGAGATCTGGGCCTAAATCCATCGTTTTTTTGCACCCCACACCACCCCAGGTCAGACATGGCCATATGCAAATCAGCCTTGACCCTGTGCCTCATGGGAAGAGTCCAGCCCGAACTGCCAAGCCATGTCTTTCCTGGACCGGAATCAAGCATCCAAGGACCGGTTTCTGGCTATCAGCCTTCATCAGCCTGGATAGCTTGACTACAGTGGTGTGGAGAGCATGGGACTCACGTCTGAGCATACCCATCCCACTCGGGGTGACAAATGCAAAAACAACAATTGATGGACAGAATGCAGAGCAATGTCATACATTCACCGCAGTACAGAGATCTGGGCCTAAATCCATCGTTTTTTTGCACTCCACACCACCCCAGGTCAGACATGGCCATATGCAAATCAGCCTTGACCCTGTGCCTCATGGGAACAGTCCAGCCCGAACTGCCAAGCCGTGTATTTCCTGGACCGGAATCAAGCATCCAAGGACCGGTTTCTGGCTATCAGCCTTCATCAGCCTGGAAATCTTGAATCCAGTGGTGTGGAGAGCATGGGACTCACGTCTGAGCATACCCATCCCACTCGGGGTGACAAATGCAAAAACTACAATTGATGGACAGAATGCAGAGCAATGTCATACATTCACCCCAGTACAGAGATCTGGGCCTAAATCCATTGTTTTTTTGCACTCCACACCACCCCAGGTCAGACATGGCCATATGCAAATCAGCCTTGACCCTGTCCCTCATGGGAACAGTCCAGCCCGAACTGCCAAGGCATGTCTTTCCTGGACCGGAATCAAGCATCCAAGGACCAGTTTCTGGCTATCAGCCTTCACCAGCCTGGATAGCTTGACTCCAGTGGTGTGGAGAGCATGGGAATCACGTCTGAGCATACCCATCCCACTCGGGGTGACAAATGCAAAAACAACAATTGATGGACAGAATGCAGAGCAATGTCATACATTCACCCCAGTACAGAGATCTGGGCCTAAATCCATCGTTTTTTTGCACTCCACACCACCCCAGGTCAGACATGGCGATATGCAAATCAGCCTTGACCCTGTGCCTCATGGGAACAGTCCAGCCCGAACTGCCAAGCCATGTCTTTCCTGGACCGGAATCAAGCATCCAAGGACCGGTTTCTGGCTATCAGCCTTCATCAGCCTGGATAGCTTGACTCCAGTGGTGTGGAGAGCATGGGACTCACGTCTGAGCATACCCATCCCACTCGGGGTGAAAAATGCAAAATCAACAATTGATGGACAGAATGCAGAGCAATGTCATACATTCACCCCAGTACAGAGATCTGGGCCTAAATCCATCGTTTTTTTGCACTCCACAAGACCCCAGGTCAGACATGGCCATATGCAAATCAGCCTTGACCCTGTGCCTCATGGGAACAGTCCAGCCCGAACTGCCAAGGCATGTCTTTCCTGGACCGGAATCAAGCATCCAAGGACCAGTTTCTGGCTATCAGCCTTCATCAGCCTGGATAGCTTGACTCCAGTGGTGTGGAGAGCATGGGACTCACGTCTGAGCATACCCATCCCACTCGGGGTGACAAATGCAAAAACAACAATTGATGGACAGAATGCAGAGCAATGTCATACATTCACCCCAGTACAGAGATCTGGGCCTAAATCCATCGTTTTTTTGCACTCCACACCTCCCCAGGTCAGACATGACAATATGCAAATCAGCCTTGACCCTGTGCCTCATGGGAACAGTCCAGTCGAACTGCCAAGCCATGTCTTTCCTGGACCGGAATCAAGCATCCAAGGACCGGTTTCTGGCTATCAGCCTTCATCAGCCTGGATAGCTTGACTCCAGTGGTGTGGAGAGCATGGGACTCACGTCTGAGCATACCCATCCCACTCGGGGTGACAAATGCAAAAACAACAATTGATGGACAGAATGCAGAGAAATGTCATACATTCACCCCAGTACAGAGATCTGGGCCTAAATCCATCGTTTTTTTGCACTCCACACCACCCCAGGTCAGACATGGCCATATGCAAATCAGCCTTGACCCTGTGCCTCATGGGAAGAGTCCAGCCCGAACTGCCAAGCCATGTCTTTCCTGGACCGGAATCAAGCATCCAAGGACCGGTTTCTGGCTATCAGCCTTCATCAGCCTGGATAGCTTGACTCCAGTGGTGTGGAGAGCATGGGACTCACGTCTGAGCATACCCATCCCACTCGGGGTGACAAATGCAAAAACAACAATTGATGGACAGAATGCAGAGCAATGTCATACATTCACCCCAGTACAGAGATCTGGGCCTAAATCCATCGTTTTTTTGCACTCCACACCACCCCAGGTCAGACATGGCCATATGCAAATCAGCCTTGACCCTGTGCCTCATGGGAAGAGTCCAGCCCGAACTGCCAAGCCATGTCTTTCCTGGACCGGAATCAAGCATCCAAGGACCGGTTTCTGGCTATCAGCCTTCATCAGCCTGGATAGCTTGACTCCAGTGGTGTGGAGAGCATGGGACTCACGTCTGAGCATACCCATCCCACTCGGGGTGACAAATGCAAAAACAACAATTGATGGACAGAATGCAGAGCAATGTCATACATTCACCCCAGTACAGAGATCTGGGCCTAAATCCATCGTTGTTTTGCACTCCACACCACCCCAGGTCAGACATGGCCATATGCAAATCAGCCTTGACCCTGTGCCTCATGGGAACAGTCCAGCCCGAACTGCCAAGCCATGTATTTCCTGGACCGGAATCAAGCATCCAAGGACCGGTTTCTGGCTATCAGCCTTCATCAGCCTGGAAATCTTGAATCCAGTGGTGTGGAGAGCATGGGACTCACGTCTGAGCATACCCATCCCACTCGGGGTGACAAATGCAAAAACTACAATTGATGGACAGAATGCAGAGCAATGTCATACATTCACCCCAGTACAGAGATCTGGGCCTAAATCCATTGTTTTTTTGCACTCCACACCACCCCAGGCCAGACATGGCCATATGCAAATCAGCCTTGACCCTGTCCCTCATGGGAACAGTCCAGCCCGAACTGCCAAGGCATGTCTTTCCTGGACCGGAATCAAGCATCCAAGGACCAGTTTCTGGCTATCAGCCTTCACCAGCCTGGATAGCTTGACTCCAGTGGTGTGGAGAGCATGGGAATCACGTCTGAGCATACCCATCCCACTCGGGGTGACAAATGCAAAAACAACAATTGATGGACAGAATGCAGAGCAATGTCATACATTCACCCCAGTACAGAGATCTGGGCCTAAATCCATCGTTTTTTTGCACTCCACACCACCCCAGGTCAGACATGGCCATATGCAAATCAGCCTTGACCCTGTGCCTCATGGGAACAGTCCAGCCCGAACTGCCAAGCCATGTCTTTCCTGGACCGGAATCAAGCATCCAAGGACCGGTTTCTGGCTATCAGCCTTCATCAGCCTGGATAGCTTGACTCCAGTGGTGTGGAGAGCATGGGACTCACGTCTGAGCATACCCATCCCACTCGGGGTGAAAAATGCAAAAACAACAATTGATGGACAGAATGCAGAGCAATGTCATACATTCACCCCAGTACAGAGATCTGGGCCTAAATCCATCGTTTTTTTGCACTCCACAAGACCCCAGGTCAGACATGGCCATATGCAAATCAGCCTTGACCCTGTGCCTCATGGGAACAGTCCAGCCCGAACTGCCAAGGCATGTCTTTCCTGGACCGGAATCAAGCATCCAAGGACCAGTTTCTGGCTATCAGCCTTCATCAGCCTGGATAGCTTGACTCCAGTGGTGTGGAGAGCATGGGACTCACGTCTGAGCATACCCATCCCACTCGGGGTGACAAATGCAAAAACAACAATTGATGGACAGAATGCAGAGCAATGTCATACATTCACCCCAGTACAGAGATCTGGGCCTAAATCCATCGTTTTTTTGCACTCCACACCTCCCCAGGTCAGACATGACAATATGCAAATCAGCCTTGACCCTGTGCCTCATGGGAACAGTCCAGTCGAACTGCCAAGCCATGTCTTTCCTGGACCGGAATCAAGCATCCAAGGACCGGTTTCTGGCTATCAGCCTTCATCAGCCTGGATAGCTTGACTCCAGTGGTGTGGAGAGCATGGGACTCACGTCTGAGCATACCCATCCCACTCGGGGTGACACATGCAAAAACAACAATTGATGGACAGAATGCAGAGAAATGTCATACATTCACCCCAGTACAGAGATCTGGGCCTAAATCCATCGTTTTTTTGCACTCCACACCACCCCAGGTCAGACATGGCCATATGCAAATCAGCCTTGACCCTGTGCCTCATGGGAAGAGTCCAGCCCGAACTGCCAAGCCATGTCTTTCCTGGACCGGAATCAAGCATCCAAGGACCGGTTTCTGGCTATCAGCCTTCATCAGCCTGGATAGCTTGACTCCAGTGGTGTGGAGAGCATGGGACTCACGTCTGAGCATACCCATCCCACTCGGGGTGACAAATGCAAAAACAACAATTGATGGACAGAATGCAGAGCAATGTCATACATTCACCCCAGTACAGAGATCTGGGCCTAAATCCATCGTTTTTTTGCACTCCACACCACCCCAGGTCAGACATGGCCATATGCAAATCAGCCTTGACCCTGTGCCTCATGGGAACAGTCCAGCCCGAACTGCCAAGCCATGTCTTTCCTGGACCGGAATCAAGCATCCAAGGACCGGTTTCTGGCTATCAGCCTTCATCAGCCTGGAAATCTTGAATCCAGTGGTGTGGAGAGCATGGGACTCACGTCTGAGCATACCCATCCCACTCGGGGTGACAAATGCAAAAACTACAATTGATGGACAGAATGCAGAGCAATGTCATACATTCACCCCAGTACAGAGATCTGGGCCTAAATCCATTGTTTTTTTGCACTCCACACCACCCCAGGTCAGACATGGCCATATGCAAATCAGCCTTGACCCTGTCCCTCATGGGAACAGTCCAGCCCGAACTGCCAAGGCATGTCTTTCCTGGACCGGAATCAAGCATCCAAGGACCAGTTTCTGGCTATCAGCCTTCACCAGCCTGGATAGCTTGACTCCAGTGGTGTGGAGAGTATGGGAATCACGTCTGAGCATACCCATCCCACTCGGGGTGACAAATGCAAAAACAACAATTGATGGACAGAATGCAGAGCAATGTCATACATTCACCCCAGTACAGAGATCTGGGCCTAAATCCATCGTTTTTTTGCACTCCACACCACCCCAGGTCAGACATGGCCATATGCAAATCAGCCTTGACCCTGTGCCTCATGGGAACAGTCCAGCCCGAACTGCCAAGCCATGTCTTTCCTGGACCGGAATCAAGCATCCAAGGACCGGTTTCTGGCTATCAGCCTTCATCAGCCTGGATAGCTTGACTCCAGTGGTGTGGAGAGCATGGGACTCACGTCTGAGCATACCTATCCCACTCGGGGTGAAAAATGCAAAAACAACAATTGATGGACAGAATGCAGAGCAATGTCATACATTCACCCCAGTACAGAGATCTGGGCCTAAATCCATTGTAGTTTTTGCAATCCACACCACCCCAGGTCAGACATGGCCATATGCAAATCAGCCTTGACCCTGTGCCTCATGGGAACAGTCCAGCCCGAACTGCCAAGCCATGTATTTCCTGGACCGGAATCAAGCATCCAAGGACCGGTTTCTGGCTATCAGCCTTCATCAGCCTGGAAAGCTTGAATCCAGTGGTGTGGAGAGCATGGGACTCACGTCTGAGCATACCCATCCCACTCGGGGTGACAAATGCAAAAACAACAATTGATGGACAGAATGCAGAGCAATGTCATACAGTCACCCCAGTACAGAGATCTGGGACTAAATCCATCGTTTTTTTGCACTCCACACCACCCCATGTCAGACATGGCCATATGCAAATCAGCCTTGACCCTGTGCCTCATGGGAACAGTCCAGCCCGAACTGCCAAGCCATGTCTTTCCTGGACCGGAATCAAGCATCCAAGGACCGGTTTCTAGCTATCAGCCTTCATCAGCCTGGATAGCTTGACTCCAGTGGTGTGGAGAGCATGGGACTCACGTCTGAGCATACCCATCCCACTCGGGGTGAAAAATGCAAAAACAATTGATGGACAGAATGCAGAGCAATGTCATACATTCACCCCAGTACAGAGATCTGGGCCTAAATCCATTGTAGTTTTTGCAATCCACACCACCCCAGGTCAGACATGGCCATATGCAAATCAGCCTTGACCCTGTGCCTCATGGGAACAGTCCAGCCCGAACTGCCAAGCCATGTATTTCCTGGACCGGAATCAAGCATCCAAGGACCGGTTTCTGGCTATCAGCCTTCATCAGCCTGCAAAGCTTGAATCCAGTGGTGTGGAGAGCATGGGACTCACGTCTGAGCATACCTATCCCACTCGGGGTGAAAAATGCAAAAACAACAATTGATGGACAGAATGCAGAGCAATGTCATACATTCACCCCAGTACAGAGATCTGGGCCTAAATCCATTGTAGTTTTTGCAATCCACACCACCCCAGGTCAGACATGGCCATATGCAAATCAGCCTTGACCCTGTGCCTCATGGGAACAGTCCAGCCCGAACTGCCAAGCCATGTATTTCCTGGACCGGAATCAAGCATCCAAGGACCGGTTTCTGGCTATCAGCCTTCATCAGCCTGGAAAGCTTGAATCCAGTGGTGTGGAGAGCATGGGACTCACGTCTGAGCATACCCATCCCACTCGGGGTGACAAATGCAAAAACAACAATTGATGGACAGAATGCAGAGCAATGTCATACAGTCACCCCAGTACAGAGATCTGGGACTAAATCCATCGTTTTTTTGCACTCCACACCACCCCATGTCAGACATGGCCATATGCAAATCAGCCTTGACCCTGTGCCTCATGGGAACAGTCCAGCCCGAACTGCCAAGCCATGTCTTTCCTGGACCGGAATCAAGCATCCAAGGACCGGTTTCTAGCTATCAGCCTTCATCAGCCTGGATAGCTTGACTCCAGTGGTGTGGAGAGCATGGGACTCACGTCTGAGCATACCCATCCCACTCGGGGTGAAAAATGCAAAAACAATTGATGGACAGAATGCAGAGCAATGTCATACATTCACCCCAGTACAGAGATCTGGGCCTAAATCCATTGTAGTTTTTGCAATCCACACCACCCCAGGTCAGACATGGCCATATGCAAATCAGCCTTGACCCTGTGCCTCATGGGAACAGTCCAGCCCGAACTGCCAAGCCATGTATTTCCTGGACCGGAATCAAGCATCCAAGGACCGGTTTCTGGCTATCAGCCTTCATCAGCCTGCAAAGCTTGAATCCAGTGGTGTGGAGAGCATGGGACTCACGTCTGAGCATACCCATCCCACTCGGGGTGACAAATGCAAAAACAACAATTGATGGACAGAATGCAGAGCAATGTCATACATTCACCCCAGTACAGAGATCTTGGCTTAAATCCATCGTTTTTTTGCACTCCACACCACCCCATGTCAGACATGGCCATATGCAAATCAGCCTTGACCCTGTGCCTCATGGGAACAGTCCAGCCCGAACTGCCAAGCATTGTCTTTCCTGGACCGGAATCAAGCATCCAAGGAACGGTTTCTGGCTATCAGCCTTCATCAGCTTGGATAGCTTGACTCCAGTGGTGTGGAGAGCATGGGACTCACGTCTGAGCATACCCATCCCACTCGGGGTGACAAATGCAAAAACAACAATTGATGGACAGAATGCAGAGCAATGTCATACATTCACCCCAGTACAGAGATCTGGGCCTAAATCCATCGTTTTTTTGCACTCCACACCACCCCAGGTCAGACATGGCCATATGCAAATCAGCCTTGACCCTGTGCCTCATGGGAACAGTCCAGCCCGAACTGCCAAGGCATGTCTTTCCTGGACCGGAATCAAGCATCCAAGGACCAGTTTCTGGCTATCAGCCTTCATCAGCCTGGATAGCTTGACTCCAGTGGTGTGGAGAGCATGGGACTCACGTCTGAGCATACCCATCCCACTCGGGGTGACAAATGCAAAAACAACAATTTATGGACAGAATGCAGAGCAATGTCATACATTCACCCCAGTACAGAGATCTGGGCCTAAATCCATCATTTTTTTGCACTCCACACCACCCCAGGTCAGACATGACAATATGCAAATCAGCCTTGACCCTGTGCCTCATGGGAACAGTCCAGCCCGAACTGCCAAGCCATGACCTTCCTGGACCGGAATCAAGCATCCAAGGACCGTTTTCTGGCTATCAGTCTTCATCAGCTTGGATAGCTTGACTCGAGTGGTGTGGAGAGCAGGGGACTCACGTCTGAGCATACCCATCCCACTCGGGGTGACAAATGCAAAAACAACAATTGATGGACAGAATGCAGAGCAATGTCATACATTCACCCCAGTACAGAGATCTGGGCCTAAATCCATCGTTTTTTTGCACTCCACACCACCCCAGGTCAGACATGGCCATATGCAAATCAGCCTTGACCCTGTGCCTCATGGGAACAGTCCAGCCCGAACTGCCAAGGCATGTCTTTCCTGGACCGGAATCAAGCATCCAAGTACCAGTTTCTGGCTATCAGCCTTCATCAGCCTGGATAGCTTGACTCCAGTGGTGTGGAGAGCATGGGACTCACGTCTGAGCATACCCATCCCACTCGGGGTGACAAATGCAAAAACAACAATTGATGGACAGAATGCAGAGCAATGTCATACATTCACCCCAGTACAGAGATCTGGGCCTAAATCCATCGTTTTTTTGCACTCCACACCACCCCAGGTCAGACATGACAATATGCAAATCAGCCTTGACCCTGTGCCTCATGGGAACAATCCAGCCGAACTGCCAAGCCATGTCTTTCCTGGACCGGAATCAAGCATCCAAGGACCGGTTTCTGGCTATCAGCCTTCATCAGCCTGGATAGCTTGACTCCAGTGGTGTGGAGAGCATGGGACTCACGTCTGAGCATACCCATCCCACTCGGGGTGACAAATGCAAAAACAACAATTGATGGACAGAATGCAGAGCAATGTCATACATTCACCCCGGTACAGAGATCTGGGCCTAAATCCATCGTTTTTTTGCACTCCACACCACCCCAGGTCAGACATGGCCATATGCAAATCAGCCTTGACCCTGTGCCTCATGGGAAGAGTCCAGCCCGAACTGCCAAGCCATGTCTTTCCTGGACCGGAATCAAGCATCCAAGGACCGGTTTCTGGCTATCAGCCTTCATCAGCCTGGATAGCTTGACTCCAGTGGTGTGGAGAGCATGGGACTCACGTCTGAGCATACCCATCCCACTCGGGGTGACAAATGCAAAAACAACAATTGATGGACAGAATGCAGAGCAATGTCATACATTCACCCCAGTACAGAGATCTGGGCCTAAATCCATCGTTTTTTTGCACTCCACACCACCCCAGGTCAGACATGGCCATATGCAAATCAGCCTTGACCCTGTGCCTCATGCGAACAGTCCAGCCCGAACTGCCAAGCCATGTCTTTCCTGGACCGGAATCAAGCATCCAAGGACCGGTTTCTGGCTATCAGCCTTCATCAGCCTGGAAATCTTGAATCCAGTGGTGTGGAGAGCATGGGACTCACGTCTGAGCATACCCATCCCACTCGGGGTGACAAGTGCAAAAACGACAATTGATGGACAGAATGCAGAGCAATGTCATACATTCACCCCAGTACAGAGATCTGGGCCTAAATCCATTGTTTTGTTGCACTCCACACCACCCCAGGTCAGACATGGCCATATGCAAATCAGCCTTGACCCTGTCCCTCATGGGAACAGTCCAGCCCGAACTGCCAAGGCATGTCTTTCCTGGACCGGAATCAAGCATCCAAGGACCAGTTTCTGGCTATCAGCCTTCACCAGCCTGGATAGCTTGACTCCAGTGGTGTGGAGAGCATGGGACTCACGTCTGAGCATACCCATCCCACTCGAGGTGACAAATGCAAAAACAACAATTGATGGACAGAATGCAGAGCAATGTCATACATTCACCCCAGTACAGAGATCTGGGCCTAAATCCATCGTTTTTTTGCACTCCACACCACCCCAGGTCAGACATGGCCATATGCAAATCAGCCTTGACCCTGTGCCTCATGGGAAGAGTCCAGCCCGAACTGCCAAGCCATGTCTTTCCTGGACCGGAATCAAGCATCCAAGGACTGGTTTCTGGCTATGAGCCTTCATCAGCCTGGATAGCTTGACTCCAGTGGTGTGGCGAGCATGGGACTCACGTCTGAGCATACCCATCCCACTCGGGGTGACAAATGCAAAAACAACAATTGATGGACAGAATGCAGAGCAATGTCATACATTTACCCCAGTACAGAGATCTGGGCCTAAATCCATCGTTTTTTTGCACTCCACACCACCCCAGGTCAGACATGGCCATATGAAAATCAGCCTTGACCCTGTGCCTCATGGGAACAGTCCAGCCCGAACTGCAAGCCATGTCTTTCCTGGACCGGAATCAAGCATCCAAGGACCGGTTTCTGGCTATCAGCCTTCATCAGCCTGGATAGCTTGACTCCAGTGGTGTGGAGAGCATGGGAGTCACGTCTGAGCATACCCATCCCACTCGGGGTGACAAATGCAAAAACAACAATTGATGGACAGAATGCAGAGCAATGTCATACATTCACCCCAGTACAGAGATCTGGGCCTAAATCCATCGTTTTTTTGCACTCCACACCACCCCAGGTCAGACATGGCCATATGCAAATCAGCCTTGACCCTGTGCCTCATGCAAACAGTCCAGCCCGAACTGCCAAGCCATGTCTTTCCTGGACCGGAATCAAGCATCCAAGGACCGGTTTCTGGCTATCAGCCTTCATCAGCCTGGAAATCTTGAATCCAGTGGTGTGGAGAGCATGGGACTCACGTCTGAGCATACCCATCCCACTCGGGGTGACAAGTGCAAAAACGACAATTGATGGACAGAATGCAGAGCAATGTCATACATTCACCCCAGTACAGAGATCTGGGCCTAAATCCATTGTTTTGTTGCACTCCACAACACCCCAGGTCAGACATGGCCATATGCAAATCAGCCTTGACCCTGTCCCTCATGGGAACAGTCCAGCCCGAACTGCCAAGGCATGTCTTTCCTGGACCGGAATCAAGCATCCAAGGACCAGTTTCTGGCTATCAGCCTTCACCAGCCTGGATAGCTTGACTCCAGTGGTGTGGAGAGCATGGGACTCACGTCTGAGCATACCCATCCCACTCGAGGTGACAAATGCAAAAACAACAATTGATGGACAGAATGCAGAGCAATGTCATACATTCACCCCAGTACAGAGATCTGGGCCTAAATCCATCGTTTTTTTGCACTCCACACCACCCCAGGTCAGACATGGCCATATGCAAATCAGCCTTGACCCTGTGCCTCATGGGAACAGTCCAGCCCGAACTGCCAAGCCATGTCTTTCCTGGACCGGAATCAAGCATCCAAGGACCGGTTTCTGGCTATCAGCCTTCATCAGCCTGGATAGCTTGACTCCAGTGGTGTGGAGAGCATGGGACTCACGTCTGAGCATACCCATCCCACTCGGGGTGACAAATGCAAAAACAACAATTGATGGACAGAATGCAGAGCAATGTCATACATTCACCCCAGTACAGAGATCTGGGCCTAAATCCATCTTTTTTTGCACTCCACACCACCCCAGGTCAGACATGGCCATATGCAAATCAGCCTTGACCCTGTGCCTCATGGGAACAGTCCAGCCCAAACTGCCAAGCCATGTCTTTCCTGGACCGGAATCAAGCATCCAAGCGCCGGTTTCTGGCTATCAGCCTTCATCAGCCTGGATAGCTTGACTCCAGTGGTGTGGAGAGCATGGGACTCACGTCTGAGCATACCCATCCCACTCGGGGTGACAAATGCAAAAACAACAATTGATGGACAGAATGCAGAGCAATGTCATACATTCACCCCAGTACAGAGATCTGGGCCTAAATCCATCGTTTTTTTGCACTCCACACCACCCCAGGTCAGACATGGCCATATGCAAATCAGCCTTGACCCTGTGCCTCATGGGAACAGTCCAGCCCGAACTGCCAAGCCATGTCTTTCCTGGACCGGAATCAAGCATCCAAGGACCGGTTTCTGGCTATCAGCCTGGATAGCTTGACTCCAGTGGTGTGGAGAGCATGGGACTCACGTCTGAGCATACCCATCCCACTCGGGGTGACAAATGCAAAAACAAAAATTGATGGACAGAATGCAGAGCAATGTCATACATTCACCCCAGTACAGAGATCTGGGCCTAAATCTGTCGTTTTTTTGCACTCCACACCACCCCAGGTCAGACATGGCCATATGCAAATCAGCCTTGACCCTGTGCCTCATGGGAACAGTCCAGCCCGAACTGCCAAGCCATGTCTTCCCTGGACCGGAATCAAGCATCCAAGGACCGGTTTCTGGCTATCAGCCTTCATCAGCCTGGATAGCTTGACTCCAGTGGTGTGGAGAGCATGGGACTCATGTTTAAGCATACACATCCCACTCGGGGTGACAATTGAAAAAACAACAATTGATGGACAGAATGCAGAGCAATGTCATACATTCACCCCAGTACAGAGATCTGGGCCTAAATCCATCTTTTTTTGCACTCCACACCACCCCAGGTCAGACATGGCCATATGCAAATAAGCCTTGACCCTGTGCCTCATGGGAACTGTCCAGCCCGAACTGCCAAGCCATGTCTTTCCTGCACCGGAATCAAGCATCCAAGCGCCGGTTTCTGGCTATCAGCCTTCATCAGCCTGGATAGCTTGACTCCAGTGGTGTGGAGAGCATGGGACTCACGTCTGAGCATACCCATCCCACTCGGGGTGACAAATGCAAAAACAACAATTGATGGACAGAATGCAGAGCAATGTCATACATTCACCCCAGTACAGAAATCTGGGCCTAAATCCATCGTTTTTTTGCACTCCACACCACCCCAGGTCAGGCATGGCCATATGCAAATCAGCCTTGACCCTGTGCCTCATGGGAACAGTCCAGCCCGAATTGCCAAGCCATGTCTTTCCTGGACCGGAATCAAGCATCCAAGGACCGGTTTCTGGCTATCAGCCTTCGTCAGCCTGGATAGCTTGACTCCAGTGGTGTGGAGAGCATGGCACTCACATCTGAGCATACCCATCCCACTCGGGGTGACAAATGCAAAAACAACAATTGATGGACAGAATGCAGAGCAATGTCATACATTCACCCCAGTACAGAGATCTGGGCCTAAATCCATCGTTTTTTTGCACTCCACACCACCCCAGCTCAGACATGGCCATATGCAAATCAGCCTTGACCCTGTGCCTCATGGGAAGAGTCCAGCCCGAACTGCCAAGCCATGTCTTTCCTGAACCGGAATCAAGCATCCAAGGCCCGGTTTCTGGCTATGAGCCTTCATCAGCCTGGATAGCTTGACTCCAGTGGTGTGGCGAGCATGGGACTCACGTCTGAGCATACCCATCCCACTCGGGGTGACAAATGCAAAAACAACAATTGATGGACAGAATGCAGAGCAATGTCATACATTTACCCCAGTACAGAGATCTGGGCCTAAATCCATCGTTTTTTTGCACTCCACACCACCCCAGGTCAGACATGGCCATATGCAAATCAGCCTTGACCCTGTGCCTCATGGGAACAGTCCAGCCCGAACTGCCAAGCCATGTCTTTCCTGGACCGGAATCAAGCATCCAAGGACCGGTTTCTGGCTATCAGCCTTCATCAGCCTGGATAGCTTGACTCCAGTGGTGTGGAGAGCATGGGACTCACGTCTGAGCATACCCATCCCACTCGGGGTGACAAATGCAAAAACAACAATTGATGGACAGAATGCAGAGCAATGTCATACATTCACCCCAGTACAGAGATCTGGGCCTAAATCCATCTTTTTTTGCACTCCACACCACCCCAGGTCAGACATGGCCATATGCAAATCAGCCTTGACCCTGTGCCTCATGGGAACAGTCCAGCCCAAACTGCCAAGCCATGTCTTTCCTGGACCGGAATCAAGCATCCAAGCGCCGGTTTCTGGCTATCAGCCTTCATCAGCCTGGATAGCTTGACTCCAGTGGTGTGGAGAGCATGGGACTCACGTCTGAGCATACCCATCCCACTCGGGGTGACAAATGCAAAAACAACAATTGATGGACAGAATGCAGAGCAATGTCATACATTCACCCCAGTACAGAGATCTGGGCCTAAATCCATCGTTTTTTTGCACTCCACACCACCCCAGGTCAGACATGGCCATATGCAAATCAGCCTTGACCCTGTGCCTCATGGGAACAGTCCAGCCCGAACTGCCAAGCCATGTCTTTCCTGGACCGGAATCAAGCATCCAAGGACCGGTTTCTGGCTATCAGCCTGGATAGCTTGACTCCAGTGGTGTGGAGAGCATGGGACTCACGTCTGAGCATACCCATCCCACTCGGGGTGACAAATGCAAAAACAAAAATTGATGGACAGAATGCAGAGCAATGTCATACATTCACCCCAGTACAGAGATCTGGGCCTAAATCTGTCGTTTTTTTGCACTCCACACTACCCCAGGTCAGACATGGCCATATGCAAATCAGCCTTGACCCTGTGCCTCATGGGAACAGTCCAGCCCGAACTGCCAAGCCATGTCTTCCCTGGACCGGAATCAAGCATCCAAGGACCGGTTTCTGGCTATCAGCCTTCATCAGCCTAGATAGCTTGACTCCAGTGGTGTGGAGAGCATGGGACTCACGTCTGAGCATACCCATCCCACTCGGGGTGACAAATGCAAAAACAACAATTGATGGACAGAATGCAGAGCAATGTCATACATTCACCCCAGTACAGAGATCTGGGCCTAAATCCATCTTTTTTTGCACTCCACACCACCCAAGGTCAGACATGGCCATATGCAAATAAGCCTTGACCCTGTGCCTCATGGGAACTGTCCAGCCCGAACTGCCAAGCCATGTCTTTCCTGGACCGGAATCAAGCATCCAAGCGCCGGTTTCTGGCTATCAGCCTTCATCAGCCTGGATAGCTTGACTCCAGTGGTGTGGAGAGCATGGGACTCACGTCTGAGCATACCCATCCCACTCGGGGTGACAAATGCAAAAACAACAATTGATGGACAGAATGCAGAGCAATGTCATACATTCACCCCAGTACAGAGATCTGGGCCTAAATCCATCGTTTTTTTGCACTCCACACCACCCCAGGTCAGACATGGCCATATGCAAATCAGCCTTGACCCTGTGCCTCATGGGAACAGTCCAGCCCGAACTGCCAAGCCATGTCTTTCCTGGACCGGAATCAAGCATCCAAGGACCGGTTTCTGGCTATCAGCCTTCGTCAGCCTGGATAGCTTGACTCCAGTGGTGTGGAGAGCATGGCACTCACATCTGAGCATACCCATCCCACTCGGGGTGACAAATGCAAAAACAACAATTGATGGACAGAATGCAGAGCAATGTCATACATTCACCCCAGTACAGAGATCTGGGCCTAAATCCATCGTTTTTTTGCACTCCACACCACCCCAGCTCAGACATGGCCATATGCAAATCAGCCTTGACCCTGTGCCTCATGGGAAGAGTCCAGCCCGAACTGCCAAGCCATGTCTTTCCTGGACCGGAATCAAGCATCCAAGGCCCGGTTTCTGGCTATGAGCCTTCATCAGCCTGGATAGCTTGACTCCAGTGGTGTGGAGAGCATGGGACTCACGTCTGAGCATACCCATCCCACTCGGGGTGACAAATGCAAAAACAACAATTGATGGACAGAATGCAGAGCAATGTCATACATTCACCCCAGTACAGAGATCTGGGCCTAAATCCATCGTTTTTTTGCACTCCACACCACCCCAGGTCAGACATGGCCATATGAAAATCAGCCTTGACCCTGTGCCTCATGGGAACAGTCCAGCCCGAACTGCAAGCCATGTCTTTCCTGGACCGGAATCAAGCATCCAAGGACCGGTTTCTGGCTATCAGCCTTCATCAGCCTGGATAGCTTGACTCCAGTGGTGTGGAGAGCATGGGATTTACGTCTGAGCATACCCATCCCACTCGAGGTGACAAATGCAAAAACAACAATTGATGGACAGAATGCAGAGCAATGTCATACATTCACCCCAGTACAGAGATCTGGGCCTAAATCCATCGTTTTTTTGCACTCCACACCACCCCAGGTCAGACATGGCCATATGCAAATCAGCCTTGACCCTGTGCCTCATGGGAACAGTCCAGCCCGAACTGCCAAGCCATGTCTTTCCTGGACCGGAATCAAGCATCCAAGGACCGGTTTCTGGCTATCAGCCTTCATCAGCCTGGATAGCTTGACTCCAGTGGTGTGGAGAGCATGGGACTCACGTCTGAGCATACCCATCCCACTCGGGGTGACAAATGCAAAAAGAACAATTGATGGACAGAATGCAGAGCAATGTCATACATTCACCCCAGTACAGAGATCTGGGCCTAAATCCATCGTTTTTTTGCACTCCACACCACCCCAGGTCAGACATGGCCATATGCAAATCAGCCTTGACCCTGTGCCTCATGGGAACAGTCCAGCCCGAACTGCCAAGCCATGTCTTTCCTGGACCGGAATCAAGCATCCAAGGACCGGTTTCTGGCTATCAGCCTTCATCAGCCTGGATAGCTTGACTCCAGTGGTGTGGAGAGCATGGGACTCACGTCTGAGCATACCCATCCCACTCGGGGTGACAAATGCAAAAACAACAATTGATGGACAGAATGCAGAGCAATGTCATACATTCACCCCAGTACAGAGATCTGGGCCTAAATAAATAGTTTTTTTGCACTCCACACCACCCCAGGTCAGACATGGCCATATGCAAATCAGCCTTGACCCTGTGCCTCATGGGAAGAGTCCAGCCCGAACTGCCAAGCCATGTCTTTCCTGGACCGGAATCAAGCATCCAAGGACCGGTTTCTGGCTATCAGCCTTCATCAGCCTGGATAGCTTGACTCCAGTGGTGTGGAGAGCATGGGACTCACGTCTGAGCATACCCATCCCACTCGGGGTGACAAATGCAAAAACAGCAATTGATGGACAGAATGCAGAGCAATGTCATACATTCACCCCAGTACAGAGATCTGGGCCTAAATCCATCGTTTTTTTGCACTCCACACCACCCCAGGTCAGACATGGCCATATGCAAATCAGCCTTGACCCTGTGCCTCATGGGAAGAGTCCAGCCCGAACTGCCAAGCCATGTCTTTCCTGGACCGGAATCAAGCATCCAAGGACCGGTTTCTGGCTATCAGCCTTCATCAGCCTGGATAGCTTGACTCCAGTGGTGTGGAGAGCATGGGACTCACGTCTGAGCATACCCATCCCACTCGGGGTGACAAATGCAAAAACAACAATTGATGGACAGAATGCAAAACAATGTCATACAATCACCCCAGTACAGAGATCTGGGCCTAAATCCATCGTTTTTTTGCACTCCACACCACCCCAGGTCAGACATGGCCATATGCAAATCAGCCTTGACCCTGTGCCTCATGGGAACAGTTCAGCCCGAACTGCCAAGCCATGTCTTTCCTGGACCGGAATCAAGCATCCAAGGACCGGTTTCTGGCTATCAGCCTTCATCAGCCTGGATAGCTTGACTCCAGTGGTGTGGAGAGCATGGGACTCACGTCTGAGCATACCCATCCCACTCGGGGTGACAAATGCAAAAACAACAATTGATGGACAGAATGCAGAGCAATGTCATACATTCACCCCAGTACAGAGATCTGGGCCTAAATCCATCTTTTTTTGCACTCCACACCACCCCAGGTCAGACATGGCCATATGCAAATCAGCCTTGACCCTGTGCCTCATGGGAACAGTCCAGCCCAAACTGCCAAGCCATGTCTTTCCTGGACCGGAATCAAGCATCCAAGCGCCGGTTTCTGGCTATCAGCCTTCATCAGCCTGGATAGCTTGACTCCAGTGGTGTGGAGAGCATGGGACTCACGTCTGAGCATACCCATCCCACTCGGGGTGACAAATGCAAAAACAACAATTGATGGACAGAATGCAGAGCAATGTCATACATTCACCCCAGTACAGAGATCTGGGCCTAAATCCATCGGTTTTTTTGCACTCCACACCACCCCAGGTCAGATATGGCCATATGCAAATCAGCCTTGACCCTGTGCCTCATGGGAACAGTCCAGCCCGAACTGCCAAGCCATGTCTTTCCTGGACCGGAATCAAGCATCCAAGGACCGGTTTCTGGCTATCAGCCTTCATCAGCCTGGATAGCTTGACTCCAGTGGTGTGGAGAGCATGGGACTCACGTCTGAGCATACCCATCCCACTCGGGGTGACAAATGCAAAAACAACAATTGATGGACAGAATGCAGAGCAATGTCATACATTCACCCCAGTACAGAGATCTGGGCCTAAATCCATCTTTTTTTGCACTCCACACCACCCCAGGTCAGACATGGCCATATGCAAATCAGCCTTGACCCTGTGCCTCATGGGAACTGTCCAGCCCGAACTGCCAAGCCATGTCTTTCCTGGACCGGAATCAAGCATCCAAGCGCCGGTTTCTGGCTATCAGCCTTCATCAGCCTGGATAGCTTGACTCCAGTGGTGTGGAGAGCATGGGACTCACGTCTGAGCATACCCATCCCACTCGGGGTGACAAATGCAAAAACAACAATTGATGGACAGAATGCAGAGCAATGTCATACATTCACCCCAGTACAGAGATCTGGGCCTAAATCCATCGTTTTTTTGCACTCCACACCACCCCAGGTCAGATATGGCCATATGCAAATCAGCCTTGACCCTGTGCCTCATGGGAACAGTCCAGCCCGAACTGCCAAGCCATGTCTTTCCTGGACCGGAATCAAGCATCCAAGGACCGGTTTCTGGCTATCAGCCTTCGTCAGCCTGGATAGCTTGACTCCAGTGGTGTGGAGAGCATGGCACTCACATCTGAGCATACCCATCCCACTCGGGGTGACAAATGCAAAAACAACAATTGATGGACAGAATGCAGAGCAATGTCATACATTCACCCCAGTACAGAGATCTGGGCCTAAATCCATCGTTTTTTTGCACTCCACACCACCCCAGCTCAGACATGGCCATATGCAAATCAGCCTTGACCCTGTGCCTCATGGGAAGAGTCCAGCCCGAACTGCCAAGCCATGTCTTTCCTGGACCGGAATCAAGCATCCAAGGACCGGTTTCTGGCTATGAGCCTTCATCAGCCTGGATAGCTTGACTCCAGTGGTGTGGCGAGCATGGGACTCACGTCTGAGCATACCCATCCCACTCGGGGTGACAAATGCAAAAACAACAATTGATGGACAGAATGCAGAGCAATGTCATACATTCACCCCAGTACAGAGATCTGGGCCTAAATCCATCGTTTTTTTGCACTCCACACCACCCCAGGTCAGACATGGCCATATGAAAATCAGCCTTGACCCTGTGCCTCATGGGAAAAGTCCAGCCCGAACTGCAAGCCATGTCTTTCCTGGACCGGAATCAAGCATCCAAGGACCGGTTTCTGGCTATCAGCCTTCATCAGCCTGGATAGCTTGACTCCAGTGGTGTGGAGAGCATGGGATTTACGTCTGAGCATACCCATCCCACTCGGGGTGACAAATGCAAAAACAACAATTGATGGACAGAATGCAGAGCAATGTCATACATTCACCCCAGTACAGAGATCTGGGCCTAAATCCATCGTTTTTTTGCACTCCACACCACCCCAGGTCAGACATGGCCATATGCAAATCAGCCTTGACCCTGTGCCTCATGGGAACAGTCCAGCCCGAACTGCCAAGCCATGTCTTTCCTGGACCGGAATCAAGCATCCAAGGACCGGTTTCTGGCTATCAGCCTTCATCAGCCTGGATAGCTTGACTCCAGTGGTGTGGAGAGCATGGGACTCACGTCTGAGCATACCCATCCCACTCGGGGTGACAAATGCAAAAACAACAATTGATGGACAGAATGCAGAGCAATGTCATACATTCACCCCAGTACAGAGATCTGGGCCTAAATCCATCGTTTTTTTGCACTCCACACCACCCCAGGTCAGACATGGCCATATTCAAATGAGCCTTGACCCTGTGCCTCATGGGAACAGTCCAGCCCGAACTGCCAAGCCATGTCTTTCCTGGACCGGAATCAAGCATCCAAGGACCGGTTTCTGGCTATCAGCCTTCATCAGCCTGGATAGCTTGACTCCAGTGGTGTGGAGAGCATGGGACTCACGTCTGAGCATACCCATCCCACTCGGGGTGACAAATGCAAAAACAACAATTGATGGACAGAATGCAGAGCAATGTCATACATTCACCCCAGTACAGAGATCTGGGCCTAAATCCATCGTTTTTTTGCACTCCACACCACCCCAGGTCAGACATGGCCATATGCAAATCGGCCTTGACCCTGTGCCTCATGGGAAGAGTCCAGCCCGAACTGCCAAGCCATGTCTTTCCTGGACCGGAATCAAGCATCCAAGGACCGGTTTCTGGCTATCAGCCTTCATCAGCCTGGATAGCTTGACTCCAGTGGTGTGGAGAGCATGGGACTCACGTCTGAGCATACCCATCCCACTCGGGGTGACAAATGCAAAAACAACATTGATGGACAGAATGCAGAGCAATGTCATACATTCACCCCAGTACAGAGATCTTGGCCTAAATCCATCGTTTTTTTGCACTCCACACCACCCCAGGTCAGACATGGCCATATGCAAATCAGCCTTGACCCTGTGCCTCATGGGAACAGTCCAGCCCGAACTGCCAAGCCATGTCTTTCCTGGACCGGAATCAAGCATCCAAGGACCGGTTTCTGGCTATCAGCCTTCATCAGCCTGGATAGCTTGACTCCAGTGGTGTGGAGAGCATGGGACTCACGTCTGAGCATACCCATCCCACTCGGGGTGACAAATGCAAAAACAACAATTGATGGACAGAATGCAAAACAATGTCATACATTCACCCCAGTACAGAGATCTGGGCCTAAATCCATCGTTTTTTTGCACTCTACAGCACCCCAGGTCAGACATGGCCATATGCAAATCAGCCTTGACCCTGTGCCTCATGGGAACAGTCCAGCCCGAACTGCCAAGCCATGTCTTTCCTGGACCGGAATCAAGCATCCAAGGACCGGTTTCTGGATATCAGCCTTCATCAGCCTGGATAGCTTGACTCCAGTGGTGTGGAGAGCATGGGACTCACGTCTGAGCATACCCATCCCACTCGGGGGGACAAATGCAAAAACAACATTTGATGGACAGAATGCAGAGCAATGTCATACATTCACCCCAGTACAGAGATCTGGGCCTAAATCCATCATTTTTTTGCACTCCACCCCACCCCAGGTCAGACATGGCCATATGCAAGTCAGCCTTGACCCTGTGCCTCATGGGAACAGTCCAGCCCGAACTGCCAAGCCATGTCTTTCCTGGACCGGAATCAAGCCTCCAAGCGCCGGTTTCTGGCTATCAGCCTTCATCAGCCTGGATAGCTTGACTCCAGTGGTGTGGAGAGCATGGGACTCACGTCTGAGCATACCCATCCCACTCGGGGTGACAAATGCAAAAACAACAATTGATGGACAGAATGCAGAGCAATGTCATACATTCACCCCAGTACAGAGATCTGGGCCTAAATCCATCGTTTTTTTGCACTCCACACCACCCCAGGTCAGACATGGCCATATGCAAATCAGCCTTGACCCTGTGCCTCATGGGAACAGTCCAGCCCGAACTGCCAAGCCATGTCTTTCCTGGACCGGAATCAAGCATCCAAGGACCGGTTTCTGGCTATCAGCCTGGATAGCTTGACTCCAGTGGTGTGGAGAGCATGGGACTCACGTCTGAGCATACCCATCCCACTCGGGGTGACAAATGCAAAAACAAAAATTGATGGACAGAATGCAGAGCAATGTCATACATTCACCCCAGTACAGAGATCTGGGCCTAAATCTGTTGTTTTTTTGCACTCCACACCACCCCAGGTCAGACATGGCCATATGCAAATCAGCCTTGACCCTGTGCCTCATGGGAACAGTCCAGCCCGAACTGCCAAGCCATGTCATTCCTGGACCGGAATCAAGCATCCAAGGACCGGTTTCTGGCTATCAGCCTTCATCAGCCTGGATAGCTTGACTCCAGTGGTGTGGAGAGCATGGGACTCACGTCTGAGCATACCCATCCCACTCGGGGTGACAAATGCAAAAACAACAATTGATGGACAGAATGCAGAGCAATGTCATACATTCACCCCAGTACAGAGATCTGGGCCTAAATCCATCTTTTTTTGCACTCCACACCACCCCAGGTCAGACATGGCCATATGCAAATCAGCCTTGACCCTGTGCCTCATGAGAACAGTCCAGCCCGAACTGCCAAGCCATGTCTTTCCTGGACCGGAATCAAGCATCCAAGCGCCGGTTTCTGGCTATCAGCCTTCATCAGCCTGGATAGCTTGACTCCAGTGGTGTGGAGAGCATGGGACTCACGTCTGAGCATACCCATCCCACTCGGGGTGACAAATGCAAAAACAACAATTGATGGACAGAATGCAGAGCAATGTCATACATTCACCCCAGTACAGAGATCTGGGCCTAAATCCATCGTTTTTTTGCACTCCACACCACCCCAGGTCAGACATGGCCATATGCAAATCAGCCTTGACCCTGTGCCTCATGGGAAGAGTCCAGCCCGAACTGCCAAGCCATGTCTTTCCTGGACCGGAATCAAGCATCCAAGGACCGGTTTCTGGCTATCAGCCTGGATAGCTTGACTCCAGTGGTGTGGAGAGCATGGGACTCACGTCTGAGCATACCCATCCCACTCGGGGTGACAAATGCAAAAACAAAAATTGATGGACAGAATGCAGAGCAATGTCATACATTCACCCCAGTACAGAGATCTGGGCCTAAATCTGTCGTTTTTTTGCACTCCACACCACCCCAGGTCAGACATGGCCATATGCAAATCAGCCTTGACCCTGTGCCTCATGGGAACAGTCCAGCCCGAACTGCCAAGCCATGTCTTTCCTGGACCGGAATCAAGCATCCAAGGACCGGTTTCTGGCTATCAGCCTTCATCAGCCTGGATAGCTTGACTCCAGTGGTGTGGAGAGCATGGGACTCACGTCTGAGCATACCCATCCCAATCGGGGTGACAAATGCAAAAACAACAATTGATGGACAGAATGCAGAGCAATGTCATACATTCACCCCAGTACAGAGATCTGGGCCTAAATCCATCGTTTTTTTGCACTCCACACCACCCCAGGTCAGACATGGCCATATGCAAATCAGCCTTGACCCTGTGCCTCATGGGAACAGTCCAGCCCGAACTGCCAAGCCATGTCTTTCCTGGACCGGAATCAAGCATCCAAGGACCGGTTTCTGGCTATCAGCCTTCATCAGCCTGGATAGCTTGACTCCAGTGGTGTGGAGAGTATGGGACTCACGTCTGAGCATACCCATCCCACTCGGGGTGACAAATGCAAAAACAACAATTGATGGACAGAATGCAGAGCAATGTCATACATTCACCCCAGTACAGAGATCTGGGCCTAAATCCATCGTTTTTTTGCACTCCACACCACCCCAGGTCAGACATGGCCATATGCAAATCAGCCTTGACCCTGTGCCTCATGGGAACAGTCCAGCCTGTAATGCCAAGCCATGTCTTTCCTGGACCGGAATCAAGCATCCAAGGACCGGTTTCTGGCTATCAGCCTTCATCAGCCTAGATAGCTTGACTCCAGTGGTGTGGAGAGCATGGGACTCACGTCTGAGCATACCCATCCCACTCGGGGTGACAAATGCAAAAACAACAATTGATGGACAGAATGCAGAGCAATGTCATACATTCACCCCAGTACAGAGATCTGGGCCTAAATCCATCGTTTTTTTGCACTCCACACCACACCAGGTCAGACATGGCCATATGCAAATCAGCCTTTACGCTGTGCCTCATGGGAACAGTCCAGCCCGAACTGCCAAGCCATGTCTTTCCTGGACCGGAATCAAGCATCCAAGGACCGGTTTCTGGCTATCAGCCTTCATCAGCCTGGATAGCTTGACTCCAGTGGTGTGGAGAGCATGGGACTCACGTCTGAGCATACCCATCCCACTCGGGGTGAAAAATGCAAAAACAATTGATGGACAGAATGCAGAGCAATGTCATACATTCACCCCAGTACAGAGATCTGGGCCTAAATCCATTGTAGTTTTTGCAATCCACACCACCCCAGGTCAGACATGGCCATATGCAAATCAGCCTTGACCCTGTGCCTCATGGGAACAGTCCAGCCCGAACTGCCAAGCCATGTATTTCCTGGACCGGAATCAAGCATCCAAGGACCGGTTTCTGGCTATCAGCCTTCATCAGCCTGGAAAGCTTGAATCCAGTGGTGTGGAGAGCATGGGACTCACGTCTGAGCATACCCATCCCACTCGGGGTGACAAATGCAAAAACAACAATTGATGGACAGAATGCAGAGCAATGTCATACATTCACCCCAGTACAGAGATCTTGGCCTAAATCCATCGTTTTTTTGTACTCCACACCACCCCATGTCAGACATGGCCATATGCAAATCAGCCTTGACCCTGTGCCTCATGGGAACAGTCCAGCCCGAACTGCAAAGGCATGTCTTTCCTGGACCGGAATCAAGCATCCAAGGACCAGTTTCTGGCTATCAGCCTTCATCAGCCTGGATAGCTTGACTCCAGTGGTGTGGAGAGCATGGGACTCACGTCTGAGCATACCCATCCCACTCGGGGTGACAAATGCAAAAACAACAATTGATGGACAGAATGCAGAGCAATGTCATACATTCACCCCAGTACAGAGATCTGGGCCTAAATCCATCGTTTTTTTGCACTCCACACCACCCCAGGTCAGACATGGCCATATGCAAATCAGCCTTGACCCTGTGCCTCATGGGAACAGTCCAGCCCGAACTGCCAAGCCATGTCTTTCCTGGACCGGAATCAAGCATCCAAGGACCGGTTTCTGGCTATCAGCCTGGATAGCTTGACTCCAGTGGTGTGGAGAGCATGGGACTCACGTCTGAGCATACCCATCCCACTCGGGGTGACAAATGCAAAAACAAAAATTGATGGACAGAATGCAGAGCAATGTCATACATTCACCCCAGTACAGAGATCTGGGCCTAAATCCATCTTTTTTTGCACTCCACACCACCCCAGGTCAGACATGGCCATATGCAAATCAGCCTTGACCCTGTGCCTCATGGGAACAGTCCAGCCCAAACTGCCAAGCCATGTCTTTCCTGGACCGGAATCAAGCATCCAAGCGCCGGTTTCTGGCTATCAGCCTTCATCAGCCTGGATAGCTTGACTCCAGTGGTGTGGAGAGCATGGGACTCACGTCTGAGCATACCCATCCCACTCGGGGTGACAAATGCAAAAACAACAATTGATGGACAGAATGCAGAGCAATGTCATACATTCACCCCAGTACAGAGATCTGGGCCTAAATCCATCGTTTTTTTGCACTCCACACCACCCCAGGTCAGACATGGCCATATGCAAATCAGCCTTGACCCTGTGCCTCATGGGAACAGTCCAGCCCGAACTGCCAAGCCATGTCTTTCCTGGACCGGAATCAAGCATCCAAGGACCGGTTTCTGGCTATCAGCCTGGATAGCTTGACTCCAGTGGTGTGGAGAGCATGGGACTCACGTCTGAGCATACCCATCCCACTCGGGGTGACAAATGCAAAAACAAAAATTGATGGACAGAATGCAGAGCAATGTCATACATTCACCCCAGTACAGAGATCTGGGCCTAAATCTGTCGTTTTTTGCACTCCACACCACCCCAGGTCAGACATGGCCATATGCAAATCAGCCTTGACCCTGTGCCTCATGGGAACAGTCCAGCCCGAACTGCCAAGCCATGTCTTTCCTGGACCGGAATCAAGCATCCAAGGACCGGTTTCTGGCTATCAGCCTTCATCAGCCTGGATAGCTTGACTCCAGTGGTGTGGAGAGCATGGGACTCACGTCTGAGCATACCCATCCCACTCGGGGTGACAAATGCAAAAACAACAATTGATGGACAGAATGCAGAGCAATGTCATACATTCACCCCAGTACAGAGATCTGGGCCTAAATCCATCTTTTTTTGCACTCCACACCACCCCAGGTCAGACATGGCCATATGCAAATCAGCATTGACCCTGTGCCTCATGGGAACTGTCCAGCCCGAACTGCCAAGCCATGTCTTTCCTGGACCGGAATCAAGCATCCAAGCGCCGGTTTCTGGCTATCAGCCTTCATCAGCCTGGATAGCTTGACTCCAGTGGTGTGGAGAGCATGGGACTCACGTCTGAGCATACCCATCCCACTCGGGGTGACAAATGCAAAAACAACAATTGATGGACAGAATGCAGAGCAATGTCATACATTCACCCCAGTACAGAGATCTGGGCCTAAATCCATCGTTTTTTTGCACTCCACACCACCCCAGGTCAGACATGGCCATATGCAAATCAGCCTTGACCCTGTGCCTCATGGGAACAGTCCAGCCCGAACTGCCAAGCCATGTCTTTCCTGGACCGGAATCAAGCATCCAAGGACCGGTTTCTGGCTATCAGCCTTCGTCAGCCTGGATAGCTTGACTCCAGTGGTGTGTAGAGCATGGCACTCACATCTGAGCATACCCATCCCACTCGGGGTGACAAATGCAAAAACAACAATTGATGGACAGAATGCAGAGCAATGTCATACATTCACCCCAGTACAGAGATCTGGGCCTAAATCCATTGTTTTTTTGCACTCCACACCACCCCTGGTCAGACATGGCCATATCCAAATCAGCCTTGACCCTGTGCCTCATGGGAAGAGTCCAGCCCGAACTGCCAAGCCATGTCTTTCCTGGACCGGAATCAAGCATCCAAGGACCGGTTTCTGGCTATGAGCCTTCATCAGCCTGGATAGCTTGACTCCAGTGGTGTGGCGAGCATGGGACTCACGTCTGAGCATACCCATCCCACTCGGGGTGACAAATGCAAAAACAACAATTGATGGACAGAATGCAGAGCAATGTCATACATTCACCCCAGTACAGAGATCTGGGCCTAAATCCATCGTTTTTTTGCACTCCACACCACCCCAGGTCAGACATGGCCATATGAAAATCAGCCTTGACCCTGTGCCTCATGGGAACAGTCCAGCCCGAACTGCAAGCCATGTCTTTCCTGGACTGGAATCAAGCATCCAAGGACCGGTTTCTGGCTATCAGCCTTCATCAGCCTGGATAGCTTGACTCCAGTGGTGTGGAGAGCATGGGATTTACGTCTGAGCATACCCATCCCACTCGGGGTGACAAATGCAAAAACAACAATTGATGGACAGAATGCAGAGCAATGTCATACATTCACCCCAGTACAGAGATCTGGGCCTAAATCCATCGTTTTTTTGCACTCCACACCACCCCAGGTCAGACATGGCCATATGCAAATCAGCCTTGACCCTGTGCCTCATGGGAACAGTCCAGCCCGAACTGCCAAGCCATGTCTTTCCTGGACCGGAATCAAGCATCCAAGGACCGGTTTCTGGCTATCAGCCTTCATCAGCCTGGATAGCTTGACTCCAGTGGTGTGGAGAGCATGGGACTCACGTCTGAGCATACCCATCCCACTCGGGGTGACAAATGCAAAAACAACAATTGATGGACAGAATGCAGAGCAATGTCATACATTCACCCCAGTACAGAGATCTGGGCCTAAATCCATCGTTTTTTTGCACTCCACACCACCCCAGGTCAGACATGGCCATATTCAAATGAGCCTTGACCCTGTGCCTCATGGGAACAGTCCAGCCCGAACTGCCAAGCCATGTCTTTCCTGGACCGGAATCAAGCATCCAAGGACCGGTTTCTGGCTATCAGCCTTCATCAGCCTGGATAGCTTGACTCCAGTGGTGTGGAGAGCATGGGACTCACGTCTGAGCATACCCATCCCACTCGGGGTGACAAATGCAAAAACAACAATTGATGGACAGAATGCAGAGCAATGTCATACATTCACCCCAGTACAGAGATCTGGGCCTAAATCCATCGTTTTTTTGCACTCCACACCACCCCAGGTCAGACATGGCCATATGCAAATCGGCCTTGACCCTGTGCCTCATGGGAACAGTCCAGCCCGAACTGCCAAGCCATGTCTTTCCTGGACCGGAATCAAGCATCCAAGCGCCGGTTTCTGGCTATCAGCCTTCATCAGCCTGGATAGCTTGACTCCAGTGGTGTGGAGAGCATGGGACTCACGTCTGAGCATACCCATCCCACTCGGGGTGACAAATGCAAAAACAACAATTGATGGACAGAATGCAGAGCAATGTCATACATTCACCCCAGTACAGAGATCTGGGCCTAAATCCATCGTTTTTTTGCACTCCACACCACCCCAGGTCAGACATGGCCATATGCAAATCAGCCTTGACCCTGTGCCTCATGGGAACAGTCCAGCCCGAACTGCCAAGCCATGTCTTTCCTGGACCGGAATCAAGCATCCAAGGACCGGTTTCTGGCTATGAGCCTTCATCAGCCTGGATAGCTTGACTCCAGTGGTGTGGCGAGCATGGGACTCACGTCTGAGCATACCCATCCCACTCGGGGTGACAAATGCAAAAACAACAATTGATGGACAGAATGCAGAGCAATGTCATACATTCACCCCAGTACAGAGATCTGGGCCTAAATCCATCGTTTTTTTGCACTCCACACCACCCCAGGTCAGACATGGCCATATGAAAATCAGCCTTGACCCTGTGCCTCATGGGAACAGTCCAGCCCGAACTGCAAGCCATGTCTTTCCTGGACCGGAATCAAGCATCCAAGGACCGGTTTCTGGCTATCAGCCTTCATCAGCCTGGATAGCTTGACTCCAGTGGTGTGGAGAGCATGGGATTTACGTCTGAGCATACCCATCCCACTCGGGGTGACAAATGCAAAAACAACAATTGATGGACAGAATGCAGAGCAATGTCATACATTCACCCCAGTACAGAGATCTGGGCCTAAATCCATCGTTTTTTTGCACTCCACACCACCCCAGGTCAGACATGGCCATATGCAAATCAGCCTTGACCCTGTGCCTCATGGGAACAGTCCAGCCCGAACTGCCAAGCCATGTCTTTCCTGGACCGGAATCAAGCATCCAAGGACCGGTTTCTGGCTATCAGCCTTCATCAGCCTGGATAGCTTGACTCCAGTGGTGTGGAGAGCATGGGACTCACGTCTGAGCATACCCATCCCACTCGGGGTGACAAATGCAAAAACAACAATTGATGGACAGAATGCAGAGCAATGTCATACATTCACCCCAGTACAGAGATCTGGGCCTAAATCCATCGTTTTTTTGCACTCCACACCACCCCAGGTCAGACATGGCCATATTCAAATGAGCCTTGACCCTGTGCCTCATGGGAACAGTCCAGCCCGACCTGCCAAGCCATGTCTTTCCTGGACCGGAATCAAGCATCCAAGGACCGGTTTCTGGCTATCAGCCTTCATCAGCCTGGATAGCTTGACTCCAGTGGTGTGGAGAGCATGGGACTCACGTCTGAGCATACCCATCCCACTCGGGGTGACAAATGCAAAAACAACAATTGATGGACAGAATGCAGAGCAATGTCATACATTCACCCCAGTACAGAGATCTGGGCCTAAATCCATCGTTTTTTTGCACTCCACACCACCCCAGGTCAGACATGGCCATATGCAAATCGGCCTTGACCCTGTGCCTCATGGGAACAGTCCAGCCCGAACTGCCAAGCCATGTCTTTCCTTGACCGGAATCAAGCATCCAAGGACCGGTTTCTGGCTATCAGCCTTCATCAGCCTGGATAGCTTGACTCCAGTGGTGTGGAGAGCATGGGACTCACGTCTGAGCATACCCATCCCACTCGGGGTGACAAATGCAAAAACAACAATTGATGGACAGAATGCAGAGCAATGTCATACATTCACCCCAGTACAGAGATCTGGGCCTAAATCCATCGTTTTTTTGCACTCCACACCACCCCAGGTCAGACATGGCCATATGCAAATCAGCCTTGACCCTGTGCCTCATGGGAAGAGTCCAGCCCGAACTGCCAAGCCATGTCTTTCCTGGACCGGAATCAAGCATCCAAGGACCGGTTTCTGGCTATCAGCCTGGATAGCTTGACTCCAGTGGTGTGGAGAGCATGGGACTCACGTCTGAGCATACCCATCCCACTCGGGGTGACAAATGCAAAAACAAAAATTGATGGACAGAATGCAGAGCAATGTCATACATTCACCCCAGTACAGAGATCTGGGCCTAAATCTGTCATATTTTTGCACTCCACACCACCCCAGGTCAGACATGGCCATATGCAAATCAGCCTTGACCCTGTGCCTCATGGGAACAGTCCAGCCCGAACTGCCAAGCCATGTCTTTCCTGGACCGGAATCAAGCATCCAAGGACCGGTTTCTGGCTATCAGCCTTCATCAGCCTGGATAGCTTGACTCCAGTGGTGTGGAGAGCATGGGACTCACGTCTGAGCATACCCATCCCAATCGGGGTGACAAATGCAAAAACAACAATTGATGGACAGAATGCAGAGCAATGTCATACATTCACCCCAGTACAGAGATCTGGGCCTAAATCCATCGTTTTTTTGCACTCCACACCACCCCAGGTCAGACATGGCCATATGCAAATCAGCCTTGACCCTGTGCCTCATGGGAACAGTCCAGCCCGAACTGCCAAGCCATGTCTTTCCTGGACCGGAATCAAGCATCCAAGGACCGGTTTCTGGCTATCAGCCTTCATCAGCCTGGATAGCTTGACTCCAGTGGTGTGGAGAGTATGGGACTCACGTCTGAGCATACCCATCCCACTCGGGGTGACAAATGCAAAAACAACAATTGATGGACAGAATGCAGAGCAATGTCATACATTCACCCCAGTACAGAGATCTGGGCCTAAATCCATCGTTTTTTTGCACTCCACACCACCCCAGGTCAGACATGGCCATATGCAAATCAGCCTTGACCCTGTGCCTCATGGGAACAGTCCAGCCTGTAATGCCAAGCCATGTCTTTCCTGGACCGGAATCAAGCATCCAAGGACCGGTTTCTGGCTATCAGCCTTCATCAGCCTGGATAGCTTGACTCCAGTGGTGTGGAGAGCATGGGACTCACGTCTGAGCATACCCATCCCACTCGGGGTGACAAATGCAAAAACAACAATTGATGGACAGAATGCAGAGCAATGTCATACATTCACCCCAGTACAGAGATCTGGGCCTAAATCCATCGTTTTTTTGCACTCCACACCACCCCAGGTCAGACATGGCCATATGCAAATCAGCCTTGACCCTGTGCCTCATGGGAACAGTCCAGCCCGAACTGCCAAGCCATGTCTTTCCTGGACCGGAATCAAGCATCCAAGGACCGGTTTCTGGCTATCAGCCTTCATCAGCCTGGATAGCTTGACTCCAGTGGTGTGGAGAGCATGGGACTCACGTCTGAGCATACCCATCCCACTCGGGGTGAAAAATGCAAAAACAATTGATGGACAGAATGCAGAGCAATGTCATACATTCACCCCAGTACAGAGATCTGGGCCTAAATCCATTGTAGTTTTTGCAATCCACACCACCCCAGGTCAGACATGGCCATATGCAAATCAGCCTTGACCCTGTGCCTCATGGGAACAGTCCAGCCCGAACTGCCAAGCCATGTATTTCCTGGACCGGAATCAAGCATCCAAGGACCGGTTTCTGGCTATCAGCCTTCATCAGCCTGGAAAGCTTGAATCCAGTGGTGTGGAGAGCATGGGACTCACGTCTGAGCATACCCATCCCACTCGGGGTGACAAATGCAAAAACAACAATTGATGGACAGAATGCAGAGCAATGTCATACATTCACCCCAGTACAGAGATCTTGGCCTAAATCCATCGTTTTTTTGTACTCCACACCACCCCATGTCAGACATGGCCATATGCAAATCAGCCTTGACCCTGTGCCTCACGGGAACAGTCCAGCCCAAACTGCCAAGCCATGTCTTTCCTGGACCGGAATCAAGCATCCAAGGACCGGTTTCTGGCTATCAGCCTTCATCAGCTTGGATAGCTTGACTCCAGTGGTGTGGAGAGCATGGGACTCACGTCTGAGCATACCCATCCCACTCGGGGTGACAAAGGCAAAAACAACAATTGATGGACAGAATGCAGAGCAATGTCATACATTCACCCCAGTACAGAGATCTGGGCCTAAATCCATCGTTTTTTTGCACTCCACACCACCCCTGGTCAGACATGGCCATATGCAAATCAGCCTTGACCCTGTGCCTCATGGGAACAGTCCAGCCCGAACTGCAAAGGCATGTCTTTCCTGGACCGGAATCAAGCATCCAAGGACCAGTTTCTGGCTATCAGCCTTCATCAGCCTGGATAGCTTGACTCCAGTGGTGTGGAGAGCATGGGACTCACGTCTGAGCATACCCATCCCACTCGGGGTGACAAATGCAAAAACAACAATTGATGGACAGAATGCAGAGCAATGTCATACATTCACCCCAGTACAGAGATCTGGGCCTAAATCCATCGTTTTTTTGCACTCCACACCACCCCAGGTCAGACATGGCCATATGCAAATCAGCCTTGACCCTGTGCCTCATGGGAACAGTCCAGCCCGAACTGCCAAGCCATGTCTTTCCTGGACCGGAATCAAGCATCCAAGGACCGGTTTCTGGCTATCAGCCTGGATAGCTTGACTCCAGTGGTGTGGAGAGCATGGGACTCACGTCTGAGCATACCCATCCCACTCGGGGTGACAAATGCAAAAACAAAAATTGATGGACAGAATGCAGAGCAATGTCATACATTCACCCCAGTACAGAGATCTGGGCCTAAATCCATCGTTTTTTTGCACTCCACACCACCCCAGGTCAGACATGGCCATATGCAAATCAGCCTTGACCCTGTGCCTCATGGGAACAGTCCAGCCCGAACTGCCAAGCCATGTCTTTCCTGGACCGGAATCAAGCATCCAAGGACCGGTTTCTGGCTATCAGCCTGGATAGCTTGACTCCAGTGGTGTGGAGAGCATGGGACTCACGTCTGAGCATACCCATCCCACTCGGGGTGACAAATGCAAAAACAAAAATTGATGGACAGAATGCAGAGCAATGTCATACATTCACCCCAGTACAGAGATCTGGGCCTAATTCTGTCGTTTTTTTGCACTCCACACCACCCCAGGTCAGACATGGCCATATGCAAATCAGCCTTGACCCTGTGCCTCATGGGAACAGTCCAGCCCGAACTGCCAAGCCATGTCTTTCCTGGACCGGAATCAAGCATCCAAGGACCGGTTTCTGGCTATCAGCCTTCATCAGCCTGGATAGCTTGACTCCAGTGGTGTGGAGAGCATGGGACTCACGTCTGAGCATACCCATCCCACTCGGGGTGACAAATGCAAAAACAACAATTGATGGACAGAATGCAGAGCAATGTCATACATTCACCCCAGTACAGAGATCTGGGCCTAAATCCATCTTTTTTTGCACTCCACACCACCCCAGGTCAGACATGGCCATATGCAAATCAGCATTGACCCTGTGCCTCATGGGAACTGTCCAGCCCGAACTGCCAAGCCATGTCTTTCCTGGACCGGAATCAAGCATCCAAGCGCCGGTTTCTGGCTATCAGCCTTCATCAGCCTGGATAGCTTGACTCCAGTGGTGTGGAGAGCATGGGACTCACGTCTGAGCATACCCATCCCACTCGGGGTGACAAATGCAAAAACAACAATTGATGGACAGAATGCAGAGCAATGTCATACATTCACCCCAGTACAGAGATCTGGGCCTAAATCCATCGTTTTTTTGCACTCCACACCACCCCAGGTCAGACATGGCCATATGCAAATCAGCCTTGACCCTGTGCCTCATGGGAACAGTCCAGCCCGAACTGCCAAGCCATGTCTTTCCTGGACCGGAATCAAGCATCCAAGGACCGGTTTCTGGCTATCAGCCTTCGTCAGCCTGGATAGCTTGACTCCAGTGGTGTGGAGAGCATGGCACTCACATCTGAGCATACCCATCCCACTCGGGGTGACAAATGCAAAAAGAACAATTGATGGACAGAATGCAGAGCAATGTCATACATTCACCCCAGTACAGAGATCTGGGCCTAAATCCATCGTTTTTTTTGCACTCCACACCACCCCAGCTCAGACATGGCCATATGCAAATCAGCCTTGACCCTGTGCCTCATGGGAAGAGTCCAGCCCGAACTGCCAAGCCATGTCTTTCCTGGACCGGAATCAAGCATCCAAGGACCGGTTTCTGGCTATGAGCCTTCATCAGCCTGGATAGCTTGACTCCAGTGGTGTGGCGAGCATGGGACTCACGTCTGAGCATACCCATCCCACTCGGGGTGACAAATGCAAAAACAACAATTGATGGACAGAATGCAGAGCAATGTCATACATTCACCCCAGTACAGAGATCTGGGCCTTAATCCATCGTTTTTTTGCACTCCACACCACCCCAGGTCAGACATGGCCATATGAAAATCAGCCTTGACCCTGTGCCTCATGGGAACAGTCCAGCCCGAACTGCAAGCCATGTCTTTCCTGGACCGGAATCAAGCATCCAAGGACCGGTTTCTGGCTATCAGCCTTCATCAGCCTGGATAGCTTGACTCCAGTGGTGTGGAGAGCATGGGATTTACGTCTGAGCATACCCATCCCACTCGGGGTGACAAATGCAAAAACAACAATTGATGGACAGAATGCAGAGCAATGTCATACATTCACCCCAGTACAGAGATCTGGGCCTAAATCCATCGTTTTTTTGCACTCCACACCACCCCAGGTCAGACATGGCCATATGCAAATCAGCCTTGACCCTGTGCCTCATGGGAACAGTCCAGCCCGAACTGCCAAGCCATGTCTTTCCTGGACCGGAATCAAGCATCCAACGACCGGTTTCTGGCTATCAGCCTTCATCAGCCTGGATAGCTTGACTCCAGTGGTGTGGAGAGCATGGGACTCACGTCTGAGCATACCCATCCCACTCGGGGTGACAAATGCAAAAACAACAATTGATGGACAGAATGCAGAGCAATGTCATACATTCACCCCAGTACAGAGATCTGGGCCTAAATCCATTGTTTTTTTGCACTCCACACCACCCCAGGTCAGACATGGCCATATTCAAATGAGCCTTGACCCTGTGCCTCATGGGAACAGTCCAGCCCGAACTGCCAAGCCATGTCTTTCCTGGACCGGAATCAAGCATCCAAGGACCGGTTTCTGGCTATCAGCCTTCATCAGCCTGGATAGCTTGACTCCAGTGGTGTGGAGAGCATGGGACTCACGTCTGAGCATACCCATCCCACTCGGGGTGACAAATGCAAAAACAACAATTGATGGACAGAATGCAGAGCAATGTCATACATTCACCCCAGTACAGAGATCTGGGCCTAAATCCATCGTTTTTTTGCACTCCACACCACCCCAGGTCAGACATGGCCATATGCAAATCGGCCTTGACCCTGTGCCTCATGGGAACAGTCCAGCCCGAACTGCCAAGCCATGTCTTTCCTGGACCGCAATCAAGCATCCAAGGACCGGTTTCTGGCTATCAGCCTTCATCAGCCTGGAAAGCTTGAATCCAGTGGTGTGGAGAGCATGGGACTCACGTCTGAGCATACCCATCCCACTCGGGGTGACAAAGGCAAAAACAACAATTGATGGACAGAATGCAGAGCAATGTCATACATTCACCCCAGTACAGAGATCTTGGCCTAAATCCATCGTTTTTTTGTACTCCACACCACCCCATGTCAGACATGGCCATATGCAAATCAGCCTTGACCCTGTGCCTCATGGGAACAGTCCAGCCCGAACTGCCAAGCCATGTCTTTCCTGGACCGGAATCAAGCATCCAAGGACCAGTTTCTGGCTATCAGCCTTCATCAGCCTGGATAGCTTGACTCCAGTGGTGTGGAGAGCATGGGACTCACGTCTGAGCATACCCATCCCACTCGGGGTGACAAATGCAAAAACAACAATTGATGGACAGAATGCAGAGCAATGTCATACATTCACCCCAGTACAGAGATCTGGGCCTAAATCCATCGTTTTTTTGCACTCCACACCACCCCAGGTCAGACATGGCCATATGCAAATCAGCCTTGACCCTGTGCCTCATGGGAACAGTCCAGCCCGAACTGCCAAGCCATGTCTTTCCTGGACCGGAATCAAGCATCCAAGGACCGGTTTCTGGCTATCAGCCTGGATAGCTTGACTCCAGTGGTGTGGAGAGCATGGGACTCACGTCTGAGCATACCCATCCCACTCGGGGTGACAAATGCAAAAACAAAAATTGATGGACAGAATGCAGAGCAATGTCATACATTCACCCCAGTACAGAGATCTGGGCCTAAATCCATCTTTTTTTGCACTCCACACCACCCCAGGTCAGACATGGCCATATGCAAATCAGCCTTGACCCTGTGCCTCATGGGAACAGTCCAGCCCAAACTGCCAAGCCATGTCTTTCCTGGACCGGAATCAAGCATCCAAGCGCCGGTTTCTGGCTATCAGCCTTCATCAGCCTGGATAGCTTGACTCCAGTGGTGTGGAGAGCATGGGACTCACGTCTGAGCATACCCATCCCACTCGGGGTGACAAATGCAAAAACAACAATTGATGGACAGAATGCAGAGCAATGTCATACATTCACCCCAGTACAGAGATCTGGGCCTAAATCCATCGTTTTTTTGCACTCCACACCACCCCAGGTCAGACATGGCCATATGCAAATCAGCCTTGACCCTGTGCCTCATGGGAACAGTCCAGCCCGAACTGCCAAGCCATGTCTTTCCTGGACCGGAATCAAGCATCCAAGGACCGGTTTCTGGCTATCAGCCTTCATCAGCCTGGATAGCTTGACTCCAGTGGTGTGGAGAGCATGGGACTCACGTCTGAGCATACCCATCCCACTCGGGGTGACAAATGCAAAAACAACAATTGATGGACAGAATGCAGAGCAATGTCATACATTCACCCCAGTACAGAGATCTGGGCCTAAATCCATCGTTTTTTTGCACTCCACACCACCCCAGGTCAGACATGGCCATATGCAAATCGGCCTTGACCCTGTGCCTCATGGGAACAGTCCAGCCCGAACTGCCAAGCCATGTCTTTCCTGGACCGGAATCAAGCATCCAAGGACCGGTTTGTGGCTATCAGCCTTCATCAGCCTGGATAGCTTGACTCCAGTGGTGTGGAGAGCATGGGACTCACGTCTGAGCATACCCATTCCACTCGGGGTGACAAATGCAAAAACAACAATTGATGGACAGAATGCAGAGCAATGTCATACATTCACCCCAGTACAGAGATCTGGGCCTAAATAAATCGTTTTTTTGCACTCCACACCACCCCAGGTCAGACATGGCCATATGCAAATCAGCCTTGACCCTGTGCCTCATGGGAAGAGTCCAGCCCGAACTGCCAAGCCATGTCTTTCCTGGACCGGAATCAAGCATCCAAGGACCGGTTTCTGGCTATCAGCCTGGATAGCTTGACTCCAGTGGTGTGGAGAGCATGGGACTCACGTCTGAGCATACCCATCCCACTCGGGGTGACAAATGCAAAAACAAAAATTGATGGACAGAATGCAGAGCAATGTCATACATTCACCCCAGTACAGAGATCTGGGCCTAAATCTGTCGTTTTTTTGCACTCCACACCACCCCAGGTCAGACATGGCCATATGCAAATCAGCCTTGACCCTGTGCCTCATGGGAACAGTCCAGCCCGAACTGCCAAGCCATGTCTTTCCTGGACCGGAATCAGGGCATCCAAGGACCGGTTTCTGGCTATCAGCCTTCATCAGCCTGGATAGCTTGACTCCAGTGGTGTGGAGAGCATGGGACTCACGTCTGAGCATACCCATCCCACTCGGGGTGACAAATGCAAAAACAACAATTGATGGACAGAATGCAGAGCAATGTCATACATTCACCCCAGTACAGAGATCTGGGCCTAAATCCATCTTTTTTTGCACTCCACACCACCCCAGGTCAGACATGGCCATATGCAAATCAGCCTTGACCCTGTGCCTCATGGGAACTGTCCAGCCCGAACTGCCAAGCCATGTCTTTCCTGGACCGGAATCAAGCATCCAAGCGCCGGTTTCTGGCTATCAGCCTTCATCAGCCTGGATAGCTTGACTCCAGTGGTGTGGAGAGCATGGGACTCACGTCTGAGCATACCCATCCCACTCGGGGTGACAAATGCAAAAACAACAATTGATGGACAGAATGCAGAGCAATGTCATACATTCACCCCAGTACAGAGATCTGGGCCTAAATCCATCGTTTTTTTGCATTTCACACCACCCCAGGTCAGACATGGCCATATGCAAATCAGCCTTGACCCTGTGCCTCATGGGAACAGTCCAGCCCGAACTGCCAAGCCATGTCTTTCCTGGACCGGAATCAAGCATCCAAGGACCGGTTTCTGGCTATCAGCCTTCGTCAGCCTGGATAGCTTGACTCCAGTGGTGTGGAGAGCATGGCACTCACATCTGAGCATACCCATCCCACTCGGGGTGACAAATGCAAAAACAACAATTGATGGACAGAATGCAGAGCAATGTCATACATTCACCCCAGTACAGAGATCTGGGCCTAAATCCATCGTTTTTTTGCACTCCACACCACCCCAGCTCAGACATGGCCATATGCAAATCAGCCTTGACCCTGTGCCTCATGGGAAGAGTCCAGCCCGAACTGCCAAGCCATGTCTTTCCTGGACCGGAATCAAGCATCCAAGGCCCGGTTTCTGGCTATGAGCCTTCATCAGCCTGGATAGCTTGACTCCAGTGGTGTGGCGAGCATGGGACTCACGTCTGAGCATACCCATCCCACTCGGGGTGACAAATGCAAAAACAACAATTGATGGACAGAATGCAGAGCAATGTCATACATTCACCCCAGTACAGAGATCTGGGCCTAAATCCATCGTTTTTTTGCACTCCACACCACCCCAGGTCAGACATGGCCATATGAAAATCAGCCTTGACCCTGTGCCTCATGGGAACAGTCCAGCCCGAACTGCAAGCCATGTCTTTCCTGGACCGGAATCAAGCATCCAAGGACCGGTTTCTGGCTATCAGCCTTCATCAGCCTGGATAGCTTGACTCCAGTGGTGTGGAGAGCATGGGATTTACGTCTGAGCATACCCATCCCACTCGGGGTGACAAATGCAAAAACAACAATTGATGGACAGAATGCAGAGCAATGTCATACATTCACCCCAGTACAGAGACCTGGGCCTAAATCCATCGTTTTTTTGCACTCCACACCACCCCAGGTCAGACATGGCCATATGCAAATCAGCCTTGACCCTGTGCCTCATGGGAACAGTCCAGCCCGAACTGCCAAGCCATGTCTTTCCTGGACCGGAATCAAGCATCCAAGGACCGGTTTCTGGCTATCAGCCTTCATCAGCCTGGATAGCTTGACTCCAGTGGTGTGGAGAGCATGGGACTCACGTCTGAGCATACCCATCCCACTCGGGGTGACAAATGCAAAAAGAACAATTGATGGACAGAATGCAGAGCAATGTCATACATTCACCCCAGTACAGAGATCTGGGCCTAAATCCATCGTTTTTTTGCACTCCACACCACCCCAGGTCAGACATGGCCATATGCAAATCAGCCTTGACCCTGTGCCTCATGGGAACAGTCCAGCCCGAACTGCCAAGCCATGTCTTTCCTGGACCGGAATCAAGCATCCAAGGACCGGTTTCTGGCTATCAGCCTTCATCAGCCTGGATAGCTTGACTCCAGTGGTGTGGAGAGCATGGGACTCACGTCTGAGCATACCCATCCCACTCGGGGTGACAAATGCAAAAACAACAATTGATGGACAGAATGCAGAGCAATGTCATACATTCACCCCAGTACAGAGATCTGGGCCTAAATAAATAGTTTTTTTGCACTCCACACCACCCCAGGTCAGACATGGCCATATGCAAATCAGCCTTGACCCTGTGCCTCATGGGAAGAGTCCAGCCCGAACTGCCAAGCCATGTCTTTCCTGGACCGGAATCAAGCATCCAAGGACCGGTTTCTGGCTATCAGCCTTCATCAGCCTGGATAGCTTGACTCCAGTGGTGTGGAGAGCATGGGACTCACGTCTGAGCATACCCATCCCACTCGGGGTGACAAATGCAAAAACGACAATTGATGGACAGAATGCAGAGCAATGTCATACATTCACCCCAGTACAGAGATCTGGGCCTAAATCCATCGTTTTTTTGCACTCCACACCACCCCAGGTCAGACATGGCCATATGCAAATCAGCCTTGACCATGTGCCTCATGGGAACAGTCCAGCCCGAACTGCCAAGCCATGTCTTTCCTGGACCGGAATCAAGCATCCAAGGACCGGTTTCTGGCTATCAGCCTTCATCAGCCTGGATAGCTTGACTCCAGTGGTGTGGAGAGCATGGGACTCACGTCTGAGCATACCCATCCCACTCGGGGTGACAAATGCAAAAATAACAATTGATGGACAGAATGCAGAGCAATGTCATACATTCACCCCAGTACAGAGATCTGGGCCTAAATCCATCTTTTTTTGCACTCCACACCACCCCAGGTCAGACATGGCCATATGCAAATCAGCCTTGACCCTGTGCCTCATGGGAACAGTCCAGCCCAAACTGCCAAGCCATGTCTTTCCTGGACCGGAATCAAGCATCCAAGCGCCGGTTTCTGGCTATCAGCCTTCATCAGCCTGGATAGCTTGACTCCAGTGGTGTGGAGAGCATGGGACTCACGTCTGAGCATACCCATCCCACTCGGGGTGACAAATGCAAAAACAACAATTGATGGACAGAATGCAGAGCAATGTCATACATTCACCCCAGTACAGAGATCTGGGCCTAAATCCATCGTTTTTTTGCACTCCACACCACCCCAGGTCAGACATGGCCATATGCAAATCAGCCTTGACCCTGTGCCTCATGGGAACAGTCCAGCCCGAACTGCCAAGCCATGTCTTTCCTGGACCGGAATCAAGCATCCAAGGACCGGTTTCTGGCTATCAGCCTGGATAGCTTGACTCCAGTGGTGTGGAGAGCATGGGACTCACGTCTGAGCATACCCATCCCACTCGGGGTGACAAATGCAAAAACAAAAATTGATGGACAGAATGCAGAGCAATGTCATACATTCACCCCAGTACAGAGATCTGGGCCTAAATCTGTCGTTTTTTTGCACTCCACACCACCCCAGGTCAGACATGGCCATATGCAAATCAGCCTTGACCCTGTGCCTCATGGGAACAGTCCAGCCCGAACTGCCAAGCCATGTCTTTCCTGGACCGGAATCAAGCATCCAAGGACCGGTTTCTGGCTATCAGCCTTCATCAGCCTGGATAGCTTGACTCCAGTGGTGTGGAGAGCATGGGACTCACGTCCGAGCATACCCATCCCACTCGGGGTGACAAATGCAAAAACAACAATTGATGGACAGAATGCAGAGCAATGTCATACATTCACCCCAGTACAGAGATCTGGGCCTAAATCCATCTTTTTTTGCACTCCACACCACCCCAGGTCAGACATGGCCATATGCAAATCAGCCTTGACCCTGTGCCTCATGGGAACTGTCCAGCCCGAACTGCCAAGCCATGTCTTTCCTGGACCGGAATCAAGCATCCAAGCGCCGGTTTCTGGCTATCAGCCTTCATCAGCCTGGATAGCTTGACTCCAGTGGTGTGGAGAGCATGGGACTCACGTCTGAGCATACCCATCCCACTCGGGGTGACAAATGCAAAAACAACAATTGATGGACAGAATGCAGAGCAATGTCATACATTCACCCCAGTACAGAGATCTGGGCCTAAATCCATCGTTTTTTTGCACTCCACACCACCCCAGGTCAGACATGGCCATATGCAAATCAGCCTTGACCCTGTGCCTCATGGGAACAGTCCAGCCCGAACTGCCAAGCCATGTCTTTCCTGGACCGGAATCAAGCATCCAAGGACCGGTTTCTGGCTATCAGCCTTCGTCAGCCTGGATAGCTTGACTCCAGTGGTGTGGAGAGCATGGCACTCACATCTGAGCATACCCATCCCACTCGGGGTGACAAATGCAAAAACAACAATTGATGGACAGAATGCAGAGCAATGTCATACATTCACCCCAGTACAGAGATCTGGGCCTAAATCCATCGTTTTTTTGCACTCCACACCACCCCAGCTCAGACATGGCCATATGCAAATCAGCCTTGACCCTGTGCCTCATGGGAAGAGTCCAGCCCGAACTGCCAAGCCATGTCTTTCCTGGACCGGAATCAAGCATCCAAGGCCCGGTTTCTGGCTATGAGCCTTCATCAGCCTGGATAGCTTGACTCCAGTGGTGTGGCGAGCATGGGACTCACGTCTGAGCATACCCATCCCACTCGGGGTGACAAATGCAAAAACAACAATTGATGGACAGAATGCAGAGCAATGTCATACATTCACCCCAGTACAGAGATCTGGGCCTAAATCCATCGTTTTTTTGCACTCCACACCACCCCAGGTCAGACATGGCCATATGAAAATCAGCCTTGACCCTGTGCCTCATGGGAACAGTCCAGCCCGAACTGCAAGCCATGTCTTTCCTGGACCGGAATCAAGCATCCAAGGACCGGTTTCTGGCTATCAGCCTTCATCAGCCTGGATAGCTTGACTCCAGTGGTGTGGAGAGCATGGGATTTACGTCTGAGCATACCCATCCCACTCGGGGTGACAAATGCAAAAACAACAATTGATGGACAGAATGCAGAGCAATGTCATACATTCACCCCAGTACAGAGATCTGGGCCTAAATCCATCGTTTTTTTGCACTCCACACCACCCCAGGTCAGACATGGCCATATGCAAATCAGCCTTGACCCTGTGCCTCATGGGAACAGTCCAGCCCGAACTGCCAAGCCATGTCTTTCCTGGACCGGAATCAAGCATCCAAGGACCGGTTTCTGGCTATCAGCCTTCATCAGCCTGGATAGCTTGACTCCAGTGGTGTGGAGAGCATGGGACTCACGTCTGAGCATACCCATCCCACTCGGGGTGACAAATGCAAAAAGAACAATTGATGGACAGAATGCAGAGCAATGTCATACATTCACCCCAGTACAGAGATCTGGGCCTAAATCCATCGTTTTTTTGCACTCCACACCACCCCAGGTCAGACATGGCCATATGCAAATCAGCCTTGACCCTGTGCCTCATGGGAACAGTCCAGCCCGAACTGCCAAGCCATGTCTTTCCTGGACCGGAATCAAGCATCCAAGGACCGGTTTCTGGCTATCAGCCTTCATCAGCCTGGATAGCTTGACTCCAGTGGTGTGGAGAGCATGGGACTCACGTCTGAGCATACCCATCCCACTCGGGGTGACAAATGCAAAAACAACAATTGATGGACAGAATGCAGAGCAATGTCATACATTCACCCCAGTACAGAGATCTGGGCCTAAATAAATAGTTTTTTTGCACTCCACACCACCCCAGGTCAGACATGGCCATATGCAAATCAGCCTTGACCCTGTGCCTCATGGGAAGAGTCCAGCCCGAACTGCCAAGCCATGTCTTTCCTGGACCGGAATCAAGCATCCAAGGACCGGTTTCTGGCTATCAGCCTTCATCAGCCTGGATAGCTTGACTCCAGTGGTGTGGAGAGCATGGGACTCACGTCTGAGCATACCCATCCCACTCGGGGTGACAAATGCAAAAACAACAATTGATGGACAGAATGCAGAGCAATGTCATACATTCACCCCAGTACAGAGATCTGGGCCTAAATCCATCGTTTTTTTGCACTCCACACCACCCCAGGTCAGACATGGCCATATGCAAATCAGCCTTGACCATGTGCCTCATGGGAAGAGTCCAGCCCGAACTGCCAAGCCATGTCTTTCCTGGACCGGAATCAAGCATCCAAGGACCGGTTTCTGGCTATCAGCCTTCATCAGCCTGGATAGCTTGACTCCAGTGGTGTGGAGAGCATGGGACTCACGTCTGAGCATACCCATCCCACTCGGGGTGACAAATGCAAAAATAACAATTGATGGACAGAATGCAGAGCAATGTCATACATTCACCCCAGTACAGAGATCTGGGCCTAAATCCATCTTTTTTTGCACTCCACACCACCCCAGGTCAGACATGGCCATATGCAAATCAGCCTTGACCCTGTGCCTCATGGGAACAGTCCAGCCCAAACTGCCAAGCCATGTCTTTCCTGGACCGGAATCAAGCATCCAAGCGCCGGTTTCTGGCTATCAGCCTTCATCAGCCTGGATAGCTTGACTCCAGTGGTGTGGAGAGCATGGGACTCACGTCTGAGCATACCCATCCCACTCGGGGTGACAAATGCAAAAACAACAATTGATGGACAGAATGCAGAGCAATGTCATACATTCACCCCAGTACAGAGATCTGGGCCTAAATCCATCGTTTTTTTGCACTCCACACCACCCCAGGTCAGACATGGCCATATGCAAATCAGCCTTGACCCTGTGCCTCATGGGAACAGTCCAGCCCGAACTGCCAAGCCATGTCTTTCCTGGACCGGAATCAAGCATCCAAGGACCGGTTTCTGGCTATCAGCCTGGATAGCTTGACTCCAGTGGTGTGGAGAGCATGGGACTCACGTCTGAGCATACCCATCCCACTCGGGGTGACAAATGCAAAAACAAAAATTGATGGACAGAATGCAGAGCAATGTCATACATTCACCCCAGTACAGAGATCTGGGCCTAAATCCATCGTTTTTTTGCACTCCACACCACCCCAGGTCAGACATGGCCATATGCAAATCAGCCTTGACCCTGTACCTCATGGGAACAGTCCAGCCCGAACTGCCAAGCCATGTCTTTCCTGGACCGGAACCAAGCATCCAAGGACCGGTTTCTGGCTATCAGCCTTCATCAGCCTGGATAGCTTGACTCCAGTGGTGTGGAGAGCATGGGACTCACGTCTGAGCATACCCATCCCACTCGGGGTGACAAATGCAAAAACAACAATTGATGGACAGAATGCAGAGCAATGTCATACATTCACCCCAGTACAGAGATCTGGGCCTAAATAAATCGTTTTTTTGCACTCCACACCACCCCAGGTCAGACATGGCCATATGCAAATCAGCCTTGACCCTGTGCCTCATGGGAAGAGTCCAGCCCGAACTGCCAAGCCATGTCTTTCCTGGACCGGAATCAAGCATCCAAGGACCGGTTTCTGGCTATCAGCCTGGATAGCTTGACTCCAGTGGTGTGGAGAGCATGGGACTCACGTCTGAGCATACCCATCCCACTCGGGGTGACAAATGCAAAAACAAAAATTGATGGACAGAATGCAGAGCAATGTCATACATTCACCCCAGTACAGAGATCTGGGCCTAAATCTGTCGTTTTTTTGCACTCCACACCACCCCAGGTCAGACATGGCCATATGCAAATCAGCCTTGACCCTGTGCCTCATGGGAACAGTCCAGCCCGAACTGCCAAGCCATGTCTTTCCTGGACCGGAATCAAGCATCCAAGGACCGGTTTCTGGCTATCAGCCTTCATCAGCCTGGATAGCTTGACTCCAGTGGTGTGGAGAGCATGGGACTCACGTCTGAGCATACCCATCCCACTCGGGGTGACAAATGCAAAAACAACAATTGATGGACAGAATGCAGAGCAATGTCATACATTCACCCCGGTACAGAGATCTGGGCCTAAATCCATCTTTTTTTGCACTCCACACCACCCCAGGTCAGACATGGCCATATGCAAATCAGCCTTGACCCTGTGCCTCATGGGAACTGTCCAGCCCGAACTGCCAAGCCATGTCTTTCCTGGACCGGAATCAAGCATCCAAGCGCCGGTTTCTGGCTATCAGCCTTCATCAGCCTGGATAGCTTGACTCCAGTGGTGTGGAGAGCATGGGACTCACGTCTGAGCATACCCATCCCACTCGGGGTGACAAATGCAAAAACAACAATTGATGGACAGAATGCAGAGCAATGTCATACATTCACCCCAGTACAGAGATCTGGGCCTAAATCCATCGTTTTTTTGCACTCCACACCACCCCAGCTCAGACATGGCCATATGCAAATCAGCCTTGACCCTGTGCCTCATGGGAAGAGTCCAGCCCGAACTGCCAAGCCATGTCTTTCCTGGACCGGAATCAAGCATCCAAGGCCCGGTTTCTGGCTATGAGCCTTCATCAGCCTGGATAGCTTGACTCCAGTGGTGTGGCGAGCATGGGACTCACGTCTGAGCATACCCATCCCACTCGGGGTGACAAATGCAAAAACAACAATTGATGGACAGAATGCAGAGCAATGTCATACATTCACCCCAGTACAGAGATCTGGGCCTAAATCCATCGTTTTTTTGCACTCCACACCACCCCAGGTCAGACATGGCCATATGAAAATCAGCCTTGACCCTGTGCCTCATGGGAACAGTCCAGCCCGAACTGCAAGCCATGTTTTTCCTGGACCGGAATCAAGCATCCAAGGACCGGTTTCTGGCTATCAGCCTTCATCAGCCTGGATAGCTTGACTCCAGTGGTGTGGAGAGCATGGGATTTACGTCTGAGCATACCCATCCCACTCGGGGTGACAAATGCAAAAACAGCAATTGATGGACAGAATGCAGAGCAATGTCATACATTCACCCCAGTACAGAGATCTGGGCCTAAATCCATCGTTTTTTTGCACTCCACACCACCCCAGGTCAGACATGGCCATATGCAAATCAGCCTTGACCCTGTGCCTCATGGGAACAGTCCAGCCCGAACTGCCAAGCCATGTCTTTCCTGGACCGGAATCAAGCATCCAAGGACCGGTTTCTGGCTATCAGCCTTCATCAGCCTGGATAGCTTGACTCCAGTGGTGTGGAGAGCATGGGACTCACGTCTGAGCATACCCATCCCACTCGGGGTGACAAATGCAAAAAGAACAATTGATGGACAGAATGCAGAGCAATGTCATACATTCACCCCAGTACAGAGATCTGGGCCTAAATCCATCGTTTTTTTGCACTCCACACCACCCCAGGTCAGACATGGCCATATGCAAATCAGCCTTGACCCTGTGCCTCATGGGAACAGTCCAGCCCGAACTGCCAAGCCATGTCTTTCCTGGACCGGAATCAAGCATCCAAGGACCGGTTTCTGGCTATCAGCCTTCATCAGCCTGGATAGCTTGACTCCAGTGGTGTGGAGAGCATGGGACTCACGTCTGAGCATACCCATCCCACTCGGGGTGACAAATGCAAAAACAACAATTGATGGACAGAATGCAGAGCAATGTCATACATTCACCCCAGTACAGAGATCTGGGCCTAAATAAATAGTTTTTTTGCACTCCACACCACCCCAGGTCAGACATGGCCATATGCAAATCAGCCTTGACCCTGTGCCTCATGGGAAGAGTCCAGCCCGAACTGCCAAGCCATGTCTTTCCTGGACCGGAATCAAGCATCCAAGGACCGGTTTCTGGCTATCAGCCTTCATCAGCCTGGATAGCTTGACTCCAGTGGTGTGGAGAGCATGGGACTCACGTCTGAGCATACCCATCCCACTCGGGGTGACAAATGCAAAAACAACAATTGATGGACAGAATGCAGAGCAATGTCATACATTCACCCCAGTACAGAGATCTGGGCCTAAATCCATCGTTTTTTTGCACTCCACACCACCCCAGGTCAGACATGGCCATATGCAAATCAGCCTTGACCATGTGCCTCATGGGAACAGTCCAGCCCGAACTGCCAAGCCATGTCTTTCCTGGACCGGAATCAAGCATCCAAGGACCGGTTTCTGGCTATCAGCCTTCATCAGCCTGGATAGCTTGACTCCAGTGGTGTGGAGAGCATGGGACTCACGTCTGAGCATACCCATCCCACTCGGGGTGACAAATGCAAAAACAACAATTGATGGACAGAATGCAAAACAATGTCATACATTCACCCCAGTACAGAGATCTGGGCCTAAATCCATCGTTTTTTTGCACTCCACACCACCCCAGGTCAGACATGGCCATATGCAAATCAGCCTTGACCCTGTGCCTCATGGGAACAGTCCAGCCCGAACTGCCAAGCCATGTCTTTCCTGGACCGGAATCAAGCATCCAAGGACCGGTTTCTGGCTATCAGCCTTCATCAGCCTGGATAGCTTGACTCCAGTGGTGTGGAGAGCATGGGACTCACGTCTGAGCATACCCATCCCACTCGGGGTGACAAATGCAAAAATAACAATTGATGGGCAGAATGCAGAGCAATGTCATACATTCACCCCAGTACAGAGATCTGGGCCTAAATCCATCTTTTTTTGCACTCCACACCACCCCAGGTCAGACATGGCCATATGCAAATCAGCCTTGACCCTGTGCCTCATGGGAACAGTCCAGCCCAAACTGCCAAGCCATGTCTTTCCTGGACCGGAATCAAGCATCCAAGCGCCGGTTTCTGGCTATCAGCCTTCATCAGCCTGGATAGCTTGACTCCAGTGGTGTGGAGAGCATGGGACTCACGTCTGAGCATACCCATCCCACTCGGGGTGACAAATGCAAAAACAACAATTGATGGACAGAATGCAGAGCAATGTCATACATTCACCCCAGTACAGAGATCTGGGCCTAAATCCATCGTTTTTTTGCACTCCACACCACCCCAGGTCAGACATGGCCATATGCAAATCAGCCTTGACCCTGTGCCTCATGGGAACAGTCCAGCCCGAACTGCCAAGCCATGTCTTTCCTGGACCGCAATCAAGCATCCAAGGACCGGTTTCTGGCTATCAGCCTTCATCAGCCTGGAAAGCTTGAATCCAGTGGTGTGGAGAGCATGGGACTCACGTCTGAGCATACCCATCCCACTCGGGGTGACAAAGGCAAAAACAACAATTGATGGACAGAATGCAGAGCAATGTCATACATTCACCCCAGTACAGAGATCTTGGCCTAAATCCATCGTTTTTTTGTACTCCACACCACCCCATGTCAGACATGGCCATATGCAAATCAGCCTTGACCCTGTGCCTCATGGGAACAGTCCAGCCCGAACTGCCAAGCCATGTCTTTCCTGGACCGGAATCAAGCATCCAAGGACCAGTTTCTGGCTATCAGCCTTCATCAGCCTGGATAGCTTGACTCCAGTGGTGTGGAGAGCATGGGACTCACGTCTGAGCATACCCATCCCACTCGGGGTGACAAATGCAAAAACAACAATTGATGGACAGAATGCAGAGCAATGTCATACATTCACCCCAGTACAGAGATCTGGGCCTAAATCCATCGTTTTTTTGCACTCCACACCACCCCAGGTCAGACATGGCCATATGCAAATCAGCCTTGACCCTGTGCCTCATGGGAACAGTCCAGCCCGAACTGCCAAGCCATGTCTTTCCTGGACCGGAATCAAGCATCCAAGGACCGGTTTCTGGCTATCAGCCTGGATAGCTTGACTCCAGTGGTGTGGAGAGCATGGGACTCACGTCTGAGCATACCCATCCCACTCAGGGTGACAAATGCAAAAACAAAAATTGATGGACAGAATGCAGAGCAATGTCATACATTCACCCCAGTACAGAGATCTGGGCCTAAATCCATCTTTTTTTGCACTCCACACCACCCCAGGTCAGACATGGCCATATGCAAATCAGCCTTGACCCTGTGCCTCATGGGAACAGTCCAGCCCAAACTGCCAAGCCATGTCTTTCCTGGACCGGAATCAAGCATCCAAGCGCCGGTTTCTGGCTATCAGCCTTCATCAGCCTGGATAGCTTGACTCCAGTGGTGTGGAGAGCATGGGACTCACGTCTGAGCATACCCATCCCACTCGGGGTGACAAATGCAAAAACAACAATTGATGGACAGAATGCAGAGCAATGTCATACATTCACCCCAGTACAGAGATCTGGGCCTAAATCCATCGTTTTTTTGCACTCCACACCACCCCAGGTCAGACATGGCCATATGCAAATCAGCCTTGACCCTGTGCCTCATGGGAACAGTCCAGCCCGAACTGCCAAGCCATGTCTTTCCTGGACCGGAATCAAGCATCCAAGGACCGGTTTCTGGCTATCAGCCTTCATCAGCCTGGATAGCTTGACTCCAGTGGTGTGGAGAGCATGGGACTCACGTCTGAGCATACCCATCCCACTCGGGGTGACAAATGCAAAAACAACAATTGATGGACAGAATGCAGAGCAATGTCATACATTCACCCCAGTACAGAGATCTGGGCCTAAATCCATCGTTTTTTTGCACTCCACACCACCCCAGGTCAGACATGGCCATATGCAAATCGGCCTTGACCCTGTGCCTCATGGGAACAGTCCAGCCCGAACTGCCAAGCCATGTCTTTCCTGGACCGGAATCAAGCATCCAAGGACCGGTTTCTGGCTATCAGCCTTCATCAGCCTGGATAGCTTGACTCCAGTGGTGTGGAGAGCATGGGACTCACGTCTGAGCATACCCATTCCACTCGGGGTGACAAATGCAAAAACAACAATTGATGGACAGAATGCAGAGCAATGTCATACATTCACCCCAGTACAGAGATCTGGGCCTAAATAAATCGTTTTTTTGCACTCCACACCACCCCAGGTCAGACATGGCCATATGCAAATCAGCCTTGACCCTGTGCCTCATGGGAAGAGTCCAGCCCGAACTGCCAAGCCATGTCTTTCCTGGACCGGAATCAAGCATCCAAGGACCGGTTTCTGGCTATCAGCCTGGATAGCTTGACTCCAGTGGTGTGGAGAGCATGGGACTCACGTCTGAGCATACCCATCCCACTCGGGGTGACAAATGCAAAAAGAACAATTGATGGACAGAATGCAGAGCAATGTCATACATTCACCCCAGTACAGAGATCTGGGCCTAAATCCATCGTTTTTTTGCACTCCACACCACCCCAGGTCAGACATGGCCATATGCAAATCAGCCTTGACCCTGTGCCTCATGGGAACAGTCCAGCCCGAACTGCCAAGCCATGTCTTTCCTGGACCGGAATCAAGCATCCAAGGACCGGTTTCTGGCTATCAGCCTTCATCAGCCTGGATAGCTTGACTCCAGTGGTGTGGAGAGCATGGGACTCACGTCTGAGCATACCCATCCCACTCGGGGTGACAAATGCAAAAACAACAATTGATGGACAGAATGCAGAGCAATGTCATACATTCACCCCAGTACAGAGATCTGGGCCTAAATAAATAGTTTTTTTGCACTCCACACCACCCCAGGTCAGACATGGCCATATGCAAATCAGCCTTGACCCTGTGCCTCATGGGAAGAGTCCAGCCCGAACTGCCAAGCCATGTCTTTCCTGGACCGGAATCAAGCATCCAAGGACCGGTTTCTGGCTATCAGCCTTCATCAGCCTGGATAGCTTGACTCCAGTGGTGTGGAGAGCATGGGACTCACGTCTGAGCATACCCATCCCACTCGGGGTGACAAATGCAAAAACAACAATTGATGGACAGAATGCAGAGCAATGTCATACATTCACCCCAGTACAGAGATCTGGGCCTAAATCCATCGTTTTTTTGCACTCCACACCACCCCAGGTCAGACATGGCCATATGCAAATCAGCCTTGACCATGTGCCTCATGGGAACAGTCCAGCCCGAACTGCCAAGCCATGTCTTTCCTGGACCGGAATCAAGCATCCAAGGACCGGTTTCTGGCTATCAGCCTTCATCAGCCTGGATAGCTTGACTCCAGTGGTGTGGAGAGCATGGGACTCACGTCTGAGCATACCCATCCCACTCGGGGTGACAAATGCAAAAACAACAATTGATGGACAGAATGCAAAACAATGTCATACATTCACCCCAGTACAGAGATCTGGGCCTAAATCCATCGTTTTTTTGCACTCCACACCACCCCAGGTCAGACATGGCCATATGCAAATCAGCCTTGACCCTGTGCCTCATGGGAACAGTCCAGCCCGAACTGCCAAGCCATGTCTTTCCTGGACCGGAATCAAGCATCCAAGGACCGGTTTCTGGCTATCAGCCTTCATCAGCCTGGATAGCTTGACTCCAGTGGTGTGGAGAGCATGGGACTCACGTCTGAGCATACCCATCCCACTCGGGGTGACAAATGCAAAAATAACAATTGATGGGCAGAATGCAGAGCAATGTCATACATTCACCCCAGTACAGAGATCTGGGCCTAAATCCATCTTTTTTTGCACTCCACACCACCCCAGGTCAGACATGGCCATATGCAAATCAGCCTTGACCCTGTGCCTCATGGGAACAGTCCAGCCCAAACTGCCAAGCCATGTCTTTCCTGGACCGGAATCAAGCATCCAAGCGCCGGTTTCTGGCTATCAGCCTTCATCAGCCTGGATAGCTTGACTCCAGTGGTGTGGAGAGCATGGGACTCACGTCTGAGCATACCCATCCCACTCGGGGTGACAAATGCAAAAACAACAATTGATGGACAGAATGCAGAGCAATGTCATACATTCACCCCAGTACAGAGATCTGGGCCTAAATCCATCGTTTTTTTGCACTCCACACCACCCCAGGTCAGACATGGCCATATGCAAATCAGCCTTGACCCTGTGCCTCATGGGAACAGTCCAGCCCGAACTGCCAAGCCATGTCTTTCCTGGACCGCAATCAAGCATCCAAGGACCGGTTTCTGGCTATCAGCCTTCATCAGCCTGGAAAGCTTGAATCCAGTGGTGTGGAGAGCATGGGACTCACGTCTGAGCATACCCATCCCACTCGGGGTGACAAAGGCAAAAACAACAATTGATGGACAGAATGCAGAGCAATGTCATACATTCACCCCAGTACAGAGATCTTGGCCTAAATCCATCGTTTTTTTGTACTCCACACCACCCCATGTCAGACATGGCCATATGCAAATCAGCCTTGACCCTGTGCCTCATGGGAACAGTCCAGCCCGAACTGCCAAGCCATGTCTTTCCTGGACCGGAATCAAGCATCCAAGGACCAGTTTCTGGCTATCAGCCTTCATCAGCCTGGATAGCTTGACTCCAGTGGTGTGGAGAGCATGGGACTCACGTCTGAGCATACCCATCCCACTCGGGGTGACAAATGCAAAAACAACAATTGATGGACAGAATGCAGAGCAATGTCATACATTCACCCCAGTACAGAGATCTGGGCCTAAATCCATCGTTTTTTTGCACTCCACACCACCCCAGGTCAGACATGGCCATATGCAAATCAGCCTTGACCCTGTGCCTCATGGGAACAGTCCAGCCCGAACTGCCAAGCCATGTCTTTCCTGGACCGGAATCAAGCATCCAAGGACCGGTTTCTGGCTATCAGCCTGGATAGCTTGACTCCAGTGGTGTGGAGAGCATGGGACTCACGTCTGAGCATACCCATCCCACTCGGGGTGACAAATGCAAAAACAAAAATTGATGGACAGAATGCAGAGCAATGTCATACATTCACCCCAGTACAGAGATCTGGGCCTAAATCCATCTTTTTTTGCACTCCACACCACCCCAGGTCAGACATGGCCATATGCAAATCAGCCTTGACCCTGTGCCTCATGGGAACAGTCCAGCCCAAACTGCCAAGCCATGTCTTTCCTGGACCGGAATCAAGCATCCAAGCGCCGGTTTCTGGCTATCAGCCTTCATCAGCCTGGATAGCTTGACTCCAGTGGTGTGGAGAGCATGGGACTCACGTCTGAGCATACCCATCCCACTCGGGGTGACAAATGCAAAAACAACAATTGATGGACAGAATGCAGAGCAATGTCATACATTCACCCCAGTACAGAGATCTGGGCCTAAATCCATCGTTTTTTTGCACTCCACACCACCCCAGGTCAGACATGGCCATATGCAAATCAGCCTTGACCCTGTGCCTCATGGGAACAGTCCAGCCCGAACTGCCAAGCCATGTCTTTCCTGGACCGGAATCAAGCATCCAAGGACCGGTTTCTGGCTATCAGCCTTCATCAGCCTGGATAGCTTGACTCCAGTGGTGTGGAGAGCATGGGACTCACGTCTGAGCATACCCATCCCACTCGGGGTGACAAATGCAAAAACAACAATTGATGGACAGAATGCAGAGCAATGTCATACATTCACCCCAGTACAGAGATCTGGGCCTAAATCCATCGTTTTTTTGCACTCCACACCACCCCAGGTCAGACATGGCCATATGCAAATCGGCCTTGACCCTGTGCCTCATGGGAACAGTCCAGCCCGAACTGCCAAGCCATGTCTTTCCTGGACCGGAATCAAGCATCCAAGGACCGGTTTCTGGCTATCAGCCTTCATCAGCCTGGATAGCTTGACTCCAGTGGTGTGGAGAGCATGGGACTCACGTCTGAGCATACCCATTCCACTCGGGGTGACAAATGCAAAAACAACAATTGATGGACAGAATGCAGAGCAATGTCATACATTCACCCCAGTACAGAGATCTGGGCCTAAATAAATCGTTTTTTTGCACTCCACACCACCCCAGGTCAGACATGGCCATATGCAAATCAGCCTTGACCCTGTGCCTCATGGGAAGAGTCCAGCCCGAACTGCCAAGCCATGTCTTTCCTGGACCGGAATCAAGCATCCAAGGACCGGTTTCTGGCTATCAGCCTGGATAGCTTGACTCCAGTGGTGTGGAGAGCATGGGACTCACGTCTGAGCATACCCATCCCACTCGGGGTGACAAATGCAAAAACAAAAATTGATGGACAGAATGCAGAGCAATGTCATACATTCACCCCAGTACAGAGATCTGGGCCTAAATCTGTCGTTTTTTTGCACTCCACACCACCCCAGGTCAGACATGGCCATATGCAAATCAGCCTTGACCCTGTGCCTCATGGGAACAGTCCAGCCCGAACTGCCAAGCCATGTCTTTCCTGGACCGGAATCAAGCATCCAAGGACCGGTTTCTGGCTATCAGCCTTCATCAGCCTGGATAGCTTGACTCCAGTGGTGTGGAGAGCATGGGACTCACGTCTGAGCATACCCATCCCACTCGGGGTGACAAATGCAAAAACAACAATTGATGGACAGAATGCAGAGCAATGTCATACATTCACCCCAGTACAGAGATCTGGGCCTAAATCCATCTTTTTTTGCACTCCACACCACCCCAGGTCAGACATGGCCATATGCAAATCAGCCTTGACCCTGTGCCTCATGGGAACTGTCCAGCCCGAACTGCCAAGCCATGTCTTTCCTGGACCGGAATCAAGCATCCAAGCGCCGGTTTCTGGCTATCAGCCTTCATCAGCCTGGATAGCTTGACTCCAGTGGTGTGGAGAGCATGGGACTCACGTCTGAGCATACCCATCCCACTCGGGGTGACAAATGCAAAAACAACAATTGATGGACAGAATGCAGAGCAATGTCATACATTCACCCCAGTACAGAGATCTGGGCCTAAATCCATCGTTTTTTTGCATTTCACACCACCCCAGGTCAGACATGGCCATATGCAAATCAGCCTTGACCCTGTGCCTCATGGGAACAGTCCAGCCCGAACTGCCAAGCCATGTCTTTCCTGGACCGGAATCAAGCATCCAAGGACCGGTTTCTGGCTATCAGCCTTCGTCAGCCTGGATAGCTTGACTCCAGTGGTGTGGAGAGCATGGCACTCACATCTGAGCATACCCATCCCACTCGGGGTGACAAATGCAAAAACAACAATTGATGGACAGAATGCAGAGCAATGTCATACATTCACCCCAGTACAGAGATCTGGGCCTAAATCCATCGTTTTTTTGCACTCCACACCACCCCAGCTCAGACATGGCCATATGCAAATCAGCCTTGACCCTGTGCCTCATGGGAAGAGTCCAGCCCGAACTGCCAAGCCATGTCTTTCCTGGACCGGAATCAAGCATCCAAGGCCCGGTTTCTGGCTATGAGCCTTCATCAGCCTGGATAGCTTGACTCCAGTGGTGTGGCGAGCATGGGACTCACGTCTGAGCATACCCATCCCACTCGGGGTGACAAATGCAAAAACAACAATTGATGGACAGAATGCAGAGCAATGTCATACATTCACCCCAGTACAGAGATCTGGGCCTAAATCCATCGTTTTTTTGCACTCCACACCACCCCAGGTCAGACATGGCCATATGAAAATCAGCCTTGACCCTGTGCCTCATGGGAACAGTCCAGCCCGAACTGCAAGCCATGTCTTTCCTGGACCGGAATCAAGCATCCAAGGACCGGTTTCTGGCTATCAGCCTTCATCAGCCTGGATAGCTTGACTCCAGTGGTGTGGAGAGCATGGGATTTACGTCTGAGCATACCCATCCCACTCGGGGTGACAAATGCAAAAACAACAATTGATGGACAGAATGCAGAGCAATGTCATACATTCACCCCAGTACAGAGATCTGGGCCTAAATCCATCGATTTTTTGCACTCCACACCACCCCAGGTCAGACATGGCCATATGCAAATCAGCCTTGACCCTGTGCCTCATGGGAACAGTCCAGCCCGAACTGCCAAGCCATGTCTTTCCTGGACCGGAATCAAGCATCCAAGGACCGGTTTCTGGCTATCAGCCTTCATCAGCCTGGATAGCTTGACTCCAGTGGTGTGGAGAGCATGGGACTCACGTCTGAGCATACCCATCCCACTCGGGGTGACAAATGCAAAAAGAACAATTGATGGACAGAATGCAGAGCAATGTCATACATTCACCCCAGTACAGAGATCTGGGCCTAAATCCATCGTTTTTTTGCACTCCACACCACCCCAGGTCAGACATGGCCATATGCAAATCAGCCTTGACCCTGTGCCTCATGGGAACAGTCCAGCCCGAACTGCCAAGCCATGTCTTTCCTGGACCGGAATCAAGCATCCAAGGACCGGTTTCTGGCTATCAGCCTTCATCAGCCTGGATAGCTTGACTCCAGTGGTGTGGAGAGCATGGGACTCACGTCTGAGCATACCCATCCCACTCGGGGTGACAAATGCAAAAACAACAATTGATGGACAGAATGCAGAGCAATGTCATACATTCACCCCAGTACAGAGATCTGGGCCTAAATAAATAGTTTTTTTGCACTCCACACCACCCCAGGTCAGACATGGCCATATGCAAATCAGCCTTGACCCTGTGCCTCATGGGAAGAGTCCAGCCCGAACTGCCAAGCCATGTCTTTCCTGGACCGGAATCAAGCATCCAAGGACCGGTTTCTGGCTATCAGCCTTCATCAGCCTGGATAGCTTGACTCCAGTGGTGTGGAGAGCATGGGACTCACGTCTGAGCATACCCATCCCACTCGGGGTGACAAATGCAAAAACAACAATTGATGGACAGAATGCAGAGCAATGTCATACATTCACCCCAGTACAGAGATCTGGGCCTAAATCCATCGTTTTTTTGCACTCCACACCACCCCAGGTCAGACATGGCCATATGCAAATCAGCCTTGACCATGTGCCTCATGGGAACAGTCCAGCCCGAACTGCCAAGCCATGTCTTTCCTGGACCGGAATCAAGCATCCAAGGACCGGTTTCTGGCTATCAGCCTTCATCAGCCTGGATAGCTTGACTCCAGTGGTGTGGAGAGCATGGGACTCACGTCTGAGCATACCCATCCCACTCGGGGTGACAAATGCAAAAATAACAATTGATGGACAGAATGCAGAGCAATGTCATACATTCACCCCAGTACAGAGATCTGGGCCTAAATCCATCTTTTTTTGCACTCCACACCACCCCAGGTCAGACATGGCCATATGCAAATCAGCCTTGACCCTGTGCCTCATGGGAACAGTCCAGCCCAAACTGCCAAGCCATGTCTTTCCTGGACCGGAATCAAGCATCCAAGCGCCGGTTTCTGGCTATCAGCCTTCATCAGCCTGGATAGCTTGACTCCAGTGGTGTGGAGAGCATGGGACTCACGTCTGAGCATACCCATCCCACTCGGGGTGACAAATGCAAAAACAACAATTGATGGACAGAATGCAGAGCAATGTCATACATTCACCCCAGTACAGAGATCTGGGCCTAAATCCATCGTTTTTTTGCACTCCACACCACCCCAGGTCAGACATGGCCATATGCAAATCAGCCTTGACCCTGTGCCTCATGGGAACAGTCCAGCCCGAACTGCCAAGCCATGTCTTTCCTGGACCGGAATCAAGCATCCAAGGACCGGTTTCTGGCTATCAGCCTGGATAGCTTGACTCCAGTGGTGTGGAGAGCATGGGACTCACGTCTGAGCATACCCATCCCACTCGGGGTGACAAATGCAAAAACAAAAATTGATGGACAGAATGCAGAGCAATGTCATACATTCACCCCAGTACAGAGATCTGGGCCTAAATCTGTCGTTTTTTTGCACTCCACACCACCCCAGGTCAGACATGGCCATATGCAAATCAGCCTTGACCCTGTGCCTCATGGGAACAGTCCAGCCCGAACTGCCAAGCCATGTCTTTCCTGGACCGGAATCAAGCATCCAAGGACCGGTTTCTGGCTATCAGCCTTCATCAGCCTGGATAGCTTGACTCCAGTGGTGTGGAGAGCATGGGACTCACGTCTGAGCATACCCATCCCACTCGGGGTGACAAATGCAAAAACAACAATTGATGGACAGAATGCAGAGCAATGTCATACATTCACCCCAGTACAGAGATCTGGGCCTAAATCCATCTTTTTTTGCACTCCACACCACCCCAGGTCAGACATGGCCATATGCAAATCAGCCTTGACCCTGTGCCTCATGGGAACTGTCCAGCCCGAACTGCCAAGCCATGTCTTTCCTGGACCGGAATCAAGCATCCAAGCGCCGGTTTCTGGCTATCAGCCTTCATCAGCCTGGATAGCTTGACTCCAGTGGTGTGGAGAGCATGGGACTCACGTCTGAGCATACCCATCCCACTCGGGGTGACAAATGCAAAAACAACAATTGATGGACAGAATGCAGAGCAATGTCATACATTCACCCCAGTACAGAGATCTGGGCCTAAATCCATCGTTTTTTTGCACTCCACACCACCCCAGGTCAGACATGGCCATATGCAAATCAGCCTTGACCCTGTGCCTCATGGGAACAGTCCAGCCCGAACTGCCAAGCCATGTCTTTCCTGGACCGGAATCAAGCATCCAAGGACCGGTTTCTGGCTATCAGCCTGGATAGCTTGACTCCAGTGGTGTGGAGAGCATGGGACTCACGTCTGAGCATACCCATCCCACTCGGGGTGACAAATGCAAAAACAAAAATTGATGGACAGAATGCAGAGCAATGTCATACATTCACCCCAGTACAGAGATCTGGGCCTAAATCTGTCGTTTTTTTGCACTCCACACCACCCCAGGTCAGACATGGCCATATGCAAATCAGCCTTGACCCTGTGCCTCATGGGAACAGTCCAGCCCGAACTGCCAAGCCATGTCTTTCCTGGACCGGAATCAAGCATCCAAGGACCGGTTTCTGGCTATCAGCCTTCATCAGCCTGGATAGCTTGACTCCAGTGGTGTGGAGAGCATGGGACTCACGTCTGAGCATACCCATCCCACTCGGGGTGACAAATGCAAAAACAACAATTGATGGACAGAATGCAGAGCAATGTCATACATTCACCCCAGTACAGAGATCTGGGCCTAAATCCATCTTTTTTTGCACTCCACACCACCCCAGGTCAGACATGGCCATATGCAAATCAGCCTTGACCCTGTGCCTCATGGGAACTGTCCAGCCCGAACTGCCAAGCCATGTCTTTCCTGGACCGGAATCAAGCATCCAAGCGCCGGTTTCTGGCTATCAGCCTTCATCAGCCTGGATAGCTTGACTCCAGTGGTGTGGAGAGCATGGGACTCACGTCTGAGCATACCCATCCCACTCGGGGTGACAAATGCAAAAACAACAATTGATGGACAGAATGCAGAGCAATGTCATACATTCACCCCAGTACAGAGATCTGGGCCTAAATCCATCGTTTTTTTGCACTCCACACCACCCCAGGTCAGACATGGCCATATGCAAATCAGCCTTGACCCTGTGCCTCATGGGAACAGTCCAGCCCGAACTGCCAAGCCATGTCTTTCCTGGACCGGAATCAAGCATCCAAGGACCGGTTTCTGGCTATCAGCCTTCGTCAGCCTGGATAGCTTGACTCCAGTGGTGTGGAGAGCATGGCACTCACATCTGAGCATACCCATCCCACTCGGGGTGACAAATGCAAAAACAACAATTGATGGACAGAATGCAGAGCAATGTCATACATTCACCCCAGTACAGAGATCTGGGCCTAAATCCATCGTTTTTTTGCACTCCACACCACCCCAGCTCAGACATGGCCATATGCAAATCAGCCTTGACCCTGTGCCTCATGGGAAGAGTCCAGCCCGAACTGCCAAGCCATGTCTTTCCTGGACCGGAATCAAGCATCCAAGGCCCGGTTTCTGGCTATGAGCCTTCATCAGCCTGGATAGCTTGACTCCAGTGGTGTGGCGAGCATGGGACTCACGTCTGAGCATACCCATCCCACTCGGGGTGACAAATGCAAAAACAACAATTGATGGACAGAATGCAGAGCAATGTCATACATTCACCCCAGTACAGAGATCTGGGCCTAAATCCATCGTTTTTTTGCACTCCACACCACCCCAGGTCAGACATGGCCATATGAAAATCAGCCTTGACCCTGTGCCTCATGGGAACAGTCCAGCCCGAACTGCAAGCCATGTCTTTCCTGGACCGGAATCAAGCATCCAAGGACCGGTTTCTGGCTATCAGCCTTCATCAGCCTGGATAGCTTGACTCCAGTGGTGTGGAGAGCATGGGATTTACGTCTGAGCATACCCATCCCACTCGGGGTGACAAATGCAAAAACAACAATTGATGGACAGAATGCAGAGCAATGTCATACATTCACCCCAGTACAGAGATCTGGGCCTAAATCCATCGTTTTTTTGCACTCCACACCACCCCAGGTCAGACATGGCCATATGCAAATCAGCCTTGACCCTGTGCCTCATGGGAACAGTCCAGCCCGAACTGCCAAGCCATGTCTTTCCTGGACCGGAATCAAGCATCCAAGGACCGGTTTCTGGCTATCAGCCTTCATCAGCCTGGATAGCTTGACTCCAGTGGTGTGGAGAGCATGGGACTCACGTCTGAGCATACCCATCCCACTCGGGGTGACAAATGCAAAAAGAACAATTGATGGACAGAATGCAGAGCAATGTCATACATTCACCCCAGTACAGAGATCTGGGCCTAAATCCATCGTTTTTTTGCACTCCACACCACCCCAGGTCAGACATGGCCATATGCAAATCAGCCTTGACCCTGTGCCTCATGGGAACAGTCCAGCCCGAACTGCCAAGCCATGTCTTTCCTGGACCGGAATCAAGCATCCAAGGACCGGTTTCTGGCTATCAGCCTTCATCAGCCTGGATAGCTTGACTCCAGTGGTGTGGAGAGCATGGGACTCACGTCTGAGCATACCCATCCCACTCGGGGTGACAAATGCAAAAACAACAATTGATGGACAGAATGCAGAGCAATGTCATACATTCACCCCAGTACAGAGATCTGGGCCTAAATAAATAGTTTTTTTGCACTCCACACCACCCCAGGTCAGACATGGCCATATGCAAATCAGCCTTGACCCTGTGCCTCATGGGAAGAGTCCAGCCCGAACTGCCAAGCCATGTCTTTCCTGGACCGGAATCAAGCATCCAAGGACCGGTTTCTGGCTATCAGCCTTCATCAGCCTGGATAGCTTGACTCCAGTGGTGTGGAGAGCATGGGACTCACGTCTGAGCATACCCATCCCACTCGGGGTGACAAATGCAAAAACAACAATTGATGGACAGAATGCAGAGCAATGTCATACATTCACCCCAGTACAGAGATCTGGGCCTAAATCCATCGTTTTTTTGCACTCCACACCACCCCAGGTCAGACATGGCCATATGCAAATCAGCCTTGACCATGTGCCTCATGGGAAGAGTCCAGCCCGAACTGCCAAGCCATGTCTTTCCTGGACCGGAATCAAGCATCCAAGGACCGGTTTCTGGCTATCAGCCTTCATCAGCCTGGATAGCTTGACTCCAGTGGTGTGGAGAGCATGGGACTCACGTCTGAGCATACCCATCCCACTCGGGGTGACAAATGCAAAAATAACAATTGATGGACAGAATGCAGAGCAATGTCATACATTCACCCCAGTACAGAGATCTGGGCCTAAATCCATCTTTTTTTGCACTCCACACCACCCCAGGTCAGACATGGCCATATGCAAATCAGCCTTGACCCTGTGCCTCATGGGAACAGTCCAGCCCAAACTGCCAAGCCATGTCTTTCCTGGACCGGAATCAAGCATCCAAGCGCCGGTTTCTGGCTATCAGCCTTCATCAGCCTGGATAGCTTGACTCCAGTGGTGTGGAGAGCATGGGACTCACGTCTGAGCATACCCATCCCACTCGGGGTGACAAATGCAAAAACAACAATTGATGGACAGAATGCAGAGCAATGTCATACATTCACCCCAGTACAGAGATCTGGGCCTAAATCCATCGTTTTTTTGCACTCCACACCACCCCAGGTCAGACATGGCCATATGCAAATCAGCCTTGACCCTGTGCCTCATGGGAACAGTCCAGCCCGAACTGCCAAGCCATGTCTTTCCTGGACCGGAATCAAGCATCCAAGGACCGGTTTCTGGCTATCAGCCTGGATAGCTTGACTCCAGTGGTGTGGAGAGCATGGGACTCACGTCTGAGCATACCCATCCCACTCGGGGTGACAAATGCAAAAACAAAAATTGATGGACAGAATGCAGAGCAATGTCATACATTCACCCCAGTACAGAGATCTGGGCCTAAATCCATCGTTTTTTTGCACTCCACACCACCCCAGGTCAGACATGGCCATATGCAAATCAGCCTTGACCCTGTACCTCATGGGAACAGTCCAGCCCGAACTGCCAAGCCATGTCTTTCCTGGACCGGAATCAAGCATCCAAGGACCGGTTTCTGGCTATCAGCCTTCATCAGCCTGGATAGCTTGACTCCAGTGGTGTGGAGAGCATGGGACTCACGTCTGAGCATACCCATCCCACTCGGGGTGACAAATGCAAAAACAACAATTGATGGACAGAATGCAGAGCAATGTCATACATTCACCCCAGTACAGAGATCTGGGCCTAAATAAATCGTTTTTTTGCACTCCACACCACCCCAGGTCAGACATGGCCATATGCAAATCAGCCTTGACCCTGTGCCTCATGGGAAGAGTCCAGCCCGAACTGCCAAGCCATGTCTTTCCTGGACCGGAATCAAGCATCCAAGGACCGGTTTCTGGCTATCAGCCTGGATAGCTTGACTCCAGTGGTGTGGAGAGCATGGGACTCACGTCTGAGCATACCCATCCCACTCGGGGTGACAAATGCAAAAACAAAAATTGATGGACAGAATGCAGAGCAATGTCATACATTCACCCCAGTACAGAGATCTGGGCCTAAATCTGTCGTTTTTTTGCACTCCACACCACCCCAGGTCAGACATGGCCATATGCAAAGCAGCCTTGACCCTGTGCCTCATGGGAACAGTCCAGCCCGAACTGCCAAGCCATGTCTTTCCTGGACCGGAATCAAGCATCCAAGGACCGGTTTCTGGCTATCAGCCTTCATCAGCCTGGATAGCTTGACTCCAGTGGTGTGGAGAGCATGGGACTCACGTCTGAGCATACCCATCCCACTCGGGGTGACAAATGCAAAAACAACAATTGATGGACAGAATGCAGAGCAATGTCATACATTCACCCCAGTACAGAGATCTGGGCCTAATTCCATCTTTTTTTGCACTCCACACCACCCCAGGTCAGACATGGCCATATGCAAATCAGCCTTGACCCTGTGCCTCATGGGAACTGTCCAGCCCGAACTGCCAAGCCATGTCTTTCCTGGACCGGAATCAAGCATCCAAGCGCCGGTTTCTGGCTATCAGCCTTCATCAGCCTGGATAGCTTGACTCCAGTGGTGTGGAGAGCATGGGACTCACGTCTGAGCATACCCATCCCACTCGGGGTGACAAATGCAAAAACAACAATTGATGGACAGAATGCAGAGCAATGTCATACATTCACCCCAGTACAGAGATCTGGGCCTAAATCCATCGTTTTTTTGCACTCCACACCACCCCAGGTCAGACATGGCCATATGCAAATCAGCCTTGACCCTGTGCCTCATGGGAACAGTCCAGCCCGAACTGCCAAGCCATGTCTTTCCTGGACCGGAATCAAGCATCCAAGGACCGGTTTCTGGCTATCAGCCTTCGTCAGCCTGGATAGCTTGACTCCAGTGGTGTGGAGAGCATGGCACTCACATCTGAGCATACCCATCCCACTCGGGGTGACAAATGCAAAAACAACAATTGATGGACAGAATGCAGAGCAATGTCATACATTCACCCCAGTACAGAGATCTGGGCCTAAATCCATCGTTTTTTTGCACTCCACACCACCCCAGCTCAGACATGGCCATATGCAAATCAGCCTTGACCCTGTGCCTCATGGGAAGAGTCCAGCCCGAACTGCCAAGCCATGTCTTTCCTGGACCGGAATCAAGCATCCAAGGCCCGGTTTCTGGCTATGAGCCTTCATCAGCCTGGATAGCTTGACTCCAGTGGTGTGGCGAGCATGGGACTCACGTCTGAGCATACCCATCCCACTCGGGGTGACAAATGCAAAAACAACAATTGATGGACAGAATGCAGAGCAATGTCATACATTCACCCCAGTACAGAGATCTGGGCCTAAATCCATCGTTTTTTTGCACTCCACACCACCCCAGGTCAGACATGGCCATATGAAAATCAGCCTTGACCCTGTGCCTCATGGGAAAAGTCCAGCCCGAACTGCAAGCCATGTTTTTCCTGGACCGGAATCAAGCATCCAAGGACCGGTTTCTGGCTATCAGCCTTCATCAGCCTGGATAGCTTGACTCCAGTGGTGTGGAGAGCATGGGATTTACGTCTGAGCATACCCATCCCACTCGGGGTGACAAATGCAAAAACAGCAATTGATGGACAGAATGCAGAGCAATGTCATACATTCACCCCAGTACAGAGATCTGGGCCTAAATCCATCGTTTTTTTGCACTCCACACCACCCCAGGTCAGACATGGCCATATGCAAATCAGCCTTGACCCTGTGCCTCATGGGAACAGTCCAGCCCGAACTGCCAAGCCATGTCTTTCCTGGACCGGAATCAAGCATCCAAGGACCGGTTTCTGGCTATCAGCCTTCATCAGCCTGGATAGCTTGACTCCAGTGGTGTGGAGAGCATGGGACTCACGTCTGAGCATACCCATCCCACTCGGGGTGACAAATGCAAAAAGAACAATTGATGGACAGAATGCAGAGCAATGTCATACATTCACCCCAGTACAGAGATCTGGGCCTAAATCCATCGTTTTTTTGCACTCCACACCACCCCAGGTCAGACATGGCCATATGCAAATCAGCCTTGACCCTGTGCCTCATGGGAACAGTCCAGCCCGAACTGCCAAGCCATGTCTTTCCTGGACCGGAATCAAGCATCCAAGGACCGGTTTCTGGCTATCAGCCTTCATCAGCCTGGATAGCTTGACTCCAGTGGTGTGGAGAGCATGGGACTCACGTCTGAGCATACCCATCCCACTCGGGGTGACAAATGCAAAAACAACAATTGATGGACAGAATGCAGAGCAATGTCATACATTCACCCCAGTACAGAGATCTGGGCCTAAATAAATAGTTTTTTTGCACTCCACACCACCCCAGGTCAGACATGGCCATATGCAAATCAGCCTTGACCCTGTGCCTCATGGGAAGAGTCCAGCCCGAACTGCCAAGCCATGTCTTTCCTGGACCGGAATCAAGCATCCAAGGACCGGTTTCTGGCTATCAGCCTTCATCAGCCTGGATAGCTTGACTCCAGTGGTGTGGAGAGCATGGGACTCACGTCTGAGCATACCCATCCCACTCGGGGTGACAAATGCAAAAACAACAATTGATGGACAGAATGCAGAGCAATGTCATACATTCACCCCAGTACAGAGATCTGGGCCTAAATCCATCGTTTTTTTGCACTCCACACCACCCCAGGTCAGACATGGCCATATGCAAATCAGCCTTGACCATGTGCCTCATGGGAACAGTCCAGCCCGAACTGCCAAGCCATGTCTTTCCTGGACCGGAATCAAGCATCCAAGGACCGGTTTCTGGCTATCAGCCTTCATCAGCCTGGATAGCTTGACTCCAGTGGTGTGGAGAGCATGGGACTCACGTCTGAGCATACCCATCCCACTCGGGGTGACAAATGCAAAAATAACAATTGATGGGCAGAATGCAGAGCAATGTCATACATTCACCCCAGTACAGAGATCTGGGCCTAAATCCATCTTTTTTTGCACTCCACACCACCCCAGGTCAGACATGGCCATATGCAAATCAGCCTTGACCCTGTGCCTCATGGGAACAGTCCAGCCCAAACTGCCAAGCCATGTCTTTCCTGGACCGGAATCAAGCATCCAAGCGCCGGTTTCTGGCTATCAGCCTTCATCAGCCTGGATAGCTTGACTCCAGTGGTGTGGAGAGCATGGGACTCACGTCTGAGCATACCCATCCCACTCGGGGTGACAAATGCAAAAACAACAATTGATGGACAGAATGCAGAGCAATGTCATACATTCACCCCAGTACAGAGATCTGGGCCTAAATCCATCGTTTTTTTGCACTCCACACCACCCCAGGTCAGACATGGCCATATGCAAATCAGCCTTGACCCTGTGCCTCATGGGAACAGTCCAGCCCGAACTGCTAAGCCATGTCTTTCCTGGACCGGAATCAAGCATCCAAGGACCGGTTTCTGGCTATCAGCCTGGATAGCTTGACTCCAGTGGTGTGGAGAGCATGGGACTCACGTCTGAGCATACCCATCCCACTCGGGGTGACAAATGCAAAAACAAAAATTGATGGACAGAATGCAGAGCAATGTCATACATTCACCCCAGTACAGAGATCTGGGCCTAAATCTGTCGTTTTTTTGCACTCCACACCACCCCAGGTCAGACATGGCCATATGCAAATCAGCCTTGACCCTGTGCCTCATGGGAACAGTCCAGCCCGAACTGCCAAGCCATGTCTTTCCTGGACCGGAATCAAGCATCCAAGGACCGGTTTCTGGCTATCAGCCTTCATCAGCCTGGATAGCTTGACTCCAGTGGTGTGGAGAGCATGGGACTCACGTCTGAGCATACCCATCCCACTCGGGGTGACAAATGCAAAAACAACAATTGATGGACAGAATGCAGAGCAATGTCATACATTCACCCCAGTACAGAGATCTGGGCCTAAATCCATCTTTTTTTGCACTCCACACCACCCCAGGTCAGACATGGCCATATGCAAATCAGACTTGACCCTGTGCCTCATGGGAACTGTCCAGCCCGAACTGCCAAGCCATGTCTTTCCTGGACCGGAATCAAGCATCCAAGCGCCGGTTTCTGGCTATCAGCCTTCATCAGCCTGGATAGCTTGACTCCAGTGGTGTGGAGAGCATGGGACTCACGTCTGAGCATACCCATCCCACTCGGGGTGACAAATGCAAAAACAACAATTGATGGACAGAATGCAGAGCAATGTCATACATTCACCCCAGTACAGAGATCTGGGCCTAAATCCATCGTTTTTTTGCACTCCACACCACCCCAGGTCAGACATGGCCATATGCAAATCAGCCTTGACCCTGTGCCTCATGGGAACAGTCCAGCCCGAACTGCCAAGCCATGTCTTTCCTGGACCGGAATCAAGCATCCAAGGACCGGTTTCTGGCTATCAGCCTTCGTCAGCCTGGATAGCTTGACTCCAGTGGTGTGGAGAGCATGGCACTCACATCTGAGCATACCCATCCCACTCGGGGTGACAAATGCAAAAACAACAATTGATGGACAGAATGCAGAGCAATGTCATACATTCACCCCAGTACAGAGATCTGGGCCTAAATCCATCGTTTTTTTGCACTCCACACCACCCCAGGTCAGACATGGCCATATGAAAATCAGCCTTGACCCTGTGCCTCATGGGAACAGTCCAGCCCGAACTGCAAGCCATGTCTTTCCTGGACCGGAATCAAGCATCCAAGGACCGGTTTCTGGCTATCAGCCTTCATCAGCCTGGATAGCTTGACTCCAGTGGTGTGGAGAGCATGGGATTTACGTCTGAGCATACCCATCCCACTCGGGGTGACAAATGCAAAAACAACAATTGATGGACAGAATGCAGAGCAATGTCATACATTCACCCCAGTACAGAGATCTGGGCCTAAATCCATCGTTTTTTTGCACTCCACACCACCCCAGGTCAGACATGGCCATATGCAAATCGGCCTTGACCCTGTGCCTCATGGGAACAGTCCAGCCCGAACTGCCAAGCCATGTCTTTCCTGGACCGGAATCAAGCATCCAAGGACCGGTTTCTGGCTATCAGCCTTCATCAGCCTGGATAGCTTGACTCCAGTGGTGTGGAGAGCATGGGACTCACGTCTGAGCATACCCATTCCACTCGGGGTGACAAATGCAAAAACAACAATTGATGGACAGAATGCAGAGCAATGTCATACATTCACCCCAGTACAGAGATCTGGGCCTAAATAAATCGTTTTTTTGCACTCCACACCACCCCAGGTCAGACATGGCCATATGCAAATCAGCCTTGACCCTTTGCCTCATGGGAAGAGTCCAGCCCGAACTGCCAAGCCATGTCTTTCCTGGACCGGAATCAAGCATCCAAGGACCGGTTTCTGGCTATCAGCCTGGATAGCTTGACTCCAGTGGTGTGGAGAGCATGGGACTCACGTCTGAGCATACCCATCCCACTCGGGGTGACAAATGCAAAAACAAAAATTGATGGACAGAATGCAGAGCAATGTCATACATTCACCCCAGTACAGAGATCTGGGCCTAAATCTATCGTTTTTTTGCACTCCACACCACCCCAGGTCAGACATGGCCATATGCAAATCAGCCTTGACCCTGTGCCTCATGGGAACAGTCCAGCCCGAAATGCCAAGCCATGTCTTTCCTGGACCGGAATCAAGCATCCAAGGACCGGTTTCTGGCTATCAGCCTTCATCAGCCTGGATAGCTTGACTCCAGTGGTGTGGAGAGCATGGGACTCACGTCTGAGCATACCCATCCCACTCGGGGTGACAAATGCAAAAACAACAATTGATGGACAGAATGCAGAGCAATGTCATACATTCACCCCAGTACAGAGATCTGGGCCTAAATCCATCTTTTTTTGCACTCCACACCACCCCAGGTCAGACATGGCCATATGCAAATCAGCCTTGACCCTGTGCCTCATGGGAACTGTCCAGCCCGAACTGCCAAGCCATGTCTTTCCTGGACCGGAATCAAGCATCCAAGCGCCGGTTTCTGGCTATCAGCCTTCATCAGCCTGGATAGCTTGACTCCAGTGGTGTGGAGAGCATGGGACTCACGTCTGAGCATACCCATCCCACTCGGGGTGACAAATGCAAAAACAACAATTGATGGACAGAATGCAGAGCAATGTCATACATTCACCCCAGTACAGAGATCTGGGCCTAAATCCATCGTTTTTTTGCACTCCACACCACCCCAGGTCAGACATGGCCATATGCAAATCAGCCTTGACCCTGTGCCTCATGGGAACAGTCCAGCCCGAACTGCCAAGCCATGTCTTTCCTGGACCGGAATCAAGCATCCAAGGACCGGTTTCTGGCTATCAGCCTTCGTCAGCCTGGATAGCTTGACTCCAGTGGTGTGGAGAGCATGGCACTCACATCTGAGCATACCCATCCCACTCGGGGTGACAAATGCAAAAACAACAATTGATGGACAGAATGCAGAGCAATGTCATACATTCACCCCAGTACAGAGATCTGGGCCTAAATCCATCGTTTTTTTGCACTCCACACCACCCCAGCTCAGACATGGCCATATGCAAATCAGCCTTGACCCTGTGCCTCATGGGAACAGTCCAGCCCGAACTGCCAAGCCATGTCTTTCCTGGACCGGAATCAAGCATCCAAGGACCGGTTTCTGGCTATCAGCCTTCATCAGCCTGGATAGCTTGACTCCAGTGGTGTGGAGAGCATGGGACTCACGTCTGAGCATACCCATCCCACTCGGGGTGACAAATGCAAAAAGAACAATTGATGGACAGAATGCAGAGCAATGTCATACATTCACCCCAGTACAGAGATCTGGGCCTAAATCCATCGTTTTTTTGCACTCCACACCACCCCAGGTCAGACATGGCCATATGCAAATCAGCCTTGACCCTGTGCCTCATGGGAACAGTCCAGCCCGAACTGCCAAGCCATGTCTTTCCTGGACCGGAATCAAGCATCCAAGGACCGGTTTCTGGCTATCAGCCTTCATCAGCCTGGATAGCTTGACTCCAGTGGTGTGGAGAGCATGGGACTCACGTCTGAGCATACCCATCCCACTCGGGGTGACAAATGCAAAAACAACAATTGATGGACAGAATGCAGAGCAATGTCATACATTCACCCCAGTACAGAGATCTGGGCCTAAATAAATAGTTTTTTTGCACTCCACACCACCCCAGGTCAGACATGGCCATATGCAAATCAGCCTTGACCCTGTGCCTCATGGGAAGAGTCCAGCCCGAACTGCCAAGCCATGTCTTTCCTGGACCGGAATCAAGCATCCAAGGACCGGTTTCTGGCTATCAGCCTTCATCAGCCTGGATAGCTTGACTCCAGTAGTGTGGAGAGCATGGGACTCACGTCTGAGCATACCCATCCCACTCGGGGTGACAAATGCAAAATCAACAATTGATGGACAGAATGCAGAGCAATGTCATACATTCACCCCAGTACAGAGATCTGGGCCTAAATCCATCGTTTTTTTGCACTCCACACCACCCCAGGTCAGACATGGCCATATGCAAATCAGCCTTGACCATGTGCCTCATGGGAACAGTCCAGCCCGAACTGCCAAGCCATGTCTTTCCTGGACCGGAATCAAGCATCCAAGGACCGGTTTCTGGCTATCAGCCTTCATCAGCCTGGATAGCTTGACTCCAGTGGTGTGGAGAGCATGGGACTCACGTCTGAGCATACCCATCCCACTCGGGGTGACAAATGCAAAAATAACAATTGATGGACAGAATGCAGAGCAATGTCATACATTCACCCCAGTACAGAGATCTGGGCCTAAATCCATCTTTTTTTGCACTCCACACCACCCCAGGTCAGACATGGCCATATGCAAATCAGCCTTGACCCTGTGCCTCATGGGAACAGTCCAGCCCAAACTGCCAAGCCATGTCTTTCCTGGACCGGAATCAAGCATCCAAGCGCCGGTTTCTGGCTATCAGCCTTCATCAGCCTGGATAGCTTGACTCCAGTGGTGTGGAGAGCATGGGACTCACGTCTGAGCATACCCATCCCACTCGGGGTGACAAATGCAAAAACAACAATTGATGGACAGAATGCAGAGCAATGTCATACATTCACCCCAGTACAGAGATCTGGGCCTAAATCCATCGTTTTTTTGCACTCCACACCACCCCAGGTCAGACATGGCCATATGCAAATCAGCCTTGACCCTGTGCCTCATGGGAACAGTCCAGCCCGAACTGCCAAGCCATGTCTTTCCTGGACCGGAATCAAGCATCCAAGGACCGGTTTCTGGCTATCAGCCTGGATAGCTTGACTCCAGTGGTGTGGAGAGCATGGGACTCACGTCTGAGCATACCCATCCCACTCGGGGTGACAAATGCAAAAACAAAAATTGATGGACAGAATGCAGAGCAATGTCATACATTCACCCCAGTACAGAGATCTGGGCCTAAATCCATCGTTTTTTTGCACTCCACACCACCCCAGGTCAGACATGGCCATATGCAAATCAGCCTTGACCCTGTGCCTCATGGGAACAGTCCAGCCCGAACTGCCAAGCCATGTCTTTCCTGGACCGGAATCAAGCATCCAAGGACCGGTTTCTGGCTATCAGCCTTCATCAGCCTGGATAGCTTGACTCCAGTGGTGTGGAGAGCATGGGACTCACGTCTGAGCATACCCATCCCACTCTGGGTGACAAATGCAAAAACAACAATTGATGGACAGAATGCAGAGCAATGTCATACATTCACCCCAGTACAGAGATCTGGGCCTAAATAAATCGTTTTTTTGCACTCCACACCACCCCAGGTCAGACATGGCCATATGCAAATCAGCCTTGACCCTGTGCCTCATGGGAAGAGTCCAGCCCGAACTGCCAAGCCATGTCTTTCCTGGACCGGAATCAAGCATCCAAGGACCGGTTTCTGGCTATCAGCCTGGATAGCTTGACTCCAGTGGTGTGGAGAGCATGGGACTCACGTCTGAGCATACCCATCCCACTCGGGGTGACAAATGCAAAAACAAAAATTGATGGACAGAATGCAGAGCAATGTCATACATTCACCCCAGTACAGAGATCTGGGCCTAAATCTGTCGTTTTTTTGCACTCCACACCACCCCAGGTCAGACATGGCCATATGCAAATCAGCCTTGACCCTGTGCCTCATGGGAACAGTCCAGCCCGAACTGCCAAGCCATGTCTTTCCTGGACCGGAATCAAGCATCCAAGGACCGGTTTCTGGCTATCAGCCTTCATCAGCCTGGATAGCTTGACTCCAGTGGTGTGGAGAGCATGGGACTCACGTCTGAGCATACCCATCCCACTCGGGGTGACAAATGCAAAAACAACAATTGATGGACAGAATGCAGAGCAATGTCATACATTCACCCCAGTACAGAGATCTGGGCCTAAATCCATCTTTTTTTGCACTCCACACCACCCCAGGTCAGACATGGCCATATGCAAATCAGCCTTGACCCTGTGCCTCATGGGAACTGTCCAGCCCGAACTGCCAAGCCATGTCTTTCCTGGACCGGAATCAAGCATCCAAGCGCCGGTTTCTGGCTATCAGCCTTCATCAGCCTGGATAGCTTGACTCCAGTGGTGTGGAGAGCATGGGACTCACGTCTGAGCATACCCATCCCACTCGGGGTGACAAATGCAAAAACAACAATTGATGGACAGAATGCAGAGCAATGTCATACATTCACCCCAGTACAGAGATCTGGGCCTAAATCCATCGTTTTTTTGCACTCCACACCACCCCAGGTCAGACATGGCCATATGCAAATCAGCCTTGACCCTGTGCCTCATGGGAACAGTCCAGCCCGAACTGCCAAGCCATGTCTTTCCTGGACCGGAATCAAGCATCGAAGGACCGGTTTCTGGCTATCAGCCTTCGTCAGCCTGGATAGCTTGACTCCAGTGGTGTGGAGAGCATGGCACTCACATCTGAGCATACCCATCCCACTCGGGGTGACAAATGCAAAAACAACAATTGATGGACAGAATGCAGAGCAATGTCATACATTCACCCCAGTACAGAGATCTGGGCCTAAATCCATCGTTTTTTTGCACTCCACACCACCCCAGCTCAGACATGGCCATATGCAAATCAGCCTTGACCCTGTGCCTCATGGGAAGAGTCCAGCCCGAACTGCCAAGCCATGTCTTTCCTGGACCGGAATCAAGCATCCAAGGCCCGGTTTCTGGCTATGAACCTTCATCAGCCTGGATAGCTTGACTCCAGTGGTGTGGCGAGCATGGGACTCACGTCTGAGCATACCCATCCCACTCGGGGTGACAAATGCAAAAACAACAATTGATGGACAGAATGCAGAGCAATGTCATACATTCACCCCAGTACAGAGATCTGGGCCTAAATCCATCGTTTTTTTGCACTCCACACCACCCCAGGTCAGACATGGCCATATGAAAATCAGCCTTGACCCTGTGCCTCATGGGAACAGTCCAGCCCGAACTGCAAGCCATGTTTTTCCTGGACCGGAATCAAGCATCCAAGGACCGGTTTCTGGCTATCAGCCTTCATCAGCCTGGATAGCTTGACTCCAGTGGTGTGGAGAGCATGGGATTTACGTCTGAGCATACCCATCCCACTCGGGGTGACAAATGCAAAAACAGCAATTGATGGACAGAATGCAGAGCAATGTCATACATTCACCCCAGTACAGAGATCTGGGCCTAAATCCATCGTTTTTTTGCACTCCACACCACCCCAGGTCAGACATGGCCATATGCAAATCAGCCTTGACCCTGTGCCTCATGGGAACAGTCCAGCCCGAACTGCCAAGCCATGTCTTTCCTGGACCGGAATCAAGCATCCAAGGACCGGTTTCTGGCTATCAGCCTTCATCAGCCTGGATAGCTTGACTCCAGTGGTGTGGAGAGCATGGGACTCACGTCTGAGCATACCCATCCCACTCGGGGTGACAAATGCAAAAAGAACAATTGATGGACAGAATGCAGAGCAATGTCATACATTCACCCCAGTACAGAGATCTGGGCCTAAATCCATCGTTTTTTTGCACTCCACACCACCCCAGGTCAGACATGGCCATATGCAAATCAGCCTTGACCCTGTGCCTCATGGGAACAGTCCAGCCCGAACTGCCAAGCCATGTCTTTCCTGGACCGGAATCAAGCATCCAAGGACCGGTTTCTGGCTATCAGCCTTCATCAGCCTGGATAGCTTGACTCCAGTGGTGTGGAGAGCATGGGACTCACGTCTGAGCATACCCATCCCACTCGGGGTGACAAATGCAAAAACAACAATTGATGGACAGAATGCAGAGCAATGTCATACATTCACCCCAGTACAGAGATCTGGGCCTAAATAAATAGTTTTTTTGCACTCCACACCACCCCAGGTCAGACATGGCCATATGCAAATCAGCCTTGACCCTGTGCCTCATGGGAAGAGTCCAGCCCGAACTGCCAAGCCATGTCTTTCCTGGACCGGAATCAAGCATCCAAGGACCGGTTTCTGGCTATCAGCCTTCATCAGCCTGGATAGCTTGACTCCAGTGGTGTGGAGAGCATGGGACTCACGTCTGAGCATACCCATCCCACTCGGGGTGACAAATGCAAAAACAACAATTGATGGACAGAATGCAGAGCAATGTCATACATTCACCCCAGTACAGAGATCTGGGCCTAAATCCATCGTTTTTTTGCACTCCACACCACCCCAGGTCAGACATGGCCATATGCAAATCAGCCTTGACCATGTGCCTCATGGGAACAGTCCAGCCCGAACTGCCAAGCCATGTCTTTTCTTGACCGGAATCAAGCATCCAAGGACCGGTTTCTGGCTATCAGCCTTCATCAGCCTGGATAGCTTGACTCCAGTGGTGTGGAGAGCATGGGACTCACGTCTGAGCATACCCATCCCACTCGGGGTGACAAATGCAAAAACAACAATTGATGGACAGAAGGCAAAACAATGTCATACATTCACCCCAGTACAGAGATCTGGGCCTAAATCCATCGTTTTTTTGCACTCCACACCACCCCAGGTCAGACATGGCCATATGCAAATCAGCCTTGACCCTGTGCCTCATGGGAACAGTCCAGCCCGAACTGCCAAGCCATGTCTTTCCTGGACCGGAATCAAGCATCCAAGGACCGGTTTCTGGCTATCAGCCTTCATCAGCCTGGATAGCTTGACTCCAGTGGTGTGGAGAGCATGGGACTCACGTCTGAGCATACCCATCCCACTCGGGGTGACAAATGCAAAAATAACAATTGATGGACAGAATGCAGAGCAATGTCATACATTCACCCCAGTACAGAGATCTGGGCCTAAATCCATCTTTTTTTGCACTCCACACCACCCCAGGTCAGACATGGCCATATGCAAATCAGCCTTGACCCTGTGCCTCATGGGAACAGTCCAGCCCAAACTGCCAAGCCATGTCTTTCCTGGACCGGAATCAAGCATCCAAGCGCCGGTTTCTGGCTATCAGCCTTCATCAGCCTGGATAGCTTGACTCCAGTGGTGTGGAGAGCATGGGACTCACGTCTGAGCATACCCATCCCACTCGGGGTGACAAATGCAAAAACAACAATTGATGGACAGAATGCAGAGCAATGTCATACATTCACCCCAGTACAGAGATCTGGGCCTAAATCCATCGTTTTTTTGCACTCCACACCACCCCAGGTCAGACATGGCCATATGCAAATCAGCCTTGACCCTGTGCCTCATGGGAACAGTCCAGCCCGAACTGCCAAGCCATGTCTTTCCTGGACCGGAATCAAGCATCCAAGGACCGGTTTCTGGCTATCAGCCTGGATAGCTTGACTCCAGTGGTGTGGAGAGCATGGGACTCACGTCTGAGCATACCCATCCCACTCGGGGTGACAAATGCAAAAACAAAAATTGATGGACAGAATGCAGAGCAATGTCATACATTCACCCCAGTACAGAGATCTGGGCCTAAATCTGTCGTTTTTTTGCACTCCACACCACCCCAGGTCAGACATGGCCATATGCAAATCAGCCTTGACCCTGTGCCTCATGGGAACAGTCCAGCCCGAACTGCCAAGCCATGTCTTTCCTGGACCGGAATCAAGCATCCAAGGACCGGTTTCTGGCTATCAGCCTTCATCAGCCTGGATAGCTTGACTCCAGTGGTGTGGAGAGCATGGGACTCACGTCTGAGCATACCCATCCCACTCGGGGTGACAAATGCAAAAACAACAATTGATGGACAGAATGCAGAGCAATGTCATACATTCACCCCAGTACAGAGATCTGGGCCTAAATCCATCTTTTTTTGCACTCCATACCACCCCAGGTCAGACATGGCCATATGCAAATCAGACTTGACCCTGTGCCTCATGGGAACTGTCCAGCCCGAACTGCCAAGCCATGTCTTTCCTGGACCGGAATCAAGCATCCAAGCGCCGGTTTCTGGCTATCAGCCTTCATCAGCCTGGATAGCTTGACTCCAGTGGTGTGGAGAGCATGGGACTCACGTCTGAGCATACCCATCCCACTCGGGGTGACAAATGCAAAAACAACAATTGATGGACAGAATGCAGAGCAATGTCATACATTCACCCCAGTACAGAGATCTGGGCCTAAATCCATCGTTTTTTTGCACTCCACACCACCCCAGGTCAGACATGGCCATATGCAAATCAGCCTTGACCCTGTGCCTCATGGGAACAGTCCAGCCCGAACTGCCAAGCCATGTCTTTCCTGGACCGGAATCAAGCATCCAAGGACCGGTTTCTGGCTATCAGCCTTCGTCAGCCTGGATAGCTTGACTCCAGTGGTGTGGAGAGCATGGCACTCACATATGAGCATACCCATCCCACTCGGGGTGACAAATGCAAAAACAACAATTGATGGACAGAATGCAGAGCAATGTCATACATTCACCCCAGTACAGAGATCTGGGCCTAAATCCATCGTTTTTTTGCACTCCACACCACCCCAGCTCAGACATGGCCATATGCAAATCAGCCTTGACCCTGTGCCTCATGGGAAGAGTCCAGCCCGAACTGCCAAGCCATGTCTTTCCTGGACCGGAATCAAGCATCCAAGGACCGGTTTCTGGCTATGAGCCTTCATCAGCCTGGATAGCTTGACTCCAGTGGTGTGGAGAGCATGGGATTTACGTCTGAGCATACCCATCCCACTCGGGGTGACAAATGCAAAAACAACAATTGATGGACAGAATGCAGAGCAATGTCATACATTCACCCCAGTACAGAGATCTGGGCCTAAATCTGTCGTTTTTTTGCACTCCACACCACCCCAGGTCAGACATGGCCATATGCAAATCAGCCTTGACCCTGTGCCTCATGGGAACAGTCCAGCCCGAACTGCCAAGCCGTGTCTTTCCTGGACCGGAATCAAGCATCCAAGGACCGGTTTCTGGCTATCAGCCTTCATCAGCCTGGATAGCTTGACTCCAGTGGTGTGGAGAGCATGGGACTCACGTCTGAGCATACCCATCCAAATCGGGGTGACAAATGCAAAAACAACAATTGATGGACAGAATGCAGAGCAATGTCATACATTCACCCCAGTACAGAGATCTGGGCCTAAATCCATCGTTTTTTTGCACTCCACACCACCCCAGGTCAGACATGGCCATATGCAAATCAGCCTTGACCCTGTGCCTCATGGGAACAGTCCAGCCCGAACTGCCAAGCCATGTCTTTCCTGGACCGGAATCAAGCATCCAAGGACCGGTTTCTGGCTATCAGCCTTCATCAGCCTGGATAGCTTGACTCCAGTGGTGTGGAGAGTATGGGACTCACGTCTGAGCATACCCATCCCACTCGGGGTGACAAATGCAAAAACAACAATTGATGGACAGAATGCAGAGCAATGTCATACATTCACCCCAGTACAGAGATCTGGGCCTAAATCCATCGTTTTTTTGCACTCCACACCACCCCAGGTCAGACATGGCCATATGCAAATCAGCCTTGACCCTGTGCCTCATGGGAACAGTCCAGCCTGTAATGCCAAGCCATGTCTTTCCTGGACCGGAATCAAGCATCCAAGGACCGGTTTCTGGCTATCAGCCTTCATCAGCCTGGATAGCTTGACTCCAGTGGTGTGGAGAGCATGGGACTCACGTCTGAGCATACCCATCCCACTCGGGGTGACAAATGCAAAAACAACAATTGATGGACAGAATGCAGAGCAATGTCATACATTCACCCCAGTACAGAGATCTGGGCCTAAATCCATCGTTTTTTTGCACTCCACACCACACCAGGTCAGACATGGCCATATGCAAATCAGCCTTTACGCTGTGCCTCATGGGAACAGTCCAGCCCGAACTGCCAAGCCATGTCTTTCCTGGACCGGAATCAAGCATCCAAGGACCTGTTTCTGGCTATCAGCCTTCATCAGCCTGGATAGCTTGACTCCAGTGGTGTGGAGAGCATGGGACTAACGTCTGAGCATACCCATCCCACTCGGGGTGACAAATGCAAAAACAACAATTGATGGACAGAATGCAGAGCAATGTCATACATTCACCCCAGTACAGAGATCTGGGCCTAAATCCATCGTTTTTTTGCACTCCACACCACACCAGGTCAGACATGGCCATATGCAAATCAGCCTTTACGCTGTGCCTCATGGGAACAGTCCAGCCCGAACTGCCAAGCCATGTCTTTCCTGGACCGGAATCAAGCATCCAAGGACCTGTTTCTGGCTATCAGCCTTCATCAGCCTGGATAGCTTGACTCCAGTGGTGTGGAGAGCATGGGACTCACGTCTGAGCATACCCATCCCACTCGGGTGAAAAATGCAAAAACAACAATTGATGGACAGAATGCAGAGCAATGTCATACATTCACCCCAGTACAGAGATCTGGGCCTAAATCCATCTTTTTTTGCACTCCACACCACCCCAGGTCAGACATGGCCATATGCAAATCAGCCTTGACCCTGTGCCTCATGGGAACTGTCCAGCCCGAACTGCCAAGCCATGTCTTTCCTGGACCGGAATCAAGCATCCAAGCGCCGGTTTCTGGCTATCAGCCTTCATCAGCCTGGATAGCTTGACTCCAGTGGTGTGGAGAGCATGGGACTCACGTCTGAGCATACCCATCCCACTCGGGGTGACAAATGCAAAAACAACAATTGATGGACAGAATGCAGAGCAATGTCATACATTCACCCCAGTACAGAGATCTGGGCCTAAATCCATCGTTTTTTTGCACTCCACACCACCCCAGGTCAGACATGGCCATATGCAAATCAGCCTTGACCCTGTGCCTCATGGGAACAGTCCAGCCCGAACTGCCAAGCCATGTCTTTCCTGGACCGGAATCAAGCATCCAAGGACCGGTTTCTGGCTATCAGCCTTCGTCAGCCTGGATAGCTTGACTCCAGTGGTGTGGAGAGCATGGCACTCACATCTGAGCATACCCATCCCACTCGGGGTGACAAATGCAAAAACAACAATTGATGGACAGAATGCAGAGCAATGTCATACATTCACCCCAGTACAGAGATCTGGGCCTAAATCCATCGTTTTTTTGCACTCCACACCACCCCAGCTCAGACATGGCCATATGCAAATCGGCCTTAACCCTGTGCCTCATGGGAAGAGTCCAGCCCGAACTGCCAAGCCATGTCTTTCCTGGACCGGAATCAAGCATCCAAGGCCCGGTTTCTGGCTATGAGCCTTCATCAGCCTGGATAGCTTGACTCCAGTGGTGTGGCGAGCATGGGACTCACGTCTGAGCATACCCATCCCACTCGGGGTGACAAATGCAAAAACAACAATTGATGGACAGAATGCAGAGCAATGTCATACATTCACCCCAGTACAGAGATCTGGGCCTAAATCCATCGTTTTTTTGCACTCCACACCACCCCAGGTCAGACATGGCCATATGAAAATCAGCCTTGACCCTGTGCCTCATGGGAACAGTCCAGCCCGAACTGCAAGCCATGTCTTTCCTGGACCGGAATCAAGCATCCAAGGACCGGTTTCTGGCTATCAGCCTTCATCAGCCTGGATAGCTTGACTCCAGTGGTGTGGAGAGCATGGGATTTACGTCTGAGCATACCCATCCCACTCGGGGTGACAAATGCAAAAACAACAATTGATGGACAGAATGCAGAGCAATGTCATACATTCACCCCAGTACAGAGATCTGGGCCTAAATCCATCGTTTTTTTGCACTCCACACCACCCCAGGTCAGACATGGCCATATGCAAATCAGCCTTGACCCTGTGCCTCATGGGAACAGTCCAGCCCGAACTGCCAAGCCATGTCTTTCCTGGACCGGAATCAAGCATCCAAGGACCGGTTTCTGGCTATCAGCCTTCATCAGCCTGGATAGCTTGACTCCAGTGGTGTGGAGAGCATGGGACTCACGTCTGAGCATACCCATCCCACTCGGGGTGACAAATGCAAAAAGAACAATTGATGGACAGAATGCAGAGCAATGTCATACATTCACCCCAGTACAGAGATCTGGGCCTAAATCCATCGTTTTTTTGCACTCCACACCACCCCAGGTCAGACATGGCCATATGCAAATCAGCCTTGACCCTGTGCCTCATGGGAACAGTCCAGCCCGAACTGCCAAGCCATGTCTTTCCTGGACCGGAATCAAGCATCCAAGGACCGGTTTCTGGCTATCAGCCTTCATCAGCCTGGATAGCTTGACTCCAGTGGTGTGGAGAGCATGGGACTCACGTCTGAGCATACCCATCCCACTCGGGGTGACAAATGCAAAAACAACAATTGATGGACAGAATGCAGAGCAATGTCATACATTCACCCCAGTACAGAGATCTGGGCCTAAATAAATAGTTTTTTTGCACTCCACACCACCCCAGGTCAGACATGGCCATATGCAAATCAGCCTTGACCCTGTGCCTCATGGGAAGAGTCCAGCCCGAACTGCCAAGCCATGTCTTTCCTGGACCGGAATCAAGCATCCAAGGACCGGTTTCTGGCTATCAGCCTTCATCAGCCTGGATAGCTTGACTCCAGTGGTGTGGAGAGCATGGGACTCACGTCTGAGCATACCCATCCCACTCGGGGTGACAAATGCAAAAACAACAATTGATGGACAGAATGCAGAGCAATGTCATACATTCACCCCAGTACAGAGATCTGGGCCTAAATCCATCGTTTTTTTGCACTCCACACCATCCCAGGTCAGACATGGCCATATGCAAATCAGCCTTGACCATGTGCCTCATGGGAACAGTCCAGCCCGAACTGCCAAGCCATGTCTTTCCTGGACCGGAATCAAGCATCCAAGGACCGGTTTCTGGCTATCAGCCTTCATCAGCCTGGATAGCTTGACTCCAGTGGTGTGGAGAGCATGGGACTCACGTCTGAGCATACCCATCCCACTCGGGGTGACAAATGCAAAAATAACAATTGATGGACAGAATGCAGAGCAATGTCATACATTCACCCCAGTACAGAGATCTGGGCCTAAATCCATCTTTTTTGCACTCCACACCACCCCAGGTCAGACATGGCCATATGCAAATCAGCCTTGACCCTGTGCCTCATGGGAACAGTCCAGCCCAAACTGCCAAGCCATGTCTTTCCTGGACCGGAATCAAGCATCCAAGCGCCGGTTTCTGGCTATCAGCCTTCATCAGCCTGGATAGCTTGACTCCAGTGGTGTGGAGAGCATGGGACTCACGTCTGAGCATACCCATCCCACTCGGGGTGACAAATGCAAAAACAACAATTGATGGACAGAATGCAGAGCAATGTCATACATTCACCCCAGTACAGAGATCTGGGCCTAAATCCATCGTTTTTTTGCACTCCACACCACCCCAGGTCAGACATGGCCATATGCAAATCAGCCTTGACCCTGTGCCTCATGGGAACAGTCCAGCCCGAACTGCCAAGCCATGTCTTTCCTGGACCGGAATCAAGCATCCAAGGACCGGTTTCTGGCTATCAGCCTGGATAGCTTGACTCCAGTGGTGTGGAGAGCATGGGACTCACGTCTGAGCATACCCATCCCACTCGGGGTGACAAATGCAAAAACAAAAATTGATGGACAGAATGCAGAGCAATGTCATACATTCACCCCAGTACAGAGATCTGGGCCTAAATCCATCGTTTTTTTGCACTCCACACCACCCCAGGTCAGACATGGCCATATGCAAATCAGCCTTGACCCTGTGCCTCATGGGAACAGTCCAGCCCGAACTGCCAAGCCATGTCTTTCCTGGACCGGAATCAAGCATCCAAGGACCGGTTTCTGGCTATCAGCCTTCATCAGCCTGGATAGCTTGACTCCAGTGGTGTGGAGAGCATGGGACTCACGTCTGAGCATACCCATCCCACTCTGGGTGACAAATGCAAAAACAACAATTGATGGACAGAATGCAGAGCAATGTCATACATTCACCCCAGTACAGAGATCTGGGCCTAAATCCATCTTTTTTTGCACTCCACACCACCCCAGGTCAGACATGGCCATATGCAAATCAGCCTTGACCCTGTGCCTCATGGGAACTGTCCAGCCCGAACTGCCAAGCCATGTCTTTCCTGGACCGGAATCAAGCATCCAAGCGCCGGTTTCTGGCTATCAGCCTTCATCAGCCTGGATAGCTTGACTCCAGTGGTGTGGAGAGCATGGGACTCACGTCTGAGCATACCCATCCCACTCGGGGTGACAAATGCAAAAACAACAATTGATGGACAGAATGCAGAGCAATGTCATACATTCACCCCAGTACAGAGATCTGGGCCTAAATCCATCGTTTTTTTGCACTCCACACCACCCCAGGTCAGACATGGCCATATGCAAATCAGCCTTGACCCTGTGCCTCATGGGAACAGTCCAGCCCGAACTGCCAAGCCATGTCTTTCCTGGACCGGAATCAAGCATCGAAGGACCGGTTTCTGGCTATCAGCCTTCGTCAGCCTGGATAGCTTGACTCCAGTGGTGTGGAGAGCATGGCACTCACATCTGAGCATACCCATCCCACTCGGGGTGACAAATGCAAAAACAACAATTGATGGACAGAATGCAGAGCAATGTCATACATTCACCCCAGTACAGAGATCTGGGCCTAAATCCATCGTTTTTTTGCACTCCACACCACCCCAGCTCAGACATGGCCATATGCAAATCAGCCTTGACCCTGTGCCTCATGGGAAGAGTCCAGCCCGAACTGCCAAGCCATGTCTTTCCTGGACCGGAATCAAGCATCCAAGGCCCGGTTTCTGGCTATGAACCTTCATCAGCCTGGATAGCTTGACTCCAGTGGTGTGGCGAGCATGGGACTCACGTCTGAGCATACCCATCCCACTCGGGGTGACAAATGCAAAAACAACAATTGATGGACAGAATGCAGAGCAATGTCATACATTCACCCCAGTACAGAGATCTGGGCCTAAATCCATCGTTTTTTTGCACTCCACACCACCCCAGGTCAGACATGGCCATATGAAAATCAGCCTTGACCCTGTGCCTCATGGGAACAGTCCAGCCCGAACTGCAAGCCATGTTTTTCCTGGACCGGAATCAAGCATCCAAGGACCGGTTTCTGGCTATCAGCCTTCATCAGCCTGGATAGCTTGACTCCAGTGGTGTGGAGAGCATGGGACTCACGTCTGAGCATACCCATCCCACTCGGGGTGACAAATGCAAAAACAACAATTGATGGACAGAATGCAGAGCAATGTCATACATTCACCCCAGTACAGAGATCTGGGCCTAAATCCATCGTTTTTTTGCACTCCACACCACCCCAGGTCAGACATGGCCATATGCAAATCAGCCTTGACCCTGTGCCTCATGGGAACAGTCCAGCCCGAACTGCCAAGCCATGTCTTTCCTGGACCGGAATCAAGCATCCAAGGACCGGTTTCTGGCTATCAGCCTGGATAGCTTGACTCCAGTGGTGTGGAGAGCATGGGACTCACGTCTGAGCATACCCATCCCACTCGGGGTGACAAATGCAAAAACAAAAATTGATGGACAGAATGCAGAGCAATGTCATACATTCACCCCAGTACAGAGATCTGGGCCTAAATCTGTCGTTTTTTTGCACTCCACACCACCCCAGGTCAGACATGGCCATATGCAAATCAGCCTTGACCCTGTGCCTCATGGGAACAGTCCAGCCCGAACTGCCAAGCCATGTCTTTCCTGGACCGGAATCAAGCATCCAAGGACCGGTTTCTGGCTATCAGCCTTCATCAGCCTGGATAGCTTGACTCCAGTGGTGTGGAGAGCATGGGACTCACGTCTGAGCATACCCATCCCACTCGGGGTGACAAATGCAAAAACAACAATTGATGGACAGAATGCAGAGCAATGTCATACATTCACCCCAGTACAGAGATCTGGGCCTAAATAAATAGTTTTTTTGCACTCCACACCACCCCAGGTCAGACATGGCCATATGCAAATCAGCCTTGACCCTGTGCCTCATGGGAAGAGTCCAGCCCGAACTGCCAAGCCATGTCTTTCCTGGACCGGAATCAAGCATCCAAGGACCGGTTTCTGGCTATCAGCCTTCATCAGCCTGGATAGCTTGACTCCAGTGGTGTGGAGAGCATGGGACTCACGTCTGAGCATACCCATCCCACTCGGGGTGACAAATGCAAAAACAACAATTGATGGACAGAATGCAGAGCAATGTCATACATTCACCCCAGTACAGAGATCTGGGCCTAAATCCATCGTTTTTTTGCACTCCACACCACCCCAGGTCAGACATGGCCATATGCAAATCAGCCTTGACCATGTGCCTCATGGGAACAGTCCAGCCCGAACTGCCAAGCCATGTCTTTCCTGGACCGGAATCAAGCATCCAAGGACCGGTTTCTGGCTATCAGCCTTCATCAGCCTGGATAGCTTGACTCCAGTGGTGTGGAGAGCATGGGACTCACGTCTGAGCATACCCATCCCACTCGGGGTGACAAATGCAAAAATAACAATTGATGGACAGAATGCAGAGCAATGTCATACATTCACCCCAGTACAGAGATCTGGGCCTAAATCCATCTTTTTTGCACTCCACACCACCCCAGGTCAGACATGGCCATATGCAAATCAGCCTTGACCCTGTGCCTCATGGGAACAGTCCAGCCCAAACTGCCAAGCCATGTCTTTCCTGGACCGGAATCAAGCATCCAAGCGCCGGTTTCTGGCTATCAGCCTTCATCAGCCTGGATAGCTTGACTCCAGTGGTGTGGAGAGCATGGGACTCACGTCTGAGCATACCCATCCCACTCGGGGTGACAAATGCAAAAACAACAATTGATGGACAGAATGCAGAGCAATGTCATACATTCACCCCAGTACAGAGATCTGGGCCTAAATCCATCGTTTTTTTGCACTCCACACCACCCCAGGTCAGACATGGCCATATGCAAATCAGCCTTGACCCTGTGCCTCATGGGAACAGTCCAGCCCGAACTGCCAAGCCATGTCTTTCCTGGACCGGAATCAAGCATCCAAGGACCGGTTTCTGGCTATCAGCCTGGATAGCTTGACTCCAGTGGTGTGGAGAGCATGGGACTCACGTCTGAGCATACCCATCCCACTCGGGGTGACAAATGCAAAAACAACAATTGATGGACAGAATGCAGAGCAATGTCATACATTCACCCCAGTACAGAGATCTGGGCCTACATCTGTCGTTTTTTTGCACTCCACACCACCCCAGGTCAGACATGGCCATATGCAAATCAGCCTTGACCCTGTGCCTCATGGGAACAGTCCAGCCCGAACTGCCAAGCCGTGTCTTTCCTGGACCGGAATCAAGCATCCAAGGACCGGTTTCTGGCTATCAGCCTTCATCAGCCTGGATAGCTTGACTCCAGTGGTGTGGAGAGCATGGGACTCACGTCTGAGCATACCCATCCTAATCGGGGTGACAAATGCAAAAACAACAATTGATGGACAGAATGCAGAGCAATGTCATACATTCACCCCAGTACAGAGATCTGGGCCTAAATCCATCGTTTTTTTGCACTCCACACCACCCCAGGTCAGACATGGCCATATGCAAATCAGCCTTGACCCTGTGCCTCATGGGAACAGTCCAGCCTGTAATGCCAAGCCATGTCTTTCCTGGACCGGAATCAAGCATCCAAGGACCGGTTTCTGGCTATCAGCCTTCATCAGCCTGGATAGCTTGACTCCAGTGGTGTGGAGAGCATGGGACTCACGTCTGAGCATACCCATCCCACTCGGGGTGACAAATGCAAAAACAACAATTGATGGACAGAATGCAGAGCAATGTCATACATTCACCCCAGTACAGAGATCTGGGCCTAAATCCATCGTTTTTTTGCACTCCACACCACACCAGGTCAGACATGGCCATATGCAAATCAGCCTTTACGCTGTGCCTCATGGGAACAGTCCAGCCCGAACTGCCAAGCCATGTCTTTCCTGGACCGGAATCAAGCATCCAAGGACCTGTTTCTGGCTATCAGCCTTCATCAGCCTGGATAGCTTGACTCCAGTGGTGTGGAGAGCATGGGACTCACGTCTGAGCATACCCATCCCACTCGGGGTGACAAATGCAAAAACAACAATTGATGGACAGAATGCAGAGCAATGTCATACATTCACCCCAGTACAGAGATCTGGGCCTAAATCCATCGTTTTTTTGCACTCCACACCACACCAGGTCAGACATGGCCATATGCAAATCAGCCTTTACGCTGTGCCTCATGGGATCAGTCCAGCCCGAACTGCCAAGCCATGTCTTTCCTGGACCGGAATCAAGCATCCAAGGACCTGTTTCTGGCTATCAGCCTTCATCAGCCTGGATAGCTTGACTCCAGTGGTGTGGAGAGCATGGGACTCACGTCTGAGCATACCCATCCCACTCGGGGTGACAAATGCAAAAACAACAATTGATGGACAGAATGCAGAGCAATGTCATACATTCACCCCAGTACAGAGATCTGGGCCTAAATCCATCTTTTTTTGCACTCCACACCACCCCAGGTCAGACATGGCCATATGCAAATCAGCCTTGACCCTGTGCCTCATGGGAACTGTCCAGCCCGAACTGCCAAGCCATGTCTTTCCTGGACCGGAATCAAGCATCCAAGCGCCGGTTTCTGGCTATCAGCCTTCATCAGCCTGGATAGCTTGACTCCAGTGGTGTGGAGAGCATGGGACTCACGTCTGAGCATACCCATCCCACTCGGGGTGACAAATGCAAAAACAACAATTGATGGACAGAATGCAGAGCAATGTCATACATTCACCCCAGTACAGAGATCTGGGCCTAAATCCATCGTTTTTTTGCACTCCACACCACCCCAGGTCAGACATGGCCATATGCAAATCAGCCTTGACCCTGTGCCTCATGGGAACAGTCCAGCCCGAACTGCCAAGCCATGTCTTTCCTGGACCGGAATCAAGCATCCAAGGACCGGTTTCTGGCTATCAGCCTTCGTCAGCCTGGATAGCTTGACTCCAGTGGTGTGGAGAGCATGGCACTCACATCTGAGCATACCCATCCCACTCGGGGTGACAAATGCAAAAACAACAATTGATGGACAGAATGCAGAGCAATGTCATACATTCACCCCAGTACAGAGATCTGGGCCTAAATCCATCGTTTTTTTGCACTCCACACCACCCCAGCTCAGACATGGCCATATGCAAATCAGCCTTGACCCTGTGCCTCATGGGAAGAGTCCAGCCCGAACTGCCAAGCCATGTCTTTCCTGGACCGGAATCAAGCATCCAAGGCCCGGTTTCTGGCTATGAGCCTTCATCAGCCTGGATAGCTTGACTCCAGTGGTGTGGCGAGCATGGGACTCACGTCTGAGCATACCCATCCCACTCGGGGTGACAAATGCAAAAACAACAATTGATGGACAGAATGCAGAGCAATGTCATACATTCACCCCAGTACAGAGATCTGGGCCTAAATCCATCGTTTTTTTGCACTCCACACCACCCCAGGTCAGACATGGCCATATGAAAATCAGCCTTGACCCTGTGCCTCATGGGAACAGTCCAGCCCGAACTGCAAGCCATGTCTTTCCTGGACCGGAATCAAGCATCCAAGGACCGGTTTCTGGCTATCAGCCTTCATCAGCCTGGATAGCTTGACTCCAGTGGTGTGGAGAGCATGGGATTTACGTCTGAGCATACCCATCCCACTCGGGGTGACAAATGCAAAAACAACAATTGATGGACAGAATGCAGAGCAATGTCATACATTCACCCCAGTACAGAGATCTGGGCCTAAATCCATCGTTTTTTTGCACTCCACACCACCCCAGGTCAGACATGGCCATATGCAAATCAGCCTTGACCCTGTGCCTCATGGGAACAGTCCAGCCCGAACTGCCAAGCCATGTCTTTCCTGGACCGGAATCAAGCATCCAAGGACCGGTTTCTGGCTATCAGCCTTCATCAGCCTGGATAGCTTGACTCCAGTGGTGTGGAGAGCATGGGACTCACGTCTGAGCATACCCATCCCACTCGGGGTGACAAATGCAAAAAGAACAATTGATGGACAGAATGCAGAGCAATGTCATACATTCACCCCAGTACAGAGATCTGGGCCTAAATCCATCGTTTTTTTGCACTCCACACCACCCCAGGTCAGACATGGCCATATGCAAATCAGCCTTGACCCTGTGCCTCATGGGAACAGTCCAGCCCGAACTGCCAAGCCATGTCTTTCCTGGACCGGAATCAAGCATCCAAGGACCGGTTTCTGGCTATCAGCCTTCATCAGCCTGGATAGCTTGACTCCAGTGGTGTGGAGAGCATGGGACTCACGTCTGAGCATACCCATCCCACTCGGGGTGACAAATGCAAAAACAACAATTGATGGACAGAATGCAGAGCAATGTCATACATTCACCCCAGTACAGAGATCTGGGCCTAAATAAATAGTTTTTTTGCACTCCACACCACCCCAGGTCAGACATGGCCATATGCAAATCAGCCTTGACCCTGTGCCTCATGGGAAGAGTCCAGCCCGAACTGCCAAGCCATGTCTTTCCTGGACCGGAATCAAGCATCCAAGGACCGGTTTCTGGCTATCAGCCTTCATCAGCCTGGATAGCTTGACTCCAGTGGTGTGGAGAGCATGGGACTCACGTCTGAGCATACCCATCCCACTCGGGGTGACAAATGCAAAAACAACAATTGATGGACAGAATGCAGAGCAATGTCATACATTCACCCCAGTACAGAGATCTGGGCCTAAATCCATCGTTTTTTTGCACTCCACACCACCCCAGGTCAGACATGGCCATATGCAAATCAGCCTTGACCATGTGCCTCATGGGAACAGTCCAGCCCGAACTGCCAAGCCATGTCTTTCCTGGACCGGAATCAAGCATCCAAGGACCGGTTTCTGGCTATCAGCCTTCATCAGCCTGGATAGCTTGACTCCAGTGGTGTGGAGAGCATGGGACTCACGTCTGAGCATACCCATCCCACTCGGGGTGACAAATGCAAAAATAACAATTGATGGACAGAATGCAGAGCAATGTCATACATTCACCCCAGTACAGAGATCTGGGCCTAAATCCATCTTTTTTGCACTCCACACCACCCCAGGTCAGACATGGCCATATGCAAATCAGCCTTGACCCTGTGCCTCATGGGAACAGTCCAGCCCAAACTGCCAAGCCATGTCTTTCCTGGACCGGAATCAAGCATCCAAGCGCCGGTTTCTGGCTATCAGCCTTCATCAGCCTGGATAGCTTGACTCCAGTGGTGTGGAGAGCATGGGACTCACGTCTGAGCATACCCATCCCACTCGGGGTGACAAATGCAAAAACAACAATTGATGGACAGAATGCAGAGCAATGTCATACATTCACCCCAGTACAGAGATCTGGGCCTAAATCCATCGTTTTTTTGCACTCCACACCACCCCAGGTCAGACATGGCCATATGCAAATCAGCCTTGACCCTGTGCCTCATGGGAACAGTCCAGCCCGAACTGCCAAGCCATGTCTTTCCTGGACCGGAATCAAGCATCCAAGGACCGGTTTCTGGCTATCAGCCTGGATAGCTTGACTCCAGTGGTGTGGAGAGCATGGGACTCACGTCTGAGCATACCCATCCCACTCGGGGTGACAAATGCAAAAACAAAAATTGATGGACAGAATGCAGAGCAATGTCATACATTCACCCCAGTACAGAGATCTGGGCCTAAATCCATCGTTTTTTTGCACTCCACACCACCCCAGGTCAGACATGGCCATATGCAAATCAGCCTTGACCCTGTGCCTCATGGGAACAGTCCAGCCCGAACTGCCAAGCCATGTCTTTCCTGGACCGGAATCAAGCATCCAAGGACCGGTTTCTGGCTATCAGCCTTCATCAGCCTGGATAGCTTGACTCCAGTGGTGTGGAGAGCATGGGACTCACGTCTGAGCATACCCATCCCACTCTGGGTGACAAATGCAAAAACAACAATTGATGGACAGAATGCAGAGCAATGTCATACATTCACCCCAGTACAGAGATCTGGGCCTAAATCCATCTTTTTTTGCACTCCACACCACCCCAGGTCAGACATGGCCATATGCAAATCAGCCTTGACCCTGTGCCTCATGGGAACTGTCCAGCCCGAACTGCCAAGCCATGTCTTTCCTGGACCGGAATCAAGCATCCAAGCGCCGGTTTCTGGCTATCAGCCTTCATCAGCCTGGATAGCTTGACTCCAGTGGTGTGGAGAGCATGGGACTCACGTCTGAGCATACCCATCCCACTCGGGGTGACAAATGCAAAAACAACAATTGATGGACAGAATGCAGAGCAATGTCATACATTCACCCCAGTACAGAGATCTGGGCCTAAATCCATCGTTTTTTTGCACTCCACACCACCCCAGGTCAGACATGGCCATATGCAAATCAGCCTTGACCCTGTGCCTCATGGGAACAGTCCAGCCCGAACTGCCAAGCCATGTCTTTCCTGGACCGGAATCAAGCATCGAAGGACCGGTTTCTGGCTATCAGCCTTCGTCAGCCTGGATAGCTTGACTCCAGTGGTGTGGAGAGCATGGCACTCACATCTGAGCATACCCATCCCACTCGGGGTGACAAATGCAAAAACAACAATTGATGGACAGAATGCAGAGCAATGTCATACATTCACCCCAGTACAGAGATCTGGGCCTAAATCCATCGTTTTTTTGCACTCCACACCACCCCAGCTCAGACATGGCCATATGCAAATCAGCCTTGACCCTGTGCCTCATGGGAAGAGTCCAGCCCGAACTGCCAAGCCATGTCTTTCCTGGACCGGAATCAAGCATCCAAGGCCCGGTTTCTGGCTATGAACCTTCATCAGCCTGGATAGCTTGACTCCAGTGGTGTGGCGAGCATGGGACTCATGTCTGAGCATACCCATCCCACTCGGGGTGACAAATGCAAAAACAACAATTGATGGACAGAATGCAGAGCAATGTCATACATTCACCCCAGTACAGAGATCTGGGCCTAAATCCATCGTTTTTTTGCACTCCACACCACCCCAGGTCAGACATGGCCATATGAAAATCAGCCTTGACCCTGTGCCTCATGGGAACAGTCCAGCCCGAACTGCAAGCCATGTTTTTCCTGGACCGGAATCAAGCATCCAAGGACCGGTTTCTGGCTATCAGCCTTCATCAGCCTGGATAGCTTGACTCCAGTGGTGTGGAGAGCATGGGACTCACGTCTGAGCATACCCATCCCACTCGGGGTGACAAATGCAAAAACAACAATTGATGGACAGAATGCAGAGCAATGTCATACATTCACCCCAGTACAGAGATCTGGGCCTAAATCCATCGTTTTTCTGCACTCCACACCACCCCAGGTCAGACATGGCCATATGGAAATCAGCCTTGACCCTGTGCCTCATGGGAACAGTCCAGCCCGAACTGCCAAGCCATGTCTTTCCTGGACCGGAATCAAGCATCCAAGGACCGGTTTCTGGCTATCAGCCTGGATAGCTTGACTCCAGTGGTGTGGAGAGCATGGGACTCACGTCTGAGCATACCCATCCCACTCGGGGTGACAAATGCAAAAACAAAAATTGATGGACAGAATGCAGAGCAATGTCATACATTCACCCCAGTACAGAGATCTGGGCCTAAATCTGTCGTTTTTTTGCACTCCACACCACCCCAGGTCAGACATGGCCATATGCAAATCAGCCTTGACCCTGTGCCTCATGGGAACAGTCCAGCCCGAACTGCCAAGCCATGTCTTTCCTGGACCGGAATCAAGCATCCAAGGACCGGTTTCTGGCTATCAGCCTTCATCAGCCTGGATAGCTTGACTCCAGTGGTGTGGAGAGCATGGGACTCACGTCTGAGCATACCCATCCCACTCGGGGTGACAAATGCAAAAACAACAATTGATGGACAGAATGCAGAGCAATGTCATACATTCACCCCAGTACAGAGATCTGGGCCTAAATAAATAGTTTTTTTGCACTCCACACCACCCCAGGTCAGACATGGCCATATGCAAATCAGCCTTGACCCTGTGCCTCATGGGAAGAGTCCAGCCCGAACTGCCAAGCCATGTCTTTCCTGGACCGGAATCAAGCATCCAAGGACCGGTTTCTGGCTATCAGCCTTCATCAGCCTGGATAGCTTGACTCCAGTGGTGTGGAGAGCATGGGACTCACGTCTGAGCATACCCATCCCACTCGGGGTGACAAATGCAAAAACAACAATTGATGGACAGAATGCAGAGCAATGTCATACATTCACCCCAGTACAGAGATCTGGGCCTAAATCCATCGTTTTTTTGCACTCCACACCACCCCAGGTCAGACATGGCCATATGCAAATCAGCCTTGACCATGTGCCTCATGGGAACAGTCCAGCCCGAACTGCCAAGCCATGTCTTTCCTGGACCGGAATCAAGCATCCAAGGACCGGTTTCTGGCTATCAGCCTTCATCAGCCTGGATAGCTTGACTCCAGTGGTGTGGAGAGCATGGGACTCACGTCTGAGCATACCCATCCCACTCGGGGTGACAAATGCAAAAATAACAATTGATGGACAGAATGCAGAGCAATGTCATACATTCACCCCAGTACAGAGATCTGGGCCTAAATCCATCTTTTTTGCACTCCACACCACCCCAGGTCAGACATGGCCATATGCAAATCAGCCTTGACCCTGTGCCTCATGGGAACAGTCCAGCCCAAACTGCCAAGCCATGTCTTTCCTGGACCGGAATCAAGCATCCAAGCGCCGGTTTCTGGCTATCAGCCTTCATCAGCCTGGATAGCTTGACTCCAGTGGTGTGGAGAGCATGGGACTCACGTCTGAGCATACCCATCCCACTCGGGGTGACAAATGCAAAAACAACAATTGATGGACAGAATGCAGAGCAATGTCATACATTCACCCCAGTACAGAGATCTGGGCCTAAATCCATCGTTTTTTTGCACTCCACACCACCCCAGGTCAGACATGGCCATATGCAAATCAGCCTTGACCCTGTGCCTCATGGGAACAGTCCAGCCCGAACTGCCAAGCCATGTCTTTCCTGGACCGGAATCAAGCATCCAAGGACCGGTTTCTGGCTATCAGCCTGGATAGCTTGACTCCAGTGGTGTGGAGAGCATGGGACTCACGTCTGAGCATACCCATCCCACTCGGGGTGACAAATGCAAAAACAAAAATTGATGGACAGAATGCAGAGCAATGTCATACATTCACCCCAGTACAGAGATCTGGGCCTAAATCCATCGTTTTTTTGCACTCCACACCACCCCAGGTCAGACATGGCCATATGCAAATCAGCCTTGACCCTGTGCCTCATGGAAACAGTCCAGCCCGAACTGCCAAGCCATGTCTTTCCTGGACCGGAATCAAGCATCCAAGGACCGGTTTCTGGCTATCAGCCTTCATCAGCCTGGATAGCTTGACTCCAGTGGTGTGGAGAGCATGGGACTCACGTCTGAGCATACCCATCCCACTCTGGGTGACAAATGCAAAAACAACAATTGATGGACAGAATGCAGAGCAATGTCATACATTCACCCCAGTACAGAGATCTGGGCCTAAATCCATCTTTTTTTGCACTCCACACCACCCCAGGTCAGACATGGCCATATGCAAATCAGCCTTGACCCTGTGCCTCATGGGAACTGTCCAGCCCGAACTGCCAAGCCATGTCTTTCCTGGACCGGAATCAAGCATCCAAGCGCCGGTTTCTGGCTATCAGCCTTCATCAGCCTGGATAGCTTGACTCCAGTGGTGTGGAGAGCATGGGACTCACGTCTGAGCATACCCATCCCACTCGGGGTGACAAATGCAAAAACAACAATTGATGGACAGAATGCAGAGCAATGTCATACATTCACCCCAGTACAGAGATCTGGGCCTAAATCCATCGTTTTTTTGCACTCCACACCACCCCAGGTCAGACATGGCCATATGCAAATCAGCCTTGACCCTGTGCCTCATGGGAACAGTCCAGCCCGAACTGCCAAGCCATGTCTTTCCTGGACCGGAATCAAGCATCGAAGGACCGGTTTCTGGCTATCAGCCTTCGTCAGCCTGGATAGCTTGACTCCAGTGGTGTGGAGAGCATGGCACTCACATCTGAGCATACCCATCCCACTCGGGGTGACAAATGCAAAAACAACAATTGATGGACAGAATGCAGAGCAATGTCATACATTCACCCCAGTACAGAGATCTGGGCCTAAATCCATCGTTTTTTTGCACTCCACACCACCCCAGCTCAGACATGGCCATATGCAAATCAGCCTTGACCCTGTGCCTCATGGGAAGAGTCCAGCCCGAACTGCCAAGCCATGTCTTTCCTGGACCGGAATCAAGCATCCAAGGCCCGGTTTCTGGCTATGAACCTTCATCAGCCTGGATAGCTTGACTCCAGTGGTGTGGCGAGCATGGGACTCACGTCTGAGCATACCCATCCCACTCGGGGTGACAAATGCAAAAACAACAATTGATGGACAGAATGCAGAGCAATGTCATACATTCACCCCAGTACAGAGATCTGGGCCTAAATCCATCGTTTTTTTGCACTCCACACCACCCCAGGTCAGACATGGCCATATGAAAATCAGCCTTGACCCTGTGCCTCATGGGAACAGTCCAGCCCGAACTGCAAGCCATGTTTTTCCTGGACCGGAATCAAGCATCCAAGGACCGGTTTCTGGCTATCAGCCTTCATCAGCCTGGATAGCTTGACTCCAGTGGTGTGGAGAGCATGGGATTTACATCTGAGCATACCCATCCCACTCGGGGTGACAAATGCAAAAACAGCAATTGATGGACAGAATGCAGAGCAATGTCATACATTCACCCCAGTACAGAGATCTGGGCCTAAATCCATCGTTTTTTTGCACTCCACACCACCCCAGGTCAGACATGGCCATATGCAAATCAGCCTTGACCCTGTGCCTCATGGGAACAGTCCAGCCCGAACTGCCAAGCCATGTCTTTCCTGGACCGGAATCAAGCATCCAAGGACCGGTTTCTGGCTATCAGCCTTCATCAGCCTGGATAGCTTGACTCCAGTGGTGTGGAGAGCATGGGACTCACGTCTGAGCATACCCATCCCACTCGGGGTGACAAATGCAAAAAGAACAATTGATGGACAGAATGCAGAGCAATGTCATACATTCACCCCAGTACAGAGATCTGGGCCTAAATCCATCGTTTTTTTGCACTCCACACCACCCCAGGTCAGACATGGCCATATGCAAATCAGCCTTGACCCTGTGCCTCATGGGAACAGTCCAGCCCGAACTGCCAAGCCATGTCTTTCCTGGACCGGAATCAAGCATCCAAGGACCGGTTTCTGGCTATCAGCCTTCATCAGCCTGGATAGCTTGACTCCAGTGGTGTGGAGAGCATGGGACTCACGTCTGAGCATACCCATCCCACTCGGGGTGACAAATGCAAAAACAACAATTGATGGACAGAATGCAGAGCAATGTCATACATTCACCCCAGTACAGAGATCTGGGCCTAAATAAATAGTTTTTTTGCACTCCACACCACCCCAGGTCAGACATGGCCATATGCAAATCAGCCTTGACCCTGTGCCTCATGGGAAGAGTCCAGCCCGAACTGCCAAGCCATGTCTTTCCTGGACCGGAATCAAGCATCCAAGGACCGGTTTCTGGCTATCAGCCTTCATCAGCCTGGATAGCTTGACTCCAGTGGTGTGGAGAGCATGGGACTCACGTCTGAGCATACCCATCCCACTCGGGGTGACAAATGCAAAAACAACAATTGATGGACAGAATGCAGAGCAATGTCATACATTCACCCCAGTACAGAGATCTGGGCCTAAATCCATCGTTTTTTTGCACTCCACACCACCCCAGGTCAGACATGGCCATATGCAAATCAGCCTTGACCATGTGCCTCATGGGAACAGTCCAGCCCGAACTGCCAAGCCATGTCTTTCCTGGACCGGAATCAAGCATCCAAGGACCGGTTTCTGGCTATCAGCCTTCATCAGCCTGGATAGCTTGACTCCAGTGGTGTGGAGAGCATGGGACTCACGTCTGAGCATACCCATCCCACTCGGGGTGACAAATGCAAAAACAACAATTGATGGACAGAAGGCAAAACAATGTCATACATTCACCCCAGTACAGAGATCTGGGCCTAAATCCATCGTTTTTTTGCACTCCACACCACCCCAGGTCAGACATGGCCATATGCAAATCAGCCTTGACCCTGTGCCTCATGGGAACAGTCCAGCCCGAACTGCCAAGCCATGTCTTTCCTGGACCGGAATCAAGCATCCAAGGACCGGTTTCTGGCTATCAGCCTTCATCAGCCTGGATAGCTTGACTCCAGTGGTGTGGAGAGCATGGGACTCACGTCTGAGCATACCCATCCCACTCGGGGTGACAAATGCAAAAATAACAATTGATGGACAGAATGCAGAGCAATGTCATACATTCACCCCAGTACAGAGATCTGGGCCTAAATCCATCTTTTTTTGCACTCCACACCACCCCAGGTCAGACATGGCCATATGCAAATCAGCCTTGACCCTGTGCCTCATGGGAACAGTCCAGCCCAAACTGCCAAGCCATGTCTTTCATGGACCGGAATCAAGCATCCAAGCGCCGGTTTCTGGCTATCAGCCTTCATCAGCCTGGATAGCTTGACTCCAGTGGTGTGGAGAGCATGGGACTCACGTCTGAGCATACCCATCCCACTCGGGGTGACAAATGCAAAAACAACAATTGATGGACAGAATGCAGAGCAATGTCATACATTCACCCCAGTACAGAGATCTGGGCCTAAATCCATCGTTTTTTTGCACTCCACACCACCCCAGGTCAGGCATGGCCATATGCAAATCAGCCTTGACCCTGTGCCTCATGGGAACAGTCCAGCCCGAACTGCCAAGCCATGTCTTTCCTGGACCGGAATCAAGCATCCAAGGACCGGTTTCTGGCTATCAGCCTGGATAGCTTGACTCCAGTGGTGTGGAGAGCATGGGACTCACGTCTGAGCATACCCATCCCACTCGGGGTGACAAATGCAAAAACAAAAATTGATGGACAGAATGCAGAGCAATGTCATACATTCACCCCAGTACAGAGATCTGGGCCTAAATCTGTCGTTTTTTTGCACTCCACACCACCCCAGGTCAGACATGGCCATATGCAAATCAGCCTTGACCCTGTGCCTCATGGGAACAGTCCAGCCCGAACTGCCAAGCCATGTCTTTCCTGGACCGGAATCAAGCATCCAAGGACCGGTTTCTGGCTATCAGCCTTCATCAGCCTGGATAGCTTGACTCCAGTGGTGTGGAGAGCATGGGACTCACGTCTGAGCATACCCATCCCACTCGGGGTGACAAATGCAAAAACAACAATTGATGGACAGAATGCAGAGCAATGTCATACATTCACCCCAGTACAGAGATCTGGGCCTAAATCCATCTTTTTTTGCACTCCACACCACCCCAGGTCAGACATGGCCATATTTAAATCAGACTTGACCCTGTGCCTCATGGGAACTGTCCAGCCCGAACTGCCAAGCCATGTCTTTCCTGGACCGGAATCAAGCATCCAAGCGCCGGTTTCTGGCTATCAGCCTTCATCAGCCTGGATAGCTTGACTCCAGTGGTGTGGAGAGCATGGGACTCACGTCTGAGCATACCCATCCCACTCGGGGTGACAAATGCAAAAACAACAATTGATGGACAGAATGCAGAGCAATGTCATACATTCACCCCAGTACAGAGATCTGGGCCTAAATCCATCGTTTTTTTGCACTCCACACCACCCCAGGTCAGACATGGCCATATGCAAATCAGCCTTGACCCTGTGCCTCATGGGAACAGTCCAGCCCGAACTGCCAAGCCATGTCTTTCCTGGACCGGAATCAAGCATCCAAGGACCGGTTTCTGGCTATCAGCCTTCGTCAGCCTGGATAGCTTGACTCCAGTGGTGTGGAGAGCATGGCACTCACATCTGAGCATACCCATCCCACTCGGGGTGACAAATGCAAAAACAACAATTGATGGACAGAATGCAGAGCAATGTCATACATTCACCCCAGTACAGAGATCTGGGCCTAAATCCATCGTTTTTTTGCACTCCACACCACCCCAGCTCAGACATGGCCATATGCAAATCAGCCTTGACCCTGTGCCTCATGGGAAGAGTCCAGCCCGAACTGCCAAGCCATGTCTTTCCTGGACCGGAATCAAGCATCCAAGGACCGGTTTCTGGCTATCAGCCTTCATCAGCCTGGATAGCTTGACTCCAGTGGTGTGGAGAGTATGGGACTCACGTCTGAGCATACCCATCCCACTCGGGGTGACAAATGCAAAAACAACAATTGATGGACAGAATGCAGAGCAATGTCATACATTCACCCCAGTATAGAGATCTGGGCCTAAATCCATCGTTTTTTTGCACTCCACACCACCCCAGGTCAGACATGGCCATATGCAAATCAGCCTTGACCCTGTGCCTCATGGGAACAGTCCAGCCTGTAATGCCAAGCCATGTCTTTCCTGGACCGGAATCAAGCATCCAAGGACCGGTTTCTGGCTATAAGCCTTCATCAGCCTGGATAGCTTGACTCCAGTGGTGTGGAGAGCATGGGACTCACGTCTGAGCATACCCATCCCACTCGGGGTGACAACTGCAAAAACAACAATTGATGGACAGAATGCAGAGCAATGTCATACATTCACCCCAGTACAGAGATCTGGGCCTAAATCCATCGTTTTTTTGCACTCCACACCACACCAGGTCAGACATGGCCATATGCAAATCAGCCTTTACGCTGTGCCTCATGGGAACAGTCCAGCCCGAACTGCCAAGCCATGTCTTTCCTGGACCGGAATCAAGCATCCAAGGACCTGTTTCTGGCTATCAGCCTTCATCAGCCTGGATAGCTTGACTCCAGTGGTGTGGAGAGCATGGGACTCACGTCTGAGCATACCCATCCCACTCGGGGTGAAAAATGCAAAAACAATTGATGGACAGAATGCAGAGCAATGTCATACATTCACCCCAGTACAGAGATCTGGGCCTAAATCCATTGTAGTTTTTGCAATCCACACCACCCCAGGTCAGACATGGCCATATGCAAATCAGCCTTGACCCTGTGCCTCATGGGAACAGTCCAGCCCGAACTGCCAAGCCATGTATTTCCTGGACCGGAATCAAGCATCCAAGGACCGGTTTCTGGCTATCAGCCTTCATCAGCCTGGAAAGCTTGAATCCTGTGGTGTGGAGAGCATGGGACTCACGTCTGAGCATACCCATCCCACTCGGGGTGACAAATGCAAAAACAACAATTGATGGACAGAATGCAGAGCAATGTCATACATTCACCCCAGTACAGAGATCTTGGCCTAAATCCATCGTTTTTTTGTACTCCACACCACCCCATGTCAGACATGGCCATATGCAAATCAGCCTTGACCCTGTGCCTCATGGGAACAGTCCAGCCCGAACTGCCAAGCCATGTCTTTCCTGGACCGGAATCAAGCATCCAAGGACCGGTTTCTGGCTATCAGCCTTCATCAGCTTGGATAGCTTGACTCCAGTGGTGTGGAGAGCATGGGACTCACGTCTGAGCATACCCATCCCACTCGGGGTGACAAAGGCAAAAACAACAATTGATGGACAGAATGCAGAGCAATGTCATACATTCACCCCAGTACAGAGATCTGGGCCTAAATCCATCGTTTTTTTGCACTCCACACCACCCCTGGTCAGACATGGCCATATGCAAATCAGCCTTGACCCTGTGCCTCATGGGAACAGTCCAGCCCGAACTGCAAAGGCATGTCTTTCCTGGACCGGAATCAAGCATCCAAGGACCAGTTTCTGGCTATCAGCCTTCATCAGCCTGGATAGCTTGACTCCAGTGGTGTGGAGAGCATGGGACTCACGTCTGAGCATACCCATCCCACTCGGGGTGACAAATGCAAAAACAACAATTGATGGACAGAATGCAGAGCAATGTCATACATTCACCCCAGTACAGAGATCTGGGCCTAAATCCATCGTTTTTTTGCACTCCACACCACCCCAGGTCAGACATGGCCATATGCAAATCAGCCTTGACCCTGTGCCTCATGGGAACAGTCCAGCCCGAACTGCCAAGCCATGTCTTTCCTGGACCGGAATCAAGCATCCAAGGACCGGTTTCTGGCTATCAGCCTGGATAGCTTGACTCCAGTGGTGTGGAGAGCATGGGACTCACGTCTGAGCATACCCATCCCACTCGGGGTGACAAATGCAAAAACAAAAATTGATGGACAGAATGCAGAGCAATGTCATACATTCACCCCAGTACAGAGATCTGGGCCTAAATCCATCTTTTTTTGCACTCCACACCACCCCAGGTCAGACATGGCCATATGCAAATCAGCCTTGACCCTGTGCCTCATGGGAACAGTCCAGCCCAAACTGCCAAGCCATGTCTTTCCTGGACCGGAATCAAGCATCCAAGCGCCGGTTTCTGGCTATCAGCCTTCATCAGCCTGGATAGCTTGACTCCAGTGGTGTGGAGAGCATGGGACTCACGTCTGAGCATACCCATCCCACTCGGGGTGACAAATGCAAAAACAACAATTGATGGACAGAATGCAGAGCAATGTCATACATTCACCCCAGTACAGAGATCTGGGCCTAAATCCATCGTTTTTTTGCACTCCACACCACCCCAGGTCAGACATGGCCATATGCAAATCAGCCTTGACCCTGTGCCTCATGGGAACAGTCCAGCCCGAACTGCCAAGCCATGTCTTTCCTGGACCGGAATCAAGCATCCAAGGACCGGTTTCTGGCTATCAGCCTTCATCAGCCTGGATAGCTTGACTCCAGTGGTGTGGAGAGCATGGGACTCACGTCTGAGCATACCCATCCCACTCGGGGTGACAAATGCAAAAACAACAATTGATGGACAGAATGCAGAGCAATGTCATACATTCACCCCAGTACAGAGATCTGGGCCTAAATCCATCGTTTTTTTGCACTCCACACCACCCCAGGTCAGACATGGCCATATGCAAATCGGCCTTGACCCTGTGCCTCATGGGAACAGTCCAGCCCGAACTGCCAAGCCATGTCTTTCCTGGACCGGAATCAAGCATCCAAGGACCGGTTTCTGGCTATCAGCCTTCATCAGCCTGGATAGCTTGACTCCAGTGGTGTGGAGAGCATGGGACTCACGTCTGAGCATACCCATCCCACTCGGGGTGACAAATGCAAAAACAACAATTGATGAACAGAATGCAGAGCAATGTCATACATTCACCCCAGTACAGAGATCTGGGCCTAAATCCATTGTAGTTTTTGCAATCCACACCACCCCAGGTCAGACATGGCCATATGCAAATCGGCCTTGACCCTGTGCCTCATGGGAACAGTCCAGCCCGAACTGCCAAGCCATGTCTTTCCTGGACCGGAATCAAGCATCCAAGCGCCGGTTTCTGGCTATCAGCCTTCATCAGCCTGGATAGCTTGACTCCAGTGGTGTGGAGAGCATGGGACTCACGTCTGAGCATACCCATCCCACTCGGGGTGACAAATGCAAAAACAACAATTGATGGACAGAATGCAGAGCAATGTCATACATTCACCCCAGTACAGAGATCTGGGCCTAAATCCATCGTTTTTTTGCACTCCACACCACCCCAGGTCAGACATGGCCATATGCAAATCAGCCTTGACCCTGTGCCTCATGGGAACAGTCCAGCCCGAACTGCCAAGCCATGTCTTTCCTGGACCGGAATCAAGCATCCAAGGACCGGTTTCTGGCTATCAGCCTTCATCAGCCTGGATAGCTTGACTCCAGTGGTGTGGAGAGCATGGGACTCACGTCTGAGCATACCCATCCCACTCGGGGTGACAAATGCAAAAACAACAATTGATGGACAGAATGCAGAGCAATGTCATACATTCACCCCAGTACAGAGATCTGGGCCTAAATCCATCGTTTTTTTGCACTCCACACCACCCCAGGTCAGACATGGCCATATCCAAATCGGCCTTGACCCTGTGCCTCATGGGAACAGTCCAGCCCGAACTGCCAAGCCATGTCTTTCCTGGACCGGAATCAAGCATCCAAGGACCGGTTTCTGGCTATCAGCCTTCATCAGCCTGGATAGCTTGACTCCAGTGGTGTGGAGAGCATGGGACTCACGTCTGAGCATACCCATCCCACTCGGGGTGACAAATGCAAAAACAACAATTGATGAACAGAATGCAGAGCAATGTCATACATTCACCCCAGTACAGAGATCTGGGCCTAAATCCATTGTAGTTTTTGCAATCCACACCACCCCAGGTCAGACATGGCCATATGCAAATCAGCCTTGACCCTGTGCCTCATGGGAACAGTCCAGCCCGAACTGCCAAGCCATGTATTTCCTGGACCGGAATCAAGCATCCAAGGACCGGTTTCTGGCTATCAGCCTGGATAGCTTGACTCCAGTGGTGTGGAGAGCATGGGACTCACGTCTGAGCATACCCATCCCACTCGGGGTCACAAATGCAAAAACAAAAATTGATGGACAGAATGCAGAGCAATGTCATACATTCACCCCAGTACAGAGATCTGGGCCTAAATCCATTGTAGTTTTTGCAATCCACACCACCCCAGGTCAGACATGGCCATATGCAAATCAGCCTTGACCCTGTGCCTCATGGGAACAGTCCAGCCCGAACTGCCAAGCCATGTATTTCCTGGACCGGAATCAAGCATCCAAGGACCGGTTTCTGGCTATCAGCCTTCATCAGCCTGGAAAGCTTGAATCCAGTGGTGTGGAGAGCATGGGACTCACGTCTGAGCATACCCATCCCACTCGGGGTGACAAATGCAAAAACAACAATTGATGGACAGAATGCAGAGCAATGTCATACATTCACCCCAGTACAGAGATCTGGGCCTAAATCCATCTTTTTTTGCACTCCACACCACCCCAGGTCAGACATGGCCATATGCAAATCAGCCTTGACCCTGTGCCTCATGGGAACTGTCCAGCCCGAACTGCCAAGCCATGTCTTTCCTGGACCGGAATCAAGCATCCAAGCGCCGGTTTCTGGCTATCAGCCTTCATCAGCCTGGATAGCTTGACTCCAGTGGTGTGGAGAGCATGGGACTCACGTCTGAGCATACCCATCCCACTCGGGGTGACAAATGCAAAAACAACAAATGATGGACAGAATGCAGAGCAATGTCATACATTCACCCCAGTACAGAGATCTGGGCCTAAATCCATCGTTTTTTTGCACTCCACACCACCCCAGGTCAGACATGGCCATATGCAAATCAGCCTTGACCCTGTGCCTCATGGGAACAGTCCAGCCCAAACTGCCAAGCCATGTCTTTCCTGGACCGGAATCAAGCATCCAAGGACCGGTTTCTGGCTATCAGCCTTCGTCAGCCTGGATAGCTTGACTCCAGTGGTGTGGAGAGCATGGCACTCACATCTGAGCATACCCATCCCACTCGGGGTGACAAATGCAAAAACAACAATTGATGGACAGAATGCAGAGCAATGTCATACATTCACCCCAGTACAGAGATCTGGGCCTAAATCCATCGTTTTTTTGCACTCCACACCACCCCAGCTCAGACATGGCCATATGCAAATCAGCCTTGACCCTGTGCCTCATGGGAAGAGTCCAGCCCGAACTGCCAAGCCATGTCTTTCCTGGACCGGAATCAAGCATCCAAGGCCCGGTTTCTGGCTATGAGCCTTCATCAGCCTGGATAGCTTGACTCCAGTGGTGTGGCGAGCATGGGACTCACGTCTGAGCATACCCATCCCACTCGGGGTGACAAATGCAAAAACAACAATTGATGGACAGAATGCAGAGCGATGTCATACATTCACCCCAGTACAAAGATCTGGGCCTAAATCCATCGTTTTTTTGCACTCCACACCACCCCAGGTCAGACATGGCCATATGAAAATCAGCCTTGACCCTGTGCCTCATGGGAACAGTCCAGCCCGAACTGCAAGCCATGTCTTTCCTGGACCGGAATCAAGCATCCAAGGACCGGTTTCTGGCTATCAGCCTTCATCAGCCTGGATAGCTTGACTCCAGTGGTGTGGAGAGCATGGGATTTACGTCTGAGCATACCCATCCCACTCGGGGTGACAAATGCAAAAACAACAATTGATGGACAGAATGCAGAGCAATGTCATACATTCACCCCAGTACAGAGATCTGGGCCTAAATCCATCGTTTTTTTGCACTCCACACCACCCCAGGTCAGACATGGCCATATGCAAATCAGCCTTGACCCTGTGCCTCATGGGAACAGTCCAGCCCGAACTGCCAAGCCATGTCTTTCCTGGACCGGAATCAAGCATCCAAGGACCGGTTTCTGGCTATCAGCCTTCATCAGCCTGGATAGCTTGACTCCAGTGGTGTGGAGAGCATGGGACTCACGTCTGAGCATACCCATCCCACTCGGGGTGACAAATGCAAAAAGAACAATTGATGGACAGAATGCAGAGCAATGTCATACATTCACCCCAGTACAGAGATCTGGGCCTAAATCCATCGTTTTTTTGCACTCCACACCACCCCAGGTCAGACATGGCCATATGCAAATCAGCCTTGACCCTGTGCCTCATGGGAACAGTCCAGCCCGAACTGCCAAGCCATGTCTTTCCTGGACCGGAATCAAGCATCCAAGGACCGGTTTCTGGCTATCAGCCTTCATCAGCCTGGATAGCTTGACTCCAGTGGTGTGGAGAGCATGGGACTCACGTCTGAGCATACCCATCCCACTCGGGGTGACAAATGCAAAAACAACAATTGATGGACAGAATGCAGAGCAATGTCATACATTCACCCCAGTACAGAGATCTGGGCCTAAATAAATAGTTTTTTTGCACTCCACACCACCCCAGGTCAGACATGGCCATATGCAAATCAGCCTTGACCCTGTGCCTCATGGGAAGAGTCCAGCCCGAACTGCCAAGCCATGTCTTTCCTGGACCGGAATCAAGCATCCAAGGACCGGTTTCTGGCTATCAGCCTTCATCAGCCTGGATAGCTTGACTCCAGTGGTGTGGAGAGCATGGGACTCACGTCTGAGCATACCCATCCCACTCGGGGTGACAAATGCAAAAACAACAATTGATGGACAGAATGCAGAGCAATGTCATACATTCACCCCAGTACAGAGATCTGGGCCTAAATCCATCGTTTTTTTGCACTCCACACCACCCCAGGTCAGACATGGCCATATGCAAATCAGCCTTGACCATGTGCCTCATGGGAACAGTCCAGCCCAAACTGCCAAGCCATGTCTTTCCTGGACCGGAATCAAGCATCCAAGGACCGGTTTCTGGCTATCAGCCTTCATCAGCCTGGATAGCTTGACTCCAGTGGTGTGGAGAGCATGGGACTCACGTCTGAGCATACCCATCCCACTCGGGGTGACAAATGCAAAAACAACAATTGATGGACAGAATGCAGAGCAATGTCATACATTCACCCCAGTACAGAGATCTGGGCCTAAATCCATCGTTTTTTTGCACTCCACACCACCCCAGGTCAGACATGGCCATATGCAAATCAGCCTTGACCCTGTGCCTCATGGGAACAGTCCAGCCCGAACTGCCAAGCCATGTCTTTCCTGGACCGGAATCAAGCATCCAAGGACCGGTTTCTGGCTATCAGCCTTCATCAGCCTGGATAGCTTGACTCCAGTGGTGTGGAGAGCATGGGACTCACGTCTGAGCATACCCATCCCACTCGGGGTGACAAATGCAAAAACAACAATTGATGGACAGAATGCAGAGCAATGTCATACATTCACCCCAGTACAGAGATCTGGGCCTAAATCCATCGTTTTTTTGCACTCCACACCACCCCAGGTCAGACATGGCCATATGCAAATCAGCCTTGACCCTGTGCCTCATGGGAACAGTCCAGCCCGAACTGCCAAGCCATGTCTTTCCTGGACCGGAATCAAGCATCCAAGGACCGGTTTCTGGCTATCAGCCTTCATCAGCCTGGATAGCTTGACTCCAGTGGTGTGGAGAGCATGGGACTCACGTCTGAGCATACCCATCCCACTCGGGGTGACAAATGCAAAAACAACAATTGATGGACAGAATGCAGAGCAATGTCATACATTCACCCCAGTACAGAGATCTGGGCCTAAATCCATCGTTTTTTTGCACTCCACACCACCCCAGGTCAGACATGGCCATATGCAAATCGGCCTTGACCCTGTGCCTCATGGGAACAGTCCAGCCCGAACTGCCAAGCCATGTCTTTCCTGGACCGGAATCAAGCATCCAAGGACCGGTTTCTGGCTATCAGCCTTCATCAGCCTGGATAGCTTGACTCCAGTGGTGTGGAGAGCATGGGACTCACGTCTGAGCATACCCATCCCACTCGGGGTGACAAATGCAAAAACAACAATTGATGAACAGAATGCAGAGCAATGTCATACATTCACCCCAGTACAGAGATCTGGGCCTAAATCCATTGTAGTTTTTGCAATCCACACCACCCCAGGTCAGACATGGCCATATGCAAATCGGCCTTGACCCTGTGCCTCATGGGAACAGTCCAGCCCGAACTGCCAAGCCATGTCTTTCCTGGACCGGAATCAAGCATCCAAGCGCCGGTTTCTGGCTATCAGCCTTCATCAGCCTGGATAGCTTGACTCCAGTGGTGTGGAGAGCATGGGACTCACGTCTGAGCATACCCATCCCACTCGGGGTGACAAATGCAAAAACAACAATTGATGGACAGAATGCAGAGCAATGTCATACATTCACCCCAGTACAGAGATCTGGGCCTAAATCCATCGTTTTTTTGCACTCCACACCACCCCAGGTCAGACATGGCCATATGCAAATCAGCCTTGACCCTGTGCCTCATGGGAACAGTCCAGCCCGAACTGCCAAGCCATGTCTTTCCTGGACCGGAATCAAGCATCCAAGGACCGGTTTCTGGCTATCAGCCTTCATCAGCCTGGATAGCTTGACTCCAGTGGTGTGGAGAGCATGGGACTCACGTCTGAGCATACCCATCCCACTCGGGGTGACAAATGCAAAAACAACAATTGATGGACAGAATGCAGAGCAATGTCATACATTCACCCCAGTACAGAGATCTGGGCCTAAATCCATCGTTTTTTTGCACTCCACACCACCCCAGGTCAGACATGGCCATATGCAAATCGGCCTTGACCCTGTGCCTCATGGGAACAGTCCAGCCCGAACTGCCAAGCCATGTCTTTCCTGGACCGGAATCAAGCATCCAAGGACCGGTTTCTGGCTATCAGCCTTCATCAGCCTGGATAGCTTGACTCCAGTGGTGTGGAGAGCATGGGACTCACGTCTGAGCATACCCATCCCACTCGGGGTGACAAATGCAAAAACAACAATTGATGAACAGAATGCAGAGCAATGTCATACATTCACCCCAGTACAGAGATCTGGGCCTAAATCCATTGTAGTTTTTGCAATCCACACCACCCCAGGTCAGACATGGCCATATGCAAATCAGCCTTGACCCTGTGCCTCATGGGAACAGTCCAGCCCGAACTGCCAAGCCATGTATTTCCTGGACCGGAATCAAGCATCCAAGGACCGGTTTCTGGCTATCAGCCTGGATAGCTTGACTCCAGTGGTGTGGAGAGCATGGGACTCACGTCTGAGCATACCCATCCCACTCGGGGTCACAAATGCAAAAACAAAAATTGATGGACAGAATGCAGAGCAATGTCATACATTCACCCCAGTACAGAGATCTGGGCCTAAATCCATTGTAGTTTTTGCAATCCACACCACCCCAGGTCAGACATGGCCATATGCAAATCAGCCTTGACCCTGTGCCTCATGGGAACAGTCCAGCCCGAACTGCCAAGCCATGTATTTCCTGGACCGGAATCAAGCATCCAAGGACCGGTTTCTGGCTATCAGCCTTCATCAGCCTGGAAAGCTTGAATCCAGTGGTGTGGAGAGCATGGGACTCACGTCTGAGCATACCCATCCCACTCGGGGTGACAAATGCAAAAACAACAATTGATGGACAGAATGCAGAGCAATGTCATACATTCACCCCAGTACAGAGATCTGGGCCTAAATCCATCTTTTTTTGCACTCCACACCACCCCAGGTCAGACATGGCCATATGCAAATCAGCCTTGACCCTGTGCCTCATGGGAACTGTCCAGCCCGAACTGCCAAGCCATGTCTTTCCTGGACCGGAATCAAGCATCCAAGCGCCGGTTTCTGGCTATCAGCCTTCATCAGCCTGGATAGCTTGACTCCAGTGGTGTGGAGAGCATGGGACTCACGTCTGAGCATACCCATCCCACTCGGGGTGACAAATGCAAAAACAACAAATGATGGACAGAATGCAGAGCAATGTCATACATTCACCCCAGTACAGAGATCTGGGCCTAAATCCATCGTTTTTTTGCACTCCACACCACCCCAGGTCAGACATGGCCATATGCAAATCAGCCTTGACCCTGTGCCTCATGGGAACAGTCCAGCCCAAACTGCCAAGCCATGTCTTTCCTGGACCGGAATCAAGCATCCAAGGACCGGTTTCTGGCTATCAGCCTTCGTCAGCCTGGATAGCTTGACTCCAGTGGTGTGGAGAGCATGGCACTCACATCTGAGCATACCCATCCCACTCGGGGTGACAAATGCAAAAACAACAATTGATGGACAGAATGCAGAGCAATGTCATACATTCACCCCATTACAGAGATCTGGGCCTAAATCCATCGTTTTTTTGCACTCCACACCACCCCAGCTCAGACATGGCCATATGCAAATCAGCCTTGACCCTGTGCCTCATGGGAAGAGTCCAGCCCGAACTGCCAAGCCATGTCTTTCCTGGACCGGAATCAAGCATCCAAGGCCCGGTTTCTGGCTATGAGCCTTCATCAGCCTGGATAGCTTGACTCCAGTGGTGTGGCGAGCATGGGACTCACGTCTGAGCATACCCATCCCACTCGGGGTGACAAATGCAAAAACAACAATTGATGGACAGAATGCAGAGCGATGTCATACATTCACCCCAGTACAAAGATCTGGGCCTAAATCCATCGTTTTTTTGCACTCCACACCACCCCAGGTCAGACATGGCCATATGAAAATCAGCCTTGACCCTGTGCCTCATGGGAACAGTCCAGCCCGAACTGCAAGCCATGTCTTTCCTGGACCGGAATCAAGCATCCAAGGACCGGTTTCTGGCTATCAGCCTTCATCAGCCTGGATAGCTTGACTCCAGTGGTGTGGAGAGCATGGGATTTACGTCTGAGCATACCCATCCCACTCGGGGTGACAAATGCAAAAACAACAATTGATGGACAGAATGCAGAGCAATGTCATACATTCACCCCAGTACAGAGATCTGGGCCTAAATCCATCGTTTTTTTGCACTCCACACCACCCCAGGTCAGACATGGCCATATGCAAATCAGCCTTGACCCTGTGCCTCATGGGAACAGTCCAGCCCGAACTGCCAAGCCATGTCTTTCCTGGACCGGAATCAAGCATCCAAGGACCGGTTTCTGGCTATCAGCCTTCATCAGCCTGGATAGCTTGACTCCAGTGGTGTGGAGAGCATGGGACTCACGTCTGAGCATACCCATCCCACTCGGGGTGACAAATGCAAAAAGAACAATTGATGGACAGAATGCAGAGCAATGTCATACATTCACCCCAGTACAGAGATCTGGGCCTAAATCCATCGTTTTTTTGCACTCCACACCACCCCAGGTCAGACATGGCCATATGCAAATCAGCCTTGACCCTGTGCCTCATGGGAACAGTCCAGCCCGAACTGCCAAGCCATGTCTTTCCTGGACCGGAATCAAGCATCCAAGGACCGGTTTCTGGCTATCAGCCTTCATCAGCCTGGATAGCTTGACTCCAGTGGTGTGGAGAGCATGGGACTCACGTCTGAGCATACCCATCCCACTCGGGGTGACAAATGCAAAAACAACAATTGATGGACAGAATGCAGAGCAATGTCATACATTCACCCCAGTACAGAGATCTGGGCCTAAATAAATAGTTTTTTTGCACTCCACACCACCCCAGGTCAGACATGGCCATATGCAAATCAGCCTTGACCCTGTGCCTCATGGGAAGAGTCCAGCCCGAACTGCCAAGCCATGTCTTTCCTGGACCGGAATCAAGCATCCAAGGACCGGTTTCTGGCTATCAGCCTTCATCAGCCTGGATAGCTTGACTCCAGTGGTGTGGAGAGCATGGGACTCACGTCTGAGCATACCCATCCCACTCGGGGTGACAAATGCAAAAACAACAATTGATGGACAGAATGCAGAGCAATGTCATACATTCACCCCAGTACAGAGATCTGGGCCTAAATCCATCGTTTTTTTGCACTCCACACCACCCCAGGTCAGACATGGCCATATGCAAATCAGCCTTGACCATGTGCCTCATGGGAACAGTCCAGCCCAAACTGCCAAGCCATGTCTTTCCTGGTCCGGAATCAAGCATCCAAGGACCGGTTTCTGGCTATCAGCCTTCATCAGCCTGGATAGCTTGACTCCAGTGGTGTGGAGAGCATGGGACTCACGTCTGAGCATACCCATCCCACTCGGGGTGACAAATGCAAAAACAACAATTGATGGACAGAATGCAAAACAATGTCATACATTCACCCCAGTACAGAGATCTGGGCCTAAATCCATTGTAGTTTTTGCAATCCACACCACCCCAGGTCAGACATGGCCATATGCAAATCGGCCTTGACCCTGTGCCTCATGGGAACAGTCCAGCCCGAACTGCCAAGCCATGTCTTTCCTGGACCGGAATCAAGCATCCAAGCGCCGGTTTCTGGCTATCAGCCTTCATCAGCCTGGATAGCTTGACTCCAGTGGTGTGGAGAGCATGGGACTCACGTCTGAGCATACCCATCCCACTCGGGGTGACAAATGCAAAAACAACAATTGATGGACAGAATGCAGAGCAATGTCATACATTCACCCCAGTACAGAGATCTGGGCCTAAATCCATCGTTTTTTTGCACTCCACACCACCCCAGGTCAGACATGGCCATATGCAAATCAGCCTTGACCCTGTGCCTCATGGGAACAGTCCAGCCCGAACTGCCAAGCCATGTCTTTCCTGGACCGGAATCAAGCATCCAAGGACCGGTTTCTGGCTATCAGCCTTCATCAGCCTGGATAGCTTGACTCCAGTGGTGTGGAGAGCATGGGACTCACGTCTGAGCATACCCATCCCACTCGGGGTGACAAATGCAAAAACAACAATTGATGGACAGAATGCAGAGCAATGTCATACATTCACCCCAGTACAGAGATCTGGGCCTAAATCCATCGTTTTTTTGCACTCCACACCACCCCAGGTCAGACATGGCCATATGCAAATCGGCCTTGACCCTGTGCCTCATGGGAACAGTCCAGCCCGAACTGCCAAGCCATGTCTTTCCTGGACCGGAATCAAGCATCCAAGGACCGGTTTCTGGCTATCAGCCTTCATCAGCCTGGATAGCTTGACTCCAGTGGTGTGGAGAGCATGGGACTCACGTCTGAGCATACCCATCCCACTCGGGGTGACAAATGCAAAAACAACAATTGATGAACAGAATGCAGAGCAATGTCATACATTCACCCCAGTACAGAGATCTGGGCCTAAATCCATTGTAGTTTTTGCAATCCACACCACCCCAGGTCAGACATGGCCATATGCAAATCAGCCTTGACCCTGTGCCTCATGGGAACAGTCCAGCCCGAACTGCCAAGCCATGTATTTCCTGGACCGGAATCAAGCATCCAAGGACCGGTTTCTGGCTATCAGCCTGGATAGCTTGACTCCAGTGGTGTGGAGAGCATGGGACTCACGTCTGAGCATACCCATCCCACTCGGGGTCACAAATGCAAAAACAAAAATTGATGGACAGAATGCAGAGCAATGTCATACATTCACCCCAGTACAGAGATCTGGGCCTAAATCCATTGTAGTTTTTGCAATCCACACCACCCCAGGTCAGACATGGCCATATGCAAATCAGCCTTGACCCTGTGCCTCATGGGAACAGTCCAGCCCGAACTGCCAAGCCATGTATTTCCTGGACCGGAATCAAGCATCCAAGGACCGGTTTCTGGCTATCAGCCTTCATCAGCCTGGAAAGCTTGAATCCAGTGGTGTGGAGAGCATGGGACTCACGTCTGAGCATACCCATCCCACTCGGGGTGACAAATGCAAAAACAACAATTGATGGACAGAATGCAGAGCAATGTCATACATTCACCCCAGTACAGAGATCTGGGCCTAAATCCATCTTTTTTTGCACTCCACACCACCCCAGGTCAGACATGGCCATATGCAAATCAGCCTTGACCCTGTGCCTCATGGGAACTGTCCAGCCCGAACTGCCAAGCCATGTCTTTCCTGGACCGGAATCAAGCATCCAAGCGCCGGTTTCTGGCTATCAGCCTTCATCAGCCTGGATAGCTTGACTCCAGTGGTGTGGAGAGCATGGGACTCACGTCTGAGCATACCCATCCCACTCGGGGTGACAAATGCAAAAACAACAAATGATGGACAGAATGCAGAGCAATGTCATACATTCACCCCAGTACAGAGATCTGGGCCTAAATCCATCGTTTTTTTGCACTCCACACCACCCCAGGTCAGACATGGCCATATGCAAATCAGCCTTGACCCTGTGCCTCATGGGAACAGTCCAGCCCAAACTGCCAAGCCATGTCTTTCCTGGACCGGAATCAAGCATCCAAGGACCGGTTTCTGGCTATCAGCCTTCGTCAGCCTGGATAGCTTGACTCCAGTGGTGTGGAGAGCATGGCACTCACATCTGAGCATACCCATCCCACTCGGGGTGACAAATGCAAAAACAACAATTGATGGACAGAATGCAGAGCAATGTCATACATTCACCCCAGTACAGAGATCTGGGCCTAAATCCATCGTTTTTTTGCACTCCACACCACCCCAGCTCAGACATGGCCATATGCAAATCAGCCTTGACCCTGTGCCTCATGGGAAGAGTCCAGCCCGAACTGCCAAGCCATGTCTTTCCTGGACCGGAATCAAGCATCCAAGGCCCGGTTTCTGGCTATGAGCCTTCATCAGCCTGGATAGCTTGACTCCAGTGGTGTGGCGAGCATGGGACTCACGTCTGAGCATACCCATCCCACTCGGGGTGACAAATGCAAAAACAACAATTGATGGACAGAATGCAGAGCGATGTCATACATTCACCCCAGTACAAAGATCTGGGCCTAAATCCATCGTTTTTTTGCACTCCACACCACCCCAGGTCAGACATGGCCATATGAAAATCAGCCTTGACCCTGTGCCTCATGGGAACAGTCCAGCCCGAACTGCAAGCCATGTCTTTCCTGGACCGGAATCAAGCATCCAAGGACCGGTTTCTGGCTATCAGCCTTCATCAGCCTGGATAGCTTGACTCCAGTGGTGTGGAGAGCATGGGATTTACGTCTGAGCATACCCATCCCACTCGGGGTGACAAATGCAAAAACAACAATTGATGGACAGAATGCAGAGCAATGTCATACATTCACCCCAGTACAGAGATCTGGGCCTAAATCCATCGTTTTTTTGCACTCCACACCACCCCAGGTCAGACATGGCCATATGCAAATCAGCCTTGACCCTGTGCCTCATGGGAACAGTCCAGCCCGAACTGCCAAGCCATGTCTTTCCTGGACCGGAATCAAGCATCCAAGGACCGGTTTCTGGCTATCAGCCTTCATCAGCCTGGATAGCTTGACTCCAGTGGTGTGGAGAGCATGGGACTCACGTCTGAGCATACCCATCCCACTCGGGGTGACAAATGCAAAAAGAACAATTGATGGACAGAATGCAGAGCAATGTCATACATTCACCCCAGTACAGAGATCTGGGCCTAAATCCATCGTTTTTTTGCACTCCACACCACCCCAGGTCAGACATGGCCATATGCAAATCAGCCTTGACCCTGTGCCTCATGGGAACAGTCCAGCCCGAACTGCCAAGCCATGTCTTTCCTGGACCGGAATCAAGCATCCAAGGACCGGTTTCTGGCTATCAGCCTTCATCAGCCTGGATAGCTTGACTCCAGTGGTGTGGAGAGCATGGGACTCACGTCTGAGCATACCCATCCCACTCGGGGTGACAAATGCAAAAACAACAATTGATGGACAGAATGCAGAGCAATGTCATACATTCACCCCAGTACAGAGATCTGGGCCTAAATAAATAGTTTTTTTGCACTCCACACCACCCCAGGTCAGACATGGCCATATGCAAATCAGCCTTGACCCTGTGCCTCATGGGAAGAGTCCAGCCCGAACTGCCAAGCCATGTCTTTCCTGGACCGGAATCAAGCATCCAAGGACCGGTTTCTGGCTATCAGCCTTCATCAGCCTGGATAGCTTGACTCCAGTGGTGTGGAGAGCATGGGACTCACGTCTGAGCATACCCATCCCACTCGGGGTGACAAATGCAAAAACAACAATTGATGGACAGAATGCAGAGCAATGTCATACATTCACCCCAGTACAGAGATCTGGGCCTAAATCCATCGTTTTTTTGCACTCCACACCACCCCAGGTCAGACATGGCCATATGCAAATCAGCCTTGACCATGTGCCTCATGGGAACAGTCCAGCCCAAACTGCCAAGCCATGTCTTTCCTGGTCCGGAATCAAGCATCCAAGGACCGGTTTCTGGCTATCAGCCTTCATCAGCCTGGATAGCTTGACTCCAGTGGTGTGGAGAGCATGGGACTCACGTCTGAGCATACCCATCCCACTCGGGGTGACAAATGCAAAAACAACAATTGATGGACAGAATGCAAAACAATGTCATACATTCACCCCAGTACAGAGATCTGGGCCTAAATCCATCGTTTTTTTGCACTCCACACCACCCCAGGTCAGACATGGCCATATGCAAATCAGCCTTGACCCTGTGCCTCATGGGAACAGTCCAGCCCGAACTGCCAAGCCATGTCTTTCCTGGACCGGAATCAAGCATCCAAGGACCGGTTTCTGGCTATCAGCCTTCATCAGCCTGGATAGCTTGACTCCAGTGGTGTGGAGAGCATGGGACTCACGTCTGAGCATACCCATCCCACTCGGGGTGACAAATGCAAAAATAACAATTGATGGACAGAATGCAGAGCAATGTCATACATTCACCCCAGTACAGAGATCTGGGCCTAAATCCATCTTTTTTTGCACTCCACACCACCCCAGGTCAGACATGGCCATATGCAAATCAGCCTTGACCCTGTGCCTCATGGGAACAGTCCAGCCCAAACTGCCAAGCCATGTCTTTCCTGGACTGGAATCAAGCATCCAAGCGCCGGTTTCTGGCTATCAGCCTTCATCAGCCTGGATAGCTTGACTCCAGTGGTGTGGAGAGCATGGGACTCACGTCTGAGCATACCCATCCCACTCGGGGTGACAAATGCAAAAACAACAATTGATGGACAGAATGCAGAGCAATGTCATACATTCACCCCAGTACAGAGATCTGGGCCTAATTCCATCGTTTTTTTGCACTCCAAACCACCCCAGGTCAGACATGGCCATATGCAAATCAGCCTTGACCCTGTGCCTCATGGGAACAGTCCAGCCCGAACTGCCAAGCCATGTCTTTCCTGGACCGGAATCAAGCATCCAAGGACCGGTTTCTGGCTATCAGCCTGGATAGCTTGACTCCAGTGGTGTGGAGAGCATGGGACTCACGTCTGAGCATACCCATCCCACTCGGGGTGACAAATGCAAAAACAAAAATTGATGGACAGAATGCAGAGCAATGTCATACATTCACCCCAGTACAGAGATCTGGGCCTAAATCCATCGTTTTTTTGCACTCCACACCACCCCAGGTCAGACATGGCCATATGCAAATCAGCCTTGACCCTGTGCCTCATGGGAACAGTCCAGCCCGAACTGCCAAGCCATGTCTTTCCTGGACCGGAATCAAGCATCCAAGGACCGGTTTCTGGCTATCAGCCTTCATCAGCCTGGATAGCTTGACTCCAGTGGTGTGGAGAGCATGGGACTCACGTCTGAGCATACCCATCCCACTCGGGGTGACAAATGCAAAAACAACAATTGATGGACAGAATGCAGAGCAATGTCATACATTCACCCCAGTACAGAGATCTGGGCCTAAATAAATTGTTTTTTTGCACTCCACACCACCCCAGGTCAGACATGGCCATATGCAAATCAGCCTTGACCCTGTGCCTCATGGGAAGAGTCCAGCCCGAACTGCCAAGCCATGTCTTTCCTGGACCGGAATCAAGCATCCAAGGACCGGTTTCTGGCTATCAGCCTGGATAGCTTGACTCCAGTGGTGTGGAGAGCATGGGACTCACGTCTGAGCATACCCATCCCACTCGGGGTGACAAATGCAAAAACAAAAATTGATGGACAGAATGCAGAGCAATGTCATACATTCACCCCAGTACAGAGATCTGGGCCTAAATCTGTCGTTTTTTTGCACTCCACACCACCCCAGGTCAGACATGGCCATATGCAAATCAGCCTTGACCCTGTGCCTCATGGGAACAGTCCAGCCCGAACTGCCAAGCCATGTCTTTCCTGGACCGGAATCAAGCATCCAAGGACCGGTTTCTGGCTATCAGCCTTCATCAGCCTGGATAGCTTGACTCCAGTGGTGTGGAGAGCATGGGACTCACGTCTGAGCATACCCATCCCACTCGGGGTGACAAATGCAAAAACAACAATTGATGGACAGAATGCAGAGCAATGTCATACATTCACCCCAGTACAGAGATCTGGGCCTAAATCCATCTTTTTTTGCACTCCACACCACCCCAGGTCAGACATGGCCATATGCAAATCAGCCTTGACCCTGTGCCTCATGGGAACTGTCCAGCCCGAACTGCCAAGCCATGTCTTTCCTGGACCGGAATCAAGCATCCAAGCGCCGGTTTCTGGCTATCAGCCTTCATCAGCCTGGATAGCTTGACTCCAGTGGTGTGGAGAGCATGGGACTCACGTCTGAGCATACCCATCCCACTCGGGGTGACAAATGCAAAAACAACAATTGATGGACAGAATGCAGAGCAATGTCATACATTCACCCCAGTACAGAGATCTGGGCCTAAATCCATCGTTTTTTTGCACTCCACACCACCCCAGGTCAGACATGGCCATATGCAAATCAGCCTTGACCCTGTGCCTCATGGGAACAGTCCAGCCCGAACTGCCAAGCCATGTCTTTCCTGGACCGGAATCAAGCATCCAAGGACCGGTTTCTGGCTATCAGCCTTCGTCAGCCTGGATAGCTTGACTCCAGTGGTGTGGAGAGCATGGCACTCACATCTGAGCATACCCATCCCACTCGGGGTGACAAATGCAAAAACAACAATTGATGGACAGAATGCAGAGCAATGTCATACATTCACCCCAGTACAGAGATCTGGGCCTAAATCCATCGTTTTTTTGCACTCCACACCACCCCAGCTCAGACATGGCCATATGCAAATCAGCCTTGACCCTATGCCTCATGGGAAGAGTCCAGCCCGAACTGCCAAGCCATGTCTTTCCTGGACCGGAATCAAGCATCCAAGGCCCGGTTTCTGGCTATGAGCCTTCATCAGCCTGGATAGCTTGACTCCAGTGGTGTGGCGAGCATGGGACTCACGTCTGAGCATACCCATCCCACTCGGGGTGACAAATGCAAAAACAACAATTGATGGACAGAATGCAGAGCAATGTCATACATTCACCCCAGTACAGAGATCTGGGCCTAAATCCATCATTTTTTTGCACTCCACACCACCCCAGGTCAGACATGGCCATATGAAAATCAGCCTTGACCCTGTGCCTCATGGGAACAGTCCAGCCCGAACTGCAAGCCATGTCTTTCTGGACCGGAATCAAGCATCCAAGGACCGGTTTCTGGCTATCAGCCTTCATCAGCCTGGATAGCTTGACTCCAGTGGTGTGGAGAGCATGGGATTTACGTCTGAGCATACCCATCCCACTCGGGGTGACAAATGCAAAAACAACAATTGATGGACAGAATGCAGAGCAATGTCATACATTCACCCCAGTACAGAGATCTGGGCCTAAATCCATCGTTTTTTTGCACTCCACACCACCCCAGGTCAGACATGGCCATATGCAAATCAGCCTTGACCCTGTGCCTCATGGGAACAGTCCAGCCCGAACTGCCAAGCCATGTCTTTCCTGGACCGGAATCAAGCATCCAAGGACCGGTTTCTGGCTATCAGCCTTCATCAGCCTGGATAGCTTGACTCCAGTGGTGTGGAGAGCATGGGACTCACGTCTGAGCATACCCATCCCACTCGGGGTGACAAATGCAAAAAGAACAATTGATGGACAGAATGCAGAGCAATGTCATACATTCACCCCAGTACAGAGATCTGGGCCTAAATCCATCGTTTTTTTGCACTCCACACCACCCCAGGTCAGACATGGCCATATGCAAATCAGCCTTGACCCTGTGCCTCATGGGAACAGTCCAGCCCGAACTGCCAAGCCATGTCTTTCCTGGACCGGAATCAAGCATCCAAGGACCGGTTTCTGGCTATCAGCCTTCATCAGCCTGGATAGCTTGACTCCAGTGGTGTGGAGAGCATGGGACTCACGTCTGAGCATACCCATCCCACTCGGGGTGACAAATGCAAAAACAACAATTGATGGACAGAATGCAGAGCAATGTCATACATTCACCCCAGTACAGAGATCTGGGCCTAAATAAATAGTTTTTTTGAACTCCACACCACACCAGGTCAGACATGGCCATATGCAAATCAGCCTTGACCCTGTGCCTCATGGGAAGAGTCCAGCCCGAACTGCCAAGCCATGTCTTTCCTGGACCGGAATCAAGCATCCAAGGACCGGTTTCTGGCTATCAGCCTTCATCAGCCTGGATAGCTTGACTCCAGTGGTGTGGAGAGCATGGGACTCACGTCTGAGCATACCCATCCCACTCGGGGTGACAAATGCAAAAACAACAATTGATGGACAGAATGCAGAGCAATGTCATACATTCACCCCAGTACAGAGATCTGGGCCTAAATCCATCGTTTTTTTGCACTCCACACCACCCCAGGTCAGACATGGCCATATGCAAATCAGTCTTGACCATGTGCCTCATGGGAACAGTCCAGCCCGAACTGCCAAGCCATGTCTTTCCTGGACCGGAATCAAGCATCCAAGGACCGGTTTCTGGCTATCAGCCTTCATCAGCCTGGATAGCTTGACTCCAGTGGTGTGGAGAGCATGGGACTCACGTCTGAGCATACCCATCCCACTCGTGGTGACAAATGCAAAAACAACAATTGATGGACAGAATGCAGAGCAATGTCATACATTCACCCCAGTACAGAGATCTGGGCCTAAATCCATCTTTTTTTGCACTCCACACCACCCCAGGTCAGACATGGCCATATGCAAATCAGCCTTGACCCTGTGCCTCATGGGAACTGTCCAGCCCGAACTGCCAAGCCATGTCTTTCCTGGACCGGAATCAAGCATTCAAGCGCCGATTTCTGGCTATCAGCCTTCATCAGCCTGGATAGCTTGACTCCAGTGGTGTGGAGAGCATGGGACTCACGTCTGAGCATACCCATCCCACTCGGGGTGACAAATGCAAAAACAACAATTGATGGACAGAATGCAGAGCAATGTCATACATTCACCCTAGTACAGAGATCTGGGCCTAAATCCATCGTTTTTTTGCACTCCACACCACCCCAGGTCAGACATGGCCATATGCAAATCAGCCTTGACCCTGTGCCTCATGGGAACAGTCCAGCCCGAACTGCCAAGCCATGTCTTTCCTGGACCGGAATCAAGCATCCAAGGACCGGTTTCTGGCTATCAGCCTTCGTCAGCCTGGATAGCTTGACTCCAGTGGTGTGGAGAGCATGGCACTCACATCTGAGCATACCCATCCCACTCGGGGTGACAAATGCAAAAACAACAATTGATGGACAGAATGCAGAGCAATGTCATACATTCACCCCAGTACAGAGATCTGGGCCTAAATCCATCGTTTTTTTGCACTCCACACCACCCCAGCTCAGACATGGCCATATGCAAATCAGCCTTGACCCTATGCCTCATGGGAAGAGTCCAACCCGAACTGCCAAGCCATGTCTTTCCTGGACCGGAATCAAGCATCCAAGGCCCGGTTTCTGGCTATGAGCCTTCATCAGCCTGGATAGCTTGACTCCAGTGGTGTGGCGAGCATGGGACTCACGTCTGAGCATACCCATCCCACTCGGGGTGACAAATGCAAAAACAACAATTGATGGACAGAATGCAGAGCAATGTCATACATTCACCCCAGTACAGAGATCTGGGCCTAAATCCATCGTTTTTTTGCACTCCACACCACCCCAGGTCAGACATGGCCATATGAAAATCAGCCTTGACCCTGTGCCTCATGGGAACAGTCCAGCCCGAACTGCAAGCCATGTCTTTCCTGGACCGGAATCAAGCATCCAAGGACCGGTTTCCGGCTATCAACCTTCATCAGCCTGGATAGCTTGACTCCAGTGGTGTGGAGAGCATGGGACTCACGTCTGAGCATACCCATCCCACTCGGGGTGACAAATGCAAAAACAACAATTGATGGACAGAATGCAGAGCAATGTCATACATTCACCCCAGTACAGAGATCTGGGCCTAAATCCATCTTTTTTTGCACTCCACACCACCCCAGGTCAGACATGGCCATATGCAAATCAGCCTTGACCCTGTGCCTCATGGGAACTGTCCAGCCCGAACTGCCAAGCCATGTCTTTCCTGGACCGGAATCAAGCATCCAAGCGCCGATTTCTGGCTATCAGCCTTCATCAGCCTGGATAGCTTGACTCCAGTGGTGTGGAGAGCATGGGACTCACGTCTGAGCATACCCATCCCACTCGGGGTGACAAATGCAAAAACAACAATTGATGGACAGAATGCAGAGCAATGTCATACATTCACCCCAGTACAGAGATCTGGGCCTAAATCCATCGTTTTTTTGCACTCCACACCACCCCAGGTCAGACATGGCCATATGCAAATCAGCCTTGACCCTGTGCCTCATGGGAACAGTCCAGCCCGAACTGCCAAGCCATGTCTTTCCTGGACCGGAATCAAGCATCCAAGGACCGGTTTCTGGCTATCAGCCTTCGTCAGCCTGGATAGCTTGACTCCAGTGGTGTGGAGAGCATGGCACTCACATCTGAGCATACCCATCCCACTCGGGGTGACAAATGCAAAAACAACAATTGATGGACAGAATGCAGAGCAATGTCATACATTCACCCCAGTACAGAGATCTGGGCCTAAATCCATCGTTTTTTTGCACTCCACACCACCCCAGCTCAGACATGGCCATATGCAAATCAGCCTTGACCCTATGCCTCATGGGAAGAGTCCAGCCCGAACTGCCAAGCCATGTCTTTCCTGGACCGGAATCAAGCATCCAAGGCCCGGTTTCTGGCTATGAGCCTTCATCAGCCTGGATAGCTTGACTCCAGTGGTGTGGCGAGCATGGGACTCACGTCTGAGCATACCCATCCCACTCGGGGTGACAAATGCAAAAACAACAATTGATGGACAGAATGCAGAGCAATGTCATACATTCACCCCAGTACAGAGATCTGGGCCTAAATCCATCGTTTTTTTGCACTCCACACCACCCCAGGTCAGACATGGCCATATGAAAATCAGCCTTGACCCTGTGCCTCATGGGAACAGTCCAGCCCGAACTGCAAGCCATGTCTTTCCTGGACCGGAATCAAGCATCCAAGGACCGGTTTCTGGCTATCAGCCTTCATCAGCCTGGATAGCTTGACTCCAGTGGTGTGGAGAGCATGGGATTTACGTCTGAGCATACCCATCCCACTCGGGGTGACAAATGCAAAAACAACAATTGATGGACAGAATGCAGAGCAATGTCATACATTCACCCCAGTACAGAGATCTGGGCCTAAATCCATCGTTTTTTTGCACTCCACACCACCCCAGGTCAGACATGGCCATATGCAAATCAGCCTTGACCCTGTGCCTCATGGGAACAGTCCAGCCTGAACTGCCAAGCCATGTCTTTCCTGGACCGGAATCAAGCATCCAAGGACCGGTTTCTGGCTATCAGCCTTCATCAGCCTGGATAGCTTGACTCCAGTGGTGTGGAGAGCATGGGACTCACGTCTGAGCATACCCATCCCACTCGGGGTGACAAATGCAAAAACAACAATTGATGGACAGAATGCAGAGCAATGTCATACATTCACCCCAGTACAGAGATCTGGGCCTAAATCCATCGTTTTTTTGCACTCCACACCACCCCAGGTCAGACATGGCCATATGCAAATCAGCCTTGACCCTGTGCCTCATGGGAACAGTCCAGCCCGAACTGCCAAGCCATGTCTTTCCTGGACCGGAATCAAGCATCCAAGGACCGGTTTCTGGCTATCAGCCTTCGTCAGCCTGGATAGCTTGACTCCAGTGGTGTGGAGAGCATGGCACTCACATCTGAGCATACCCATCCCACTCGGGGTGACAAATGCAAAAACAACAATTGATGGACAGAATGCAGAGCAATGTCATACATTCACCCCAGTACAGAGATCTGGGCCTAAATCCATTGTTTTTTTGCACTCCACACCACCCCAGCTCAGACATGGCCATATGCAAATCAGCCTTGACCCTATGCCTCATGGGAAGAGTCCAGCCCGAACTGCCAAGCCATGTCTTTCCTGGACCGGAATCAAGCATCCAAGGCCCGGTTTCTGGCTATGAGCCTTCATCAGCCTGGATAGCTTGACTCCAGTGGTGTGGCGAGCATGGGACTCACGTCTGAGCATACCCATCCCACTCGGGGTGACAAATGCAAAAACAACAATTGATGGACAGAATGCAGAGCAATGTCATACATTCACCCCAGTACAGAGATCTGGGCCTAAATCCATCGTTTTTTTGCACTCCACACCACCCCAGGTCAGACATGGCCATATGAAAATCAGCCTTGACCCTGTGCCTCATGGGAACAGTCCAGCCCGAACTGCAAGCCATGTCTTTCCTGGACCGGAATCAAGCATCCAAGGACCGGTTTCTGGCTATCAGCCTTCATCAGCCTGGATAGCTTGACTCCAGTGGTGTGGAGAGCATGGGATTTACGTCTGAGCATACCCATCCCACTCGGGGTGACAAATGCAAAAACAACAATTGATGGACAGAATGCAGAGCAATGTCATACATTCACCCCAGTACAGAGATCTGGGCCTAAATCCATCGTTTTTTTGCACTCCACACCACCCCAGGTCAGACATGGCCATATGCAAATCAGCCTTGACCCTGTGCCTCATGGGAACAGTCCAGCCCGAACTGCCAAGCCATGTCTTTCCTGGACCGGAATCAAGCATCCAAGGACCGGTTTCTGGCTATCAGCCTTCATCAGCCTGGATAGCTTGACTCCAGTGGTGTGGAGAGCATGGGACTCACGTCTGAGCATACCCATCCCACTCGGGGTGACAAATGCAAAAAGAACAATTGATGGACAGAATGCAGAGCAATGTCATACATTCACCCCAGTACAGAGATCTGGGCCTAAATCCATCGTTTTTTTGCACTCCACACCACCCCAGGTCAGACATGGCCATATGCAAATCAGCCTTGACCCTGTGCCTCATGGGAACAGTCCAGCCAGAACTGCCAAGCCATGTCTTTCCTGGACCGGAATCAAGCATCCAAGGACCGGTTTCTGGCTATCAGCCTTCATCAGCCTGGATAGCTTGACTCCAGTGGTGTGGAGAGCATGGGACTCACGTCTGAGCATACCCATCCCACTCGGGGTGACAAATGCAAAAACAACAATTGATGGACAGAATGCAGAGCAATGTCATACATTCACCCCAGTACAGAGATCTGGGCCTAAATAAATAGTTTTTTTGAACTCCACACCACACCAGGTCAGACATGGCCATATGCAAATCAGCCTTGACCCTGTGCCTCATGGGAAGAGTCCAGCCCGAACTGCCAAGCCATGTCTTTCCTGGACCGGAATCAAGCATCCAAGGACCGGTTTCTGGCTATCAGCCTTCATCAGCCTGGATAGCTTGACTCCAGTGGTGTGGAGAGCATGGGACTCACGTCTGAGCATACCCATCCCACTCGGGGTGACAAATGCAAAAACAACAATTGATGGACAGAATGCAGAGCAATGTCATACATCCACCCCAGTACAGAGATCTGGGCCTAAATCCATCGTTTTTTTGCACTCCACACCACCCCAGGTCAGACATGGCCATATGCAAATCAGCCTTGACCATGTGCCTCATGGGAACAGTCCAGCCCGAACTGCCAAGCCATGTCTTTCCTGGACCGGAATCAAGCATCCAAGGACCGGTTTCTGGCTATCAGCCTTCATCAGCCTGGATAGCTTGACTCCAGTGGTGTGGAGAGCATGGGACTCACGTCTGAGCATACCCATCCCACTCGGGGTGACAAATGCAAAAACAACAATTGATGGACAGAATGCAAAACAATGTCATACATTCACCCCAGTACAGAGATCTGGGCCTAAATCCATCGTTTTTTTGCACTCCACACCACCCCAGGTCAGACATGGCCATATGCAAATCAGCCTTGACCCTGTGCCTCATGGGAACAGTCCAGCCCAAACTGCCAAGCCATGTCTTTCCTGGACCGGAATCAAGCATCCAAGGACCGGTTTCTGGCTATCAGCCTTCATCAGCCTGGATAGCTTGACTCCAGTGGTGTGGAGAGCATGGGACTCACGTCTGAGCATACCCATCCCACTCGGGGTGACAAATGCAAAAATAACAATTGATGGACAGAATGCAGAGCAATGTCATACATTCACCCCAGTACAGAGATCTGGGCCTAAATCCATCTTTTTTTGCACTCCACACCACCCCAGGTCAGACATGGCCATATGCAAATCAGCCTTGACCCTGTGCCTCATGGGAACAGTCCAGCCCAAACTGCCAAGCCATGTCTTTCCTGGACCGGAATCAAGCATCCAAGCGCCGGTTTCTGGCTATCAGCCTTCATCAGCCTGGATAGCTTGACTCCAGTGGTGTGGAGAGCATGGGACTCACGTCTGAGCATACCCATCCCACTCGGGGTGACAAATGCAAAAACAACAATTGATGGACAGAATGCAGAGCAATGTCATACATTCACCCCAGTACAGAGATCTGGGCCTAAATCCATCGTTTTTTTGCACTCCACACCACCCCAGGTCAGACATGGCCATATGCAAATCAGCCTTGACCCTGTGCCTCATGGGAACAGTCCAGCCCGAACTGCCAAGCCATGTCTTTCCTGGACCGGAATCAAGCATCCAAGGACCGGTTTCTGGCTATCAGCCTGGATAGCTTGACTCCAGTGGTGTGGAGAGCATGGGACTCACGTCTGAGCATACCCATCCCACTCGGGGTGACAAATGCAAAAACAAAAATTGATGGTTAGAATGCAGAGCAATGTCATACATTCACCCCAGTACAGAGATCTGGGCCTAAATCTGTCGTTTTTTTGCACTCCACACCACCCCAGGTCAGACATGGCCATATGCAAATCAGCCTTGACCCTGTGCCTCATGGGAACAGTCCAGCCCGAACTGCCAAGCCATGTCTTTCCTGGACCGGAATCAAGCATCCAAGGACCGGTTTCTGGCTATCAGCCTTCATCAGCCTGGATAGCTTGACTCCAGTGGTGTGGAGAGCATGGGACTCACGTCTGAGCATACCCATCCCACTCGGGGTGACAAATGCAAAAACAACAATTGATGGACAGAATGCAGAGCAATGTCATACATTCACCCCAGTACAGAGATCTGGGCCTAAATCCATCTTTTTTTGCACTCCACACCACCCCAGGTCAGACATGGCCATATGCAAATCAGACTTGACCCTGTGCCTCATGGGAACTGTCCAGCCCGAACTGCCAAGCCATGTCTTTCCTGGACCGGAATCAAGCATCCAAGCGCCGGTTTCTGGCTATCAGCCTTCATCAGCCTGGATAGCTTGACTCCAGTGGTGTGGAGAGCATGGGACTCACGTCTGAGCATACCCATCCCACTCGGGGTGACAAATGCAAAAACAACAATTGATGGACAGAATGCAGAGCAATGTCATACATTCACCCCAGTACAGAGATCTGGGCCTAAATCCATCGGTTTTTTGCACTCCACACCACCCCAGGTCAGACATGGCCATATGCAAATCAGCCTTGACCCTGTGCCTCATGGGAACAGTCCAGCCCGAACTGCCAAGCCATGTCTTTCCTGGACCGGAATCAAGCATCCAAGGACCGGTTTCTGGCTATCAGCCTTCGTCAGCCTGGATAGCTTGACTCCAGTGGTGTGGAGAGCATGGCACTCACATCTGAGCATACCCATCCCACTCGGAGTGACAAATGCAAAAACAACAATTGATGGACAGAATGCAGAGCAATGTCATACATTCACCCCAGTACAGAGATCTGGGCCTAAATCCATCGTTTTTTTGCACTCCACACCACCCCAGCTCAGACATGGCCATATGCAAATCAGCCTTGACCCTGTGCCTCATGGGAAGAGTCCAGCCCGAACTGCCAAGCCATGTCTTTCCTGGACCGGAATCAAGCATCCAAGGACCGGTTTCTGGCTATGAGCCTTCATCAGCCTGGATAGCTTGACTCCAGTGGTGTGGCGAGCATGGGACTCACGTCTGAGCATACCCATCCCACTCGGGGTGACAAATGCAAAAACAACAATTGATGGACAGAATGCAGATCAATGTCATACATTCACCCCAGTACAGAGATCTGGGCCTAAATCCATCGTTTTTTTGCACTCCACACCACCCCAGGTCAGACATGGCCATATGAAAATCAGCCTTGACCCTGTGCCTCATGGGAACAGTCCAGCCCGAACTGCAAGCCATGTCTTTCCTGGACCGGAATCAAGCATCCAAGGACCGGTTTCTGGCTATCAGCCTTCATCAGCCTGGATAGCTTGACTCCAGTGGTGTGGAGAGCATGGGATTTACGTCTGAGCATACCCATCCCACTCGGGGTGACAAATGCAAAAACAACAATTGATGGACAGAATGCAGAGCAATGTCATACATTCACCCCAGTACAGAGATCTGGGCCTAAATCCATCGTTTTTTTGCACTCCACACCACCCCAGGTCAGACATGGCCATATGCAAATCAGCCTTGACCCTGTGCCTCATGGGAACAGTCCAGCCCGAACTGCCAAGCCATGTCTTTCCTGGACCGGAATCAAGCATCCAAGGACCGGTTTCTGGCTATCAGCCTTCATCAGCCTGGATAGCTTGACTCCAGTGGTGTGGAGAGCATGGGACTCACGTCTGAGCATACCCATCCCACTCGGGGTGACAAATGCAAAAACAACAATTGATGGACAGAATGCAGAGCAATGTCATACATTCACCCCAGTACAGAGATCTGGGCCTAAATCCATCGTTTTTTTGCACTCCACACCACCCCAGGTCAGACATGGCCATATTCAAATGAGCCTTGACCCTGTGCCTCATGGGAACAGTCCAGCCCGAACTGCCAAGCCATGTCTTTCCTGGACCGGAATCAAGCATCCAAGGACCGGTTTCTGGCTATCAGCCTTCATCAGCCTGGATAGCTTGACTCCAGTGGTGTGGAGAGCATGGCACTCACATCTGAGCATACCCATCCCACTCGGAGTGACAAATGCAAAAACAACAATTGATGGACAGAATGCAGAGCAATGTCATACATTCACCCCAGTACAGAGATCTGGGCCTAAATCCATCGTTTTTTTGCACTCCACACCACCCCAGGTCAGACATGGCCATATTCAAATGAGCCTTGACCCTGTGCCTCATGGGAACAGTCCAGCCCGAACTGCCAAGCCATGTCTTTCCTGGACCGGAATCAAGCATCCAAGGACCGGTTTCTGGCTATCAGCCTTCATCAGCCTGGATAGCTTGACTCCAGTGGTGTGGAGAGCATGGGACTCACGTCTGAGCATACCCATCCCACTCGGGGTGACAAATGCAAAAACAACAATTGATGGACAGAATGCAGAGCAATGTCATACATTCACCCCAGTACAGAGATCTGGGCCTAAATCCATCGTTTTTTTGCACTCCACACCACCCCAGGTCAGACATGGCCATATGCAAATCGGCCTTGACCCTGTGCCTCATGGGAACAGTCCAGCCCGAACTGCCAAGCCATGTCTTTCCTGGACCGGAATCAAGCATCCAAGGACCGGTTTCTGGCTATCAGCCTTCATCAGCCTGGATAGCTTGACTCCAGTGGTGTGGAGAGCATGGGACTCACGTCTGAGCATACCCATCCCACTCGGGGTGACAAATGCAAAAACAACAATTGATGGACAGAATGCAGAGCAATGTCATACATTCACCCCAGTACAGAGATCTGGGCCTAAATAAATCGTTTTTTTGCACTCCACACCACCCCAGGTCAGACATGGCCATATGCAAATCAGCCTTGACCCTGTGCCTCATGGGAAGAGTCCAGCCCGAACTGCCAAGCCATGTCTTTCCTGGACCGGAATCAAGCATCCAAGGACCGGTTTCTGGCTATCAGCCTTCATCAGCCTGGATAGCTTGACTCCAGTGGTGTGGAGAGCATGGGACTCACGTCTCAGCATACCCATCCCACTCGGGGTGACAAATGCAAAAACAACATTGATGGACAGAATGCAGAGCAATGTCATACATTCACCCCAGTACAGAGATCTTGGCCTAAATCCATCGTTTTTTTGCACTCCACACCACCCCAGGTCAGACATGGCCATATGCAAATCAGCCTTGACCCTGTGCCTCATGGGAACAGTCCAGCCCGAACTGCCAAGCCATGTCTTTCCTGGACCGGAATCAAGCATCCAAGGACCGGTTTCTGGCTATCAGCCTTCATCAGCCTGGATAGCTTGACTCCAGTGGTGTGGAGAGCATGGGACTCACGTCTGAGCATACCCATCCCACTCGGGGTGACAAATGCAAAAACAACAATTGATGGACAGAATGCAAAACAATGTCATACATTCACCCCAGTACAGAGATCTGGGCCTAAATCCATCGTTTTTTTGCACTCCAGAGCACCCCAGGTCAGACATGGCCATATGCAAATCAGCCTTGACCCTGTGCCTCATGGGAACAGTCCAGCCCGAACTGCCAAGCCATGTCTTTCCTGGACCGGAATCAAGCATCCAAGGACCGGTTTCTGGATATCAGCCTTCATCAGCCTGGATAGCTTGACTCCAGTGGTGTGGAGAGCATGGGACTCACGTCTGAGCATACCCATCCCACTTGGGGGGACAAATGCAAAAACAACATTTGATGGACAGAATGCAGAGCAATGTCATACATTCACCCCAGTACAGAGATCTGGGCCTAAATCCATCGTTTTTTTGCACTCCACACCACCCCAGGTCAGACATGGCCATATGCAAGTCAGCCTTGACCCTGTGCCTCATGGGAACAGTCCAGCCCGAACTGCCAAGCCATGTCTTTCCTGGACCGGAATCAAGCCTCCAAGCGCCGGTTTCTGGCTATCAGCCTTCATCAGCCTGGATAGCTTGACTCCAGTGGTGTGGAGAGCATGGGACTCACGTCTGAGCATACCCATCCCACTCGGGGTGACAAATGCAAAAACAACAATTGATGGACAGAATGCAGAGCAATGTCATACATTCACCCCAGTACAGAGATCTGGGCCTAAATCCATCGTTTTTTTGCACTCCACACCACCCCAGGTCAGACATGGCCATATGCAAATCAGCCTTGACCCTGTGCCTCATGGGAACAGTCCAGCCCGAACTGCCAAGCCATGTCTTTCCTGGACCGGAATCAAGCATCCAAGGACCGGTTTCTGGCTATCAGCCTGGATAGCTTGACTCCAGTGGTGTGGAGAGCATGGGACTCACGTCTGAGCATACCCATCCCACTCGGGGTGACAAATGCAAAAACAAAAATTGATGGACAGAATGCAGAGCAATGTCATACATTCATCCCAGTACAGAGATCTGGGCCTAAATCTGTCGTTTTTTTGCACTCCACACCACCCCAGGTCAGACATGGCCATATGCAAATCAGCCTTGACCCTGTGCCTCATGGGAACAGTCCAGCCCGAACTGCCAAGCCATGTCATTCCTGGACCGGAATCAAGCATCCAAGGACCGGTTTCTGGCTATCAGCCTTCATCAGCCTGGATAGCTTGACTCCAGTGGTGTGGAGAGCATGGGACTCACGTCTGAGCATACCCATCCCACTCGGGGTGACAAATGCAAAAACAACAATTGATGGACAGAATGCAGAGCAATGTCATACATTCACCCCAGTACAGAGATCTGGGCCTAAATCCATCTTTTTTTGCACTCCACACCACCCCAGGTCAGACATGGCCATATGCAAATCAGCCTTGACCCTGTGCCTCATGAGAACAGTCCAGCCCGAACTGCCAAGCCATGTCTTTCCTGGACCGGAATCAAGCATCCAAGCGCCGGTTTCTGGCTATCAGCCTTCATCAGCCTGGATAGCTTGACTCCAGTGGTGTGGAGAGCATGGGACTCACGTCTGAGCATACCCATCCCACTCGGGGTGACAAATGCAAAAACAACAATTGATGGACAGAATGCAGAGCAATGTCATACATTCACCCCAGTACAGAGATCTGGGCCTAAATCCATCGTTTTTTTGCACTCCACACCACCCCAGGTCAGACATGGCCATATGCAAATCAGCCTTGACCCTGTGCCTCATGGGAAGAGTCCAGCCCGAACTGCCAAGCCATGTCTTTCCTGGACCGGAATCAAGCATCCAAGGACCGGTTTCTGGTTATCAGCCTGGATAGCTTGACTCCAGTGGTGTGGAGAGCATGGGACTCACGTCTGAGCATACCCATCCCACTCGGGGTGACAAATGCAAAAACAAAAATTGATGGACAGAATGCAGAGCAATGTCATACATTCACCCCAGTACAGAGATCTGGGCCTAAATCTGTCGTTTTTTTGCACTCCACACCACCCCAGGTCAGACATGGCCATATGCAAATCAGCCATGACCCTGTGCCTCATGGGAACAGTCCAGCCCGAACTGCCAAGCCATGTCTTTCCTGGACCGGAATCAAGCATCCAAGGACCGGTTTCTGGCTATCAGCCTTCATCAGCCTGGATAGCTTGACTCCAGTGGTGTGGAGAGCATGGGACTCACGTCTGAGCATCATACCCATCCCAATCGGGGTGACAAATGCAAAAACAACAATTGATGGACAGAATGCAGAGCAATGTCATACATTCACCCCAGTACAGAGATCTGGGCCTAAATCCATCGTTTTTTTGCACTCCACACCACCCCAGGTCAGACATGGCCATATGCAAATCAGCCTTGACCCTGTGCCTCATGGGAACAGTCCAGCCCGTACAGCCAAGCCATGTCTTTCCTGGACCGGAATCAAGCATCCAAGGACCGGTTTCTGGCTATCAGCCTTCATCAGCCTGGATAGCTTGACTCCAGTGGTGTGGAGAGTATGGGACTCACGTCTGAGCATACCCATCCCACTCGGGGTGACAAATGCAAAAACAACAATTGATGGACAGAATGCAGAGCAATGTCATACATTCACCCCAGTACAGAGATCTGGGCCTAAATCCATCGTTTTTTTGCACTCCACACCACCCCAGGTCAGACATGGCCATATGCAAATCAGCCTTGACCCTGTGCCTCATGGGAACAGTCCAGCCTGTAATGCCAAGCCATGTCTTTCCTGGACCGGAATCAAGCATCCAAGGACCGGTTTCTGGCTATCAGCCTTCATCAGCCTGGATAGCTTGACTCCAGTGGTGTGGAGAGCATGGGACTCACGTCTGAGCATACCCATCCCACTCGGGGTGACAAATGCAAAAACAACAATTGATGGACAGAATGCAGAGCAATGTCATACATTCACCCCAGTACAGAGATCTGGGCCTAAATCCATCGTTTTTTTGCACTCCACACCACACCAGGTCAGACATGGCCATATGCAAATCAGCCTTTACGCTGTGCCTCATGGGAACAGTCCAGCCCGAACTGCCAAGCCATGTCTTTCCTGGACCGGAATCAAGCATCCAAGGACCGGTTTCTGGCTATCAGCCTTCATCAGCCTGGATAGCTTGACTCCAGTGGTGTGGAGAGCATGGGACTCACGTCTGAGCATACCCATCCCACTCGGGGTGAAAAATGCAAAAACAATTGATGGACAGAATGCAGAGCAATGTCATACATTCACCCCAGTACAGAGATCTGGGCCTAAATCCATTGTAGTTTTTGCAATCCACACCACCCCAGGTCAGACATGGCCATATGCAAATCAGCCTTGACCCTGTGCCTCATGGGAACAGTCCAGCCCGAACTGCCAAGCCATGTATTTCCTGGACCGGAATCAAGCATCCAAGGACCGGTTTCTGGCTATCAGCCTTCATCAGCCTGGAAAGCTTGAATCCAGTGGTGTGGAGAGCATGGGACTCACGTCTGAGCATACCCATCCCACTCGGGGTGACAAATGCAAAAACAACAATTGATGGACAGAATGCAGAGCAATGTCATACATTCACCCCAGTACAGAGATCTTGGCCTAAATCCATCGTTTTTTTGTACTCCACACCACCCCATGTCAGACATGGCCATATGCAAATCAGCCTTGACCCTGTGCCTCATGGGAACAGTCCAGCCCGAACTGCCAAGCCATGTCTTTCCTGGACCGGAATCAAGCATCCAAGGACCGGTTTCTGGCTATCAGCCTTCATCAGCTTGGATAGCTTGACTCCAGTGGTGTGGAGAGCATGGGACTCACGTCTGAGCATACCCATCCCACTCGGGGTGACAAAGGCAAAAACAACAATTGATGGACAGAATGCAGAGCAATGTCATACATTCACCCCAGTACAGAGATCTGGGCCTAAATCCATCGTTTTTTTGCACTCCACACCACCCCTGGTCAGACATGGCCATATGCAAATCAGCCTTTACCCTGTGCCTCATGGGAACAGTCCAGCCCGAACTGCAAAGGCATGTCTTTCCTGGACCGGAATCAAGCATCCAAGGACCAGTTTCTGGCTATCAGCCTTCATCAGCCTGGATAGCTTGACTCCAGTGGTGTGGAGAGCATGGGACTCACGTCTGAGCATACCCATCCCACTCGGGGTGACAAATGCAAAAACAACAATTGATGGACAGAATGCAGAGCAATGTCATACATTCACCCCAGTACAGAGATCTGGGCCTAAATCCATCGTTTTTTTGCACTCCACACCACCCCAGGTCAGACATGGCCATATGCAAATCAGCCTTGACCCTGTGCCTCATGGGAACAGTCCAGCCCGAACTGCCAAGCCATGTCTTTCCTGGACCGGAATCAAGCATCCAAGGACCGGTTTCTGGCTATCAGCCTGGATAGCTTGACTCCAGTGGTGTGGAGAGCATGGGACTCACGTCTGAGCATACCCATCCCACTCGGGGTGACAAATGCAAAAACAAAAATTGATGGACAGAATGCAGAGCAATGTCATACATTCACCCCAGTACAGAGATCTGGGCCTAAATCCATCTTTTTTTGCACTCCACACCACCCCAGGTCAGACATGGCCATATGCAAATCAGCCTTGACCCTGTGCCTCATGGGAACAGTCCAGCCCAAACTGCCAAGCCATGTCTTTCCTGGACCGGAATCAAGCATCCAAGCGCCGGTTTCTGGCTATCAGCCTTCATCAGCCTGGATAGCTTGACTCCAGTGGTGTGGAGAGCATGGGACTCACGTCTGAGCATACCCATCCCACTCGGGGTGACAAATGCAAAAACAACAATTGATGGACAGAATGCAGAGCAATGTCATACATTCACCCCAGTACAGAGATCTGGGCCTAAATCCATCGTTTTTTTGCACTCCACACCACCCCAGGTCAGACATGGCCATATGCAAATCAGCCTTGACCCTGTGCCTCATGGGAACAGTCCAGCCCGAACTGCCAAGCCATGTCTTTCCTGGACCGGAATCAAGCATCCAAGGACCGGTTTCTGGCTATCAGCCTGGATAGCTTGACTCCAGTGGTGTGGAGAGCATGGGACTCACGTCTGAGCATACCCATCCCACTCGGGGTGACAAATGCAAAAACAAAAATTGATGGACAGAATGCAGAGCAATGTCATACATTCACCCCAGTACAGAGATCTGGGCCTAAATCTGTCGTTTTTTTGCACTCCACACCACCCCAGGTCAGACATGGCCATATGCAAATCAGCCTTGACCCTGTGCCTCATGGGAACAGTCGAGCCCGAACTGCCAAGCCATGTCTTTCCTGGACCGGAATCAAGCATCCAAGGACCGGTTTCTGGCTATCAGCCTTCATCAGCCTGGATAGCTTGACTCCAGTGGTGTGGAGAGCATGGGACTCACGTCTGAGCATACCCATCCCACTCGGGGTGACAAATGCAAAAACAACAATTGATGGAAGAATGCAGAGCAATGTCATACATTCACCCCAGTACAGAGATCTGGGCCTAAATCCATCTTTTTTTGCACTCCACACCACCCCAGGTCAGACATGGCCATATGCAAATCAGCATTGACCCTGTGCCTCATGGGAACTGTCCAGCCCGAACTGCCAAGCCATGTCTTTCCTGGACCGGAATCAAGCATCCAAGCGCCGGTTTCTGGCTATCAGCCTTCATCAGCCTGGATAGCTTGACTCCAGTGGTGTGGAGAGCATGGGACTCACGTCTGAGCATACCCATCCCACTCGGGGTGACAAATGCAAAAACAACAATTGATGGACAGAATGCAGAGCAATGTCATACATTCACCCCAGTACAGAGATCTGGGCCTAAATCCATCGTTTTTTTGCACTCCACACCACCCCAGGTCAGACATGGCCATATGCAAATCAGCCTTGACCCTGTGCCTCATGGGAACAGTCCAGCCCGAACTGCCAAGCCATGTCTTTCCTGGACCGGAATCAAGCATCCAAGGACCGGTTTCTGGCTATCAGCCTTCGTCAGCCTGGATAGCTTGACTCCAGTGGTGTGGAGAGCATGGCACTCACATCTGAGCATACCCATCCCACTCGGGGTGACAAATGCAAAAACAACAATTGATGGACAGAATGCAGAGCAATGTCATACATTCACCCCAGTACAGAGATCTGGGCCTAAATCCATCGTTTTTTTGCACTCCACACCACCCCAGCTCAGACATGGCCATATGCAAATCAGCCTTGACCCTGTGCCTCATGGGAAGAGTCCAGCCCGAACTGCCAAGCCATGTCTTTCCTGGACCGGAATCAAGCATCCAAGTACCGGTTTCTGGCTATGAGCCTTCATCAGCCTGGATAGCTTGACTCCAGTTGTGTGGCGAGCATGGGACTCACGTCTGAGCATACCCATCCCACTCGGGGTGACAAATGCAAAAACAACAATTGATGGACAGAATGCAGAGCAATGTCATACATTCACCCCAGTACAGAGATCTGGGCCTAAATCCATCGTTTTTTTGCACTCCACACCACCCCAGGTCAGACATGGCCATATGAAAATCAGCCTTGACCCTGTGCCTCATGGGAACAGTCCAGCCCGAACTGCAAGCCATGTCTTTCCTGGACCGGAATCAAGCATCCAAGGACCGGTTTCTGGCTATCAGCCTTCATCAGCCTGGATAGCTTGACTCCAGTGGTGTGGAGAGCATGGGATTTACGTCTGAGCATACCCATCCCACTCGGGGTGACAAATGCAAAAACAACAATTGATGGACAGAATGCAGAGCAATGTCATACATTCACCCAAGTACAGAGATCTGGGCCTAAAACCATCGTTTTTTTGCACTCCACACCACCCCAGGTCAGACATGGACATATGCAAATCAGCCTTGACCCTGTGCCTCATGGGAACAGTCCAGCCCGAACTGCCAAGCCATGTCTTTCCTGGACCGGAATCAAGCATCCAAGGACCGGTTTCTGGCTATCAGCCTTCATCAGCCTGGATAGCTTGACTCCAGTGGTGTGGAGAGCATGGGACTCACGTCTGAGCATACCCATCCCACTCGGGGTGACAAATGCAAAAACAACAATTGATGGACAGAATGCAGAGCAATGTCATACATTCACCCCAGTACAGAGATCTGGGCCTAAATCCATCGTTTTTTTGCACTCCACACCACCCCAGGTCAGACATGGCCATATGCAAATCGGCCTTGACCCTGTGCCTCATGGGAACAGTCCAGCCCGAACTGCCAAGCCATGTCTTTCCTGGACCGGAATCAAGCATCCAAGGACCGGTTTCTGGCTATCAGCCTTCATCAGCCTGGATAGCTTGACTCCAGTGGTGTGGAGAGCATGGGACTCACGTCTGAGCATACCCATCCCACTCGGGGTGACAAATGCAAAAACAACAATTGATGGACAGAATGCAGAGCAATGTCATACATTCACCCCAGTACAGAGATCTGGGCCTAAATAAATCGTTTTTTTGCACTCCACACCACCCCAGGTCAGACATGGCCATATGCAAATCAGCCTTGACCCTGTGCCTCATGGGAAGAGTCCAGCCCGAACTGCCAAGCCATGTCTTTCCTGGACCGGAATCAAGCATCCAAGGACCGGTTTCTGGCTATCAGCCTTCATCAGCCTGGATAGCTTGACTCCAGTGGTGTGGAGAGCATGGGACTCACGTCTGAGCATACCCATCCCACTCGGGGTGACAAATGCAAAAACAACATTGATGGACAGAATGCAGAGCAATGTCATGCATTCACCCCAGTACAGAGATCTTGGCCTAAATCCATCGTTTTTTTGCACTCCACACCACCCCAGGTCAGACATGGCCATATGCAAATCAGCCTTGACCCTGTGCCTCATGGGAACAGTCCAGCCCGAACTGCCAAGCCATGTCTTTCCTGGACCGGAATCAAGCATCCAAGGACCGGTTTCTGGCTATCAGCCTTCATCAGCCTGGATAGCTTGACTCCAGTGGTGTGGAGAGCATGGGACTCACGTCTGAGCATACCCATCCCACTCGGGGTGACAAATGCAAAAACAACAATTGATGGACAGAATGCAAAACAATGTCATACATTCACCCCAGTACAGAGATCTGGGCCTAAATCCATCGTTTTTTTGCACTCCACAGCACCCCAGGTCAGACATGGCCATATGCAAATCAGCCTTGACCCTGTGCCTCATGGGAACAGTCCAGCCCGAACTGCCAAGCCATGTCTTTCCTGGACCGGAATCAAGCATCCAAGGACCGGTTTCTGGATATCAGCCTTCATCAGCCTGGATAGCTTGACTCCAGTGGTGTGGAGAGCATGGGACTCACGTCTGAGCATACCCATCCCACTCGGGGGGACAAATGCAAAAACAACATTTGATGGACAGAATGCAGAGCAATGTCATACATTCACCCCAGTACAGAGATCTGGGCCTAAATCCATCGTTTTTTTGCACTCCACACCACCCCAGGTCAGACATGGCCATATGCAAGTCAGCCTTGACCCTGTGCCTCATGGGAACAGTCCAGCCCGAACTGCCAAGCCATGTCTTTCCTGGACCGGAATCAAGCCTCCAAGCGCCGGTTTCTGGCTATCAGCCTTCATCAGCCTGGATAGCTTGACTCCAGTGGTGTGGAGAGCATGGGACTCACGTCTGAGCATACCCATCCCACTCGGGGTGACAAATGCAAACACAACAATTGATGGACAGAATGCAGAGCAATGTCATACATTCACCCCAGTACAGAGATCTGGGCCTAAATCCATCGTTTTTTTGCACTCCACACCACCCCAGGTCAGACATGGCCATATGCAAATCAGCCTTGACCCTGTGCCTCATGGGAACAGTCCAGCCCGAACTGCCAAGCCATGTCTTTCCTGGACCGGAATCAAGCATCCAAGGACCGGTTTCTGGCTATCAGCCTGGATAGCTTGACTCCAGTGGTGTGGAGAGCATGGGACTCACGTCTGAGCATACCCATCCCACTCGGGGTGACAAATGCAAAAACAAAAATTGATGGACAGAATGCAGAGCAATGTCATACATTCACCCCAGTACAGAGATCTGGGCCTAAATCTGTCGTTTTTTTGCACTCCACACCACCCCAGGTCAGACATGGCCATATGCAAATCAGCCTTGACCCTGTGCCTCATGGGAACAGTCCAGCCCGAACTGCCAAGCCATGTCATTCCTGGACCGGAATCAAGCATCCAAGGACCGGTTTCTGGATATCAGCCTTCATCAGCCTGGATAGCTTGACTCCAGTGGTGTGGAGAGCATGGGACTCACGTCTGAGCATACCCATCCCACTCGGGGTGACAAATGCAAAAACAACAATTGATGGACAGAATGCAGAGCAATGTCATACATTCACCCCAGTACAGAGATCTGGGCCTAAATCCATCTTTTTTTGCACTCCACACCACCCCAGGTCAGACATGGCCATATGCAAGTCAGCCTTGACCCTGTGCCTCATGGGAACAGTCCAGCCCGAACTGCCAAGCCATGTCTTTCCTGGACCGGAATCAAGCCTCCAAGCGCCGGTTTCTGGCTATCAGCCTTCATCAGCCTGGATAGCTTGACTCCAGTGGTGTGGAGAGCATGGGACTCACGTCTGAGCATACCCATCCCACTCGGGGTGACAAATGCAAACACAACAATTGATGGACAGAATGCAGAGCAATGTCATACATTCACCCCAGTACAGAGATCTGGGCCTAAATCCATCGTTTTTTTGCACTCCACACCACCCCAGGTCAGACATGGCCATATGCAAATCAGCCTTGACCCTGTGCCTCATGGGAACAGTCCAGCCCGAACTGCCAAGCCATGTCTTTCCTGGACCGGAATCAAGCATCCAAGGACCGGTTTCTGGATATCAGCCTTCATCAGCCTGGATAGCTTGACTCCAGTGGTGTGGAGAGCATGGGACTCACGTCTGAGCATACCCATCCCACTCGGGGGGACAAATGCAAAAACAACATTTGATGGACAGAATGCAGAGCAATGTCATACATTCACCCCAGTACAGAGATCTGGGCCTAAATCCATCGTTTTTTTGCACTCCACACCACCCCAGGTCAGACATGGCCATATGCAAGTCAGCCTTGACCCTGTGCCTCATGGGAACAGTCCAGCCCGAACTGCCAAGCCATGTCTTTCCTGGACCGGAATCAAGCCTCCAAGCGCCGGTTTCTGGCTATCAGCCTTCATCAGCCTGGATAGCTTGACTCCAGTGGTGTGGAGAGCATGGGACTCACGTCTGAGCATACCCATCCCACTCGGGGTGACAAATGCAAACACAACAATTGATGGACAGAATGCAGAGCAATGTCATACATTCACCCCAGTACAGAGATCTGGGCCTAAATCCATCGTTTTTTTGCACTCCACACCACCCCAGGTCAGACATGGCCATATGCAAATCAGCCTTGACCCTGTGCCTCATGGGAACAGTCCAGCCCGAACTGCCAAGCCATGTCTTTCCTGGACCGGAATCAAGCATCCAAGGACCGGTTTCTGGCTATCAGCCTGGATAGCTTGACTCCAGTGGTGTGGAGAGCATGGGACTCACGTCTGAGCATACCCATCCCACTCGGGGTGACAAATGCAAAAACAAAAATTGATGGACAGAATGCAGAGCAATGTCATACATTCACCCCAGTACAGAGATCTGGGCCTAAATCTGTCGTTTTTTTGCACTCCACACCACCCCAGGTCAGACATGGCCATATGCAAATCAGCCTTGACCCTGTGCCTCATGGGAACAGTCCAGCCCGAACTGCCAAGCCATGTCATTCCTGGACCGGAATCAAGCATCCAAGGACCGGTTTCTGGCTATCAGCCTTCATCAGCCTGGATAGCTTGACTCCAGTGGTGTGGAGAGCATGGGACTCACGTCTGAGCATACCCATCCCACTCGGGGTGACAAATGCAAAAACAACAATTGATGGACAGAATGCAGAGCAATGTCATACATTCACCCCAGTACAGAGATCTGGGCCTAAATCCATCTTTTTTTGCACTCCACACCACCCCAGGTCAGACATGGCCATATGCAAATCAGCCTTGACCCTGTGCCTCATGAGAACAGTCCAGCCCGAACTGCCAAGCCATGTCTTTCCTGGACCGGAATCAAGCATCCAAGCGCCGGTTTCTGGCTATCAGCCTTCATCAGCCTGGATAGCTTGACTCCAGTGGTGTGGAGAGCATGGGACTCACGTCTGAGCATACCCATCCCACTCGGGGTGACAAATGCAAAAACAACAATTGATGGACAGAATGCAGAGCAATGTCATACATTCACCCCAGTACAGAGATCTGGGCCTAAATCCATCGTTTTTTTGCACTCCACACCACCCCAGGTCAGACATGGCCATATGCAAATCAGCCCTGACCCTGTGCCTCATGGGAAGAGTCCAGCCCGAACTGCCAAGCCATGTCTTTCCTGGACCGGAGTCAAGCATCCAAGGAACGGTTTCTGGCTATCAGCCTGGATAGCTTGACTCCAGTGGTGTGGAGAGCATGGGACTCACGTCTGAGCATACCCATCCCACTCGGGGTGACAAATGCAAAAACAAAAATTGATGGACAGAATGCAGAGCAATGTCATACATTCACCCCAGTACAGAGATCTGGGCTTAAATCTGTCGTTTTTTTGCACTCCACACCACCCCAGGTCAGACATGGCCATATGCAAATCAGCCTTGACCCTGTGCCTCATGGGAACAGTCCAGCCCGAACTGCCAAGCCATGTCTTTCCTGGACCGGAATCAAGCATCCAAGGACTGGTTTCTGGCTATCAGCCTTCATCAGCCTGGATAGCTTGACTCCAGTGGTGTGGAGAGCATGGGACTCACGTCTGAGCATACCCATCCCAATCGGGGTGACAAATGCAAAAACAACAATTGATGGACAGAATGCAGAGCAATGTCATACATTCACCCCAGTACAGAGATCTGGGCCTAAATCCATCGTTTTTTTGCACTCCACACCACCCCAGGTCAGACATGGCCATATACAAATCAGCCTTGACCCTGTGCCTCATGGGAACAGTCCAGCCCGAACTGCCAAGCCATGTCTTTCCTGGACCGGAATCAAGCATCCAAGGACCGGTTTCTGGCTATCAGCCTTCATCAGCCTGGATAGCTTGACTCCAGTGGTGTGGAGAGTATGGGACTCACGTCTGAGCATACCCATCCCACTCGGGGTGACAAATGCAAAAACAACAATTGATGGACAGAATGCAGAGCAATGTCATACATTCACCCCAGTACAGAGATCTGGGCCTAAATCCATCGTTTTTTTGCACTCCACACCACCCCAGGTCAGACATGGCCATATGCAAATCAGCCTTGACCCTGTGCCTCATGGGAACAGTCCAGCCTGTAATGCCAAGCCATGTCTTTCCTGGACCGGAATCAAGCATCCAAGGACCGGTTTCTGGCTATCAGCCTTCATCAGCCTGGATAGCTTGACTCCAGTGGTGTGGAGAGCATGGGACTCACGTCTGAGCATACCCATCCCACTCGGGGTGACAAATGCAAAAACAACAATTGATGGACAGAATGCAGAGCAATGTCATACATTCACCCCAGTACAGAGATCTGGGCCTAAATCCATCGTTTTTTTGCACTCCACACCACACCAGGTCAGACATGGCCATATGCAAATCAGCCTTTACGCTGTGCCTCATGGGAACAGTCCAGCCCGAACTGCCAAGCCATGTCTTTCCTGGACCGGAATCAAGCATCCAAGGACCGGTTTCTGGCTATCAGCCTTCATCAGCCTGGATAGCTTGACTCCAGTGGTGTGGAGAGCATGGGACTCACGTCTGAGCATACCCATCCCACTCGGGGTGAAAAATGCAAAAACAATTGATGGACAGAATGCAGAGCAATGTCATACATTCACCCCAGTACAGAGATCTGGGCCTAAATCCATTGTAGTTTTTGCAATCCACACCACCCCAGGTCAGACATGGCCATATGCAAATCAGCCTTGACCCTGTGCCTCATGGGAACAGTCCAGCCCGAACTGCCAAGCCATGTATTTCCTGGACCGGAATCAAGCATCCAAGGACCGGTTTCTGGCTATCAGCCTTCATCAGCCTGGAAAGCTTGAATCCAGTTGTGTGGAGAGCATGGGACTCACGTCTGAGCATACCCATCCCACTCGGGGTGACAAATGCAAAAACAACAATTGATGGACAGAATGCAGAGCAATGTCATACATTCACCCCAGTACAGAGATCTGGGCCTAAATCCATCGTTTTTTTGCACTCCACACCACCCCAGGTCAGACATGGCCATATGCAAATCAGCCTTGACCCTATGCCTCATGGGAACAGTCCAGCCCGAACTGCCAAGCCATGTCTTTCCTGGACCGGAATCAATCATCCAAGGACCGGTTTCTGGCTATCAGCCTGGATAGCTTGACTCCAGTGGTGTGGAGAGCATGGGACTCACGTCTGAGCATACCCATCCCACTCGGGGTGACAAATGCAAAAACAAAAATTGATGGACAGAATGCAGAGCAATGTCATACATTCACCCCAGTACAGAGATCTGGGCCTAAATCTGTCGTTTTTTTGCACTCCACACCACCCCAGGTCAGACATGGCCATATGCAAATCAGCCTTGACCCTGTGCCTCATGGGAACAGTCCAGCCCGAACTGCCAAGCCATGTCATTCCTGGACCGGAATCAAGCATCCAAGGACCGGTTTCTGGCTATCAGCCTTCATCAGCCTGGATAGCTTGACTCCAGTGGTGTGGAGAGCATGGGACTCACGTCTGAGCATACCCATCCCACTCGGGGTGACAAATGCAAAAACAACAATTGATGGACAGAATGCAGAGCAATGTCATACATTCACCCCAGTACAGAGATCTGGGCCTAAATCCATCTTTTTTTGCACTCCACACCACCCCAGGTCAGACATGGCCATATGCAAATCAGCCTTGACCCTGTGCCTCATGAGAACAGTCCAGCCCGAACTGCCAAGCCATGTCTTTCCTGGACCGGAATCAAGCATCCAAGCGCCGGTTTCTGGCTATCAGCCTTCATCAGCCTGGATAGCTTGACTCCAGTGGTGTGGAGAGCATGGGACTCACGTCTGAGCATACCCATCCCACTCGGGGTGACAAATGCAAAAACAACAATTGATGGACAGAATGCAGAGCAATGTCATACATTCACCCCAGTACAGAGATCTGGGCCTAAATCCATCGTTTTTTTGCACTCCACACCACCCCAGGTCAGACATGGCCATATGCAAATCAGCCTTGACCCTGTGCCTCATGGGAAGAGTCCAGCCCGAACTGCCAAGCCATGTCTTTCCTGGACCGGAATCAAGCATCCAAGGACCGGTTTCTGGCTATCAGCCTGGATAGCTTGACTCCAGTGGTGTGGAGAGCATGGGACTCACGTCTGAGCATACCCATCCCACTCGGGGTGACAAATGCAAAAACAAAAATTGATGGACAGAATGCAGAGCAATGTCATACATTCACCCCAGTACAGAGATCTGGGCCTAAATCTGTTGTTTTTTTGCACTCCACACCACCCCAGGTCAGACATGGCCATATGCAAATCAGCCTTGACCCTGTGCCTCATGGGAACAGTCCAGCCCGAACTGCCAAGCCATGTCTTTCCTGGACCGGAATCAAGCATCCAAGGACCGGTTTCTGGCTATCAGCCTTCATCAGCCTGGATAGCTTGACTCCAGTGGTGTGGAGAGCATGGGACTCACGTCTGAGCATACCCATCCCAATCGGGGTGACAAATGCAAAAACAACAATTGATGGACAGAATGCAGAGCAATGTCATACATTCACCCCAGTACAGAGATCTGGGCCTAAATCCATCGTTTTTTTGCACTCCACACCACCCCAGGTCAGACATGGCCATATGCAAATCAGCATTGACCCTGTGCCTCATGGGAACAGTCCAGCCCGAACTGCCAAGCCATGTCTTTCCTGGACCGGAATCAAGCATCCAAGGACCGGTTTCTGGCTATCAGCCTTCATCAGCCTGGATAGCTTGACTCCAGTGGTGTGGAGAGTATGGGACTCACGTCTGAGCATACCCATCCCACTCGGGGTGACAAATGCAAAAACAACAATTGATGGACAGAATGCAGAGCAATGTCATACATTCACCCCAGTACAGAGATCTGGGCCTAAATCCATCGTTTTTTTGCACTCCACACCACCCCAGGTCAGACATGGCCATATGCAAATCAGCCTTGACCCTGTGCCTCATGGGAACAGTCCAGCCTGTAATGCCAAGCCATGTCTTTCCTGGACCGGAATCAAGCATCCAAGGACCGGTTTCTGGCTATCAGCCTTCATCAGCCTGGATAGCTTGACTCCAGTGGTGTGGAGAGCATGGGACTCACGTCTGAGCATACCCATCCCACTCGGGGTGACAAATGCAAAAACAACAATTGATGGACAGAATGCAGAGCAATGTCATACATTCACCCCAGTACAGAGATCTGGGCCTAAATCCATCGTTTTTTTGCACTCCACACCACACCAGGTCAGACATGGCCATATGCAAATCAGCCTTTACGCTGTGCCTCATGGGAACAGTCCAGCCCGAACTGCCAAGCCATGTCTTTCCTGGACCGGAATCAAGCATCCAAGGACCGGTTTCTGGCTATCAGCCTTCATCAGCCTGGATAGCTTGACTCCAGTGGTGTGGAGAGCATGGGACTCACGTCTGAGCATACCCATCCCACTCGGGGTGAAAAATGCAAAAACAATTGATGGACAGAATGCAGAGCAATGTCATACATTCACCCCAGTACAGAGATCTGGGCCTAAATCCATTGTAGTTTTTGCAATCCACACCACCCCAGGTCAGACATGGCCATATGCAAATCAGCCTTGACCCTGTGCCTCATGGGAACAGTCCAGCCCGAACTGCCAAGCCATGTATTTCCTGGACCGGAATCAAGCATCCAAGGACCGGTTTCTGGCTATCAGCCTTCATCAGCCTGGAAAGCTTGAATCCAGTGGTGTGGAGTGCATGGGACTCACGTCTGAGCATACCCATCCCACTCGGGGTGACAAATGCAAAAACAACAATTGATGGACAGAATGCCGAGCAATGTCATACATTCACCCCAGTACAGAGATCTTGGCCTAAATCCATCGTTTTTTTGTACTCCACACCACCCCATGTCAGACATGGCCATATGCAAATCAGCCTTGACCCTGTGCCTCATGGGAACAGTCCAGCCCGAACTGCCAAGCCATGTCTTTCCTGGACCGGAATCAAGCATCCAAGGACCGGTTTCTGGCTATCAGCCTTCATCAGCTTGGATAGCTTGACTCCAGTGGTGTGGAGAGCATGGGACTCACGTCTGAGCATACCCATCCCACTCGGGGTGACAAAGGCAAAAACAACAATTGATGGACAGAATGCAGAGCAATGTCATACATTCACCCCAGTACAGAGATCTGGGCCTAAATCCATCGTTTTTTTGCACTCCACACCACCCCTGGTCAGACATGGCCATATGCAAATCAGCCTTGACCTTGTGCCTCATGGGAACAGTCCAGCCCGAACTGCAAAGGCATGTCTTTCCTGGACCGGAATCAAGCATCCAAGGACCAGTTTCTGGCTATCAGCCTTCATCAGCCTGGATAGCTTGACTCCAGTGGTGTGGAGAGCATGGGACTCACGCCTGAGCATACCCATCCCACTCGGGGTGACAAATGCAAAAACAACAATTGATGGACAGAATGCAGAGCAATGTCATACATTCACCCCAGTACAGAGATCTGGGCCTAAATCCATCGTTTTTTTGCACTCCACACCACCCCAGGTCAGACATGGCCATATGCAAATCAGCCTTGACCCTGTGCCTCATGGGAACAGTCCAGCCCGAACTGCCAAGCCATGTCTTTCCTGGACCGGAATCAAGCATCCAAGGACCGGTTTCTGGCTATCAGCCTGGATAGCTTGACTCCAGTGGTGTGGAGAGCATGGGACTCACGTCTGAGCATACCCATCCCACTCGGGGTGACAAATGCAAAAACAAAAATTGATGGACAGAATGCAGAGCAATGTCATACATTCACCCCAGTACAGAGATCTGGGCCTAAATCTGTCGTTTTTTTGCACTCCACACCACCCCAGGTCAGACATGGCCATATGCAAATCAGCCTTGACCCTGTGCCTCATGGGAACAGTCCAGCCCGAACTGCCAAGCCATGTCATTCCTGGACCGGAATCAAGCATCCAAGGACCGGTTTCTGGCTATCAGCCTTCATCAGCCTGGATAGCTTGACTCCAGTGGTGTGGAGAGCATGGGACTCACGTCTGAGCATACCCATCCCACTCGGGGTGACAAATGCAAAAACAACAATTGATGGACAGAATGCAGAGCAATGTCATACATTCACCCCAGTACAGAGATCTGGGCCTAAATCCATCTTTTTTTGCACTCCACACCACCCCAGGTCAGACATGGCCATATGCAAATCAGCCTTGACCCTGTGCCTCATGAGAACAGTCCAGCCCGAACTGCCAAGCCATGTCTTTCCTGGACCGGAATCAAGCATCCAAGCGCCGGTTTCTGGCTATCAGCCTTCATCAGCCTGGATAGCTTGACTCCAGTGGTGTGGAGAGCATGGGACTCACGTCTGAGCATACCCATCCCACTCGGGGTGACAAATGCAAAAACAACAATTGATGGACAGAATGCAGAGCAATGTCATACATTCACCCCAGTACAGAGATCTGGGCCTAAATCCATCGTTTTTTTGCACTCCACACCACCCCAGGTCAGACATGGCCATATGCAAATCAGCCTTGACCCTGTGCCTCATGGGAAGAGTCCAGCCCGAACTGCCAAGCCATGTCTTTCCTGGACCGGAATCAAGCATCCAAGGACCGGTTTCTGGCTATCAGCCTGGATAGCTTGACTCCAGTGGTGTGGAGAGCATGGGACTCACGTCTGAGCATACCCATCCCACTCGGGGTGACAAATGCAAAAACAAAAATTGATGGACAGAATGCAGAGCAATGTCATACATTCACCCCAGTACAGAGATCTGGGCCTAAATCTGTCATTTTTTTGCACTCCACACCACCCCAGGTCAGACATGGCCATATGCAAATCAGCCTTGACCCTGTGCCTCATGGGAACAGTCCAGCCCGAACTGCCAAGCCATGTCTTTCCTGGACCGGAATCAAGCATCCAAGGACCGGTTTCTGGCTATCAGCCTTCATCAGCCTGGATAGCTTGACTCCAGTGGTGTGGAGAGCATGGGACTCACGTCTGAGCATACCCATCCCAATCGGGGTGACAAATGCAAAAACAACAATTGACGGACAGAATGCAGAGCAATGTCATACATTCACCCCAGTACAGAGATCTGGGCCTAAATCCATCGTTTTTTTGCACTCCACACCACCCCAGGTCAGACATGGCCATATGCAAATCAGCCTTGACCCTGTGCCTCATGGGAACAGTCCAGCCCGAACTGCCAAGCCATGTCTTTCCTGGACCGGAATCAAGCATCCAAGGACCGGTTTCTGGCTATCAGCCTTCATCAGCCTGGATAGCTTGACTCCAGTGGTGTGGAGAGTATGGGACTCACGTCTGAGCATACCCATCCCACTCGGGGTGACAAATGCAAAAACAACAATTGATGGACAGAATGCAGAGCAATGTCATACATTCACCCCAGTACAGAGATCTGGGCCTAAATCCATCTTTTTTTGCACTCCACACCACCCCAGGTCAGACATGGCCATATGCAAATCAGCCTTGACCCTGTGCCTCATGGGAACAGTCCAGCCTGTAATGCCAAGCCATGTCTTTCCTGGACCGGAATCAAGCATCCAAGGACCGGTTTCTGGCTATCAGCCTTCATCAGCCTGGATAGCTTGACTCCAGTGGTGTGGAGAGCATGGGACTCACGTCTGAGCATACCCATCCCACTCGGGGTGACAAATGCAAAAACAACAATTGATGGACAGAATGCAGAGCAATGTCATACATTCACCCCAGTACAGAGATCTGGGCCTAAATCCATCGTTTTTTTGCACTCCACTCCACACCAGGTCAGACATGGCCATATGCAAATCAGCCTTTACGCTGTGCCTCATGGGAACAGTCCAGCCCGAACTGCCAAGCCATGTCTTTCCTGGACCGGAATCAAGCATCCAAGGACCGGTTTCTGGCTATCAGCCTTCATCAGCCTGGATAGCTTGACTCCAGTGGTGTGGAGAGCATGGGACTCACGTCTGAGCATACCCATCCCACTCGGGGTGAAAAATGCAAAAACAATTGATGGACAGAATGCAGAGCAATGTCATACATTCACCCCAGTAGAGAGATCTGGGCCTAAATCCATCGTTTTTTTGTACTCCACACCACCCCATGTCAGACATGGCCATATGCAAATCAGCCTTGACCCTGTGCCTCATGGGAACAGTCCAGCCCGAACTGCCAAGCCATGTCTTTCCTGGACCGGAATCAAGCATCCAAGGACCGGTTTCTGGCTATCAGCCTTCATCAGCTTGGATAGCTTGACTCCAGTGGTGTGGAGAGCATGGGACTCACGTCTGAGCATACCCATCCCACTCGGGGTGACAAAGGCAAAAACAACAATTGATGGACAGAATGCAGAGCAATGTCATACATTCACCCCAGTACAGAGATCTGGGCCTAAATCCATCGTTTTTTTGCACTCCACACCACCCCTGGTCAGACATGGCCATATGCAAATCAGCCTTGACCTTGTGCCTCATGGGAACAGTCCAGCCCGAACTGCAAAGGCATGTCTTTCCTGGACCGGAATCAAGCATCCAAGGACCAGTTTCTGGCTATCAGCCTTCATCAGCCTGGATAGCTTGACTCCAGTGGTGTGGAGAGCATGGGACTCACGCCTGAGCATACCCATCCCACTCGGGGTGACAAATGCAAAAACAACAATTGATGGACAGAATGCAGAGCAATGTCATACATTCACCCCAGTACAGAGATCTGGGCCTAAATCCATCGTTTTTTTGCACTCCACACCACCCCAGGTCAGACATGGCCATATGCAAATCAGCCTTGACCCTGTGCCTCATGGGAACAGTCCAGCCCGAACTGCCAAGCCATGTCTTTCCTGGACCGGAATCAAGCATCCAAGGACAGGTTTCTGGCTATCAGCCTGGATAGCTTGACTCCAGTGGTGTGGAGAGCATGGGACTCACGTCTGAGCATACCCATCCCACTCTGGGTGACAAATGCAAAAACAAAAATTGATGGACAGAATGCAGAGCAATGTCATACATTCACCCCAGTACAGAGATCTGGCCCTAAATCTGTCGTTTTTTTGCACTCCACACCACCCCAGGTCAGACATGGCCATATGCAAATCAGCCTTGACCCTGTGCCTCATGGGAACAGTCCAGCCCGAACTGCCAAGCCATGTCATTCCTGGACCGGAATCAAGCATCCAAGGACCGGTTTCTGGCTATCAGCCTTCATCAGCCTGGATAGCTTGACTCCAGTGGTGTGGAGAGCATGGGACTCACGTCTGAGCATACCCATCCCACTCGGGGTGACAAATGCAAAAACAACAATTGATGGACAGAATGCAGAGCAATGTCATACATTCACCCCAGTACAGAGATCTGGGCCTAAATCCATCTTTCTTTGCACTCCACACCACCCCAGGTCAGACATGGCCATATGCAAATCAGCCTTGACCCTGTGCCTCATGAGAACAGTCCAGCCCGAACTGCCAAGCCATGTCTTTCCTGGACCGGAATCAAGCATCCAAGCGCCGGTTTCTGGCTATCAGCCTTCATCAGCCTGGATAGCTTGACTCCAGTGGTGTGGAGAGCATGGGACTCACGTCTGAGCATACCCATCCCACTCGGGGTGACAAATGCAAAAACAACAATTGATGGACAGAATGCAGAGCAATGTCATACATTCACCCCAGTACAGAGATCTGGGCCTAAATCCATCGTTTTTTTGCACTCCACACCACCCCAGGTCAGACATGGCCATATGCAAATCAGCCTTGACCCTGTGCCTCATGGGAAGAGTCCAGCCCGAACTGCCAAGCCATGTCTTTCCTGGACCGGAATCAAGCATCCAAGGACCGGTTTCTGGCTATCAGCCTGGATAGCTTGACTCCAGTGGTGTGGAGAGCATGGGACTCACGTCTGAGCATACCCATCCCACTCGGGGTGACAAATGCAAAAACAAAAATTGATGGACAGAATGCAGAGCAATGTCATACATTCACCCCAGTACAGAGATCTGGGCCTAAATCTGTCGTTTTTTTGCACTCCACACCACCCCAGGTCAGACATGGCCATATGCAAATCAGCCTTGACCCTGTGCCTCATGGGAACAGTCCAGCCCGAACTGCCAAGCCATGTCTTTCCTGGACCGGAATCAAGCATCCAAGGACCGGTTTCTGGCTATCAGCCTTCATCAGCCTGGATAGATTGACTCCAGTGGTGTGGAGAGCATGGGACTCACGTCTGAGCATACCCATCCCAATCTGGGTGACAAATGCAAAAACAACAATTGATGGACAGAATGCAGAGCAATGTCATACATTCACCCCAGTACAGAGATCTGGGCCTAAATCCATCGTTTTTTTGCACTCCACACCACCCCAGGTCAGACATGGCCATATGCAAATCAGCCTTGACCCTGTGCCTCATGGGAACAGTCCAGCCCGAACTGCCAAGCCATGTCTTTCCTGGACCGGAATCAAGCATCCAAGGACCGGTTTCTGGCTATCAGCCTTCATCAGCCTGGATAGCTTGACTCCAGTGGTGTGGAGAGTATGGGACTCACGTCTGAGCATACCCATCCCACTCGGGGTGACAAATGCAAAAACAACAATTGATGGACAGAATGCAGAGCAATGTCATACATTCACCCCAGTACAGAGATCTGGGCCTAAATCCATCTTTTTTTGCACTCCACACCACCCCAGGTCAGACATGGCCATATGCAAATCAGCCTTGACCCTGTGCCTCATGGGAACAGTCCAGCCTGTAATGCCAAGCCATGTCTTTCCTGGACCGGAATCAAGCATCCAAGGACCGGTTTCTGGCTATCAGCCTTCATCAGCCTGGATAGCTTGACTCCAGTGGTGTGGAGAGCATGGGACTCACGTCTGAGCATACCCATCCCACTCGGGGTGACAAATGCAAAAACAACAATTGATGGACAGAATGCAGAGCAATGTCATACATTCACCCCAGTACAGAGATCTGGGCCTAAATCCATCGTTTTTTTGCACTCCACTCCACACCAGGTCAGACATGGCCATATGCAAATCAGCCTTTACGCTGTGCCTCATGGGAACAGTCCAGCCCGAACTGCCAAGCCATGTCTTTCCTGGACCGGAATCAAGCATCCAAGGACCGGTTTCTGGCTATCAGCCTTCATCAGCCTGGATAGCTTGACTCCAGTGGTGTGGAGAGCATGGGACTCACGTCTGAGCATACCCATCCCACTCGGGGTGAAAAATGCAAAAACAATTGATGGACAGAATGCAGAGCAATGTCATACATTCACCCCAGTACAGAGATCTGGGCCTAAATCCATCGTTTTTTTGTACTCCACACCACCCCATGTCAGACATGGCCATATGCAAATCAGCCTTGACCCTGTGCCTCATGGGAACAGTCCAGCCCGAACTGCCAAGCCATGTCTTTCCTGGACCGGAATCAAGCATCCAAGGACCGGTTTCTGGCTATCAGCCTTCATCAGCTTGGATAGCTTGACTCCAGTGGTGTGGAGAGCATGGGACTCACGTCTGAGCATACCCATCCCACTCGGGGTGACAAAGGCAAAAACAACAATTGATGGACAGAATGCAGAGCAATGTCATACATTCACCCCAGTACAGAGATCTGGGCCTAAATCCATCGTTTTTTTGCACTCCACACCACCCCTGGTCAGACATGGCCATATGCAAATCAGCCTTGACCTTGTGCCTCATGGGAACAGTCCAGCCCGAACTGCAAAGGCATGTCTTTCCTGGACCGGAATCAAGCATCCAAGGACCAGTTTCTGGCTATCAGCCTTCATCAGCCTGGATAGCTTGACTCCAGTGGTGTGGAGAGCATGGGACTCACGCCTGAGCATACCCATCCCACTCGGGGTGACAAATGCAAAAACAACAATTGATGGACAGAATGCAGAGCAATGTCATACATTCACCCCAGTACAGAGATCTGGGCCTAAATCCATCGTTTTTTTGCACTCCACACCACCCCAGGTCAGACATGGCCATATGCAAATCAGCCTTGACCCTGTGCCTCATGGGAACAGTCCAGCCCGAACTGCCAAGCCATGTCTTTCCTGGACCGGAATCAAGCATCCAAGGACCGGTTTCTGGCTATCAGCCTGGATAGCTTGACTCCAGTGGTGTGGAGAGCATGGGACTCACGTCTGAGCATACCCATCCCACTCTGGGTGACAAATGCAAAAACAAAAATTGATGGACAGAATGCAGAGCAATGTCATACATTCACCCCAGTACAGAGATCTGGGCCTAAATCTGTCGTTTTTTTGCACTCCACACCACCCCAGGTCAGACATGGCCATATGCAAATCAGCCTTGACCCTGTGCCTCATGGGAACAGTCCAGCCCGAACTGCCAAGCCATGTCATTCCTGGACCGGAATCAAGCATCCAAGGACCGGTTTCTGGCTATCAGCCTTCATCAGCCTGGATAGCTTGACTCCAGTGGTGTGGAGAGCATGGGACTCACGTCTGAGCATACCCATCCCACTCGGGGTGACAAATGCAAAAACAACAATTGATGGACAGAATGCAGAGCAATGTCATACATTCACCCCAGTACAGAGATCTGGGCCTAAATCCATCTTTCTTTGCACTCCACACCACCCCAGGTCAGACATGGCCATATGCAAATCAGCCTTGACCCTGTGCCTCATGAGAACAGTCCAGCCCGAACTGCCAAGCCATGTCTTTCCTGGACCGGAATCAAGCATCCAAGCGCCGGTTTCTGGCTATCAGCCTTCATCAGCCTGGATAGCTTGACTCCAGTGGTGTGGAGAGCATGGGACTCACGTCTGAGCATACCCATCCCACTCGGGGTGACAAATGCAAAAACAACAATTGATGGACAGAATGCAGAGCAATGTCATACATTCACCCCAGTACAGAGATCTGGGCCTAAATACATCGTTTTTTTGCACTCCACACCACCCCAGGTCAGACATGGCCATATGCAAATCAGCCTTGACCCTGTGCCTCATGGGAAGAGTCCAGCCCGAACTGCCAAGCCATGTCTTTCCTGGACCGGAATCAAGCATCCAAGGACCGGTTTCTGGCTATCAGCCTGGATAGCTTGACTCCAGTGGTGTGGAGAGCATGGGACTCACGTCTGAGCATACCCATCCCACTCGGGGTGACAAATGCAAAAACAAAAATTGATGGACAGAATGCAGAGCAATGTCATACATTCACCCCAGTACAGAGATCTGGGCCTAAATCTGTCGTTTTTTTGCACTCCACACCACCCCAGGTCAGACATGGCCATATGCAAATCAGCCTTGACCCTGTGCCTCATGGGAACAGTCCAGCCCGAACTGCCAAGCCATGTCTTTCCTGGACCGGAATCAAGCATCCAAGGACCGGTTTCTGGCTATCAGCCTTCATCAGCCTGGATAGATTGACTCCAGTGGTGTGGAGAGCATGGGACTCACGTCTGAGCATACCCATCCCACTCGGGGTGACAAATGCAAAAAGAACAATTGATGGACAGAATGCAGAGCAATGTCATACATTCACCCCAGTACAGAGATCTGGGCCTAAATCCATCGTTTTTTTGCACTCCACACCACCCCAGGTCAGACATGGCCATATGCAAATCAGCCTTGACCCTGTGCCTCATGGGAACAGTCCAGCCCGAACTGCCAAGCCATGTCTTTCCTGGACCGGAATCAAGCATCCAAGGACCGGTTTCTGGCTATCAGCCTTCATCAGCCTGGATAGCTTGACTCCAGTGGTGTGGAGAGTATGGGACTCACGTCTGAGCATACCCATCCCACTCGGGGTGACAAATGCAAAAACAACAATTGATGGACAGAATGCAGAGCAATGTCATACATTCACCCCAGTACAGAGATCTGGGCCTAAATCCATCTTTTTTTGCACTCCACACCACCCCAGGTCAGACATGGCCATATGCAAATCAGCCTTGACCCTGTGCCTCATGGGAACAGTCCAGCCTGTAATGCCAAGCCATGTCTTTCCTGGACCGGAATCAAGCATCCAAGGACCGGTTTCTGGCTATCAGCCTTCATCAGCCTGGATAGCTTGACTCCAGTGGTGTGGAGAGCATGGGACTCACGTCTGAGCATACCCATCCCACTCGGGGTGACAAATGCAAAAACAACAATTGATGGACAGAATGCAGAGCAATGTCATACATTCACCCCAGTACAGAGATCTGGGCCTAAATCCATCGTTTTTTTGCACTCCACTCCACACCAGGTCAGACATGGCCATATGCAAATCAGCCTTTACGCTGTGCCTCATGGGAACAGTCCAGCCCGAACTGCCAAGCCATGTCTTTCCTGGACCGGAATCAAGCATCCAAGGACCGGTTTCTGGCTATCAGCCTTCATCAGCCTGGATAGCTTGACTCCAGTGGTGTGGAGAGCATGGGACTCACGTCTGAGCATACCCATCCCACTCGGGGTGAAAAATGCAAAAACAATTGATGGACAGAATGCAGAGCAATGTCATACATTCACCCCAGTACAGAGATCTGGGCCTAAATCCATTGTAGTTTTTGCAATCCACACCACCCCAGGTCAGACATGGCCATATGCAAATCAGCCTTGACCCTGTGCCTCATGGGAACAGTCCAGCCCGAACTGCCAAGCCATGTATTTCCTGGACCGGAATCAAGCATCCAAGGACCGGTTTCTGGCTATCAGCCTTCATCAGCCTGGAAAGCTTGAATCCAGTGGTGTGGAGAGCATGGGACTCACGTCTGAGCATACCCATCCCACTCGGGGTGACAAATGCAAAAACAACAATTGATGGACAGAATGCAGAGCAATGTCATACATTCACCCCAGTACAGAGATCTTGGCCTAAATCCATCGTTTTTTTGTACTCCACACCACCCCATGTCAGACATGGCCATATGCAAATCAGCCTTGACCCTGTGCCTCATGGGAACAGTCCAGCCCGAACTGCCAAGCCATGTCTTTCCTGGACCGGAATCAAGCTTCCAAGGACCGGTTTCTGGCTATCAGCCTTCATCAGCTTGGATAGCTTGACTCCAGTGGTGTGGAGAGCATGGGACTCACGTCTGAGCATACCCATCCCACTCGGGGTGACAAAGGCAAAAACAACAATTGATGGACAGAATGCAGAGCAATGTCATACATTCACCCCAGTACAGAGATCTGGGCCTAAATCCATCGTTTTTTTGCACTCCACACCACCCCTGGTCAGACATGGCCATATGCAAATCAGCCTTGACCCTGTGCCTCATGGGAACAGTCCAGCCCGAACTGCAAAGGCATGTCTTTCCTGGACCGGAATCAAGCATCCAAGGACCAGTTTCTGGCTATCAGCCTTCATCAGCCTGGATAGCTTGACTCCAGTGGTGTGGAGAGCATGGGACTAAGCATGGGCGTAAAATCCGCTCCGCTCACGGATTTTTCGGATTTTCGGCAAATTCGCAATCCGCGAACGCTCGCGAATTTGTCGAAAATCCGTGAATCCGCTCGCGGCGGATTTTTTGCTTGGTTGCGGCGCGCGGCGTGGTGCACGGCGTTCACTTTCCGTCATTTTAGCGTTTGCCGAGTTGTTTTTCTTTGCGAGTGACGCGCCATTTTAGATCTTGCTGCGTGTTCCCGCGGGAGTTTGTCGCCCGCGAATACGTACTCGCGGCTTGCCACCTTGCACAGCACACCTCGCGAGAGTTCGCAATTGCGAACACGTAGTTGCGGCGGAAAGGAACAATCTCGCACTTGCGAAATAGAGATTTTGCAATTTCGCACAAGAAAATCACCAGCAAACAGGATAAACCTTCAGAAAATTATGATTTTTATCAGAATCACTCCTCAGGTTGACATTTGCATGGCCTTTTTTTTTTGCAAGGAGTCCATTTTGGGGGGGGGGAGGAAGGAAGTGCCCCACAGTCTCCAACTTCCTGTTCCTGTCCAGCAGGCTCCTCCCAGTGCTTTGTCCATCTCCTGGTCACTTTCATTTGGATCTGGAGCTGGAAGGATTACTTTTTGTGGGTGCTGCTGGATATTTGGATTTGAGGCCTTTTTGACTGTCTTTGGATCACTTTTGGATTAGAAATCAACTTTCACAAGTAAGTTTGTTTGGGGCATTACAGTTGCTGCAAGTAAAATTTTGGAACTTTTTCAGAACATTAAATAAATTATATTGTGGGTAGCCACAGTATCCAGTAGGACCAGGGTTGGTTAGGGGTGCATGATACAACTGTTTTGTTGAATTTAAACACCATTTAGGCCATGGATGGGCTGGGATTGTGCTGATTTTTGTCCTTTTTTTGGGACTGCTGGTGGGGCCCTTTGCCCAGGGGTGGTGAGTGTTGCATGGGCCTAGTCTTTCTGTGGGGTGTCTTCTTGAATTTAAACATAATTCATGTCATGGATTGGCTGGGATTGTGCTTATTTTATTGTTTTTTGTCGTTTTTGGGGGGCTGCTGGTGTGGCCTTTTGCCCAGGGGTGGTGGGTGGTGCATGGACTGAGTGTGCCTGTGGTGTGGTCTCACTCTCTTTAATGTAAACATCATGGATGGCATTGGATTGTGGTGATTTCTGGCTGTTTTTCTGTTTTTTGGGGGTGTACTGTTGATGTGGACTGGTCATGTGGGTGGTGGTGGTGGCCATCTTGAGTGCTGGCTGCTACAGGCAACATGTGCTTGGGGTGTAAGAAGGGGCCATTTTGAGGAGAGGCAGTGTCTGAGGCCTGCACTTATTTTGCCTACTTTTCATCCATTATGCCCAGGGGTAGTGAGTGTTGCATGGGCCTAGTGTTTCTGAGGGGTGTCTTCTTGAATTTAAACACCATTGAGGCCATGGATGGGCTGGGATTGTGCTGATTTTATTGTTTTTTGTCGTTTTTTTGGGCCTGCTGGTGGGGCCCTTTGCCCAGGGGTGGTGAGTGTTGCATGGGCCTAGTCTTTCTGTGGGGTGTCTTCTTGAATTTAAACATAATAGAGGCCATGGATGGGCTGGGATTGTGCTTATTTTATTGTTTTTTGTCGTTTTTGGGGGGCTGCTGGTGTGGCCTTTTGCCCAGGGGTGGTGGTGCATGGACTGAGTGTGCCTGTGGTGTGGTCTCACTCTCTTTAATGTAAACATCATGGATGGCATTGGATTGTGGTGATTTCTGGCTGTTTTTCTGTTTTTTGGGGGTGTACTGTTGATGTGGACTGGTCATGTGGGTGGTGGTGGTGGCCATCTTGAGTGCTGGCTGCTACAGGCAACATGTGCTTGGGGTGTAAGAAGGGGCCATTTTGAGGAGAGGCAGTGTCTGAGGCCTGCACTTATTTTGCCTACTTTTCATCCATTATGCCCAGGGGTAGTGAGTGTTGCATGGGCCTAGTGTTTCTGAGGGGTGTCTTCTTGAATTTAAACACCATTGAGGCCATGGATGGGCTGGGATTGTGCTGATTTTATTGTTTTTTGTCGTTTTTTTGGGCCTGCTGGTGGGGCCCTTTGCCCAGGGGTGGTGAGTGTTGCATGGGCCTAGTCTTTCTGTGGGGTGTCTTCTTGAATTTAAACATAATTGAGGCCATGGATGGGCTGGGATTGGGCTTATTTTATTGTTTTTTGTCGTTTTTGGGGGGCTGCTGGTGTGGCCTTTTGCCCAGGGTTGGTGGGTGGTGCATGGACTGAGTGTGCCTGTGGTGTGGTCTCACTCTCTTTAATGTAAACATCATGGATGGCGTTGGATTGTGGTGATTTCTGGCTGTTTTTCTGTTTTTTGGGGGTGTACTGTTGATGTGGACTGGCCATGTGGGTGGTGGTGGTGGCCATCTTGAGTGCTGGCTGGTACAGGCAACATGTGCCTGGGGTGTAAGGGGCCATTTTGAGGAGAGGCAGTGTCTGAGGCCTGCACTTATTTTGCCTACTTTTCATCCATTATGCCCAGGGGTAGTGAGTGTTGCATGGGCCTAGTGTTTCTGAGGGGTGTCTTCTTGAATTTAAACACCATTGAGGCCATGGATGGGCTGGGATTGTGCTGATTTTATTGTTTTTTGTCGTTTTTTTGGGCCTGCTGGTGGGGCCCTTTGCCCAGGGGTGGTGAGTGTTGCATGGGCCTAGTCTTTCTGTGGGGTGTCTTCTTGAATTTAAACATAATTGAGGCCATGGATGGGCTGGGATTGGGCTTATTTTATTGTTTTTTGTCGTTTTTGGGGGGCTGCTGGTGTGGCCTTTTGCCCAGGGGTGGTGGGTGGTGCATGGACTGAGTGTGCCTGTGGTGTGGTCTCACTCTCTTTAATGTAAACATCATGGATGGCGTTGGATTGTGGTGATTTCTGGCTGTTTTTCTGTTTTTTGGGGGTGTACTGTTGATGTGGACTGGCCATGTGGGTGGTGGTGGTGGCCATCTTGAGTGCTGGCTGGTACAGGCAACATGTGCCTGGGGTGTAAGGGGCCATTTTGAGGAGAGGCAGTGTCTGAGGCCTGCACTTATTTTGCCTACTTTTCATCCATTATGCCCAGGGGTAGTGAGTGTTGCATGGGCCTAGTGTTTCTGAGGGGTGTCTTCTTGAATTTAAACACCATTGAGGCCATGGATGGGCTGGGATTGTGCTGATTTTATTGTTTTTTGTCGTTTTTTTGGGCCTGCTGGTGGGGCCCTTTGCCCAGGGGTGGTGAGTGTTGCATGGGCCTAGTCTTTCTGTGGGGTGTCTTCTTGAATTTAAACATAATTGAGGCCATGGATGGGCTGGGATTGGGCTTATTTTATTGTTTTTTGTCGTTTTTGGGGGGCTGCTGGTGTGGCCTTTTGCCCAGGGGTGGTGGGTGGTGCATGGACTCAGTGTGCCTGTGGTGTGGTCTCACTCTCTTTAATGTAAACATCATGGATGGCGTTGGATTGTGGTGATTTCTGGCTGTTTTTCTGTTTTTTGGGGGTGTACTGTTGATGTGGACTGGCCATGTGGGTGGTGGTGGTGGCCATCTTGAGTGCTGGCTGGTACAGGCAACATGTGCCTGGGGTGTAAGGGGCCATTTTGAGGAGAGGCAGTGTCTGAGGCCTGCACTTATTTTGCCTACTTTTCATCCATTATGCCCAGGGGTAGTGAGTGTTGCATACTTGCATGTCCGTAGTCTTTCTGTGGGGTGTCTTCAATGTAAACATCAAGGATGGCATGGGATTGTGCTCATTTTTCTGTGTTTTGTCGAATTTTTGGGGTGTATAACTGAACTGATGTTCCTCTGTCTTCCATTGCTTTTAGGTGCACAAGAAGACTCAAGAGAACCACCAGTGCCAGGAAGAAGTCCTGCAGCGGTGTGTGCAGCATAACGTCACGCGACGTCACGTCTGGACACAGAACCCTCTGCAACTCGTGCAACTGCTGCCTGCTGACCTGCTCTGAAGAGGATGGCCCCAAAAAAAGTAACCCGTAGCTCCTCTAGCAAGAAAGGTGCCAGTAAGGAGCAGAAGAAGCAAGTTACCAAGGAGACTGGTGTGCCGCCCGCCCCTTTTTTTGGGAGTAAAAAAAAAAGTATGCCTGCAGCAGCAGCAGCAGCGGGATCTGCTGGGGACCAAGCTGGCAGCACCCCCCCCGCTCCATTGGGCTCAGTGCCACCACCACCACCACGCCAACTTAAGTCCAAGCCCTTGAGTGCTGCAGAGGCAGCCAGTATAGTTCTTCAATCACCATCGACCAGTGATGTTGGCTCATCGCAAGAAAGCAGCAGCAATGTCCCTCAATCAACACAGGTTGTTGTAGCTCATCTGACGAGTGTTGAACAACCACAGCCGCAACAACAATCACATGTGCAAGTACAAGCCCAAGTACATGTGGAAGGAGAGGCAGCGCAAGGAGATGCGCAAGCAGAGGTGCATGGAGGGTCACAAGTGCCCACAATAGTTGTTCCTCCCGAAGTAGGGGCACATCAGGAAATCGACAATCAAGGCGAGGTATCATTTGAGGAAGCCACTCCTCCTGCTGATCCTTCATTGTCTTCCACAACCCTAGCAAGGAAGAGATCAAGGGTGGTGTCTACATCCTCTTCAAGCACACCTCCTTCTGATGATACGGATCAAACTTGGGAACCAGCACCACAGCCGTCTGAGAGTGAGGCACACCATGATCCAACAAAGGTACTTAAGCGTAAAAGGAAGCTCGTCCAAAGTCTCAGACTTATGGAGTGTGATGAGGCTCAACAAGAAGTGGCGGATACTGCTGCTGATGAAGACTCTGCCAACGACGACCCAGTCATCATAAAGGTCACTGCAGCCCCAGCGGGCATGCAGCAAACAGACATTTTGACCCTAGCCCGAAGAGCTGCTGCGCGTGATGATGATGATGATGATGTTGTCGATGAGGAGGCAGTGGAAACACCACAATCATTGGAGTTAAGTAGTACACCAACTCGTCCCGCTTCCATATTTCTTTCTGGCAAGAAGAGACCTTCGTCAACCTCGACCTTAATTAGTGGCGGTGAAAGTGGAAAACGTACAAAAGTTGGGCAATCCAGATCCTCCACTTCATCTGGCATTAGCTTCATGACCACCACCACCAGTATCGCCGCCTCCTCCAGGTCCCACAGACACTTCAAGTCCCCAGTTTGGGACTTCTTTACTGTTTGTCCCAAAAATCCAAAGTTTGCCATTTGTACCCTTTGTAAGCTTGCAGTTAGTCGTGGTAAGTCAGGTACCAACTATGGTACCGGCGGCCAGAGTGGTCATCTTGAGAGAAAGCACGCTGTCAAATGGTTTGCGCACCTAGCTGCGATCAAGAAAGGCCAAAATCAAGGAAACGTTGATGTTTCATCTGATGTTGACGAGCAGGAAGAAGACGTGTCAAACACTTCCCTTACACCCAGTACCCCTGTCAGCAGCACACCCAATGTGAGGCACACTAAGAGTGTTGGAGCGAGTGAGACACCAACGCACAAAAGTTCACCAGCGAGCAAAATTGGGTCAACGAAGTCATTATCAGCCCGTAAATGCTTGATCCAGGGCAACATTAGAACAATGCTTACTTCAGACGTGCCATATGAACGCAACCACCCACTGACGCGTCTGTATAACACTAAGCTGGCTAAAATGCTAGCTGTGGACCTTCTACCTTTTTCTTTTGTAGAAGCGGTAGGTTTTCTTGAATTAGTTGCAACGCTCTGCCCTAAATGGAAGGTTCCGAGCCGGTTCTATTTTGCCAGAGTTGCGGTTCCAGCACTACATGAAGATGTGCTGCAGGCGATTGGGGCAGCTTTGCAGAAGAGTGCTGTTCACACAATACATCTGACAACAGACATGTGGACCAGTGGCCCAGGCGATGATTACATGTGCATCACTGCACACTGGGTCTCTTTTTCAGGTGTTAAAGCAAAGCTAAACGCAGGTGTTGACCCGGACCAAGTTTTCAAAGCTGCTCGGAAACATGCAACACTAGCCATGTTTGGCTTGGAGAAAAGTCACACAGCAGAAAACCTTTTGGAAGAGTTTGACAAAAAGGTCTTGACAATGCTATCCCCCCTAAAACGCAAGATTGGTTATGTTTCCACGGATAATGGCGCCAATGTAGTTAAGGCCATGTTCCTTGGTGACCATGTTAGAGTGCCGTGTTTGGCGCACTGTATCAACCTGGTAGTTCAAAAATTCTTGAGTGATAAAGAGAGTCCAGCGTTCGAGGTAATGGCCACCTGCCGCAAAATGTGCAACCATTTCAGCCATTCTTTTAAGGCCCGGAAGCATCTGCGGAGACTGCTACTTCAACGTGGAATGCCAGTGAAAGCACTCATCCAGGAGGTGGCAACACGTTGGAACTCAACCTTCTACATGCTTGAGCGTCTGCATGAGCAGTATACGGTACTCGATCACTATTTCTTGACAGAGGCTACATCTCAGAAGGAGGACCTGCGGATGAGTAAGGCGCAATGGGACATAGTTAAAAGCCTGACAGACATGCTTCGTCCTTTTGAGTTCTTCACGCGTGCAGTCAGCCAGGAGGACTGTAATTTGGGAAAAGCTATCCCATTGTTGTGCATACTGGAGCACCAACTGATGGCGGTTTCTTCTGAGTTTGAAAAAGATGAAAAAAAAAAAAACCATTTCATTTTGTCTGAGAAATTATTACATCGCCTACGTGGTGATGAACGTCTTCAAAACATCAACTCAGATCAGCATTACATTTGTGCTACTATTCTGGATCCACGCTACAAAAAGGCGCTGGCAGACAACGCATTCTTTCCTTTCGCTGATGCAGATGTTCAAAAGTACAAACATTGGTTAGCCTGGTCAGCCAAGAGGTTTGAAAAAGAACGGCAGGTTATTGAAGGAGAAGCCAGTACATCAGCATCAGCATCAGCAGGCCATCCGCAGTCACAAGAATCCACTTCTGCACCTGTGGCTGGGGCACAAGTGACCTCTCAGCCGTTAAAGACACCGGCAACTGGATCATCTGCACCACACACAATGACAACACTAACAGTGGCTGGGGAGGAGGATTGGCTAAGTTTGATGGGGTATGGTTCTCGAAAAAATGTCACAGGCACAGCAAAAAGTAAGCAAAGTGGAGGAACAGTTGATGACCTTGAGTCGATGGTGCAGGACTATCTGAATGACTCAACAGAGGTCTTCCTTAATGATGAGCCATTGCAGTATTGGCATGGCAAAAAACAATTGTGTAAAGAAAGTGTAGGGGGCCCCCTCAGGTACAAATTGGGACCGGGGGAAATGACAAAAAACGTATTGCAATGTCCCCACGTTGGAGAATGACCAAAAGATTGGGTACCTACAAGGTAGGCTGCCCACTAAGCAAATTCATTTATTGGACACAACCACTAGAGCTCACACGCAGTGTTGCAAATGAGTAAGTTCTCACAACATCAAACTATTGTATCAATCATGGACATATTAGCATATCAGTGTATTAATGATTTCATGTGACAAGAAGCACTATAATTCAAAATTTAGTATTTATAAAATAAACATAAGTTTATTACACATTTGTCTTGAATTTTTAAAAACAGATATATTGTACACAACAAATACTACAAATACATAATAATTATACACACATTTTTTTTAAAAACTGTTCAAAGGACCTGTGTTCCTTTGTGTAATAAACTTATGTTTATTTTATAAATACTAAATTTTGAATTATAGTGCTTCTTGTCACATGAAATCATTAATACACTGATATGCTAATATGTCCATGATTGATACAATAGTTTGATGTTGTGAGAACTTACTCATTTGCAACACTGCGTGTGAGCTCTAGTGGTTGTGTCCAATAAATGAATTTGCTTAGTGGGCAGCCTACCTTGTAGGTACCCAATCTTTTGGTCATTCTCCAACGTGGAAAAAACAATTGTGGCCACAGCTCTTCAACCTGGCTATAAACTATTTGTCTTGCCCACTCGCAAGTGTGTCTTCTGAACGTGTTTTCAGTGCTGCTGGTGGCATTGTAACTCCCAAACGGAGCCGCCTCTCGCCCAAAAATGTGGAGCGGCTGACAATGATCAAGATGAATCAGCACCTCATACCACCAGATTACAAAGTACGAGAAAGCACGCCGCATGAAGACGAGGAGGACAGCAACGTAGATGAGGGGATTTTTTCTCTGTTCGGTGCCACTGACCTCATCCAGCCTGAATTCGCAGAGTATGATGACGAAATCTTGTTCTTATTCCCTGACACCGAGCCCTGAAAATGAGACAATCAATCAAGAACTTTCTTTTTCGTCCTTATTCACTTTTATTCCTGTGTGCTTTGTGTCTCTCTTTCTTTGTTTTGCACAGTTAATTTAATTCAAACTTTAATCACCTAATCCCAAAAACAAGACCATCATCAGAACTGTCTTCACTTGTTTGCTTATTGATTTGAAGGTGCCGCAGTCTATATTCCTCAGGTTCACAAGTTCTGAAGAACATGCTCCTCTATCCTCCTCCTCCAGACTGCGATTTCCCTCCAAGCAGAGTGCTGGATTACGCACAATGAAGAAAGACTCAGCACTTGTGGGGGTGTTGTACTTCTTTGCGGGTGAGTTGACGGTTTTGGGCCCATTGCTGTGAAGCTCTAATAATGGACAAAAGTGTTTTGGACCAAATATGAGGTGGAAATTTCTTGCCGTTTTTGCTGACTTGCTTGCCTTTGAGGTGCTCTTTGGCGGGGTTCCAGGGGTTTGTGTGTAATTTTTGGTGTCTGTCGAAGCACTGCTGCGACAGTCTAATCTTGATTGCATTTGCTTTTCAGGAAATCCGTGGTGGAAAACAGGAGTTATGATGATTGATGATGACGACCTAGCTGCACAGCGCCGCGTTTGGACCGAAGGCCGAGAGACATTGTAAGTATGAGATTTAGCTTTTTCGCTGTTTGGGGGTGTTGTGTCGGGTGTTTTTTTGCGGGTGGGTTGGCGGGTCTTGCCTGGGGCATTCCTGGGAAGGTCTAATACCGGATACAAGTGTTTTGGACAAAATCCATAAGGAACAGCCTTTTTTTTGCCATTTCTTCAGACATCTTGCTCAATGTAGCGTTTTGGGGGGCTTCCTGCTGTTCGTGGGTGGGTTGCGGCCGGGGTCTCTGTCGAAGCACTGCTGCGACAGTCTAATCTTGATTGCATTTGCTTTTCAGGAAATCCGTGGTGGAAAACAGGAGTTATGATGATTGATGATGATGACGACCTAGCTGCACAGCGCCGCGTTTGGACCGAAGGCCGAGAGACATTGTAAGTATGAGATTTAGCTTTTTCGCTGTTTGGGGGTGTTGTGTCGGGTGTTTTTTTGCGGGTGGGTTGGCGGGTCTTGCCTGGGGCATTCCTGGGAAGGTCTAATACCGGATACAAGTGTTTTGGACAAAATCCATAAGGAACAGCCTTTTTTTTGCCATTTCTTCAGACATCTTGCTCAATGTAGCGTTTTGGGGGGCTTCCTGCTGTTCGTGGGTGGGTTGCGGCCGGGGTCTCTGTCGAAGCACTGCTGCGACAGTCTAATCTTGATTGCATTTGCTTTTCAGGAAATCCGTGGTGGAAAACAGGAGTTATGATGATTGATGATGATGACGACCTAGCTGCACAGCGCCGCGTTTGGACCGAAGGCCGAGAGACATTGTAAGTATGAGATTTAGCTTTTTCGCTGTTTGGTGGTGTTGTGTCGGGTGTTTTTTTGCGGGTGGGTTGGCGGGTCTTGCCTGGGGCATTCCTGGGAAGGTCTAATACCGGCTAGAAGTTTGTTGGACAAAATCCATAAGGAAACACCAGTTTTGGCACTTTTTGTAAGTTAGGGTTCGTTAGGGTTAGCCCTAGCAGCAGGATTGCATGTGTTTAGGGGGGTTCTATTGCAACGCGGTTCTGTTGTTGTAGAGCACTGTTGGAGCGATGCTGGCTATGGATACTTTTGCTTGCAGGCAAGTGGTTTGAATACAATCCACGGTCTGTATTTGGGCCTACTGTTACTTTCAAAGTACGTTTTGTAACCATTTTTCTGCTAGGCATCGTTTTTGGAGATATGATTGGGTTCTTCTACATTTTTGCGACTGGCTTTAGTAAGGGTCTTGGTGGGAGCATTGCTGGGAAGGTCAAATTTTGTTCTAAAACACAGTAGTACACCCACCTTGAGGGGAAAGATCCGCTATAATATTTTGGCCATACTTATTGATCCTTAAAAAGGTGACTCAGACAGAGCACGCAATTTCAAAAATATTGTACTGTCTATTAGGGAAATCAAAGTGTCACTTTTTGAACCACACAGCGTACATACCTTTTATTTATTTATCAGTGGTATTGTAATAGCACTTCCTGTTTTCCGTTCAATAATTACAGGCCGGGTTTCAGTCAACATCCGCCAGGCAGGCAGTGGACAGGGTGTCTCTTCTGTCAGTGGTCACCACCACATTGATGGACGAAGCGTCAGCTGGAATGGAGGAGTGCCGCCAATAAGAGGAATTGTTTGCTGCATGCAACTTACTTACCAATTTCAACAGGACAACTCCAACAACATACGCAATACAGATACAGTATCCATTGTTGTCTTTTATTCTATGAGTGTGACTGCATGTGCTTACCTTTAGTTTGTAACCAAAGATTGTCTGTAAACTCTGTATCTTCAATTATTGTTTGTCCATGCTCTGCTTTTTTTTTCTTCTCTCAACAAAACCTACCCAAAAAGAAACCCCCATTCCCATCCATTTTACAAACCCTAACCCTCTTCCCCCGGGCTGTGTTGTTTTGCTTGATGTCTGACTAAAATGACATCAATAATTCCACACACTTGCTGGGGAGGATAAGGTGATAGCAGCAACAGGCTGGTGAAGGAATACGAGGATATCTTCTAGACTTACTCAGCTTCAGTACTATATCTTCTAGTAGTAGTAGCCAATGTCAAATAAATTCAACGCAAGTACTAGTTATACTTGCAAGCAAATACTTTACCATTTGTTAGGCTACATTATGGCACTGTTCTAGTGTACTGTCACCTGCTATTTTCTCGATCGTACCGTAACCGTTGTAATGCTACAGTAAGGAGGACAAGCAAGGTTTCGTTTTCTTTTTTTCCATAGGCATGCAACTGCCACTGTGTCACACCACTAGTACCACCGCAATGAGGAAATGTCACCCGCCCAGGATTGACAACGTTAATCCCCATTTCACCTGGAGCCAGCCCTGGGCCTAGCCCTAATTTCTAACACAAATTACAGGTAAGATAAGCGTTTGGTGGGAGGTAGTATAATGGAGTATTATTTCGGAGTAGACAAGAGATTGACGGTTGTACTACTAAAGTCCTACGACTGTTCAGGAAAACAAAGTTACTGTTACACCCCCGCCCCCCACCCACCAGACTGAAAAGCAGTAAAAAACAGGTATGGTCAGATAAAGTTGAAAAATATATTTATTTAGCCCTAACAAAATAATCTCCCTCACCCACCCTAACCCCAACGATTGTCTCTGAAACGTCCCAAAACGATCCCAACTCCCAAATCCCACCCCCCAAAAGTCTATAAAAAAAGGGCAAGGGACACTCCACTACTGGAGGGTGCTGGTGCTGGTGCATGATGCGGCATGGGCATCATACTCCTTGCGGAGGGTGGCAAGCTCGGAGCGGAGGCCCTTAACCAAGTTCTTATACCTCAGGACCTCCTGCTCCAGGTTGGACATGCGGACTCGTAGGCGGCGTTGGCGTTCCTTGCAGCTCCTGTGGGGGGCAGCTGGTATTTCGGTTGCTTGGCGGTGGCGGTCGGCTTTCTTAGCCCGGCTCGGTCCCGCTGGCTTAGTCACGGAGGAGGATGCAGTGGTCACAGTCGAGGATGTTGCCCCGCTCGACTGCGTGTCCTCCTCCTCCTCCAGGGCCACCAGCCGCCGATACTCGGCGACTGTGGCCTCCAGCCTCCGTTGCCGGGCCAATCTAGCCTGCTCCCTCCTTGTTGTTGATTTGGAAGGAGCAACTATATGAAGAAAGAAAGACATAGTCTGTAACCAATGCTCCTTATTAATAACACAAAGTGATTGAGCCGAAAGTTGGGTCACAGAGTACAAGTAGCAAATTGAAAGCACAGTACATAACTATTGAGGACAGTATCTATGTAACCTCCCACTTCTGCATCCTTGCTCTAACAGTAGTGGTAGTTTAATGAACTAATTCTACGACCACTATGGACTTCCATTACAGTCGACTATGACAGTACACCAGTCTTATTCTTCTTCTTCTCTCTTGTTTAGGGAAATGGGTACGTTATCTTATGCAAGCCGGCAGAATGACATGGACACAGCACAGTGAAGTTGCACCCGAGAAAAAAAGTTGCACACCATGATGATTGAGACAGACTTGCGTTACTGTACCGGTCCAGTACATGCAGGTGGTGAAGCTATTACTTTTCTATTACGGGTGGCACTGAGAATACTCTGTTACAAGGGCTACTGCTTAATTAATTTACCTTTCACCCTACAGTGCAAATGAGTACTAGAAAAGGAAACTGAAGAAGCTAACTAATTTGATTATCTATCACTTCACATGGGACGTATTTAATGACAGATGAGATGACTTTAGGTGCTTTGCTTAATATTGAGTGAACAGTGATACACCCACACATGAATGACGTACTACAAGTAAACTAAAGTTATTAAGAGAGGTACGGAGTGTCCACCGTAATAACCAGATATATGCTGTGAATGCAAACGCAATACAAAGTACTGCTACTATTCATGGTAGTATTGGACACATTTACAATTTCTTTTCCTTGCCTTCCCTGCACTGGGACGGACGTGCGGGTGCGGTGGTACATGCTCTTCAAGGTAACACTTACTTCACCTGGCGACCATCTACTCTCTCTAGATACACATGTGCTATGTAAGAGTCAGAGAATACCATGCTCCAGGCATCCATTCAGTCAAAGTATACGCACACATACAGTTTCTGTTTCACCCACCCAGGCTGCTGTCCTTCCACCCATCCTTGCTTCATCATTGACCCAGCCATGCACCATACCATATTCTTTCCTTCCCAGCCACCTCGGGGGCCAAGCAAACACATATCGTTCTTCTTTGCCAGCCATCATACAAGTTCGCGTCCCACTTACTTACACCCTTCTTTCGCTTTTCGTTCATCCCATCCATCACGTTCGTCTAAGAACTTATTGGGATTCTTCTCACCAAAAACTTCACAGCTAAGTCGAAGTACATTTCGAGGAGGCTACTACCTGGTTGATTTGTAATTGTAATACACCCGTGCAGAAAGCACACTATGCAGTCTTCAATCTCAATAAGTAAGGAATATATAGCTTACCTGTTTCCGCCACCACCGTTTGATCCCCCACAGGAACGGCCACCAGCTCTTCTACCGCCGCCTCCTCCCCAGAGGCCTCCGAGTCCAAGTCCAACACAGCCACCTCCGCGCTGGCCCCGTCACCAGATGTTACACCTACAAAGTACATTTAAGAATGTTAATACACCACTCACTACTATATAATATTTGGTCTAGGAGAAATGTTAAAAAAACAGAATACAATGTAATAATTTGTGACTGTCTACTCCATAGTAAAAATGTCCCATTTTCCAGGGAAGGCTGTTGTCTTGCTGCACTTTTATGCACAACTGATGAATGCTTGCTTTTGATTTTTAACACGCACCACTTTTTCTCCTAACAGACAGAAGCTTGACTCCTGAGTCCTAAGAACACGACCAGGATCAAGTTCAAACTAGGTGAGAGTTCGGCTCGACCACAAGAAATGTGTCCAATTAATCGTCAGCACTAACCACTTTTCCGTTTACAGTTAAATAGTTTTATGACAAAGTAGATTTTAATAAATGTGTTTACTTTTAATAAAGCTTTTACACTTAAATAGACTCTGTGGTTTTTGTTCCTCTAGACTAGAGTGGATGAGCTAAAGGTTTTGGAATTTTTGCAAGCATGAGTGCCTCTGACACTTCTTGACTGTGCTGTGACTCCGTACTACTCTCTTGTCCTGCGTACGATAATCTAGAGATCATTGGGGATCTATAATCGGTGACTTCGGGAGCTGAATGACTCTGCCACACTATCTAGTCAGTAAGGAGACAGTGCATAGAGGTATTGCTGAATATAATGGGAGTCCAATGGAATTGCCAAATGTCCAATCTTAGTTAGCTACACAGACAGACTAATAAGAATAGTCTAGTAATACCACAGGGAGTCATATTCGAGGCAGGATAAGAATTTATATCCAGTCTACAAGAAGATCAAAGACGATTTAGAAAAAATCGAATGAGGAACGCTAGGAAAAAATAGGTACTGTTTATTAAAATGTAAACTTACTGGGGCCAGCAAAGGAGCCCTCGCCTGCCCGATCCTGGCCTGCATCCTCAGCACCCTCCTCCTGTGTCCTCTTGCCCTTGGGGGGAGCTGATGTACAACATGAAAGAAAGAAAAACCAGAAAACATGGATGAGATTTTTCAACCAAATCAAACATTTCAAAAGAACAATAACAACATATTTTGGAAAAATAGCAAATAGATAGACAACTATTCCACGGGATCTATCTCATGTGGTATACTACGTTATTCGTATTGCCTGATTTGCGGAACGTTGACTTAGAAAGTTCCTATGTAACTCAATAAACAGACTACTAAAGAGGTTTGCCTAGGCCTGGCACTGCAGGCAGCAGTGCGCAACACGTGACAGACAAAGTCCATCCTGCTTGCAGATCAGTGAATACTCAAACTATCAATCCACCCGCCACCACCGCCACTATTTCTTCTGATAGCCATGTGACTGTCTAAAGGAAGGACTGGACTTCAGTCTGTTGGGGCTGATTTATAAGTCCCTTGCGGAAGTTGCGGCTGATTTTCCTCCATTGTTGCGTGCCTTTTCTGACGCAGCGGCAGAACAAAAGACTCGCCATGGTGTTGGTGCGGCGTATATATTAAAAAAAAAAACACATATGGGCATATGGGCGATGCATCACGTTGTAAAGCCCTGCGCCATCAGGGGGCGTTCCGGCGCAAGGGAGGGCGTACCTGCGCAGGAACGAATCCTAAAAGTGGCTGAGGGAAATCTACAAGATGTCAATCAGTCACTTTTAGGACAATGATGCATGACTCAAACCCTGCGCGCTTGAAGCCGACGTACGGCTTGATGCAGCATTGGGGAGATAGGGTACCCCAGAGCATTGCTGGAGCTGCGCCATCGTTGGCACGCAACTCCAGCAATGCGCTGCCTTTACGGCACAGATGCGTAAGGCTTCTGTGACGTTTTGGGCCAATGGGTGGTGGTGGCATGGCACACAATTACTGCCGCATCCCTGCTACTTTGCAGGGATGCGCCGGTAATTGAAAATATGACCCTTACTGTCTAGCATTACGCAGTTCTTTTCTTTACAGTACACTCATACATAATTTCTCAGGCCAATGAAATGCTTCTGAACACAACATACAAAACAAAGAAGCATAGTAGCAAGCAAGGCTACTGAGAAGGAGAGCAGTGCACCTGAAATGCATAGAAGATTTTGAAATATAATTTACCTCAATGTAATCGGCAGCATTATTGCTCTTGGTAAAGAACAAAGATTTGCAAATAACAGAGCAGGATAAAACAGAGTAGTAAATGTACTACTACTACTACTCACCAAGCCCGGGGACCTCTACGCCGAGCGCGTCCAGCAAGTCCCGCTCCCGGTCCATGACATCGGTCCAGCGGTGGGTGGCCTGGTTATATGTGCGCCGGACCCCAGAGATCTTGTACATGGCCCGGCACACCTTCTCCCACCGCTTGCGACGCTCCCGGATGCCATAGCCGGTCGCGATCTTGCCGCCTCCCAGGATCGTCTTGGGGAGGCGGCGCTGGACGTGGAAGATCAGTGCCGCCACTTCCTCCGCGCTGAAGATCTCCCTCGGGACCACTTGCTCCCCCCTTAAACGCCCGCACGGGAGCCGGGCACGGGGTGCGGGACCCTTCCCCTTCTCAGGGTGCTTCCCGGCTCCCTTTACCATGGTCTGGGCAGAAATAAACTTAAATGATAAAGAAGAAATAGAATAGTGAAGAAGAAAAGAAAAGAGTTTAAAAAAGTAGTTTAAAAGTAACTAAAAGCTGCAGAAAACACAAAAATATAGAGCTAGAAAAATAGAGGGTTAGATAATAAGTAAAATTAGATCAAAAAAACTTCAAACAAGCAAAGGATGGCAGAGATTGAGAGAGGATAGAGAAAGCATGCCCAGAACCATAGCAATGAATGAGAAACAAGATGGCCGCGCCCGTTCACGACCGCGTGGGTAAGTTCGCGCGAGATTTTCCTTGCGAGTACGCGCGAAATTGTACTAGCGAGCAGCACACTTTGCGAGATTACACATAGCGGGCGGAAACTGAATTACGTCACGCCAACAAGATGGCCGCGCCCGTGTACGACCGATAGGGTAACTTGGCAAACGTATAGCTAGAAGCGCCTCGCGAACACGCGCAAGATCACGCAAACATACACGTCGCAACAAAAACAATTTTGTATTCGCACGTATTCGCGGCTTCCGAAATCGATCTCGCACGGATTCGCGCCCCAAAAAACGCGCGAAATTGCAGAAAAAACGATTTTAGCTAAACTGAAAGCAATGAGCAGGTGCAAAAGTTCAAACTTAACATTAGTAACATTCAAGGTAGTGCTTCCTGATGGGCCCCTCCAGAGTTTGCAACTATTCTATGACCCTGCTATGACCCAAACAGCAGGCTCATAGAATAGCACCATAAAGGTCCTGTGAAAAAAAAATTTCACTGCAACAAAAAGCAAATTACAGATAAGGAAGGAAGCAGGTGCCAGCCAGACTGGAACTTTCAAAATTACTGACACATTAATGAAACACAAATTAATTGATGGCAGTTGAAGAAGGGCAGGTGTGCTTGCTTTTTTCAACCACCATAATCTACAGTGATAAATAAACCTAATAGGTGCCAGTGAGGATGTACTAGAGGGTGGCATGGGTGTCCCAGAGGGTGGCAGTGGTGAAACAGAGGGTGCTGTGAACCTGTGATGATAAACCAGACGTAGACACAACATAGTCGCGGCCGTTGCAAGCCGAAAAGTAAGTTCGCAATTGCGAACTTGTCCCAAAATCGGCGCGAACACGCGCCAACACAAAAAACGGAAAAATCCGCAAATCCGCTAGAGTTCGCGGATCTTCGCGGATTGCGAATCCGTAAATACGCAAGTTCGCGGATTGCCAATCCACAAAATCCGCCCATGCCTGAGCATACCCATCCCACTCGGGGTGACAAATGCAAAAACAACAATTAATGGACAGAATGCAGAGCAATGTCATACATTCACCCCAGTACAGAGATCTGAGCCTAAATCCATCGTTTTTTTGCACTCCACACCACCCCAGGTCAGACATGACAATATGCAAATCAGCCTTGACCCTGTGCCTCATGGGAACAGTCCAGCCCGAACTGCCAAGCCATGTCTTTCCTGGACCGGAATCAAGCATCCAAGGACCGGTTTCTGGCTATCAGCCTTCATCAGCCTGGATAGCTTGACTCCAGTGGTGTGGAGAGCATGGGACTCACGTCTGAGCATACCCATCCCACTCGGGGTGACAAATGCAAAAACAACAATTGATGGACAGAATGCAGAGCAATGTCATACATTCACCCCAGTACAGAGATCTGGGCCTAAATCCATCGTTTTTTTGCACTCCACACCACCCCAGGTCAGACATGGCCATATGCAAATCAGCCTTGACCCTGTGCCTCATGGGAACAGTCCAGCCCGAACTGCCAAGCCATGTATTTCCTGGACCGGAATCAAGCATCCAAGGACCGGTTTCTGGCTATCAGCCTTCATCAGCCTGGAAAGCTTGAATCCAGTGGTGTGGAGAGCATGGGACTCACGTCTGAGCATACCCATCCCACTCGGGGTGACAAATGCAAAAACAACAATTGATGGACAGAATGCAGAGCAATGTCATACATTCACCCCACTACAGAGATCTGGGCTTAAATCCATCGTTTTTTTGCACTCCACACCACCCCAGGTCAGACATGGCCATATGCAAATCAGCCTTGACCCTGTGCCTCATGGGAACAGTCCAGCCCGAACTGCCAAGCCATGTCTTTCCTGGACCGGAATCAAGCATCCAAGGACCGGTTTCTGGATATCAGCCTTCATCAGCCTGGATAGCTTGACTCCAGTGGTGTGGAGAGCATGGGACTCACGTCTGAGCATACCCATCCCACTCGGGGGGACAAATGCAAAAACAACATTTGATGGACAGAATGCAGAGCAATGTCATACATTCACCCCAGTACAGAGATCTGGGCCTAAATCCATCGTTTTTTTGCATTCCACACCACCCCAGGTCAGACATGGCCATATGCAAGTCAGCCTTGACCCTGTGCCTCATGGGAACAGTCCAGCCCGAACTGCCAAGCCATGTCTTTCCTGGACCGGAATCAAGCATCCAAGGACCGGTTTCTGGCTATCAGCCTTCATCAGCCTGGATAGCTTGACTCCAGTGGTGTGGAGAGCATGGGACTCACGTCTGAGCATACCCATCCCACTCGGGGTGACAAATGCAAAAACAACAATTGATGGACAGAATGCAGAGCAATGTCATACATTCACCCCAGTACAGAGATCTGGGCCTAAATCCATCTTTTTTTGCACTCCACACCACCCCAGGTCAGACATGGCCATATGCAAATCAGCCTTGACCCTGTGCCTCATGGGAACAGTCCAGCCCAAACTGCCAAGCCATGTCTTTCCTGGACCGGAATCAAGCCTCCAAGCGCCGGTTTCTGGCTATCAGCCTTCATCAGCCTGGATAGCTTGACTCCAGTGGTGTGGAGAGCATGGGACTCACGTCTGAGCATACCCATCCCACTCGGGGTGACAAATGCAAAAACAACAATTGATGGACAGAATGCAGAGCAATGTCATACATTCACCTCACCCCAGTACAGAGATCTGGGCCTAAATCCATCTTTTTTTGCACTCCACACCACCCCAGGTCAGACATGGCCATATGCAAATCAGCCTTGACCCTGTGCCTCATGGGAACAGTCCAGCCCAAACTGCCAAGCCATGTCTTTCCTGGACCGGAATCAAGCCTCCAAGCGCCGGTTTCTGACTATCAGCCTTCATCAGCCTGTATAGCTTGACTCCAGTGGTGTGGAGAGCATGGGACTCACGTCTGAGCATACCCATCCCACTCGGGGTGACAAATGCAAAAACAACAATTGATGGACAGAATGCAGAGCAATGTCATACATTCGCCCCAGTACAGAGATCTGGGCCTAAATCTGTCGTTTTTTTGCACTCCACACCACCCCAGGTCAGACATGGCCATATGCAAATCAGCCTTGACCCTGTGCCTCATGGGAACAGTCCAGCCCGAACTGCCAAGCCATGTCTTTCCTGGACCGGAATCAAGCATCCAAGGACCGGTTTCTGGCTATCAGCCTTCATCAGCCTGGATAGCTTGACTCCAGTGGTGTGGAGAGCATGGGACTCACGTCTGAGCATACCCATCCCACTCGGGGTGACAAATGCAAAAACAACAATTGATGGACAGAATGCAGAGCAATGTCATACATTCACCCCAGTACAGAGATCTGGGCCTAAATCCATCGTTTTTTTGCACTCCACACCACACTAGGTCAGACATGGCCATATGCAAATCAGCCTTTACGCTGTGCCTCATGGGAACAGTCCAGCCCGAACTGCCAAGCCATGTCTTTCCTGGACCGGAATCAAGCATCCAAGGACCGGTTTCTGGCTATCAGTCTTCATCAGCCTGGATAGCTTGACTCCAGTGGTGTGGAGAGCATGGGACTCACGTCTGATCATACCCATCCCACTCGGGGTGAAAAATGCAAAAACAATTGATGGACAGAATGCAGAGCAATGTCATACATTCACCCCAGTACAGAGATCTGGGCCTAAATCCATTGTAGTTTTTGCAATCCACACCACCCCAGGTCAGACATGGCCATATGCAAATCAGCCTTGACCCTGTGCCTCATGGGAACAGTCCAGCCCGAACTGCCAAGCCATGTATTTCCTGGACCGGAATCAAGCATCCAAGGACCGGTTTCTGGCTATCAGCCTTCATCAGCCTGGAAAGCTTGAATCCAGTGGTGTGGAGAGCATGGGACTCACGTCTGAGCATACCCATCCCACTCGGGGTGACAAATGCAAAAACAACAATTGATGGACAGAATGCAGAGCAATGTCATACATTCACCCCAGTACAGAGATCTTGGCCTAAATCCATCGTTTTTTGTACTCCACACCACCCCATGTCAGACATGGCCATATGCAAATCAGCCTTGACCCTGTGCCTCATGGGAACAGTCGAGCCCGAACTGCCAAGCCATGTCTTTCCTGGACCGGAATCAAGCATCCAAGGACCGGTTTCTGGCTATCAGCCTTCATCAGCTTGGATAGCTTGACTCCAGTGGTGTGGAGAGCATGGGACTCACGTCTGAGCCTACCCATCCCACTCGGGGTGACAAATGCAAAAACAACAATTGATGGACAGAATGCAGAGCAATGTCATACATTCACCCCACTACAGAGATCTGGGCTTAAATCCATCGTTTTTTTGCACTCCACACCACCCCAGGTCAGACATGGCCATATGCAAATCAGCCTTGACCCTGTGCCTCATGGGAACAGTCCAGCCCGAACTGCCAAGCCATGTCTTTCCTGGACCGGAATCAAGCATCCAAGGACCGGTTTCTGGCTATCAGCCTTCATCAGCCTGGATAGCTTGACTCCAGTGGTGTGGAGAGCATGGGACTCACGTCTGAGCATACCCATCCCACTCGGGGTGACAAATGCAAAAACAACAATTGATGGACAGAATGCAGAGCAATGTCATACATTCACCCCAGTACAGAGATCTGGGCCTAAATCCATCATTTTTTTGCACTCCACACCACCCCAGGTCAGACATGGCCATATGCAAATCAGCCTTGACCCTGTGCCTCATGGGAACAGTCCAGCCCGAACTGCCAAGCCATGTATTTCCTGGACCGGAATCAAGCATCCAAGGACCGGTTTCTGGCTATCAGCCTTCATCAGCCTGGAAAGCTTGAATCCAGTGGTGTGGAGAGCATGGGACTCACGTCTGAGCATACCCATCCCACTCGGGGTGACAAATGCAAAAACAACAATTGATGGACAGAATGCAGAGCAATGTCATACATTCACCCCAGTACAGAGATCTTGGCCTAAATCCATCGTTTTTTTGCACTCCACACCACCCCATGTCAGACATGGCCATATGCAAATCAGCCATGACCCTGTGCCTCATGGGAACAGTCCAGCCCGAACTGCCAAGCCATGTCTTTCCTGGACCGGAATCAAGCATCCAAGGACCGGTTTCTGGCTATCAGCCTTCATCAGCTTGGATAGCTTGACTCCAGTGGTGTGGAGAGCATGGGACTCACGTCTGAGCATACCCATCCCACTCGGGGTGACAAATGCAAAAACAACAATTGATGGACAGAATGCAGAGCAATGTCATACATTCACCCCACTACAGAGATCTGGGCTTAAATCCATCGTTTTTTTGCACTCCACACCACCCCAGGTCAGACATGGCCATATGCAAATCAGCCTTGACCCTGTGCCTCATGGGAACAGTCCAGCCCGAACTGCCAAGCCATGTCTTTCCTGGACCGGAATCAAGCATCCAAGGACCGGTTTCTGGATATCAGCCTTCATCAGCCTGGATAGCTTGACTCCAGTGGTGTGGAGAGCATGGGACTCACGTCTGAGCATACCCATCCCACTCGGGGGGACAAATGCAAAAACAACATTTGATGGACAGAATGCAGAGCAATGTCATACATTCACCCCAGTACAGAGACCCGGGCCTAAATCCATCGTTTTTTGGCATTCCACACCACCCCAGGTCAGACATGGCCATATGCAAGTCAGCCTTGACCCTGTGCCTCATGGGAACAGTCCAGCCCGAACTGCCAAGCCATGTCTTTCCTGGACCGGAATCAAGCATCCAAGGACCGGTTTCTGGCTATCAGCCTTCATCAGCCTGGATAGCTTGACTCCAGTGGTGTGGAGAGCATGGGACTCACGTCTGAGCATACCCATCCCACTCGGGGTGACAAATGCAAAAACAACAATTGATGGACAGAATGCAGAGCAATGTCATACATTCACCCCAGTACAGAGATCTTGGCCTAAATCCATCGTTTTTTTGCACTCCACACCACCCCATGTCAGACATGGCCATATGCATATCAGCCATGACCCTGTGCCTCATGGGAACAGTCCAGCCCGAACTGCCAAGCCATGTCTTTCCTGGACCGGAATCAAGCATCCAAGGACCGGTTTCTGGCTATCAGCCTTCATCAGCTTGGATAGCTTGACTCCAGTGGTGTGGAGAGCATGGGACTCACGTCTGAGCATACCCATCCCACTCGGGGTGACAAATGCAAAAACAACAATTGATGGACAGAATGCAGAGCAATGTCATACATTCACCCCACTACAGAGATCTGGGCTTAAATCCATCGTTTTTTTGCACTCCACACCACCCCAGGTCAGACATGGCCATATGCAAATCAGCCTTGACCCTGTGCCTCATGGGAACAGTCCAGCCCGAACTGCCAAGCCATGTCTTTCCTGGACCGGAATCAAGCATCCAAGGACCGGTTTCTGGATATCAGCCTTCATCAGCCTGGATAGCTTGACTCCAGTGGTGTGGAGAGCATGGGACTCACGTCTGAGCATACCCATCCCACTCGGGGGGACAAATGCAAAAACAACATTTGATGGACAGAATGCAGAGCAATGTCATACATTCACCCCAGTACAGAGATCTGGGCCTAAATCCATCGTTTTTTTGCATTCCACACCACCCCAGGTCAGACATGGCCATATGCAAGTCAGCCTTGACCCTGTGCCTCATGGGAACAGTCCAGCCCGAACTGCCAAGCCATGTCTTTCCTGGACCGGAATCAAGCATCCAAGGACCGGTTTCTGGCTATCAGCCTTCATCAGCCTGGATAGCTTGACTCCAGTGGTGTGGAGAGCATGGGACTCACGTCTGAGCATACCCATCCCACTCGGGGTGACAAATGCAAAAACAACAATTGATGGACAGAATGCAGAGCAATGTCATACATTCACCCCAGTACAGAGATCTGGGCCTAAATCCATCTTTTTTTGCACTCCACACCACCCCAGGTCAGACATGGCCATATGCAAATCAGCCTTGACCCTGTGCCTCATGGGAACAGTCCAGCCCAAACTGCCAAGCCATGTCTTTCCTGGACCGGAATCAAGCCTCCAAGCGCCGGTTTCTGGCTATCAGCCTTCATCAGCCTGGATAGCTTGACTCCAGTGGTGTGGAGAGCATGGGACTCACGTCTGAGCATACCCATCCCACTCGGGGTGACAAACGCAAAAACAACAATTGATGGACAGAATGCAGAGCAATGTCATACATTCACCCCAGTACAGAGATCTGGGCCTAAATCTATCGTTTTTTTGCACTCCACACCACCCCAGGTCAGACATGGCCATATGCAAATCAGCCTTGACCCTGTGCCTCATGGGAACAGTCCAGCCCGAACTGCCAAGCCATGTCTTTCCTGGACCGGAATCAAGCATCCAAGGACCGGTTTCTGGCTATCAGCCTGGATAGCTTGACTCCAGTGGTGTGGAGAGCATGGGACTCACGTCTGAGCATACCCATCCCACTCGGGGTGACAAATGCAAAAACAAAAATTGATGGACAGAATGCAGAGCAATGTCATACATTCACCCCAGTACAGAGATCTGGGCCTAAATCTGTCGTTTTTTTGCACTCCACACCACCCCAGGTCAGACATGGCCATATGCAAATCAGCCTTGACCCTGTGCCTCATGGGAACAGTCCAGCCCGAACTGCCAAGCCATGTCATTCCTGGACCGGAATCAAGCATCCAAGGACCGGTTTCTGGCTATCAGCCTTCATCAGCGTGGATAGCTTGACTCCAGTGGTGTGGAGAGCATGGGACTCACGTCTGAGCATACCCATCCCACTCGGGGTGACAAATGCAAAAACAAAAATTGATGGACAGAATGCAGAGCAATGTCATACATTCACCCCAGTACAGGGATCTGGGCCTAAATCCATCTTTTTTTGCACTCCACACCACCCCAGGTCAGACATGGCCATATGCAAATCAGCCTTGACCCTGTGCCTCATGAGAACAGTGCAGCCCGAACTGCCAAGCCATGTCTTTCCTGGACCGGAATCAAGCATCCAAGCGCCGGTTTCTGGCTATCAGCCTTCATCAGCCTGGATAGCTTGACTCCAGTGGTGTGGAGAGCATGGGACTCACGTCTGAGCATACCCATCCCACTCGGGGTGACAAATGCAAAAACAACAATTGATGGACAGAATGCAGAGCAATGTCATACATTCACCCCAGTACAGAGATCTGGGCCTAAATCCATCGTTTTTTTGCACTCCACACCACCCCAGGTCAGACATGGCCATATGCAAATCAGCCTTGACCCTGTGCCTCATGGGAAGAGTCCAGCCCGAACTGCCAAGCCATGTCTTTCCTGGACCGGAATCAAGCATCCAAGGACCGGTTTCTGGCTATCAGCCTGGATAGCTTGACTCCAGTGGTGTGGAGAGCATGGGACTCACGTCTGAGCATACCCATCCCACTCGGGGTGACAAATGCAAAAACAAAAATTGATGGACAGAATGCAGAGCAATGTCATACATTCACCCCAGTACAGAGATCTGGGCCTAAATCTGTCGTTTTTTTGCACTCCACACCACCCCAGGTCAGACATGGCCATATGCAAATCAGCCTTGACCCTGTGCCTCATGGGAACAGTCCAGCCCGAACTGCCAAGCCATGTCTTTCCTGGACCGGAATCAAGCATCCAAGGACCGGTTTCTGGCTATCAGCCTTCATCAGCCTGGATAGCTTGACTCCAGTGGTGTGGAGAGCATGGGACTCACGTCTGAGCATACCCATCCCAATCGGGGTGACAAATGCAAAAACAACAATTGATGGACAGAATGCAGAGCAATGTCATACATTCACCCCAGTACAGAGATCTGGGCCTAAATCCATCGTTTTTTTGCACTCCACACCACCCCAGGTCAGACATGGCCATATGCAAATCAGCCTTGACCCTGTGCCTCATGGGAACAGTCCAGCCCGAACTGCCAAGCCATGTCTTTCCTGGACCGGAATCAAGCATCCAAGGACCGGTTTCTGGCTATCAGCCTTCATCAGCCTGGATAGCTTGACTCCAGTGGTGTGGAGAGTATGGGACTCACGTCTGAGCATACCCATCCCACTCGGGGTGACAAATGCAAAAACAACAATTGATGGACAGAATGCAGAGCAATGTCATACATTCACCCCAGTACAGAGATCTGGGCCTAAATCCATCGTTTTTTTGCACTCCACACCACCCCAGGTCAGACATGGCCATATGCAAATCAGCCTTGACCCTGTGCCTCATGGGAACAGTCCAGCCTGTAATGCCAAGCCATGTCTTTCCTGGACCGGAATCAAGCATCCAAGGACCGGTTTCTGGCTATCAGCCTTCATCAGCCTGGATAGCTTGACTCCAGTGGTGTGGAGAGCATGGGACTCACGTCTGAGCATACCCATCCCACTCGGGGTGACAAATGCAAAAACAACAATTGATGGACAGAATGCAGAGCAATGTCATACATTCACCCCAGTACAGAGATCTGGGCCTAAATCCATCTTTTTTTGCACTCCACACCACCCCAGGTCAGACATGGCCATATGCAAATCAGCCTTGACCCTGTGCCTCATGAGAACAGTGCAGCCCGAACTGCCAAGCCATGTCTTTCCTGGACCGGAATCAAGCATCCAAGCGCCGGTTTCTGGCTATCAGCCTTCATCAGCCTGGATAGCTTGACTCCAGTGGTGTGGAGAGCATGGGACTCACGTCTGAGCATACCCATCCCACTCGGGGTGACAAATGCAAAAACAACAATTGATGGACAGAATGCAGAGCAATGTCATACATTCACCCCAGTACAGAGATCTGGGCCTAAATCCATCGTTTTTTTGCACTCCACACCACCCCAGGTCAGACATGGCCATATGCAAATCAGCCTTGACCCTGTGCCTCATGGGAAGAGTCCAGCCCGAACTGCCAAGCCATGTCTTTCCTGGACCGGAATCAAGCATCCAAGGACCGGTTTCTGGCTATCAGCCTGGATAGCTTGACTCCAGTGGTGTGGAGAGCATGGGACTCACGTCTGAGCATGCCCATCCCACTCGGGGTGACAAATGCAAAAACAAAAATTGATGGACAGAATGCAGAGCAATGTCATACATTCACCCCAGTACAGAGATCTGGGCCTAAATCTGTCGTTTTTTTGCACTCCACACCACCCCAGGTCAGACATGGCCATATGCAAATCAGCCTTGACCCTGTGCCTCATGGGAACAGTCCAGCCCGAACTGCCAAGCCATGTCTTTCCTGGACCGGAATCAAGCATCCAAGGACCGGTTTCTGGCTATCAGCCTTCATCAGCCTGGATAGCTTGACTCCAGTGGTGTGGAGAGCATGGGACTCACGTCTGAGCATACCCATCCCAATCGGGGTGACAAATGCAAAAACAACAATTGATGGACAGAATGCAGAGCAATGTCATACATTCACCCCAGTACAGAGATCTGGGCCTAAATCCATCGTTTTTTTGCACTCCACACCACCCCAGGTCAGACATGGCCATATGCAAATCAGCCTTGACCCTGTGCCTCATGGGAACAGTCCAGCCCGAACTGCCAAGCCATGTCTTTCCTGGACCGGAATCAAGCATCCAAGGACCGGTTTCTGGCTATCAGCCTTCATCAGCCTGGATAGCTTGACTCCAGTGGTGTGGAGAGTATGGGACTCACGTCTGAGCATACCCATCCCACTCGGGGTGACAAATGCAAAAACAACAATTGATGGACAGAATGCAGAGCAATGTCATACATTCACCCCAGTACAGAGATCTGGGCCTAAATCCATCGTTTTTTTGCACTCCACACCACCCCAGGTCAGACATGGCCATATGCAAATCAGCCTTGACCCTGTGCCTCATGGGAACAGTCCAGCCTGTAATGCCAAGCCATGTCTTTCCTGGACCGGAATCAAGCATCCAAGGACCGGTTTCTGGCTATCAGCCTTCATCAGCCTGGATAGCTTGACTCCAGTGGTGTGGAGAGCATGGGACTCACGTCTGAGCATACCCATCCCACTCGGGGTGACAAATGCAAAAACAACAATTGATGGACAGAATGCAGAGCAATGTCATACATTCACCCCAGTACAGAGATCTGGGCCTAAATCCATCGTTCTTTTGCACTCCACACCACACCAGGTCAGACATGGCCATATGCAAATCAGCCTTTACGCTGTGCCTCATGGGAACAGTCCAGCCCGAACTGCCAAGCCATGTCTTTCCTGGACCGGAATCAAGCATCCAAGGACCGGTTTCTGGCTATCAGCCTTCATCAGCCTGGATAGCTTGACTCCAGTGGTGTGGAGAGCATGGGACTCACGTCTGAGCATACCCATCCCACTCGGGGTGAAAAATGCAAAAACAATTGATGGACAGAATAAAGAGCAATGTCATACATTCACCCCAGTACAGAGATCTGGGCCTAAATCCATTGTAGTTTTTGCAATCCACACCACCCCAGGTCAGACATGGCCATATGCAAATCAGCCTTGACCCTGTGCCTCATGGGAACAGTCCAGCCCGAACTGCCAAGCCATGTATTTCCTGGACCAGAATCAAGCATCCAAGGACCGGTTTCTGGCTATCAGCCTTCATCAGCCTGGAAAGCTTGAATCCAGTGGTGTGGAGAGCATGGGACTCACGTCTGAGCATACCCATCCCACTCGGGGTGACAAATGCAAAAACAACAATTGATGGACAGAATGCAGAGCAATGTCATACATTCACCCCAGTACAGAGATCTTGGCCTAAATCCATCGTTTTTTTGTACTCCACACCACCCCATGTCAGACATGGCCATATGCAAATCAGCCTTGACCCTGTGCCTCATGGGAACAGTCCAGCCCGAACTGCCAAGCCATGTCTTTCCTGGACCGGAATCAAGCATCCAAGGACCGGTTTCTGGCTATCAGCCTTCATCAGCTTGGATAGCTTGACTCCAGTGGTGTGGAGAGCATGGGACTCACGTCTGAGCATACCCATCCCACTCGGGGTGACAAAGGCAAAAACAACAATTGATGGACAGAATGCAGAGCAATGTCATACATTCACCCCAGTACAGAGATCTGGGCCTAAATCCATCGTTTTTTTGCACTCCACACCACCCCTGGTCAGACATGGCCATATGCAAATCAGCCTTGACCCTGTGCCTCATGGGAACAGTCCAGCCCGAACTGCAAAGGCATGTCTTTCCTGGACCGGAATCAAGCATCCAAGGACCAGTTTCTGGCTATCAGCCTTCATCAGCCTGGATAGCTTGACTCCAGTGGTGTGGAGAGCATGGGACTCACGTCTGAGCATACCCATCCCACTCGGGGTGACAAATGCAAAAACAACAATTGATGGACAGAATGCAGAGCAATGTCATACATTCACCCCAGTACAGAGATCTGGGCCTAAATCCATCGTTTTTTTGCACTCCACACCACCCCAGGTCAGACATGACAATATGCAAATCAGCCTTGACCCTGTGCCTCATGGGAACAGTCCAGCCCGAACTGCCAAGCCATGTCTTTCCTGGACCGGAATCAAGCATCCAAGGACCGGTTTCTGGCTATCAGCCTTCATCAGCCTGGATAGCTTGACTCCAGTGGTGTGGAGAGCATGGGACTCACGTCTGAGCATACCCATCCCACTCGGGGTGACAAATGCAAAAACAACAATTGATGGACAGAATGCAGAGCAATGTCATACATTCACCCCAGTACAGAGATCTGGGCCTAAATCCATCGTTTTTTTGCACTCCACACCACCCCAGGTCAGACATGGCCATATGCAAATCAGCCTTGACCCTGTGCCTCATGGGAACAGTCCAGCCCGAACTGCCAAGCCATGTATTTCCTGGACCGGAATCAAGCATCCAAGGACCGGTTTCTGGCTATCAGCCTTCATCAGCCTGGAAAGCTTGAATCCAGTGGTGTGGAGAGCATGGGACTCACGTCTGAGCATACCCATCCCACTCGGGGTGACAAATGCAAAAACAACAATTGATGGACAGAATGCAGAGCAATGTCATACATTCACCCCAGTACAGAGATCTTGGCCTAAATCCATCGTTTTTTTGCACTCCACACCACCCCATGTCAGACATGGCCATATGCAAATCAGCCTTGACCCTGTGCCTCATGGGAAGAGTCCAGCCCGAACTGCCAAGCCATGTCTTTCCTGGACCGGAATCAAGCATCCAAGGACCGGTTTCTGGCTATCAGCCTGGATAGCTTGACTCCAGTGGTGTGGAGAGCATGGGACTCACGTCTGAGCATACCCATCCCACTCGGGGTGACAAATGCAAAAACAAAAATTGATGGACAGAATGCAGAGCAATGTCATACATTCACCCCAGTACAGAGATCTGGGCCTAAATCTGTCGTTTTTTTGCACTCCACACCACCCCAGGTCAGACATGGCCATATGCAAATCAGCCTTGACCCTGTGCCTCATGGGAACAGTCCAGCCCGAACTGCCAAGCCATGTCTTTCCTGGACCGGAATCAAGCATCCAAGGACCGGTTTCTGGCTATCAGCCTTCATCAGCCTGGATAGCTTGACTCCAGTGGTGTGGAGAGCATGGGACTCACGTCTGAGCATACCCATCCCAATCGGGGTGACAAATGCAAAAACAACAATTGATGGACAGAATGCAGAGCAATGTCATACATTCACCCCAGTACAGAGATCTGGGCCTAAATCCATCGTTTTTTTGCACTCCACACCACCCCAGGTCAGACATGGCCATATGCAAATCAGCCTTGACCCTGTGCCTCATGGGAACAGTCCAGCCCGAACTGCCAAGCCATGTCTTTCCTGGACCGGAATCAAGCATCCAAGGACCGGTTTCTGGCTATCAGCCTTCATCAGCCTGGATAGCTTGACTCCAGTGGTGTGGAGAGTATGGGACTCACGTCTGAGCATACCCATCCCACTCGGGGTGACAAATGCAAAAACAACAATTGATGGACAGAATGCAGAGCAATGTCATACATTCACCCCAGTACAGAGATCTGGGCCTAAATCCATCGTTTTTTTGCACTCCACACCACCCCAGGTCAGACATGGCCATATGCAAATCAGCCTTGACCCTGTGCCTCATGGGAACAGTCCAGCCTGTAATGCCAAGCCATGTCTTTCCTGGACCGGAATCAAGCATCCAAGGACCGGTTTCTGGCTATCAGCCTTCATCAGCCTGGATAGCTTGACTCCAGTGGTGTGGAGAGCATGGGACTCACGTCTGAGCATACCCATCCCACTCGGGGTGACAAATGCAAAAACAACAATTGATGGACAGAATGCAGAGCAATGTCATACATTCACCCCAGTACAGAGATCTGGGCCTAAATCCATCTTTTTTTGCACTCCACACCACCCCAGGTCAGACATGGCCATATGCAAATCAGCCTTGACCCTGTGCCTCATGAGAACAGTGCAGCCCGAACTGCCAAGCCATGTCTTTCCTGGACCGGAATCAAGCATCCAAGCGCCGGTTTCTGGCTATCAGCCTTCATCAGCCTGGATAGCTTGACTCCAGTGGTGTGGAGAGCATGGGACTCACGTCTGAGCATACCCATCCCACTCGGGGTGACAAATGCAAAAACAACAATTGATGGACAGAATGCAGAGCAATGTCATACATTCACCCCAGTACAGAGATCTGGGCCTAAATCCATCGTTTTTTTGCACTCCACACCACCCCAGGTCAGACATGGCCATATGCAAATCAGCCTTGACCCTGTGCCTCATGGGAAGAGTCCAGCCCGAACTGCCAAGCCATGTCTTTCCTGGACCGGAATCAAGCATCCAAGGACCGGTTTCTGGCTATCAGCCTGGATAGCTTGACTCCAGTGGTGTGGAGAGCATGGGACTCACGTCTGAGCATGCCCATCCCACTCGGGGTGACAAATGCAAAAACAAAAATTGATGGACAGAATGCAGAGCAATGTCATACATTCACCCCAGTACAGAGATCTGGGCCTAAATCTGTCGTTTTTTTGCACTCCACACCACCCCAGGTCAGACATGGCCATATGCAAATCAGCCTTGACCCTGTGCCTCATGGGAACAGTCCAGCCCGAACTGCCAAGCCATGTCTTTCCTGGACCGGAATCAAGCATCCAAGGACCGGTTTCTGGCTATCAGCCTTCATCAGCCTGGATAGCTTGACTCCAGTGGTGTGGAGAGCATGGGACTCACGTCTGAGCATACCCATCCCAATCGGGGTGACAAACGCAAAAACAACAATTGATGGACAGAATGCAGAGCAATGTCATACATTCACCCCAGTACAGAGATCTGGGCCTAAATCCATCGTTTTTTTGCACTCCACACCACCCCAGGTCAGACATGGCCATATGCAAATCAGCCTTGACCCTGTGCCTCATGGGAACAGTCCAGCCCGAACTGCCAAGCCATGTCTTTCCTGGACCGGAATCAAGCATCCAAGGACCGGTTTCTGGCTATCAGCCTTCATCAGCCTGGATAGCTTGACTCCAGTGGTGTGGAGAGTATGGGACTCACGTCTGAGCATACCCATCCCACTCGGGGTGACAAATGCAAAAACAACAATTGATGGACAGAATGCAGAGCAATGTCATACATTCACCCCAGTACAGAGATCTGGGCCTAAATCCATCGTTTTTTTGCACTCCGCACCACCCCAGGTCAGACATGGCCATATGCAAATCAGCCTTGACCCTGTGCCTCATGGGAACAGTCCAGCCTGTAATGCCAAGCCATGTCTTTCCTGGACCGGAATCAAGCATCCAAGGACCGGTTTCTGGCTATCAGCCTTCATCAGCCTGGATAGCTTGACTCCAGTGGTGTGGAGAGCATGGGACTCACGTCTGAGCATACCCATCCCACTCGGGGTGACAAATGCAAAAACAACAATTGATGGACAGAATGCAGAGCAATGTCATACATTCACCCCAGTACAGAGATCTGGGCCTAAATCCATCGTTCTTTTGCACTCCACACCACACCAGGTCAGACATGGCCATATGCAAATCAGCCTTTACGCTGTGCCTCATGGGAACAGTCCAGCCCGAACTGCCAAGCCATGTCTTTCCTGGACCGGAATCAAGCATCCAAGGACCGGTTTCTGGCTATCAGCCTTCATCAGCCTGGATAGCTTGACTCCAGTGGTGTGGAGAGCATGGGACTCACGTCTGAGCATACCCATCCCACTCGGGGTGAAAAATGCAAAAACAATTGATGGACAGAATAAAGAGCAATGTCATACATTCACCCCAGTACAGAGATCTGGGCCTAAATCCATTGTAGTTTTTGCAATCCACACCACCCCAGGTCAGACATGGCCATATGCAAATCAGCCTTGACCCTGTGCCTCATGGGAACAGTCCAGCCCGAACTGCCAAGCCATGTATTTCCTGGACCAGAATCAAGCATCCAAGGACCGGTTTCTGGCTATCAGCCTTCATCAGCCTGGAAAGCTTGAATCCAGTGGTGTGGAGAGCATGGGACTCACGTCTGAGCATACCCATCCCACTCGGGGTGACAAATGCAAAAACAACAATTGATGGACAGAATGCAGAGCAATGTCATACATTCACCCCAGTACAGAGATCTTGGCCTAAATCCATCGTTTTTTTGTACTCCACACCACCCCATGTCAGACATGGCCATATGCAAATCAGCCTTGACCCTGTGCCTCATGGGAACAGTTCAGCCCGAACTGCCAAGCCATGTCTTTCCTGGACCGGAATCAAGCATCCAAGGACCGGTTTCTGGCTATCAGCCTTCATCAGCTTGGATAGCTTGACTCCAGTGGTGTGGAGAGCATGGGACTCACGTCTGAGCATACCCATCCCACTCGGGGTGACAAAGGCAAAAACAACAATTGATGGACAGAATGCAGAGCAATGTCATACATTCACCCCAGTACAGAGATCTGGGCCTAAATCCATCGTTTTTTTGCACTCCACACCACCCCTGGTCAGACATGGCCATATGCAAATCAGCCTTGACCCTGTGCCTCATGGGAACAGTCCAGCCCGAACTGCAAAGGCATGTCTTTCCTGGACCGGAATCAAGCATCCAAGGACCAGTTTCTGGCTATCAGCCTTCATCAGCCTGGATAGCTTGACTCCAGTGGTGTGGAGAGCATGGGACTCACGTCTGAGCATACCCATCCCACTCGGGGTGACAAATGCAAAAACAACAATTGATGGACAGAATGCAGAGCAATGTCATACATTCACCCCAGTACAGAGATCTGGGCCTAAATCCATCGTTTTTTTGCACTCCACACCACCCCAGGTCAGACATGACAATATGCAAATCAGCCTTGACCCTGTGCCTCATGGGAACAGTCCAGCCCGAACTGCCAAGCCATGTCTTTCCTGGACCGGAATCAAGCATCCAAGGACCGGTTTCTGGCTATCAGCCTTCATCAGCCTGGATAGCTTGACTCCAGTGGTGTGGAGAGCATGGGACTCACGTCTGAGCATACCCATCCCACTCGGGGTGACAAATGCAAAAACAACAATTGATGGACAGAATGCAGAGCAATGTCATACATTCACCCCAGTACAGAGATCTGGGCCTAAATCCATCGTTTTTTTGCACTCCACACCACCCCAGGTCAGACATGGCCATATGCAAATCAGCCTTGACCCTGTGCCTCATGGGAACAGTCCAGCCCGAACTGCCAAGCCATGTATTTCCTGGACCGGAATCAAGCATCCAAGGACCGGTTTCTGGCTATCAGCCTTCATCAGCCTGGAAAGCTTGAATCCAGTGGTGTGGAGAGCATGGGACTCACGTCTGAGCATACCCATCCCACGCGGGGTGACAAATGCAAAAACAACAATTGATGGACAGAATGCAGAGCAATGTCATACATTCACCCCAGTACAGAGATCTTGGCCTAAATCCATCGTTTTTTTGCACTCCACACCACCCCAGGTCAGACATGGCCATATGCAAATCAGCCTTGACCCTGTGCCTCATGGGAACAGTCCAGCCCGAACTGCCAAGCCATGTCTTTCCTGGACCGGAATCAAGCATCCAAGGACCGGTTTCTGGCTATCAGCCTTCATCAGCTTGGATAGCTTGACTCCAGTGGTGTGGAGAGCATGGGACTCACGTCTGAGCATACCCATCCCACTCGGGGTGACAAATGCAAAAACAACAATTGATGGACAGAATGCAGAGCAATGTCATACATTCACCCCACTACAGAGATCTGGGCTTAAATCCATTGTTTTTTTGCACTCCACACCACCCCAGGTCAGACATGGCCATATGCAAATCAGCCTTGACCCTGTGCCTCATGGGAACAGTCCAGCCCGAACTGCCAAGGCATGTCTTTCCTGGACCGGAATCAAGCATCCAAGGACCAGTTTCTGGCTATCAGCCTTCATCAGCCTGGATAGCTTGACTCCAGTGGTGTGGAGAGCATGGGACTCACGTCTGAGCATACCCATCCCACTCGGGGTGACAAATGCAAAAACAACAATTGATGGACAGAATGCAGAGCAATGTCATACATTCACCCCAGTACAGAGATCCGGGCCTAAATCCATCGTTTTTTTGCACTCCACACCACCCCAGGTCAGACATGACAATATGCAAATCAGCCTTGACCCTGTGCCTCATGGGAACAGTCCAGCCCGAACTGCCAAGCCATGTCTTTCCTGGACCGGAATCAAGCATCCAAGGACCGGTTTCTGGCTATCAGCCTTCATCAGCCTGGATAGCTTGACTCCAGTGGTGTGGAGAGCATGGGACTCACGTCTGAGCATACCCATCCCACTCGGGGTGACAAATGCAAAAACAACAATTGATGGACAGAATGCAGAGCAATGTCATACATTCACCCCAGTACAGAGATCTGGGCCTAAATCCATCGTTTTTTTGCACTCCACACCACCCCAGGTCAGACATGGCCATATGCAAATCAGCCTTGACCCTGTGCCTCATGGGAACAGTCCAGCCCGAACTGCCAAGCCATGTATTTCCTGGACCGGAATCAAGCATCCAAGGACCGGTTTCTGGCTATCAGCCTTCATCAGCCTGGAAAGCTTGAATCCAGTGGTGTGGAGAGCATGGGACTCACGTCTGAGCATACCCATCCCACTCGGGGTGACAAATGCAAAAACAACAATTGATGGACAGAATGCAGAGCAATGTCATACATTCACCCCAGTACAGAGATCTTGGCCTAAATCCATCGTTTTTTTGCACTCCACACCACCCCATGTCAGACATGGCCATATGCAAATCAGCCTTGACCCTGTGCCTCATGGGAACAGTCCAGCCCGAACTGCCAAGCCATGTCTTTCCTGGACCGGAATCAAGCATCCAAGGACCGGTTTCTGGCTATCAGCCTTCATCAGCTTGGATAGCTTGACTCCAGTGGTGTGGAGAGCATGGGACTCACGTCTGAGCATACCCATCCCACTCGGGGTGACAAATGCAAAAACAACAATTGATGGACAGAATGCAGAGCAATGTCATACATTCACCCCACTACAGAGATCTGGGCTTAAATCCATCGTTTTTTTGCACTCCACACCACCCCAGGTCAGACATGGCCATATGCAAATCAGCCTTGACCCTGTGCCTCATGGGAACAGTCCAGCCCGAACTGCCAAGGCATGTCTTTCCTGGACCGGAATCAAGCATCCAAGGACCAGTTTCTGGCTATCAGCCTTCATCAGCCTGGATAGCTTGACTCCAGTGGGGTGGAGAGCATGGGACTCACGTCTGAGCATACCCATCCCACTCGGGGTGACAAATGCAAAAACAACAATTGATGGACAGAATGCAGAGCAATGTCATACATTCACCCCAGTACAGAGATCTGGGCCTAAATCCATCGTTTTTTTGCACTCCACACCACCCCAGGTCAGACATGACAATATGCAAATCAGCCTTGACCCTGTGCCTCATGGGAACAGTCCAGCCGAACTGCCAAGCCATGTCTTTCCAGGACCGGAATCAAGCATCCAAGGACCGGTTTCTGGCTATCAGCCTTCATCAGCCTGGATAGCTTGACTCCAGTGGTGTGGAGAGCATGGGACTCACGTCTGAGCATACCCATCCCACTCGGGGTGACAAATGCAAAAACAACAATTGATGGACAGAATGCAGAGCAATGTCATACATTCACCCCAGTACAGAGATCTGGGCCTAAATCCATCGTTTTTTTGCACTCCACACCACCCCAGGTCAGACATGGCCATATGCAAATCAGCCTTGACCCTGTGCCTCATGGGAAGAGTCCAGCCCGAACTGCCAAGCCATGTCTTTCCTGGACCGGAATCAAGCATCCAAGGACCGGTTTCTGGCTATCAGCCTTCATCTGCCTGGATAGCTTGACTCCAGTGGGGTGGAGAGCATGGGACTCACGTCTGAGCATACCCATCCCACTCGGGGTGACAAATGCAAAAACAACAATTGATGGACAGAATGCAGAGCAATGTCATACATTCACCCCAGTACAGAGATCTGGGCCTAAATCCATCGTTTTTTTGCATTCCACACCACCCCAGGTCAGACATGGCCATATGCAAATCAGCCTTGACCCTGTGCCTCATGGGAACAGTCCAGCCCGAACTGCCAAGCCATGTCTTTCCTGGACCGGAATCAAGCATCCAAGGACCGGTTTCTGGCTATCAGCCTTCATTAGCCTGGAAATCTTGAATCCAGTGGTGTGGAGAGCATGGGACTCACGTCTGAGCATACCCATCCCACTCGGGGTGACAAATGCAAAAACGACAATTGATGGACAGAATGCAGAGCAATGTCATACATTCACCCCAGTACAGAGATCTGGGCCTAAATCCATTGTTTTTTTGCACTCCACACCACCCCATGTCAGACATGGCCATATGCAAATCAGCCTTGACCCTGTCCCTCATGGGAACAGTCCAGCCCGAACTGCCAAGGCATGTCTTTCCTGGACCGGAATCAAGCATCCAAGGACCAGTTTCTGGCTATCAGCCTTCATCACCCTGGATAGCTTGACTCCAGTGGGGTGGAGAGCATGGGACTCACGTCTGAGCATACCCATCCCACTCGGGGTGACAAATGCAAAAACAACAATTGATGGACAGAATGCAGAGCAATGTCATACATTCACCCCAGTACAGAGACCTGGGCCTAAATCCATCGTTTTTTTGCACTCCACACCACCCCAGGTCAGACATGACAATATGCAAATCAGCCTTGACCCTGTGCCTCATGGGAACAGTCCAGCCGAACTGCCAAGCCATGTCTTTCCTGGACCGGAATCAAGCATCCAAGGACCGGTTTCTGGCTATCAGCCTTCATCAGCCTGGATAGCTTGACTCCAGTGGTGTGGAGAGCATGGGACTCACGTCTGAGCATACCCATCCCACTCGGGGTGACAAATGCAAAAACAACAATTGATGGACAGAATGCAGAGCAATGTCATACATTCACCCCAGTACAGAGATCTGGGCCTAAATCCATCGTTTTTTTGCACTCCACACCACCCCAGGTCAGACATGGCCATATGCAAATCAGCCTTGACCCTGTGCCTCATGGGAACAGTCCAGCCCGAACTGCCAAGCCATGTCTTTCCTGGACCGGAATCAAGCATCCAAGGACCGGTTTCTGGCTATCAGCCTTCATTAGCCTGGAAATCTTGAATCCAGTGGCGTGGAGAGCATGGGACTCACGTCTGAGCATACCCATCCCACTCGGGGTGACAAATGCAAAAACGACAATTGATGGACAGAATGCAGAGCAATGTCATACATTCACCCCAGTACAGAGATCTGGGCCTAAATCCATTGTTTTTTTGCACTCCACACCACCCCAGGTCAGACATGGCCATATGCAAATCAGCCTTGACCCTGTCCCTCATGGGAACAGTCCAGCCCGCACTGCCAAGGCATGTCTTTCCTGGACCGGAATCAAGCATCCAAGGACCAGTTTCTGGCTATCAGCCTTCACCAGCCTGGATAGCTTGACTCCAGTGGTGTGGAGAGTATGGGACTCACGTCTGAGCATACCCATCCCACTCGGGGTGACAAATGCAAAAACAACAATTGATGGACAGAATGCAGAGCAATGTCATACATTCACCCCAGTACAGAGATCTGGGCCTAAATCCATCGTTTTTTTGCACTCCACACCACCCCAGGTCAGACATGGCCATATGCAAATCAGCCTTGACCCTGTGCCTCATGGGAACAGTCCAGCCCGAACTGCCAAGCCATGTCTTTCCTGGACCGGAATCAAGCATCCAAGGACCGGTTTCTAGCTATCAGCCTTCATTAGCCTGGAAATCTTGAATCCAGTGGTGTGGAGAGCATGGGACTCACGTCTGAGCATACCCATCCCACTCGGGGTGACAAATGCAAAAACGACAATTGATGGACAGAATGCAGAGCAATGTCATACATTCACCCCAGTACAGAGATCTGGGCCTAAATCCATTGTTTTTTTGCACTCCACACCACCCCAGGTCAGACATGGCCATATGCAAATCAGCCTTGACCCTGTGCCTCATGGGAACAGTCCAGCCCGAACTGCCAAGCCATGTCTTTCCTGGACCGGACTCAAGCATCCAAGGACCGGTTTCTGGCTATCAGCCTTCGTCAGCCTGGATAGCTTGACTCCAGTGGTGTGGAGAGCATGGCACTCACATCTGAGCATACCCATCCCACTCGGGGTGACAAATGCAAAAACAACAATTGATGGACAGAATGCAGAGCAATGTCGTACATTCACCCCAGTACAGAGATCTGGGCCTAAATCCATCGTTTTTTTGCACTCCACACCACCCCAGCTCAGACATGGCCATATGCAAATCAGCCTTGACCCTGTGCCTCATGGGAAGAGTCCAGCCCGAACTGCCAAGCCATGTCTTTCCTGGACCAGAATCAAGCATCCAAGGACCGGTTTCTGGCTATGAGCCTTCATCAGCCTGGATAGCTTGACTCCAGTGGTGTGGCGAGCATGGGACTCACGTCTGAGCATACCCATCCCACTCGGGGTGACAAATGCAAAAACAACAATTGATGGACAGAATGCAGAGCAATGTCATACATTCACCCCAGTACAGAGATCTGGGCCTAAATCCATCGTTTTTTTGCACTCCACACCACCCCAGGTCAGACATGGCCATATGAAAATCAGCCTTGACCCTGTGCCTCATGGGAACAGTCCAGCCCGAACTGCAAGCCATGTCTTTCCTGGACCGGAATCAAGCATCCAAGGACCGGTTTCTGGCTATCAGCCTTCATCAGCCTGGATAGCTTGACTCCAGTGGTGTGGAGAGCATGGGATTTACGTCTGAGCATACCCATCCCACTCGGGGTGACAAATGCAAAAACAACAATTGATGGACAGAATGCAGAGCAATGTCATACATTCACCCCAGTACAGAGATCTGGGCCTAAATCCATCGTTTTTTTGCACTCCACACCACCCCAGGTCAGACATGGCCATATGCAAATCAGCCTTGACCCTGTGCCTCATGGGAACAGTCCAGCCCGAACTGCCAAGCCATGTATTTCCTGGACCGGAATCAAGCATCCAAGGACCGGTTTCTGGCTATCAGCCTTCATCAGCCTGGAAAGCTTGAATCCAGTGGTGTGGAGAGCATGGGACTCACGTCTGAGCATACCCATCCCACTCGGGGTGACAAATGCAAAAACAACAATTGATGGACAGAATGCAGAGCAATGTCATACATTCACCCCAGTACAGAGATCTTGGCCTAAATCCATCGTTTTTTTGCACTCCACACCACCCCATGTCAGACATGGCCATATGCAAATCAGCCTTGACCCTGTGCCTCATGGGAACAGTCCAGCCCGAACTGCCAAGCCATGTCTTTCCTGGACCGGAATCAAGCATCCAAGGACCGGTTTCTGGCTATCAGCCTTCATCAGCTTGGATAGCTTGACTCCAGTGGTGTGGAGAGCATGGGACTCACGTCTGAGCATACCCATCCCACTCGGGGTGACAAATGCAAAAACAACAATTGATGGACAGAATGCAGAGCAATGTCATACATTCACCCCACTACAGAGATCTGGGCTTAAATCCATCGTTTTTTTGCACTCCACACCACCCCAGGTCAGACATGGCCATATGCAAATCAGCCTTGACCCTGTGCCTCATGGGAACAGTCCAGCCCGAACTGCCAAGGCATGTCTTTCCTGGACCGGAATCAAGCATCCAAGGACCAGTTTCTGGCTATCAGCCTTCATCAGCCTGGATAGCTTGACTCCAGTGGGGTGGAGAGCATGGGACTCACGTCTGAGCATACCCATCCCACTCGGGGTGACAAATGCAAAAACAACAATTGATGGACAGAATGCAGAGCAATGTCATACATTCACCCCAGTACAGAGATCTGGGCCTAAATCCATCGTTTTTTTGCACTCCACACCACCCCAGGTCAGACATGACAATATGCAAATCAGCCTTGACCCTGTGCCTCATGGGAACAGTCCAGCCGAACTGCCAAGCCATGTCTTTCCAGGACCGGAATCAAGCATCCAAGGACCGGTTTCTGGCTATCAGCCTTCATCAGCCTGGATAGCTTGACTCTAGTGGTGTGGAGAGCATGGGACTCACGTCTGAGCATACCCATCCCACTCGGGGTGACAAATGCAAAAACAACAATTGATGGACAGAATGCAGAGCAATGTCATACATTCACCCCAGTACAGAGATCTGGGCCTAAATCCATCGTTTTTTTGCACTCCACACCACCCCAGGTCAGACATGGCCATATGCAAATCAGCCTTGACCCTGTGCCTCATGGGAAGAGTCCAGCCCGAACTGCCAAGCCATGTCTTTCCTGGACCGGAATCAAGCATCCAAGGACCGGTTTCTGGCTATCAGCCTTCATCAGCCTGGATAGCTTGACTCCAGTGGGGTGGAGAGCATGGGACTCACGTCTGAGCATACCCATCCCACTCGGGGTGACAAATGCAAAAACAACAATTGATGGACAGAATGCAGAGCAATGTCATACATTCACCCCAGTACAGAGATCTGGGCCTAAATCCATCGTTTTTTTGCATTCCACACCACCCCAGGTCAGACATGGCCATATGCAAATCAGCCTTGACCCTGTGCCTCATGGGAACAGTCCAGCCCGAACTGCCAAGCCATGTCTTTCCTGGACCGGAATCAAGCATCCAAGGACCGGTTTCTGGCTATCAGCCTTCATTAGCCTGGAAATCTTGAATCCAGTGGTGTGGAGAGCATGGGACTCACGTCTGAGCATACCCATCCCACTCGGGGTGACAAATGCAAAAACGACAATTGATGGACAGAATGCAGAGCAATGTCATACATTCACCCCAGTACAGAGATCTGGGCCTAAATCCATTGTTTTTTTGCACTCCACACCACCCCATGTCAGACATGGCCATATGCAAATCAGCCTTGACCCTGTCCCTCATGGGAACAGTCCAGCCCGAACTGCCAAGGCATGTCTTTCCTGGACCGGAATCAAGCATCCAAGGACCAGTTTCTGGCTATCAGCCTTCATCACCCTGGATAGCTTGACTCCAGTGGGGTGGAGAGCATGGGACTCACGTCTGAGCATACCCATCCCACTCGGGGTGACAAATGCAAAAACAACAATTGATGGACAGAATGCAGAGCAATGTCATACATTCACCCCAGTACAGAGACCTGGGCCTAAATCCATCGTTTTTTTGCACTCCACACCACCCCAGGTCAGACATGACAATATGCAAATCAGCCTTGACCCTGTGCCTCATGGGAACAGTCCAGCCGAACTGCCAAGCCATGTCTTTCCTGGACCGGAATCAAGCATCCAAGGACCGGTTTCTGGCTATCAGCCTTCATCAGCCTGGATAGCTTGACTCCAGTGGTGTGGAGAGCATGGGACTCACGTCTGAGCATACCCATCCCACTCGGGGTGACAAATGCAAAAACAACAATTGATGGACAGAATGCAGAGCAATGTCATACATTCACCCCAGTACAGAGATCTGGGCCTAAATCCATCGTTTTTTTGCACTCCACACCACCCCAGGTCACACATGGCCATATGCAAATCAGCCTTGACCCTGTGCCTCATGGGAAGAGTCCAGCCCGAACTGCCAAGCCATGTCTTTCCTGGACCGGAATCAAGCATCCAAGGACCGGTTTCTGGCTATCAGCCTTCATCAGCCTGGATAGCTTGACTCCAGTGGGGTGGAGAGCATGGGACTCACGTCTGAGCATACCCATCCCACTCGGGGTGACAAATGCAAAAACAACAATTGATGGACAGAATGCAGAGCAATGTCATACATTCACCCCAGTACAGAGATCTGGGCCTAAATCCATCGTTTTTTTGCACTCCACACCACCCCAGGTCAGACATGGCCATATGCAAATCAGCCTTGACCCTGTGCCTCATGGGAACAGTCCAGCCCGAACTGCCAAGCCATGTCTTTCCTGGACCGGAATCAAGCATCCAAGGACCGGTTTCTGGCTATCAGCCTTCATTAGCCTGGAAATCTTGAATCCAGTGGTGTGGAGAGCATGGGACTCACGTCTGAGCATACCCATCCCACTCGGGGTGACAAATGCAAAAACGACAATTGATGGACAGAATGCAGAGCAATGTCATACATTCACCCCAGTACAGAGATCTGGGCCTAAATCCATCGTTTTTTTGCACTCCACACCACCCCAGGTCAGACATGGCCATATGCAAATCAGCCTTGACCCTGTGCCTCATGGGAACAGTCCAGCCCGAACTGCCAAGGCATGTCTTTCCTGGACCGGAATCAAGCATCCAAGGACCAGTTTCTGGCTATCAGCCTTCATCAGCCTGGATAGCTTGACTCCAGTGGGGTGGAGAGCATGGGACTCACGTCTGAGCATACCCATCCCACTCGGGGTGACAAATGCAAAAACAACAATTGATGGACAGAATGCAGAGCAATGTCATACATTCACCCCAGTACAGAGATCTGGGCCTAAATCCATCGTTTTTTTGCACTCCACACCACCCCAGGTCAGACATGACAATATGCAAATCAGCCTTGACCCTGTGCCTCATGGGAACAGTCCAGCCGAACTGCCAAGCCATGTCTTTCCAGGACCGGAATCAAGCATCCAAGGACCGGTTTCTGGCTATCAGCCTTCATCAGCCTGGATAGCTTGACTCCAGTGGTGTGGAGAGCATGGGACTCACGTCTGAGCATACCCATCCCACTCGGGGTGACAAATGCAAAAACAACAATTGATGGACAGAATGCAGAGCAATGTCATACATTCACCCCAGTACAGAGATCTGGGCCTAAATCCATCGTTTTTTTGCACTCCACACCACCCCAGGTCAGACATGGCCATATGCAAATCAGCCTTGACCCTGTGCCTCATGGGAAGAGTCCAGCCCGAACTGCCAAGCCATGTCTTTCCTGGACCGGAATCAAGCATCCAAGGACCGGTTTCTGGCTATCAGCCTTCATCAGCCTGGATAGCTTGACTCCAGTGGGGTGGAGAGCATGGGACTCACGTCTGAGCATACCCATCCCACTCGGGGTGACAAATGCAAAAACAACAATTGATGGACAGAATGCAGAGCAATGTCATACATTCACCCCAGTACAGAGATCTGGGCCTAAATCCATCGTTTTTTTGCATTCCACACCACCCCAGGTCAGACATGGCCATATGCAAATCAGCCTTGACCCTGTGCCTCATGGGAACAGTCCAGCCCGAACTGCCAAGCCATGTCTTTCCTGGACCGGAATCAAGCATCCAAGGACCGGTTTCTGGCTATCAGCCTTCATTAGCCTGGAAATCTTGAATCCAGTGGTGTGGAGAGCATGGGACTCACGTCTGAGCATACCCATCCCACTCGGGGTGACAAATGCAAAAACGACAATTGATGGACAGAATGCAGAGCAATGTCATACATTCACCCCAGTACAGAGATCTGGGCCTAAATCCATTGTTTTTTTGCACTCCACACCACCCCATGTCAGACATGGCCATATGCAAATCAGCCTTGACCCTGTCCCTCATGGGAACAGTCCAGCCCGAACTGCCAAGGCATGTCTTTCCTGGACCGGAATCAAGCATCCAAGGACCAGTTTCTGGCTATCAGCCTTCATCACCCTGGATAGCTTGACTCCAGTGGGGTGGAGAGCATGGGACTCACGTCTGAGCATACCCATCCCACTCGGGGTGACAAATGCAAAAACAACAATTGATGGACAGAATGCAGAGCAATGTCATACATTCACCCCAGTACAGAGACCTGGGCCTAAATCCATCGTTTTTTTGCACTCCACACCACCCCAGGTCAGACATGACAATATGCAAATCAGCCTTGACCCTGTGCCTCATGGGAACAGTCCAGCCGAACTGCCAAGCCATGTCTTTCCTGGACCGGAATCAAGCATCCAAGGACCGGTTTCTGGCTATCAGCCTTCATCAGCCTGGATAGCTTGACTCCAGTGGTGTGGAGAGCATGGGACTCACGTCTGAGCATACCCATCCCACTCGGGGTGACAAATGCAAAAACAACAATTGATGGACAGAATGCAGAGCAATGTCATACATTCACCCCAGTACAGAGATCTGGGCCTAAATCCATCGTTTTTTTGCACTCCACACCACCCCAGGTCAGACATGGCCATATGCAAATCAGCCTTGACCCTGTGCCTCATGGGAAGAGTCCAGCCCGAACTGCCAAGCCATGTCTTTCCTGGACCGGAATCAAGCATCCAAGGACCGGTTTCTGGCTATCAGCCTTCATCAGCCTGGATAGCTTGACTCCAGTGGGGTGGAGAGCATGGGACTCACGTCTGAGCATACCCATCCCACTCGGGGTGACAAATGCAAAAACAACAATTGATGGACAGAATGCAGAGCAATGTCATACATTCACCCCAGTACAGAGATCTGGGCCTAAATCCATCGTTTTTTTGCATTCCACACCACCCCAGGTCAGACATGGCCATATGCAAATCAGCCTTGACCCTGTGCCTCATGGGAACAGTCCAGCCCGAACTGCCAAGCCATGTCTTTCCTGGACCGGAATCAAGCATCCAAGGACCGGTTTCTGGCTATCAGCCTTCATTAGCCTGGAAATCTTGAATCCAGTGGTGTGGAGAGCATGGGACTCACGTCTGAGCATACCCATCCCACTCGGGGTGACAAATGCAAAAACGACAATTGATGGACAGAATGCAGAGCAATGTCATACATTCACCCCAGTACAGAGATCTGGGCCTAAATCCATTGTTTTTTTGCACTCCACACCACCCCATGTCAGACATGGCCATATGCAAATCAGCCTTGACCCTGTCCCTCATGGGAACAGTCCAGCCCGAACTGCCAAGGCATGTCTTTCCTGGACCGGAATCAAGCATCCAAGGACCAGTTTCTGGCTATCAGCCTTCATCACCCTGGATAGCTTGACTCCAGTGGGGTGGAGAGCATGGGACTCACGTCTGAGCATACCCATCCCACTCGGGGTGACAAATGCAAAAACAACAATTGATGGACAGAATGCAGAGCAATGTCATACATTCACCCCAGTACAGAGACCTGGGCCTAAATCCATCGTTTTTTTGCACTCCACACCACCCCAGGTCAGACATGACAATATGCAAATCAGCCTTGACCCTGTGCCTCATGGGAACAGTCCAGCCGAACTGCCAAGCCATGTCTTTCCTGGACCGGAATCAAGCATCCAAGGACCGGTTTCTGGCTATCAGCCTTCATCAGCCTGGATAGCTTGACTCCAGTGGTGTGGAGAGCATGGGACTCACGTCTGAGCATACCCATCCCACTCGGGGTGACAAATGCAAAAACAACAATTGATGGACAGAATGCAGAGCAATGTCATACATTCACCCCAGTACAGAGATCTGGGCCTAAATCCATCGTTTTTTTGCACTCCACACCACCCCAGGTCACACATGGCCATATGCAAATCAGCCTTGACCCTGTGCCTCATGGGAAGAGTCCAGCCCGAACTGCCAAGCCATGTCTTTCCTGGACCGGAATCAAGCATCCAAGGACCGGTTTCTGGCTATCAGCCTTCATCAGCCTGGATAGCTTGACTCCAGTGGGGTGGAGAGCATGGGACTCACGTCTGAGCATACCCATCCCACTCGGGGTGACAAATGCAAAAACAACAATTGATGGACAGAATGCAGAGCAATGTCATACATTCACCCCAGTACAGAGATCTGGGCCTAAATCCATCGTTTTTTTGCACTCCACACCACCCCAGGTCAGACATGGCCATATGCAAATCAGCCTTGACCCTGTGCCTCATGGGAACAGTCCAGCCCGAACTGCCAAGCCATGTCTTTCCTGGACCGGAATCAAGCATCCAAGGACCGGTTTCTGGCTATCAGCCTTCATTAGCCTGGAAATCTTGAATCCAGTGGTGTGGAGAGCATGGGACTCACGTCTGAGCATACCCATCCCACTCGGGGTGACAAATGCAAAAACGACAATTGATGGACAGAATGCAGAGCAATGTCATACATTCACCCCAGTACAGAGATCTGGGCCTAAATCCATTGTTTTTTTGCACTCCACACCACCCCAGGTCAGACATGGCCATATGCAAATCAGCCTTGACCCTGTCCCTCATGGGAACAGTCCAGCCCGAACTGCCAAGCCATGTCTTTCCTGGACCGGACTCAAGCATCCAAGGACCGGTTTCTGGCTATCAGCCTTCGTCAGCCTGGATAGCTTGACTCCAGTGGTGTGGAGAGCATGGCACTCACATCTGAGCATACCCATCCCACTCGGGGTGACAAATGCAAAAACAACAATTGATGGACAGAATGCAGAGCAATGTCGTACATTCACCCCAGTACAGAGATCTGGGCCTAAATCCATCGTTTTTTTGCACTCCATACCACCCCAGCTCAGACATGGCCATATGCAAATCAGCCTTGACCCTGTGCCTCATGGGAAGAGTCCAGCCCGAACTGCCAAGCCATGTCTTTCCTGGACCAGAATCAAGCATCCAAGGACCGGTTTCTGGCTATGAGCCTTCATCAGCCTGGATAGCTTGACTCCAGTGGTGTGGCGAGCATGGGACTCACGTCTGAGCATACCCATCCCACTCGGGGTGACAAATGCAAAAACAACAATTGATGGACAGAATGCAGAGCAATGTCATACATTCACCCCAGTACAGAGATCTGGGCCTAAATCCATCGTTTTTTTGCACTCCACACCACCCCAGGTCACACATGGCCATATGCAAATCAGCCTTGACCCTGTGCCTCATGGGAAGAGTCCAGCCCGAACTGCCAAGCCATGTCTTTCCTGGACCGGAATCAAGCATCCAAGGACCGGTTTCTGGCTATCAGCCTTCATCAGCCTGGATAGCTTGACTCCAGTGGGGTGGAGAGCATGGGACTCACGTCTGAGCATACCCATCCCACTCGGGGTGACAAATGCAAAAACAACAATTGATGGACAGAATGCAGAGCAATGTCATACATTCACCCCAGTACAGAGATCTGGGCCTAAATCCATCGTTTTTTTGCACTCCACACCACCCCAGGTCAGACATGGCCATATGCAAATCAGCCTTGACCCTGTGCCTCATGGGAACAGTCCAGCCCGAACTGCCAAGCCATGTCTTTCCTGGACCGGAATCAAGCATCCAAGGACCGGTTTCTGGCTATCAGCCTTCATTAGCCTGGAAATCTTGAATCCAGTGGTGTGGAGAGCATGGGACTCACGTCTGAGCATACCCATCCCACACGGGGTGACAAATGCAAAAACGACAATTGATGGACAGAATGCAGAGCAATGTCATACATTCACCCCAGTACAGAGATCTGGGCCTAAATCCATTGTTTTTTTGCACTCCACACCACCCCAGGTCAGACATGGCCATATGCAAATCAGCCTTGACCCTGTCCCTCATGGGAACAGTCCAGCCCGCACTGCCAAGGCATGTCTTTCCTGGACCGGAATCAAGCATCCAAGGACCAGTTTCTGGCTATCAGCCTTCACCAGCCTGGATAGCTTGACTCCAGTGGTGTGGAGAGCATGGGACTCACGTCTGAGCATACCCATCCCACTCGGGGTGACAAATGCAAAAACAACAATTGATGGACAGAATGCAGAGCAATGTCATACATTCACCCCAGTACAGAGATCTGGGCCTAAATCCATCGTTTTTTTGCACTCCACACCACCCCAGGTCAGACATGGCCATATGCAAATCAGCCTTGACCCTGTGCCTCATGGCAACAGTCCAGCCCGAACTGCCAAGCCATGTCTTTCCTGGACCGGAATCAAGCATCCAAGGACCGGTTTCTAGCTATCAGCCTTCATTAGCCTGGAAATCTTGAATCCAGTGGTGTGGAGAGCATGGGACTCACGTCTGAGCATACCCATCCCACTCGGGGTGACAAATGCAAAAACGACAATTGATGGACAGAATGCAGAGCAATGTCATACATTCACCCCAGTACAGAGATCTGGGCCTAAATCCATTGTTTTTTTGCACTCCACACCACCCCAGGTCAGACATGGCCATATGCAAATCAGCCTTGACCCTGTGCCTCATGGGAACAGTCCAGCCCGAACTGCCAAGCCATGTCTTTCCTGGACCGGACTCAAGCATCCAAGGACCGGTTTCTGGCTATCAGCCTTCGTCAGCCTGGATAGCTTGACTCCAGTGGTGTGGAGAGCATGGCACTCACATCTGAGCATACCCATCCCACTCGGGGTGACAAATGCAAAAACAACAATTGATGGACAGAATGCAGAGCAATGTCGTACATTCACCCCAGTACAGAGATCTGGGCCTAAATCCATCGTTTTTTTGCACTCCACACCACCCCAGCTCAGACATGGCCATATGCAAATCAGCCTTGACCCTGTGCCTCATGGGAAGAGTCCAGCCCGAACTGCCAAGCCATGTCTTTCCTGGACCAGAATCAAGCATCCAAGGACCGGTTTCTGGCTATGAGCCTTCATCAGCCTGGATAGCTTGACTCCAGTGGTGTGGCGAGCATGGGACTCACGTCTGAGCATACCCATCTCACTCGGGGTGACAAATGCAAAAACAACAATTGATGGACAGAATGCAGAGCAATGTCATACATTCACCCCAGTACAGAGATCTGGGCCTAAATCCATCGTTTTTTTGCACTCCACACCACCCCAGGTCAGACATGGCCATATGAAAATCAGCCTTGACCCTGTGCCTCATGGGAACAGTCCAGCCCGAACTGCAAGCCATGTCTTTCCTGGACCGGAATCAAGCATCCAAGGACCGGTTTCTGGCTATCAGCCTTCATCAGCCTGGATAGCTTGACTCCAGTGGTGTGGAGAGCATGGGATTTACGTCTGAGCATACCCATCCCACTCGGGGTGACAAATGCAAAAACAACAATTGATGGACAGAATGCAGAGCAATGTCATACATTCACCCCAGTACAGAGATCTGGGCCTAAATCCATCGTTTTTTTGCACTCCACACCACCCCAGGTCAGACATGGCCATATGCAAATCAGCCTTGACCCTGTGCCTCATGGGAACAGTCCAGCCCGAACTGCCAAGCCATGTCTTTCCTGGACCGGAATCAAGCATCCAAGGACCGGTTTCTGGCTATCAGCCTTCATCAGCCTGGATAGCTTGACTCCAGTGGTGTGGAGAGCATGGGACTCACGTCTGAGCATACCCATCCCACTCGGGGTGACAAATGCAAAAACAACAATTGATGGACAGAATGCAGAGCAATGTCATACATTCACCCCAGTACAGAGATCTGGGCCTAAATCCATCGTTTTTTTGCACTCCACACCACCCCAGGTCAGACATGGCCATATTCAAATCAGCCTTGACCCTGTGCCTCATGGGAACAGTCCAGCCCGAACTGCCAAGCCATGTCTTTCCTGGACCGGAATCAAGCATCCAAGGACCGGTTTCTGGCTATCAGCCTTCATCAGCCTGGATAGCTTGACTCCAGTGGTGTGGAGAGCATGGGACTCACGTCTGAGCATACCCATCCCACTCGGGGTGACAAATGCAAAAACAACAATTGATGGACAGAATGCAGAGCAATGTCATACTTTCACCCCAGTACAGAGATCTGGGCCTAAATCCATCGTTTTTTTGCACTCCACACCACCCCAGGTCAGACATGGCCATATGCAAATCAGCCTTGACCCTGTGCCTCATGGGAAGAGTCCAGCCAGAACTGCCAAGCCATGTCTTTCCTGGACCGGAATCAAGCATCCAAGGACCGGTTTCTGGCTATCAGCCTTCATCAGCCTGGATAGCTTGACTCCAGTGGTGTGGAGAGCATGGGACTCACGTCTGAGCATACCCATCCCACTCGGGGTGACAAATGCAAAAACAACAATTGATGGACAGAATGCAGAGCAATGTCATACATTCACCCCAGTACAGAGATCTGGGCCTAAATCCATCGTTTTTTTGCACTCCACACCACCCCAGGTCAGACATGGCCATATGCAAATAAGCCTTGACCCTGTGCCTCATGGGAACAGTCCAGCCTGTAATGCCAAGCCATATCTTTCCTGGACCGGAATCAAGCATCCAAGGACCGGTTTCTGGCTATCAGCCTTCATCAGCCTGGATAGCTTGACTCCAGTGGTGTGGAGAGCATGGGACTCACGTCTGAGCATACCCATCCCACTCGGGGTGACAAATGCAAAAACAACAATTGATGGACAGAATGCAGAGCAATGTCATACATTCACCCCAGTACAGAGATCTGGGCCTAAATCCATCGTTTTTTTGCACTCCACACCACACCAGGTCAGACATGGCCATATGCAAATCAGCCTTTACGCTGTGCCTCATGGGAACAGTCCAGCCCGAACTGCCAAGCCATGTCTTTCCTGGACCGGAATCAAGCATCCAAGGACCGGTTTCTGGCTATCAGCCTTCATCAGCCTGGATAGCTTGACTCCAGTGGTGTGGAGAGCATGGGACTAACGTCTGAGCATACCCATCCCACTCGGGGTGACAAATGCAAAAACAACAATTGATGGACAGAATGCAGAGCAATGTCATACATTCACCCCAGTACAGAGATCTGGGCCTAAATCCATTGTAGTTTTTGCAATCCACACCACCCCAGGTCAGACATGGCCATATGCAAATCAGCCTTGACCCTGTGCCTCATGGGAACAGTCCAGCCCGAACTGCCAAGCCATGTCTTTCCTGGACCGGAATCAAGCATCCAAGGACCGGTTTCTGGCTATCAGCCTTCATCAGCCTGGATAGCTTGACTCCAGTGGTGTGGAGCGCATGGGACTCACGTCTGAGCATACCCATCCCACTCGGGGTGAAAAATGCAAAAACAATTGATGGACAGAATGCAGAGCAATGTCATACATTCACCCCAGTACAGAGATCTGGGCCTAAATCCATTGTAGTTTTTGCAATCCACACCACCCCAGGTCAGACATGGCCATATGCAAATCAGCCTTGACCCTGTGCCTCATGGGAACAGTCCAGCCCGAACTGCCAAGCCATGTATTTCCTGGACCGGAATCAAGCATCCAAGGACCGGTTTCTGGCTATCAGCCTTCATCAGCCTGGAAAGCTTGAATCCAGTGGTGTGGAGAGCATGGGACTCACGTCTGAGCATACCCATCCCACTCGGGGTGACAAATGCAAAAACAACAATTGATGGACAGAATGCAGAGCAATGTCATACATTCACCCCAGTACAGAGATCTTGGCCTAAATCCATCGTTTTTTTGTACTCCACACCACCCCATGTCAGACATGGCCATATGCAAATCAGCCTTGACCCTGTGCCTCATGGGAACAGTCCAGCCCGAACTGCCAAGCCATGTCTTTCCTGGACCGGAATCAAGCATCCAAGGACCGGTTTCTGGCTATCAGCCTTCATCAGCTTGGATAGCTTGACTCCAGTGGTGTGGAGAGCATGGGACTCACGTCTGAGCATACCCATCCCACTCGGGGTGACAAAGGCAAAAACAACAATTGATGGACAGAATGCAGAGCAATGTCATACATTCACCCCAGTACAGAGATCTGGGCCTAAATCCATCGTTTTTTTGCATTCCACACCACCCCAGGTCAGACATGGCCATATGCAAATCAGCCTTGACCCTGTGCCTCATGGGAACAGTCCAGCCCGAACTGCCAAGGCATGTCTTTCCTGGACCGGAATCAAGCATCCAAGGACCAGTTTCTGGCTATCAGCCTTCATCAGCCTGGATAGCTTGACTCCAGTGGTGTGGAGAGCATGGGACTCACGTCTGAGCATACCCATCCCACTCGGGGTGACAAATGCAAAAACAACAATTGATGGACAGAATGCAGAGCAATTTCATACATTCACCCCAGTACAGAGATCTGGGCCTAAATCCATCGTTTTTTTGCACTCCACACCACCCCAGGTCAGACATGACAATATGCAAATCAGCCTTGACCCTGAGCCTCATGGGAACAGTCCAGCCCGAACTGCCAAGCCATGTCTTTCCTGCACCGGAATCAAGCATCCAAGGACCGGTTTCTGGCTATCAGCCTTCATCAGCCTGGATAGCTTGACTCCAGTGGTGTGGAGAGCATGGGACTCACGTCTGAGCATACCCATCCCACTCGGGGTGACAAATGCAAAAACAACAATTGATGGACAGAATGCAGAGCAATGTCATACATTCACCCCAGTACAGAGATCTGGGCCTAAATCCATCGTTTTTTTGCACTCCACACCACCCCAGGTCAGACATGGCCATATGCAAATCAGCCTTGACCCTGTGCCTCATGGGAACAGTCCAGCCCGAACTGCCAAGCCATGTATTTCCTGGACCGGAATCAAGCATCCAAGGACCGGTTTCTGGCTATCAGCCTTCATCAGCCTGGAAAGCTTGAATCCAGTGGTGTGGAGAGCATGGGACTCACGTCTGAGCATACCCATCCCACTCGGGGTGACAAATGCAAAAACAACAATTGATGGACAGAATGCAGAGCAATGTCATACATTCACCCCAGTACAGAGATCTTGGCCTAAATCCATCGTTTTTTTGCACTCCACACCACCCCATGTCAGACATGGCCATATGCAAATCAGCCTTGACCCTGTGCCTCATGGGAACAGTCCAGCCCGAACTGCCAAGCCATGTCTTTCCTGGACCGGAATCAAGCATCAAAGGACCGGTTTCTGGCTATCAGCCTTCATCAGCTTGGATAGCTTGACTCCAGTGGTGTGGAGAGCATGGGACTCACGTCTGAGCATACCCATCCCACTCGGGGTGACAAATGCAAAAACAACAATTGATGGACAGAATGAAGAGCAATGTCATACATTCACCCCACTACAGAGATCTGGGCCTAAATCCATCGTTTTTTTGCACTCCACACCACCCCAGGTCAGACATGGCCATATGCAAATCAGCCTTGACCCTGTGCCTCATGGGAACAGTCCAGCCCGAACTGCCAAGGCATGTCTTTCCTGGACCGGAATCAAGCATCCAAGGACCAGTTTCTGGCTATCAGCCTTCATCAGCCTGGATAGCTTGACTCCAGTGGTGTGGAGAGCATGGGACTCACGTCTGAGCATACCCATCCCACTCGGGGTGACAAATGCAAAAACAACAATTGATGGACAGAATGCAGAGCAATGTCATACATTCACCCCAGTACAGAGATCTGGGCCTAAATCCATCGTTTTTTTGCACTCCACACCACCCCAGGTCAGACATGACAATATGCAAATCAGCCTTGACCCTGTGCCTCATGGGAACAGTCCAGCCGAACTGCCAAGCCATGTCTTTCCTGGACCGGAATCAAGCATCCAAGGACCGGTTTCTGGCTATCAGCCTTCATCAGCCTGGATAGCTTGACTCCAGTGGTGTGGAGAGCATGAGACTCACGTCTGAGCATACCCATCCCACTCGGGGTGACAAATGCAAAAACAACAATTGATGGACAGAATGCAGAGCAATGTCATACATTCACCCCAGTACAGAGATCTGGGCCTAAATCCATCGTTTTTTTGCACTCCACACCACCCCAGGTCAGACATGGCCATAAGCAAATCAGCCTTGACCCTGTGCCTCATGGGAAGAGTCCAGCCCGAACTGCCAAGCCATGTCTTTCCTGGACCGGAATCAAGCATCCAAGGACTGGTTTCTGGCTATCAGCCTTCATCAGCCTGGATAGCTTGACTCCAGTGGTGTGGAGAGCATGGGACTCACGTCTGAGCATACCCATCCCACTCGGGGTGACAAATGCAAAAACAACAATTGATGGACAGAATGCAGAGCAATGTCATACATTCACCCCAGTACAGAGATCTGGGCCTAAATCCATCGTTTTTTTGCACTCCACACCACCCCAGGTCAGACATGACAATATGCAAATCAGCCTTGACCCTGAGCCTCATGGGAACAGTCCAGCCCGAACTGCCAAGCCATGTCTTTCCTGCACCGGAATCAAGCATCCAAGGACCGGTTTCTGGCTATCAGCCTTCATCAGCCTGGATAGCTTGACTCCAGTGGTGTGGAGAGCATGGGACTCACATCTGAGCATACCCATCCCACTCGGGGTGACAAATGCAAAAACAACAATTGATGGACAGAATGCAGAGCAATGTCATACATTCACCCCAGTACAGAGATCTGGGCCTAAATCCATCGTTTTTTTGCACTCCACACCACCCCATGTCAGACATGGCCATATGCAAATCAGCCTTGACCCTGTGCCTCATGGGAACAGTCCAGCCCGAACTGCCAAGCCATGTCTTTCCTGGACCGGAATCAAGCATCAAAGGACCGGTTTCTGGCTATCAGCCTTCATCAGCTTGGATAGCTTGACTCCAGTGGTGTGGAGAGCATGGGACTCACGTCTGAGCATACCCATCCCACTCGGGGTGACAAATGCAAAAACAACAATTGATGGACAGAATGAAGAGCAATGTCATACATTCACCCCACTACAGAGATCTGGGCCTAAATCCATCGTTTTTTTGCACTCCACACCACCCCAGGTCAGACATGGCCATATGCAAATCAGCCTTGACCCTGTGCCTCATGGGAACAGTCCAGCCCGAACTGCCAAGGCATGTCTTTCCTGGACCGGAATCAAGCATCCAAGGACCAGTTTCTGGCTATCAGCCTTCATCAGCCTGGATAGCTTGACTCCAGTGGTGTGGAGAGCATGGGACTCACGTCTGAGCATACCCATCCCACTCGGGGTGACAAATGCAAAAACAACAATTGATGGACAGAATGCAGAGCAATGTCATACATTCACCCCAGTACAGAGATCTGGGCCTAAATCCATCGTTTTTTTGCACTCCACACCACCCCAGGTCAGACATGACAATATGCAAATCAGCCTTGACCCTGTGCCTCATGGGAACAGTCCAGCCGAACTGCCAAGCCATGTCTTTCCTGGACCGGAATCAAGCATCCAAGGACCGGTTTCTGGCTATCAGCCTTCATCAGCCTGGATAGCTTGACTCCAGTGGTGTGGAGAGCATGAGACTCACGTCTGAGCATACCCATCCCACTCGGGGTGACAAATGCAAAAACAACAATTGATGGACAGAATGCAGAGCAATGTCATACATTCACCCCAGTACAGAGATCTGGGCCTAAATCCATCGTTTTTTTGCACTCCACACCACCCCAGGTCAGACATGGCCATAAGCAAATCAGCCTTGACCCTGTGCCTCATGGGAAGAGTCCAGCCCGAACTGCCAAGCCATGTCTTTCCTGGACCGGAATCAAGCATCCAAGGACCGGTTTCTGGCTATCAGCCTTCATCAGCCTGGATAGCTTGACTCCAGTGGTGTGGAGAGCATGGGACTCACGTCTGAGCATACCCATCCCACTCGGGGTGACAAATGCAAAAACAACAATTGATGGACAGAATGCAGAGCAATGTCATACATTCACCCCAGTACAGAGATCTGGGCCTAAATCCATCGTTTTTTTGCACTCCACACCACCCCAGGTCAGACATGACAATATGCAAATCAGCCTTGACCCTGAGCCTCATGGGAACAGTCCAGCCCGAACTGCCAAGCCATGTCTTTCCTGCACCGGAATCAAGCATCCAAGGACCGGTTTCTGGCTATCAGCCTTCATCAGCCTGGATAGCTTGACTCCAGTGGTGTGGAGAGCATGGGACTCACGTCTGAGCATACCCATCCCACTCGGGGTGACAAATGCAAAAACAACAATTGATGGACAGAATGCAGAGCAATGTCATACATTCACCCCAGTACAGAGATCTGGGCCTAAATCCATCGTTTTTTTGCACTCCACACCACCCCAGGTCAGACATGGCCATATGCAAATCAGCCTTGACCCTGTGCCTCATGGGAAGAGTCCAGCCCGAACTGCCAAGCCATGTCTTTCCTGGACCGGAATCAAGCATCCAAGGACCGGTTTCTGGCTATCAGCCTTTGTCAGCCTGGATAGCTTGACTCCAGTGGTGTGGAGAGCATGGGACTCACGTCTGAGCATACCCATCCCACTCGGGGTGACAAATGCAAAAACAACAATTGATGGCCAGAATGCAGAGCAATGTCATACATTCACCCCAGTACAGAGATCTGGGCCTAAATCTATCGTTTTTTTGCACTCCACACCACCCCAGGTCAGACATGGCCATATGCAAATCAGCCTTGACCCTGTGCCTCATGGGAACAGTCCAGCCCGAACTGCCAAGCCATGTCTTTCCTGGACCGGAATCAAGCATCCAAGGACCGGTTTCTGGCTATCAGCCTTCATCAGCCTGGAAATCTTGAATCCAATGGTGTGGAGAGCATGGGACTCACGTCTGAGCATACCCATCCCACTCGGGGTGACAAATGCAAAAACAACAATTGATGGACAGAATGCAGAGCAATGTCATACATTCACCCTAGTACAGAGATCTGGGCCTAAATCCATCGTTTTTTTGCACTCCACACCACCCCAGGTCAGACATGGCCATATGCAAATCAGCCTTGACCCTGTGCCTCATGGGAACAGTCCAGCCCGAACTGCCAAGCCATGTCTTTCCTGGACCGGAATCAAGCATCCAAGGACCGGTTTCTGGCTATCAGCCTTCATCAGCCTGGATAGCATGACTCTAGTGGTGTGGAGAGCATGGGACTCACGTCTGAGCATACCCATCCCACTCGAGGTGACAAATGCAAAAACAACAATTGATGGACAGAATGCAGAGCAATGTCATACATTCACCCCAGTACAGAGATCTGGGCCTAAATCCATCGTTTTTTTGCACTCCACACCACCCCAGCTCAGACATGGCCATATGCAAATCAGCCTTGACCCTGTGCCTCATGGGAAGAGTCCAGCCCGAACTGCCAAGCCATGTCTTTCCTGGACCGGAATCAAGCATCCAAGGACCGGTTTCTGGCTATGAGCCTTCATCAGCCTGGATAGCTTGACTCTAGTGGTGTGGCGAGCATGGGACTCACGTCTGAGCATACCCATCCCACTCGGGGTGACAAATGCAAAAACAACAATTGATGGACAGAATGCAGAGCAATGTCATACATTCACCCCAGTACAGAGATCTGGGCCTAAATCCATCGTTTTTTTGCACTCCACACCACCCCAGGTCAGACATGGCCATATGCAAATCAGCCTTGACCCTGTGCCTCATGGGAACAGTCCAGCCCGAACTGCCAAGCCATGTATTTCCTGGACCGGAATCAAGCATCCAAGGACCGGTTTCTGGCTATCAGCCTTCATCAGCCTGGAAAGCTTGAATCCAGTGGTGTGGAGAGCATGGGACTCACGTCTGAGCATACCCATCCCACTCGGGGTGACAAATGCAAAAACAACAATTGATGGACAGAATGCAGAGCAATGTCATACATTCACCCCAGTACAGAGATCTTGGCCTAAATCCATCGTTTTTTTGTACTCCACACCACCCCATGTCAGACATGGCCATATGCAAATCAGCCTTGACCCTGTGCCTCATGGGAACAGTCCAGCCCGAACTGCCAAGCCATGTCTTTCCTGGACCGGAATCAAGCATCCAAGGACCGGTTTCTGGCTATCAGCCTTCATCAGCTTGGATAGCTTGACTCCAGTGGTGTGGAGAGCATGGGACTCACGTCTGAGCATACCCATCCCACTCGGGGTGACAAATGCAAAAACAACAATTGATGGACAGAATGCAGAGCAATGTCATACATTCACCCCAGTACAGAGATCTGGGCCTAAATCCATCGTTTTTTTGCACTCCACACCACCCCAGGTCAGACATGACAATATGCAAATCAGCCTTGACCCTGTGCCTCATGGGAACAGTCCAGCCGAACTGCCAAGCCATGTCTTTCCTGGACCGGAATCAAGCATCCAAGGACCGGTTTCTGGCTATCAGCCTTCATCAGCCTGGATAGCTTGACTCCAGTGGTGTGGAGAGCATGGGACTCACGTCTGAGCATACCCATCCCACTCGGGGTGACAAATGCAAAAACAACAATTGATGGACAGAATGCAGAGCAATGTCATACATTCACCCCAGTACAGAGATCTGGGCCTAAATCCATCGTTTTTTTGCACTCCACACCACCCCAGGTCAGACATGGCCATATGCAAATCAGCCTTGACCCTGTGCCTCATGGGAAGAGTCCAGCCCGAACTGCCAAGCCATGTCTTTCCTGGACCGGAATCAAGCATCCAAGGACCGGTTTCTGGCTATCAGCCTTTGTCAGCCTGGATAGCTTGACTCCAGTGGTGTGGAGAGCATGGGACTCACGTCTGAGCATACCCATCCCACTCGGGGTGACAAATGCAAAAACAACAATTGATGGACAGAATGCAGAGCAATGTCATACATTCACCCCAGTACAGAGATCTGGGCCTAAATCTATCGTTTTTTTGCACTCCACACCACCCCAGGTCAGACATGGCCATATGCAAATCAGCCTTGACCCTGTGCCTCATGGGAACAGTCCAGCCCGAACTGCCAAGCCATGTCTTTCCTGGACCGGAATCAAGCATCCAAGGACCGGTTTCTGGCTATCAGCCTTCATCAGCCTGGAAATCTTTAATCCAATGGTGTGGAGAGCATGGGACTCACGTCTGAGCATACCCATCCCACTCGGGGTGACAAATGCAAAAACAACAATTGATGGAGAGAATGCAGAGCAATGTCATACATTCACCCCAGTACAGAGATCTGGGCCTAAATCCATCGTTTTTTTGCACTCCACACCACCCCAGGTCAGACATGGCCATATGCAAATCAGCCTTGACCCTGTGCCTCATGGGAACAGTCCAGCCCGAACTGCCAAGCCATGTCTTTCCTGGACCGGAATCAAGCATCCAAGGACCGGTTTCTGGCTATCAGCCTTCATCAGCCTGGATAGCTTGACTCTAGTGGTGTGGAGAGCATGGGACTCACGTCTGAGCATACCCATCCCACTCGAGGTGACAAATGCAAAAACAACAATTGATGGACAGAATGCAGAGCAATGTCATACATTCACCCCAGTACAGAGATCTTGGCCTAAATCCATCGTTTTTTTGCACTCCACACCACCCCAGCTCAGACATGGCCATATGCAAATCAGCCTTGACCCTTTGCCTCATGGGAAGAGTCCAGCCCGAACTGCCAAGCCATGTCTTTCCTGGACCGGAATCAAGCATCCAAGGACCGGTTTCTGGCTATGAGCCTTCATCAGCCTGGATAGCTTGACTCCAGTGGTGTGGCGAGCATGGGACTCACGTCTGAGCATACCCATCCCACTCGGGGTGACAAATGCAAAAACAACAATTGATGGACAGAATGCAGAGCAATGTCATACATTCACCCCAGTACAGAGATCTGGGCCTAAATCCATCGTTTTTTTGCACTCCACACCACCCCAGGTCAGACATGGCCATATGCAAATCAGCCTTGACCCTGTGCCTCATGGGAACAGTCCAGCCCGAACTGCCAAGCCATGTATTATCTGGACCGGAATCAAGCATCCAAGGACCGGTTTCTGGCTATCAGCCTTCATCAGCCTGGAAAGCTTGAATCCAGTGGTGTGGAGAGCATGGGACTCACGTCTGAGCATACCCATCCCACTCGGGGTGACAAATGCAAAAACAACAATTGATGGACAGAATGCAGAGCAATGTCATACATTCACCCCAGTACAGAGATCTTGGCCTAAATCCATCGTTTTTTTGTACTCCACACCACCCCATGTCAGACATGGCCATATGCAAATCAGCCTTGACCCTGTGCCTCATGGGAACAGTCCAGCCCGAACTGCCAAGCCATGTCTTTCCTGGACCGGAATCAAGCATCCAAGGACCGGTTTCTGGCTATCAGCCTTCATCAGCTTGGATAGCTTGACTCCAGTGGTGTGGAGAGCATGGGACTCACGTCTGAGCATACCCATCCCACTCGGGGTGACAAAGGCAAAAACAACAATTGATGGACAGAATGCAGAGCAATATCATACATTCACCCCAGTACAGAGATCTGGGCCTAAATCCATCGTTTTTTTGCACTCCACACCACCCCAGGTCAGACATGGCCATATGCAAATCAGCCTTGACCCTGTGCCTCATGGGAACAGTCCAGCCCGAACTGCCAAGGCATGTCTTTCCTGGACCGGAATCAAGCATCCAAGGACCAGTTTCTGGCTATCAGCCTTCATCAGCCTGGATAGCTTGACTCCAGTGGTGTGGAGAGCATGGGACTCACGTCTGAGCATACCCATCCCACTCGGGGTGACAAATGCAAAAACAACAATTGATGGACAGAATGCAGAGCAATGTCATACATTCACCCCAGTACAGAGATCTGGGCCTAAATCCATCGTTTTTTTGCACTCCACACCACCCCAGGTCAGACATGACAATATGCAAATCAGCCTTGACCCTGAGCCTCATGGGAACAGTCCAGCCCGAACTGCCAAGCCATGTCTTTCCTGCACCGGAATCAAGCATCCAAGGACCGGTTTCTGGCTATCAGCCTTCATCAGCCTGGATAGCTTGACTCCAGTGGTGTGGAGAGCATGGGACTCACGTCTGAGCATACCCATCCCACTCGGGGTGACAAATGCAAAAACAACAATTGATGGACAGAATGCAGAGCAATGTCATACATTCACCCCAGTACAGAGATCTGGGCTTAATCCATCGTTTTTTTGCACTCCACACCACCCCAGGTCAGACATGGCCATATGCAAATCAGCCTTGACCCTGTGCCTCATGGGAACAGTCCAGCCCGAACTGCCAAGCCATGTATTTCCTGGACCGGAATCAAGCATCCAAGGACCGGTTTCTGGCTATCAGCCTTCATCAGCCTGGAAAGCTTGAATCCAGTGGTGTGGAGAGCATGGGACTCACGTCTGAGCATACCCATCCCACTCGGGGTGACAAATGCAAAAACAACAATTGATGGACAGAATGCAGAGCAATGTCATACATTCACCCCAGTACAGAGATCTTGGCCTAAATCCATCGTTTTTTTGCACTCCACACCACCCCATGTCAGACATGGCCATATGCAAATCAGCCTTGACCCTGTGCCTCATGGGAACAGTCCAGCCCGAACTGCCAAGCCATGTCTTTCCTGGACCGGAATCAAGCATCAAAGGACCGGTTTCTGGCTATCAGCCTTCATCAGCTTGGATAGCTTGACTCCAGTGGTGTGGAGAGCATGGGACTCACGTCTGAGCATACCCATCCCACTCGGGGTGACAAATGCAAAAACAACAATTTATGGACAGAATGAAGAGCAATGTCATACATTCACCCCACTACAGAGATCTGGGCCTAAATCCATCGTTTTTTTGCACTCCACACCACCCCAGGTCAGACATGGCCATATGCAAATCAGCCTTGACCCTGTGCCTCATGGGAACAGTCCAGCCCGAACTGCCAAGGCATGTCTTTCCTGGACCGGAATCAAGCATCCAAGGACCAGTTTCTGGCTATCAGCCTTCATTAGCCTGGATAGCTTGACTCCAGTGGTGTGGAGAGCATGGGACTCACGTCTGAGCATACCCATCCCACTCGGGGTGACAAATGCAAAAACAACAATTGATGGACAGAATGCAGAGCAATGTCATACATTCACCCCAGTACAGAGATCTGGGCCTAAATCCATCGTTTTTTTGCACTCCACACCACCCCAGGTCAGACATGACAATATGCAAATCAGCCTTGACCCTGTGCATCATGGGAACAGTCCAGCCGAACTGCCAAGCCATGTCTTTCCTGGACCGGAATCAAGCATCCAAGGACCGGTTTCTGGCTATCAGCCTTCATCAGCCTGGATAGCTTGACTCCAGTGGTGTGGAGAGCATGGGACTCACGTCTGAGCATACCCATCCCACTCGGGGTGACAAATGCAAAAACAACAATTGATGGACAGAATGCAGAGCAATGTCATACATTCACCCCAGTACAGAGATCTGGGCCTAAATCCATCGTTTTTTTGCACTCCACACCACCCCAGGTCAGACATGGCCATATGCAAATCAGCCTTGACCCTGTGCCTCATGGGAAGAGTCCAGCCCGAACTGCCAAGCCATGTCTTTCCTGGACCGGAATCAAGCATCCAAGGACCGGTTTCTGGCTATCAGCCTTCATCAGCCTGGATAGCTTGACTCCAGTGGTGTGGAGAGCATGGGACTCACGTCTGAGCATACCCATCCCACTCGGGGTGACAAATGCAAAAACAACAATTGATGGACAGAATGCAGAGCAATGTCATACATTCACCCCAGTACAGAGATCTGGGCCTAAATCCATCGTTTTTTTGCACTCCACACCACCCCAGGTCAGACATGGCCATATGCAAATCAGCCTTGACCCTGTGCCTCATGGGAGCAGTCCAGCCCGAACTGCCAAGCCATGTCTTTCCTGGACCGGAATCAAGCATCCAAGGACCGGTTTCTGGCTATCAGCCTTCATCAGCCTGGAAATCTTGAATCCAGTGGTGTGGAGAGCATGGGACTCACGTCTGAGCATACCCATCCCACTCGGGGTGACAAATGCAAAAACAACAATTGATGGACAGAATGCAGAGCAATGTCATACATTCACCCCAGTACAGAGATCTGGGCCTAAATCCATCGTTTTTTTGCACTCCACACCACCCCAGGTCAGACATGGCCATATGCAAATCAGCCTTGACCCTGTGCCTCATGGGAACAGTCCAGCCCGAACTGCCAAGCCATGTCTTTCCTGGACCGGAATCAAGCATCCAAGGACCGGTTTCTGGCTATCAGCCTTCATCAGCCTGGATAGCTTGACTCTAGTGGTGTGGAGAGCATGGGACTCACGTCTGAGCATACCCATCCCACTCGAGGTGACAAATGCAAAAACAACAATTGATGGACAGAATGCAGAGCAATGTCATACATTCACCCCAGTACAGAGATCTGGGCCTAAATCCATCGTTTTTTTGCACTCCACACCACCCCAGCTCAGACATGGCCATATGCAAATCAGCCTTGACCCTGTGCCTCATGGGAAGAGTCCAGCCCGAACTGCCAAGCCATGTCTTTCCTGGACCGGAATCAAGCATCCAAGGACCGGTTTCTGGCTATGAGCCTTCATCAGCCTGGATAGCTTGACTCCAGTGGTGTGGCGAGCATGGGACTCACGTCTGAGCATACCCATCCCAATCGGGGTGACAAATGCAAAAACAACAATTGATGGACAGAATGCAGAGCAATGTCATACATTCACCCCAGTACAGAGATCTGGGCCTAAATCCATCATTTTTTTGCACTCCACACCACCCCAGGTCAGACATGGCCATATGAAAATCAGCCTTGACCCTGTGCCTCATGGGAACAGTCCAGCCCGAACTGCAAGCCATGTCTTTCCTGGACCGGAATCAAGCATCCAAGGACCGGTTTCTGGCTATCAGCCTTCATCAGCCTGGATAGCTTGACTCCAGTGGTGTGGAGAGCATGGGATTTACGTCTGAGCATACCCATCCCACTCGGGGTGACAAATGCAAAAACAACAATTGATGGACAGAATGCAGAGCAATGTCATACATTCACCCCAGTACAGAGATCTGGGCCTAAATCCATCGTTTTTTTGCACTCCACACCACCCCAGGTCAGACATGGCCATATGCAAATCAGCCTTGACCCTGTGCCTCATGGGAACAGTCCAGCCCGAACTGCCAAGCCATGTCTTTCCTGGACCGGAATCAAGCATCCAAGGACCGGTTTCTGGCTATCAGCCTTCATCAGCCTGGATAGCTTGACTCCAGTGGTGTGGAGAGCATGGGACTCACGTCTGAGCATACCCATCCCACTCGGGGTGACAAATGCAAAAACAACAATTGATGGACAGAATGCAGAGCAATGTCATACATTCACCCCAGTACAGAGATCTGGGCCTAAATCCATCGTTTTTTTGCACTCCACACCACCCCAGGTCAGACATGGCCATATTCAAATCAGCCTTGACCCTGTGCCTCATGGGAACAGTCCAGCCCGAACTGTCAAGCCATGTCTTTCCTGGACCGGAATCAAGCATCCAAGGACCGGTTTCTGGCTATCAGCCTTCATCAGCCTGGATAGCTTGACTCCAGTGGTGTGGAGAGCATGGGACTCACGTCTGAGCATACCCATCCCACTCGGGGTGACAAATGCAAAAACAACAATTGATGGACAGAATGCAGAGCAATGTCATACATTCACCCCAGTACAGAGATCTGGGCCTAAATCCATCTTTTTTTGCACTCCACACCACCCCAGGTCAGACATGGCCATATGCAAATCAGCCTTGACCCTGTGCCTCATGGGAACAGTCCAGCCCAAACTGCCAAGCCATGTCTTTCCTGGACCGGAATCAAGCATCCAAGCGCCGGTTTCTGGCTATCAGCCTTCATCAGCCTGGATAGCTTGACTCCAGTGGTGTGGAGAGCATGGGATTCACGTCTGAGCATACCCATCCTACTCGGGGTGACAAATGCAAAAACAACAATTGATGGACAGAATGCAGAGCAATGTCATACATTCACCCCAGTACAGAGATCTGGGCCTAAATCCATCGTTTTTTTGCACTCCACACCACCCCAGGTCAGACATGGCCATATGCAAATCAGCCTTGACCCTGTGCCTCATGGGAACAGTCCAGCCTGAACTGCCAAGCCATGTCTTTCCTGGACCGGAATCAAGCATCCAAGGACCGGTTTCTGGCTATCAGCCTGGATAGCTTGACTCCAGTGGTGTGGAGAGCATGGGACTCACGTCTGAGCATACCCATCCCACTCGGGGTGACAAATGCAAAAACAAAAATTGATGGACAGAATGCAGAGCAATGTCATACATTCACCCCAGTACAGAGATCTGGGCCTAAATCTGTCGTTTTTTTGCACTCCACACTACCCCAGGTCAGACGTGGCCATATGCAAATCAGCCTTGACCCTGTGCCTCATGGGAACAGTCCAGCCCGAACTGCCAAGCCATGTCATTCCTGGACCGGAATCAAGCATCCAAGGACCGGTTTCTGGCTATCAGCCTTCATCAGCCTGGATAGCTTGACTCCAGTGGTGTGGAGAGCATGGGACTCACGTCTGAGCATACCCATCCCACTCGGGGTGACAAATGCAAAAACAACAATTGATGGACAGAATGCAGAGCAATGTCATACATTCACCCCAGTACAGAGATCTGGGCCTAAATCCATCGTTTTTTTGCACTCCACACCACCCCAGGTCAGACATGGCCATATGCAAATCAGCCTTGACCCTGTGCCTCATGGGAACAGTCCAGCCCGAACTGCCAAGCCATGTCTTTCCTGGACCGGAATCAAGCATCCAAGCACCGGTTTCTGGCTATCAGCCTTCATCAGCCTGGATAGCTTGACTCCAGTGGTGTGGAGAGCATGGGACTCACGTCTGAGCATACCCATCCCACTCGGGGTGACAAATGCAAAAACAACAATTGATGGACAGAATGCAGAGCAATGTCATACATTCACCCCAGTACAGAGATCTGGGCCTAAATCCATCGTTTTTTGCACTCCACACCACCCCAGGTCAGACATGGCCATATGCAAATCAGCCTTGACCCTGTGCCTCATGGGAACAGTCCAGCCCGAACTGCCAAGCCATGTCTTTCCTGGACCGGAATCAAGCATCCAAGGACCGGTTTCTGGCTATCAGCCTTCATCAGCCTGGATAGCTTGACTCCAGTGGTGTGGAGAGCATGGGACTCACGTCTGAGCATACCCATCCCACTCGGGGTGACAAATGCAAAAACAACATTTGATGGACAGAATGCAGAGCAATGTCATACATTCACCCCAGTACAGAGATCTGGGCCTAAATCCATCGTTTTTTTGCACTCCACACCACCCCAGGTCAGACGTGGCCATATGCAAATCAGCCTTGACCCTGTGCCTCATGGGAACAGTCCAGCCCGAACTGCCAAGCCATGTCATTCCTGGACCGGAATCAAGCATCCAAGGACCGGTTTCTGGCTATCAGCCTTCATCAGCCTGGATAGCTTGACTCCAGTGGTGTGGAGAGCATGGGACTCACGTCTGTGCATACCCATCCCACTCGGGGTGACAAATGCAAAAACAGCAATTGATGGACAGAATGCAGAGCAATGTCATACATTCACCCCAGTACAGAGATCTGGGCCTAAATCCATCTTTTTTTGCACTCCACACCACCCCAGGTCAGACATGGCCATATGCAAATCAGCCTTGACCCTGTGCCTCATGGGAACAGTACAGCCCGAACTGCCAAGCCATGTCTTTCCTGGACCGGAATCAAGCATCCAAGCGCCGGTTTCTGGCTATCAGCCTTCATCAGCCTGGATAGCTTGACTCCAGTGGTGTGGAGAGCATGGGACTCACGTCTGAGCATACCCATCCCACTCGGGGTGACAAATGCAAAAACAACAATTGATGGACAGAATGCAGAGCAATGTCATACATTCACCCCAGTACAGAGATCTGGGCCTAAATCCATCGTTTTTTTGCACTCCACACCACCCCAGGTCAGACATGGCCATATGCAAATCAGCCTTGACCCTGTGCCTCATGGGAACAGTCCAGCCCAAACTGCCAAGCCATGTCTTTCCTCGACCGGAATCAAGCATCCAAGGACCGGTTTCTGGCTATCAGCCTGGATAGCTTGACTCCAGTGGTGTGGAGAGCATGGGACTCACGTCTGAGCATACCCATCCCACTCGGGGTGACAAATGCAAAAACAAAAATTGATGGACAGAATGCAGAGCAATGTCATACATTCACCCCAGTACAGAGATCTGGGCCTAAATCTGTCGTTTTTTGCACTCCACACCACCCCAGGTCAGACATGGCCATATGCAAATCAGCCTTGACCCTGTGCCTCATGGGAACAGTCCAGCCCGAACTGCCAAGCCATGTCTTTCCTGGACCGGAATCAAGCATCCATGGACCGGTTTTTGGCTATCAGCCTTCATCAGCCTGGATAGCTTGACTCCAGTGGTGTGGAGAGCATGGGACTCACGTCTGAGCATACCCATACCAATCGGGGTGACAAATGCAAAAACAACAATTGATGGACAGAATGCAGAGCAATGTCATACATTCACCCCAGTACAGAGATCTGGGCCTAAATCCATCATTTTTTTGCACTCCACACCACCCCAGGTCAGACATGGCCATATGCAAATCAGCCTTGACCCTGTGCCTCATGGGAACAGTCCAGCCCGAACTGCCAAGCCATGTCTTTCCTGGACCGGAATCAAGCATCCAAGGACCGGTTTCTGGCTATCAGCCTTCATCAGCCTGGATAGCTTGACTCCAGTGGTGTGGAGAGCATGGGACTCACGTCTGAGCATACCCATCCCACTCGGGGTGACAAATGCAAAAACAACAATTGATGGACAGAATGCAGAGCAATGTCCTACATTCACCCCAGTACAGAGATCTGGGCCTAAATCCATCGTTTTTTTGCACTCCACACCACCCCAGGTCAGACATGGCCATATGCAAATCAGCCTTGACCCTGTGCCTCATGGGAACAGTCCAGCCTGAAATGCCAAGCCATGTCTTTCCTGGACCGGAATCAAGCATCCAAGGACCGGTTTCTGGCTATCAGCCTTCATCAGCCTGGATAGCTTGACTCCAGTGGTGTGGAGAGCATGGGACTCACGTCTGAGCATACCCATCCCACTCGGGGTGACAAATGCAAAAACAACATTTGATGGACAGAATGCAAAACAATGTCATACATTCACCCCAGTACAGAGATCTGGGCCTAAATCCATCGTTTTTTTGCACTCCACAGCACCCCAGGTCAGACATGGCCATATGCAAATCAGCCTTTACGCTGTGCCTCATGGGAACAGTCCAGCCCGAACTGCCAAGCCATGTCTTTCCTGGACCGGAATCAAGCATCCAAGGACCGGTTTCTGGCTATCAGCCTTCATCAGCCTGGATAGCTTGACTCCAGTGGTGTGGAGAGCATGGGACTCCCGTCTGAGCATACCCATCCCACTCGGGGTGACAAATGCAAAAACAACAATTGATGGACAGAATGCAGAGCAATGTCATACATTCACCCCAGTACAGAGATCTGGGCCTAAATCCATCGTTTTTTTGCACTCCACACCACCCCAGGTCAGACATGGCCATATGCAAATCAGCCTTGACCCTGTGCCTCATGGGAACAGTCCAGCCCGAACTGCCAAGCCATGTCTCTCCTGGACCGGAATCAAGCATCCAAGGACCGGTTTCTTACTATCAGCCTTTTTTGCAATTTTCACCCCGAGTGGGCTGGGTATGCTCAGACGTGAGTCCCAGGCTCTCCACACCACTGGAGTCAAGCTATCCAGGCTGAATGAAGGCTGATAGCCAGAAACCGGTCCTTGGATGCTTGATTCCGGTCTGGAAAAGACATGGCTTGGTAGTTCGGACTGGACTGTTCCCATGAGACACAGGGTCAGAGCTGATTTGCATATAGCCAGTGTCTAACCCAGGGTGGTGTGGAGTGCAAAAAAACGATGGTTTTAGGCCCAGATCCTTGTACTGGGGTGAATGTATGACATTGTTCTACATTCTGTCCATCAACTGTGTTTTTTGCAATTTTCACCCCGAGTGGGCTGGGTATGCTCAGACGTGAGTCCCAGGCTCTCCACACCACTGGAGTCAAGCTATCCAGGCTGAATGAAGGCTGATAGCCAGAAACCGGTCCTTGGATGCTTGATTCCGGTCTGGGAAAGACATGGCTTGGTAGTTCGGACTGGACTGTTCCCATGAGGCACAGGGTCAGAGCTGATTTGCATATAGCCAGTGTCTGACCCAGGGTGGTGTGGAGTGCAAACAAATGATGGATTTAGGCCCAGATCCTTGTACTGGGGTGAATGTATGACATTGTTCTACATTCTGTCCATCAACTGTGTTTTTTTGCAATTTTCACCCCGAGTGGGCTGGGTAGGCTCAGACGTGAGTCCCAGGCTCTCCACACCACTGGAGTTAAGCTATCCAGGCTGAATGAAGGCTGATAGCCAGAAACCGGTCCTTGGATGCTTGATTCCGGTCTGGGAAAGACATGGCTTGGTAGTTCGGACTGGACTGTTCCCATGAGGCACAGGGTCAGAGCTGATTTGCATATAGCCAGTGTCTAACCCAGGGTGGTGTGGATTGCAAAAAAACGATGGATTTAGGCCCAGATCCTTGTACTGGGGTGAATGTATGACATTGTTCTACATTCTGTCCATCAACTGTGTTTTTTGCAATTTTCACCCCGAGTGGGCTGGGTATGCTCAGACGTGAGTCCCAGGCTCTCCACACCACTGGAGTCAAGCTATCCAGGCTGAATGAAGGCTGATAGCCAGAAACCGGTCCTTGGATGCTTGATTCCGGTCTGGGAAAGACATGGCTTGGTAGTTCGGACTGGACTGTACCCATGAGGCACAGGGTCAGAGCTGATTTGCATATAGCCAGTGTCTTACCCAGGGTGGTGTGGAGTGCAAAAAAAACGATGGATTTAGGCCCAGATCCTTGTACTGTGGTGAATGTATGACATTGTTCTACATTCTGTCCATCAACTGTGTTTTTTTCAATTATTCTGAGGGCATAAGCGCCCAGCTCAACTCAAATGTTGCAGAACCTGCCCTGAGAATTGCATTCCTCAAGTGCACCAGTATTGTCATGGAAAGAAATGCCAGTGGCCAGAGTTAACAAATTGTGCACTGGCTGTTTTGGCGTTGCCTGTCCCAAGTGCCAATGTTGAGAGGGCCTTTTTACAGAAGTTTATATGGGAAAGAAAGAGCAAGCGCACATGCCCAAAGACTCACTGAAGAAGTATTGTATGGTATACCACAGTAAGTTTAATTTGCAAAAATCTAATTGGCCCTTATATACATTATATGTACACTGTCTATATACCATGTGCTATCAGTGCAGAAAGCTAGTAATAATAAAAGCAAAATGTTCCATAAAAAACGGAAAAACACTTTTTCTGGCTCCGGGGGATGGGGTCCCCGGGGCCAGAAGTGGCCCGGGAGAAGGGCCACACGGCTCCCTCCCAAATTATAAATATAATTTTTTTTTAATACAAAAGAGAAAGGATGGGATCCCGGGGGCCATAAATGACCAGAGGAGGGGGGCCACGCAGCCCCCCTCCAATTTAAAAACAAAAAAATGACCATGCCCCTGGGGATGGGGTCCCCGGGCGATTATGGCCTCAGGAGGGGGGTCACGCGGGCCACTTCCCGAATTTGACATAAAAAAAAAATAGGGGGCAGGCCCCCAGGGCCAAAAAATGAGAAAAAGAAGTGGGGGCTACACAGCCCCCCTTCTTAAAAAAAAAAAAAAGACCGGCATCTCGCCGGAGGCCATGCCCCCTTCTTGCAGCACTCTGCAAACACGCCCTCTGGTGTGTTTGCAGATGGGTAACAAATTCCCCTTGAATACTGGGGGTCCCTGGGTGCCAACTAGGCCACCAGGAACCTCCAGTATGCGCCAGGGGGCTGCATTGCAGAGAGGTGTTCTGAGGCCACACCCCTTTTTACACCTCTCTGCAACACAGCTCTGTGGCGCTTACTGGAGGTAGCTGGTGGGCTAGTTGCACCCCAGGGACCCACAGTACTCAAGGGGAGTTAATCCTCCGACTTAAAACGTGCCACTGGCGCGTTTGCGCAGTGGTGAAGGGACGGGGCGGGGCCTGAGTTCACATGTGTGCAAACACACCCTGGGGCGCGGTTTAAGTTAGGGAATTAATTCCTTGTCAATTCTGAGGTCCCTGGGGGCCAACTAGCCCACCAGGTACCTCCAGTAAGTGCCACGGAGCTGCATTGCAGAGTGTTGTAAAAAGGGGCGTGGTATCTGAACACCACTCTGCAACGCCGCCCCCTGGCATATACTGGAGGTGCCTGGTGGGCTAGTTGTCCTCCAGGGACCCACAGGATTGAGGAGGAATTAATTCTCTTATTTAAAACATGCCATAGGGCGTGTTTGCAGACATGTCACCTCAGGCCTTGCCCCCTTCCTTCACCACTGTGCAAATGCGCCCCGTGGTGCATTTTAAGTTGGGGAATTAATTCTCTTTCAATACTGAGGGTCCCTGAGGGTCAAATATCCCGAGAGGTATCTCCAGTATGCGCCAGGGAGCTACGTTGCAGACAGGTGTTCAGAGGCCATGCCCCTTTTTACACCTCTTTGCAACGCAGCTCTGTGGCGCTTATTGGAGGTACCACGTGGGCTAGTTTGACCCTATGCACCCTCAGGATTCAAGGGAACTTACTCTCCCAACTTAGAATGGCCACAGTGCATGTTTACACAGTGGTGAAGGGAGCGGATAGGGCCTGAGGTGACGTGTGCAAACACGCCCTGTGGCGTGTTTTAAGTTGGGGAAAAAATTCCCCTTCAATTCTGAGGGACCCTGGGGGACAACTAGTCCACTAGGTGCTTCCGGTAAGCGCCACTGCGCTGCTTTGCAGAGAGGTGGTGCAGCCCGTGCCCCTTTTGACACCTCTCTGCAATGGCGCCTATTGGAGAAACGTAGTGGGCTAATTTACCCCTAAGGACTCTCAGGATTCAAGGGGACTTAATCTGTCAACTTAAAACGGCCACAGGGCGCTTTTACACAGTGGTGAAGGGAGGGGACGGGACCTCAGGTGACGTGTGCAAACATGCCCTGTGGCGCATTTTAAGTTGGGGAAATAATTCTCCTTCAATCCTGAGGGACCCTGGAGGCCAACTAGCCGACCAGGTGCTTCTAGTAAACGCCACTGCGCTGCATTGCAGAAAGGTGGTCTAGGCCGTGCCCCTTTTTACATCTCTCTGCTATGCAGCTCTGTCGTGCTTACTGGATGTACCTAGTGGGCTAGTTGGACCCTAGGGACCCTCAGGATTAAAGGGGAATTATTTCCCCAACTAAAAACACGCCACAGGGCGTGTTTGCACAGTGGTGAAGGGAGGGGATGGTGTAGGAAAGTGGCTCTAAATATACTGGACCGTAGTAAAATCAGCTGAACTCCGAACTCTGATTTCCGATTTACTCACCTGTTATCAGGAGAGACCTCAGTGCTGCATCTTTGAGCCCAGTACTGATCCTGAAAAGTAATTCTAACCGTACTTACCAGTAACTTGAATTTCCTTCCATAGGATATCATTGCCTGCTTTTTGCTGAAAAAGTTTCTAAGTGTGGAGTTTTGGAACTTTAAAATATTCCTCTAAAATCAGCCGAACTATGAATTCCGATTTACTCACCTGTTATCAGGAGAGACCTCAGTGCTGCATCTTTGAGCCCAGTACTGATCCTGAAAAGTAATTCTAACCGTACTTACCAGTAACTTGAATTTCCTTCCATAGGATATCATTGCCTGCTTTTTAATGAAAATGTTTGTGTTGATTTTTAAAACGTACAAATATTCCTCTAAAATCAGCCAAACTACGAATTCCATTTTACTTGCCTGTTATCAGGAGAGATCTCAGTGCTGCATCTTTGAGCCCAGTACTGATCCTGAAAAGTAATTCTAACCATACTTACCAGTAACTTGAATTTCTTTCCTTAGGCTAACATTGCCTGGTTTCACTTAGAAATTGTTCTAAGTGTGGAGTTTTGGAACTTTAAAATATTCACCTAAAATTATCAGAACAATTATTTCCGATTTACTCACCTGTTACCAGGAGAGAACCCAGTGCTGCATCTTTTAGCCCAGCACTAACCCTGAAATGTAATTCTAACCGTACTTACAGTAACTTGTATTTCCTTCCGTAGGAATCCATTGTCTGCTTTTCACCAGAAAAGTTTCTAAGTGTCTATTTTCACAAACTACAAATATTCCTTAAAAATTATTTGTATGACTTAAACGAATTCTTTCAACTGTTTACAGGGGTATGCACAAGTGCTGGATCCAAGATCCACCACTGAGTAAGAAAAGGTAACAATAACACTATTTACCTGCTAAATTAATTTCCTCCTATAGGATAACATTGGTGATTCTATGTGAAAAAGTTTCTGTCAACTTTTAAAATACAATAATATTCCTTAAAAATCACTACTGTAACCAAAACGCTTTCACTCAACTGTTTACATTAGATGTCCCAGGACTGAATCTAGGATCCAGTCCTGTGGTGAGAAAATGAATCCATAAAGTAACTAATTGCATTTAACTATACATTCCCATTGTGCTCAATGTTGCATTGTGTTTGAAATTGTGTTGCCCATTGCAACAACTGTAACTACTATACTTTAAAATGTATTGCCAATTTGCAAAGTATTTAAACTAAAGTAATGCATTCTGAGAAAATATATTTTGTAATGTAAAGTATAACGTAATTATGTCATTTAAAAAATTAAATATCTAGAAATAAATACTTTAAAAAAAGTAGTAAATCAGTATCAAAAAAAATAAATATATCAATACATTTAAAAATTGTCATTTAAAAAACCTTTGAAATTCACTGAAAAAACCATAGGTTTCAGACATGTTATAGTTAGGAATTAGCATTTCAAAAACCTTTGAAATTCACTGAAAAAAACATAGGCTTCAGACATGTTATAGTTAGGAATTAGTATTTAAAAACCCCTAGAAATTCACTGACAAAAACATATGTTTTAGGGGTGTTATAGTTAGCTGGACATTTCACACGTACAAAACCATTGAAATTCCTCTGTTATAGTTAGTTGTACTAAGTAAAACTCGTGTGACCGCAATCCACTGCTGATGATGTCACATATTACATCATTCATGACATGGTCAGTGACATCACTGATGACATCACTGATGACATCATCCAGTGAATGTGGTTTGGTTCGATATTTAAATAAGTATTATATATATAGCAATCTGCATTGAAGACTGAGTGGATGTATAAGTGTCTGGATAGAGGAAGGAATTAATTTTCTCCATGGGATCAATGTTCATTTAGTACCCTATTATTAATGGTTACCTGTCAAGACGTAAATACGTCACATATTTTTTACTGTGTCTATGCGATCTCGCAAAGTCACACTCCCAAAGTCAAGGGTATACTTCTCTTAATCCAGCCCTCCAGTGGGACAATAAATTTGATTTGGACTAGTGATTGATAAAAAACGTTCTTTTAAGATATCATTACTGGATTTGCTCCATACTTAAGCCCTCCAGTGGGCCTTTTTCGCATTTTTATCTATAAACTAATTTTATAAAAGATCTTATTATTGTCCCTGACATATACTTTGTATTTATTTCGGATTAGATTTGGGAAAAAGATTTTTTGCCATTCAAACATTACTTGGTACTTATGTTTTAGTTACAATTGGACCCTAAATTGATTGATATATAACGGTTCATCATAAGGCAACAAACAGTATAAGTCATTGTCTCCAAACATAATTCTGCCTATCTCCAAATAACATACTCCCAAAAAACAGGATAAGATTCCAAAAAACCCTTCACTTAAAGATGTACATAAAGTTCCTCACTCTGATTGAGACCCCACGGAGTAAAAGTTCCAAAGTTCAATATCTGTCGGGACTCTCTCTGTCTTAATTTCTTTTCCCGATCTCCACCTCTCTCGTTATTGGGTATCATTTCAAGTGCGTAAAAATGCAAGGATTTCCAATCTCCTTCATGGCTTGTTGCCATGTGTTTCGCAACTGCGTTGCTTCTGTCTCTGTTCACAGTTGCGCGCTCGTGCTTGAGTATCCTTTTTTTCAATTCGCATTTTGTGCTCCCAATGTATTTTAGTGCACATGGGCATTTGATCACATAAACAACAAATTGACTCTTGCATGTAATTAACTTTTTAATTTGCCATATTTTGTTGTTCTGCAATTTCACTGTTGTTGTATTTTTGGCATTTTGACAAACTTTACATGCCTGGCATTTCGAAAAGCCTTTTGTCTTTAACCAATGTGTTTCTTTTTCCCTGGACCTTGATGATGGCTATGCACCAGTTTGTCTCTCAAGTTTTGTGCACGGCGGTAAGTAACATTTGGATGGTTGCCCATTATCTTTCCCATTAACTTCCAATTTTTCTTTAGAATTTTCACTATTTGTTTAGATTCCCTGGTGTAATCCAAAATTAATCTCACTGGGTCCCCAGTTTGTTGTTCCACATTTGAAATTTTTGATACCTGGCGTTTCACTTCCAATGTATCTTCTCGTCTTTTGTCATTTGCTCGTTGCCAACATAGTTTGATGATACAATCCTTGTATCCGGGATGTTTAAATCTTCCGGCTGTTCTTTGACTGTGTTCTTCCCATTCCTTTTCTTCTGAGCAAATGCGGCGGAGTCTCAAAAATTCCCTGTATGGGATGTTCTCAATCATGAGGATTCTTGCACCAGGAGCAGAGGCAACATGGGTCCGAACATTTAAGCTTTGTTGTGGATATATATATAGGTGCGAGTGGCTGCAGCAGTTCGAGGGGGCCCAGGGAAGGCCTTGTGGATGTTGGGAGTTTTTCTGGGACTTCTTCGCCTCCCACCCGCACATTCCTGACGATCCCGGTGGGGATCTACCCACATCCCCCACACCGCCGACCCGGATGCATCGGACTACTGCATTCTGGGAGTTGAAGTCCGGGTATTTACCGTGGCAACCAACAGGTGTGTTTCATCTACAAGGGGGAGGAGCACGCAGGATTCATAAGTTTGAGATGTTGGATTGGGACATTATGGTGAAGAGATCGCTGCAATACAGGGCGCTGAGGAAGGCTATAAGCCGAAATGCATCCGCCACTATTGCTCATGCTGCCAATTAAAGCTTGGTTTTTCCCTGAACACCCCCTTTGGCCTCTTATTCTTCTATGTTTGGAGGGATGTTTCGATATATATATATATATATATATATATATATATATATATATATATATATATTACCTACTGGCGGTCGCCAGTAGGTATATATAGTTAGGATTTTTTCTCTATGGGATTTTTGAAAATTCTATGTCTAATAACTTTGGCGTTTGTGGACGGAATTGGCTGAAATTTTCTGGAAAATGGAACATTTTGTTTCTGAGCAGCCCCTGGAAATTTGGGGGGGGGTTCGTCCAGGGGGGGTCGAGAAAAAAGGGGGGTCCCAAAACGTGTTTTTAACATTGAGTTTTCCATAGGGCGGTTGGCCTCACTTTTAGCCCGAACGGCTGAATGGATTTGCACGAAACTTGGCAAAATTGTAGGGACTGGTAGCCCGATGTGCCTTTTGTAGGTCTCAATATATGTGCTCCAGTGGATTTTGAGAAATTAACGTTTAAAAAAAGATATATATCTGTAACAGCGGACCGGGCAGCTCCCCGGTTCGCGGACCTTACGCGTAACAGAACTTCGCGTAGCGAAGCTGATTGGCTCTCCGGTGTCTGTCAACATTCTAAACAGTCCGGAGCGGCCGCCATCTTGTCTCTCGGTAGGATTGAGAGACAAGAGGAGGCCAAAGCAAAGGGGGAAATAACCATAAGGGGGCATACTAGATCCTCCCTGACCCCCTAGGTTTAATGTGGAGGCTTTAAAAGGGCCCCGCGGGGCAAAAAAACAAAAAAAAAATTTTGTTTTTTTTTGCGTGGGTAGCGCCCGGTACGCGTACCGGGAAGCGGTCGGAGGAGCGTACTATGAGGAGAAAAGAAAGACAGGGTATAAACATTTTGGCAATTTTGTTATAAATGGAAGGTAGTTCTGAAAAGAACTGTTTTTTTATTCTTTTTCTTTTTTTTCTTTTTTTTAATGAATTTTCTGAACAATTTTTAGATTTTTTTTTGGATTTTTGAAAACTATTTTGTGTTTTTTTTGTGTTTTGTAAGGGGGAAATAACAAAAAAGCAGGGTTAGAACATGTCTCAACAGGAGCAAAAAAAAGTAAAAAGGATTCATTGTTTTCTCATCTTGTAGCATTTATGATTTTCTCCAGCTCGGTTAATCAAAGTAATACTCTTCTCTCCATAAGCAATAGTTCCTCCACAATATATACAAACTATTTTGTAGTGTGCAAAAGGAGCTTGAATATTGGGGATTATTTCTCGGCCTTCTGGTCCGGCGAATGAGCTTTGACCCCTGTTGGTGCTGGGGATGACATCTCGGGGGTTGGCAGCAAGATCCCTTACTTGTGCTTGGGAAAGATTATTAGGATGCCATCGCTCCATGTGGCGAATCATTGTATGATTGCCAAAGCTGTATTTCTTGTTGGGGTTGCCACGAGAAAGTATATTTTTGCAAATCAAACAAGACACCTGGGGTGCATTGACCTTCTTTTGTCCAGGTGGAATTTTAAAGAATTGCCATATGTAGTGCTCTTTAATATGGCTCTGCCTTGGTGTTTCTGGCAGGAACTGCCTTACTTGCTCTTCCTCCTCCTCCTCCTCTTCGTCCTCATTATCTTCCTCTCTACCAAAGTCCAGTGTTGGTGGTGGTCCTTTTGGTGGTGGTGGTGGTGGTGGTTGCTGAGAAGCACCAGCTGCAGCTATTACAGAAGCCATTGTGAAAAATAGGTCTTGCTCTCTGGAAATAGAAAGTAAGAATGAGGTAAAAAGAAGGAGGGGTTTTCATCATTTGAGAAAAAAAAATAGTTCTAAACCAATGAAAAGTGTTATTTTTAGGTTACATGACCAAGCCTAACAACATTATGAAACCAAAAGTGAAATGAACCAATGAAAAGTGTTATTAACAAGTCACATGACCTCTCACGCTTATGTTACGCGCCTTGGTCCGCGCCCCGGAGCACTTCCGGGTGCGCTAACGCGGTACGTCATAAGACGCATTACGCGGTAACGCGATACGTCGCGCTTACGCGACGCGCCGCGGATCGCTTCCGGGGAGCTGCGTTTCACGCCTCGGTCCGCGCCCAGGAGCACTTCCGGGTGCGCTAACGCGGCGCGTCATAAGACGCATTACACGACAACGTGATACGTCACGCTTCCGCGACGCGTCACGATAATGATTTCTAACGTGGCAGTTGCGCTAACGGAACGTTTACCGGTTCGCGGACCGGGTCGCGGCATCAAATTGAGCTAACGGGAAGCTTCTTACATCATTAGGAAACCAAAAGTGAAATGAACCAATGAAAAGTGTTATTACCAAGTCACATGACCTGCTGTGTTTACGTTACGCGCTTTGCAGGGCCTCCCGGTTTGCTTCCAGAAACCTGTGCTTTGCGACTCGGTAAGCGTACCAGTACGCTAACGTAGCACGTCATATGACGTATCACACGACAACGCGAAACGTCATGCGGACGGGAGGCGTGATGATGTTGTTTTCTAACGCGGCAGTTGCGGTAAAGAAACGTTTATATGCTCGCGGTCTATTTCGCGGCATCAAGGTCAGCTAACGGGAAGCTTCCCGATTCGCGAAGCGGGAACGAAGAAAAAAAAATATTAAAAAAAAAAGTTATTAATAAACATATAAAATATATTTTTGGATTTAAAGAAGAATACATTTTACAGGTATAGATATTAGCTTTTAAAAAACCAATGAAATTCACTGAAAAAACCATAGGTTATAGACCATATATAGTTAGGAATTAGCATTTACAAAACCTTGAAAATTCACTGAAAAAACCATAGGTTATACACCATATATAGTTAGGAATTAGCATTTAAAAAACCTTATTTTACTCACACAAAACCATTGAAATTCCATATATAGTTAGTTGCACTAACTATATATCGCGCACCCGCAATCCACTGCTGATGATGTCACATATTACATAATTCATGACATGGTCAGTGACATCACTGATGACATCACTGATGACATCTCAAATGACATCACTGATGACATCACTGATGACATCTCATTTGACATCAATGACCACATCACTGATGATATCATTCATGTGACAATACAATGCATCTCCTCACATTTTAATATAACCTCTGTTTCACCCAGTGTTAAAAAGAGTATAATTTTTGAAACCATTGACACACCAATACTAGTTACTACATACGCACTCACTGATTGCTACGTCTACACACACCTTCACTCATTCACCCATACAATCATTCATACATACAATCACTCATCTTTACAACACTATCATATGCACTCATACACCTATACAGACACTCACAGTCTGCCACTCATCCATGGAGTTACTCACACACCTAGTCAGTCCTGTAAAGAATCAATCACACTTCCATTTTCTTGTCTATACAGTTAAACATAGAGCACCTTACATTTTCAAACATATACTAACACATACTTACTTTCTTATACAATCATTGATACAAGTACACATTGATCTGCACAGAGTCACACACCTCCCAGCCAGCCACACACACACTCAGTCTCCCATACAAATACTTGGACAATCAATCAATAACCCATATAGTTAATCATATAGCTACTGATCAACACATGCAGCAGTTTACAGAACAACAGACATAATGATGCACAAATTAAGACAGTTTAGTCACTAACCCATGCACTCAGTGAGACACATTTAATCACTCACTCATACATTCAGTCATGCACCTACTAAATCCTTCGTCCAGACACTTATACATCTACTCATTCTTCAATATGTAAAACATATTTAAACTTTACAAAAACACACAGTCACTAGATGATGTCATCAGTGATCTCATCAGTGATGTCATTTGAGATGTCATCAGTGATGTCATCAGTGATGTCACTGACCATGTCATGAATGATGTAATATGTGACATCATCAGCAGTGGATTGCGGGTGCGCGATATATAGTTAGTGCAACTAACTATATATGGAATTTCAATGGTTTTGTGTGAGTAAAATAAGGTTTTTTAAATGCTAATTCCTAACTATATATGGTGTATAACCTATGGTTTTTTCAGTGAATTTTCAAGGTTTTGTAAATGCTAATTCCTAACTATATATGGTCTATAACCTATGGTTTTTTCAGTGAATATATATATATATATATATATATATATATATATATATATATATATATATATATATATATATATTCTCACAGCGTTGCGTTTTCTCCCAAGCACTTCTCGGACAGCAACCACCACGGACTCCAAATGCATTAGCAGTGATTTTTATTTTCAAAAAGCGGCAACACTCACTCGACGCGTTTCGAGACCTTGTCTCTTGATCACGAGTACCATCAGTGAGTTAAAGGTGAGTTTTTATATGAACATGTGATCTATCTCCAGGTACCATAGAAAACAGACTACGTAATATAATTCAGGGAAGACATTTACAACCAAATGTATAAAATAAAGTAATTAGTCACCAATGCATGTTCAATTCACAAAACATTTGCAAACTGTGATCCTGTGCTTTGTTATTAATCAGTGTCTTTTGGAGTTATATTTTTTTCTAGAGTTAAATTTTTTTCCCCCTAGAGTTACATTTTTTTCCTTCCCCGGAAACATTTTTCCAAGTAACAGAGAAGTTATTTTGCCCATGTGGGCTCTATTTCTTATTGGATCAACTCCTCACTTTCCGCCCAAGTGGGCACTCAAAATATATACTTTGCACATCACAGCTATAATATACATTGCTATGTTTCAATTCGTACATGGATTCTCATCCTCCTTGTTTATCTTTCCACTGAATTTTTTTGTACGTGGCCTGTCAAAAAAGAAGGAAAAAATAAAAACTTATTAATTCCCCTCCTGGAGCAACTGGTAATTAAAATCTGTAAACTTTTCTTCTGACAGTGAAATTTGAAAAATTTAAAATTAAACGAGCTGTTCCGTATGCGAGCTGGATGAAATTGCCACCCTTTTCACAAATTCAATTATTTCATGTAAATCATTGCATTCATTAAGCACAGTGAAAAACGCATAACAACATCATGTACTGTTCATTATCCTGACTTCTTCCTACCCCAAATGCACTTCTAGCTCTTCATCGCAGTTGTCGCAGTATAAAAAAAATAAATATATATATATATATATATATATATATATATATATATATATATATATATATATATAGATATATATATTACCTACTGGCGGTCGCCATTAGGTATATATAGTTAGGATTTTTTCTCTATGGGATTTTTGAAAATTCTATGTCTAATAACTTTGGCGTTTGTGGACGGAATTGGCTGAAAGTTTCAGGAAAATGGAACATTTTGTTTCTGAGCAGCCCCTGAAAATTTGGGGGGGTTTCGTCAAGGGGGGGCCGAGAAAAAAGGGGGGTCCCAAAACGCGTTTTTCCCATGTTAATTTCCATAGGGCGGTTGGCCTCACTTTTAGCTCGAACGGCTGAATGGATTTGCACGAAACTTGGCAGAATTGTAGGGACTGGTAGCCCGATGTGCCTTTGCTAGGTCTCAATATATGTGCTCCAGTGGATTTTGAGAAATTAACGTTCAAAAAAATATATATATCTGGAACAGCGCTCCGGATAGCGCTCCGGTTCGCGTACTTGACGCGTAACGGAACTTCGCGAAGCGAAGCTGATTGGCTCTCCGGTGTCTGTCAACATTCTAAACAGTCCGGAGCGGCCGCCATCTTGTCTCTCGTAGGATCGAGAGACAAGAGGAGGCCAAAACAAAGGGGGAAATGACCATAAGGGGGCATAGTAGATCCTCCCTGACCCCCTAAGTTTGATGTGAAGGCTTTAAAAGGGCCCCGCGGGGCAAAAAAAAAAAAAAAATAATAATTTCCGGACGCCATCTTGTCTCTCGGTAGGATCGAGAGACAAGAGGAGGCCAAAACAAAGGGGGAAATGACCATAAGGGGGCATAGTAGATCCTCCTTGATCCCCTAGGTTTGATGTGGAGGCTTTAAAAGGGCCCCGCGGGGCCAAAAAAAAGAAAGGAAAAAAAATCGTTTTTTTGCGTGGGGTGCGCCCGGTATGCGCACCGGAAAGCGGTCCGGGGAGCGTACTATGAGGAAAAAAGAATGATACTTTTCAAATATTGTATGTTTAATGATTGTTCGTTTTGTTGTTTTTTTGTTGTTTTTTTTTAATGTATTATTTTATTTTGGTTGTACTTAATGAATTAGATATAATAATGAATAATGTCTCAAACAATTTTTAATTATTAAATAAAAATTTATTGGTCAGAATTTTCATAGTTCAATAAAACTTCCAGCATTACATCATCTGGAATGTCCTCAAACATGCATGTTTCTATGTCTTGTAAGCATTCAATAAATTGTTCATCCAAAGACTGATCCATAAAATCTTCATGTAAACATTCTTCATTTAAAATCTCCTCAGATGTAATGTCGAAGGAAACATTGATATTTTCGTGCTCCCCCTCCATTTTTTTGCTGTAAATAGCATAAAAAATAACTATATCAGAAGAGTTAGGGCACTGTTGGGTTTAAGTTCAGACAAGTAATTCTAATTTTTTTACAGTGAAGTTAACTTTGGGTAGTGTATGGTAACAGGCAGGAAGTAGAAATATAAAAAAGTGCCTGTGAAGAAGTGTAAGTAAATTCATAATTATAGCAGAGAAGCCTAAGTCAATCTATAAATATAAAAGAGGAGCCTATCTGTATCTATAACTATAGCAGGGGGACAGTAAATAATTATCAAAAAACGTTTTTACAAATTAACTTAAAGTGCTCCTTACAAATTATCAACTTACTTTACAGAGAGGTTAAAAATGCTATTGAAATGTACTTCAGGAAGTAGTAGTCAAAATGGCTGTGTTTCTCTCTCTTTCTTTATATATATTCAGGTACATAACCATTCAAATGTCAGGTAAAAAAAATAAAAAATGAAAGTAACATTTTAATTGGTTGTCAATTCCAACACTTCAGATGTGTTTTGTGAAGTAATTTACCTCAGGGAATTTAGAGAGGTCTGTAAGTTAAATGGTTAAATGGAATTCCAACCAAATTTGTCAAAATGGTAGGGATTGGTATGTAGTATGAGCTAATCTGTATTTGGTGAAAGTGTCTCCAGTGGTTTTTCTGTAAATTACTTTCCCACCTTTTTTATGCGATCGCTTCTCACTGCGCGCCCCGGTACGCGAACCGGCAGTGTTACGGGAGTCCTCCATTTTGTGTTTCGGTAGAATTGAGATACAAGATGGAGGGCAAATAATGTTCAGAATGGGTAGAAGGGGGCATGGTAGACGTATCCTGACCCCCTAGGTTTTCTGAGGGTGGCTGTGGAGGCCCATATGTGCGAAAAAAAAAAAATAATTCAAATTTTCGCACGGTTTGCGTCCGGTGCGCGTACCGGGTAGCGATCCGGAAAGCGTAAATTGTGAAAATTCGTGAAAAAAAGTTACATTTAAAATTTGTTTATAGTGATCATAGTTAGGGTAGCTCTGAGAAGAGCTTTTGGTTCTGTGGTACATTTAGGTACTTATAAGTACGTACCAATACATAGTCTTAAATTCAGGATGAAAACTCTGTTCCCCTCATCTGAGAAGTGAACTCCATCTCCTCTGTAGATATCTTGCATGTAGTAACGCAAGTTATTGTTGTAGATGCAGCCCATTCCATGGTCTCTAATGTAAGCTGAAACAGACTTATTTACATGCTTCCTCGATTTCTCAATTTGTGGACAAAATTGGTTGGACCACTTCCATTTCTGTCTTTGGCATATATTTGAATATACCAAGGCAGTTTGAGGAAAAAGTGCCATCAATTGCTCAAAGGTGTCCTTTAAAAGCATTTCCAGACCTACCCCAGTCAAAGTGCCCAAGTCATTTCCTCCACAGTGCACAATTAACAGGTTAGGTTTTGGCAAATGCAAAAAGGTTTTCACCAATGGTATCAATTGGTGACATTTTAATCCTCTGTGGCCAATCCACTTGATTTCCACATTTTGTAAATTGAGGTTAGGTAAATTTCTGTTATCAGCATACTTTTGAGCCCAGTGGATGTAACTATGTCCAACAATCCAGACAGAAAGCATGGTGAGAGGAGGTTCTGCTGCAGTCAGATGAAGTGTGGGAATGAAATGGCAGTTCAAACAGTAGGAGTTTGTAATGAAAAAAACTGTGGAGTTTCTGTGCTAATGATTCAGTAGCAGTGATTGGTGGATTTTGATTGCTGAAAACAGAAAGTTAGGGTGCATGGATGAGTTGTTTGAAAGATGTAATTTGAATGGTCAAGAAAAAAATCATTTTAAGAAAGATTGCACTGGATACGCAGGTGTACTGAGAGTTCAGAGTTCAATTGAAACATTGTTGTGTGAACTTGTAAACATGACAGGTCTTTCAGGAGGTGGTTGCTATGGAAAAAAGGCAGAAAGGGCAGAGGGGGGAAGGGTGTTGATTTGAAAAAAGTGAGGGAAGAGTTATGATTGGGTGACATTAGAGATATGTGTGATGAATTACAGCATTTGTGTGCCATTGTTGGTTGCAATCTCTGGAGTGCATACCCTTTGCTCTTCTGAAGACAAATTGGTGTGTGTCTGAGACTGTTTTCAAACTCAAAAAGTATTTGCTAAGGTGAGAAAAGATTCATTTAATTTAAATAGAGAATAGTATGCTTTAGGGAGAAAATTCAGAAGAAAGTTGTGTATTTAAAATGTTGCTTTGTGTCTAGTGTTTTACAAATAGATTTTGATTCTTTGAGTTACATAGCCATGTTAAAAGTGACGTAAAAATGTTGCAAGGGCCTTAAAAAAACGCTTTCATGTGTCTTAGGGCATTTTAAGTCACTTTCCATGAATATGGTTGAATAGTTGTTTTACATGATGGGTTTAAAAACGTTTTTTGAAATCAATTAGGTTTGTTAATATGTACTGCTAGAGTTTCATAGGTTGCTTGGGATATATTAACAAGCAATTGAGGGCCCGATGTAGGTCGGTCGGTAACGGCCGAAAATCGGTATTTTCGGCCGTTACCGACCGGTATTTGAGCTTTGGTATGTAGGGACACATATGTCACAGAATCGGTTTATTTACCGATTGGTAAATTTACCGATTCTGTAAAATACCGAATCGGTATTTCTACCGATTAGGTAAATTTGGTATGTAGGTGGGACTCTTCTGAGTCCCACAAGCCTTATCGATTCGGTATTTTAGCATCAAATTGAATTTGATGTTAAAATACCGATTCAGGTGTGAATGTATATGTGACTTGAGGTATTATTTTCTCTTGTTGAATCTTTTTGTCACAGGTCATATACATGTACAGTAATTAAAAAGAACATCAGAAAACGTGGTATTTTCGTTTATGAACTTTATATCATATCTGGAATCAATATATTTAATTCAACTGTTATATAAAACAGGCAACACAAAAGACACTACTACATTCAATATATTCTCAGTAGTGTGTTACACCGTTGGTACAATATGTATAAACCATATATATACATAGAATGCTACTGTAAGCACAGTCAGCTTAGTCCATCATTTTCTTTTTAACAAATCCTGTTGTTGGTGATTCCTAACCCAAAACGGTGCCTGGGCGTCGACGTTTCGGTCTTTACTGTATAAATCACACCAAGACCATCATCAGGACTAATGTTGCACAAAATATCTACAAAAAATATATACAATATGTACAATCAGTAACTATACAACCACATCCAAATGTCCAATATACTTAATCGTCTGCTGACATTAAACCATCACCACACCCAGTGTGACTGAATATATAGCAACCACCACCACACGGCATAATACTCACTGAGAAAATATATTTACTCCGAATTTTCCAGATCTCACTCTGGCTTCTCCACAAATGTAAGTCAAGTTCAACTATCGCCCTGAAGTAGGTGCAGAGACATAAAACGGCCAATCAGTGTAACTACAAACCATACCTATTCTACACTTATGACATCGACATCAGTCCACTGCTTACCTCTATTTTAATCTGAGAGGGTATCGAAAAACAATGCGAGTCCACAGTTTAACTCCATGTACATAACGTATTATCTAGAAGACACAAGCAAGGGGGTCCGCCATCAGAATCCTGTATCGTTTTATCTTAACGTCTTCTAAAGCCTCAAAAACAGCGTTTCTACTTACTCGTATGCACCGCCATCGACGGGACCTATCCTCGTCACTTTCAGTTTGCGTCTGCTAACAAACGCGTGAGGTTGAATAACACTATTCCCGTGGAGTGTGCACATGCGCATAAGGCCCCAAAATCGGTAAACACTGCCGTGGCCATATTGGAATGGTTGATCTACTCCGAAAACGTCCCTATATAACATATAGAGCGGAGAGTCATGCAAATATACACGAACAACATACTCAGAATTACTAAATCAACACACCAAAACCTATACAACGATTAATTAAAAACTCTCTCATATTTCTCTCATCATAGTTTCATAATAATGCCATTCTAACCCAGCACTAACAAGCTAAAAGCAGGCGTTCCTCACCTAAGGGGAACCCATAGAAGACTACTATTTATAGACTCTATACAAGACACATCATATTCATTGGTGCTCAATGCACACAACAATACAGGATTCTGATGGCGGACCCCCTTGCTTGTGTCTTCTAGATAATACGTTATGTACATGGAGTTAAACTGTGGACTCGCATTGTTTTTCGATACCCTCTCAGATTTAAATAGAGGTAAGCAGTGGACTGATGTCGATGTCATAAGTGTAGAATAGGTATGGTTTGTAGTTACACTGATTGGCCGTTTTATGTCTCTGCACCTACTTCAGGGCGATAGTTGAACTTGACTTACATTTGTGGAGAAGCCAGAGTGAGATCTGGAAAATTCGGAGTAAATATATTTTCTCAGTGAGTATTATGCCGTGTGGTGGTGGTTGCTATATATTCAGTCACACTGGGTGTGGTGATGGTTTAATGTCAGCAGACGATTAAGTATATTGGACATTTGGATGTGGTTGTATAGTTACTGATTGTACATATTGTATATATTTTTTGTAGATATTTTGTGCAACATTAGTCCTGATGATGGTCTTGGTGTGATTTATACAGTAAAGACCGAAACGTCGACGCCCAGGCACCGTTTTGGGTTAGGAATCACCAACAACAGGATTTGTTAAAAAGAAAATGATGGACTAAGCTGACTGTGCTTACAGTAGCATTCTATGTATATATATGGTTTATACATATTGTACCAACGGTGTAACACACTACTGAGAATATATTGAATGTAGTAGTGTCTTTTGTGTTGCCTGTTTTATATAACAGTTGAATTAAATATATTGATTCCAGATATGATATAAAGTTCATAAACGAAAATACCACGTTTTCTGATGTTCTTTTTAATTACTGTACATGTATATGACCTGTGACAAAAAGATTCAACAAGAGAAAATAATACCTCAAGGCGCAATTTTTCTATTAATTTACATTACCCAGTTCCTTGGGGAGTATTGGGTTGCCCTCTTCTAGTAATTGTATTGGCGCAGACAAGTTCTGCAAGGGCCCTTTTTTTGGAAAGTGGTTTCATAATTATTTAGGTTTGTCTGCTTGCACTTTTTTCTAAAATTATATGTTTCTCACAAATTATGTGCTTGTAAAACATTGTTAATATTTGTGTATGTTTTATGTATAGGAGTAGGATTTTGTAATTAGTATTGTATTTCACTGTGTGTTTGTACACGACTTCCGAATATTTAAACTGTAAATGTCAGAACATGAGACTCTCACTTATAGCGATGAATACATTGCTAAAATAGCAAGCGGACCATCCCTACTGGGACCTCAGAATACCACAAGCACACATAACATACAACAGACCACAATTCGCAACAATTTAGAAAGATTGCGGAAGAAACTAATTAGAACAGAGTTACACGCAAAATTTCTCACAGACTGTTTAAACAATAACATCATCCCTATTGGGTTGCAGGTACGGAATATTCCGGCAATATTTACTGAGGACGAGGACTTTAAGTTGGGTTTTAGCTTTGTGTCCAACAAGTGCTCGCGCAGTTGGATGGTGCTAGGAATTGAAACTGCATTAAAGCATATCGATAAACTCAAATAAGAAATAGCAGATTTGGAAAAACAAGTTAGGGAAGACCAAACTGTTACTGATGCTGAGGAGTTCCTAAAGAAGTTAGAGACACAGATAGCTGATTTCTTAAAAAACAACATTCTGAAGAAAACTGAGAAGTTACAAAAAGATTTAAAGTATTATTCAAAGGAACGCACTTATCCCTACCTTAAGAAAGAATTCTTCCAACAAGGTCAGACACATTGGGCTCCTAAACAACTAACATTTTCTGACACAGCTTCGTCAAATTCAGATGATAGTACTAACCGAGCAGGGGGTTCCAACCAAGGCTTTAACAGAGGACAAGGCCGTGGCCGTTTTTTAGGGAGGGGTAAGACTCCACCACGGGGACGAACACGGGGAGGACGCAGGGGTCAATACAGGAATCAATATACCCCGTGCTTCCGACAAACAAGAAACAATTATTACGAGTGGTAAAAGATATGGAAACACCTGTAGCAGATGAGGTTGAGAATCCTATGCTGGAGGTTGTGCCTATTTTTAATCTCTCTAGTCATGAGCTTACAAGACAAGAATTAGAACTCCTGAGCCATGGTTTGTCGTATGTACCCACCAATAGGAATGACCATTTTACAACGCAGATGGAAGTACACAGGTTTTTCCGTACGTTGCGTTTGAAACATTTCTTTAATAAGACTACGACCCTCAATGACTCCCACAATGTGACGGGCTTACGGTGTCCATCTACGTTTTACCCTTCCAATAACTTAATGCCCAAAGAGCTGTTAACGTTTGAGAATACAGTTCTGGTTGAGCTGGACCAACTTTTCAATGATAAGAGGAAGTTTGTAAAGTATAACTTCAGTAAGGAACAACATGAGATATTAAATGCATTATCTAAGCGTGATGACATTTATATTAAACCCGCTGACAAAGGGGGCAGTATAATAGTACAGGATAAGGCAGACTATGAGAGGGAGGCTTTACGCCAACTGAACAATGACCTACATTATACCAAACTGAGAGGAGATCCCACAGAAATGATAAGGAAAGAAATACTTGCAACAAGTAAAAGGGCCTGGAGGGGATGTGGTTAAGCCAGAAAGAATTTGATTACCTTAATAAGAAGGAGTTTACAATTCCGGCATTCTACATACTCCCCAAAATTCACAAGAACGCAGAGCACCCCCCCGGAAGACCCATTGTGGCGGGGTGTGGGTCGATATTACAACCCTTGGCGGAGTATGTAGACTACTTTATTAAACCCTTTGTGCCATTGACTAAATCTTACACTAAAGATAGCATTAGTGTAATAAATGCCCTGGAAGGGATGCCATTTGATCCAGACAAAAATATTCTAGTCACCATGGATATTGAGAGTTTATACTCTAATATCCCTCAGAACGAGGCTTTAAAAGTTCTCGATAAAGTGTTAGAAACCCAGACCCGTCCCACACAAGTACCAATGGAATTTGTCATTAAATGTGCTAAAATAGCCCTTGAGCGTAACTACTTCCTATTTAAGGAGGACTTCTATGGCCAACGTAAAGGAGTGGCAATGGGGGCAATTTTTGCCCCGGACATAGCGAACCTGTACGTGGCAGATTTTGAGGATAAGATCATTCACAACAATAACCCCTTTGAGACACATATCAAACGGTACCTAAGGTATATTGACGATGTTTGCCTGATTTGGGAAGGCTCTGAAGATCATTTACTATCATTCCATACATGGCTCAATGAACAAAATAATAACTTGCAATTTACTATTGAGCATAGCAATCACTGTATAAATTTTCTGGATCTACAAGTAATCAATGACAATGGTAGTTTAGTGGTTAATTTATACACGAAACCTACATCTCGCAACACTTTGCTGAAATATTCAAGTCATCACCCCAGGAATTTAAGGGATAACCTCCCCTTTGGCCAATTTTTAAGAATTAAACGTAATTGCACTAGAAAAGAGGATTATTTTAGAGAGGCAAAAATCCTCCAATTGAAACTAGGCGCTAGAGAATATCCGCATAGAATGGTCAAAAGGGCTCTTAAACGGGCCTGGTATTATGATCGGACAGCACTTTTGGACGAGAATAAAGCAAAGGATAAAGCTGAAAACACAATAGCGTGTGTCACTACTTTTGGAACAGAGTCAACTCAAATTAAAAAGATTATATCCAAGAACTGGCACTTAATACAGAAAGTGGAACCACAATTGAGTTTTCCCCGTTTTGCTTTTAAGAGAGGCAGGAATTTACGGGATCATTTGGTTAAAACATACAGAGAACCATGTATGAATACTATACAGAATCAATGGGGATTGGCACCTATTGTGGGACACTATCCTTGTGGACAATGTACTGTATGCGACACCACTACAATCACTAATCCTGTATTCTGAATGGTAAACAAGTGATGCTACAACATCATTCCAACTGTATGACAAAGAATGTCATTTACTGCATTGAGTGCCCATGTGGTCTGATGTATATTGGAAAAACCACACAGGAAATAAAAAAGAGAATATCACAACACCAATCACGAATCAGATGCAAGGTACTGACAGCACCTTTAGTAGACCATTACATCCATAACTTGCATGGTCCCAAAGATATGAAGTGGTTTGTACTGGAAGTGGTTAAGGGCTCAAAAAGAAGGACCAATGTGGATCGTCTGCTGACATTAAAAGAGAACAAATGGATATGGACAAGTAGAACAGTTGAGCATGGATTAAATCAATATGTGGAATGGCACAGTCTGGCAACTCTTTGATTGTTCCCTGTATTGTTGTGTGCATTGAGCACCAATGAATATGATGTGTCTTGTATAGAGTCTATAAATAGTAGTCTTCTATGGGTTCCCCTTAGGTGAGGAACGCCTGCTTTTAGCTTGTTAGTGCTGGGTTAGAATGGCATTATTATGAAACTATGATGAGAGAAATATGAGAGAGTTTTTAATTAATCGTTGTATAGGTTTTGGTGTGTTGATTTAGTAATTCTGAGTATGTTGTTCGTGTATATTTGCATGACTCTCCGCTCTATATGTTATATAGGGACGTTTTCGGAGTAGATCAACCATTCCAATATGGCCACGGCAGTGTTTACCGATTTTGGGGCCTTATGCGCATGTGCACACTCCACGGGAATAGTGTTATTCAACCTCACGTGTTTGTTAGCAGACACGAACTGAAAGTGACGAGGATAGGTCCCGTCGATGGCGGTGCATACGAGTAAGTAGAAACGCTGTTTTTGAGGCTTTAGAAGACGTTAAGATAAAACGATACAGGATTCTGATGGCGGACCCCCTTGCTTGTGTCTTCTAGATAATACGTTATGTACATGGAGTTAAACTGTGGACTCGCATTGTTTTTCGATACCCTCTCAGATTTAAATAGAGGTAAGCAGTGGACTGATGTCGATGTCATAAGTGTAGAATAGGTATGGTTTGTAGTTACACTGATTGGCCGTTTTATGTCTCTGCACCTACTTCAGGGCGATAGTTGAACTTGACTTACATTTGTGGAGAAGCCAGAGTGAGATCTGGAAAATTCGGAGTAAATATATTTTCTCAGTGAGTATTATGCCGTGTGGTGGTGGTTGCTATATATTCAGTCACACTGGGTGTGGTGATGGTTTAATGTCAGCAGACGATTAAGTATATTGGACATTTGGATGTGGTTGTATAGTTACTGATTGTACATATTGTATATATTTTTTGTAGATATTTTGTGCAACATTAGTCCTGATGATGGTCTTGGTGTGATTTATACAGTAAAGACCGAAACGTCGACGCCCAGGCACCGTTTTGGGTTAGGAATCACCAACAACAGGATTTGTTAAAAAGAAAATGATGGACTAAGCTGACTGTGCTTACAGTAGCATTCTATGTATATATATGGTTTATACATATTGTACCAACGGTGTAACACACTACTGAGAATATATTGAATGTAGTAGTGTCTTTTGTGTTGCCTGTTTTATATAACAGTTGAATTAAATATATTGATTCCAGATATGATATAAAGTTCATAAACGAAAATACCACGTTTTCTGATGTTCTTTTTAATTACTGTACATGTATATGACCTGTGACAAAAAGATTCAACAAGAGAAAATAATACCTCAAGGCGCAATTTTTCTATTAATTTACATTACCCAGTTCCTTGGGGAGTATTGGGTTGCCCTCTTCTAGTAATTGCATGTATATGTGTGCATGCACACCTGTGTCATATGACTTAAGACCATAAGCATTCAAAGCCCATAGGAATGAATGGAGCATTTCCGGTCGGTATTTACCGAATCGGTAAATACAGATATTTACCGATTCAGTAAATGGAACATCTGGATGTTCCTACATACCCTCCCTTCTTATTTAGCGATTCTTAATTACCGAATCGGTAAAATTCGGTAATTAAAAATCGGTAAATAAGTTCTACCTACATCGGGCCCTCGAGTCCCTTTGATGTTATTTTTCCCATTTTAATTTAAGACATTTCCTCGTGGTGCAAGGTCCTTGTAAATACGCCCCCATGTGTGCGTGGCAAATTTAGATTTTGATTGTTTGAGTTACATAGTTATGTTAAAAGTGATGGAAAAAAAGGTGCAAGGGCCTAAAAAAAACGCTTTCATGTGTGTTAGGGCATTTAAAGTCAGTTCCCCATGAATGTAGGTATATCATTGTTTTACATGATAGATTTAAAACGTTTTTTAAAATCAATTAGGTTTCTTGATATGTACTGCTAGAGTTTCATAGGTTGCTTGGGGCATATTTACAAGGTCTTTGAGTCCCTTTGATGTTATTTTTCCCATTTTAATTTTAGACATTTCCTCGTGGTGCAAGGTCGTTGTAAATACGCCCCCATGTGCTTCGCTAATTTAAGTACTGATAGGGTGTGCTTCTACATAGGACCTGTGTTGTGTATTCAAATTTAGACCAGAAAATCAAATTTTTGAGAAGGTCATATTGGTGTCTGCTTCTTCAAATAAATATTGAACTGAGAAGTATTAAACTGAGGCTAAATTTCATGTGCAACCCTGAGTAGGCCTCACCTCAAACAAACCTGTAGATAGTACACACCTTATCGTTATCTTGAATCAATCATTTAAAGTGTTAGGTGCAGATTTATGATAGCCGTGCGCCTCTTTTGTGCTGCTGTTCTGTCACTTTTATAATGCAGCAGTGATTTACAAGATGTACCATGTTGCAAGATAGGCCTCACTTCATTGGTAGGCCTGCACATGTATTATCTCCTCTATATTCTTCAACAAGCCTAAATTTCATCAGCAACCCTGAGTAGGCCTCACCTCAAACTTTTGTGACGCAGCGGCGGAGCAAAAGATGCGCTATGATGTGACATATTTATAACTTGAAGCATCAAGGAAGATGTGTCATGCTGTAAAGTCCTGCCCCACATGAAACGTGCGTTAGGTTTCATGTGGGCGTTTTGTTGCAGGGTGGGCAGTCATTTACATGAAAGCCCTGTAAAACTAACACAGTAAAATTAAGAAGATTTCACTGAGTCAACTTTATGGCATTGCTGAATCAAATATTTACGCCTGTTTGAAACAGGCATAAGGAGAGATGCACCATGCAATGTGTGGCTTGCCCCTGTGAATTGCAGTAGAAATGTCGCGTTTATGACGTGATTCCTGCAATGCGCCGTTTTTGAGGAACAGATGTGTGATGCATCTGTGCTGTTTTTGCTGAATGGTGCTCTGCATTGTAAATGCGGTACATGATGGGTTGCAGAGCAGTGGCGCACGTTAACTGGTGCATCCCTGGGGATGTGCCATTTAACATAAATCTGCTCCTTTAAATTTAAGTATTAGCAGGGGACACAGTGTTTGTGAGGTTATCTAAGGTTAAGAAGAGATGAGTCTTGTTCACTGAAAACTTGGACATAGGCCTCATCTCCTCAGCATCGCTGGACATGGTTAAATAATATCTGCAAAATGTTACTCTTGGTAAACAATTTTACTATTATAGTGTCTGATATTTGTTTCTTACTCTGCAACATCTCATTGTTGTTCTCTTTCTTTAAAGATAACGACAACATCAAGCATGAGTGATAATGAGGAATCTGTTGATCTCGATCTTATCATTGAACTTGTCATTGAAACGTCAGTGGAAGTAGATCCCTTGGATGATTTATATCCTGTGGATGATGAAGTAGTTGTTGAGGATGCTGATTTGTCAGAATTGTATGACATAGGGTGGGCATCTGACCTGCTCGAGCCGATTAACCTATAAAGACTTTTAAAAATAAATTTAAGTTACTCGAAATGAAAAGTAACCATGTAAACCGTTTTATAAAAAATTAAATACAACTTCAAAAACAAATTGTGTGAAGTGTCTTTAATGAAATAGTAAAATATACTAATAAAATTAGTTCAGATTCACATATAAAAGATCACAGGTCAAATGTAGAAGCATTCCATTTCTTTGCAACTACTTGTGAGTTTTAATTTTCATAATGCACTAAAAATTATTGTATGTAGAATTTATAACTAGTATGTTAATTTTTTGACGACTGTTATTGATTTACTGTTTGGTAATAGTGGTTAATAACATTTTTTATTATATTTTACTACAGATTCAACTGAAGATTATTTCGAAATTAGACAATGCCGTCTAAGGATAGAATCCGAAAGGTTACAAAACGTCAAAGACAGCAGATTAATAAATGTTCACAAAAGTCCTCTACAATACAATCTCGTCAAGTCACTAAGAAAGCTCCGGGTAAGAGAAAAAAATCATTCCTTAGAAACATTTGTAGAAACAAAAGTATACCTACAGAACAAGTTTTAGTCCAGAAGAAGAGAGCCAATTTAAACGGAAAGGAAAGGCCAAACAAAAATGTTACTGGTAGAGCAGGAGATAACTCTGTGCATGGTAGTAGAAGGAAAAATCAGTTTAGGGACATTCGTAGACGAATGTTCCGCAACAGGATAATTGGTAATTTGTTAAAAAATATTAAGAAAGGTCAACAGAAAGTGGTTTTTTATAAGAGAAAACAAAAAGTTGAGAAAATTATTGATCAGGCTTTTGAAATTAAGCGAAAGTTATTTATTTTGATAATCAATAGAATTAGGAAACTAAACAAGGTAATTTATGATTTAAAAACAAATAGTAGATGGAAGAGAACAGTTAATCGTAGTAATTTTTGTGAAGTTTTTTCAGGAGAATGGATGCATAGTTCAAGTTCTGAGGCATTTTTTAATGAGGAGAGTTACTTTCAGGATAATGATTTGGTGCATGCAGTTGACACCAGTGGTCGAGCTTATGAGGTGAAAGATGGTAGTCCGGTTGAAAAAGAAAAACTTGTGACAACAGAGGCAGAAGAGGTGTTAGGTAATGAGGTTTTAGGAAGACGTCCTAAGGGACCAGTGTATACCTGGAAGTGTAGTAGTATTTGCAGTGTGCGACAGGATTCCATCAATTTGCTTTGTGATTTTGTACGGACATTTAATAAGAAAAGTTTGAAACAGAAAATGAAGATGTTGCAAGAATTAGATCCTTGCAGAGTGAGGGAAGTGACAGGTTTGCATGGTTATTCACTGGCTTGTCTTTCCAGGAGAGTATGCCTGAGTGTTTTTAATCATTTCAGGATGCTAGCAGTGCATCATAATAAAGTGAGGAAATTAGTTAGAATGTTGTATTATGCTAAGAGTCCAGCAATTATGCTTAAACAATTATGCACTGCTCTTTTGCATGGTTCTGAAGTAGATGTGAAGAATATTTGTGAAGAAATTGAGTTTTGTTACTTTATAAGTAAAGAGGAGAATGTTGAAATTGACCCAGAAGAAGAGGGTAATGTCGAAGATAGTGTACAGGTTTCCAGTACAGATAATTTTCAGAAGGAAATTGCCACGTTTCAGGTGAAATCAAGTGAGAGGCCTAATTTCACTTGTGTGTGTTGTCGACGGACTTATTATAAGAATCAGACTAAGTTAGTGGATTTATATGCGAAAAGTGAAAGGGAAAATAATAGTGAATGGAAGGATTTTGCAACATACTTGATGGTAGAAAATTCTTTTGATTTGGGATTGGATCAACGTGTGTGTACTTATTGTTGTAACAAATTAAATCAAAACCGGATGCCTGCCAGAGCAGTTCATAATAATCTGGAATTGGTTGAGATTCCTTCTGAATTGAAGGATTTAAATACTTATGAATCTATTTTGATTCAAAGTACCCATCCCTTTCAGGCTATTGTAAGAATGGAGCCAAAGACAGGGAAATTGCCTCCATCAGATTTACAGAGAGGATTAAAGGGGAAAGTTGTTTATTTGCCTCTAGATTTGAAGAAAAACATTAATACAATTGGAGTAGAGAAAGTGGAAGAGGAACCTCTGGTTATCTTAGTTAATGGGGTTCTGACAAAGAGTAAGAAAATATGGCAAGATTTAGTAGATGTTAGGAAAGTCAAAAAGGCAACATTGTATTTGAAGAAAAACAATAAGTACTACAAGAATGTATATGTTGCAGAAGAGGAAGTAAGTGAAGAAGAGGATAGCGATTTGTGTGCTGGTCAAATTGAGAAAGTAGAACCCTCTAAAAATGAAGAAATATATGAAAATTATAGTGTTCATCCTTTGCATTCCAAGGAACTCGTGGGGAATGCTATTGAGTTGTTTCAAATGAAACAAGCCAAAGGGAGTCCCGTTAGTGTTTGGGAGGAAAGTTTGGAAGCTTGGTGTTTCCCACAGCTATTTCCAACAGGTCAAGGAGGAAGATATGATGTGCGACCTGATCAAATTCCTGCTTCTGAATACCGCACTTTACGATTGTATGCAGAAGATCCTAGGTTTCGTCAATGCATTCCCTATTTGTTTCATCTCCTGTTTGAAAGCGATCTGTCTGGACTGTCATATGCAGTGAACCATATCTTGAAAAGTGGTGTACACATGCAAAACATCTCGGCAAGTGACTTTATGGATAAAGTCAATGTGCAAGACAGTATTTTGGATTCTCACCTGATTAATCTCATGGCGTGTCAGCGTGGTACTAATGAGTACTGGTACCGTCGTCATGGTGATTTAAAATGTATGCTGAGGAACTTAGGAACTCCCACATGGTTCCTCACTCTCAGCTGTGCCGAGTATGGCTGGGAAGACTTACTTGAATTTCTACGAGAGGCAAATGGAAACATTGAAAATATCGAACTCAAGACACCCGGAGAACTGTGCTCTTTGGATCCAGTGAATGTATGCAGGTACTTCAATCATAGATTTGAAGCTATGATGTCTTTCATCATGAACAAGAAAAATCCACCTCTTGGAGAGGTGTTGGATTTCTTCTGGAGAAAGGAGTACCAAGCAAGAGGTGCTCCTCATATACATATGCTGCTGTGGATCAAAGATGCACCCAAATTTGGAACAGATCCAGATGACTTAGTGATGAGTTTCATAGAACAGTATTCTACATGTGCTGTTCCAAAGGCAAAGGAAGACAAAAACTTAAGAGAACAAGTTTTACGCTTCCAAAGCCATCGTTGCGGAAAATACTGTCGTCGTAAATTCAGAAACAAGGACAAGTTCTACACAAAATGTCGTTTCGCCTTTCCATGACCGGTGATTTCTAAAGGAAGAGTGAACAGTTTGATGTCTTCGCTGCGACATAATGTGATGAAGAAATCACCCAAAAATACATACAATTTGAAAAGGAGCGAAGAGTCCAAGTACATCAACGACTACAACCCAGTGATTTTGTCCATGTGGAATGCTAACATGGATATACAGTTTGTGGCTGATAACTGTATGGCTGTGGCTCGGTATGTGACATCTTACATCACCAAAAAAGAAAAGACAGAATTGAAGGATATGTGGGAGGACATTTCCCATGAAAAGAGCCTCAGTAAGAAGTTGTACAGTTTCAGTTTGAAGATGTTGTCGCATTGACAAATCGGAGCTTATGAATGTTCTGACCGGTTGTCTTCAGCAAGTCTCTATGCCAAATCAAGGAGTATCGTTTGGGCGAGTCTTGGTCTTGCTGCAACGCGTAATCGAGTTCTGAAACCTGTACGGGAAATTGAGTATTTGGCGGAAAAGGAGCCAAACAGTACAGATATTTTGAAGACCAACATGTTGGATACATATTATCCAAATAGAAGCAGTCACCTCGAGAATGTTTGTCTGTATGAGGTTCTGCAAAATTACATATTCAAGAGGAACATCAAAGAAGATATTGATAAAGGAGTGTATGCTGTAATTGGAAGTGAGGGATGTCTGGTCAAGCAAAGAAAATGTCAATTGGTAAATCATCGAAAATTGAGTGGTGAATCTCTTGAAAGAAAAGAGTTTTTCTATTTAGCTCTTTTGCAACTTTTCAAGCCTTGGCGTGCAGAAGAGGAACTGCTTGGAGATTTCCTCTCTTACGAAGACTCTTTCAATGCCGACAAAGAGACCATAGAATGTCCTGTTTTTCCCAAATATCTAGAAATATTGAATGCGGAAATCGAGCAGGAAGCAACGATTGCAGCCGAGATTGCTAGAGACAGTTCTCAGGACAGTCAGAGTTCTGTTTCATTGAGTCAGGATCCACTAGGAGGACCAGTTATCGAAAATGAAGCTGCCACTGGCATGATTTAAGTGGAAAGAGCCATGGCACATGCTCAGGAGGATGCGGTTAACTTAGAAGACTTGGAAAGACAACTGAACTTTGAGCAGAAGAAAATATATGACGAAGTTACCAACCAAATTGATCATGGATTAAGTCATGAGAAGAAAGAGTGCTCATGTACGTGGTTGAAGCCTGTCCGACTGTACGTGAGTGGAGAAGCGGGAACTGGAAAAAGTTTCCTCATTAAAGCAATTTCATGTTATTTGCAGAAAAGGACTGAGTCATCGCTGTCTTGTGTTGTCACCGCTCCAACTGGACTGGCAGCACATAACATTAAAGGTATTACTTTGCATCGTCTACTGATGCTGCCAGTGGAACATGATAACAAATTACAATACCACAAGCTATCTGGAGATGCTTGTTGTGAAGTTTCAAGAGTCTTGAGGAAAATGAAACTTCTTATCATTGACGAAGTAAGCATGGTTTCCAATGTCATGCTTGCCTTTGTGCATTTGAGAATGCAAGAAGTTCTCAAAACAGAGTATGATGTGTTATTTGGTGGCAAACACATCATTGTTTTCGGTGATCTTCTGCAGCTGACACCAGTGAAAGGACAACCTGTGTTCAAAATGCTCACGCATGAAGATACCAGGAAGTGCCTAGGGAGCATTGGCAACGTCAATATATGGTTAAACTTCAATTATGCTGAACTGCGTGAAAATATGCGTCAGGCGAAGGATGAAGATTACAAGAATATTCTACAAGATGTTAGAATCGGAAAAGTGACCGAGCATGGGAAAGAAGCTTTACATGCACGATTATTGTCAAATTTGTATCCAGAACAAGACGTTGTGCCTGAGAATATTTTTCAGAAAATTACTGAGAAGAAATCTGGAATATGTTTGATGCCAACTCTTGCAGAATGTGCCATCTTCAACAACAAAATGTTGCATTTAGAAAACCAAGAGATTGTGAAACTGGAAGGTATTGACAGAGTAGAGCATATGGGATCAACAATTATTTTGTCTGATAATTTGAAATCAAAATTGGATTCATTAGAGAAGACTATATCTAAAACTGCAGGTTTTGAAAAGACTCTGAATGTGTGCTTAAATTGCCGTATAATTTTAAGAAGGAATTTACATGTTGAAAGAGGTCTGGTAAATGGATCAATGGGTAATGTTGTTGATTTTGTGAAATACAGAAATAGAGATGGAATTGAATTTTTAAAAATTAAATTTGATGGCATTGAGGAAGTACAGCTAATTGGTCGTTGCTCTGCTAGGTTTTTACTTGTAAAAGACTTATATGTTCGCCGTAAGCAGTTTCCTGTTTGCTTGGCATATGCGGTGACAATCCATAAATCGCAAGGTTTAAGTGTAGACAGTGCATTGGTGAATATTGGCAGTTCTGTGTTCAAGGAGGGTATGGCATATGTGGCATTGTCACGAGTCAGAACTTTATCGGGATTGTACTTGATTGAGTGTGATGTCACAAACATTTGTGCGGATCTAGATTGTGTTAAGGAATACAATAGGTTGAGAAGAGAGTATGCGCCACATTTGCCTCAATATCCTTTGTTTGAGAAACGTGTGGTAGGCCGGAAACAAAGAAATGTGACCAATAGTAGGGAGGTTCTAGCAAAAAGACGAAAAGTCGATGAACCTGAAATTATAAGCAGAAAGAAAAAGGATTCTGTTGAAGATGTTGTTGGTTTTCAATTTGAAAATAGTTCTGGTGTCAACTGCTATGCTAATGTAGTGGTTAATGTTGTCTTTTCTCTAGAAACTTTAAAACAACAGATTGTGATCAAAGTTTTTGCTGCTTGCTGAATTCTGTGTTAGAGAAATGTAGCAATGATAGAACAAAATTAGAAAGTGTGTCTGAAATTCGAAATCTGTTAGACAAATGTTCAGGTCAAACGCAATTCTCTCAAAATATTCAGCAAGATTGTCAGGAGTTTTTAATGTATATGCTTGATGTATTGCAAGATGAAGGTGTAGATGTAGATCACCTGTTTGGCCTTTCTTATCAATGGCAGCATGACTGCGAGAATTGTAGTGTATCAAGTACTAGTAGTGTAGACTCAGAAAGATTTATATATTTAACTTTGCCAGACAGTAAATCAGTGTCCTTTAATAAGCTAGTAAAATCAGCCGATCACAACATGGAGTGTAGCCAATGTAAGTCAGCAATGCTGTCCACATTATTTATACAAACATATGGCCAGTATGTCATTTTAATGTTCCAACGATGTAGGCCTGATGGAACAAAATTGACAACTTTAATTAAAAATTTTGTGGCTTCGCAGTTGTCAATATCAGGAAGGACTTTTGTAACTGCAGCAATTATATATCATGACGGTCCTTCAACAACATCAGGACATTACACAGCTTATTTAAAGTCTAGAAACGGCTGGTCATTCTGCAATGATTCTGTTTTAACTTTCAAAAAAAAATTGCCTTTTGACCTTAAAAATTCTTACCTGGTGTTTTTGCAACCAAAATTTTAGGGATAGAATCTCGTGATGTGCTCTGAGGAAATTCAAGAGGTTCTAATGGCTCCTACACTATTTGGCCTTGAGGATAAGTGTAGTACAGAGTCAAAACTTAAATGTGGAAATGTGGAACATGAGTGAGCAAGAAGGGTGAGATATTACTAGTACAGGATTGTGAAAGTGATCTTGAACGTTTTCTTTCTAAAAGTTGCGGAAAAAGAAAAAAATGACGGGATTTGCTTAGAAGAATTCCAAGTGTTATAAATGGCTCTTACACGATTTGGCCTTGAGGAAATGTGTGGTAGAGAGCGAGAAGTCATTTATTGTATGTAACATATTTGTCAAAATGATGGAGCTTTTCTTTCAGAAAGTGGCGGGCAGAAAATATTAGCAGCACAACAGTATATAAGCTGTTCATAGGACATCCTTCGACGTCATGGAAAGTAAGTTACTTTTGAGGAGTTCTGATTTCTAATTGGATATGTTATATGGGTTTTTTAAACACAATCATTTTGATTGTGTTTTTTTTTCCCCACTGTTATATGATGAATACCTTCAACTCACTGTTTTTAGTGAAATTTGATACATTCTGAGAACAGCAAAAATAAACTATTTAACATGTATAATATTTCTGTACCTTTTTGTATTTATGATATTCATTTAGAACTGTGTAGGAGGCATGGAGAAACTGAGGCTTCTGTAAGTATCAAGGGACGTGAGTAATGTACATTGCTCTGTTGCATACAGTCCTCACCTTCTCCATACTCTTGGATATGCTAGACTAAACCTGCACAATGACATACCTAAGCTGAGGAAATACAGGTGATGTGATTGTGAAATGAGCAAAAAAAATTGCACGTTTTTCAATTACATTACCTGTGTTTCCTAACATTATGAATCACATTGTGCAGATGAGGTTTAGGCCTGTCCAGGGATACAGAAGAGGTCTGGCCTTTGTTCAAGAGTGCAGTGGACATGACTCACTTCATTGGTATGCTTGCACATGTATTATCACCTCTGTACTCTTCAACAAGCTTAAATTTCATTTGCAACCCTGAGTAGGCCTTACCTCAAACAAAGCTCTAGATAGTCCATACCTTATCGTCATCCTGAATCAATCATTTAAAGTGTTAGGGGCAGATTTTTGATGGCCGTGCGTCTCTTTTGTGCTGCTGTTCCGTCACTTTTATAATGCAGCAGTGATTTACAAGATGTACTATGTTGCAAGATAGGCCTCACTTCATCTGCAACAAGATACCGTCAGTTTAAAATGTATATATTTAGGACTGTGTAGGGGGCATGGAGAAGCTGAGGTTTCTGTAAGTGTCAAAGTTGTTGCATACAATACTTACCTTTTGCGTAGTCTTTCATATGCTAGACTACATCTGTACAATGAGATACCTAAGCAAAGGAAAAACACAAGTGATGTGATTGTGGAATGAGCAAAAAAAATTGCACGTTTTTCAATTACATTACCTGTGTTTCATAACATTACGAATCACATTGTGTAGATGAGATTTAGGCCTGTTCAAGGAGATAGAGGAGGTCTGATGTTTGTTCAAGAGTGCATTGGACATGACTCACTTCGTTGGTAGGCCTGCTCAAGTATTATCTCCTCTGTACTCTTCAATAACTTAAATTTCATCTGTAAATCTGAGTTGGACTCACCTGAAACAAATCTGTGGATAGGCCACAACTTATCAGGACTTAGAAACAATCATTTAAAATGTTAGGGGTAGTTTTATGATGGCCGTGCGCCTCTTTTGCGTTGCTGTTCCGTCACTTTTGTGACGCAGCAGCAGTGCAAAAGATGCACCATGTTGCAAGATAGGCCTCACTTCATCTTCAACAATATACCCTTAGTTTAAACTGTATACATTTAGGACTGTGTAGGGGGCATGGAGAAGCGGAGGCCTCTAACTTTATTTGTTTGTAAAATTGGATGATTGTCAATCTTTTCCCTTGTCTTTTTTAATTTTTAAATACATGTTTTAATATTTTTCAAATTTTTGTTCTTTCTTTCACAGATTGAAAGTATAAAAATAACAAGTGACTAAGTTAACGAAAATTATAAGGTAAATGTTTTGTACTCTTTTCGTTACGTTTCTATCACATTTAACTTCTATTAGTTCCACTGCTTCATTTCTTTAACCCTCAGTTTTCTGCATTTGCTACTTCCCTCATTCCTTTCTCTATTACTTACTTACTCTACTCCTTCCACTCCTTTTCTCAGTCCCTCTGTTCTCATAGTTACTTAGTCTTGTTCACTCACTCCGTTTTGTATTACTCTCACTGTCTCTGACTCATCTCTCTTTCACTACTTCTTCATTATGCTTTCTCCCTGTAGTTCAAGCATACTAAGGGGCATATTATCAACACAGGCAAAAAAAATATCGCTGCTTTTATCGACAGAAAACTGCAGCAAAAGCAGCTTTAGCGGCAGTTTTCTGTCGCAAAAGCGGATTTAGCGGCAGATTTCTGCCGATAAAAGCAGCGATAATTTTATCGCCTATGTTGATAATATGCCCCTATGTTATTTACATTTCTTTGCTGTTTCAATCATTCCTTTTCTGTTACTTCTTCTTTTCTGCTTTCTGTTTTTTCTCTGTTATTCCACATGTTTTAATCTTATTTTGAACATTCACTCACATTCCCAAAAAACTCTTGTTTATTATTCTTCTCCTCTCCTTTTTTTCTTTCATTTCCTTATCTATTTTGTTTTTCACAATTATACCCTCTTCCATCTTTTCTTTGCTAAATAGATCTATTAAACAGTATCTCTGTGTTACTCCCTCTAGCTGTCTTTCTTTTAACATTACTCTCTGTTTCCTTCCATTATACTTACTCTTCTTTTTTTTTTTTTTTTTTTTTTTGTGGTTCGCTTCCGGTTCGCGTACCGGCGAGCGAACCGGGAAGCAAACCAAAAGAAATAGAGGTTGCCAGAGTGCTAAACATTCTAGCAATTTTTTTATAAAGGGGAGGTAGTTCTGAAAAGAACTTTTTTATTTATTATTTTTGTTGTTTTATATTTTTTTTATTATTTTTCTGAACTTTTTTTTACTTTTTTTGTATTTTTTGAACAGTTTTATATATTTTTTTTTTTGGGGGGGGAAACGAAAACGATTCATTGTAAAGGGCTCAACAGGAGCAACAAAAAAAAAGATTATTTATTATCTGAATCGTTTTGTACAAACATGATTGTCAATTGCTAAGTTGATTAGATTCATGCTACTTTCTCTGTAGCAAATCAACTGACCGCAACCCACGCACACTTGTTTGACTTCCCCGAACCTCATCTGTATATTTGGGACCATGTCCCTCGCCTCTGGTCCCGTCACTTCCTGTACATTTGATCTACTGGCCACAGGAGGAGGGTTATCCTGCAGGTGACGTACCTGCGCAGCACTGTAGTTGATAGGGTGCCACCTGTCCATATGGCGATGCATTGTATAATTGCCATAACTATATTTTGTATCTGTCCCTCTGGACAGATCTTTCTTGCAGATAAGGCAAGTTACATACCGGGCATTCAATTTTCTTTGGCCCCGGGGATATTTAAAAAATTGCCAAATATAATTTTCTTTGACATGAGACCTCCTGGGCTCCTCAGGCAAAAACTGCCTCTCTTGCTGCTCTTCCTCTTCTTCCGCTTCTTCCTCCTCTTGCTGAATGATAACTTCAGCAGGTGGTCCTCTCTTCCTAGGAGGTGGTGGTGGTGGGGGTGCACTAGCTGAAGCTATAACACTTGCCATTGCTAAGTGATGAAAAAAGGTCTTCCTCTCACAAAGATGAAAGTCAGAGTGAGGAAACAAGGAGGGGTTTTCATCATTTGGGAAAAAAAAATTAGTTCTAAACCAATGAAAAGTGATATTTTTAGGTCACATGACCTAGCCTTACATCATTAGGAAACCAAAAGTGAAATGAACCAATAAAAAGTGTTATTAATAAGTCACATGACCTGTTATGCTTACGTTACGCGCTCCGCGCCGCGGTCCAAATTGCTTCCGGAAGCTGCGCTTCGCGCCTGGCTTCGCGTACCGGAGCACTTCCGGGTGCGCTAACGCGACGCGTCAAATTACGCATTAGGCGACAACGCGATACGTCGCGCTTACGCGACGCGTCACAATGTTGTTTTCTAACGCGACAGTTGCGCAAACGGAGCATTTACTGGTTCGCGGACCGGGTCGCGGCAGCAATTTGAGCTAATAGAAAGCTAACCGGTTCGCGGACTGGGAGCGAAACAAAAAAATTATTAATTTTTTTTTAATTAATAAACATATAAAATATATTTTTCCTTTAAAAGAATAATACATTTTACAGCTTTTGATATTTGCTATTAAAAAACCATTGAAATTCACTGAAAAAACCATAGGTTATAGACCATATATAGTTAGGAATTAGCATTTACAAAACCTTGAAAATTCACTGAAAAAACCATAGGTTATAGACCATATATAGTTAGGAATTAGCATTTACAAAACCTTATTTTACTCACACAAAACCATTGAAATTCCATATATAGTTAGTTGCACTAACTATATATCGCGCACCTGCAATCCACTGCTGATGATGTCACATATTACATCATTCATGACATGGTCAGTGACATCACTGATGACATCACTGATGACATCTCAAATGACATCACTGATGACATCACTGATGACATCTCAAATGACATCACTGATGACATCACTGATGACATCTCATTTGACATTACTGATCACATCACTGATGACATCATTCATGTGATAATACGATGAACCTCTTCAGACTCTAATATAACCTTAGATACACTCAGTGTAAACAGACACTCACAGAGTGTCACTCATCCATGGAGTTACACACACACCTAGTCAGTCATGCAAAGAATCAATCACACCTCCATTTTCTCAACTATACAGTTATACACACCTTACTTATTCAAACATATACTAACACATATTTACTCTCTTATACAATCCCAGATACAAGTTCACAATGATCCATACAGCCACTCACACATTCACTGGCTCTTATGCACAGTTATTTATATATGTCAACTCTCACATGTACTGTGTTTTACATATGTACTTACTTTGACATGTAGCACTGAGATATCCATTCACTCACCAATACACTCATGCACACAGTCAACCGCCCATACAGCTGTTTCCACATGCACTTTTGAACCCATACATCTAGTGAATCAACTGCTCACACATCTATGCACAGAGTCATACACCTCCCAGCCACCCACACACACACTCAGTCTCCCATACAAATACTTGGGCAACCAATCAATAACCCATATAGTTACTCATATAGCTACTGATCAACACATGCAGCAGTTTACCCCACAACAGACATACTGATGCACACATTCAGACAGTTTAGTCACTAACCCATGCATTTAGTATGACACATTTATTCACTCACTCATACAGTCAGTCACGCACCTACTAAATCCTTCATCCAGACACTTATACATCCACTCATTCTTCAATATGTAAAACATATTTAAACTTTACAGAAACACACAGTCACTGGATGATGTCATCAGTGATGTCATTTGAGATGTCATCAGTGATGTCATCAGTGATGTCACTGACCATGTCATGAATGACGTAATATGTGACATCATCAGCAGTGGATTGCGGGTGCGCGATATATAGTTAGTGCAACTAACTATATATGGAATTTCAATGGTTTTGTGTGAGTAAAATAAGGTTTTGTAAATGCTAATTCCTAACTATATATGGTCTATAACCTATGGTTTTTTCAGTGAATATATATATATATATATATATATATATATATATATATATATATATATATATATATATATATAAGGTGGACAACCTTGGAGCGTGAATATATATATATATATATATATATATATATACATATATATATATATATATATATATATATATTACCTACTGGCGGTCGCCAGTAGGTATATATAGTTAGGATTTTTTCCCTATGGGTTTTTTGAAAATTCTATGTCTAATAACTTTGGCGTTTGTGGACGGAATTGGCTGAAATTTTCAGCAAAATGGAACATTTTGTTTCTGAGCAGCCACTGGAAATTTGGGGGGAGTTGGTCCAGGGGGGGCCGAGAAAAAAGGGGGGTCCCAAAACGTGTTTTTAACATTGAGTTTTCCATAGGGCGGTTAGCCTCATTTTTAGCCCGAACGGCTGAATGGATTTGCACGAAACTTGGCAAAATTGTAGGGACTGGTAGCCCGATGTGCCTTTTGTAGGTCTCAATATATGTGCTGCAGTGGATTTTGAGAAAATAACGTTCAAAAAAAGATATATATCTGTAAGCGCGGACCAGGCAGCGCCCCGGTACGCGTACTTGACGCGTAACGGAACTTCGCGTAGCGAAGTTGATTGGCTCTCCGGTGTCTGTCAACATTCTAAACAGTCCGGAGCGGCCGCCATCTTGTCTCTCGGTAGGATCGAGAGACAAGAGGAGGCAAAAGCGAAGGGGCAAATGACCATAAGGGGGCATAGTAGATACTCCCTGACCCCCTAGGTTTGATATGGAGGCTTTAAAGGGGCCCCGCTAAGCAAAAAAAAAAAAAAATTTTTTTGTTTTTTTTCGTGGTTAGCGCCCGGTACGCGAACCGGGAAGCGTACTGGGGAGCGTATCACAATAAAAAATGAATGATAGACTTTTCAAATGCTGTATGTTAATTGATTGTTGGTTTTGTTGATTATTTTTTTTTTTTTTTAACTTTTTTTATTGTGTTTCATAATTTATTAAACTTTCTAACATTTCATTGTCAGAAATTTCATAATCATGGAATATAGATTGTAGTCTCTGAGGTTGTAAAATGTCCTCATTTGCAAGGAGGTTATCTACTGCTTGCACACATTGCAGTAGTTCTTGGTCCCAAGTTTCATCCATAAATTCAATCTCATTTGGATCAATGATTTCTGTGTTGGACTCTGGAAGGACAATTTCAAATGAAATGTTTTGTTCACTTTCCATTTTTCCTGAAATTTGCATAAAAAAAATATATATTAGTAGAGGTAGGGCACTGTTGGGATTAATTTTAGATAGGCAGTTTTTAACAGAGAATTTATCTTTGGGCAGTGTATAGTATCAGAGTGGAAGTAGGAATATAAAAAAGTGTATCTAAATTTATAAGTACTACAGAGGGATAGTATATAACTAACAGAAAAAGTTTGCCATATTAACTTAAAGTGCACAATATACTTCAGTTTTAAAAATAACAACTTACCTTTAAAAAGAAGTTGAAGTTATTAATGAAAATTCTAATAGAAATGTACACCAGGAAGTAGTAGTCAAAATTGCTGTGTTTCCTTCTCTTCCTTTATATATATTCGGGTACATAACCAATCAAATGTCAGGTAAAAAAAGTAGAAAATGAAAGTAACATTTTAATTGGTTGTCAATTCCAACACTTCAGATGTGTTTTGTGAAGTAATTTACCTCACGGTATTTAGAGAGGTCTACAGGCTAAATGGCTAAATGGAATTCCAATCAAATTTGTGAAAATGGTAGGGATTGGTATGTAGTATGAGCTAATCTATATTTGGTGAAATTGTCTCAAGTGGCTTTTGTGTGAACTACTTTCCCACCTTTTTTGATGGTGCGCTCCCCAGGAAGCGACCCGGTACGCGAACCGGTGAGCGCCCTGGTACGCGAACCTTAAGCGTAACGGGAGTCCACCATTTTGTGTTTCGGTCGAATTATGATACAAGATGGAGGGCAAATAATGTTCAGAATAGGTAGAAGGGGGCACGGTAGACTTATCTTGACCCCCTAGGTTTTGTGAGGGTGGCTGATGAGGCCCATATGTGCGAAAAAATAACATTTTTTTTAAAAATTTCGCGAGGTTAGCTCCCGGTACGCGTACCGGGTAGCGCCCCAGGGAGTGTACTTTGTTGAAAATTAGTGAAAAAAGTTAGAGTAAAATAATAATTGTGAGTGATTAGATGTAGGGTAGCTCTGAGAAGAGCTTTTGGGTTTATGGTACATTTAGGTACTTATAAGTAGGTACCAATGCACATTCTTAAATTCAGAGTGAAAATTCTGTTGCCCTCATCTGAGAAGTGAACTCCATCTCCTCTGTAGATATCTTGCATGTAGTAACGCAAGTTATTGTTGTACAGGGAGCCCATTGCATGGTCTCTCATGTAAGCTGAAACAGATTTGTTTACATGCTTCCTCGACTTCTCAATTTGTGGACAAAATTGGTTTGACCACCTCCATTTCTGTCTTTGGCATATATTTGAATATACCAAGGCAGTCTGAGGAAAAAGTGCCATTAATTGCTCAAAGGTGTCCTTTAAAAGCATTTCCAGACCTACACCAGTCAAAGTGCCCAAGTCATTACCTCCACAGTGCACAATTAACAGGTCAGGTTTTGGAAAATGCATAAAGGTTTTCACCAATGGTATCAATTGGTGACATTTTAATCCTCTGTGGCCAAACCACTTAATTTCCACATCTTGTAAATTGAGGTTAGGTAAATTCCTGCTTTCAACGTACCTTTGAGCCCAGTGAATATAACTATGACCAACAATCCAGACAGAAAACATGGTGAGAGAAGGTTCTCCTGCAGTCAGATGAAGTGTGGCAATGAAATGGTAGTTGAAAAAATGTGAGTTTGAAATGAAAAAAACTGTGGAGTTTCTGTGTTCATGAAGTAGTAACAGTGATTGGTGGATTTTGATTGATGAAAACAGAAAGTTAGGGTGTACAGATGTGTTGTTTGAAAGATGTATTTTGAGTGGTCAATAAAAAATCATTAAATGAAAGAAAGCACTGGATATGCTGGTGCACTGAGAGTTCAGAGTTCAATTGCAACATTGTTGTGTGAATTTGCAAACACCAGAGTTTCTCCAAGAGCTGGTTGCTATGGAAAATAGGCAGAAAGGGCAGAGGGGGAAGGGTTTTCATTTGAAAAAAAGTGAGGGAAGAGTTTTGATTGGGTGACATGAGAAATATGTGTGAAGAATTACACCATTTCTGTGCTTTTGATAGCTGCAGACTCTGGAGTGCATACCTTTTGCTCTGCTGAAGACAAATTGGTGTGTTTCTTAGACTGTTTTCAAACTCAAAGTATTTGCTAAGGTGAGAAAATATTTCTTTACTTTAGATAGAGAATAGTGTGCTTTAAGGAGAAAATTATGATTTATGTGGCGCAATTTGCTTGTAAATATGCTCTCACATGTGCATGGAAAATTTTGATTTTGAATGTTTTTGTTATATAGCCATGTTAAAAGTGACGCAACCATGCTGGAAAGCCAATCAAAAAATGATTTCATGTGTTTTAATGACATTTTAAGTCATTTTCTGATGTGCAGTGTTTAGAAATTATGATTTGAAAATCGTTTTTGTGGAAAAGGAATTGTTTTTAAATTCATGACAAGGATATAATGGTGTATGGTTCTTTATAAGGCAATTGACTGTCCTTGATGTTATTTTTCTCATTTTAGTGTAAGACCTTTCTCTGTGGCGCAAATTGCTTGTAAATATGCTCTTACATGTGCATGAAAATTTTAATTATCAATGTTTGTGTTACATAGCCATGATAAAAGTGAACCAACCATGCAGGAAAGCCAATAAAAAAACGCTTTCATGTGTTTCATTGACATTTTAAGTCATTTTCTCATGTGCAGTTTTTTGAAATTATGATTTGAAAATCGTTTTTGGGAAAAAGGAATTGTTTTTAAATTCATGAGAAGGACATAATGGTGTATGGTTCTTTATAAGGCAATTGACTGTCCCTGATGTTATTTTTCCCATTTTAATGTCAGACCTTTCTTTGTGGCGCAAATTGCTTGTAAATATGCTCCCACCTGTACATTGAAAATTTTGATTTTGAATGTTTATGTTACATAGCCATGTTAAAAGTGACCATACCATGCAGGAAAGCCAATCAAAAAACGCTTTTATGTGTCTTAAGGACAATTTAAGTAATTTTCCCATGTGTAGTGTTTTGAAGTTATGATTTGAAAATCGTTTTTGAGGTAAAGGAATGTTGTTAAAATTTATGTTCGCCATATGCCCCCAAATTTCTTTTTCAGGGTTGCAGCAGGGTGTTCTTGAGACACCCCTGCACTTTTGGAATAAATTCCTAATTTGTGATGAGCAAATTGTTAATCGCAAATTGCACCTTCATTTATATGAGCCTCCTAGCCCATGGAAATGAATGGGTAATTTGCAATTAGCAATTTTCTCAAACAAATTTGGAATGGTAAAGAATCGCTATTTATTCCTTAAAATTCGCTTTTTTGGAAATGCAAAATAGTTATATGATACATATGGCGGTTGATGTCTAACAAGATAAGAAGCTTACGGATACATTTATGATGACTGGTGCAATGAAGTAGAAATCACTTACTTCATTGGTAGGCCTTTACAATAAATTATCTCCTCTGTATTCTTCATCAAGCATAACTTTAATCTGCAATCCTGAGTAGGCCTCACCTTAAACAAACCTCTGGATAGGCCACATCTTATTGTCATCCTGATTTAATCATTTATAATGCTAGGGACAGATTTATGATAGGTGTATACCTCTTTTGTGCCACTTAGAAAACATTGTCCATGGGGAAATGACTTAAAATGTCATTAAGACACATGAATGTTTTTTTTTAAAACGTTTGCAATTTTTTTGGGTCACTTTCAACATGGCTATGTGTCTGAAACAGTCAAAATCTAAATTTGCAATGCACTGGTGGGAGCATATTTACAAGGAATGTGCTTCATGGGGAAAGGTCTTATAATGTAATATGGGAAAAATGACATTAGAGATACTGAAATGCCTTATAGAGAAGCATACACCATTATGTCCTTGTCATAAATTTGCAAACCATTACTTTTCCCCAAAAACGATTTTCAAATTATATTTAGAAAACAGTGCACATGTGGAAATTACTTAAAATGTCAATAATTCAAAATTTGTGATTCCTTAAATGCAATGTATCAAAAAAAAATATGTAAAAAATGATATTAAGGATTTGGAAACTACCACCAACTTCTAGTTTGTGGTAATTTGCGAATTCTTTTCAAAAAGCATTTTTTTTTTTTTTTAAAAAAAGGTCCCATATGACGCCCATACATGCCATTAGGGCATGTAGGTGTGCCATGTGCTCCCAAATTTCTTTTTCAGGGGTGCAGCAGGGTGTTCTTGAGATACCCCTGCACGCTTGAAAAAAATCCTATTTTGTGATGAGCTAATTGCTAATCACAACTTGCAACATTAATTCCTATGAGCCTCCTAGCCTATGGAAATGAATGGGTAATTTGCAATTAGCAATTTGCTCATTGCAAATTAGGAATAGTAAAGAATCGCTATTTATTCCTTAAAATTTGCTATTTATAATATGTAAAATATTTTGATGATACATATGGCAGTTCATCTGTAACAAGATAAGAAGCTTAGGGATAGATTTATGATGAGTGGCGCATCCCCAGGGATGTGACAGTCATCCTGCGCCACTGTTCCGCCACCCATGGTGTGCTGCATTTACAATGCGGCGCAGCATGGGGCAAAAAAGGCACAGATGCGTGACGCATCTGTGCCGTAAAGGTGGCGCATTGCTGGAGTTGTATCGTAAGTGCGATGCAGCTCCAGCAAGGATCAGGGGTGCCCCATCTATACAATGCTGCGTCAAGACCTATGCCAGCTTCAAGCAGGCGCAGGGTTTTGAAGCAGCTTTCTCCTATCTGATTGTAAATGCGGCACACCATGGGTGGTAAAGCAGTGGTGCACATTAACTGGTGCATGCCTGGGGATGTGCCATTTAATATAAATCTGCACTTTAACATTTGAGTATGTGCAGGGGACACAGAGTCGTTGAGGCTTATCCAAGGTTAAGAACAGATGAGTCCTGTTCAGTGAAAAATTAGACATAGGCTTCACCTGCTCAGCATCGCTGGACATGGCTAAATAATAGCTGCAAAATGTTACTCCTGTTAAATAATTTTACTATTATAATCTGTGAGATTTGTCTCTTACTCTGCAACATCTCATTGTTGTTGTCTTTCTTTAAAGATAAAGACAACCTCAACATGAGCGACAATCTGCAATCAGTTGATTTTGACCTCATCATTGAACTTGTAATTGAAACATCAGTGGATGTTGATCCATTGGATGATTTAAATCCTGAGGATGAAGAAGAGCGTGATGAGGATGCAGATTTGTCCGAATTATATGATATAGGATGGGAAGCTGACCTGCTTGAGCCTTTGGAATTATAAACATTTATTTTTAAATTTTATAATCAATAAAAAGTAAAAAGGTAAACCGTTTAATTTAAAAATAAAGACACCTTCAAAAACAGGTTATGTGTAGTGTCTTCAATAAAATATTAAAATATGCTCATAAAATTAGATCAGATTCACATATAAAATAGCATAGGTAACATAAATATAAATCTCATTTCTTTTCTGCTATTTCTGTATTGTAAATTTGCAAGGACTAAAAAATATTCTATTTAAAATGTCAAGTAGTGTGTTAAGTTTTTGATCACTATTACTGATTTACTGTTTGATAATAATGTTTAATAACATTTTTATTATATTTTTCCTCAGATTCAACTATGCCTACAAAAATAAGAGAGATGAAGGCTGCAAAACGTCAAAGACAGCAGGAGAAAAAAAAAATGCAGCAGTCCTCTAACAAAAAGATTTCTCAAGCCATGAAGAAAGCACCGGGTAAGAGCTCTAAATATTTCATAAGAAATATTTCTAATAAAAAAAATATTAGTACAGAAAATGTTTCAATCCATAACAACACAAGTAAATCAAATGGAAAGAAAAGGACAAATGAAAATGTTACTGCTAGAGCAAGAGATAAATCTGTGCATGATAGTAGAAGGAAACAACAGTTTACGGAGATTCGTAAACGAATGTTCCGTAACAGGATAATTGGCAATTTGTTAAAAAATATTAAGAAAGGTCAACAGAAATTAGTTTTTTATAGGAGAAAAAAAAAAGTTGAGAAAGTTATTGATCAGGCTTTTGAAATTAAACGTAAGTTATTTATTTTGATAATCAATAGAATTAGGAAGCTAAACAAGGCAATTTTTGATTTCAAAAGAAATAGTAGATGGAAGAGAATAGTTAATCGTAGTAATTTTTGTGAAGTTTTTTCTGGAGAATGGATACATAGTTCAAGCTGTGAGGCATTTTTTAATGAAGAGAGTTATTTCCAGGATAATGATTTGGTGCATGCAGTTGACATCAGTGGTCGTGCTTATGAAGTGAAAGATGGTTGTCCAGTTGAAAAAGAAAAACTTGTGACAACAGAGGCAGAAGAGTTGTTAGGTAATGAGGTTTTAGGAAGACGTGCTAAGGGTCCTGTGTACACCTGGAAGTGTAGTAGTATTTGCAGTGTGCGACAGGATTCCATCAATTTGCTTTGTGATTTTGTACGGTCATTTAACAAGAAAAGTTTGAAGCAGAAAATAAGGTTGTTGCAAGAATTAGATCCTTGCAGAGTGAGAGAAGTGACAGGTTTGCATGGTCATTCACTGGCTTGTCTTTCCAGGAGAGTATGCCAGAGTGTTTTTCATCATTTCAGGATGCTAGCAGTGCATCATAACAAAGTGAGGAAGTTAGTTAGACTGTTGTATTATGCTAAGAGTCCAGCAATTATGCTGAAACAATTATGCGCTGCTCTTTTGCATGGTTCTGAAATAGATGTGAAGAATATATGTGAAGAAATTGAGTTTTGTTACTTTGGAAGTAAAGAGGAGAATGTTGAAATTGAGCAAGAAGTAGAGGGTCATTTGGAAGATAGTGTACAGGTTTCCAGTATAGATAATTTCCAGAGGGAAATTGCGACGTTTGACATGAAATCAAGTGAGAGGCCTAATTTCACTTGTGTGTGTTGTAGACGCACTTATTATAAGAATCAGACTAAGTTAGTGGATTTATATGCAAAAAGTGAAAGGGAAAATAATAGTGAATGGAAGGATTTTGCAACATACTTGATGGTAGAAAATTGTTTTGATTTGGGATTGGATCAACGTGTGTGTACTTATTGTTGTAACAAATTAAAACAAAACCAGATGCCTGCTAGAGCAGTTCATAATAATCTGGAATTGGTTGAGATTCCTTCTGAATTGAAGGATTTAAATACTTATGAATCTATTTTGATTCAAAGTATCCATCCCTTTCAGGCTATTGTAAGAATGGAGCCAAAGACAGGGAAATTGCCTCCATCAGATTTACAGAGAGGATTAAAGGGAAGAGTTGTTTATTTGCCTCTAGATTTGAAGAAAAACATTAACACAATTGGAGTAGAAAAAGTGGAAGAGGAACCTCTGGTTATCTTAGTTAATGGGGTTCCGACAAAGAATAAGAAAATATGGCAAGATTTAGTAGATGTTAGGAAAGTTAAAAAGGCAACATTGTATTTGAAAAAAAATAATAAATACTATAAGAATGTATATGTTGCAGAAGAGGAAGTAAGTGAGGAAGAGGATAGCGATTTGTGTGCTGGTCAAATTGAGAAAGTAGAACCCTCTACTAGTGAGGAAATATATGAACATTATAGTGTTCATCCTTTGCATTCAAAGGAAGTCATGGGGAATGCTATTGAGTTGTTTCAAATGAAACAAGCCAAAGGGAGTCCCATTAGTGTTTGGGAGGAAAGTTTGGAAGCTCGGTGTTTCCCACAGCTTTTTCCAACAGGTCAGGGAGGAAGATATGATGAGCGACCTCATCAAATTCCTGCTTCTGAATACCGGACTTTGCGATTGTATGCAGGAGATGCTAGGTTTCGACAATGCATTCCTTATTTGTTTCATCTCCTGTTTGAAAGCGATCTGTCTGGACTGTCATATGCAGTGAACCACATCTTGAAAAGTGGTATACACATGCAAAACATCTCGGCAAGTGATTTTATGGATAAAGTGAATGTCCAAGATAGTATTTTGGAATCTCACCTGATTAATCTCATGGCGTGTCAGCGTGGTACTAATGAGTACTGGTACCGTCGTCATGGTGATTTAAAATGTATGCTGAGGAACTTAGGTTCTCCCACATGGTTCCTCACTCTGAGTTGTGCCGAGTATGGCTGGGAAGACTTACTTCAATTTCTACGAGAGGCAAATGCTAACGTAGAAAACATCGAATTCAAGACACCCGGAGAACTGTGCTCTTTGGATCCAGTCAATGTATGTAGGTACTTCAATCATAGATTTGAAGCTATGATGTCTTTCATCATGAATAAGAAGAATCCACCTCTTGGAGAGGTGTTGGATTTCTTCTGGAGAAAGGAGTACCAAGCAAGAGGAGCTCCTCATATACATATGTTGCTGTGGATCAAGGATGCACCTAAATTTGGAACGGATCCAGAAGACTCAGTGATGAGTTTCATCCAACAGTATTCTACGTGTGCTGTTCCAAACGCAAAGGAGAAGAAAAGCCTAAGAGAAAAAGTTCTGCGTTTCCAAAGCCATCGATGTGGAAAGTACTGCCGTCGTAAATTCCGAAACAAAGACAAGTTCTACACCAAATGTCGTTTCGGCTTCCCACGACCGGTGATTTCTAAAGGAAGAGTAAACAGTTTGATGTCTTCGCTGCGACATAATGTGATGAAGAAATCACCTAAAAACACTTACAATTTGAAGAGGAACGAAGAGTCCAAGTATATCAACGACTACAACCCGGTGATTTTGTCCATGTGGAATGCTAACATGGATATACAGTTTGTGGCTGATAACTGTATGGCTGTGGCTCGGTATGTGACGTCGTATATCACCAAAAAAGAGAAGACAGAATTGAAGGATATGTGGGAGGACATTTCCCATGAAAAGAGCCCCAGCAAGAAGTTGTACAGTTTCAGTCTGAAGATGTTGTCGCATCGAGAAATCGGAGCGTACGAATGTTCTGACCGGTTGTCTTCAGCAAGTCTCTATGCCAAGTCCAGGAGTATCGTTTGGGCGAGTCTTGGTCTTGCTGCAACGCGTAATCGAGTTCTCAAACCTGTGCGGGAAATTGAGTATTTGGCGGAAAAGGAGCCAAACAGTACCGACATTTTGAAGACAAACATGTTGGATACATATTATCCAAATCGAAGCAGTCACCTAGAGAATGTTTGTCTGTATGAGGTTCTGCAAAATTACATGTTCAAGAGGAACATCAAAGAAGATACTGAGAAAGGAGTGTATGCTGTAATAGGAAGTGAGGGATGTCTGGTCAAGCAAAGAAAATGCCACTTGATAAACCATCGAAAATTGAGTGGCGAATCTCCTGAAAAAAAGGAGTTTTTCTATTTAGCACTTTTGCAACTTTTCAAGCCTTGGCGTGCAGAAGAGGAACTGCTTGGAGATTTCCTCTGTTACGAAGACTCTTTCAATGCCGCCAAGGAGACCATAGAATGTCCTGCTTTTCCCAAATATGTAGAAATGTTGAATGCGGAAATTGAGCAGGAAGCAACGATTGCAGCCGAGATTGCCAGAGACAGTTCTCAGGACAGTCAGAGTTCTGCTTCATTGAGTCAGGATCCACTAGGAGGACCTCTTATTGAAAATGAAGCTGCCACTGCTATGAATGAGGTGGAAAGAGCCATGGCACATGCTCAAGAGGATGCGGTTAACTTAGAAGAGTTGGAAAGGCAACTCAACGTTGAGCAGAGGAAAATATATGACGAAGTTACCATGCAAATTGATCATGGATTAAGTCATGATAAGAAAGAGTGCTCATGTACGTCGTTGAAGCCTGTCCGACTGTACGTGAGTGGAGAAGCGGGAACTGGAAAAAGTTTCCTCATTAAAGCAATTTCATGCTATTTGCAGGAAAGGACAGAGTCATCACTGTCTTGTGTTGTCACTGCTCCAACTGGACTGGCAGCACATAATATTAAAGGGATTACTTTACATCGTTTACTGATGCTGCCAGTGGAGCATGACAACAAATTAGAATATCACAAGCTATCTGGAGATGCTTGTTTTGAAGTTTCAAGAATCTTGAGGAAAATGAAACTTCTTATCATTGACGAAGTAAGCATGGTTTCCAATGTCATGCTTGCCTTTGTGCATTTGAGGATGCAAGAAGTTCTCAAAACAGAGTATGATGTGTTATTCGGTGGCAAACACATCATTGTTTTTGGAGATCTTCTGCAGCTGACACCAGTGAAAGGGCAACCTGTGTTCAAAATGCTCACGCATGAGGATACCAGGAAGTGCCTAGGCAGCATTGGCAACGTCAATATATGGTTAAACTTCAATTATGCTGAACTGCATGAAAATATGCGTCAGGCAAAGGATGAAGTTTACAAGACTATTCTACAAGATGTTAGAATTGGAAAAGTGACCGAGCATGGGAAAGAAGCTTTACATGCACGATTACTGTCAAATTTATATCCAGAAGAAGATGTTGTGCCTGAGAATATTTTTCAGAAAATTACTGATAAGAAATCTGGAATATGTTTGCTGCCAACTCTTGCAGAATGTGCAAAATTTAACAACAAAATGTTGCATTTAGAAAAGCAAGAGATTGTGAAAGTGGAAGCTATTGATAGAGTAGAGCATATGGGATCAACAATTATTTTGTCTGAGAATCTGAAAACAAAATTGGATTCATTAGAGAAGAGTATATCTAAAACTGCAGGTTTTGAAAAGACTCTGAATGTGTGCTTGAACTGCCGTATAATTTTAAGAAGGAATTTACATGTTGAAAGAGGTCTGGTAAATGGATCAATGGGTAATGTTGTTGATTTTGTGAAATACAGAAATAGAGATGGAATTGAATTTTTAAAAATTAAATTTGATGGCATTGAGGAAGTACAGCTAATTGCTCGTTGTTCTGCTAGATTTTTGCTTGTAAAAGACTTATATGTTCGCCGTAAGCAGTTCCCTGTTTGCTTGGCATATGCGGTGACAATTCATAAATCTCAAGGTTTAAGTGTAGACACTGCATTGGTGAATATTGGCAGTTCTGTGTTCAAGGAGGGTATGGCATATGTGGCATTGTCACGAGTTAGAACTTTATCGGGATTGTACTTGATTGACTGTGATGTCAGAAACATTTGTGCAGATCTAGATTGTGTTAAGGAATACAATAGGTTAAGAAGAGAGTATGCGCCACATTTGCCTCAGTTTCCTTTGTTTGAGAAACGTCTGGTAGGCCGGAAACGAAGAAATGAGAACAATACTGGGCAGGTTGTAGCAAAAAGACAAAAAGTGAATGAACCTAAAATTACAAGCAGAAACAAAGAGGATTCTGTTGAAGATGTTGTTGGTTTTCAGTTTGAAAACAGTTCTGGTGTCAACTGCTATGCTAATGTAGTAATTAATGTTTTGTTTTCTCTAAAAAATGTAAAAGAAGAGATTGTGGTCAATTCTGATCAAAGATTTTGCAGTTTGTTAAATTCTGTGTTAGAGAAATGTACCACTGATAGAAGAAACATAGAAAGTGTGTCTGAAATTAGAAATCTGTTAGATAGATGTTCAGGCCAAACACAATTCTCTCAAAATATTCAGCAAGATTGTCAGGAGTTTTTAATGTATATGCTTCATGTATTACATGCTGAAGGTGTAGATGTAGATCAGCTGTTTGGGCTTTCTTATCAATGGCAGCATGACTGCGAGAACTGTATGGTATCAAGTACTACTAGTGTAGACTCAGAAAGATTTGTATATTTAACTTTGCCAGACAGTAAATCAGTCTCCTTTAATAAGCTAGTAAAAGCTGCTAATCACAACATGGAGTGTAGCCAATGTAAATCTGAAATGATGTCCACATTATTTATACGAACATATGGCCAGTACATCATTTTAATGTTCCAACGATGTAGGCCTGATGGAACAAAATTGACAACTTTAATAAAAAAATTTGTAGCTTCGCAGTTGTCAATATCAGGAAGGACTTTTGTAACTACAGCAATTATATATCATGACGGCCCTTCAATATCATCAGGACATTACACAGCTTATTTAAAGTCTAGAAATGGCTGGTCATTCTGTAATGATTCTGTTGTAATTTTCAAAAAAAAATTGCCGTATGACCTTAAAAACTCTTACCTGGTGTTTTTAAAACCAAAATTTTAGGAAAATAATCTCGGGATATGATCTGTGGAATTTCAAGAAGTTCTAATGGCTCCTACACAATTTGGCCTTGAGGATAAGTGTAGTTCAGAGACATAACTTCTAATCATAGGATTGGACATCATGGACATGTATGTGCAGTTTAAATGAGTTCAGAAAAACTGTTTCTTTTCATAAGCTAATTAAAGCAGCCAATCAAAACATGGAGTAGAGGGAATGTAAGTCTGCAATGCTGTCTACTGTTTTACATTACTTTGTGATTAAAAGTGATGTAGAGAATTAAATAATTGTAGTACTCATAGAGGTAGTGTAAGTCTGCTTCATATTAAGCAGTATCAGTGTCATACGAAATGTAGAACATGACTGAGCAAGAAGGGGAAGATATTACTATTCCAGGATTGTGAAAATGATCTTCAACATTTTAATTCTGAAAGTTGCGGGAATGCCAAATGATGGGATTGGCTAACAAGAAATCCAAGAGTTATACATGGCTCTGACAAAATTTGGCCTTGTGGAATCTTGTGGTAGAGAGCAAGAAGTCATTTATTGTATGTAACATGTTTTTAAAAACGATGGAGATTTTCTTTCAGAAACTGGTGGGCTGAAAGTAATAACAGCACAAAAGAGTATAAGCTATTCATAGGACATCCTTGGACGTCATGGAAAGTAAGTTAACTTTAAGGAGTTCTGATTTTTGATTTCTGATCTTGTATGGGTTTTTTAAACACAATCATTTTGATTGTGTTTTTTTTTCCCCGCTGTTACATGATGAATACCTTCAAGTCACTGTTTTTAGTGAATTTTGATACATTCTGAGAACAGCAAAAATAAACCATTTAACATGTATAATTAATTCTGTAATGTTTCCATTTATGATGTATATGTAGAACTGTGTAGAAGGCATGGAGAAGGTGAGGCTTCTGTAAGTGTCAAAGTTGTTGCATGCAGTGCTGCACTTCTGCGTATTCTTTGATATGCTAGACTACATCTGCACAATGAGATACCTAAGCAAAGGAAACAGAAGTGATGTGATTGTGAAATGAGCAAAATAAATTGCATGTATTTCAATTACATCACCTGTGTTTCCTATCATTACGAATCACATTGTGCAGATCAAGTTTAGGTCTGTCCAGGGAAACATAGGAGGTTTGGACTTTGTTGAAGATTGCAGTGGACATGACTCACTTCATTGGTAGACCTTCACATGTATTATGTCTTCTATTCTCTTCAACAACTTGAAATTTCATCTGCAACCCTGAGTAGGCCTCACCTGAAACAAAACTCTGGATAGTAGACATCTTATTGGCATCCTGAAGCAATTATTTTAAATTTTAGTGTCTTGCGACACTTTTCTGAGACAACAGCAATGCAAAAGATGCACCATGTTTTAAGATAGGCCTCACTTCATCTGCATCAAGATAGTGTTACTTTAAAATGTATATCTTTAGGACTGTGTAGCTTCTGTAAGTGTCAAAGTTATTGAAAAACTGTTTGTCCTTCAATCTTTGCCCTTGTCTTTTGTAATTTTTCAATACATGTTTTTATATTTTTCAAATGTTTGTTCTCTCTTTCACAGATTGAAAGTATAAAAATAAAAAGTGAGGAATTTAACGACAATTATAAGGTAAGTATTTTGTACTCTTTTCGTTACATTTCTATCACATTGAACTACTATTAGTTCCACTGCTTCATTTCTTTAATCCTCAGTTTCCTGCCTTTGCTACTTCCCTCATTCCTTTCTCTATTACCTACTTACTCAACTCCTTCCACTTTTTTTCTCAGTCCCTCTCTTTTCATAGTTCCTCACTCTTGTTCACTCACTCCGTCTCTATTACTCTTAGTGTCTTTGACTGATCACTGTATCACTATTTGTTCATAATGCTTTCTCTGTGTAGTTGAAGCACACTAAGGGGCATATTATGAATGCAGCCAATAAAATTATTGCTCTTTTTATTGGCAGAAAACTGGTGCAAAAGCGGCTTTAGCGGCAGTTTTCTGCCGCAAAAGCAGCTTTAGCGACACATTTCTGCCTATAAAAGCTGCAAAACTTTTATTGCCTATGTTGATAATATGCCCCTATGTTATTTACATTAGGGCTATATTGTCCAGTATAACAATCAAAATTGCTCTCCAAAGACACCAGGCAAAGCAGACGCTCCCTCAAACAGATCACCAAGTGCAATTTACCCTACTTACAATCTAGCCTGTTCTCTGTCGAGACTTTAGCAATCTTTAGAGCACAAGATAAGATTTTTTTACATGGAAGAGCCATACGTATTGCAATTCTACTTAAGAAACAAGCATTGGCATAGAGAATAGGTCTCGCCTTTGGGACCTTATACGTGTTTAGCCATGCAACAGTTGATGTTGCTGCACCAAGGATATTATGCTGCATAACTAAAGACTTAGAAGGTCCAAAAGTCGATACCTATTGGCTATGCCAATGCTTGTTTTTCTTTCACTTCGTTATCTATTTTGTTTTTCACAATTATACCATCTTCTGTCTGTTCTTTGGTAAATAGATCTATTAAATAGTATCTCTTCTTTACTCCCTATAGCTGTCTTTCTTGAAACATCACTCTCTGTTTACTTTCCTTATACTTACTCTTTTTTTTTAAAAAGTTTTTTTTTTGGTTAGCTCCCGGTACGCGTACCGGGAAGCTAAACCGGAAGCGAACCAAAAGAAATAGAGCTTGCCAGAGTGCTAAACATTCTAGCAATTTTTTTGGAAAGGGAAGGTAGTTCTGAAAAGAACTTTTTTTTTTATATTTTTGTTGTTTTATATTTTTTTTGTATTTTTTGAACATTTTTTGTTTTTTTTGTATTTTTTGAACGATTTTATATTTTTTTTGGTTTTTTTTTGGGGGGGGGAACAACAAAAAACAGGCGTTGAAAAGGGCTCAACAGGAGCAAAAAAAAATTACTGGGGGCGGTTAGGGCAATTATGATTGTCATAAGCCAGGTTGATGGCATTAATACTCATGTTACCACATGATATCAACGCACCACAGTGCATACAAGTATGTTTCATGTGCCCAAAATTCTCTTGGATGTTTGGCACAGTTTCCCGTGCCTCTGCTGGTGTCAATGATATTGACGATGTTGACCTGGCCACAGGAGTTGCTGTTGGGTTTTGTTCCATATCCCGTATTTCCGCCCGGCTGTAATTAAGTGGATGCTTCCTGGTCATGTGCCGATGCATGGTATAGTTCCCATAGCTATACTTTTTATCAGTCCCTCTTGATAATTTCTCTTTGCAGATGAGGCAGGTCACATACCTCGCATTCACTTTCTTTTGCCCTGGAGGGATTGAATAAAACTGCCAGATGAAACTGGCTTTCCTATGGGAAACCCGGGGCACCTCTTCCAAGAACTGTGGTTCTTCTCCCTCCTCTTCCTCCATTTCTTCCTCTTCCTCCTCAGTGTTGGTCATCACCTGGGGAGGTGGTCCTCTCTTCCCATGAGGAGGTGGAGGTGGTGGTGGGGGTCCACCAGCTGAAGCAACTACTGAAGCCATTTCTGATATACTAATGAAGGTCTTCCTCTCACAATGATGAAAGTCAGAGTGAGGAAAGAAGGAGGGGTTTTCATCATTTGGGAAAAACAATACTTCTCAACCAATGAAAAGTGTTATTTTTAGGTCACCTGACCTAGCCTTCCATAATTATGAAACTAAAAGTGAAATGAACCAATGAAAAGCTTTATTAACAAGTCACATGACTCTAACTTTCATGTTACGCGCTGCGGAACGCTCCCCGGTTAGCTTCCGGTTCGCTGCGCTTCGCGCCTCGGTCCGCGCCCGGGGACACTTCCGGGTGCGCTAACGCAGTACGTCACAAGACGCATTTCGCGGCAACGCGATACGTCGCGCTTTCGCGCCGCGGATCGCTTCCGGGGAGTTGCGTTTCGCGCCTCGGTCCGCGCCCCGGGGCACTTCCGGGTGCGCTAACGCAGTACGTCATAAGACGCATTACGCGGCAACGCGATACCGTAACTATGTTGATTTGTTACCGGTTCGCGGACCGGATCGCGGAATCGAATTGAGCTAACGGGAAGCTTCCCGGTTCGCGGACCGGGAGCGAAACAAAAAAAATATTTAAAAAAAATTATTAATAAACATATAAAATATATTTTTGGATTTAAAGAAGAATACATTTTACAGCTGTAGATATTAGCTTTTAAAAAACCAATGAAATTCACTGAAAAAACCATAGGTTATAGACCATATATAGTTAGGAATTAGCATTTACAAAACCTTGAAAATTCACTGAAAAAACCATAGGTTATAGACCATATATAGTTAGGAATTAGCATTTAAAAAACCTTATTTTACTCACACAAAACCATTGAAATTCCATATATAGTTAGTTGCACTAACTATATATCGCGCACCCGCAATCCACTGCTGATCATGTCACATATTACATCATTCATGACATGGTCAGTGACATCACTGATGACATCACTGATGACATCTCAAATGACATCACTGATGACATCTCAAATGACATCACTGATGACTACATCCAGTGACTGTATAATTCTGTAAAGTTAAAATATGTCTTACATATAGAAGAATGAGTGGATGTATAAGTGTCTTGATGAAGGATTTAGTAGGGGCATGGCTGACTGTATGAGTGACTGATTAAATGTGTCTCACTGAGTGCATGGGTTAGTGACTAAACTGTCTTAATTTGTGCATCATTATGTCTGTTGTTCTGTAAACTGCTGCATGTGTTGATCATTAGCTATATGATTAACTGTATGGGTTATTGATTGGTTGCCAAAGCATTTGTATGGGAGACTGAGTGTGTGTGTGGGTGGCTGGGAGGTGTATGACTCTCTGCATAGATGTGTGAGCAGTTGATTGACTAGATGTATGGGTTCAAAAGTGCATGTGGAAACAGCTGTATGGGCGGTTGACTGTGTGCATGAGTGTATTGGTGAGTGAATGGATATCTCAGTGCTACATGTCAAAGTAAGTACATATGTAAAACACAGTACATGTGAAAGTTGACATATATAAATAACTGTGCATAAGAGCCAGTGAATGTGTGAGTGGCTGTATGGATTATTGTGTACTTGTATCAGGGATTGTATAACAGAGTAAATATGTTTTAGTATATGTTTGAATAAGTAAGGTGTGTATAACTGTATAGTTGAGGAAATGGAGGTGTGATTGATTCTTTGCATGACTGACTAAGTGTCTGAGTAACTCCATGGATGAGTGACAGTCTATGAGTGTCTGTTTACACTGAGTGTATCTAAGGTTATATTAGAGTCTGAAGAGGTTCATCGTATTATCACATGAATGATGTCATCAGTGATGTGATCAGTAATGTCAAATGAGATGTCATCAGTGATGTAATCAGTGATGTCATTTGAGATGTCATCAGTGATGTCATCAGTGATGTCATTTGAGATGTCATCAGTGATGTCATCAGTGATGTCACTGACCATGTCATGAATGATGTAATATGTGACATGATCAGCAGTGGATTGCGGGTGCGCGATATATAGTTAGTGCAACTAACTATATATGGAATTTCAATGGTTTTGTGTGAGTAAAATAAGGTTTTTTAAATGCTAATTCCTAACTATATATGGTCTATAACCTATGGTTTTTTCAGTGAATATATATATATATATATATATATATATATATGTATATATTGGTTGACTCTTCCCACATTCCCACATAGCCCAGTTCTTCAAGGCAAAGAAAGAGCGCAGACCACTGTGGCTAGTCAGCTGCAGTTTTTATTCAAACTCCATAGTCGGTGCAGCAGCCATGACGCGTTTCGTCCCTCGCAGGGGACTTGATCACATGACGCGCTCCTGGCTTGACAGTTGGCTTAAATATTTTTTCAGTTTTTTTACTGTTTAACACCATGTGACACAATTATTGAAATGACAGTGCAATTTTTGAACTTATTAAAGTGACAGTGCAATTTTTTAAACATCCTACTGCGAATACATTGTAGTTAGTTCAAATTACTTGGGGCAATGGTTACTGCATGAATGCATGCCAGCAGCTTCTTTGGACAAATAAATTGTAACAATGTACATGTATATCATGACATTCCATACTGATAAATATAACTAAAAATATATAAATATATAATATTTTACCTACTGGCGGTCGCCAGTAGGTAGTTATAGTTAGGACCTATTATCCATAGGAAATCTTCAATATTCTATTGGCAATAACTTTGGCGTCGATTGATGAATCTTCTTGAAATTTTCCAGACGTTTGGCCAGCTCAGTTCTGCTCATACCCTGAAAGTTTGGGGGTGATTAATGAAGCAGGGGCAGAGAAAAAAGGGGTTCCCCAAACCTTTTTTCCCCATGCAATTTCCCATAGGACCTTTAGCCACGGCTACAGCTTGAACGGCTGAACGGAATTACACCAAATTTTGGCAGAGAGGTAGTCTTCAGTTTTGACTTGTGCCTTTCACATATCTGGTGTCAATCTGTTCAGTAGTTTCTTTGAAAATTACTGTTAAAGTTATTTATATATCTATGGGCGCGGAGGATCTGCGGATTGTGCGAGAATTGGCCTCGTAGGTTAAGCGCACCGTCCCGATCACAAGCTCAATTCTAATTGGCTGTCAAGCGGTTGTAAACATTCAAAATCAGGAACTGTTGGCAGCCATTTTGTGCCTCGGTAGAATCGAGGCTGATGAAGTCATTGAAATATATGTGGAACATGTGAAAAGGGGGCAAGGTAGACACACCCTGACCCTCTAGGCCTGCTCAGGGGGTCACATAAGGACCAGTAGGGCCAAAAAAGTAAGATAGTATTTTTCTTTCTAAAAAAAAGTCACAGGATGCGGGTAGGATCCGCGCATTTCGCCGCCAAAAGAAAAGAAGCATGTATTTTTTAGATATACATCAAGCTTATGTGTATAGATGTTGGGTGGCTCTAAAAACAGCCCTTGTGTTTATTAAGAGATTTTAGTACTTATAAGTAAGCACCGATGCAGAGTCTAAAGTTCATGAGAAAGACTCTGTTCCCTTCATCTGTAAAATGTACAGCATCTCTCCTACAGATGCCATGGATATTGAAACGCAGACTTTTGTGGTATATGGACACCATTCTATAGTCTCAGAGATAAGTAGAAACAGATTTATTCACATTTTTTCCTAGCTTTCTCAATCTGTGGACAAAATAGATTGGAGTAGTTCCATTTCAGCCTTTGGCATATGTTAGAATAGACAAAGGGAGTTTAGGGAAAAGTGAAATTAAGACAGAAAAGAAATGTTTGGTTGTTTGACAACATTCTACACAGAAAACTAGGGTGCATGTTTTTGTTTTTTAAAAGCATAATTCTTATTGGTTATCAGAACGTGATTGAAAATAACATTACATAGGATAAGGTAGTATATTGAGAAGTTGAGCACACTTGCTGTTTTTTTAGCAACATTGTGTGATGAACTTTTGCGTTCTTCGGGAGCCAGTATTGCTTTTTTGCATGGGTAGATGCTATTTTGTATATGGAAATGCAATCTGCTTTGGATTTTGAAAGTGAGAATACATTTTACTGCTCTGTCTTTCAAAATGCAATCTATGTTTGCTATGGGAGGGCGGGAGTTGTGAGAGTCCGGCTCTGTCAAAGCAATCAGCAGTATAGCGGGGGTAGGCACCCCGGGACACTGCAGGAGCCGGTCGTAGTAGTTTCCAGGGCCCTCGAGGGCACCAGGCAGAGGGCCACGCAGTCTGCCTCCCGTAATACAAAAATTCCCGGCGGTGGTGATTCCCGGAGCTTGAGGGGGTTGTTGAGGCTTACAGACTTTTAATTTTGTAGGGGGGGTTGGATGCGAAAGTGGTGCAAGGGGGTTGTAAATCTGGTACACAGTGTTTTGTTTTACTTTGCTTTCCTTTCTGTCATGTAGAGGATCCAGGGTAAATATAACGGTTTTTGTACAGCCAGTAACTTTTAATCGTACCCCCAAACGGCTTTCTGCCTGTTACTATAGTAACAGTTAATGGAACACTTACGTGAGCACAGAGGTTATAAGTTCACCACACTCTGTTGCTAATGGTGTTGTACTTTTTATTCTTTTGAATTGGAACCGTAAGTTGCAGCTATACACTCTGGTAAAGATCTGGTGAAGAGCTAGCCTCAGAATTATACTTCAAATTATAAATATCATTTCTATTGTGGAATGCTACCCCCACAAAAAAAGATGTATGTACTTTCTTTATTATCTTTCATTAAAACAATAAATAACCAGAAGTATAACTAAATGATAACAATACAATAAATAACTAGAACCATAACTTTAACAAAACAATATAACAAACAACATATAATATGGACTCCAGTAGAAGTAGTGTAGTTAATCTGCAAAACAAAAAAGAAAATTAGTGTTTAAAATTAGATTGATGTGACTAAATGAGGTCACACATTACATGTCAAAGTAATACTTGACGATATTTTCTATTTTTTTTAATGTGTGCAGTGTACCTGATAGATTTCACTTATCTTATAGGCTTGCATTCAAACGGTATCTGTATGTGCCTAGTGCGTCATATTCCTATTAGAGATGAACAGGTCTTTAAAATGATTCATAGATAAGACAGAATTAGGTGAGAGATGAAGTCATTATGCAGGACAATATTTTTTAGGGCTTATTTACAAAACTCTTGTGCCACTTTTGTGTTACTTTTCTCATGTTGAAAGTGACGCAAAAGTGGCGCAAGGAGTTTGTAAATAAGCTCTTTTATTTCTAATGCATTTAATTGGAAGTATTGAATATCTAGGCCGCTCTGCTTACTTTGTGTAAACACTGTGGGCAAAAGAGTTCACAACTGGAACTCCACTTTGGTTTGTTACTTGCCGGATATGCAAGACTGCTTTCAAGAGGAGACCCCAATAAAGAGTACTGGTGTGGAATTGCAAGTATGCAGAAGGACTTGCAGACTAAGAATCTGGTCCACTTTGGAAGAGAAGAGTTAAGGATATTGAGAGAGACTTCTTCTGCTTCATGAGAAGGCCCAAGTACCAGTGGAGCAACCATGTCAACCTCTACTGCACCGCCTAATATTCGTCCCCAATTTGGAACCCTTTAAGAGAAAAAGTAATGCCATCCTAATACCTAATAATCCATTAGTTATACAAAGATCCACCCTGTATCAGACTCATCCGTACAAGTGTGAATTGGACATCTGATACCAAAAACCCTTCAAGTACTTATATCTGTTACTTTTTACCTTCGTCGACTACTCATATTGAGATTATTTACCTTAACGTTATCTGTTAAAAATGTGTGAATCTGCATGGTTCAGACAACTAGTAAATGCCATATTTGAGACATCGGTGAAATCAGCTGGAAGAGGAGGATATACCTTTTTAGAACCTCTGCAATTTGCTGCTGATTTATGTAACATTCGGCAAACTGAAAAAAGAGTTAAAAATGTATATGGTGTACATATGTCCAAGATTAATTTTAATGTACATAAAAACATTTGTTCTCAATAGGATTGGGGTTGAAAAGCAATCATCAGAGGTTATATTTGGCAAGCAAAATAGGAAATAGCATTGCATTATACAGATGTTAGGCCGAGATTGGTCACTCACTTCATTTACAAACTCCTGCCTTGATATGATAGCATATGGAGAGCAGTCAGAGGATCTGGTATGTCGAGTGGTTGACCACCATCTGGTATAGTGCATGGGCAGGAATAAACAGGTTGTGGCGACCAGTACGTCTCATGGTTGAGATATCTTTATAATGAGATAGAACAGGGGACAAATCAAGTTTAAGGTTATTAAAAAACTTGGAGAGCATGCTAAAATACAACTTTGGCCTATTGATTACCTGTGCAGTGCATGGGGAGGAAGTAGCACCTGGCGCACTACTTTAAAAAATGAAAGGTGACAGGATTAAGTGAACTGTCCAGAAACTTCGCCTACCAAGGCAAGATATTGGAGTTATAAGAGCTGGAAACCGTGCTAAATACAGCATTGCCGAAAACATTACTTTTGCAATGCATGGGGCACGTGATGCACTACTTACACGAGAAAAACTACATAGCAATAAGTTGAACAGCTCATAGCACACTGTTTGCGGGAATGTGGCGCTTGGCAAATTAAAGAAACGTGGCAGGATTAAGTGATTTGCACAGAACTAAGGATAGCAAATCAAGTTTAACGTTATTAAAAAATATGAAGAGTGTGCTAAAATTCAACATTGGTCAATTGATTACATGTGCATTGCATGAGGAGGAAGCAGCACGTGGCGCACTACTTACAAAATTAAAGGCGGCAGGATTAAGTGATTTGCCTAGAAACATTGTCTACTAAGGTAAGATATTGGAGGTATAAGAGCTGGAAACCGTGCTAAAATACACTATTGCCGAAAACATTACTTGTGCAATGCTTTGGGCACGTGACGCCCTACTTACACGAGAAAAACTACATTGCATTAAGTTGAACAGCACGTAGCACACTGATGCGGGAATTGCCACGTGGCGCTTGGCAAATTAAAGAAACGTGGCAGGATTAATTGATTTGCACAGAGCAAAGGATAAGAAATCAAGTTTAACGTTATTAAAAAACATGGATAGTGTGCTAAAATACAACATTGGCTAATCGGTTACATGTGCACTGCATGGGGAGGAAGCAGCACGTGGCGCACTACTTACAAAATTGAAGGCAGCAGGATTAAGTGATTTGCTCAGAAACAAAAGTTCCAAAGTCAACTTTAATGATATAAAAAAGTAGGAAAGCGTGCTTAACAACATTGTCAAATCGAACAAAAATTTGCATTTACACGGTATTTAAAGATCATTCAGATTAATTAATTTGATTATTCTTAACAAAAAGTGCTCATCTACGAAGAAGTGGATACGAACACTATCAATGGCTGTGACTGTGGAATAGGAAAAGTTCAAGAAGGTTGGCAGGTTATAAATGCATTGCAGAAGGATGGTTGGTTGAGCATGATGTCACTGGGTGTGAGAGCTATGATTGGGCATGTTGTAATTGAGCATGCACAAATAAAATGAAATACGTTAGGGGTACATAGCCAGACGGTGGGACGTATTGTGCGCATACGTAATATTAACACGGATGCGCTACCACAAACGTGCATGCGCAAAGTGAAGGCAACTCCTAGGTGGTACATACACAGATGGACTTCAAATGTCGATAGAACACCGGCTCCCGCAGGAGGCGGGGAGCCGGTGGGACAGTGGGGGAATTGAAGACCCTCGCACGGACGACCATAATACATTTTTTTAAAAAGGCCGCCCCCGGGGCCTTGAAGTTGCTTCAGTAGGGGCGCTATGCAGCCCCCCTCCATAAAATAATAATATATAATTAGACATGCCCCGGGGGTGGGGACCTCGGTGCCCGGAATTGACCACAGGAGGGGGGCCACGCGGCGCCCCGTCCCATAAAACAAATTTAATACGGATACTCCGCTTATTGTCATCGTCCCATAAGCGCAGCCTTCCGATCACCCGCTGAATGCTAATTGGCTGTCAAGTGCTTGTCAACATTTGAAATTTGAAACTGTTGGCAGCCATGTTATGCCTTGGTAGAAGGTAGGCTGAAGAAGTGTGTGAAATGTGAGTTTAAAACGTGAAAAGGGGGTGGGTAGACACACCCTGACCCTCTAGGTCTGCTCAGGTGCATCCACAAGGACCCCCATAGCCCCATATGTTTTTTTTTTTTTTGCTAAAATCGCGGGGTGCGCGTATGATCACCGCATTCTAGCATACAAAAAAATATATAAAAAGAGACGTGGGCTTCCACGCGTCTTTGGTAATGTGCATTCTTTCAACTGTTTAGAGGTGATGCAGCAGTGCTGGATTCAGGATCCACCCCTGAGTAAGAAAAAGTAATAAAAACACTATTTACCTGCTAAGTGAATTTCCTTTCATAGGCTGACATTGACTGGTTTCAGTTGCAAATTCTTCTAAGTGTGCAGTTTTCGAACTTTAAAATATTCACCTTAAGTCATCCGAAGAACGAATTCCGATTTATTCATTTGTTATCAGGAGAGAAACCAGTGCTGCATCTTTTAGCCCAGCACTGACTCTGAAAAGTAGTTCCAAGCATACTTACAAGTAACGTGTATTTCCTTCCATAGGAATCCCATTCCTATAAAATAAATTAATACATTTAGATTTGTCGGTCAGGCTCTAGGGGATGGGGTCCAGGGCCGAAAAAACATAAAAAGAAGGGGGCCTATACAATGTAATGTCATTTAAAAAATAAAATATCTCAAAATAAATAGTTTAAAAAAAAATTATTAAATCAGTATAAAAAAAATAAATATAAGAATAAATGTATTTAAAAATTGTCATTTACAAAACCTTTAAAATTCACTGAAAAAAACATAGGTTTCAGTCTTGTTATAGTTAGGAATTAGCATTTAAAAAAAACCCATTGAAATTCACTGAAAAAACGATAGGTTTCAGACATGTTATAGTTAGCAATTAGCATTTAAAAAACCTCAGAAATTCACTGAAAAAAAGACAGGTTTCAGGGGTGTTTTAGTTAGTTGGACATTTCACTCTTACAAAACCATTGAAATTCCCCTGTATAACTAAAACTCACGCGCACGCAATCCACTGCTGATGATGTCACATATTACATCATTCATGGCATGGTCAGTGACATCACTAATGACATCACTGATGACATCTCAAATGACATCACTGATGGCATCACTGTTGACATCATCCATGTGACAAACTGATACACCTCATCATACAGTAGCATAACCTTTCAACACTCATTATAAAATATGGAGTACCATATTTTAAACCATTGACACACCAGTACAAGTTTCTAAAAACCCACTCAGTGATTCCTAGATCTACACACACATCTAAACACTTACCTATAGATTCACTCATACATGCTAACAAAGATCAATAGAACACTATTAAATATACTTATACACCTACATCAACATTACACACCAACAAATATCCTATTCACTTATGCAGACATCCTACTCACTTATGCAAATAATTGATCATACTTATATTTACTAAGCTACACACTTACACAAACACCACTTTATTTATTCATATAGAAAGTAACTCATACTTAGGGGCCCATTAGGATGTCAGGCGGATTGCCCCCGCCACCTGGTGGGGGCAATCCGCCCGACATCCACACTTGTTTCCCCCCCCCGCCATATTACGCCCCAAGGCGACCGGGCGGAAAAGGAATAATATGGTGGCGGTGTCTATTAGACACCGCCAGCCATATTATGATGGTTGTTTTCAGGTGCCTTTCGGCGGCGGCGATGCTGCCACGGAAAGGCATGCGGTCTTCACTCTGGGGGCCCCCTGCGAGCCCCCAGAGTGAAGGAGAGGTGGGGGGTGCACACGGGGGGTACCTGTGGTACCCCTTTATTTGCATTTACAAAGCGGCAGGCACCGCGCGGTTCCTGCCGCTTTGTAAATGCAAATGCTGAAATGCATTTTTAGCATTGTGGCAGGCGGTGCAGAGAGCACCGCCCACCACAATGCTAAAAATACAGGATGTGCCTGCCACTGTGGCGGGCACATCCTAATACCCCCCACGGGACCCACGCCGTTATGGCGGGCGGTCCCGCATGCCGTCAGGATGGCGGGCGGTCATCCTAATGACCCCCTTAGTGTGTTATAAAATCACTATTACAACTATACAGTTATCCATATCTCACACATACAATCACTGAGTCTTATGTATACTTATTTATATACAACAATTATCACATACACTGCCTTTTATATTTTTAGTTTGTTGGACATATATCATTGAGAAATATATTTACTCATCACCACACCCAAAAAGAGATTCACTCACCCAAACAACTGTTTCCACATACAGTCTTAACCTCATATACCTACTAAATCAACTATTTACACATCTTTTGACAGTCACACACGTCCCACCCAACCACACACACATTCATTCACTATCCCATACAAATACTCACTAAACTAATTAATAACTATTGTAGACTTTCACATACCTAGTAACCAACTTATGTAGTAGTTTACACAAGCGATAGAGTGATACAGGTATTCACAAAGTGTAATCACTATCCCATATATTTAGTGAGACACTTTAAATTCGTCACTTAGACACTCAATCACTTTACTACTAAATCCTCCATTCAGACACTTATACATCCACTCAGTGTTCAAGGCAGATTCATATATATATATATATAAATATATATATATAATACTTATTTAAATATCGAAGCAAACCACATTCACTGGATGATGTCATCAGTGATGTCATCAGTGATGTCATTTGGGATGTCATCAGTGATGTCACTGACTATGTCATGAATGATGTAATATGTGACATCATCAGCAGTGGATTGCGTGCGCGTGAGTTATAGTTAGTACAACTAACTATAACGGGGGGATTTCAATGGTTTTGTAAGAGTGAAATGTCCAACTAACTATAACACCCCCGAAACCTGTGTTTTTTTTCAGTGAATATATATATAGAGAGATAGATAGATAGATAGATAGATAGATAGATAGATAGATAGATAGATAGATAGATAGATAGATAGATAGATAGATAGATAGATAGATAGATAGATAGATAGATAGATCGATAGATATTACGTACTGGTGGTTGCCAGTAAGTATAGTTAGGACCATACTTGGATAGAAAAAGCATCTCTTGAACTTGCCTATATCTTTGGAGTAGTTTGTACATGGAAAGTTTTAGGGTGATCTGTCAAGCTGGGGCTGAGAAAAAGTGGAGAAAATATGATTTCCCATGTTAATTCCCATAGGAACTTTGAACACGACTACAGCAGCCCGAACCACTGGACGGAATTACACCAAATTCAAAATGTACGGGAAATCAAATAAGGTTATGTGAGTGGAACCTCAGCACAGATCTAATGATGAGATTTGATTGGCTGTCAGGACTTCAACCAGAAAGTACTGGCAGCCATCTTGGGACCAATATACAGGAGAGTATTAAGTAAACACGGATACCACGTGAATCTTCAAAGAAAGATTTATCTACGGCTCGAGCCTCTGGCTTGAGCACTTCCAGCATAGAAGTCTTCCTTCTCTGACATCCCCTTTCCAATGCCCATAGTCGCTGTGTGACCTCATGATATTCTATGAGCTCGTGGTTTACTCAAGCTCAAGAATGCACATGAGCGAGCACAACACTTCCCCCTTCTGAAAAACAATAACATGAATCTTTGTCTTAACACAATATATAGTACAGAAGATACAATGGTACTATACTTGACTACCCATATAAATCTTAACATGTTATCACAAGAAAAGTCAGGAAAAAATGAACCATAGACATATACATACAGTCATGATATAGTCATTCAAGTGTTTAGGCTTCAAACTCTTTCTCCCAGACCTAGTTGTCTTATGAGGAATCTATTCCATATTTGTAAAATTATTTGAACTCACATCTCTGGATGACTCCCAAACCTCCTCTTCCACAATTGAACCTTGAGGCAATTAAACAGAGATAGGATTCATACCTGATCCAACTTTAGTGGATACATCATCCACCCAATCTTATTTTCTAACTTTACGACCCAACTCAGAACCTTCCCTTCTTGAACTAGAAACAGAAGTCCTCCTGAATAGTGTTAGTCTCTTGGCATGCCACACTTTCCTATCACTTAGTAGAGTAGAATTACACAAAATCTAAACACCTTCAAGGATGTGGAATATGTGTTTTCACCCTTGCACATCAATCTTCCTCTTTTAACTTTCATGAGGTCCCTAACACTACGGTTGACATTTTATTTACACCATGCAAATAATCAAATCTATCCTTATACTTTACATGCTTCAACTCCATGAGGTTCTTCACCTTCTCGGGTGACCATAAGAAAATGTTTACGCTCTCTAACCACCCCATGTTGTCCTTGGTGCATGGTGACCTCCTCCTCATCAACTCAAAAGGGCTATGCTCTGTTGACTCACACGGTGTAATCCTGTAAGCACCCGCCTTCTTCCTAAGCTCATCTTCCCAGTCCATCCCATTACTGTTATATACTTCAATTATCCCATTTATGACCCTGTTGACAAGCTCAACATTCCCAATGCCTTCGGGATGATAGAGGGATATAGTTCTATTTATAATATTTGTTATTTGTTTTCTTAATAGAAGTTTTGAAATTATCCACTATGAATTGTCCTCCATTGTCAGAGAGTATTACTTTAGGTAAATCCCTCTCAGGAAAACACCTCCTCTAAACAAAAGTAGACCAAGAATCTATCGTCTGTACCTCCTTGACCTCAGGCCACTTTGAAAAATGGTCAATCATTACAAGTATATATTTGTGTAGTTCACTCACATCTTGCATTGGACCAAACATGTCAATCCCCCTCTTTCCCAAGGCATATCAGGATCACAATAGGATTCAAAGGAGGCTTAAATGTGACCATGGTTTTGTCTGAATTAATACATTTCACACAGTCCTTTACAAACTTTTCAATCATCCTATCTACTCCTGGCCACCAATACAATGGTTTCACTATGCTAAGGTGGCCTTCATGACACACATTTACTACCTTGTCCTTAAAGTCGCAGGGAGGAACCAGTTTGCCTCCTCTCAGCAACAACCTTTTTCTTCCATAGACTGCTCATTTACACCTCTCAGACAGGGAAACAGTCTTTACTCAACTGATTTTTCTCTGGCCAATCCTCCGGAACATGCTTCAAAATGGTACATAACATGTCATTCTGATTGATGGCATTGGCCCATTCTTCATGACCTATGGATTGTAGTACTTCTGTAAAAACCTTTGCAACCATACAGTCATCCCAGTCACTTTTGACCCCATTGGCCGCAGGTAGAGGCAACCTGCTCAAGAAAACTGCTATCCTGTTATGGGTACCAGGAACGTAATACACATACTATAATACTTGCATTGACAGTCTGGATATCCTAGGAGACACATTATTCAGACTTTGTGATGTGAGGGCCTTAGTAAGAGACTTATGATCAGTCCACACTATGACTTTGGTACCCCAAATAAACTGTCTATAGTTCCTTATACCCCCCCTTCAAGGTCTTCCTTTCTATAATGGAGTACTTCTCAGGTATAGGAGGGAGTGCACTGGACTCAAAGGCAGCAGTACCTTCTGTACCCTCGTTCTGTACTTAAGAAAGTGTCGTCCCTAACCCCTCCCCGCTAGCACCTTTGGTAATGGAAGTTCTAAATTTGGCTTTGAATCCTTTACGGGCAGGAGCAGAGCAGATATCCCTCGTAATTATATCTAGACTAAACTTGCATTCTTCAATCTACTTAAACTTGCAACTTTTCTTGAGTAGCTGACAAATAGGAAACATTTTCTCTGAAAAGTTATTAACAAATTTGGAGTAAAATTCAGCTAATCCTAAAATTGATCTTCCTTCGTCTTTATTCTAGGGTGAGGAGCTTTCCTACTGGCATTGACTAATTCAAACTTTTGCTGATCCCTTTGGAACTGATCTCATGGCCCAAATACCTGACAGTGTTCTTCCCAAACTTGCATTTGGACGCCTCTGCCGTCAACCCTTATTGTTCCAAATTTCTTAGTACATCAACCAATGTCTCACTGTGTTCCTTCTCATTTCTCCCCATGATTAAGATGTTATCCTAAATTATATTTTTCTTGCCTTTGAATAGTTGATACATCAGACGTTGAAACATGGCAGCAGCTAGTGCTCTGTCAACACTTTCCCAATTAGGTTTGCACTTCATCATGTACAAGCTAATGCGCAGATCAGAACACCAACTGTTGTGACTGACCCAATCCAAGTTTGTTGATGGTACCGTACTAAGTTTAGGACTTTTGGTGTGCTCCAAGTTAAACTCACACTATGAAAAAACTTTCTGCTCGGAGTATTTTAATCATATTTAAGATAAAATAGTTTTCTCATGATTTTTCCATAAAGGTTATAGACGATGCTTAAGAAGCTAAAATGAGAGCATATTTTCTGTAAATTCACACTGTGTTTCTCAGATATATGAGAATGAACTCTGACATTTTTAGTAAAACGTACTTCCAACAGGAGGAGTCTTACAGTTGATTCTTGTGTGTTCTTCTGCAGCCTCCTAGCGTGTTCTAAAGAACAACCAAAGCGCTAACAGTCTTACTTATTATAAAAGTGTGGTACTCTTGAAGCCATTATGATTTAATCAAACTGGTAAAACTTAAAACATTTAATTTAGAAAGAAACACAATGAGGGGGTTCAATTTGTCATAGAAATGATGGTTAGTGCTGTAAAAAGAAAAACTAGGACACATTTTAAGTGAGTTCTCAAAAATCTTCCTCTTCTATATCATTAAAACATTCTGACATGTAGACTGAAACATGCACTTTCAACACCAGCAGCAGACTACCAGTTAACTCCCTGGTGATTCCTTGGTGATCAGCAGTTTGCTGCAGTTTTCTAATGAGCAACAACAGTGGTAATATTCTTTTTATGCCAAAAGTGTGGCACGTCTGACCCTCATCTTGATGGAATCGAAGTGGAAAACTGAAAGCATTTTCTACTGAAGATACTGCAGTAAATGAGGAGATTAGGAAGCTTCATAAAAAATGAGTCTCCCAAGATGGTCACCAGCGAGAAAAGATCCCAAATGTAACAAAAATATCACCCAAATGTTGCCCAAGTATAACCCAATGTCAGAAGTGTGCAAAACACAAACACAATGGGCTTCTTTATAAAAGTACATGAAAGGGTTAACATATACTAATCATTCAGGAATGAAGTAACAAAATAAAAAATTAAATATATGTTTTTATTTGCTTCCTTCCACCCTATCAGAGGGTTCAACGTTGAAAATGCTGTCATTAATGGTTGATTTGCGCAAGAGTGGTATGCCATTCTTTATGATTAGATTTTACATTTCCTGACAGTATTGTATCTATCTCATAAGGCATATGTGATCAACAAACTCAATTTTCAGGTATGTGAATTACGCTTAATTTGGAGAAAAAAGGGTTGAAAAGGTATATGTCTATGTGGGAATGTTATAAGAGAGTATCACATATTTGTGAGAAAATATTGGAACTATATCAGGTAATATATCAGTGGTTTTGTGAGTGGCTTGTAATAACAGGTGAATAAGATGCTTTATGAGTGTTTGAGAATGTGACAGTTTCTCTGATTTGCAGACTAGGTGCCTGAGAAGTTGGTTCACAGTCTGTTGTTTTGAAATAGCATGTTGCACATTTGCTTCTTACTACATGGTGGAATTGGGAGTAAAATAACTGTAGATTAAGAGTTAAACTTTTAGTTATCAAGGCATTAGGAGATGTGGAACTATTTTCATGTGTATATATGATGTGCTGTTCTCAAAGAGTGTTTTTCTTTTAATTCTGGGTGTTGTAGTTCTGTTACACAGCTTTCTCAGACAGCTACAGAAGCACATATACACTCAGTCACTTGCCGAGAAACTACTTATGCATGTAGCAGATTCAAACATAGTTGTAGTCATATCTATATTGCTCTCTTTTCCGTAACACAGGCACTGAAGTGTTCATTTATAGTTGCATACATAGCTATTTATAGATCCATAGAGATAATAAAATAGACAGTCACACGCAAGCACATTTACTTAATCGTCTAATGGCACTGCTGCAAGTGATGCTTGGTAGTACAGGTCTTGTGTGTGCACTTTCACTTGGAGCTTGATTTGCCATGTAAAAGCTATTTGTCAAGTCTTGAATCCAAGTTTGAGTACACACAAGTCACAAGTTAGAGATGGTGTAGGTGTCCTATAAAGCATGCTGGTTTGTGATTACAAGACGAGAAATGTGCTTTTCAGTTCACTAAGTTACTTGTGCACTTGCATGCCCCTATACTACATAGAGTTCATGTAGCATCTAGGTACAATGAAACACAGGTTACAGTGGCAGTTTTAAACAGTGTTTATTCCTCAGAAGATCTGATCCATCATTCCCCAAAGCTGGAGTAACTGACAACCCCAACATTTCATGACACATCCACATATTATGATATATATGTGTTCCATACAAGAACTCCATGACCTGTACAGTGTTACATTAAGAGATGGGCAATGCCACAATGAACAAGCAGAGCTCCCACACGCCTCCCTTCCTCAAACACACAAAAAACTATTTACAAGAACGGCTTAAATTTAAATATATCCATTTGACACAGAATAAATGTACACATAGTCCTCTAGAAAGGTAGGTTGTTTCACAACCCTCTTAGATTTTCTAACTACAGTATTTCTTTTAATTTCTTCCTCACCTCCAACCCCAGACTCATTCCTCCCATTCAAATTGCCAAGTGGGTCAGCTTTCCTCTTTAAAACCACAAAGCTGTTGAGATTCCAGATGTGAAAATCTTGAGTTTTAACAGCATTGTTAATGATCTTCACAACACACATAGGCTTGGAGAACTTGGGACCAGAACCATACATAACAGGATGTTTTATCATCATCAAATCTCCAACTCCACTTCCGTTTTCCACACTGCCTTCTTGTTGTCAAAAGAAACTTTTCTTTTCTCTACCTTCATCTGCTCCTTAGCTCGTACTTTACTCTCGTCACACGCCTTTGCTTGCACGATCTCATAATTGCTAGCCCATAATGGGTCAACCGAAGTGCTGGATAAACTTCCACAAAAAAGCACCTCCTTCTTCCAGCTCACAGAATTGAGCTTGGTCATGCTTATAGTCTCCTTGAGCACTCTATTCAACCTTTCAACCATCCTCATAAAGTGCACATTTTTTTATGATCAATTCCCCCTATCTTTAAAAATTCTTCCCTCTCATAAGAAACCAGTTGCACACCATTGTCAGTTAGATTGTCTCTGGAATCCCTTCTCTGTTTATTAGTTCTTCCAGAAAACTGATAACATGTTTGGTTTCTATAATAGGCATGAAGAAAAACACTGGCCATTGTGAGAAAGCATCTATCACCACAACTATGTATATCAGCGGTACTTCCCCATGAATAGGTCCCAGAATGTTCAATGCAACATCTTGCCAAGGACGAGTGGGACGCTCCCTTATAACCATAGGTTAAACTCTTCGACTCTTAGACTTATCTCTCAACACACAAGGATAACATTCACATACAACACTCTCCACCTGTTGATCCATTCCAGGCCACCAATGAGATATCCTCAACCTTTCCTTGGTCTTCGTGATGCCCTGATGTGTCTTGTGTGCTGCATCAATCAATTCCTTTCTGAGATTACATGGATAAACTAATGTCATGCTCGAAAATAATACGTATATAGAGACACTGAGTTCATTACTCACACTCCAGAAAGGCTCCGATGCATCTGAACCTTGCCTCTTATTATACCACCCATTCTTAACAAGAGGCATAATCTCAACCAGCACTCAATTCATCTCAACATCTGTGCCCAGACACCACATTGCTAGCCAAAAACACAACCATTCTGCTTATCCTCAAATAAGTCACTCTCCACCATGTCATAATGCTCTTTATCAACAAGTCTTGAATGAGTATCTGCTACCCCATTCTACACACCTGAAATATACTTTACAGTAAAACTGTACTCTTGCAAGGCAATGACCTATTTCGTATTCCACCCAGGAACCAGGACAAGACCTTTTGCATTGAAAATTTCCACCAGGGGTTTATGATTGGTTCTAATCTCAAACTCGATACCCAATATAAACTTTTTCAATTTCCTGATCGTCCAAAAAACATCAAGAGCTTCTCTCTCTACCACAGAATATCTTGACTCAGCATCCTTTAAGCTCCTTGAGAGGAACAAGATAGTGTTCATACCATCAGGACCATGCTGTTGCAGGACACAACCCAGGCCTTTCTCACTGGCATCAGTGGGTATGATCGGCCTTGACTTGGGTTCAAAGTTCTTCAAATTTGCCACACAAGCAATTTTTTCTTATGTTGCACAACATTCGTTCTCACAAAATCACTATCCCACATATATTCCAAACCTTTCCTCAAGAGCCTTCTCATGTTCATTCTAAGATCAGCAACATTCTTAACAAACTTGCTATAATATTCCACCATTCCCAAAAACATCATCAACTCACTTTTGGATGAAGGAGAACTAATTTTGTGAATGATGAAAAGCAATTCAGCCTTTGGTTTAATACCCTCTCCGGTGATATTATGACTAAGATGGTTAATGGTATCAGTGAGGAATTTGCATTTTTCCAACAGTAAGATTATAGTCACTTAATCATTGCAAAACCTCTCTGAGACCTATGTTGTGCTTTTTCTCATCCCTGGCAAAAACTAAGATGTCATCCTGGTAGATACACACCCCATCAATACTACTTATCCCTATTTCCATAACTAGTTAAAAACGGAGGCTGCAGACACCAGCCCAAACAGAAGCCTCACAAATCTGTATGTCCCAAAAGGCATAAAAAATGCTGTAAAATCCCTTAAGGACCCCTCCAACTCAAGCTGATGGAACGCTGAACACCTTTGCACCATCAAGCAAGAACAACAACTCAGTAATGTTGAGCAGAGGGTACCTATCCACCACAACATTTTTATTAAGCTATCTTAAGTCTATGTATAAGCGCAACCTGCCATTTGGTTTTCTGGCTGCCACAGCAGGAGCCAGCCATTCTGTACCTTCTGCCTCTTCTATGACACCACCACTCAACAGCTTCAAAATCTCAGCATGCAACTCCTCTCTGAGAGCCATTGGTATATTTCTAACCTTTCAACAACTTGGTTGAACATTTTGTTTGAGTTTTATCTTATGTTTGTAGTGTTTCTGGGAACCAAGCTTCTCCCTAAAAATCCTTGGAAAAATATGCTTCAGAACCTGCACAGAATCATCAACAGCTTGCGATTCAACAGTACATAAGTTGACACTCTTTCTCAATATAATAAGTGGATCTCTATTGGGATCCAACATTATCTCTACGTCACCCTGGTGCATCCAGCTAATGCTGCTATCACCTTTTTTTGAAACATAAATGTTCCTAGTAACCAACCTTTGCTTTTATTCTATTGATCCTATCAAATAACCATTTATTTTTTATCGGTTCCCCATCATAGGCACAGGGCTTTATATCTGGTTTAAATAAAATAAACTTTGTCCTGGAGCTTAGTATGAAAAACCTGTTGAAAATGATGGGGATTTTAGCACCTAAATCAAATAAAACACTGGTAGCCTCCCCTTCCACTAGTATGCTATCCAAAGGACCAGACTTGCTTTTATTTTCTCCAGCCACCTGTAGCACAATCTGCCCACACTTAAAATCATCTCCTGTGTATCACTGCCATGCTCAGCTTCCACACCAACCTCCTGACGTTGGGTTTCTCTTGGCTCTTCCACTCAACCACAAAATGCCCTTTTTCTTAAATTTCATGCCTGAGGATTTCAAAGATGGGCATCTTTTGTCATTGGCTAGATGACTAACCTTGTCACACCTGTAACAATTAAGTACTATCATTTTACTTTGGTCTAAACACTCTCCCCTTGATCCCTTATCTTAACGTCTTTATGTTTTTCATTTACTACCTACAGCTTTTTAATCTTTTTTGCAACCTTTTTTGATAACCGCTACACATTTCATAGAATCTTCAATGCCTTTTGCTACCACCAAAACCTCATAAATAGGCTCATCTCTTAACCATAACTTCTCCTTCACATTTTCAATGTTACATCCTACCATAAATTGGTCATGAATACGCTCTTCAACAAAACCCACAAATTTACATGAAGAAGCAAGTTTCTTCAAATCAGTTATATAATCTTCCACAGACTCACCCTCCAATTGCATCCTATTATCAGAACGGTATCTTTGTAAGATAGTACTGATTTTTGGAATAAAGTGTTTTCTAGTTTTTTTATGACTATTTCATATTTAGTCAGGTCTTCAGCCTCCAAAACAGGGAGATCAGAGAGATGAAAAAAGACATCTTGTCCTTCCGAACCTAAACAGTGTAAGAGTAAAGATGTTTTCCTTTCCGCACTGAGGGGCCCATTACGATGTCGGGCGGATTGCCCCCGCCAGGCTGGCGGTAGCCACCGCCAGCCTGGCGGGGGCAGTCCACCTGACATCTTTGCACTAAATACCCTACGCCATATTAGGATGGCGGGGGGGGACCTCGGCGGACGGAAAGACCGTCCGCCGCTTTTCCGCCCCAGTCGCCTTGCGGCCGGGGCGGAAAAGGAATAATATGGTGGCGGTGTCTATCAGACACCGCCAGCCATATTAGGATGCCTTTCCTGACATGCTTTTCGGAAACGCTTGCGGAGACTCCCTGCGGGGGCCTGTTGCGGGCCCCCTGGGAGTCCGGGGGGTGGGGGGTGCACATGGGGGGTACCTATGGCCCCCCCCCCGCATTTCAAAGTGCAACATGGCAGGCACCACGCGGTGCCTGTCATGTTGTGCTTTGAAATGCACAACGTGCATTTTTACCATTGCGGCGGGCGGCGCTTTCTGCAACGCCCACCGCAATGGTAAAAATACAGGATGCGCCCGCCTGTGTGGCGAGCGCATCCTAATGCTCAAGGCGGGACCGCCGCTCCTATGGCGGGCGGTCCCGTTTTGCATGAGGATGGCGGGTGGGCAAAGTCCGCCAGTCATCCTAATGAGCCCCCTAATGTGGTTCCACATTCTCTGCCAAACCTGTCAAATACCTCTTTCCATTTTTTCCATTTGATGGGAGGTGTGCCTGGAGTAGATATAAAGAACGGTGGAGCAGTAATATTCTGTATACTTCCTTATGTGTGTTGTTATTTATACCAGTCACAGCACAAGACGAGAATATTAAGAAATATTATTGCACATAAATGTAAGATCACTTAAATAATCAAAAACATTTTTTTAGAGATATAATAAATGATATAGTACTAGCTTATCCGTCGCACGTTGCTGCTATCTCCGAAGAAAGGAAATTCAAGGAAACTCGTTATGGTAACATTCAATTTACATTGTGTCATTTTTATTGAAACTTATTCATTTTAATATGGAAAACATTTCAAAGTGTGGTTTTAATTCTATTTATTTAATTATTTGAGTGCTTGTGGATACACAATTTTTAGTTTTTCCGTTTTGTGTGTACATCACTATTCGAAAGATTATGAGGGCCCTGGTGGGCCGATATTTAAAACATTTTTATGCCAGAAACCTTCGCGGAAGTGTACTCAACAACTTCCCACAGTTTCATGGCGATCGGATGAATGGTGTTTTAATTCTATTTATTTATTTGAGTGCTTGTGGATACACGATTTGTTGTTTTTCCGTCTGGTGCGTACATCAGTATTCGAAAGAATATGAGGGCCCTGGGGGGCCGATATTTAAAAACAATTATGCCAGAAACCTTCACGGGAGTGTACTCAACAACTTCCCAAAGTTTCATGGCGATCGGATGAATGGTGTAGTAATCCATAAAGTACAAACAGACAGGCATTCGTTTTTATATATATAGATAGAAGAGTACTTGAAAATGTAGTCGGTTTGCATGTCACAGATGTCAAACTTAGGAACACACTGAATTACAGGCAAAGTGTGGGTGTCACTGCTGTCACGATGAACAGAAAAGGCAGAATTGCCAAAAGTGTGAGTGTCACTGCAAACACAATGAACAGGACATGCTGAATTATGCCTACAGGCTACGTGTCACTGTAAACTCAAAGAACAGGACACCCAGAAATATGCCAGAAGTGTGCGTGTCACTGTAAACACAATGAACCGGACATGCTGAATCATACCACAAGTGTGTGTGTCACTGTAAAGTCAAAGAACAGGACACGCTGAATTATTCCCAAAATGTGTGTGTCACTGCAATCCTAAAGAAAAGGAATCGGTGTATTACAATCGAAGTGTGTGTGTCACTGAGGTAATAAATCACTGAACACACAAGGCAAGGACACACTGAATAATGCCAAAAGTGTGCATGTCACTGTAAACACAAAGAACAGGACACGCTGAATTATGCCCAAGGTGTGTGTGTCACTACATTAATAAATTGCTGGACACGAAAGTTCACACCTATAGTGTGCGTGTCACTGAAATGGCCCATGCAAAACAAAGATGTAGCTGCTCCGGTAAACAAAATGTTTCTGCAGCTCTTCTGAGTTCGACACACAGAACATCTTCAGAGGTGCCGACACGCCACCAGAGGAGCGGAACTGAAACTGTAGCGGAAGGAGAAACAGCTTCCGAAGAAAGAGAAGCTGTGACAGGAGCTGCAGAGAACAAGTAAGACTTTCACAGCTTATTCACAGCGGAGTGCAGTGTAGTCTGAGAGTGCACCCAGTGCTAACTTAGCACACGCTAGTGCTGGCCCGTGGGAGCAGCGGTCAAGAGCGAGACCAGACACGCGCCCAAATTCCAAATTCCAAACAAGCTTTATTCGATTTAAAATGTCAAATCATAAAAGCACATATTTAAAACATTTGACAACAATCGGACACAATGCCCGTCCACAAGACATAATTATGGCTAATAGTCTTAGGTCATTGGGTTAAAAATATAGCAAATCTACAATGAAGCTAAAAAGACAATCTTACTCTAAAACAATAAATATTGATAAAAAGGATGTTACATTGCGAACATGATCTAATCCCCTAGGATTTAAGAACCGGCAATAAGAAGGTCCTTCGTGGTGCATGGTAAAATTTACAAAACAAAATAACGTGCATGTTTGTTTGGTAGGAAATATCGTCACAGGCACAGAGGAGTTTGTCCATTGACCAATTATTACATAGGGGAAAAGTAGCTAAACGAAAAAAGGTACCTAGCCTAAACCGGGTCAGCAGTGTGCGAGCATACGGACTAGGTTCAACCACAAGATACTTTTGAAGTCCCTCATGAACAGTAATTTGCTGATATCTAAGGGTGGTATTTTTCCTTTTTTCAAGGTTCCACCTAACACCAACTAAGTGGTCTAAGGCCATCTTTTTCAAGGAACCTCTTGACACCATCTCCAAACTAGCAGGGTTATCGAAGAATTCTGGATGTCCTATCTTGTTACACATACGTCTAGATAGGAGAGCCATGGAATGTTAGAGACCCCATCCAGAGATAAACAGTCCTTTATTAGGTCTCTGTTTAAGGCGGTCTTGCTGGTAACCCAGACCTTGTGCCAAAGGAGTATAGGGGCAATCCTGATGGTATCCAATATATAGGGGAGACCCAGTTCTATGTGTGTCATGTATGTAGAAGACGTTTTAGGGAGGCCCAAAAGATGACAGATAAAATGATTTTCACCGGTTTGTAGGACCTGAACTTTTTCCCCTCCCCACACACCCGCTCCATATATTGCTACGGGGACACATTTAGCTTTATATATGTGAAATGGCTGCATTCCAAGTTCCCCTCCTATCAAAATTTACCCCTAGGTAATAGAACTTATCCGTGGATTCAATTCTCTTACCATCGAGGTAAATCGGGCACGGCACCCTCTTTGGCCCCTTCCCACATGACATTGTGTAGGTTTTTGATATATTAATTGTTAGGCCTCTAGCCCTCATAAAACCTAAGAATTTATCCACGGTCTTCTGCAATCCTAATCTGGTACGCGACATTAATGCAGCATCATCCGCGTACAACAATATCGGTGTAGGGGTCCTACCAATAGTTGGGTAATCATACTGCGACTCTCTGAGGTGATCTCCAACTGAGTTTATATATAGAGTGAATAACAGGGGTGCCAAAATGCACCCCTGTCTTACCCCCCTCTTTATAGGAAATTTGTCGGAACACTCCCCCTTCAATCCGTACCTTACCCTAGCACCAGCTCCCCTGTAAAGTTCCTTTATAAACAAAATGAGGTGGATGTCAACCCCCAGATCACTCAATGTGTCCCACATAAACTCATGATCTACACAGTCGAAAGCGGAACTTAAGTCAATAAAAGTGATAAAAAGGTTCCCGCTCTTTGCATGAGTGTACTTTGAATTCAGTAGGGCTAGATTTAAGCATTTGTTCAGCAGTCCCCTTCCCAGGTCTAAACCCATACTGGAGATTTGAGATGATGTTATTCTCCTCCCCCCAGGTTTGAATCCTGTTGAGGATAATGTAGTAGTAGGGTAGTGACTGACCTGCCACCTTCATCAAGGCATCCAACAAAGGAATTGGGCGGTAGCATACAGGGTCATTCCTGTCGCCCTTTTTAAAGACGGGAACCACAATAGCATCCGCCCAGGAGGGTATAAAGACACCGTGGTTGGTCTTGTTTGAAACATTCGTTAACATCGGTGCCCAGAGATCAGGTTCAGCCTTAAAAACATCAAATGGTACCCCATCCGGGCCCGGGGCCTTTCCCGAGGAGCTATCCTTTATCGCTTTAGTGACCTCCTGGCAGCTAAAGGATATAGGTAGTGGAAATGGGCACTGATGAATACTGACCAGAGGGCTAGCAGTCTTGTTGTTATTAGGCTGCTCTCCTTCATGTGAGGTAACTTTTGCATAAAGATGCGTAAAATAGGTCACCCAGGTGTCCCCTGTTATAGTGATGTCTATCATATCATCCTTTTTATTTTGAAAATAAGGCGCATTTATCACCTTCCAAAAGGCCGTGCTATCTCTTTTATTGGATGCTTCTTTTAAGGCCGACCATGCCTCTTTCTTCAAAGTGACTTTTCTCTCCTTTATTGTATCTTTGTACGACTTTCTGGCTTGTCTAATTAGCCCCAGGTTTCTTGGTTTAGCATGTAAGAACTTTTTAAGTATTGAAAGTGACTTTGTACACTTAGTATCAAACCACCCTTGAGCCCTTCTTGCCTCATCCCGGTGTTCTCTTGTTAGGAGTAATTTTATTGCAGCTTGTATCTTTAAAAAAGAGGCCAGTACCTTTTCAGGTTCTTCGTCATGTGCCAGACAAATGGAGATATCTACCGGGCAGGTCGTAACTAATTTTTCAAGGAAATCCAGAGGCTCCACCTTATTCCATTTGATAATATAACTGTTTTTAGAAGCCAACCTAATTTCTGTTGGATATAGGGTAGTGGCTCCTATACTAGTGTACGACTTTTGATTTTTAACCTAAATGATATGGGGTAGTGGTCGCTAAGCGGGGAGTCACCCACTACCCAGGATACGACCAGCCGTGCATGCACAGCAGAAATTAATGTCAAATCAATTGTAGAATTGAACCCCCTTCCATTAAAAGTCGGCTTAAATGAAATGCTCGGGCTGCATGCCTCATTTATAAAAGACAAAATAAAATAAAAAAGGATATTATTGAGAGCACTACCTAGTTTTATGTGGTTGAAATGGGTGGGGCTGTCTTCCCCATGCTCGAAAAGGCCGCACATGCCTGACGAGCCATGATGACAGACCGTACAGTTAAAATCACCCACCCATAGCATAACCTTTTCTCCTGCTATCTGGTCACTTAGGGCGATTAGGCTCGACAAGAGGTTGGTGATTGTAGGCTCTAAGAGCAAAGAAGGCACATTATTATAGAAATTTACTACAATCATTTTTTTAGATGGCCCCAGCTAAGCAGCAGTATCTGGTAGAACTCCGTAAACAAAAACGTACGTACTTTCAAGCCCCCAGACGTAGACACATATGTGCAGAGGCCCCCTCTATTTCGACCCTGAATACTAGCCACTGTTGGGGTATGAAAAGTTTGGAAGCCCATAATGTGTCTTTCCTATATAGACCATGTTTCCTGAAGACAGAAAATACTGTGTTCAGTGACAAGGTCTAACCACTGTTTTTGTGTCACTTTTCTTGCTAGACCAGCTACATTTCAGGAAAGGAAGGTGGGTGTGTTATCCATCTGCTTTGGGGAATTGCTCTCTAGGGACAGGTCTACTCTGTCTCTAGTGGTTAGCAAGGGGACTGTAACATCCTCGGGTTCCAACACTCGGTCAGAAATCGCCGGTATGTTAGTCGTTGGGATACACCTCATTTCCTTACTAACAGTAATGGCTTTCCTCACGGTAACAACCCTTGACTTATTTAAAGCCTCTCCCTTCCCCCAAGCCGCAAACCTCGATGGCTGGCTTGGGAGCATGGGATGTTGATCTATGGATATTAGTGTTTTATCTGCCTCAATAGGTCCCGGAAGTCAGTCCAGATCGTCCAGACCAGAGAAAACACCATACCGGTTGGACAAGGGAATTGACCAATGAGGAATGTATGAGCCTTGACGTGTCCCAGTTCCCCAATGAGTAACAGGCCTGTCTTCATATCTGCCCAATTATGCTCTTCAGGCAGTCTGAGACAGGCGCTTACCGATACACAACAGGCAAGTCCCCTTCAGGCTAAAGTTCAGATTACAGTTCTCTTCAAGCTAGCACACTAGGCAATAATAGATAAGAAGTGCACAAGAGAACAAACTTACCCAAAGCGTAGGCTGAATCTGCAGATCCGCAAAACAGACCGGTAGTGTCTGTCGAATTCAAGAACATAACTTGTGTTGAGATCTTCATGAGGCCTGCGACCACGCCAACTGTAGGATCTAGGTACAGTGAAACTTAGGATACAGTGGCAGGTTCAAACGGTGTTCATTCCTCAGAAGATCCCATCATCCACCAAAGGAGTAACTGACAACCCCTACTTTTTATGGCACAGCCTATCTAATATCCATTTAAGACATATGTGTACTCCATAGAAGAACTCCATGACCTGTACAGTGTACCATTACGTGTGTTCAATACCACAGTCAACAAGCACAGGTACTACAGTATACCATCCCTGAAGCAACTGACATACATGTTCAGAAAAACATAAAGCCTCTGTTTCCGCTATTGAGACAGCCACAGAAGCACGTACAGATTCAGTCATTCACCAGAGACTATGATTACATGCAGCAGACTCAGAGGTAGTTAAAGTCACACTTATGTAGCTTTCTGTTGCCTAACACAGGCACTGAAGTATTTCTGCAATCACTTACATACACGTTTAGGCAGATATAAATGTATTTTAGCAGGCAGTTGTATACCAGCACATTTACTTAAAAATCTCATGGCACTGATAAAAGTGTCCTTCTACACTTTTCTCAGATATATAGTCAAGTACTGACACAATCTTCTGAATCATGCAGAGAAATAGTATTTCAAATTGTGTGATGGATACTAGTGCAGACCCTGTCTGTGCACTGTCACTGCAAGCTTCACTTGACATGTTATAGGTGTTTGTGAAGTGTCAAACCCCAATTTTAATGCACATAACACACTTCTAAGATATGCTGCACGTATGCCATAAAGGATCCCGTTTTGTGCTTATAGACTGACAGATGTCCTTTTGAGTGGAATAAGTTACTTGAGCACTTGTAGGCCCCTCTGCGAAGTACTACATAGATTAAGCACCCCCTAAAGCAACTGATAGGCATGTTCACAAAAGCATAGACCCTCTTTTCAACCTAATCAGACAGCTGCAAAAGCATGTATACATTCAGTCACTTACTAGAAGCTACTTATTCCTTCAGCAGACTCAAAGGTCATTGCAGTCACACGTTCATAGCTATCTGTTTCCTTAGCTAGAGTATGCTATCCCCAAAACATTTGACATATATGTTCACAAAAGCATAGAGCATGTATTTCAATTACAGAGACAGTTACAGAAGCACTTATACATTCTGTCACTCACCAGAAACTATTTATGCATGCAGCAGACTCAAAAGTAGTTGAAGTGGCACCTACAGAGCTTGCTATAGCCTAACACAGGTACTGAAGTATTTGTGCAGCCACATACATACACATTTAGCTATAGAGGTATTATAGCAGGCAGTTGCATACCAGCATATCTCATGGCACTGATAGTGGTGCACTTCTACAGTCTCTCAGATATGTATGAAAGTACTGACACAATCTTGTCAACAATGTACAGAAATAGTCCTCCAAACATGGGGGATGGCTACTAGTGCAGACCCTGTCTGTGCTCTGTCTCTGCAAGCTACACTTGGCATGCTATAGGTCTTTCTCAAGTGTCAAGACTCATGAACCCAGTCACTCAGTCACTGACCCACTCAGACACTCATACACCCACTTAGACATCTACTTAGTCAGAGACACACTCATACGGTGATATACCCATGCACACACCCGTGAGACACTTATGCAGGTAGTCCCAGACCCACTCAGACACACACACCCAGTCACACACCCAATGAGAAACTCCTGCATTCAGTCACACACCCACTGAGGCACTCTTTCACTCCCTCATTCACTCATTTTCAAAAGTTACAGGTAGTAAATAGAATTTAAAAACCTTATAAATTCACTGAAAAAAGCAAAGGTTACAGAGACATTATAGTTAGGAAATAGAATTTAAAGAACATAGAAATTAACTGAAAAAAGCAAAGGTTACAGGCATGTTATATTTAGGCTCACATTTTACTCGTAGCAAACCAGTGAAATTCAGCAGTTATAGTTACCTTACCTAATTATAACTTACTACCCTGCAATACACTTCTTATGACCTCACAAATTACATCACTGATGACATGGTCAGTGACATCACTGATGACATCTCAAATGACATCACTGATGTGTGTGTTTTCTAAAAGTTTCTGAGTGTTAAGGATATATACTAAGATACTACAAAACCTAAATAAGTATAGTTTGTGTACTACTAAAGAGTAATCCTAATTGTAACACATATTAAGTAAGTGGCTGTTTGCCTGTGTGTATCTGTGTGTGAGTAGGTGTCTGAGTGGCTCTATGGGTGTGTGAGTGGTTGTATGAGTGAGTGAGTGGCTGTATGGGTGAGTGAGAGACTGTGTAGCTGTGTGGGTGAGTGGGTGTCTCAGTGATGTATGAGTAAGTGGGTATGCGAGAGGCTGTATAGGTGAGTGACGGGGTGTGTGAGTTGCTGTTTGGGTGAGTGAGTGGGTGCATAGGTGGTGTATAGATGAGTGCTAGGGTGTGTGAGTGATTGCATGGGTTAGTGCGTCCTTGTGTCTGTGACTATAGGTGAGTGAGTACATGTGTTAGTATCTGTATTAGTAACTGAATGGGTGAGTGAGTGACTGTATGGATGAGTGAGTAGGTTTGTGAGTAGCTGTATGGGTGACTGACTCAGTGTGTGAGTAGCGGTTTGGGTGTATGAGTAGATGGGTTGGTGTCTGCATGGCTGTATGGCTAAATATGTGAGTGGATGTATTGGTTGATGAGTGAATGGGTGCCTGAGTGGCTGGATGGGTGAGTTAGTGGGTATGTGAGTGGCTGCATAAGTGAGTGGTTGTAGGAGTGACTATGAATAAGTGAATGGGTGTGTGAGTACTTGTATGAGTCTGTGAATGTGTTTATGAGTGGTTATGTGGGAGTGGATGAATATGAAGTTGCATAGGGGTATGAACGGGTGCGTGAGGTCCTGTGGATGATTTAATCAGTGATGTAATTTGGGATGTCATCAATGGTGTCCTCAGTACCATGTCATGAGTGATGTGAGGTCATAAGCAATGCATTGCGTGGGCATATGTTACAGTTAGCTCAATTAAGTATAACTGCTAAATTTCACTGGTTTTGTATGAGTGAAATCTGAGCCTAAATTTAACGCTACTGTTACCATTGTTTTTTTTCAGTGGATTTCTTAGGTTTTTCTAATTATATTTCCTAATTATAACATCCCTGTAACCTTTGTTTTTTCAGTATATACATATATACATGTAATATACATATATATATATATATATTTTTTTTAATTTTGTTTTTGAATTTTTTTTATTTATCGCAGTGTGGTCAAAGGAAGCAGGATTGCACAACAGCGGGTGCCGGCGTTGGGCCAGACCAGAGGCCAAAATTAATTTTAACACAAAGTACGCCGCACTCAGCAACTTGAAGTTTTAAAGATTTAATTGGTACCTAGTCTGACTAGGCACCAATTAAATCTTTAAAACTTCAAGTTGCTGAGTGTGGCGTCCTTTGTGTTAAAAAAAAATATATCTATATATTACCTACTGGCGGTCGCCAGTAGGTATATATAGTTAGGATTTTTTCTCTATGGGTTTTTGGAAAATTCTATGTCTAATAACTTTGGCGTTTGTGGACGGAATTGGCTGAAATTTTCAGGAAAATGGCACATTTTGTTTCTGAGCAGCCCTTGAAAATTTGGGGGGGGTTCGTCAAGGGGGGCCGAGAAAAAAGGGGGGTCCCAAAACGTGTTTTTAACATTGAGTTTTCCATAGGGCGGTTGGCCTCACTTTTAGCCCGAACGGCTGAATGGATTTGCACGAAACTTGGCAAAATTGTAGGGACTGGTAGCCCGATGTGCCTTTTGTAGGTCTCAATATATGTGCTCCAGTGGATTTTGAGAAATTAACGTTTAAAAAAATATATATATCTGTAACAACGGACCGGGCAGCGCTCTGGTTCGCGGACTTTTCGCGCAACGGAGCTTTGTGAAGCGAAGCTGATTGGTTCTCCGGCGTCTGTCAACATTCCAAACAGTCCGTAGCGGCCGCCATCTTGTCTCTCGGTAGGATCGAGAGACAAGAGGAGGCCGAAGCGAAGGGGCAAATGACCATAAGGGGGCATAGTACATTGTCGCTCACCCCCTAGGTTTGATGTGGAGGTTTTAAAAGGGCCCCGCGGGGCAAAAAAAAATAAAAATAATAATAATCGAACAGCTGAATGGATTTGCACGAAAGTTGGCAAAATTGTAGGGACTGGTAGCCCGATGTGCCTTTGCTAGATCTCAATATATGTGCTCCAGTGGATTTTGAGAAATTAACGTTCAAAAAAAGATATATATCTGTAACAGCGCACCGCTTCGCGTACTTTTCGCGTTACGGAGCTTTGCGAAGCGAAGCTGATTGGCTCTCCGGTGTCTGTAAACATTCCAAACAGTCCGTAGCGGCCGCCATCTTGTCTCTCGGTAGGATCGAACAGCTGAATGGATTTGCACGAAACTTGGCAAAATTGTAGGGACTGGTAGCCCGATGTGCCTTTGCTAGGTCTCAATATATGTGCTTCAGTGCATTTTGAGAAATTAACGTTCAGAAACAAGATATATATCTGTAACAGCGCTCCGCTTCGCGGAGATAAAATTATATGTGTATTACCTAGCTGTTGCTAACACCAGTTAGCGACGGCTAGTAGAAGATAGCGACCATCTTGGGCCCCACTTTGCATGTGAGTGATATTTATCACTAATGACATGCAAAGTGGGCATGCCAAGATGTTAGCGACTGGAAACAGTCGCTAACATCGCTATCTCCTATTATCAACTTTTGGAAATATTCGAGATAAGCGCGAATATCTCCAAAAGCTACCACCTGCCCTGAGCAGTTCTTAGCCATGTTATCCAATGGGAGGTGGATAACATGGCTAAGAGCATTAGCTCGGTAATGCATGAATATCGCTGAGTTTTCAGCGATATTAATGCATTGCGGTCGTTTTTTATCGTATTTCCGATAAACCTTGATAATAGCAAGGTTTATCTGCGATAATTTCTGACGGTAAAAAAATCGTTGCTAAGCATCGTTAGGGATAAATATCGCTTAACTTTGGTAATATGCCCCAACGTCTGTTAACGTTCGATTCGAAGGAAATCAGGAAGTGTTGAAAAACATTGTCTGCGCCATCTTGTCTTTTTTCAAATGCCACACTTTTGTCGTGCACGGCAGCCATTTTAGATGCCTTGACCAGACCCACTCTGTGCACGCTGTCGATCCTTAGCATGGCTCCCCACCCTCGCAAGCATCTCCCCCAGGCAGTGGTCACCCCCGCTCTCTGTCTTATGCATGGGTAATAAACCTCCCCCCATCTGCGCTGCTCTTCCCTGAGAATCACACCCTGTGCCCGCCCGACACCTCCCTTTCGCCCTATTCACTACCGCACCCTCTGATACTCCTTTTCCTCTGTGTCCGATTGTCCAGGCTGGTCCTAGGGTATCAGCTAGCCCTGCAGATGTAGTTTATGGCCACAGCTGTAAAGAATCACCCCTCTTCAAAGGAGTTATAGTAGATCAAGGCCCACACTCGATGAGATCCGTCACAGCAGAAGCGTTGCTATTATCTGAAAACCATCCTGTATTGTGATTGGGGAGGGGACCGAGCCTGAAGCGGAAGATTCCAGGGATGACTCTTTGTACATCAAAGTTTTTACAATTATGTGTCACATTAAAAATATATAGCACTCCGACAAAGTAGTAAGATTATAAAACTTTAATAATTTATAAATATATACAAGAAAACAAAAATAGTAATAACATATAAACATTTTTAGGGAAAAACAACGACGTAGCGGTCGGCTGTGCGAATAGTCCCAACGCAGCACAACGTCCAGATTTCCGGCGTGGGGCGTCGCGGGGGGTGGGTCATCAGTAGCAAACTGTTGTGCGAATAGTTCCAAGGCAGCAGAACGCGCTGAAATCTAGATGACACTAAAGTGATGTCTAGTAAGTTGCCACCCAGCAAATAACGGCATGGGGCGTCGCGGGGGGTGGGTCATCAGTAGCAAACTGTTGCGCGAATAGTTCCAAGGCAGCAGAACGATGGCACCAAGGTGATGTCCAGTAAGTTGCCGCACTGGTTTTGGTATCCTACAATGCTGCTCCGAATAACGGCGCGGGGCGCCCCGGGGGAGGCGGTGAACGGGCCTGTCCAGGTGGAGTGTCATCTGTTGTAGTGGGGCGCCCCTTTACCGTTTCAGTTGCCATTCCGTCCGTTTTTGGTCCACTGTGTCAAAAGCCGCAATTCAGCTGAGTTGCGCCCACTCTTGCGGTGCAGCGATAGGCGGCTGTCACAGGACTCTCAAAATGGCGGCAGGCTGTTTCCTTTTTGGGCCTGGTCCACTGAAATGGCCCTGGGACACCTTGGAAATCGGACGCTTGTCTGCTAGGTCTTGGACCCCATTCTCGAAAGCGTCCCCTCCGCCTTGAGAATTCATCAAAAGTTTTGGGGGCTCCGACTCCTGCAGGCTTCTGGTGGGGAGCGGCTGCCATGATTGCTCGCGGAATGACCACGACTGAGCTACGAGATGGTGGTGCTCTCATGCTGACGCCAGCTTCAGTCTGAAACATCCAGAAACAAGGTGGGGCTTTCATCGTTTGGGAAAAAAAAAAGTTTTCATCCAATGAAAAGTGTTGTTTTTAGGTCACATGATCAAGCCTTCCATCATTAGGAAACCAAAAGTAAAATGAACCAATGAAAAGTTTTATAAACAAGTCACATGACCTGTTATGCGGCATAGGGTGTAAAATGCGGAGAAAATACGTTGGCACGTGAGGCGGCGTCAGTAGCGGACCGATGTGCGAATAGGCCGAAGGCAATACAACGCGCCAAGATCCGGATGGCACCGAGGTGGTGTCATAGTTGAGAGTTCTGAGCAGCGGTTGTAACACTGTCTGAAGCTTATTTGCAGCTGCTGCAGCTTCACTACGCGCCAAGATCCGGATGGCACCGAGGTGGTGTCTAGTAAGGTGCACTGGTGTGGCCATCCTACAATGCTGAAAGTCGGCGTGGGGCGCCCCGTTGGCCTGTGAGTTTGCGTCAGTAGCGGACCGATGTGCGAATAGGCCGAAGGCAACACAACGCGCCAAGATCCGGATGGCACCGAGGTGGTGTCCAGCAAGTTGCAGCACTGGTGTGGCCATCCTACAATGCTGAAAGTCGGCGTGGGGCGCCCCGTTGGCACGTGAGGCGGCGTCAGTAGCGGACCGATGTGCGAATAGGCCGAAGGCAACACAACGCGCCAAGATCCGGATGGCACCGAGGTGGTGTCCAGCAAGTTGCAGCACTGGTGTGGCCATCCTACAATGCTGAAAGTCGGCGTGGGGCGCCCCGTTGGCACGTGAGGCGGCGTCAGTAGCGGACCGATGTGCGAATAGGCCGAAGGCAACACAACGCGCCAAGATCCGGATGGCACCGAGGTGGTGTCCAGCAAGTTGCAGCACTGGTGTGGCCATCCTACAATGCTGAAAGTCGGCGTGGGGCGCCCCGTTGGCACGTGAGGCGGCGTCAGTAGCGGACCGATGTGCGAATAGGCCGAAGGCAACACAATGCGCCAAGATCCGGATGGCACCGAGGTGGTGTCCAGCAAGTTGCAGCACTGGTGTGGCCATCCTACAATGCTGAAAGTCGGCGTGGGGCGCCCCGTTGGCCTGTGAGTTTGCGTCAGTAGCGGACCGATGTGCGAATAGGCCGAAGGCAGCACAACGCGCCAAGATCCGGATGGCACCGAGGTGGTGTCTAGTAAGTTGCCGCACTGGTGTGGCCATCCAACAATGCTGAAAGTCGGCGTGGGGCGCCCCGTTGGCCTGTGAGTTTGCGTCAGTAGCGGACCGATGTGCGAATAGGCCGAAGGCAGCACAACGCGCCAAGATCCGGATGGCACCGAGGTGGTGTCTAGTAAGTTGCCGCACTGGTGTGGCCATCCAACAATGCTGAAAGTCGGCGTGGGGCGCCCCGTTGGCCTGTGAGTTTGCGTCAGTAGCGGACCGATGTGCGAATAGGCCGAAGGCAACACAACGCGCCAAGATCCGGATGGCACCGAGGTGGTGTCCAGCAAGTTGCAGCACTGGTGTGGCCATCCTACAATGCTGAAAGTCGGCGTGGGGCGCCCCGTTGGCACGTGAGGCGGCGTCAGTAGCGGACCGATGTGCGAATAGGCCGAAGGCAACACAACGCGCCAAGATCCGGATGGCACCGAGGTGGTGTCCAGCAAGTTGCAGCACTGGTGTGGCCATCCTACAATGCTGAAAGTCGGCGTGGGGCGCCCCGTTGGCACGTGAGGCGGCGTCAGTAGCGGACCGATGTGCGAATAGGCCGAAGGCAACACAACGCGCCAAGATCCGGATGGCACCGAGGTGGTGTCCAGCAAGTTGCAGCACTGGTGTGGCCATCCTACAATGCTGAAAGTCGGCGTGGGGCGCCCCGTTGGCACGTGAGGCGGCGTCAGTAGCGGACCGATGTGCGAATAGGCCGAAGGCAACACAATGCGCCAAGATCCGGATGGCACCGAGGTGGTGTCCAGCAAGTTGCAGCACTGGTGTGGCCATCCTACAATGCTGAAAGTCGGCGTGGGGCGCCCCGTTGGCCTGTGAGTTTGCGTCAGTAGCGGACCGATGTGCGAATAGGCCGAAGGCAGCACAACGCGCCAAGATCCGGATGGCACCGAGGTGGTGTCTAGTAAGTTGCCGCACTGGTGTGGCCATCCAACAATGCTGAAAGTCGGCGTGGGGCGCCCCGTTGGCCTGTGAGTTTGCGTCAGTAGCGGACCGATGTGCGAATAGGCCGAAGGCAGCACAACGCGCCAAGATCCGGATGGCACCGAGGTGGTGTCTAGTAAGTTGCCGCACTGGTGTGGCCATCCTACAATGTTGAAAGTCGGCGTGGGGCGCCCCGTTGGCCTGTGAGATGGCGTCAGTAGCGGACCGATGTGCGAATGGGGCCAAAGGCAGCGCAACAATATTTTCTGAATAGAAGACATCACAAGGCGCTGAGATGCCAAGATCCGGATGGCACCGAGGTGGTGTCTAGTAAGTTGTCGCACTTCTGTGGCCATCCTACAATGTTGAAAGTCGGCATGGGGCGCCCCGTTGGCCTGTGAGATGGCGTCAGTAGCGGACCGATGTGCGAATGGGGCCAAAGGCAGCGCAACAATATTTTCTGATTTGAAGACACCACAAGGCGCTGAGATGCCAAGATCCGGATGGCACCGAGGTGGTGTCTAGCAAGTTGTGGCACTGGTGTGGCCATCGTACAATGGTAAAAGTCGGCGTGGGGCGCCCTGTTGGCCTGTGAGATGGTGTCAGTAGCGGACTGATGTGTGAATGGGGCCAAAGGCAGCGCAACAATATTTTCTACAATATTTTCGGAGTAGAAGACACCACAAGGCGCTGAGATGCCAAGATCCGGATGGCACCGAGGTGATGTCTAAGTTGCGGACCGATGTGCGAATGGGGCCAAAGGTAGCGTAACAAGATTTTCTGTATGGAAGATACCACTAGGCGTTGAGATGCCAAGATTCGGATGGCACCGAGGTGATGTCTAGCAAGTTGTGCCACTGGTGTGGCCATCGTACAATGGTAAAAGTCGGCGTGGGGCGCCCTATTGGCCTGTGAGATGGTGTCAGTAGCGGACTGATGTGCGAATGGGGCCAAAGGCAGCGCAACAATATTTTCTGACTGACACCACAAGGCGCTGAGATGCCAAGATCCGGATGGCACCGAGGTGATGTCTAAGTTGCGGACTGATGTGCGAATGGGGCCAAAGGCAGCGTAACAATATTTTCTGTATGGAAGATACCACTAGGCGTTGAGATGCCAAGATTCGGATGGCACCGAGGTGATGTCTAGCAAGTTGGTGTGGTCATCCTACAATGCTGAAACTCGGCGTGGGTCACCCCATTAGCCTGTGAGATGGCGTCAGTAGCGGACCGATGTGCGAATAGGCCGAAGGCAGCACAACGCGCCAAGATCCGGATGTCACCGTGGTGGTTTCATAGTTGAGAGGCTCTTCATCTGCAGTGGGGCGCCGAGATCCGGATGGCACCGAGGTGATGTCTAGCAAATTGCTGTACTGGTGTGGTCATCCTACAATGCTGAAATGTAGTGGGGCGCCCATTTACCGTTTCAGTTGCCATTCAGCTGAGTTTCGGCTGCTCTTGATGCTACAGCGACAGGCGGCTGCAAGAGGACTCTCAAAATGGCGGCCTGTTCTTTGGATTTGGGCCTGGTCCACTAAAATGGCCCTGGGACACCTTAGAACTTGGACGCTCGATTTTTTTTTCCTTTCCTGTACATGCAAAAAAAGGTAAATGCCCGGTACGTTACACGCTTCATCTGCCACGATGAACTCTCCAGAGGAACCGAAAAAAAATATAGTTGTGGTAACTATACCATGCATCGTCATATGGAGAGGTGGCACCAATTAATTATAGTGCTGCATAAAAGAGAGATTTGGAGGAGAACCCCTGACCTGCTAGTACATTCATCAAAGAAGTGGCACTGAGAGCTTCAGAGGCAAGGGAAACGGTCCCAAATATTTAGAAGAACTTTGGAAAGATTAAAATGACATGTTTAGATTGTGGTAAATTAATTTCATGTGGACAGATGAGTGTTACTCTAATAAATACAGCATATGAACATCATCATAGTCGATGGTTGGTAGAGACATTTTGACTATATCCTGGACCTGCCCGTCCTCGCCCAAAATGGCGCCAGAATAAATGGGACTCGTAACTCCTTGTTGTGTACTGGTTGCAGAACCTTGAAATCACGAGATACGTATGCAGTTTTGAAGCACATGGCGGGCGGGGACGAGAATTGATTGAATATTTCGATATCCCTATTGATATTAAGTTCTGATGTGTTATTGATTACTGTACTTTTGAAAGTTCGAATTAACGTCACCCATGGTACTTGCCCGCAAATGTATATCTAGATAATTTTATTGTAACTGGCCCTGTCGTATTTTAATTATAAAATGTACGTCCACCGATTCCGTAACTGTTAGACACCTTAGTTCTTGCAACCTAATGGCCCGCCCGTTACGTTCCTCTACAGTGTAAATGTCTATTCATCATATACGATTACAGTTTGCTCCGTGGCAGGCCCACGTGGTTATAGGCTCGTATTTGTATAATGAAATTTTCACAATAAAGGTTTTTAAAAGAAAACATGGTAGTAGTATATACATTGGTAAAGTTTTTAATAATAGTCACTGTTTTAGAATCATTAAAAGGCAAGTGAAATAAAACAGACCAATTACATGAAGGGTAAAAGGTATAATACGAAGGAACGCAGTAAAGATAAATGGTCAAGGGCTGTTGTGTTTTCTATTCCTGCAACATAAAGTGATCGATAAGAATCTCATATTCAGGCGTATCGGCGACTAAGACAGCAGGTCGACCCTCTTTTGCTCAACGGCTCCGTCATGGGACGAAGAAACGCTCTTTTTCTCGAAAAAAGAATATATTTTACTTGCAGGACAGTTGTAAAATTTCCGGGAAAGTACATTAGCCTGGAACATTATAACATATATTTAAGAAAAAATAATGTTCGGAAGTAATTAAAAGCGTAATTTTTAGGTGATATGACCAAGGCTTTCATCATTAGAATAAGAAAAGTAAAATGAACCAATGAAAAGTTTTATTAACAAGTCACATGACTTGTTATGCTTACGTTACGCGCTGCGCGCCCCGGATGACTTCCGGATGCGCTAACGCGGCGCGTCATATGACGCATTACGCGACAACGCAGGTCCAGAATATAGTCAAAATGTCTCCACCAACCAGCGGTCGAACCACAACCCCTTTCAGCAGGCTAAATAGTTCTGTCAAATGACAACAGAAGGGACAGGCAACAAGAACCATCAGTCAAAGAGGGGAGGGCTAGTTCTTCTCTACCGGGTTACATTGGGGCGCTACCGGAACTGATCGAATTGGTAGTCTACAGTGTTTCTGGATGTTTCAGACTGAAGCTGGGGTTAGCATGAGAGCAGCACCATTTCGTAGCTCCGTCGTGGCCATTCCGCAACCAATCATGGCAGCCGATCTTTATCGTTATTTTGGGTGGGGTGGGTGGCGGAGCCGAGCTGTTTTGCAGCCATCATTGTGTGGAGTTCAGTTCATCTCACTAGTTTTGTATTTGTCATGAGGGGTTGTTCCTAATGTTTCTATTTTAGCGAGGTCAAAAAGAGATCCCATTAGTGGCCTACTGATTTTGCTCGATTCCTTTTCTTTTTTTTTACACGATTTTTCGTTATCTGCAAAGACTAAACAGAGTATTGCGACTCTGTGTTTGTTTGTAAATAGAGAATGAACCAAAGAGAACTAATTCTAAAATAGTAAATACTTGGATAACAATCAATCAAATGGAGAGAGAAGCAGGCACGACGGATTACAACGGGGGCAAAGGCCTGCGTTAACTACCTTTCACTATCTGCAAAGAGAGAGTACTCCTAATAGAAATGAGGGGGGGGGGGCACCATTCAAAGCAGATCAGTGTGCATAAACACGAAAATGTTTTCACTTACCACGTACTTGACATTCGACAGCTTATGATATTTGCTATTAAAAAACCATTGAAATTCACTGAAAAAACCATAGGTTATAGACCATATATAGTTAGGAATTAGCATTTACAAAACCTTGAAAATTCACTGAAAAAACCATAGGTTATAGACCATATATAGTTAGGAATTAGCATTTAAAAAACCTTATTTTACTCACACAAAACCATTGAAATTCCATATATAGTTAGTTGCACTAACTATATATCGCGCACCCGCAATCCACTGCTGATCATGTCACATATTACATCATTCATGACATGGTCAGTGACATCACTGATGACATCACTGATGACATCTCAAATGACATCACTGATGACATCACTGATGACATCTCATTTGACATCATTCTTGTGCTAATACGATAAACCTCTTCAGACTCTAATATAACCTTAGATACACTCAGTGTATACAGACACTCACACACTGCCACTCATCCATGGAGTTACTCACACACCCAGTCAGTCATGCAAAGAAACAATCTCACCTCCATTTCTTCAACTATACAGTTAAACACACCTTACTTATTGAAACATATACTAACACATATTTACTCTCTTATACAATCCCTGATACAAGTTCACAATGATCGATACAACCACTCACTCATTCAGTGGCTCTCATGCACAGTTATTTATATATGCCAACTCTCACATGTACTGTGTTTTACATATGTACTTACTATGACATGTAGCATTGAGATATCCATTCACTCATCAATACACTCATGCACACAGTCAACTGCCCATGTAGCTGTTTCCACATGCACTCTTGAACTCATACACCTAGTGAATAAACTGCTCACACATCTATGCATAGAGTCACACACCTTCCAGCCACCCCCACACAAACTCAATCTCCCATAGAAATACTTGGGCAACCAATTAATAACACATATAGCCTCTCGTATAGCTAATGATCAACACATGCAGCAGTTTACAGAACAACAGACATAATGATGCACAAATTAAGACAGTTTAGTCACTAACCCATGCATTCAGTGAGACACATTTAATCACTCACTCATACAGTCAGTCACGCACCTACTAAATCCTTCATCCAGACACTTATACATCCACTCATTCTTCAATATGTAAGACATATTTTAACTTTACAGAAACATACAGTCACTGGATGTTGTCATCAGTGATGTCATCAGTGATGTCATTTGAGATGTCATCAGTGATGTCATCAGTGATGTCACTGACCATGTCATGAATGATGTAATATGTGACATGATCAGCAGTGGATTGCGGGTGCGCGATATATAGTTAGTGCAACTAACTATATATGGAATTTCAATGGTTTTGTGTGAGTAAAATAAGGTTTTTTAAATGCTAATTCCTAACTATATATGGTCTATAACCTATGGTTTTTTCAGTGAATATATATATAGATATATATATATATATATATATATATATAAGTGTGTGTGTATATGTATATATATATATATATATATATATATATATATATACACATTCAAACACAATGGTATCCCAAGATTGAGTTGCACTCAATACAGATGGAAAGGTTATCAGCCTTTATTAACAGGTATGGACGGACTCCTTGTAGCAAGTGTGAAATTCAGCTTCCCCTATGTCTGATGCGTTTCAGGTGTCCCCTTTATCTAAGGCTGCCGTGAAGATCGTGCGTGGCGGGTAGGCACCCCTAATTAAATTTCATAGTCACACCTCTGATACGGCGAAATACTGGAATTGTGGGAAATGTAGTGTCTGTTTTTTGCTCCATTATTACAGTGCACTTATCACTGCAATCAGATGAGGCTCAGAGTGGACCCCCGCGAAGGTGTCCATCCTAAATCCCATGCCACTGCTCCACGTTGAGGGTAGTGAATCCAACCTTGTGGCCCCCTTGGAATCCTGGGACAGTGCAGACTCAGCAGAAGGGCATCCGCCTATAGATTCAAACACAATGGTATCCCAAGATTGAGTTGCACTTGACACAGATGGAAAGGTTACCAGCCTTTATTAACAGGTACAGACGGACTCCTTATAGCGAGAGTGAAATGCAGCTTCCCCTATATATTTCCAAACATTGCCCTAAAGCTTGAGAACGCACTCAACAGCAGCTATTCAAATGAATCTTTATTTGAGGGGAACCAGCTTTTCAGTCCTGACTCAATGCGCCTGACCGGTTTCGGAGCCCCCGCTCCTTAATCAAAGACATGGCATAGCTGGTCTCCATAGGTAACTCCAAGCATTTAAAGATGCATGCTGAATTCTATTAGTTATTGCCCCCAGTGGGCCATTTAGGTATGTGTTGTTGCAAAGCATGCTAGACTTTGTTGTCTGCTTGGAGACAATCATTACCCCTCGCGGGTCCTGCAAGAAAAACAGTTTTTTAGCATATTTATATTCTTCTGGTGGACATCGGAACAGCGAAGGCACGGTTCAATTTCACAAAAGCTGCTGTTCCGCTCATAGGCTTACACAATTCAAGCCCCGCGGTCCTTAACATCAGTATGATCAGCAGTGCAGTTCTCCACGGCTTGGACTGCCACAATAAGTATTTCCAAAAGTTGCCCAAAAGCTTGAGAACACACTCAACAGCAGCTATTCAAACTAATCTTTATTTGACTCAGTGATCCTGACCGGTTTCGGAGCCCCCTGCTCCTTAATAATAGGCATGGCATAGCTGATCTCCGCAGGTAACTCCAAGCATATAAAGCTGCATGCTGAATTCTATTGGTTATTGCCTCCAGTGGACCGTTCGAGTACATGTTGTTGCAAAGCATGCTAGACTTTGCAGTTCTCTACGGTCAGACGCATACATACGTATATATATGACGGCGAACATCGAGCCAGAAATGCATTCGCCACAGAACACATTAAAGGCCTCCAATGTTCCCCTCGGGTTTCTGCTCCTTTTTGTCAAGGGAAGGAGGTTCCTGTCATGTATCCATGCGTCTGCCAGAGACGCGTTACAGAATACCCCGCTTCACTAAAGGGTCCGGACTAAGCTGGTATGAGCTGTTGCAGTTCTTCGTGTACCCAATGTTAATTGGAAGTCCGGAGTCCGCCGAGAATTCTTGGAAGAGATTACGCAGTCGTGTGGCCATGGGGCCACATACAGGGAAGCGTGAATTGTCATTGCGACCCCTGCTACATTAATCCCTAATCTTCACGGCTGAAGCGTTATGAGGGGACCGGAGGAGACTCTTTATTTGTGAACTTTAAGCCACAAACCATGACACTTGGATTTCAAGCACAATCCGTGCTCCCCTGCACCTGAGTACAACCACTGAGGTACTGTTTTTTTTTCCCCCCTGCAACATCATTCCGAGGATCCGAACATTGGGGATTCTGGGACTTGTGGTTTCTCGACACACTAGGGAGATCACACAGGTGTGCTGAGGGGGCGGAGCGGGCCTGCAATATCGAGGCTTAAGAAGGCAGGACGCACTGGTGCTGTGCTATTGTAATCCTGGGAGGCTTTTGGGCGCTGATGACGGCGAACATCGAGCCAGAAATGCATTCGCCACAGAACACATTAAAGGCCTCCAATGTTCCCCTCGGGTTTCTGCTCCTTTTTGTCAAGGGAAGGAGGTTCCTGTCATGTATCCATGCGTCTGCCAGAGACGCGTTACAGAATACCCCGCTTCACTAAAGGGTCCGGACTAAGCTGGTATGAGCTGTTGCAGTTCTTCGTGTACCCAATGTTAATTGGAAGTCCGGAGTCCGCCGAGAAGTCTTGGAAGAGATTACGCAGTCGTGTGGCCATGGGGCCACATACAGGGAAGCGTGAATTGTCATTGCGACCCCTGCTACATTAATCCCTAATCTTCATGGCTGAAGCGTTATGAGGGGACCGGAGGAGACTCTTTATTTGTGAACTTTAAGCCACAAACCATGACACTTGGATTTCAAGCACAATCCGTGCTCCCCTGCACCTGAGTACAACCACTGAGGTACTGTTTTTTTTTTCCCCCCTGCAACATCATTCCGAGGATCCGAACATTGTGGATTCTGGGACTTGTGGTTTCTCGACACACTAGGGAGATCACACAGGTGTGCTGAGGGGGCGGAGCGGGCCTGCAATATCGAGGCTTAAGAAGGCGGGACGCACTGGTGCTGTGCTATTGTAATCCTGGGAGGCTTTTGGGCGCTGATGACGGCGAACATCGAGCCAGAAATGCATTCGCCACAGAACACATTAAAGGCCTCCAATGTTCCCCTCGGGTTTCTGCTCCTTTTTGTCAAGGGAAGGAGGTTCCTGTCATGTATCCATGCGTCTGCCAGAGACGCGTTACAGAATACCCCGCTTCACTAAAGGGTCCGGACTAAGCTGGTATGAGCTGTTGCAGTTCTTCGTGTACCCAATGTTAATTGGAAGTCCGGAGTCCGCCGAGAAGTCTTGGAAGAGATTACGCAGTCGTGTGGCCATGGGGCCACATACAGGGAAGCGTGAATTGTCATTGCGACCCCTGCTACATTAATCCCTAATCTTCACGGCTGAAGCGTTATGAGGGGACCGGAGGAGACTCTTTATTTGTGAACTTTAAGCCACAAACCATGACACTTGGATTTCAAGCACAATCCGTGCTCCCCTGCACCTGAGTACAACCACTGAGGTACTGTTTTTTTTTTCCCCCCTGCAACATCATTCCGAGGATCCGAACATTGGGGATTCTGGGACTTGTGGTTTCTCGACACACTAGGGAGATCACACAGGTGTGCTGAGGGGGCGGAGCGGGCCTGCAATATCGAGGCTTAAGAAGGCGGGACGCACTGGTGCTGTGCTATTGTAATCCTGGGAGGCTTTTGGGCGCTGATGACGGCGAACATCGAGCCAGAAATGCATTCGCCACAGAACACATTAAAGGCCTCCAATGTTCCCCTCGGGTTTCTGCTCCTTTTTGTCAAGGGAAGGAGGTTCCTGTCATGTATCCATGCGTCTGCCAGAGACGCGTTACAGAATACCCCGCTTCACTAAAGGGTCCGGACTAAGCTGGTATGAGCTGTTGCAGTTCTTCGTGTACCCAATGTTAATTGGAAGTCCGGAGTCCGCCGAGAAGTCTTGGAAGAGATTACGCAGTCGTGTGGCCATGGGGCCACATACAGGGAAGCGTGAATTGTCATTGCGACCCCTGCTACATTAATCCCTAATCTTCACGGCTGAAGCGTTATGAGGGGACCGGAGGAGACTCTTTATTTGTGAACTTTAAGCCACAAACCATGACACTTGGATTTCAAGCACAATCCGTGCTCCCCTGCACCTGAGTACAACCACTGAGGTACTGTTTTTTTTTTCCCCCCTGCAACATCATTCCGAGGATCCGAACATTGGGGATTCTGGGACTTGTGGTTTCTCGACACACTAGGGAGATCACACAGGTGTGCTGAGGGGGCGGAGCGGGCCTGCAATATCGAGGCTTAAGAAGGCGGGACGCACTGGTGCTGTGCTATTGTAATCCTGGGAGGCTTTTGGGCGCTGATGACGGCGAACATCGAGCCAGAAATGCATTCGCCACAGAACACATTAAAGGCCTCCAATGTTCCCCTCGGGTTTCTGCTCCTTTTTGTCAAGGGAAGGAGGTTCCTGTCATGTATCCATGCGTCTGCCAGAGACGCGTTACAGAATACCCCGCTTCACTAAAGGGTCCGGACTAAACTGGTATGAGCTGTTGCAGTTCTTCGTGTACCCAATGTTAATTGGAAGTCCGGAGTCCGCCGAGAAGTCTTGGAAGAGATTACGCAGTCGTGTGGCCATGGGGCCACATACGGGGAAGCGTGAATTGTCATTGCGACCCCTGCTACATTAATCCCTAATCTTCACGGCTGAAGCGTTATGAGGGGACCAGAGGAGACTCTTTATTTGTGAACTTTAAGCCACAAACCATGACACTTGGATTTCAAGCACAATCCGTGCTCCCCTGCACCTGAGTACAACCACTGAGGTACTGTTTTTTTTTTTCCCCCTGCAACATCATTCCGAGGATCCGAACATTGGGGATTCTGGGACTTGTGGTTTCTCGACACACTAGGGAGATCACACAGGTGTGCTGAGGGGGCGGAGCGGGCCTGCAATATCGAGGCTTAAGAAGGCGGGACGCACTGGTGCTGTGCTATTGTAATCCTGGGAGGCTTTTGGGCGCTGATGACGGCGAACATCGAGCCAGAAATGCATTCGCCACAGAACACATTAAAGGCCTCCAATGTTCCCCTCGGGTTTCTGCTCCTTTTTGTCAAGGGAAGGAGGTTCCTGTCATATATATATATATATATATATGGCAGCGTGATCAAGGGCATGACTTGCCAGAAACGCATAGCTGATCTCTGTGGATAAAATAAACGACTTATGCTGATTCGTTTGTGGTCCGTCTCTCTTGTTTGCTGGTGTGCGAGGCTGTGACCTGAGACGCCTAGAAATTCGAGGAGGAGCTACATTGGTATATATATATATATATATATATATATATATATATATTTATATATATATTGAAGCTAACTGTCCGTCCGCTTCCCTTCACTCTCGGCCGGGTGCTGCAGCAGCGGGTGACGGCACCACACGGGTCACTTTCATCCCTAAGCTCAGTTGTACATGAAGTACACAGCACTCGCAGGGACGTGTCCAATAGGATTATTGGGCAAAACACTTCTCAAGACGCGTTTCGGCAACCGTCTTTCTCTATTAGAGGCCGGCGCCACCATCAGGCAGTGTTTAAATACATCCGATCATAAAAATAAAGAAAGGACATGATTCTTGCATTACGAGACCACCATTACTAAGTGGTACAAAGACAGTTAAATTCACAGTCAATATTACGCCCTGGATGGGCAAACACAATCAGTGATGCAGCAAGAATATCAAAATCAACAAAACAATTAAGCCCTGAATGGGCATTCACACAGAAATGTATTAGCGCATTTGTATATACACCTTTCAATTCTAAGGAAAATCATAGATGGACTGCTAGCTCCTCCCCAGTATTTAGGCCACCTGGTTTTTTAGTTTGGTTCTCAATGATGTGGCGAGATTCCAACCTTCGTAGCTGAAGCAACCTGTTCCCTCCCCTTATGTCTGCAGGCACCTGGTCCATGTAGTAGAAACTGAGAAGTTCTCTGTTGCTTTGGTGAAACACTTCAAAGTATCTCGCCACTGGATATGTGGGATCCTTATTTTGTATAGCCCTCAGGTGTTCTAAGATCCTATTCTTAGTTGGGTGAGTCGTGCTCCCAATGTAGCGCAGGCCACACGGACATACAAGACAGTACACCGTGTGGCTTGTGTTACAATTAATTAAACTCGTGATCTTCTTGGGCTCCTTTATCCCAGGTGTTCGATAACTCAACACTTTTTTACTGTTCTTGCAGGCTTTGCATTTGAGGCATGGGTAAAACCCTGCCAATTTACCAAAAGGCGGAGGTTTTTCCTCTCATTTACAGTGGCTTTGCAGAACACTTAAGCCTAATGACCTAGCTCTCCTGAAAGTGATGAGTGGAGACTTGGGTAAATCCTTTCCAATGATGGGATCAGATTTGAGTACGTGCCAGTTCTTCACGCACTTCTTTCTGATTTCATGAGCATCACTGGAATAGTTCATGATCAGTCTCATACTGTTCTGGTTGGCCTTTTTCTTTTTAGATACACACAGCAATGACATGGTACTTTAATTGACCTGTACAGGACAAACAGACAGGCTATCTAGTAATCAACACATCTGTGATCGTATTATTCCGATCAATGAGGCCCTGGTGGCAGCAGAGCCTTGCATACTCAGTACTTGAGCCAGGCACTCACAGGATATAGAAAGATACCTATTCCCCACACATGATTCAAATATTGTGGTACAATAGACGTTTTTTGAAATGTATAAAAAGCAGTTGGTAGCCATTCTGACGCAAGTAAAAAACAAAAAGAGAAATTGGAAAAAACAAAACAAAATAGATATATGTGTGCACAAGATGTATGATAAAAATAAGAGTGGTCTCAAAATGGGGACAGTGCAAATAAGGATGTAAAGTAAAAAACTGAAAGAAAAAAGACACACATAGAATATGTTGTCAGTGTCTATCAACATGTGATGTCAGAAAGTTTAAAAATGATGTAATGAAATTGTGCTTGTTGTGTGAGCGAGGCAGGGGATCCTGCCGAAATGCGTAGCAGCCTTTCAAGACAAATGAATGTTTGGAAACCTACCTTCGGTTTACGGAGTCGTCTTTCTGGTGAATCTGTGGAGACAGGAAGTGGTGAAGGATATATATATATATATATAATATATATATATATATATATATATATATATATATATATATATATATATATATATATCTTCTCAAAATGTTGTATTTACTCCCAAAACTCCTTGGAAAACAACCACCACGGACTCCAAATGCATTTGCAGTGATGTTTATTTCAAAGCGGCAACACTCACTCGACGCGTTTCGAGACCTTGTCTCTTGGTCACGAGTACCGTCAGTGAAGTAAAGGTGAGTTTTAAATAAACATGTGATCTGTTTCCAGGTACCATAGAAAACAGACTACACACGATCATCCAAGGAAGACATTTCCAACAAAATATTCACTAAGCAGTGTCTGTTCATATCACAAAACATTCGCAAGCTGTAATCCTGTGCTTTGTAAATAATAAGTATCTTTTGTTTAAAGATAAACCACAGATTTTATATAATTGTTAGGGATCGTAACACATTTCATTCCCTACTACCACATTATTTTGCAGTTATACTTAAAAGTTGTTTTGCCCATGTGGGCTATTTCTTATTTAACAAACTCCTCATTTTCTGCCCAAGTGGGTACTCAATATATATACACTTTGCACATCCCAGCTATGAAATACATTGCTTTGTTCAAATTCACACATGGATTCTCATCCTCCTTGTTAATCTTCCAATTGAATGTTTATGCGTGGCCTGTCAAAGAAAGGAAAAAATAATAAAACTTATTAATTCCCTTCCTGGAACAACTGATAATTAAAATATATCAACTTTTCTTCTGACAGTAAATTTGAAAAACTTGAAAAAACAAGCTATTTTTTACGCGAGCTGGTGAAATTAACACCCTTTTCAATGATACAATTACATCATTTAATTCCTTACATCCATTAAACACAGTGAAAAGCGTATAAAAACATCATGTATTGTTCATTTTCCTGACTTCTTCCTACCCCAAATGCACTTCTAGCTCTTCATCACAGTTGTGCCCTCTTGGTGTCATAGTTCTGTACTGTATAATCAGCCTTGACTCTAAACATTGTAGGCTTTAGGTTCTATTTCCCCCTCTCTCATTTTGTTTGACTGTTTCAAGAACACAGAAACTTAACAAGTCTGTGTTTTGTTTGTGATGGCTTTCGAAGTGGCGGGCGATGGGATATTGCTTATCCCCATGTTTTATTGCTCTTAAATGTTCAAGTATTCGGAGTTTTGCTTTCTTAACAGTACTCCCTATGTAGGCTTTTTTACAAGGGCAAAAAAGGGCATAGACTGCGAAGTCCGTATTGCACAAAGTGTGTTCTACAATTTTGAATGGGACAGTGCCTTCAGATAGAATGACTTCCTTTCTGTTCCTGCTGTTCTTACATGCTTTGCAGTTTCTGCATGTATAGAATCCCTGTATACCCTGTATTTTGGTTTTTGGGGGTTCTACTGCTCTGCATAGGAAATCTTTCAATGATCTGGTTCTTCTGAAGGTTACTTGTGGTTCAGATGCCACACATTTGGTCAGGTCAGGGTCTGTGTGTAGAATGGGCCAAAACTTCTGCAAGCATTTTCTTAAAGTGTATGCTTTATTGCTGTAAGTGGTGATAAACCTAGTTGTTCCAGATTCTGCCTTATCTTTTATCTTGTCTTTCTGTAGGAGTGAATCTCTTGTCCTTTCAGCTGCTATTGCTTTAGCTTTGTTTATCACCTTTGTTGAGTACCCTCTTGCTAGGAAACGTGATGTCATTATTTCTTCCTCAACTTTAAAGCTACTTTCTGTGCTGCAGTTACGTTTTGCCCTAAATAATTCTCCCAGTGGGATGCTGTTTATGAGAGAATCTTGGTGACAGCTCCTAGCATGTAAAATGCTATTTCCCGCCGTCGTTTTCCTGAATAGCGAACTTTCCAATTTATTGTTCTCTATTCTCAGGCTCAAGTCTATAAATTCCAGTGTTTCATTTGACCACTGGCTTGTGAATTTAAGATTGTAATTGTTAGTATTTAACATTGTTACAAACTCTGTTGCCTCTTGTTCAGTTCCCCTCCACACCATAAAAATGTCATCTATATATCTGACCCATTTTGCCACTTTCTCTGCAAAGATGGGTAACTGATAGACTACTTTTTCCTCCCAGTGCCCCATAAAAAGGCCTGCAAACGACGGGGCAAAACAAGTCCCCATTGATGTACCAAGGGTTTGCCTGAATATTTTGTTGTCAAAAAGGAAGAAATTTTCAGTTAAGCATATATACATCATTTTCATCAACATTTCAGTGTGGTATAGATGTGAGATGGATCTTTGTGCTAGAAAGTGCTTACATGCGTCAAGTCCAAGTTTGTGTGGGATACATGTATAGAGATTGGCAACGTCTAGGGACAATAATGAGAATTCAGTCTCCCATTCGATACCCGCTATACATCTTAAAAAATCACTAGAATCTCTAATGTACGATGGCAATTTTTGTACTGGTGCCTGTAAAAAATGATCGACGTATCGTGAAGTGTTTTCAAGGCAACTGCCTATTGCTGAGACTATAGGTCTCCCAGGCGGATTGTCTTTGCATTTAGGAATCTTAGGCAATAGGTAGAGGGCAGGTAACTTTGGAAATTTACAATTGATATATATATATATATATATATATATATATATATATATATATATATATATATATATATATATATATATATATATATATATATATATATATATATATATATATTATTATATATTGTCCTCGTGCTGAATTTTTTCAAGGCTAAGATCATAGGGAAAACTGAATGAAGTACGACTAGAGGGTGAGAGATTTATTTTTAAATAACCAAGTTTTAAGATGTTTACTGAAAGCTGCTTCTGATGCCTCCTATCTAAGATGCAGAGGTAAAGAGTTTCACTGCTTGGCAGCTAGGTACTTGAAGGAGGTGCCACCAAAGCTTTTTCTTTTATATTTTGGGATGCTAACCAGTCTGGTTCCAGCAGATCTCAGACAACGCGTAGGGTGGTAGGAATATATCATAGGGCGAAGATATTTCAGGCCCTTGCCCTTCCGTATTTTGTTAACATAACATAGGGCCTTAAAAGAGATCCTCTCCTGAATAGGGAGCCAATGGAGAGTATTCAGGGCTCGTCCCGTGGGTGCATATCTCGGGATGTCCGGGCTGCTGCTTTTGGCACCCGATGGAGCATATATATGCTTCTTTTCGATGCCCCCAGATAGAGAACGTTACACTAGTCTTACCAGGATGTCACCAGAACCTGGACTGCTGTCATTTTGGCAGTGTCCGGGATGAGTCCTAAGAATTTATTGAGCATTTTTTAAATCTCAAAAAAAGTGGCTGTGAGGGCAGAGATTTGATCGGGGAATGATAATGTGGAGTCAAACTCCAAGATTTTTGACTTTGTGGGTCGGAGAGGGTGAAGATCCTAACATGCTAGGCCACCAACTCGGAGACCAGATAGAAGGTTGATATCAGTTTTATTGGAGTTTAGTCTGAGACAGCTATGATTCATCCAGTTTGCCATGTCCTCTAGGCATAGCTTAAAGTACTCTGCCTCTTGGCCGTTTTCATGAGCCAAGGTGAAGATCAGCTGCGTGTCATCGGCATATGACACCATTTGTACCCCACGTTTGTCCAAAAGGTCTGCCAGCGGTTGCATATATAGGTTGAAATGGGTCGGGCTCAAAGCTGCGCCCTGAGGCACACCCTGTCTCAGCTGTTGAGTTGTTGGGGCGTAGGGTTGAAGAATAACTTGAAATGTGCGATCCTCCAGAAATCTCGCCAGCCAGCCTAGTGCAGTGCCACCTACCTCAGCGTGATATAATCTGTCAAGTAGCAAACCATGAGAGACTGTATAAAATGCGGTGCTCAGATCAAGCGTGACTAGAGCTGCTGTTTGACCTTCATTAGCGATTTTGCGGATTGAGTCCAACCCAAGAAGTAGCGCCGATTCAGTGCTAAAGGATGCTCTAAAGCCAGACTGTGTCTCATGGAGGAATTCATTTTCCTCCACAAACTGCATTCATTGCTGATTGACAGATTGCTCGTCAATTTTAGCAAAGTAAGGTAGAAGTGAGATGGGCCTTAATTTCTCAGGCAGTAGCGGGTCTAGGTTTGGCTTTTTAAATAGAGTGTGTTCCCACTCTTTCGGGACTATGCCGGAGTGAAACGATAAGCTGAGCAGCTCCATTACACTGGTGCAATGACCACTCTGCCCTGTTCCAGAATTGATGGATATGTGGGGTCTAAAGGAGATCCAGATTTAACTTTAAGCAATAAGCCACAAGTGTCAGACTCTGAGATAGGTTTTAGATTAAGAAACTTACCCGGAGCATTAGGTAGTGTACAGTTAGAAATGGACATTTTTAATGTCCTAGCACTCTCAGGAAATGAGATGAAGATGTTGTGGACCTTTTTTTTAAAATTGTTGTGCAATCTGGTCGAAGCGGTTCTGAGAAGAAGGAATTGTGGCTGCGGTATGTTCCAAGGAGGTTAGAGACTTTATTATTTGAAAACTTTATCATTTGGAAAAGTTCCCTGGTTGAATTTTTTTCAAATGTTCAATTTGAAGGGCATAGTAATTTGCACTGGAATGCTTAATATCTTTGTGATGTGTCTTTAAGGCTGCAAGGTACGTGAATTTATGATGTTCATTGTACTCTTTGCGCCACGTGTGTTTTAACCTTTTGCAGGATCTTTTTGTTTCCTGGAGTGCCTCTGAAAACCATGGTGCAGTGGGTTTGGTCCGCCTGCTGGTGAGTGGCTTGAGAGGTGCTTGGGTGTCAATGGCATGATTGATCCACCGCTTGATCTGTGTATTGGCGGCTGATATACAGGCTTCAAGTCGGTCTGTTGGTATTATAGGACCCTAGTAAAAGAGGTGGGGGTGATCCGGTCCCATTTACACGTCCTGGGTTTCAGAGACCGTACCATTAGCTGAGGAGGCTCCGGGATCCCAAAGGTATCAGGTAGTGGTCCGACCACCCTACTGGAATGGGTTCTGCCACAGCTAAAGAGTGGGAGTTAGTAAAAACAGGGTACAAGGTAGGGTCCAGTGCCTGTGCGGCGGTGTTGACCAATTGGGAGAGTTGGAGCAAGCTCAAGTCTTCCATTAGATTTTTTGTGGTTAAGCAGTTCTCATTGTCTATGTGTATATTGAGATCCACTAAAACTACAGCATTAGAGTATTGAACTGCATTATCCGAAATTGTGTCTACTAAAATATTAACGAAAGCTTTAGCTGGGCCTGGAGGGCGATTAATTAGAAACCATGTTAGTGTGACCTGACTGTTCAGGGTTAAACTTAAGAAAGTTGCCTCAGAGTTAGTGATGTCTACCAGCTTCAGTTGGCAGTGCAGATTGCGTTTATAAATAATCGCCACTCCTCCCCCTAAGTAAGGGGCAGTCAAGTCGCGGTATGGCGTGACTGCGAGGCACTGCATCTAATACATCGGGGGCTGCGGCTTCTGCCAGCCTTTCAGAAAAAGTGCGTCGGGCTGGAGTTCTGAGATTGAGATATATATGTATATTTATATATACATACATACATATATATATATATCAAACTCCACACCTCCTCCGAAGACAAAGTGCGAGGCCACAGCAGGGGAATACCAGGAAACACCTTTATTCCTATTACAGAGGTAAGAGAGCTGAACCACTTTCCACTCTCGGCGAATGCATTTCGGCATATACTTCAGCCTTCCTCAGCGCCAGTGGTATGTGAAATCAGGTGTAGGGCGGGTTTCAAAGATAAAGTATCTTGCCCTTAACTGATAGGTTGATTGTGCGCCGCTCCGCCCCCTAAATGTTCAATGCAGTTCTTTGGCATCACTAGTAGTCACTCCATGTTCTGTGACTACCAGTCCCAGCATGCACTGTTGTTGTATGGCACTTCTGGGCGATGTTGCACAAGACGGGTTGGTGCTACGTTGGTGTCGGCTCCCCGTGTCTCTTTCCTTTGGAACATGGAATCCCCTCAGCTCCCCAACCGTTCCAACCTGACAGTATCCGGAGTTTAAATATATATATATATATATATATATACACATACATGTGGGACTTCTAAAATCTTTTTGGGAAACGCTGACCCACCGCATCCCCACAAAATAATATATATATATATATATATATATATATATATATATATATATATATATATATATATATATATATATATATATCAATCTCAGAACTCCAGCCCGACACAGTTTTTGTAACTGCAGCATGGCTGGCAGAAGCCTCAGCCCCGATATATATTAGAGGAAAGCTTTTTTAACCCCTTCGCTGCTAGGCCTCCCCGTGCTAAGCCTTTTTTTAAAAATATTTGGGGTAGTTCACGCTTGGGCCCTTGTAACTTTTTGTCCACATAAGGTATCCACATAAAATTTTTGCTGAGGATTCTAAAGGTACCCAGGATTTGTGGATTTCCCTGGAGGGGACCCAGAAATTAGCCAAAATACAGTTATTTTTTTTTTTAATGCGAACAAAGTGCTGCAGGTGAAAGAGTCTGGTTTTCCCCCTGAAAATGGCATCCACAAAGAGTTTATGGTGCTGAAATCACCATCTTCTCAGCTTTCAGAGACAGGCAAACTTTTGACAGAAAACCAACATTTTCTACACAGTTTTTGCATTATACTTGGACAAAGCCTATTTTTGCTATTGTTTGTGCTTTCAATCACCTTCCAGTAAGTGGTAGAAATTGGTGTGAAAGCAATAATGGATCCTGGAAAGCTATACATTTCTGAAAAGTAGACTAACTTTTTAATTCAGCAAGGGGTAATTTGTGTAGATCCTTCAAGGTTTTTATATAGAGAACAGTTGAATTTTTTTACGTTGAAATTGAGTTGAAAAAACAGCCATTTGTGCCAACGTTTTCACCTGTAACTTCTAAGTATGTTAGATTTTTGAAAGCAATATACTGTTACATCCACTGGACCCTTCTGGTTGTAAGGATATATAGGACTTGTAGGTTCACTATGAACTAGAGAAACCCAGAGCCGATAACTGAGCTGTGTCTTGCAGTGGTTTTTCATTGTGTACCGGGTATATAGCAATTAATTAGGCAACATTTGACGAGTAAATAATAGGTAACAAGGAAAACTATATATTTCAGAAATGGAAACATAAAATTTACAAGCAGTGGTTATTTGCACTTTTCTGAATTGTGGGTACCCATACAAGCATGTGAATTAAAGGTCATTTTTCAATATGACTTCTTTTTTTTACTAATTTTCTTACATTTTGAAGGCAGAAATGCAAAGAAAATCAATTGGTAATAACACTTGTTCTAATATTTTGTATTCCCCCAAGTCTCCCGATGAAAAGGTTACCTCACGTGTGTGAGTAGGCTTAATGCCTGCGACAGAAAATGGCCCAAAACACAAAATGGACACATCAGATTTCCCCACAGTAAACTGATCTTTTATTTAAAATGTGCTTAGCTGCAGATTTTGAACCCTAGCTTACTGGCACCTAGGTAAACCTAGCAAACCTATATGTTTTTAAAGACTAGACACCCAGGGAAATCCAGGATGGGGTGATTTGTGTGGCTCTCACCAGGTTCTGTTACCCAGAATCCATTGCAAACCTCAAACTTTGACAAAAAAACTGACCCTTTTTGTGCAAAGTGTCTAGCTGTGGATTTTGAAACATAGATCAGCCTTCACCTAGGGAAATATAGCAAACCTATACATTTGTAAACACCACACACCCAGGGGAATCCAGGATGGGGTGACTTGTGTGGTTTTCACCAGGTTCTGTTACCCAGAATCCCTTACATACCTCAAACTTTGACAAAAAAATACATTTTCCTCAAATTTCTGTGATGGAAAGTTCTGGAATCTGCGTGGATCCACAAACTTCCACCCACCCAACATTCCACAAAGTCTCCTCACTTGTGTGGGTGGGCCAAGTGCTTGCGACAGGGAAGGGCCCAAAAGGTTTTGTGCAGACATTAAAATGACCTATCACAAAACAACCTGATTTTGCAAGTAGGGTCACCTGGGGTTTTGGCCCTGGGTTCGGCAGCCGTCTAGGGAAACCTACCAAACCGAGACATTTTTGAGAACTAGACACCTAGGGGAGTCCAGGGAGGTATAGCTTATGTGGATCCCCAACGTTTCCCTACCCAGAATCCCCTGCAAACCTCAAATTTATCAGAAAAAACTACATTTTTCTTACTTTTTTGTGTGGGAAATTTGTTGGATCACCGGACTGACACAAATCACACCACCCAGTGTTCCCCCAGGCCTCCTGATAAAAGTGGTACCTCCCTAGTGTGGGTGGGGCAAGTGTCCGTGACAGGCAAGGGCTCATAACATATTGTGGAGGCATCAAAAATACTTATCACAACCGACCTGGTTTTGCAAGGGGGTCACCTTGGTTTTTGGCCGCGTGCTCGGTGGCCATCTAAGGAAACCTTCCAGATACAGGCATATTTTAAAACTAGAAACCCGGGGGAGTCCAGGGAGGTATAGCTTGCATGGATCCCCAATGTTTTCCGACCAAGAATCCCATTCAAACCTCAAATTTAGCTGAAACAATCTAAATTTCCTCACGTTTCTGTGTGGGAAAGTTGTGGGATCACCGAGATGACACAAAGTTCACACCACCCAGCATTCCCCCAGGTCTCCCGATAAAAATTGTGCCTCACTCGTGTGGGTGGGCCAAGTGCCCGCGAAAGGCAAAGGCCCAAAAGATATTGTAGAGACATCAAAATTACCTATCACAAAACGACCTGGTTTTGCAAGTGGGGTTACCTGGGTTTTTGGCCCCAGGCTCAGTGGCCATCTAGGAAAACCTACCAAACCCAGACATTTCTGAAAACTAGACACCCGGGGAAGTCCAGGGAGGTATGCCTTGCGTGGATCGCCCAACATTTTCCTACCCAGAATCCCTTGAAAGACTGAAATTTAGCTGAAAAAAGTACATTTTCCTCACATTTCTGTGTGGGACCACTGTGCCGGCACAAATGTCCTACCACACAGCGTTCCCCTCAGTCTCCAGAGTAAAATGATGCCTCACTTGTGTAGGTGGGCCAAGGGCCTGCGACTGGGAGGGCCAAAAACATAGGGATTAAGGGGATAGCACAGCAAACTGTAAGCGCTATATTTTTTAAAACATATGTTTTAGGTGATTCTGCGTTGGACACCCACACAAATGAGGTATCAGTTTTTTTAGGAGACCAAGGGAATGCTGTGTGGTAGGACATTTGTGCTGGCACAGTGATTCCACACAGAAATGTTACAAAAATGTTATCTTTTTTAGCTACATTTCTGAGTTGGAAAATGTTGGGGGATCCAAGCAAGCCAAACATCCCTGGACTCCCCCAGAAACAGCCAAGGTAATCACTCCCTAAAAGGTGATCGACCCTTGCCCAAGGGTCCGCTCTCCCAATTGTAGAAATAGATTTTTACAAAATCCCTGGTGCGTAGTGGCTTTCTGTTCTCCTTGGGGGCTTATGGACATAAGAATATATGGCTGATCTGCCCCCTTGGGGGGAAGAAATGGCCAAAATACTCACCCCCATAAGGGGGAGGGACCCTTGCCCAAGAGGCCGCTCTCCGACATAAAAAAAAAGAAAACCCTTGTGGCCTAGTGGGGCACACAAAATTCAAAATAATCAGCTGAAACGGACCAAATAAATGCTCTCCAAAGGTGAGCGACCCTTGCCCAAGGATCCGCTCCTCCCAAACACAAAACACATTAAAAAAAATACCTAAATCCCTGGTGGCCTAGTGGGGCACACAAAATTCAAATTAGTGAACAGATCTGACTCCCAGGGGGTCAGAGATTGCCAAAATAATTGCTCCCCAAAGGGGTGCGACACTTGAACAAGCTGCTCCCCCAAACACAAAACTGACAATGAAAATTAAAAAAATCCTGGTGGCCTCGTGGGGCACACAAAATTAAAATTAGTCAGCCGATCTGCCATGGGGGCAGAAATGGCCAAAATAATTACTCCCCAAAGGGGAGCGACCCTTGCCTAAGGGGCCACTCCCCACAAACACAAAACTAATTAAAATAAAATCCCTGGTGTCTAGTGGTTCCTTCTGCATGATAGCGCCCCAAGAGTGATCATGTAGCAGGAATGCTCCAAAGAGCTATCGGAGGAAAGGAAAACCCTACCCTTACTCCGATGCCTCTATTTAAACCCCCCCCCCCCCCCAGGAAGAGACGTACCTGTTTCCTTTGGACGGTCTGGAAGCAAATGGCTTCCAACGTGTCCGTTTGCCTCTAATGATGGCGGCGTGTGTTGTGCGCTAACGTCATTAGATGACATGGAGGGGGAGCAGGGGGCAGCGGAAGGGCTTGTGCTAGGGTGGTTTGGAGTCATCTGACGCACACACCCACTGTGAGCCGTCCAAAGCACAGAATGGGTTAATGGTTTAGAGTGGGCATTTTTGGGCTATAGGGTGGGTATAGGTATGGGTTTTTGGATGCCAAGGGTAATTTTAGGGGGTTAGGCTGGGTAGGGTATTTTTGTTAGCAACATTAATGTTAGGGTTTAGGGTAGGTAAGGGCTTTTGGGTGCCAAGGAAATTAATAGGGTTTAGGGTGGGTATGGGTTTTTGGGTGGCAAGGGTAATTTTAGGGTTTGTAGTGGGTATGGGTTTTTGGGTGGCAAGGGTTTTTAGAGTTTAGGGTGGGTGCTTGTTTTGGGTGGCAAGGGAATTTTTAGGGTTTAGGTTTTTTGGTGGCAAGGGTAATTTTAGGGTTGAGGGTGGGTTTGTGCTGAGGGGTTGTGGTGTTTTAAGGGTATATATATGTGTATATATATATATATATATATATATATATATATAAAACACAAGGAATTTTGGAATAATAATGTACAGAGGTATTGGCGTTATATAGATGACGTGTGCATTATCTGGAAAGGGACAAAAGAGACTGCCATTAAGTTTGTCCAGGCGATCAATGTAAACAACCTGAATCTTCAGTTTACAGCTGATATCAGTAAGTCTGAAATTAGTTTTTTGGATGTTAAGATAGAGATTAAGGATAATAATATATCCACGAGCCTATTTAGAAAGGAGACGTCAGGCAACTCTATTTTGCATGCGACAAGCTTCCACCCTCAGCACACAATTAGAAGCATCCCCTATGGGGAGTTTTTAAGAATCCATAGAACTTGTAGTAGTCCTGAGATTAGAGACAGATGTCAAATGGAAGCCAAAAATAGACTGATAAGTCGCGCATTTAAATCTACACTGTTAGATTCAGCAAGAAGAAAAGCTAACTCATTGAGTAGGGAAGACCTGCTTGATCCAGAAAGACATGCGAACAAGCAGCCAGACCAAGATAATACTATCAGGCTCATCACTAGCTATAGTCGCCAAGCTAAGCAAATCACTAAAATTGTGAAACAACAGTGGCCCATCATTTTAACAGATCAGGTCCTGAGAGACATTGTGCCCAGGGTTCCGACTGTCACCTTTAGGAGAGTTTACACAATGAGAAATGACCTAGTGAGCAGTAATCCTGAAACCAGCAAGAACAAAGACTGGCTCTGCCCCCGTAAGGGGTTCTTCTGCTGCAGCTCATGCCGAGCTTGTAAATTCGGTGTTAACACCAGAAGCTACACAACCCCGTTTGAGGTCAACCCAATATCTATAAAAGACCATTACACTTGCCGCACAGAATTGGCTGTTTATGTACTTACATGTAGCTGCAATTTACAATATGTTGGCAGCACGAAGTTGCCAGTATATCAGTGCATCCTGCAGCACTTACGTGCTATTGTTCATGCCGATCAGAGCTACCCTGTAGCTCGGCATTTCCAAGCTGTACATAACAAAAATTTGGCAGATTTAACATACTTTGTCATAGACGCGATAGTCCCTAACAAAAGGGGAGGGGACTTTGAGAAAAAATTGCGGCAGCTAGAGTCACGCTATATAGTGTTGCCCAACAGTAAGATCCCAGGAGGTCTCAATATGGGAGAAGACCTGAACAATTTCCTATGAGTATAATCTAGGGAGGGGCTAGTATTTGACATCTGATTAAGTACATCAACATTTATTTTTTACATATATGAGCCGCGGATTCTCAATGCACTAAAGAATTAGATATTTTGTATCTTCTGAGGTTTCCGAAACGATTAATGAGTTGGCCTAGAAATGAAACCCTACTATCGTTTTTAGAAATTTGCAGAGACTATAATTGCACTTGAGCACAATTGCACTACATTTAACTTTTCTCTGTTTTATTTATTAGCACTATTTTTCACTTCCTAAGCACCCGAGTAAGCGATGCACATCATTTATGGCTAGGCCATGTTAAAAGTAGAGGACTAACTAGAGGAAAATGGTAACATATTGTTATTTTGAGTAAGTTATCGAGGGGGCAACTGGTAAACATGTACAGATGGCTTCCTTCATTCATTTAAAAGAATTTACAATACAATGATAGGAATGATCAACAATTAGCCTACCAAGATGTAGCTGCCATTCATCAATGTGAAAGTCATAAGCATGAATAATTTTATGTCACAAAGATTTATTCCGATGAAGTATAGGGATATTCAAATGTATTTGTACAGTTACATGTTTGTCATAGGAAGTGAAAGAATAGCAACAAGTATGCCCCGGGTATTTAAACTCAAAGTCCATTGTAATCCTTCCTCTTTAGTACATGCGGCGCAGACACCTTCTGTTTAAAATTGGGCAATGAAGGCCAGATATAGGGGCTCATTAGGATGGCGGACGGAAGAGCCACCGCGGCCCTGGAGTAGGCGGAAAAAGCCTTTTCCGTGTCCGCCTGCCGCGGATACTCCGTCCGCCATATCAGGATAGGAAAACGTGTCAAATTTCCGTCCGCGACGGAAAAGCACGCACCGCCGCCGAACTACACACGAGACCGTGGCGGACGGAACACATCCGGAGGCCCCGCCGTACGTACTGACGTCGAAGACCGTCCCCCAAATCAAGATGGCGGAAAATACACATAAAACCGCAGCGGAAAAACAACCTGTCTGAACACGGCGGAATCCCCACTGCGAAGATAGGTGACATAGCAGAGATACCCACCGCAAGCTGACCACCACCATGGACCCAGCGCTACACGCTTTCCCGATGCTCTTCGCGATCCACCACGTCCTAGTCATGGCCCACCATGGACGACGACGCAGGTAAGGCACAAACCATTGGCTGTCTGCAGGGGAATACCAGTAAGGGACGTGACGTAGGGAGGGGGAGTGTCATGTTACCGAAACCACTGATGAGAAGCAAATACGAATACACATTAGTAGTACGCAAGCAGGAATGACAACGACAGACCACGAGACTTGATAGACTACCTTTATTGTACAAAATAGGGGTATAATCACAGTGTATGCGTGAGCATGGGCAAAGTGGGCACCAGAGCAGCTACATCATTGGCAGTCAACGAGAGGGCAGAATGCAGTATCAGAGCATCAACAGGGCATTGTGGAGTACAGAGCAGGTACATCATAGGCAGTAAACGAGAGGGCAGAATGCAGTATCAGAGCATCAACAGGGCATTGTGCAGTACAGAGCAGGTACATCATTGGCAGTAAACGAGAGGGCAGAATGCAGTATCAGAGCATCAACAGGGCATTGTGCAGTACAGAGCAGGTACATCATAGGCAGTAAACGAGAGGGCAGAATGCAGTATCAGAGCATCAACAGGGCATTGTGCAGTACAGAGCAGGTACATCATAGGCAGTAAACGAGAGGGCAGAATGCAGTATCAGAGCATCAACAGGGCATTGTGCAGTACAGAGCAGGTACATCATAGGCAGTAAACGAGAGGGCAGAATGCGGTATCAGAGCATCAACAGGGCATTGTGCAGTACAGAGCAGGTACATCATAGGCAGTAAACGAGAGGGCAGAATGCAGTATCAGAGCATCAACAGGGCATTGTGCAGTACAGAGCAGGTACATCATAGGCAGTAAACGAGAGGGCAGAATGCAGTATCAGAGCATCAACAGGGCATTGTGCAGTACAGAGCAGGTACATCATAGGCAGTAAACGAGAGGGCAGAATGCAGTATCAGAGCATCAACAGGGCATTGTGCAGTACAGAGCAGGTACATCATAGGCAGTAAACGAGAGGGCAGAATGCAGTATCAGAGCATCAACAGGGCATTGTGGAGTACAGAGCAGGTCCATCAGAGGCAGCACGTGAGAGGGGCTAAGTGCATCAACAGTCCATTGCACAGAACAGGTCCATCAGAGGCAGCACGTGAGAGGGGCTAAGTGCATCAACAGTCCATTGCACAGAACAGGCCCATCAGAGGCAGCACGTGAGAGGGGCTAAGTGCATCAACAGTCCATTGCACAGAACAGATCCATCAGAGGCAGCACGTGAGAGGGGCTAAGTGCATCAACAGTCCATTGCACAGAACAGGCCCATCAGAGGCAGCACGTGAGAGGGGCTAAGTGCATCAACAGTCCATTGCACAGAACAGATCCATCAGAGGCAGCACGTGAGAGGGGCTAAGTGCATCAACAGTCCATTGCACAGAACAGATCCATCAGAGGCAGCACGTGAGAGGGGCTAAGTGCATCAACAGTCCATTGCACAGAACAGATCCATCAGAGGCAGCACGTGAGAGGGGCAGTATGCAGTATCAGAGCAACAACAGGGCATTGTGCAGTACAGAGCAGGTACATCATAGGCAGTAAACGAGAGGGCAGAATGCAGTATCAGAGCATCAACAGGGCATTGTGCAGTACAGAGCAGGTACATCAGAGGCTGCACAACTACGTGTCCCTACCAACCCGTCACAGGGACCACAAGAGTGCCACGCAGTTCTCAATGGACACACCATGTGAAGTAACATTTGAGTGAAGTGTACAGCACCTCACATCACAGAATCAGGGGGACTGCGTGAACTACCTGCCTCGGACACACTGGCAGCACCAGCAACAGGAGTGTGAGACACAGCCACAGCCCGAGTGACACACACATGGGCCACGGACCCAGACACACTGGCAGCACCAGCAACAGGAGTGTGAGACCCAGCCACAGCCCGAGTGACACACACATGGGCCACGGACCCAGACACACTGGCAGCACCAGCAACAGGAGTGTGAGACACAGCCACAGCCCGAGTGACACACACATGGGCCACGGACCCAGACACACTGGCAGCACCAGCAACAGGAGTGTGAGACACAGCCACAGCCCGAGTGACACACACATGGGCCACGGACCCAGACACACTGGCAGCACCAGCAACAGGAGTGTGAGACACAGCCACAGATGTAGTCACTGACACGTGAGCCACTGACCCAGACAGACTGCCAGCACCAGAAACAGGAGTGTGCAACACAGCCACAGATCTCCTAACTGACACGTGAGCCATAGACCCAGATACCCTGCCAGGATCTGCAACAGGAGAGGGCACAACTGACACTGTGCCACCATCTGATACATGAGAGTCAACTGCACCAGCGCCACTGGGACAACTGAAATGATGAGCCACAGGGCTGTATGGGCCAGGAGGCAGGGTGGGCCTGGGAGCTGGGGATAGCTCACCTAGAGCCAAATCGGGGTTGGCAGGTGTCAATGGTGTGTGTCTGCGTTTCTTAGGGAGGTGTGAGTGCACCCTGGACAGGACTGGACTGCCAAGTGGTGGGGACTCCAAAGAATCACCACCCAGCATAGGTGGAGCAACTGCTGCCGGGGATCTGGTTTCTGGGGACGTGCTGGAGCCTGCTTGTCGTTTGCTCTGTGCCTGCCGCCTGGACTCGGAATGATGTGTAATGGGGGATGCAACAACAGGGGACACCCACCTCTGCTTCTGACTGGCCTGGATGGGAGTGGAGGTATGGGGGGACTCCGCCGCGGTGACATCAGTTTGGCGTTTAGTAGAAAATATCAGCCTCAGTGCAGCCAGGGGTGAAGTATGCCTGTCCTTGATAGCGCCATTGTCCATGCTAGATGCCTTGTCCGTAGGATGTGCCTTATCCTTAGGTGGAGTGTTGTCTCTGGATGTAGCCTGTGCCCTGCTCGCCGCCCTGTTCCTGCCAGCAGGCTTGTCGTCTGTGGTGCACCTGTCTCCAGCAGACACCTGCTCTCTGTGTGTGTCCCTGCCCTTGGGAGTGGTCCTATCCACTGCTGTGGGCCTGCTCTTGGGAGTCTCCCTGCTCTTAGTAGGTGCCTTAGTCTTCTCACTGTCCTTGGGAGTGTCCCTTACCTCTGCTGTGGGCCTGCTCTTGGGAGTCTCCCTGCTCTTAGTAGGTGCCTTAGTCTTCTCACTGTCCTTGGGAGTGTCCCTTACCTCTGCTGTGGGCCTGCTCTTGGGAGTCTCCCTGCTCTTAGTAGGTGCCTTAGTCTTCTCACTGTCCTTGGGAGTGTCCCTTACCTCTGCTGTGGGCCTGCTCTTGGGAGTCTCCCTGCTCTTAGTAGGTGCCTTAGTCTTCTCACTGTCCTTGGGAGTGTCCCTTACCTCTGCTGTGGCCCTGCTCGTGGGAGTCTCCCTGCTCTTAGTAGGTGCCTTAGTCTTCTCACTGTTCTTGGGAGTGTCCCTTACCTCTGCTGTGGGCCTGCTCTTGGGAGTCTCCCTGCTCTTAGTAGGTGCCTTTGTCTTCTGACTGGCCTTGTCCAAGGAACAGTCCATGGACATGTGAGTATCCCTTGCCTTGGGAGTACCTTTCGTGTTGAATGCCTGTGTAGCTCCGGAAGGCATGTCCCCCAACAACACTTGTGGATCCTGTGTGTGTACTCCAGTGCATCTGACGTCGTCTACGTGAACAGATTTAGCTGATCTAGGGGATGGGGTCTGTGCCCTGCGTGCCCTGACGTGCTGTTTGACGCTGCTTCTAGTGCAATAACCTGTATTTGAGTCCTGCTCAGAATAATCACTACCCCCTGAGACATCCAGCGGTGTAGATGGGGAAACAGAAGTAGCACCCTGTTCGTTCGACTGTACTATTGCAGACGACACACTGCTTGCCAATGACTGCACTGTCCTGTGTAGACCTGCAAGATCGCCATGCATCCCTTCCATGAATGCCACCACCTGCCCCAACTTCCTATCATGGTCCTGGAAAGCATTTGTCATATTGGTCTTCCCCACACACAGCTGTCGCAGCAGATCAACGGCCTCAGCACACAGTGCATTTTGGCTCACCGTGGCAGGGGCAGCGGTGCCTGCACCGAACGCCACTCTGCTCCCCCTACTCCTCCGGCCACGAACAGTACATGGTGCAGTTGGCGGAAGTGTGGGCCCTGTGTGCTGTCTTCCGACAGAAGGTGATGAGTGCCCACTCCCAGTCTGTGACAACAGTGCAGGCTCACCAAGAGTGTCCGACGAGGAGGACGATGGTGTCTCCACATGCGAGTCCTCAGGGACGGTCCTGTCCCCCTCTCCGGCGCTGGCCTCCTCCGTGTCAGTCTGCGTGTGTGCGAAGTCTGAGCCGGACTCATTTCCTCGGCTACTCTCCACCGTCTGTGGCTGAGTGTCCTCTGTCAAAGCTGAAATGCACAGAAAAGATGTGTGAGTCATGGGCACACTCACGTACAGAAGGAACAGGATAGCCAAATCACATAGCAGACAAAGGTTTAGGAGCCCTCATCCTGCACATGGCCCACCCCTACCAGTCATCCTCACATTTTCTGCCATGGGGCCATGGACCACTAGGGGATGTGCTTTAACACTCAACTACTAAGCAAGTGGCGTGTCAACATGGCGGACCTGGATGTCAAATGAGTACCACCCAATGGGACCAAAATGGCATCACAGGCATACATACGCAACACGGAACTCAATAGTGTGTCTGTGCACCAATACATGCATAGCACTCACAAGTTTCCTACACAGACAGTATGCTCACCGCTAGTTTGCTGTTGATCGGCACTCAGACGTTCGGCCAGTTCAGGATGCGTCACTGCAATGATACGGTGCATGAGAGGGGTCATGGAGCGTCGGGCCAGACGGGGCGTCCTTGGAATCAGGCCCAGTGTTACTTCCGCTACATTCTTGCTCAGCCTGGAAATGTCGTCCCACCGTTTGTGGCAGTGTGTATGTCGTGTGTTGCACACCCCCAATGCCCGTACTTCCCGTGCTATGCTCCTCCACAGGTCCTTGCGAAGGTGCAGCTTGACCTACCATGATGGGAGACAAAAGGGTTTAAGTCAGTGGACAGGTGGCCTGTCACACACATAGGGGCAAGACGTTACTGTCAGCAGCCATGCACAATCAGGAACATATGTCTAGCCCACACTACACAGCTAAGATAGAAATAGGCCTGATCATTTGGCCCCCTCATGCACACCAACATGTCCCACACTGCACTTACCACCCGTCCCGGTGCGCCGTAGAGGCGTCCATAGTTGCGGAGTACACCGTCCACGAGGACATCAAGCTCCGCGGCGGTGAAGGGTCGAGACCGGATCTCTTTGCCACTCGACATGGCAAGATCACGGAGTATGGCACTAGAGCAGCAGTCGGTGGTCAGCTCAGCAGCAGCAGCAGGTCGAGGTGATGGTCACAGGCAGCAGTCGGTGGTCAGCTCAGCAGCAGCAGCAGGTCGAGGTGATGGTCACAGGCAGCAGTCGGTGGTCAGCTCAGCAGCAGCAGCAGGTCGAGGTGATGGTCACAGGCAGCAGTCGGTGGTCAGCTCAGCAGCAGCAGCAGGTCGAGGTGATGGTCACAGGCAGCAGTTGGTGGTCAGCTCAGCAGCAGCAGCAGGTCGAGGTGATGGTCACAGGCAGCAGTCGGTGGTCAGCTCAGCAGCAGCAGCAGGTCGAGGAGATGGTCACAGGCAGCAGTCGGTGGTCAGCTCAGCAGCAGCAGCAGGTCGAGGTGATGGTCACAGGCAGCACTGGTCCCCAGGGTAGGAAGTTTCATTTTGGCCAACACACATATATAGGGCCCTCAGCACGTGTCAGTGGCATACGTCGCCAGCAATTGGTCAGCCCTGGAAGCGTGATCGTGAAATGGGCCAATGACTGGCCCTGTTGTTGCGGTGCACAGCTTCCGCTACTTGCGATTGGCCGTATGCGGCCAGCGTCCCTCTTCCCATTGGCTGCATGTGCAGGGACCGTCACGGGCACACATCGGCAACCGCACGTGCAAGCCTCAGGCACGGATGCTTCAGTTGCAACAATGTACTATCACTGGCGCCTCCATGGCGGTGCACGTACACAGCGGGGGAGGTGCAGGCCTATACACCCTGTAGATGTACTCAATGGACATGCCAGTTCATGACCCCCCTTACAGTCACCTTGCATCATCCACCGTACACCGGCCGGAGCGGCCGGGCCATGAACAACCGCCGTGCCCGGCCATGAACAACCGCCGTGGCCGGCCATGAGCAACCGCCGTGCCCGGCCATGAGCAACCGCCGTGCCGGCCATGGAAACCACGGCCGTTGCACGGACCGCCAGGGAACGCCGGTAGTGGAAGGGCCGTGCAATGGCGGTGGTTGCCATGGCCGGCACGGCGGTCCTGGGCAGGGCCTGGCACGGCGGTAGTGGAAGGGCCGTGCAATGGCGGTGGGTGCCATGGCCGGCACAGCGGTCCTGGGCAGGGCCTGGCACGGCGGTAGTGGAAGGGCCGTGCAATGGCGGTGGTTGCCATGGCCGGCACGGCGGTCCTGGGCAGGGCCTGGCACGGCGGTAGTGGAAGGGCCGTGCAATGGCGGTGGTTGCCATGGCCGGCACGGCGGTCCTGGGCAGGGCATGGCACGGCGGTAGTGGAAGGGCCGTGCAATGGCGGTGGTTGCCATGGCCGGCACGGCGGTCCTGGGCAGGGCCTGGCACGGCGGTAGTGGAAGGGCCGTGCAATGGCGGTGGTTGCCATGGCCGGCACGGCGGTCCTGGGCAGGGCAGGGCCGGCCGGCCGGCCGGCCGGTGAAGGCTGGATGATGCAATGGCACTGTAAGGGGGGGCATGACCTGCCATGTGCATTGACATCAGCTAATGGATGTGTTGGCCTGCACGTCCCCCGCCGATCACGTGCCCCGCCATGTTGGCGCCAGTGATACAACATTGTTGCAAATCGACCATCCGTCCCGGAACCTTGCACATGCACTTGCCGGTGTGTGGGCGTGACGGTCTGTGCACGTGCAGACAATGTGAATGTCGAAGGCGGCCCGCGTATGCCCAGACGTAAACAGCGGATGCAGTGCACCGCCATGGCGTGGTCAATGTTTGCATCTTAGCCGATGATGCACCTTGTACCATTGTCTGCAGCTGCCTGCTCACGGTTGTGTGCGTGATTGCGTGGCTACACATGTCATGCTCCATCCCATGTGTGTCCATACCATGGCCATCGGTGAGCCACAAGTGTCCATCACGTGTGCATGTCCACATCGGGTAGTACCCTACACAAGTTTGTCGTACCTCACATGTACACAGTAGATCCCGTATGTATGGGCACCTGTGAATCAGTTGTCAGTGAGTGGTATGTGTCAGATGATGACTATGGTGGGGGTTCTGTTGTGTACTGTACATGTGTGTTGCCTATTGTGTCCCCATGCATGTGATGTCCGTATGCCCACCATTCCTGGTGTTGCCATTGGTGCATCATGAAATGGGGGGGTGGGGGGGTGTTTAATTTAGTATGTGTGCATGTACTTGCATGTGTGCATGTGATGTTGGGCCTACACATGTGGGTCATGTCACATGTCTGGTTGGCAGTGATGTTGAGGTGAGACACTGTGCATTGCACATGTTGCTAAACATCATGTTGCTAGTGGATGCACATTGTTGCTACGTCAATCCATGTTGTCCTGACAATCAGAGGAGTCACACATATGACAAGCATACACTGGATACTACATGTTGGTAGAGGGCGTTGACATGTGATTGAGTTGCACACACATGCGTTGTATGTGAATTGACTTCCATTCCATCTACTCCCACACAGGAGGGCTCCAAATGTCCTTCGCCCATACACTGTGCTGGAGGATATGGTGGACGAGGAGGTGATCCGGAAATTCAGGCTGGATCGCCGTCGATTGTTGGAACTTGTGACCCTATTGTCTCCTCACCTGCAGCCGCGAAGAACCTATCCAGGTTCCATGACACCCACGCAAAAGGTGATGGCGGCACTCCATTTCTTTGCAACAGGCACATTCCAGTACACAGTTGGAGATGCCGGGGGAATGTCACAGGCCATGTTCAGCACGGTACTCCGGGATGTACTGACAGCCATGATGCTGTACAAGCATGACTATATACATTTCCCTCAGGCGGCGGAGTTGGCAGCGGTCAAAGCTGACTTCTATGCCCTGGGTCGTATACCACACGTTGTGGGTTCCATTGATGGCACGCATATCGCTATCATTGCACCACGGGCACGTGAGCAGGTGTATAGGAATCGGAAACACTTCCATTCCCTGAACGTGCAGGTGGTGTGCCAGGCCGACAACATCATCTCACATGTGTGTGCAAGATTCCCTGGCTCTGCACATGACGCCCACATCATGCGGAGCAGCATGGTCCCCCAACTGATGGCTAATCTGCGTCCGGCACAAGCGTGGCTTGTTGGTGAGTATGCTGTGGTGACAGGAGTGATATCTGTGTGGCATGGTGTGCCCCACAATGCAGGTTGTGATGTTTCTCTCTCTCTCTCTTCCACCAACACAGGCGACTCGGCTTACCCAAACAGGCCTTGGCTGCTCAGTCCCATACGCAATCCCACTACAGCTGGAGAAATGAGATACAATGATGCCCATGGTAGGACACGTCGAGTGGTAGAACGGACATTTGGCCTGCTCAAGTCTAGGTTTCGGTGCCTGGATAAGACTGGAGGGGCCCTGCCTTACTCACCAGGCAAAGTATGCAAGATCGTGATAGCGTGCTGCATGCTCCACAACCTGGCTGTGCGCTATAACATTGAACTGCTCTTGGACCCTGATGAACTGCAAGTTCCTCGCCCTCCCGACCCACCCATGTCAACTGATGAGGATAGTGGTGAGGAGGAAGGTGTGGACCAGAGGCCCCAGATCATTGATCGCTACTTCCCTTGATTGTGAGTGTGCTCCTCTTGTGCTGCTTGGGTATGCCCTGTGAATGTGTGCTGGTGTTGTGGCATAGTGGTGTGCTTCATCTCTGTGTTCTGCTATGTGATGCATGCATGTGTGTGTGTGTGTGTGCTAAATTGTGGCCAATGCACGTCTCCATGATGTGTGTCGTCTCATCCATTACTGTTGTGATGCGTGTGGGTTGTTAAATGTTGCACTGCAGTGTGTTCTGATGAGTGTGATCATGTTTCCTGACGTGTCTTTGCGGTTTCTATTTTCCCTAGGTCACTCCCGCAGCGCCATGATTCTGTACCAGTTGGATACCTGTACCTAGTAACATCTGTTTCTGATGCATTCATGTGAATAAACATGGAGGCAACACATGATTGAGTGAGTAAGTGGCTTTTATTTACAAATTGTGCATGGGTGTAGGTGCATATTTACAAATGAGTGAAGGGGTGGGGGAGTGAGAGTAGAAGGTTATGGCAGATGAAATGTCCGTGCTGACACCACATAGGGTGGTGTCTGCCTAGTACAGCAGGCCTGTGGCAGGTGGGACCGGATAGTTGGCAGGGTGAATGGCATGCTCAGGTACTGGTACAGTCATTTTCGGTTCCTCTTGGAGCGTGTGCCAGCTGCTTCCACACTGCTCTCGCCCACTTCCAGCCTCGGACGGCCCCTCCGTCTTTGTGCCGCTACGGAGTCAGCTGGTTGCGCTGGCGCATCGGGTACCACATCCGCCGCAGGTGGCGGTGGCGGTGGCGGTGGCGTTGTTTGTGGGCTGGTGTTAGCGGATGTACATGGCATCCGCATGTTGGTTGTCCTGGTAAAGATGTCCACTAGTTGGCCAAGCCGCCTCTCAATGGCCCCCAACATTGCGGTGTTGTCTACAAAGTCCTGGTGGGCCCGGTCTGCCTGTGCCTGACCACGTTGATAGCTCACCTCCACCCTGCCCAGTGCTTCCAATGACTGTTGCACAGGATTGGGTGTGTTGGTATCCTCGTGTCGTCTTTGGCGTATGCTCCTGCCTGCCGGATCTGGCCTTGCATCTCTGCCTTGCCTCACACTCTCCCTGCGTGGCTGGGATGGCGCTGGCACGGCGTTGGCCGTTGGGTTGGGCAGGGTGGCAGGGGCAGGAGTGGTGGTAGTAGTGGTGGTGGTGGAGGTGGTGCTGGTGGTGGCTGTGCAGGTCACAGTGGCCGGTGTTGTAACAATGGCAGAGGCCGTAGTCGTTGGTGCAGGTGTGACCTGGGAGCCAGATGGCCCTGGCTGCCTGCTTGTGCCGGGATCATCCTCTGCCCCGGAGGTGGCTGCCCAATCGTCCCCTGAGACTTCTGTGAGTGGCGAGTCTGGAGGGCGGGTGTTGCTTCCAGCTGTCAGATTAGGATGACCTGCAAAACCAAAATGTGAGGATGAGTAATGTGGACTTGACAGGTTGTTTTCATTTTGTTGCCGATTCTGTCTGCACTGGTACTCACCCCACCCACCACCACCACCGCCATCCCTATGGACATGGGGGCCTGTTGGGAGTTGTAGTTCCATCCCCTCACACCCACCACCACCGCCATCCCTATGGACATGGGGGCCTGTTGGGAGTTGTAGTTACATCCCCTCACACCCACCACCACCACCACCGCCATCCCTATGGACATGGGGGCCTGTTGGGAGTTGTAGTTCCATCCCCTCACACCCACCACCACCGCCATCCCTATGGACATGGGGGCCTGTTGGGAGTTGTAGTTACATCCCCTCACACCCACCACCACCCACCACCACCACCACCACCGCCATCCCTATGGACATGGGGGCCTGTTGGGAGTTGTAGTTACATCCCCTCACACCCACCACCACCGCCATCCCTATGGACATGAGGGCCTGTTGGGAGTTGTAGTTACATCCCCTCACACCCACAACCACCCACCACCACCACCACCACCGCCATCCCTATGGACATGGGGGCCTGTTGGGAGTTGTAGTTCCATCCCCTCACACCCACCACCACCGCCATCCCTATGGACATGAGGGCCTGTTGGGAGTTGTAGTTACATCCCCTCACACCCACCACCACCCACCACCACCACCACCACCACCATCCCTATGGACATGGGGGCCTGTTGGAGTCATTTCGACGTTGGTGAGTATGTGGACTGCATGCATGGGTTGGGGTCTGGGAGATGTGTCTTCACAGTTGTGTGAGGCACACCATGTACTTGTGCTCGTGGTGCTTGGTTTGTACTTACCAGCCTCTTCTCCCTCAGGAAGTCCATCAAGGCTCTCAGGGTGGATGATGGTCATCACCTTGTCCTCCCACTCGGTGTAGGGTAAGGGCTCCGGGGGGGTTCCACCGCCTGTGTGATTTGCCCGGAGATAGTTCTTGGCTCGTATGGATTTAACTCGGGTCTTTAGATCATGCCACCGCCTCTGTATGTCCTGCTTCGTCCTCGGGACGCTCCCGGAGGCATTCACCCTGGTGACTATCCGGTCCCACATGCTGTTTCTCCTGGCTATGCTGGTCTGCTGCACTAGGGCCCCGAATAAGTGGGGTTCCACACGGATTATCTCATCTACCATAACCTTTAACTCGGTGTCAGTGAATTTTGGTTTTTTTTTTGGTGCCATGGTGTGTGGTGCTCGGGGTGTGGGTTTGCGTGGATGGGGAGGTGCAGGTGTGTGGTGTGTAGGAATGGTGTGGTGGGTCTTTGTGTGGTGGGTGTGTTTGGGTGTGGGTTGTGTGAATGATATATGTCTTTGGTGTCAGTTCAGTGGTGTATCCTGCTAGCAGCTATGCAGTGATGCAGAGGAGTTGTGGAGTGGGTGGGAGTTCTTTTATGGTGTGTGTCTAGGCCGTGTCTGAATGGTTATTGGCAGTCAGGTGCTAGGTGGGAGTGTTGCCAGGTGTGGATTGTGTGGTGCTTGGCGGTGGATCATTGTGTGTTGTGATTGGTTTGGATGTTTTCGGTGGGTGGCCGTTTTTTTTCGTGTGTTTGGTGATAACTTCCGTGGCAATGTATGGCATTGGTTTGACAGTAGGGATGTTGTTTGTGTTGTCGTTCCGCTGTGGAGCACGGATTCTCGGTGCATTGGTACCGCTGCGGACGTGGATGGCGGTGACTACCGGGGTACTTGCGGAGTTATCCTAATTACGGACACGGACATTGCGCAGGTATCGCGGGGGTAGTGGATGTATTCGCGGTCATGTGCGTACGCGGCGGTCGGTGTTCTTTCTGTTCCGTCCGCCTGCCGCGGACTCAGGTGTACTCCGACCGCCGCGGACGGGGATTGGTGTGCTCCGTACGCCGCGGTCGGCGTTTTTTGCATGTTTTATCCTAATTGCTGTTGCGGATTTTCCGCGGACAGGTCCGGAGTATCTTGCCACCTTCCGCGGCGGACGGTACACGTTTCCGTCCGCCATCCTAATCGACTCCATAATGTTGATTTGTTGAACAATGCATAAATACGATGTAGGCATTTGTGCCTTTAATATGATCTTTGATAAAATGTATATATCATTTAGCGGAATGTATATAATGCTAAATAATGAATTTATGTCGGCTTCATTTCTACGAGAGAATATTTGATTTATCTATGTAGAATTATCATTACAAAATGGCGCCCACATTAGAATGTGTTTAGGAACCCATGTAATGCGTTAGTCTTTCCTCTTTGTTTACAAAATGTGAGCATTGGCGCCAAACTGCCAAATTTAAATGACTGTTTTTCGCTTTGCTAAGTATCAGTGAGCAAGGGCACGGATGTGCCCGAAACGCGTCTGATGGCATTTGTTACCCACCTTATGAATTAAAAATACAGCAACTTTATATCTTTTGCCTCGGAGTGCTGATTTGGCTGTCTGCGTACTTTTCTGTGCAGAAGGCACATTGCGGAAAGTTGGATTCTTATATATATATATATCCACTGCTGATGATGTCACATATTACATCATTCATGACATGGTCAGTGACATCACTGATTACATCACTGATGACATCTCAAATGACATCACTGATGACATCACTGATGACATCTCATTTGACATCAATGACCACATCACTGATGATATCATTCATGTGACAATACAATGCATCTCCTCACATTTTAATATAACCTCTGTTTCACCCAGTGTTAAATACAGAGTATAATTTTTGAAACCATTGACACACCAATACTAGTTACTACATACGAACTCACTGATTCCTATGTCTACACACACATTCACTCATTCACCCATACAATCATTCATACATACAATCACTCATCTTTACAACACTATCATATGCACTCATACACCTCTACAGACACTCACAGTCTGCCACTCATCCATGGAGTTACTCACACACCTAGTCAGTCCTGTAAAGAATCAATGACACTTCCATTTTCTTGTCTATACAGTTAAACATAGAGCACCTTACATTTTCAAACATATACTAACACATACTTACCTTCTTATACAATCATTGATACAAGTACACATTGATCTGCACAGAGTCACACACCTCCCAGCCAGCCACACACACACTCAGTCTCCCATACAAATACTTGGACAATCAATCAGTAACCCATATAGTTAATCATATAGCTACTGATCAACACATGCAGCAGTTTACAGAACAACAGACATAATGATGCACAAATTAAGACAGTTTAGTCACTAACCCATGCACTCAGTGAGACACATTTAATCACTCACTCATACATTCAGTCATGCACCTACTAAATCCTTTGTCCAGACACTTATACTTCCACCCATTCTTCAATATGTAAGACACATTTTAACTTTACAGAAACATACAGTCACTGGATGTTGTCATCAGTGATGTCATCAGTGATGTCATCAGTGATGTCATTTGAGATGTCATCAGTGATGTCATCAGTGATGTCACTGACCATGTCATGAATGATGTAATATGTGACATCATCAGCAGTGGATTGCGGGTGCGCGATATATAGTTAGTGCAACTAACTATATATGGAATTTCAATGGTTTTGTGTGAGTAAAATAAGGTTTTTTAAATGCTAATTCCTAACTATATATGGTCTATAACCTATGGTTTTTTCAGTGAATTTTAAAGGTTTTGTAAATGCTAATTCCTAACTATATATGGTCTATAACCTATGGTTTTTTCAGTGAATTTCATTGGTTTTTTAACAGCTAATATCTGTAGCTGTAAAATGTATTCTTCTTTAAATCCAAAAATATATTTTATATGTTTATGAATAATTTTTTTTTTAAATATTTTTTTTTCTTCGTTCCCGCTTCGCGAATCGGGAAGCTTCCCGTTAGCTGACCTTGATGCCGCGAAATAGACCGCGAGCCGGTAAACGTTTCTTTACCGCAACTGCCGCGTTAGAAAACAACATCGTGACGCCTCCCGTCCGCATGACGTTTCACGTTGTCGCGTGATACGTCATATGACGTGCTACGTTAGCGAACTGGTACGCGAAGCGAGTCGCAAAGCGCAGGTTTCTGGAAGCAAACCGGGAGGCCCTGCAAAGCGCTTAACAAAAACACAGCAGTTCATGTGACTTGGTAATAACACTTTTCATTGGTTCATTTCACTTTTGGTTTCCTAATGATGTAAGACTAGGTCATATAATCTAAAATGAACACTTTTCATTGGTTGAGAACTCTTGTTTTTCCCAAATGATGAAAATCCCTCCTTCTTTCCTCACTCTGACTTTCATCATTGTGGGAGAAAGACCCTTTGCTACCAGTGAGCAATGGCTTCTTTAGTAGCTTCAGCTGGTGCTTCCCCACCACCTCCACCACATCCAAGGAAGAGTGGACCACCTGCTCAAGTTATAATTCAACAAGAAGAGGAAGAAGAGGAACAGGACGACGAGCACGAAGAGAGGCAGTTTTTGCCTGAGGAGCCCAGGACGTCTCACCGGAAAGAAAACTTCATTTGGCAATTTTTTTAAATTCCCAAAGGTCAGAAAAAAGTAAATGCAAGATACGTAACTTGCCTTATATGTCAAGATAGACTGTCCAGAGGGACCGAGAAAAAATACAGTTTCGGAAACTACACAATGCATCGCCATATGACTAGGTGGCATCCTAACAACTACAGTGCTGCACAGTTTCGGAACGACCTAGATAATCTCCCTATTATGGCCAGAAGATCTGTTGTACCGGAAGTAACGGGACCAGAGGGCAGGGAGATGGTGCCAAATATACAAATGAGATTTGGTGAAGTAAAACAAGTCTGCGTACATTGCAATGGATTCATTTGCTACAGAGAAAGTAGCATCACTCTGATCAACAGAGCTATTGACAATCATATGCAAGTTTGTACGAAACGCCCCAAATAATAAATACTTTTTTTTTATTTTGTTGCTCCTGTTGAGCCCTTTACATTGAATCGTTTTCATTGCCCCCTCCAAGAAAAACCCCAAAAAATATAAAACTGTTCAGAAAAATTAAAAAAAAGTAAAAAAATGTTCAGAAAAATAATAAAAAAAATATAAAACAACAAAAACAATAAAAAAAAAAGTTCTTTTCAGAACTACCTCCCCGTTATTAAAAAATTGGTACAATATTTGGAACTGTGCCAACCTCTATTTCTCGTAGTTCGCTTCCCAGTTCGCTCGCCGGTACGCGAACCGGAAGTGAACCAAAAATTTTTTTTTTTAAAAAGAACAGTAAGTATAAGGGAAGGAAACAGACACTTATGTTAAAAGAAAGACAGCTATAGGGGAGTAAACTAGAGATACTATTACCCGTAATCCACTGCTGATGATGTCACATATTACATCATTCATGACATGCTCAGTGACATCATCAGCAGAGGATTGCGGGTTTTTTGGCAACGTGCCTTATCCACGGTTTAATAACGCTGCCTTTTGCTTTATATAAGTTTTCAAATTGTATGAAATATATACCAATAGGTTGTTATGAACCTTTAGGTAGTGCTTTTCTTCATGAGGTCTGGTCGCTTCCATACACATACAGATGTTTCAAAGATGATCAAGAAGTTTATCTGAATGGAGAGGAATGCACTGAGACGCCAGATCATTCACTAATGTGTAGGCACATACAGTTACACGGTTCATGCAACAAACACCGACCAAATATGGCTTGCGTGTTGCAAGGCACGCCAGTTCCTGCTATCATCCCCACGTTCAAGTTGTTGGAAAATGGTAGTTATTTGATGCTCAATAATGAAGATTGTTCTGGGTTAATTAAAAGTATTCCTTTTATCGTAACAGTAAGTGAACGGGTTATTTGCTGCAGAAATGTTCTATTTCCTCCCACACATGAACATAGGGAGTTTTCAATCTCGCCACAAATACCAACCTTGGGAGCACATTTCAACGGCATGGCAAGAATAAGAGCTCTTTTGTCTCAGAGAGAGGTGGCCTTGAGTTTGGCCCGTGAAACTTTCGTGCTTCACATAGCGAACACCCGTACAGAGGTGCAGACCCTTTTCAATACAGATTCGCCTTTCCATTTCAGCAAGATGGTTCGGACTATCTTTAACGCGTCCTCCACAAAGGCCCTGGCGCACTTTTTTAAAGTTGTTACCAGTGGTCTCGTGACTTCATTTGAGAAAATCTTTGGAGTCATCCCTGCTTTCTTTCATTCTATTTTTTCCACTCTGCTTCGTGGATTCCCATTTTTACTTGCATTACCAGCGGACGCTCTTGTGCTTTTTTACATTTTTAAATATGGATGTCCCTCCTGTGCAAGCTCCCGCCCTGCAGCTGCTGACACTGTTCCGCAATCGCATGCTAGAATATTATGGCACAATGCCGTTGGCGATATTAAGCACGGCATATGGATTATCTTTTCGATTCTCCTACTTCACCTGTGTCCAGCCTGTATTTCACTGCCTGACCTGTGATTTCGATTGGGCCATTGATTTGTGTCTCTGCGGACCGGTTTCTCCTGACGTCGACTTTAATCAGCTGATGACTCCTATCATTACTCACGAGTTGGTTTGTCCTGGCGAAAGGATTATGGCTGTGGCATTGATGCATGGACTAATTGGTCCCTGGAATTTACTGGCGGCAACACAGTCTTTCTTGGAACAGAGCTTTCTTGAAAACCCACCGAGCTGTCCTCTGATGGTGATAGAGGATCCGGTGCTGGGAGAGCACGTATGTTCTTTTCCGCTTTTAAATTGGATGGCTGAACTCTTTTCGGATGAAGACGGTGACTTCCTATTGGAGGCTGTTGCAGCTTATTTTGCATACACAGTTATGTCATAGACCTTTTTCATGTTTGATATGCTGAGTACTAGCATTTCATTGACAATTCATTGACTTATTTGTCAAGTTTTTATTATTTAGCTTGCCTATTGGCTTAACACTCGATAAAGTACTTGGCTGTTTTATTTTTCTTTAGCATTAAATTTTCCTAGTTTTTAATGTTTTACCTTGCGGACCGTCCACATATAAAGTTGCAATCTGCTCTCATGAGATGGCACTTCTATTATCTTATTCAGTTCGTTTCCGGATCATGGGGAGGTGTCATCTAGGTCCTGGATATCTTTACACCGTGTTAAGTTAGCATGGGCTCATTACCGGTTTAAACGCCATTTTTCCTTTTTTGCAACTTCTGCACACAACACTTAGTTGTTGCTTTAGCTTTCAACCTAGTAGTTCATCGTGGTTTACATGAGAATAATATGTTATTGCTCTACTATCTGCTTTGCTTGTTAAACTATATCTGTACAGCGAGTGCTGAAGTTTCAAGAACAACACGATACAGAATTGTTATGAGGTCTGATCTCCATGACTTCATACTCATAACATAAGTGCAGCTTCTCCCAATGCTGGGCATGAGGCGGGTTTTATATTGCTTTGCCGAACACACATACACAACACTTGATGCGGTTCACATGAAGAGAGAGCTGGTGTATGCTGATGTGATTCCTTCAAATCTAAGACACTAAAGTATCGGCACGCCCTAAACCAACACAAAGAGACCTTCTTAGCAAATAATATATTATGTGTATTAGGGAGGGTGAGATATAAGCAGCCGCGGGCCGTGGAGGGAGTTACGGTGGGGCAGGGAGGCGGGGAGGGGGAGGGGCAGGGTGGAGCCCTCTCCACCCTGCCCCTCCCCCTCCCCGCCTCCCCGCCCCACCGTAACTCCCTCCACGGCCCGCGGCTGCTTATAAGTGTTGCTAACTCTTATTCATTTACAGCATGTTAACATACTGTCACCATTCGCTTTTTATGTACTACTGACTATGCTGGTAATTTTGCTACTGATAATATGTGTACTTGTATAATCTAAGATACTACGCCTGAGAAGACGGCATTAGTAAATAAACATTTCAAATACACATGTGTTCTTCTTAACTCCATGTTCTGGTTTCTAAGAAATATATAACGACCGACTGTTCATGAGTTCCACGTATCCTGAGGTACTATAAGTTCATATTCTGGATTGTCTAAACATTGAGAGTTTGTTATATCCAATGTGACACTGTACCTAGCTTGCTAAGGGGTTTTGATTACTAAGGTGAGTTTTGGGACACCCTAATTCGCCGAGGTTCCAATCCTCTGTCCACAGTTCTGTGTGAGAACAGAAACCCTGCGACAGGGGCACCCCTCAGCCTTACTGGAGCTTCATCACACTTGCGATACAACTCCAGCAATGCGCCAACTTTACGGCACAAATACGTCACGCATCTGTGCTGTTTTTGCCCCATGATGCGCCGCATTGTAAATGCAGCACACCATAGGTGACGGAACAGCGGCACAGAATGACTAACACATCCCTGGTGATGCGCCAGTCATCATAAATCTATCCCTATGCTTCTTATCTTGTTAGAGATGAACCGCCATATGTATCATCAAAGTTTTTTGCATTTCCTAAATAGCGAACTTTAAGGAATAAATAGCGATTCTTTACCATTCCTAGTTTGCGATGACCTATTTGCTAATTACAAATTACCCATTCATTTCCATGCAGCAGGAGGCCCATAGGAATGAAGGTGCAATTTGCGATTAGCAATTACCTCATCGCAAATTACGAATTTTTCCGACGGTGCAGGGGTGTCTCAAGAACACCCTGCTGCACCCCTGAAAAAGAAATTTGGGGTCATATGGCGCACATACATTTTGAAAACATTCCTTTACCTCAAAAACGATTTTCAACTCATAATTTGAAAACACTGCACATGGGGAAATGACTTAAAATGTCCTTAAGACACATAAAAGCATTTTTTGATTGCCTTTGCAGCATGTTTCAGTCACCTTTAACATGCCTATGTAACGGAAACATTCAAAATCTAAATTTGCCATGCACAGGTGGGAGCATATTTACAAGCAATTTGCTCCACAGACAAACTTCTTACATTGAAATGGGAAAAATAACATCAGAGACTCTCAATTACCTTATAAAGAAGCAGACACCATTATGTCCTTCTCATCAATATTAAAACCATTGCTTTTTCTCAAAAACGATTTACAAGTCATAATTTGAAAACACTCCACAGCTCCTATGCACATAAAAGCCCTGTCAGTACTAATACTTCACATTTTCTCCAATTACAATTTCTCAAAGAAACAAAATCTATTTGTGAAACACTTGAGACAAAGCAACATTTGAAAAACACAACTTTCTTCATAATTTTCTCCTTAAAGCACACTATTTTCTATCTAAATTAAAGAAATCTTTTCTCACCTTAGCAAATACTTTGAGTTTCAAAACAGTCTCAGAAACACACCAATTTGTCTTCAGCAGAGCAAAAGGTATGCACTCCAGAGTCTGCAGCTATCAAAAGCACAGAAATGCTGTAATTCCTCACACATATCTCTCATGTCACCCAATCAAAACTCTTCCCTCACTTTTTTTCAAAGCAAAACCCTTCCCCCCTCTGCCCCCTCTCTGCTTTTTCTGCATAGCAACCACCTCTTGCAAGACCTCTCACACAACAATGTTGCAATTGAACTCTGAACTCTCAGTGCACCTGCATATCCAGAGCATTCTTTCATTTAATGATTTTTTCTTCGCCACTCAAAATACATCTTTCAACGAACTCATCCATGCACACTAACTTTCTGTTTTCAGCAATCAAAATCCACCAATCACTCTTACTGCTTCATTAACACAGAAACTCCTCAGTTTTTTTCATTTTACACTCTCATTTTTTCAACTGCCATTTCATTGCCACACTTCATCTGACTGCAGCAGAACCTTCTCTCACCATGTTTTCTGTCTGGATTGTTGGACATAGTTACATCTATTGGGCTCAAAGGTATGCTGAAAACAGGAATTTACCTAACCTCAATTTACAAGATGTGGAAATTAAGTGGTTTGGCCACAGAGGATTAAAATGTCACCAATTGATACCATTGGTGAAAACCTTTATGCATTTGCCAAAACGTGACCTGTTAATTGTGCACTGTGGAGGTAATGATTTGGGCACTTTGACTGGGGTAGGTCTGGAAATGCTTTTAAAGGACACCTTTGAGCAATTGATGGCACTTTTTCCTCAGACTGCCTTGGTATATTCAAATATATGCCAAAGACAGAAATGGAGGTGGTCGAACCAATTTTGTCCACAAATTGAGAAATCGAGGAAGCATGTAAACAAATCTGTTTCAGCTTACATGAGAGACCATGGAATGGGCTCCCTGTACAACAATAACTTGCGTTACTACATGCAAGATATCTACAGAGGAGATGGAGTTCACTTCTCAGATGAGGGCAACAGAGTTTTCACTCTGAATTTAAGACTGTGCATTGGTACCTACTTATAAGTACCTAAATGTACCATAAACCCAAAAGCTCTTCTCAGAGCTACCCTACATCTGATCACTCACAATTATTATTTTACTCTAACTTTTTTCACTAATTTTCAAGAAAGTACGCTCCCCAGAACGCTTCCCGGTTCGCGAACCGGGCGCACTCCACGCAAAAAAACTAAAAAAACGGTATATTTTTTTTTTGCCCTGCGAGACCCTTTCAAAGCCTCCACATCAAACCTAGGGGGTCAGGGACGATCTACTATGCCCCCCTATGGTCATTTGCCCCTTCGCTTTGGCCTCCTCTTGTCTCTCGATCCTACCGAGAGACAAGATGGCGGCCGCTACGGACTGTTTGGAATGTTTACAGACGCCGAAAAACCAATCAGCTTCGCAAACCTCCGTAACGCGAAAAGTACGCGAAGCGGAGCGCTGTTACAGATATATATCTTTTTTTGAACGTTAATTTCTCAAAATCCACTGGAGCACATATATTGAGACCTAGCAAAGGCACATCGGGCTACCAGTCCCTACAATTTTGCCAAGTTTCGTGCAAATCCATTCAGCCGTTCGATTATTATTATTTTATTTTTTTTTGCCCCGCGGGGCCCTTTTAAAACCTCCACATCAAACCTAGGGGGTCAGCGACAATGTACTATGCCCCCTTATGGTCATTTGCCCCTTCGCTTTGGCCTCCTCTTGTCTCTCGATCCTACCGAGAGACAAGATGGCGGCCGCTACGGACTGTTTGGAATGTTGACAGACGCCGGAGAACCAATCAGCTTCGCTTCACAAAGCTCCGTTGCGCGAAAAGTACGCGTCCTGGAGCGCTGCCCGGTCCGCTGTTACAGATATATATCTTTTTTTAAACGTTAATTTCTCAAAATCCACTGGAGCACATATATTGAGACCTACAAAAGGCACATCGGGCTACCAGTCCCTACAATTTTGCCAAGTTTCGTGCAAATCCATTCAGCCGTTCGGGCTAAAAGTGAGGCCAACCGCCCTATGGAAATTAACATGGGAAAAACGCGTTTTGGGACCCCCCTTTTTTCTCGGCCCCCCCCTTGACGAACCCCCCCAAAATTTTCAGGGGCTGCTCAGAAACAAAATGTGCCATTTTCCTGAAAATTTCAGCCAATTCCGTCCACAAACGCCAAAGTTATTAGACATAGAATTTTCAAAAATCCCATAGAGAAAAAATCCTAACTATATATACCTACTGGCGACCGCCAGTAGGTAATATATATATATATATATATATATATATATATATATATATATATATATATATATATATATATACATATATCCAACAACAGTCGTCTTCCAGAGTAACCAGACAGCAAGCTTTGGCTCATATGTGCTCCTTAGTGAGGTTTATTGACAAAATCCACCTGACGCGTTTCGCAGCCTCCGCTCCTTGTTCACGAGTATGGGTGTGTTACAGAATCAATAAAGTTAACGACAACACAACATCATGTGACATTCCTTTCACAAATAGTGAAAAAAGACTATACAATTCATTTTGCGGTCATTTAGCAGTCAAAGAATTTAAATGCAGAGCAAGTAAATGCAATCATTTCATGAAAAAAATAAAAACAGGCATATTCATAGTGCCATCAGTGAAAATATCCATTTCGGAAAGTCCGTAGCTTATCACTCGTACCGGCATTGCGTTTCAGTTGCCGGACTACATTTCCCATGAATCCAAATAGGAAATTGTAGAAACCTGTCTACACATTCAAACGAGAGCCTCGTGTTTATAATCATATCCGTATACATTCCGGATTCTATCAACCATAATGCCCAAGTGGGCAAATAGAACTAAATTTCCATGTATATTGTAATTTACATTCCGTAAATTACTCGACTGTAACAAGCTACCGTATTCCAATTTAACCCCGGTGGGTATCAGTTTCACATTTGTTGACTCCAAACACTAATAATCATGATATAGCCCTAGTGGGCAAAACTCAAATAAACACAGAGAGACACATAGAGGTTATATCACCTCAACGTTCCGACATGTATCCTTTAACAAATAATTTTGCTCTTTAACCTTCATATATTCACTCCATCAGACCGCAACTAATCTGAAATTTAAAAGAGAGACTGCACTGATTAAAAAATATATAGTGAATATATTGATAACATACACACCCAAATACTAGATTTAGGCAGTGGTAAACAACAATCAGCTGAAACTTTTCATGAACCAATGTTAAAATTGACAAGCAGTTCTACAAGTACTAGCTCAAATGTACGGCAAGTGCGCTTATCTCCATTATGGCCTGATGGTTGAAGAGTATGATACTTAATTATCATCTTTGATTCTAATCGTCTTAGTTCTTTTAATCTGTCACCTCCCCTTTCCCGCGTGGGGATGCAATCCAAGACGACAAATGATAATAGGCTTGTGTTCTGTCTATGTTCCGCAAAGAAGTGGCGTGCAATAGGATATTTTTTATCGTGATGAGTTATCGCCCTCAGATGCTCCAAGACCCTCTTTTCAGCCTTATGAATAGTACTACCAATATAGTACTTGTTACATGGGCATCTGAGGGCATATATAAACAAAAAAAGAGAGGTTGAGTGTGTCTCAGAATCCACAGAGGCGGAGCGATGCAAGGAAGGAATTTCACACCCAATTCGGGTAGATAAGAAAGCCCTCACACACCGACCTAGTCAGTGTCATGCTTCATCATAGGGCCCCACCAAAGAGGCCGAGTGCATTAAGTCAGTTTGACTGACTTAATGTAATCTCTGAATTAAACCAAACCATTACCTTTGGCTGTAAATTCAGACACATAGAATAATTTTTCTTTTTAAACGTGTCTTAGGGATCTACTAATAATTTTTTTTTTGTTTTATGATACTCTTTAGGCACTTTTTATCTTTATACCACACTGCACGCCCACTCACACAACCAGCTCCGCAGTCGTCTGGCGTCGTAGCACACCAAAGAGGCACTCTGCCTCTTTGGTGGGGCCCTATGATGAAGCATGACACTGACTAGGTCGGTGTGTGAGGGGTTTCTTATCTACCCGAATTGGGTGTGAAATTCCTTCCTTGCATCGCAACGCCTCTGTGGCTTCTGAGACACACTCAACCTCTCTTTTTTTGTTTATATATGATAACCGGGGACTAAGAGAGTGTTCCTAAATCTCCCTGCCTCTCCCTTTGTTGTCTTGTATCTGAGGGCATAAACTGCATAATCAGTATCATAGGATAGATGCTTGGTAATTCTGAAGGTACCACATTCAGCAGATAATTTCACCGCCTTACAACTGGAGCTGTACTTGCAGGCCTTGCACCTGCCACATACATAGAACCCTTGTACAGCTCCAGTTTGTTTTTAGTTACTTTTGGTAGTAAGGCAGGACAAATCATATCATTAAAGTACTGAGCCTTTCTGTATGTGATTTGAGGAGACTCACCTATGCATTTTTCTAGATCCGAGTCAGATTGCAGAATGCTCCAATGTTTCTCAAGACATTTTTTCTGATTATACCATTTATTACTAAATGTTGTAATAAACCTTATCTTATCCATTTCTGGATCATTAGTAGTTTTATCCTTAATTTGTAGTAGGTCATCTCTACTGCTAGCGTCCGCCTTCCTACATGCTGTCATTATACATGCCCAACTGTAACCTCTTTCTTTGAAATGTTGGGTCATAACCTCCTTTTCTGTTGTATAACCTTCAGGGGTGCTGCAGTTTCTCTTCGCCTGCAGCAACTCCCCGTAGGGAATACTCTGAATAAGGTTTTTAGGGTGGCAACTGCGAGCATGTAACATACTGTTACCTGCTGTACTCTAACGATATAAAGTGGTCTCAAGTTTACCATCCATCACTTCCAACAACACATCCAAAAATTCTATTTTTGTCGTACTTAATTGGCATGTAAAGGATAAATTCAAATCATTGTTGTTCAGTACAGCCACACAATCTTTAGCTTCACCTGGTGTGCCCTCCCAAATGCAGAAAACATCGTCAATATATCTTTACCAAACCTTCACATGTCTTTGGTACAGTTCCAAAACCCGGACCACCTGGTCCTCCCACCAGCCTAGGTATAAGCACGCAAAGCTGGGGGCGAAGCAGGTTCCCATTGCTGTCCCAAGAACTTGACGATAAATCATGTTATTGAAGATAAAAAAAATGTGTAAGGCATGTAAACATCATGTCTATTACCATTTCCGTGTGTAGCAGGTATGATAATGATCTTTCTCTAAGGAAATTTCTGCAAGCCTTAATTCCCAACTCATGTGGACTACTAGCGTATAGACTATTTACGTCTAAACACATCATAACACAATTCTCATTCCACTCAACATTACGTATTAAACGTAGGAAAACCCCGTATCTTTGATGAATGACGGCAACTTTCTAACCATAGGCTGAAGAAAGTGATCCACCTACCTTGAGGTATTCTCTAATGCACTACCCCTAGAGGAAACAATAGGCCTACCAGGAGAATTTTCTCTGCTTTTTATGGACTTTCGGTAGCATATTCAAAACCGGTATCTTAGGGAACTTACAGTAATGGAAGCTGTATTCATCCTATACTAATATGCCCCTCTCTTTCCATTCCCACAATTTAAATTGATACTCATACACAGTTCTTGAACTGATCTCATATTGGGTGTTATCGTTTCATTGCCTCAAACCTTCCTCCACTTATCTATCTCTTAACCAGGCCACCACATTACCGGCCTTATCGGACTTCTTGATGACTATGGTGGCGTCTTGTTTATGTGTTTTAATAGCAGTAATTTGTTGAGAAGTGAGGTTGTTCTGGCCCTGACGTGGGATGTGTACCAGTTTCTTAAAGCTCTTTACCACCCCTTTTTCGAAGACGTCAAGAGCCTCATTGTGAATTTGTGGCAGAAAAATAGATTTAGGCTTAAAATGACTCTTGCAACTCAAATCTAATCTGATGTTGTCATTTATCAGGTTAAGATAGGGGGTCAGAATTAAACTCTTGGTGACCCCCCAATTCATTGACAGCATGTAACATTTCTATGTCATCAATACATAAGTTACTTACAACATTGTGTGTGCCACTTACATTATCCTTATTCGATACTTTAGTCGCAAACCATTTCTTCAGTATTAATTTTCTGGTAAACTGAAATAAATCAATTTTCGCCTGAGTATAATCAAATTCACTCGATGGACAAAATGTATGTCCCAATGATAACACCTGAGTTTCATGTTTAGTTAATGGACGTTCCGACAGATTGATTACTGTTTTCTCAATTATTTCGGATTTCTTCATTCCTTGGATGTTTTCTGCCACCTTGTCCTGGATCCTATGGGGCTGTCCATTGCTCCCTTTGGTGTTTCTTGTAGTCTTCCGTCGCCTCTGCCTCCGCGACCACGACCTCGACCTCGACCTCAATGATTGCTACTTCCCGGATTGTTCTGGACGGCAAGCCTGTCTTGCGTCATCAACGAAAACTCCTTTAAAATTCTGTCTTTTACAGACAGATCAGACACCGGTTCTCCACCACTTGCAGTGGCTACTGGCTATGGACTTTTAGTTGATTCCAACATAATCGGATTCACTTCTACTCTTTCTCTTACAGTAGAAGCCACCTATGTTTCTGATGCCCCACCTTGTCCTCGAAGACAATCATATTTTTTGGCAAACGTTAAAATTTGTCCTTTTTCATAGTCGACAAAGTCCCTCAGAAATTTTTGTTGTTTCTTCTCTCTTATGTCTTTTTCGATTTTCTCAAGTTTCAATTCCATTTTTGCCATGTTGCGTTCAAATTCATCATCATCACACATCGCCTTTAATTGTGTTGTGATGTCCTCAATTAATTCAGTGAACTTTTCACAATCTCTTGTTGCATATTTCACAAGTAATTTCAACATTGTTGATGAACAATTGTGGATATTTTAAGCCCATTCCTCTACCAAGTCCGGGTCCGGGTCATTGAAGGTCGGGGTTATAAAAATGTGTAGCCCTCGTGGCACGCGGCAGGCATCCAAGTATTTCTGTAGTGTCGTCGTCTCCCACCACTTATTTTGCTCAAGTTTGAGGTACTTCCATAATCTATCCCAAAGCGCACCCTTTGAAGTGCTGCTGCCACCCACAGTCAGTGTTTCAGCCGTTCCACCATCGCTCAGCAGTGTCTGTTTGTCAAACATTTTGTTAGCTGCCACACTCCTTTTCTCATTGCTTGGTAGTGTCATTCTAAATATTTAAAATGTGCATGCACGTACACACGTTTCAAGGAGGCTTTCAGTCGGTGTCCAATTACAGATACCGTCCTGTCTCCAATAGCCCAAAATATCGCTTTTAGTCCGCACTCATGTATAGAATATAGATGCCTCGATATGTGTCCCGAAAATATGAACTCGTTCTTGTTATCGTGCAGTAAATCGTGGGTAACTCACGGGCTCCTAGTGCAGATACCAGCGAGGGCGGGCGGAGGTCTTTTTGAAACAAATCCAACAGGTTATGGCGAAAAGGGGTGCACACCAATACGGAGCTAAGAGGGAATTTAAGACCTAGGTCGCCCTCCACTCAAAAAGTCACAACTACAATAATGACCTAGGTCTAGGGCATTCAATTTCAATAGAGCTGGGGTATCACATGTCGTAATCCATTACAGACAACCTCCCAATCCTTATGAATGTAGGGTAGGGTATACACCAGTCAGTAGCCCACCTTTAAAAAGCCTGTCCCCTTATCTAGACAGAGGAGAAACCCGCACCTACATGTGGTTAGAAAAAATGTGGAAGAGCAAGATGGCACCTCACGGGCGCACCACCAATGGGACCCCTGGTAGGTACTCACCAGGACGGCCCTGTTATCATCATTGGTGCCATCGAGCTTAAAGAAAAGTGTCCAAGTGAAAAACAACTGTGTTGTCAGTGAAAAGTGCAGTGGAAACAATACAAGTAACACATAAAGTGATGTCACACAACATACAACATAAACCCACGTATACAGCTTGAACAGATAACTTTATTCTTGTTCTTTTATGCTGGTTGCGTATGTTAAAAAAGTGAATATGGCCACTACCTATAGAGCCATGTTCTACTTGCCAACATGTTTCATTGCCATGGTAATTTCTTCAGGGCGTGTACTTTTTACACAGGGAAGCTATTATAATCAGCGCCGTCAATAATTCAACAGCGCGAACGCGCTACATATGATGGCTCTGCTTTCTGTTGACAGGCCTGCCCCCAGAGAGAATCGACCAATCATCTGAGAGGGGCAGGCCTGTCATCATATTTTAAAAACATTTCCATTTGCCTCTGTTGGCGCGGGCGCGCAGGTACTCGTATTACTGACTCTGACTGAAGCTCGAGAGAGGAGGAGTTACGAGTGTCAAGGCTGGTCCCTTTTGCCTGTCCTGCAGCCTGCTTCTATTCCGCATGGGTGTCCCTTGGTGACCAGCAAGTGTTTTTAAGGTGAGTTTATGTACGAAGTATGTGGCATTTGTAACTTCCGTGAATTGCAATATTTGGTTCAGTGTACTGCTCACTATCATTCATGCCAGATCTAGTGTTCATTGGCGAGAAACATACCCTATTTTTTAAAATACCGGACCCTCCATCTCTTATCAGTGCACAATAATGTTCTGAATGAATAAACGTTATTGAGTTGAAGTTCGTGCCCCAAACTCAAAGGGCGTTTGACATAAGCAGGTTTTAGTCAGAGTTATTATCGATGCAGAATAGTCTTTGACCCCAAGACAGATATTTGTCAAAGTTGTAAGTGTGTTTTAAAGGATGACAGCAGTTGCACAGATCGATTACTACAACCTGGGAAAAACTAAAAAGCTTACTGCACTATAACTGCTCTAAGCTGGAAAATCAATGAAAAAAACCAATCATAAAGCCTGCTCCCAGGCTTGACGGTCTAGAACACACAATCATCCATAGTAATATCAAGATTATTTTCTGTCTATTTACAGTCGACTTTCCACAAGATGATGAAGCCAAAAAACAAAGACTGTGGCATACCAAACATGCGGGGGAGATACATCATAATATGGGAAAGTAGGATGCTATTCAAGTCTGTTTCAACAAAAATATGACCTATTTGAGTTTCCCTAAAGCGGAGGACAAATCTGGATCTAGCAACTAGATAGACGAAAATAAACCTTGCTTTTCACACAGGACCAGCTCAGTCCCGGCTCCATCAGATGTACCAGATTGTCTCTAATTCCTTCATATTCTCTACAGCATAATTCCTAAAGGTTTTGGATCTATAACTTAAGTTTTACAACAAACTTTCATAAGCCACCTTACTTTAAAGGAGAAGGGTGATTTTTTATATAACTAAAGCATAGTGTGGTAGCTAAGAACAAGTTACTTACCCTTGGTAATGATGTATCTGTAAGAGACATATGTTCGATATAGATTCCTTTCCTTCAGAATTACCCCCTTGCGTCAGACTGATACATCCTTAAAATATCTTCTGAAGACTTCTTTTGCAAAAGGAGAGAGTTTAAACTTTGGGCTGGTTTTTGGGCTGACACTGGTCTGCATTGGGCTGAATTTGTGCTTATACTTGAGCGTCTTTGAGTTTGGTATGGGTTTCAAAATCTGGCAACACTTCTGGGGCAGTGGCTGGGCGATTTGCTGCAGGATGCGGCAGAACCAACCACCCCTACGATAGAGACCCTGGAGTACTGGAGTCTGAGGACGGTAAGAGATAAAAGGGGAGGAAAGGATCTTTGGTGAGTGGCAGGGCAGTGGGCACAAGACAATTCCTACCAAGGTATCAGATTCCTATGTGTGACATTTTCATTACTACAGTGTAGTTAGGAGTGACATTTCAATGACTATGAGTGACACTTTCTCTACAGTAAAATAAAGCAACGAAGTCAAGGGAAATATAAATACCAGCAATTACACCAATTTTATACGTTCTAGAGATATTAGGCTCCTCAGTGCAGGTGGCCTGGTTGGGGAAGGCCAGATGCAAGCCACCCCGGGCCCCTGAGGACCATGATTAATGCCGCCAAGCACTCAGCAGCCTGCTAACTGCCCCACCTACGTGCTTCTGCAGCAGGACGTGACGTCACTTCCACCCGCTGCGTTAGGGCCACAAAGTGTGTTGCACAAACTGACTGGAGCAGGCCCCGACGGGCTGTCTACGTAGTAGCTAATTGGGCCCTACCACTGACTGGGCCATGACATCAGGCTAGCTGACTTACAGAGCGCAGTGGGAAATCAATCAACAATAGACACACATTGTATCTGACTGTGAGCCTGCTCAGCTGCTGGGAGCATCCCAAGCCTATGGGACTCTGGAGCAGCCCACGCTGGCCACAGAGGCGCACTGCCACCTGCCACACTGTTTGCAGTGGCGCGCTACTGTTTGCCATGGGCGGCAAATTGAGGGATAGCCCTGGGCGCCACAAGCTCTAGCTACGCCTCCAAATAGGAAATCGTAGAAACCCGGCTTCACATTCAAACGAGAACCTCCCGTTTATAATCATACCCGTATACATTCCGGATTCTATCAACTATAATGCCCAAGTGGGCAAACAGAACTAAATTTACATGTATAATGTAATTTACAGTCTGTAAATTACTCGACTGTAACAAGCTACCGTATTCCAATTTAACCCCGGTGGGTATCAGTTCCACATTTGTTGACTCCAAACACTGATAATCATGATATAACCCTAGTGGCCAAAACTCAAATAAACCCAGATAGACACATAGAGGTTATATCACCACAACGTTCCGACATGTATCCTTAACAAATAATTTTGCTCTTTAACCTTCATATATTCACTCCATCAGACCGCAACTAATCTGAAATTTGAAAGAGAGAATGCACAAAATATATATAGTGAATATATTGATAACATACACACCCAAATACTAGATTTAGGAAGTGGTAAACAACAATCAGCTGAAACTTTTCATGAACCAATCTTAAAATTGACAAACAGTTCTACAAGTACTAGCCCAAATGTATATATTCTGAATTACAAAAGTGATTTTGTGACTCACTCCGAATTGCAGTTAGGAGCAGGCATGGAATAATGATTCCTCTCTCCTGCTCACTCTTCCATCTTTCATTCATTCCTCAGTGCTTTGAAACATCCTTACGGTTACAAAAAATGCTACACAAATGATCAACATACTATGACATAATGTACGATCTTACTATATATGATTTGACTGTGAGTGGCAGGAGTTACTGGAAAAGCCAGAACTATAAGTTTTGCAGGAACACCGGATATCCGTGGTGTTGAACCCAGAGACTTTGCCCACTGCAGGCAGACGGTGTGTCCGGGAGGGTGAAAACGTGTACAAATCATCACAGTATGTCAGATATTCACAGTTTATTTAATAAGACCTCATACTCCTTTTATGTCCCCAACCAAGGAATTCCAGGACGCCTGATAACAGTATTTTTTGATGGGAAAATAAATAAAATGATCACAGCCCACTTTCTTGGGCTGAATTTAACTTTCATCTATTAGTAAAAGATACCATTACTAGCCATAAGTTGGGTAAAAACACCTTTTTTTTATAAAGGCATCAGTTTGAGATATGTGTTATAGAAGTGGACATAAAGACAGTATCATATTTATAGTCTGAGGTGTTTTCTCTACTGCACTGGCAAGGGTGAGGAGCCCTTCAACAGATTCTCAACTGGCAAATACAGGGCAAGCAATGCAATTAGTCAGCAGGTAACCATGGAGACTGCAGACTGCAGGTACCAGAATTTACAGAGAGCTCAGACAAGAATTGTGTGTGTAGGGAGGGGATAGCCCTTCCCAAGCAGGGCAGAAAGTAGGCCCTGTGTCCCCTCCTTCACTCTGGTTGTATGTTACCCAAAATATCAGGTAACCGAAATATCTTACTCCCTACATGTCTTGACCTTTATAATTTATTTTTTTTAGAGAAAGAAAATTACAGCTATGGGAGTTTCTTTTCTCCAACCCAAAAAGTTTGCTAAATGGGTTCTTTAAACATGGCACGTTTTCTGCAAACCTCAGCTCTGTGAGGGGAGCCATGGTGGCTCTAGGCAGATCTAAATAGGTCAGATGGGTCTCTGCTTCTGGTGGACCATCCACCACGGCATAAGTGGCCCATATGTTTTCTTAAGCTGTGTGAGCTGAATTGGACATTGACGGGTCTGGCTAGCTGAGTTTGAGTGAGATAGCGGGGTCTTTCAGGTGGTTTCAGCTGGTTTTACTGTTGATGGATTTGGATAACTTTAGTATAGTGTACATTTAATGACTGTCTATACGATAATGTATATTAGGTAAAGTGAGTTTGGTTGGGAGTTGGCAACATTGTCTTAGTTGCGATGTAGTAAGGTAGGATGCAATTTCAATTGTCCTAGTATCAGCTGGTCTGGAAACTGACAGTATTGAGCTAGCCTAGGCCCCAGCTCGCCATTGCAGTCCATCAGAAAACTCGCTGCAGCATGAGTCCTTAGCAGCATGTCACTGACGTCAGTGGCACCTGCTCCTACTCCGACCCAGCACCTGCTCGTGGCTGAAGGATTAACACAGCGCCTCCCTTGCATCTGTGAAATTGAGGCAGCACCTGCATCGCCGTTGCAGCACGTCTGGATTTTCAACGCATCGCCCCTCGACACTGACTCTTTATCGACACGGCACCGCAGTATGGAATCGAGGCTGTGTGTCCGGAAACTGATGCATCACCTCTCTTTTTTTCTGTGAGTGATAGTCTGCACACCTTTTAAAGTTATGATAATCCACTCTTTTTTGGTTGATGCTCCTAGGCTAATTTTATGCATGCAGAAGCCTTTGTGCTATGCCCCCACAGCGCTTCTTCGATAATTCACCAAACTAGTGGAGCATACGAAACCTTCCACATTTGCAACGCACATCAAAGTATGAATTCTGAATAACTCTAGTTCATTCCATATTCCATTTTAATCAAAAAGTTTATCCACAATATAATCCATCATTTAATCACATTTATATTCGTTCAATTCAAAACTTTATATCTCACATATTTTACAATTGTTGAAGAAATGCCTATCATGGCCATTTCGACAGCACGTGGGAAATACGCAGCCCCTTGCCAGTAAGGAATTGACACATCATCTCCTGTGTCCAGCAGTAAGGAACTAACGCATCACCTCCAGTGCCAGTAAGGAACCGACACATCACCTACCCTGTGTAGTAAGGAACCGACACATCGCTTTGCTTTTCTGGCGCCTCACCTCCCCTGCGCCTCGCACCCACGGCCAGACTGAGAACGAAAACCATCCCTGGCAATTCAGTTGGATTGGCTCCTGGGGGATCAGAGGGTGGTGGTTGGTGCTGGGTGGTGTTGGGGGAAACACTGCTGCTGCTTTTGTTATTTTGTTACTGGGCTGCTGCAAAAAAACGCCCCCAATAACAAAAAAATGTCCCAAACCGCTCCAAAACTGGCCACCACCCTCCCAGCCCACCGGGAAAATGCCCGGTATCCGCCACCGGACTTGCACCGTTTGACATTTTTTTATGCATCTGTGGTACTTTGTGCTTAAACTAATGCATCTATTGATTGCTGTGGACTAAACTGGCTTAGCCTTTTAAAAGTGATATTTTTACTTGTACATGTTGGATTTTTGTCGTTTTGGTCTTGTTTTATTTCATAAATATTGGCTATTTTTCTAAACTGATGTGGCCTCCTTTTGTAGTATTTTCAGTGTGTGGGTGTGTGTGTGGTGTGTGTGTGTATGTGTGTGTGTTTGTATGTGTGTGTGTGTGTGTGTGTGTGTGTGTGTACAAATGCTTTACACCTTGCCTCTGAGATTAGCCTGACTGGTTGGAAATTCCCTTCTTGGAGAGGGTGCACACCACTGTCAACTAAACACCTCATTTCTAACAGTGACAAGAAAACATTTTTAACAATTCGCTATTTTTGTATTGTGCTTGCTGTACAGAGACAAGCAGAGGACTAACTGTAGATACTACACCACTTATATAACATCATTAGTGTAGGCAGATGTATAGAGAGACCGTACATATTTTACTGTTTTTACTATGTGCTAGTTTACTGAGAGTCAGAAACTAATTCTAAACTCTAAACTACTTTTCCAGGATGTACTTACAGTTGTCAAATACATGGATTGTAAACTAAAAGCGCCTTGTATTGTCGCAACTCCCAAGTTACCTGTGAGTAGCCCATTCAAAGAAGGGATTTAGTAGAATGGGATTTGTGGTCATGTTTAACCCATTATAAACCCAAGACTACCTCTGCCAGAATAATACAATGAAAATTCCAGTACTGGATGAGTTAGTCAGGCATGGAACTGGGAAACTTGGGAACCCTGGTATTATATGCTTATTGCAGCTAGACGCACATAAAAAAATAAAAAACTGCACTGTTTATGCCAAATTTTCAGTGAAGGCCCACAGGCAAACCCTACATAGACTTAGCACAACATACATATAATGCAGTATTTACTGTTTGTGTGTTGCATGTGTGTGACTGCCTGAGCTCCTGAAGCAGACAGTGTAGCAGCTTGCACCCAGAGTTTTATACAAACAGTGCGGACAGATGCAGGCGGCACAGGTAAGAGCTGTTGGGCAGGGCGTGGAGGGGATGGGGAAGTCGACAGATGACGGAATAGGTAAAATAAAATAAAATAAATAAATAAAACCTTTTACTTTGCGCTTGCCACATTGCCTAGTCGGCGATGCACTGAGCGCAAGGTAAGTGGTTTAATTCATTTTTTAATTTAATTTTACCTCTCCTTTCGTCTGCCGACTAAACTACCCTTACCTGTGCCAGCCGCACCTGAATGCAGAAACCCCCATGAACAGAACTCCTGCTTTTTGGTCAGTATGTTTTCCACATTTCCATCTGTATTCCCTATATATTTTTTTCTCCTCTTATCAGTATTTCTCCATATTTGTTATGTGCCCGGTGAAAAATGAAATTGAAACCTGTTTATTTCCACAATTATTTCAATAATAAACGCATATGCACACTTGGACGCCCGAGTACGTTCTGTGACGTAAGAGCTATGTAGTTAATGTAAACAGACATCGATCTTAAAACATTAATATGGTAGTAGAAGCAGATGTGCATGTGCAGATATTTAAGCTCCAGGAGGAAAGTATGTCCCTTTCTTTAACTATTGTTTGCTAATTTGCACAGGAAAATGACTAATAATCATTATTAAGAGTGTCAAATAACGTATTTTCCATTATTTAAAAATACGAACAGAGGAAAACAGGTTCAAGTTTCAAGTTTATTTTAATTTGATATAGACCTCGACTGTGGTCAACAAATATACAAACACAATTTTAAAACATTTAACATAGAACTCATATCATCAACTTTAAACATTTATGATGTTAAATCCGTTCATCTTATCTTTTTAGATGACTTTAACTCAAATATGTTTAAGAGTTATACCACTTAAAGCATTTGTGTCAGTCCTGTGGTTATTTTTCAAGATTTAGATAGACCTTATATGGAAATAAGGTTGGATCTGTAATAGATAGGGCATAAAATCAACTTTGGATAGTTAGAATTTTAAAATCGTTAGCATCATAAACTTTAAAACAGCTATAAAAAAATCTTTAAAAATGTATACAGTTGGCAACAAACAAATTCATCCGGTGGTAATTTACAGAGAGTGATTAGGCTTTGTACAGAAGGAACATTGTATCGGTTTTTCTTAGAGGCATTAGATACCTCCGCCTGGCTTCTACTAAAGTTAGATTTGGGCAGACTGCTAATACATGAGTTAGATCTTGTATTCCTCCCTTACAAAAATCACAGAACCCTGTTGTGTTTTCAGAATTATTCCACTTTGCTGTATGTGCATTCTGAGAGAGGTTTTACAACATCAGTAAGAGAATACAGCAGCGGTGAATCCTGTGATCTAATAGAAAATATGTATATTTCCCAGGGGATATATACACTATAGTTTTTGTATATTCTATATAGTGTTTTAATTTAAGACAATGTTCTAAGTCCAGGTCAAAACTTAATTTAGAGGTCAGGTTCTTTAAAAAGAGCTTCAAAAGTGTTGGTGTCCAAGTTTCTAAAACTGCTACTGTGCAATGAGATAGGCTAAAAGCTATGTTAAGATTCTTACTAAAAGTGTAACGCGATGGCTCTTCTTAAAGGTTTCCAATTTTTAAATATGCCTTAAGGTACCAGAGTCGGTGTGTAAATGATGGTAAGGACATCTTATTAAATTAGAGATGGCCCTTGCGTATATGCTAACTAAGGAGAAATCAAGGCGTAATGCTTGGGCCAGGACAGCTTGATTTATTCTTATTAGTCTCCGTAAAGAATTCCCTTCTCTCGTTTTTACTGATTTCCAGGTTTTTGGTTTTTATATGCATATATTCTAGACCATAGGCTAAGATAGGCAGGATTTTCATGCGATATACCTCTAGCATAAGTTAGAAATGCCTATTTCCAGAAGAGGAGTATAGCCTCAACAGTACTCCTACATGGGCATCCACCTTTTGACCTATGTGTTGTAGATGGGAGGAGTTATGTAGGGTTTGGGTGAAAATCCGACCTAAGTACATGTTTTCTTTAACTGACTCGATTGGTTTTCCCCCAATGTCCAATTAAAGTGTCGCAATCGCTTTTTTCCCCTAAAAGGTAGGATTTGGGTTTTCAAAGTATTTGGAGGTAAAAAATTATCATCTGTGTAGCTACTTGATGCGGTTGTTTTCTACCTGTATTTATGTGTAAAAATCAGTAAATATGTAAAATATGAAACTTTACAAACAAACTGTAAACATTTGACTTTGTATCACACACCCAGGACTACCGGAATTAGGCTATTCTGCTGCCACACTGTTTTACGCATAAATATGGATTTGCCCATTTGTTACATATATCATTATCTGCTGCGTAATGTGCAGATTTTATAAACATTTTTATTATAAATGCAGTGACGTATGTTGCTGGGCAGTGGAACCCCTTCACAGGAGTTGACTGGTCACCTTTCAAATACCAGTCCCTTTATTGGAGTGTTAAATTGTTACTAATTGGGGGAAATCTTTTCCCAGACAGTGCTAATTTGTGTACAAATAAACTAAATAATGCAGTAATACTGGCACAAAGCATTCCACATCATTTTCCTTTTTTTGCCACATGATTTACTCACTATGCCTCCTAATTTGGTCCTCCCCTGATTCATAATTCCAGTGCCGGCAAGTACCATAACATGGTAACCGCACGTCTGTGATTATCACTCACAACATTAAAGCACTTTCCACTTAGGTTCAAAACAACAACACTCTTCCACCACACACCCTACATGGTGTAGCTTGCTATCCCTGTGGATAAGTGCTTCAGTGCCGCATATAAGCGTAGTACGAGTAGTACAAGTGCTATAATACTGTACTATCTAATACAATACAATAAAATACCTAGTGCAGCCAGAGAGAAAGACTGTAAAAAGTGAACAAACTATATGATTTGCTTACTGCTGGCAGACACAAGTCAGTCAAGAAGGAATGCGACTCTTGAGAACTCCTATTTACAGGGCATGTTAGTCTTGACCAACCCCTGCTTTGGTATCCCCCTCTCTTGGTCCGTTCCTATCACTTTAACATTATATTGTGTATTTGAAATGATAACGCTGTTCCTAACCAGACAAAATTTAAGGTGAATCGAATTTTGAAGACTCACTTACTTGTTATGTATCACATACTCCTGGGTATGCTGACTCTTTATATCCTGTGGCTGACAGAGCATGTATCTGTGATGCTTGCTTGGTATGGTACCAGAATACTATTATCAAAATATCATCCCACAGAAATGTTGTGGTCTAAGTTTAGTTTACAAAAATATATATCCAGTTGGATATTCTTGGAACAATATTTAGTTTACAATCTTTATGTCATAATAAATGTGTGCTAATAATATTCTGACACACAGCCGCAAAACATGGCAGGCGTGTGCCCCTACAAATTGGCACAGGGTTGGCTCTGTAACTAAAAACGCAAATGGCGAAAGAGAGAAACAGAGATGGGTGGAGCACAGAAGCACAAGGTGAGAGAGACTAACATGGAGACAGGGTGGGAGCAACAGTGCGGACGAAACAACATGGGAGGCGTAGAGAATCACATCGCAAGCAAGACAGAGCAATATAGAGATGGTGGGAGCACAGAAGCACACAGTGAGATAGAGTAACACAGAGACAGGGGCAGGGAAGCACACTGAAAGTCAGAGAAACACAGAGAACGGGAGGAGAGAAGCACACTTGGGCAGTAGATGAAAAAAAAACACTCTTTTAGAGTCCTTAACTAAAAAGAAAGAAATAGCACTAACAAGCATTTACAATGCAACGGTTTTGCCTTTGTAAAAGTTAGAGCTATTGGCATTGTAAATGACAATTTTTTTATTTATGTGTTCGTTTTGAAAACAGATAAATAAATGGCATTGTCATTTACAATGGCAATAGCCTAATCTCTCGCAAATGCCACACACACACACCCACAGAGAGCCCCCCCACACAGAGCCCCTCCACACAGAGCCTCCCCACACACACACAAACACAGGGCCCCCCCACACACACCCACACAGTGCCCCCCCACACACACCCACACAGAGCCCCCCACACACACACACACACAGAGCCCCCCCACACACTGCGAGCCCCCCCACACACAGAGCACCCCCTCACACTGCGAGCCCCCCCACACACTGCGAGCCCCCATCCACACACTGCGAGCCCCCATCCACACACTGCGAGCCCCTAGAGAGTAAAATACATAGGGCCTGTGCAATGAGTAAACAACACCAACTCCCCCCCCCCCCCTTCCAGAAAGATGCCACGGAGGTGTTATCTGTTAGCAAATACCCCGGATCGAACCAGGGACCTTGTCTCTAAAGGAAAACGCTTTCCTTGGCTGATTTCTGCGGCCATCAGAGAGCTCCGGCTAGGCTAATGCAGGCGCGACCTGGTCTTAGTCTAATGTATTCTATTGGAATTAACTCGACAGGTGATCAGAGGGCATGACACCCAAACACCACCAAGTAAATACATAGCAATATTACATTTGTGAACGCTCACAGGTAATTTAAGACAACACACAAAGCAAATGTTAAACTCTGTCTCGCACTTTTAAAATAAGATTTTTTTCTTTTTTAACATTCGGTGTAGCTAGTAGACTCGACACGTGGTCACTACTAATGCAGTAATCGTCTCTTTGTCACAATCAGTAGGTTATTCAATGGAGATGAAAATAATGGACTATTCAGATGCTTTTCAGGCACACCGTCAAGAGCTCTGCCTATCAGAACTCCATTATTTCACTGCAGATAACCAGGAGATCTCTTGTGGTAAGGCCAGCAAAATAACATGGAACGTTGGGGGGGTGGAGGGGATGTAACAGAAACAAACATGCCTGACTGTCGACTTTACAATTAACCCAACAGAAGAACTTTAGAGAAAAAAAAATAAGGTAGGAAATTCAACAAGGCCTAGTTTGTTAATCCATGCTTCCTAAATCCCAGATCAAAATTTCTCGATGGCTAATTCTGGAAATCAATCTAAGTTGGCCGAAAGTAATCTGCTGCAAAGGTACTTGAACGCTCGGAGTACAGGACCAAAAACCCAACACTGAGGGAAACAAGAAATATAAGACGGCATAACAAGGGAAAAAACACAGCGAGGTAAGAAACATTAAATCTACCAGACCAAAGTGAATAGTGCAGCAAAAAGATAATGGAAGCACCTAGAACTCGGACAGACTCTGACTCACCTGAAGTGCTGAGGACTGACCTGCAGCTTCAGAGGCATGCGCGAGACAGGCAGGGGCAGGTCAAGGCTAGCAAGGCAGGCAGGGGCTTTAGTTATAATTCAAATTATTATGGCCGGCAGTGGCGGCTGGTGACATTTGAAAGTGGTGTGGCGGAAAAGTTTGGGATGAGTTGCTGGTAGCGAGCGATCTCAACCGTCATAAGGGGTATTTGGGGGGATGCCCCTTGCGAAAAGTTTGAAAAAAGAGTCGGCAAATGGTGAGTTTTCAAGCAAATTTGAGAAAGCAAGTAGGTTAATAAATCACTATATAAAACTGAAAAATAAACATGTTATTGCAATATGTAAAGCCTTTAGATATATTGCAGTAAGTACTAATTAACACATAATGACATGCAACACAGTTGCTGCCATTCATTCCAGTCCAACAAAAATAAAATGTACAACTATTTTTCCGAAGATATTCTATGACTTCCTGCAAGTAAAAAGCCACTTCAGTTCTGCATCTTATAATGGTAACACATTAATTATAGTATACAGTTCAGATGACAACGGCAAACTCCCTGGCCTGGTCACAAGGGTTGCATCAAACACTAGGCTAGGCCCTCTTGGGGGATTTTCCTTTCCAAATGTTGACACTTACACAGACTGCAACCTAAGGCTAGACATGCTTCATTCCATTGCCAATCTGCTCTGTTGTCCACCTTACCAGGCCCCGTGTTCATGCCCAAAAAAATTAGTTCAATGTATTGCTTACATTTGGGAGGGGCTGGAAAGGCTGCTTTCCCCAAAGCCATTTGTCAGGCCATAAACTCTGAGCTCAGGATGAACATGAGCCGTAAACTACTTTTTACATTTGTGGAATGCATGGAGGCATATGTCGAACGTGAAAATATTTCTTGCAAACAATTCAGTTTTCCATGCACAAATTGCCCATTCATCATGTTGCACATCAAAAATCCATAAAAATACCCCTGCATGATGCTCCTGCATCATGCTTCATTGCAAGAAACCAACACATTGCAGCTGCGCTAAGTTTACTATTTGGCGCTTCTTCACAATGACCACTGCACAAAACTCGTGGATCGATGCTGCTGTCTATGCCTATACAAAAAGTCTTATGTACATTACTCCTTCATTAGACCTTTTACACCACACCCATGCATAATAGCCCTGTGCACAATAGATCTGTAAATGTCCCTAGGACGTCGAACTCGTACAGTGCTGCTCTACATAACACTGCCCTGTACATTAATCTTCAGCCCAATGGTTTTATACAAAGAGAACACAACAATGCCTCATCAACAGGCCTCGATGCAGAGCCAACGCAACATGTCCTCTCACACAAGTGCAATATGGCTATGCCCTCTCACAAAGTGCTCTCACACTACCCCCTGCAAGGTATCCCTTCCCACCGCCCCTGCAGAGAGCCTCCTGCATGGATCTCCAGTTTGGAAACACTTCCTTAGGGTGTCTGCACGCCGTCCCTCACTGGAAGCTGCACAGATGGAGGCCGGCAGCGATGGATACTGGTGGGGCACGTGAGGTGACACTAAAGTGGCAGACTGCCTGAGTTGTCCCCGGGACTTTGGCAGCCGTGTGTAAGGCCCTCTTTTTCTTTGAGAAGCACCCTACCTGCACACCGACCCTCCTCCCGGTGATTGGTGTGCAATACACATAACAATAATGGCCAGGTACCAGGACATATTTGGGTGCCAACGGTGCAAGCAGAAAGAGACTGCGCCCATCTAACACGAGTGTCTTCTGAGCTGCAGTGACCTCTTGGCTAACAGGGGGATCCTCGGACCTGCAGTGACCTCTGGCTAACACGGGCAGGGGGCACCTCGGACTGGAGGTTCAAGTCCCAAATGACAACTCATCAGCCGAAAGAGGCTGCCAGGACAGCAAAGCCCGGGGCTGATCCTGTCCTGGGGTCGATACATGAAGGGTCAGTGTGGGGGCGGACTGAGTTGAAAGATGTCCACCTCATGGCTATCACCTGCTAGGGATAGGGTTGGGGGCAGGAAGAGGCCCGAAGGGGTGAGGGCATCTTTACTCATTTCACCAACACCAAGCACTAGCAGGGACACTCTGGCATAGCGCTGCGGTGCTGTCACTACTATTCAGCCTCCTCGCCCCAAATGAGTCTCACTAAGGTCAGACATCTCTGACTAAAGAAATACATACTCCGAGTGGAGCGAGCTCTTTCATTGGCCGGTGAGTGACGGACGGCCCTTCTCAGTCTCTGGTGTGGCTGGGGCCTGGGTGGGGATTGTTAACTTCTGACCCTCACTTCACCATGACCAAAACTCTGAACTTGGACTAATGTTTCTTTAATCGCTCCGTGTCACGTTTCACTTCACTGTTATGGTTGGTGCATTAAGCAGCCAGCTGGCAATCAATATTAAGGGCTTTGTGAAAAGTGCACATTCACATCACAAGGCTGTCAGCTTTTTATTCTCCGCCGGGAACTTCACTGGCATCCTGTATTCTTAGAACAATCACTAGCAATTAAATATGGCTAATGATTGCTAACGTACCTTATTTGCAGAGCACTTTGAAATGAAAATATGCACGTAAGTGTTTTTAACGGGTCTGCTTATTAGTAGTGATAAGCTAATCTATGCAAACTTTGACAGAAATGAATTACAATGAGATTGCCGATCTATCAGGACTATGTCATTCAGGAATTAATCCTTTCCCGGGATGCCTCACCTCAAGCCATGGAGACAACTGCAGAGCGCGCGCACCCACCCACCTTTGGTTCAATTCATGAAGAGATCTGCCTCAGAGGCCCGGGCGGGATCCGCGCGTGTGCACTGCGCAGTTGATCTCGCGCACCATTAAATTCAGTCCTGAGGAACACTAGCGGCAGCCTCTGAGGCCCGGTCGAGGCCCGGGTATGGTCAGCGCTCAATTTAAATAATGAAGAGTTTCTGAGGCCCGGCCGGGGCCCCGTGTGTGCTGCTGTGCACAATTCAATTTATTAGGAGGTCGGGCGTGCCACCATCATGGTGAAGAGGCTTCGTGCTTGCTGGCTCTGAGTGAGGGGGCCCCTGACGACATGAGAGGTGGGCGGGGGGGCTCACGGACTGCGTGAGGGGGGAGGGAACGGCAGCACTCACCTCGACTTCCTCCAGCGGCGGTCGGCCGCGTAATGGGAAAAACAACCAAATTTTTTAAAAAACGAAACTCCGCCCACCGCCGCGATGACGACATCGCAGAGGCAGAGAGGGAAAAAATGTCGGGAACGCCCCCAAATCTGGTCCGGCCTTGATGGACAGATCCGGCTCCCAATGGCTAGCGTCCATTTATGGAGCTAGCCAATGGGAGCAGGGGCCGAGGAGGGGGCGAGTCCCTGTTCCCCACTGTAAGACATAAGATTTTGCTAGCGCATGCGTACTTCGTACGCATTGCCAAGCAAAACCTAAAAAGCAGTGAAAGGAGACAGTAATGCGTTAGTGCTCCAGGGGAGGGACAAACTAACAACAGGAATTAAATCAAGCAAATGAGAGTGACAATGAAGCCAACCAATGGTAAACAATGGGCGGGCTCTAATAAACACTTAGCTAACAAAATGTCTCACAGCAGACAGTACACACGCTGTCATATATGAATCCTAAAAAGGCGCTAAACGTTGCTAATAAAAAGACCGAATAAAGGAGAGAATTAACATAGATTTCTTAAGAGCCCATTATATGTAAAGCTAAGAAGTCAAATGTTGGGTGTTTCTGAATACAATTCTTGTTGCCTTTTCAACTAGACCACATATTTGTGAAATGTTCCACAATCGAAGTAGAAATCAGCATTAATATTAGTCATTCCACATGTGAATTCCCATGTGCATTAATATATAGGTATTGCAATTGAAACATCATTATGATGCGTTGTGTGTGTTTGTCTGGCATAGACTACACTAAGTCTCAGGTAGGTCTCAACGCCATCTTTGTTAAAATGGCTGCCTCATCATGATGTTTATTCCGCATTTATATTCTCTTTCATAACACAATATGCAGCAAGATGTGCATTTTTTATTTGTAGGACATGCTGCTCTTGAAAAACTCACTGGAGGAAGCCTTTTGCTACTTTCCAAGGCTCTTCATGCTAGCACCCGTCACAATTGTTTTCTGCTGTTCATGTAACTCGCTTGTTTTAACACCTTTAGATGGCATTAGGTCCGAAATGTGAATCTATATTCATTATGTGGCTTAGAGATTAAATTATAGGGTTATGTGATTTGCTGTTGTGCAGTTTGCAGTTCCCATGATTTTTCCCATGATTTTTAATGCTGAAAATAGCTATATAAACTGCTGAAATTGGGGATGAGTCAGAGATCTTACTGGCTTCTAGGGATGCTTCCAGATTTTTCATTGATTTGATGCACATTTGAGAATCACTCTGTTAACTGATATTCGCTCATTACCGCTTTTTTTCTTTATTCAAGAGCCTTTAGGGCAATTGACTTCTATGTACTTTATGGATTCAATGAGATTGCTGTTGCATGTTCCCTTTCTATTTTTTCTGTTGTGCACTTTACATTTTTAATAAATCTCCTGCTATCTAGCGTCCACCTGTGCCACTAGCATGTGCACCTCCCGCTATCTAGCCATTGCCTGTGCCTCTAGCGCACGCTCCTCCTGTTATTTAGCCACCACATGTGCCTCTAGCGCACGCTCCTCCTGCTATCTAGCCACAGGCTGTGCCTCTAGCGCACACCTTCAGCTATCGAGACAAAGCCTGTGCCTCTAGCGGGCCCCCCTCCTGCAAACTAGCCACAGCCTGTGCCTTAGCATACGCGTCTCCTGCTATCTACCCACAGCCTGTGCCTCTAGCGCACGTGCTTACTGCTATCTAGCCACCCGCATGTGCCTCTAGCAAGCTCCTCTTGCTATCTAGCCACCTGCCTGTGCCCCTAGCACACACCCCTCCTGCTATCCAGCCACCGTAGGTGCCTCTAGCATGCGTGCCTCCTGCTATATAGCCACCTCCGGTGTCTTTAGCACGCGCGCCTCCTGCTATCTAGCTACCTCATGTGCCTCTAGCACACACGCCTCCAGCTATCTAGCCACCTCCTGTGTCTCTAGCACACGCGCCTCCTGCTATCTTGCAACCATCTGTGCCTCTAGCAAATGATGCCTCTTGCTATCTAGCCACCTCCTGCGCCTCTAGCATGCGTGCCTCCTGCTATCTACCCACAGCCTGTGCCTCTAGCGCACGCGCTTACTGCTATCTACCCACCCGCATGTGCCTCTAGCAAGCTCCTCTTGCTATCTAGCCACCTGCCTGTGCCCCTAGCACACACCCTCCTGCTATCCAGCCACCGCAGGTGCCTCTAACATGCGTGCCTCCTGCTATATAGCCACCTCCGGTGTCTTTAGCACACGCGCCTCCTGCTATCTAGCTACCTCCTGTGCCTCTAGCACACACGGCTCCAGCTAGCTAGCCACCTCCTGTGTCTCTAGCACACGCGCCTCCTGCTATCTAGACACTGCCTGTGCCTCTAGCACACATGTCTCCTGCTATCTAGCCACCGCCTGTGCCTCTAGCACAAGCCGCCTCCTGCTATCTTGCCACCGTCTGTGCCTCTAGCAAAGGATGCCTCTTGCTATCTAGCCACCTCCTGTGCCTCTAGCACACGCACCTCCAGCTATCTAGCCACCGCCTGTACCTAAGTTGGCAGGGTATGCTCAGACGTGAGTCCCTTGCTCACTTTGCCACTGGATTCAAGCAAGCCGGGCTGAAGACGTCTGGAATGCCAGAAACCGGTCCCCGGAAGCTTGTTTCCGGTCCAGGAAAGACATGGCTTGGCAGTTCGGGCTGGACTGTTCCCATGAGGCACAGGGTCAGACTGATTTGCATATAGCCATGTCTGAACTGGGATGGCAGAGTGGACTAAAGAACGGTGATGGATTAAACCCAGATCTTTTGACTGGGTGTGAGTGTTTGATTGATTCAAATGCTCCGTCCATCACCACCCCCTTTTGTACCGCTTTTGGCCGCCATAAGTGTGGCAGGGTATGCTCAGACGTGAGTCCCTTGCTCACTTTGCCACTGGATTCAAGCAAGCCGGGCTGAAGACGGCTGGAATGCCAGAAACCGGTCCCCGGAAGCTTGTTTCCAGTCCAGGGAAGACATGGCTTGGCAGTTCGGGCTGGACTGTTCCCATGAGGCACAGGGTCAGACTGATTTGCATATAGCCATGTCTGAACTGGGATGGCAGAGTGGGCTAAAGAACGGTGATGGATTAAACCCAGATATTTTGACTGGGTGTGAGTGTTTGATTGATTCAAATGCTCCGTCCATCACCAACCCCTTTTGTACCACCTCCTGTACCTCAGCACATGCACCTCCAGCTATTTAGCCACTGCCTGTAGCTATAGCACACATCTCCTGCTATCTAGCCACCGCCTGTGCCTCTAGCACACAATGTTTCCTGCAATCCACCCACAGCCTGTGCCTCTAGCGCACGCGCCTCCTGCTATCTAGCCACCCGCCTGAGCTTCTAGCAAGCTCCACTTGCTATCTAGCCACCTGCCTGTGCCCCTAGCACACGCCCTCCTGCTATCCAGCCACCGCAGGTGCCTCTAGCACCTCCTGCTATCTAGCCACTACCTGTGCCTCTAGTACACAATCCTCCAGCTATCTAGCCACCTCCTGTACCTCTACCACATGCACCTCCTGCTATTTACCATCTAGGATATTATGCCAACTGTCCCCATATTCATCCCTAATGTTTGACATATTTGCGAAGTGTTGTATGATTTTTTAGTTGAGTGGTGTGTATGCTGGTATGTCTGTGTTACTTGGAGTGTGGGCCTTGAGTAGTAGCTGAATGGGTTATTAATGTATCTATATGTTTAACCATTTTGGTTTATTGATAATGAACTTTTGTATATCACTTAAATGCAAATGAGAGAAAAAATAATTTTTCAATAAAAATGTTTTTTCATAAATTTGTGATCACTCTTGTCTGAGAGGTTCCTATGTGGTTCAGAGTTTAATGTAAAGTTTGTTCGGACCTCTCTGAGGCCTAGTTGCAGATCCTACAGGGCAGGTTTCTTCTCTGTGCCTGAATTTTGTCTTCCCCGTCTACCTGCCTTTTATTGATGTGGGTTCCCCCTTCTTTGTGGTACCTCCTGCTATTTAGCCACTGCCTGTACCTCTAGCACACAATGCCTCCAGCCATCTAGCCATTGCCTGTGCCTCTAGCACCTGTACCTCCTGCTATCTTGCCACCGTCTGTGCCTCTAGCACATGACGCCTCCTGCTATCTATCCTCTGCCTCTGCCTCTAGCACATGTGCCTCCTACTATCTAGCCACCTCCTGTGCCTCTAGCACACACCACCTCCTGCTATCTTGCCACCATCTGTGCCTCTAGCACAGGATGCCTCTTGCTATCTAGCGACCTCCTGTGCCTCTAGCACACGCACCTCCAGCTATCTAGCCACCACCTGTACCTCAGCACATGCGCCTCCAGCTATCTAGCCACTGCCTGTAGCTATAGCACACGCGTCTCTTGCTATCTAGCCACCGCCTGTGCCTCTGGCACACGATGTTTCCTGCTAACCAGCCACTGCCTGTGCCTCTAGCACATGTCGCCTCCTGATATCTTGACACCGTCTGTGCCTCTAGCACATGACGCCTCCTGCTATCTAGCCACTGCCTGTGCATCTAGCACATGCGCCTCCTACTATCTACCTTCCACCTGTGCCTCTAGCACGCAAGTCTCAGCTATCTAGCCACCTCCTGTGCCTCTAGCACACGTGCCTCCTGCTATCTAGCCACCTCCTGTTGCTTTAGCACGCATGCCTCCAGCTATCTGGCCACCTCCTGTGCATCTAGCACATGCACCTCCTGCTATCTAGCCACTGCCTGTGCCTCTAAAATGCACGCCTCCAGCTATCTAGACACCGCATGTGCATCTAGCACACGCACCTCCTGCTATCTAGCCTCCACCTGTGCCTCTAGCACACAATGTCTCCTGCTATCTAGCCACCGTCTGTGCCTCTAGCACATGTCTCCTGCTATCTAGCCACTGTTTGTGCCTCTAGCACACAATGTCTCCTGCTATCTAGCCACCGTCGGTGCCTCTAGCACATGTCTCCTGCTATCTAGCCACTGTCTGTGCCTCTAGCACACACCTCCTGCTATCTAGCCACCACCTGTACCTCTAGCACCTCCTGCTATCTAGCCACTACCTGTGCCTCTAGTACACGACACATCCAGCTATCTAACCACCTCCCGTACCTCTACCACAAGCACCTCCTGCTATCTAGCCACTGCCTGTAACTCTAGCACATGACGCCTCCAGCTATCTAGCCATTGCCTGTGCCTCCAGCACCTGCACCTCCTGCTATGTAGGCACTGCCTTTGCCTCTAGCACTCATACCTCCAGCTATCTAGCCACCGTCTGTGCCTCTAGCAAACGCAACTCCTGCTATCTAGCAGCCACCTGTATGTTTAGCAGACACACCTTCTGCTATCTAGCCGCCGTCTATGCCTCTAGCACATGCACCTCCAGTTATCTAGCCACCTCAGATCACTGACATAATATCGAGGGACATAATATCGACTATCAAAAATATCGTTGACAAAATATCAACAGACAGAATATCGACTTTGTATCTACAAACAGGTAAGTACAAAAATATCGAGTAAAAAACTATCGATTACAAAAATATAGTTTATAAAAATATCGACTTTATTAAAAACAATGTTAAATTAAAATAATATTAAAAATTAATTACTAAAATATACTTTAAAATACTTAAATTACCTTATATAATTAATGAAAGTTATAAAAAAAATGTACAATCATATTTGTTAAAACATATATATATATATATATATAGTAACATAATATAATTAAATATTATCCAATATTATTACCGTAGGATAGCGGAAGTGTAAAAATTACTATTCCTACTCCAGAGAGTGCAACAGTAGGGAAAGCGTTGGATAGCGCAGGGGTAAAAATTACTATTCCCACTCCAGTGGGTGCAACAGTAGGGAAAGCGTTGGATAGCGTAGGGGTAAAAATTACTATTCCCACTCCAGAGAGTGCAACTGTAGGGAAAGTATTAGATAGCGTAGGGGTAAAAATTACTATTCCCACTCCAAAGAGTGCAACAGTAGGGAAAGCATTGGATAGCGTAGGGGTAAAAATTACTATTCCCACTCCAGTGGGTGCAACAGTAGGGAAAGCAATGGATAGCGTAGGGGTAAAAATTACTATTCCCACTCCAAAGAGTGCAACAGTAGGGAAAGCGTTGGATAGCGTAGGGGTAAAAATTACTATTCCCACTCCAAAGAATGCAACAGTAGGGAAAGCGTTGGATAGCGTAGGGGTTAAAATTACTCTTCCCACTCCAAAGAGTGCAACAGTAGGGAAAGCGTTGGATAGCGTAGGGGTAAAAATTACTATTCCCACTTCAGTGGGTGCAACAGTAGGGAAAGCGTTGGATAGCGTAGGGGTAAAAATTACTATTCCCACTCCAGTGAGTGCAACAGTAGGGAAAGCGTTGGATAGCGTAGGGGTAAAAATTACTATTCCCACTCCAAAGAGTGCAACAGTAGGGAAAGCGTTGGATAGCGTAGAGGTAAAAATTACTATTCCCACTCCAGTGGGTGCAACAGTAGGGAAAGTGTTGGATAGCGTAGGGGTAAAAATTACTATTCCCACTCCAAAGAGTGCAACTGTAGGGAAAGCGTTGGATAGCGTAGAGGTAAAAATTACTATTCCCACTCCAAAGAGTGCAACAGTAGGGAAAGCGTTGGATAGCGTAGGGGTTAAAATTACTATTCCCACTCCAGTGAGTGCAACAGTAGGGAAAGCGTTGGATAGCGTAGGGGTAAAAATTACTATTCCCACTCCAAAGAGTGCAACAGTAGGGAAAGCGTTGGATAGCGTAGAGGTAAAAATTACTATTCCCACTCCAGTGGGTGCAAAAGTAGGGAAAGTGTTGGATAGCGTAGGGGTAAAAATTACTATTCCCACTCCAAAGAGTGCAACAGTAGGGAAAGCGTTGGATAGCGTAGGGGTTAAAATTACTATTCCCACTCCAGTGAGTGCAACAGTAGGGAAAGCGTTGGATAGCGTAGGGGTAAAAATTACTATTCCCACTCCAGTGGGTGCAATAGTAGGGAACGCGTTGGATAGCGTAGGGGTAAAAATTACTATTCCCACTCCAGTGAGTGCAACAGTAGGGAAAGTGTTGGATAGCGTAGGGGTAAAAATGACTATTCCCACTCCAAAGAGTGCAACAGTAGGGAAAGCGTTGGATAGCGTAGAGGTGAAAATTACTATTGCCACTCCAGTGGGTGCAACAGTAGGGAAAGCGTTGGATAGCGTAGGGGTACAAATTACTATTCCCACTCCAGAGAGTGCAACAGTAGGGAAAGTAAATACTTCTCATATTATTTAAAACCAGTATAAATTAATATCCATAAAAAAATATTAAAAGTAATTACCAATTTAATATAATATAATAATTACTCAATTAAAATGACAAATTACAATTAATTTTTACTATTAGTTACCTAAGCAAATTAATTACAAATTAACAATTATTTAATTAACAATTATAAATGAATTAACAATGAATTCAATTTAAAAACAATTAAATAAATTGAATTATTCAATGAATTATGAAAAAATTACTTCCCACCCTATTCCCCTATAAACTCACAACCCACTACAGAAAATAAGTTAGTAAAATTAACATAATTAGCAATTAATCAATTAAAATTAATTAATTGGCAATTAAAATTTAATTATTTACCCATACAAATGTAATTAACAATTAATTCTAAAAAAATACCAATAGATATTTTTACATATTTAATTAATTATAAATAAATTACTTCCCACCCAATTCACCTATAAACCCACAACCCGCTACAGTAAATAAATTAGTAAAATTAACATAATTAGCAAATAATCAATTAATTAAAATTAATTGCCAATTAAAATTTAATTAATTACCAAATATAAATTATTTAACAATTAATTAAACATTAATACCAATATATAAATTTACATATTTAAATAAATATAATTAAATTACTTCCCACCCTATTCCCCTATAAACCCACAACCCGCTACAGAATTAAATTACGCAAAAATTAAAAAAACAAAATTCATTAATTAAAATTAATTATAACATAAATACACACTTTTCACACATATAATAACATAACAAACACTATAAAAAATTCGATATTATTAAAAATTCGATATTACTTTACTTACCTTTAAAACGATATTTTTGATGTCTATATTCTGTCCATTCGATATTTTGTCCAGCCTATATTTTGTACTCGATATTATGTCCATTGGATATTTTGTAGTCGATATTATGTCTGTTTACCAGCCACCTCCTGTGCCTCTAGCACATGCAACTCCTGCTATCTAGCCACCTCCTGTGCCTCTAGCGCACACACCTCCTGCTATCTAGCCACCTCCTGTGCCTCTAGCACGCACACCTCCTGCTATCTAGCCACCACCTCTTCCTCAAGCACATGCACCTCTAGCTATCTAGCCACCGCATGTGCCTCTAGCACACACACCTCCAGCTATCTAGAAAACACCTGTGCCTATAGCGCACACACCTCCTGCTGTCTAGCCACCTCCTGCGTCTCTAGCACACATGCCTCCTGCTATCTAGCCACCGCCTGTGCCTCTAGCACACGTTGTCTCCTGCTATCAAGCCACTGTCTGTGCCTCTAGCACACGCCACCTCCTGCTATCTAGCCACCTCCTGTGCCTCTAGCACACTTGCCTCCTGCTATCTAGCCACCTTCTGTGCCTCTAATATGCACACTGCCTGCTATCGAGCCACCTCCTGTTCCTTTAGCATGCATACCTCCAGCTATCTGGCCACCGCCTGTCCATCTAGCAAATGCACCTCCTGCTATCTAGCCACTGCCTGTGCCTCTAGCATGCATGCCTCCAGCTATCTAGCCACCGCATGTGCATCTAGCACATGCACCTCCTGCTATCTAGCCACCGCATGTGCCTCTAGCACACAATGTCTCCTGCTATCTAGCCACCGTCTGTGCCTCTAGCACTCGCCACCTCCTGCTATCCAGCCACCACTTGTGCATCTAGCACACACACCTCCTGTTATCTAGCCACCACCTGTGCCTCTAGCACCTCCAGCTATCTAGCCACTACATGTGCCTCTAGTACACACACCTCCAGCTATCTAGCCACCTCCTGTGCCTCTAGCACATGCAACTCCTGCTATCTAGCCACCTCCTGTGCCTCTAGCGCACACACCTCCTGCTATCTAGCCACCTCCTGTGCCTCTAGCACGCACACCTCCTGCTATCTAGCCACCACCTCTTCCTCAAGCACATGCACCTCTAGCTATCTAGCCACCGCCTGTGCCTCTAGCACACACACCTCCAGCTATCTAGCAAACACCTGTGCCTCTAGTGCACACACCTCCTGCTGTCTAGCCACCTCCTGCGTCTCTAGCACACATGCCTCCTGCTATCTAGCCACCGCCTGTGCCTCTAGCACACGTTGTCTCCTGCTATCAAGCCACTGTCTGTGCCTCTAGCACATGCCAACTCCTGCTATCTAGCCACCTCCTGTGCCTCTAGCACACTTGCCTCCTGCTATCTAGCCACCTTCTGTGCCTCTAATATGCACATTGCCTGCTATCGAGCCACCTCCTGTTCCTTTTATTAGTGTAACAAGGGAACCCAAGCAGGTAACTGAGGACCATGGGGAATTATGCTTTAGAAGACAAAGGTCCTACGTTTATCGAAATAAAGAAAGTTAATAAAATATAGGCCATAATAGGAAACTATATTCATCCTCTGTCCAGCCGGACAGGGTATTTATTTTAACCAAAGTCAAAAATAGATATGCGAATAGATAAAGGCACAATCCTGTACCTTACTCTAGAAGGACAAACAACACATGAAAAGGTTTGCACAGGCAAAGGAGAGCAATACTGGACACTTTTGCATCAGTGTTAAATTAAAGTTTTCCAGTTAGTACTAACACACAACAGGGTTCAACACAATGGCTATGTTGCGGAAGTACTAGGTATAGTCGACGTTTCGATCCCTTTTCGCTCTAATTACATGGGATCATCATCAGGACAACCTTAGAAAAACATTTGCCTGTTTGTATTTGAATTATGACCGCTTATGTGTAAGTGGTTCTAATATGCTCCGCTGCTCTTGGTGGGAGCGAGGGCGATGACAGTGCGGCTGGTTGCCAGCATAGTTCAGGTTAAGGCTCGGCTGCAAGATAGGCAGTCTGCGTTTAATGGCCGTTTTAAGACTGAGAGCGATGCGGCATCGGAGTGACAGTTTTGCCACGGATTCGAACGGATTCTGGTGACTATCTTGCAGCCGTCATCGCCCTCGCTCCCACCAAGAGCAGCGGAGCATATTAGAACCACTTACACATAAGCGGTAATAATTCAAATACAAACAGGCAAATGTTTTTCTAATGTTGTCCTGATGATGATCCCATGTAATTAGAGCGAAAAGGGATCGAAACGTCGACTATACCCAGTACTGGCGCAACATAGCCATTGTGTTGAACCCTGTTGTGTGTTAGTACTAACTGGAAAACTTTAATTTAACACTGATGCAAAAGTGTCCAGTATTGCTCTCCTTTGCCTGTGCAAATCTTTTCATGTGTTGTTTGTCCTTCTAGAGTAAGGTACAGGATTGTGCCTTTATCTATTCGCATATCTATTTTTGACTTTGGTTAAAATAAATACCCTGTCCGGCTGGACAGAGGATGAATATAGTTTCCTATTATGGCCTATATTTTATTAACTTTCTTTATTTCGATAAACTTAGGACCTCCTGTTCCTTTAGCATGCATACCTCCAGCTATCTGGCCACCGCCTGTCCATCTAGCAAATGCACCTCCTGCTATCTAGCCACTGCCTGTGCCTCTAGCATGGACACCTCCAGCTATCTAGCCACCACATGTGCCTCTAGCACACAATGTCTCCTGCTATCCAGCCACCGTCTGTGCCTCTAGCACTCACCACCTCCTGCTATCTAGCCACCACTTGTGCATCTAGCACACACACCTCCTGTTATCTAGCCACCACCTGTGCCTCTAGCACCTCCTGCTATCTAGCCACTACCTGTGCCTCTAGTACACACACCTCCAGCTATCTAGCCACCTCCGGTACCTCTACCACATGCACCTGCTGCTATCTAGCCACTGCCTGTACCTCTAGCACACAACGCCTCCAGCTATCTAGCCATTGCCTGTGCCTTTAGCACACATACCTCCTGCTATCTAGCCAACGCCTGTGCCTCTAGCACTCATACCTCCAGCTATCTAGCCACCGTCTGTGCCTCTAGCACATCCACCTCCTGCTATCTAGCTACCGCCTGTATGTCTAGCACACACACCTTCTGCTATCTAGCCACCTCCTGTGCCTCTAGCACACGCACCTCCTGCTATCTAGCCACCTCCTGTGCCTCTAGCGCACACACCTCCTACTATCTAGCCACCGCACCTCTAGCACAGGCGCCTCCTGCTATCTAGTCACCGCACCTCTAGCACGCCCACCTCCTGCTATCTAGCCACCACTCCTCTAGCACGTGCGCCTCCTATCTAGCCACCGCCTCTGCCTCCAGCACACGCACCTCCAGCTATCTAGCCACCACCTGTGCTTCTAGCACACACACCTCCTACTATCTTGCCACCTCACCTCTAGCACAGGTGCCTCCTGCTATCTAGTCACCGCACCTCTAGCACGTGCGCCTCCTGCTATCTAGCCACCGCACCACTAGCATGCTCACCTCCTGCGCTCTAGCCACCACACCTCTAGCATGTGCGCCTCCTGCTATCTAGCCACCGCCTCTGCCTCCAGCACACGCACCTCCAGCTATCTAGCCACCACCTGTGCTTCTAGCACACACACCTACAGCTATCTAGCCACCGCCTGTGCCTCTAGCGCACACACCTCCTGCTGTCTAGCCAGCTCCTGCATCTCTAGCACGTGCGCCTCCTGCTATCTAGCCACCGCCTCTGCCTCTAGCACACGCGCCTCCTGCTATCTAGCCACCGCCTGTGCCTCTAGCACACGCGCCTCCTGGACCACACCTACTATGACCAAACTATTTCTTCTGGCTCAGTACATGATGCCACATACTCCCGGCTACTAAATCATGCTTCTTGCAATAGGACACATCTCCGGATACCAAGTACCACTTTCCACTAGTCGTTCACACCTTCAAGTTCAAGTTCGGGCATTTGTATAGCGCACTACTCACCCATAGGGTCTCAAGGCGCTTGGGAAAGGGGTTAATTATTTGTCGAATAGCCAGGTGTTAAGTACTTTTCTGAAGGAGATGTGGTTTTGAGTAAGGCGGAGGTAAGTGGGGAGTGAGTTCCAGGTCTTAGCAGCCAGGAAGGAGAAGGATCTGCCACCCATGGTGGACTTTCGGATGCGCGGGACTAAGGCGAGTGCTTGATTGGACGATCTTAGTTGGCGGGTGGGTGTGTAGAAGGACAGTCGAGTGTTGAGGCATTCGGGTCCTAGGTTAGTGTGTTACCATAATCAAGTCGACTCGTGACCAGTGCGTGGGTGACAGTCTTTCTTGTCTCGAGGGGGATCCAGCGGAAGATCTTTTTGAGAATGCGAAGTACGTTGAAGCAGGAGGATGAGACTGCGTTGACTTGTCTGGACATTGAGAGGGAGGAGTCTATGATGAAGCCAAGGTTGCGTGCGTGATCTGTGGGTGTGGGTGCTGTGCCCAGAGCGGAAGGCCACCAAGAGTCGTCCCAAGCAGAGGGGGAAGATCCAAGGATGAGCACTTCTGTTTTGTCTGAGTTGAGTTTTAGGCGGCTATGTTTCATCCATTCGGCTACTTCTTTCATGCCTTCGTGAAGATTGGTTTTGGCGGTGTGAGGGTCTTTGGTGAGGGAAAGGATTAACTGGGTGTCATCGGCGTAAGAGATGATGGTGAGGTTGTGTTGGCGCGCGATGGATGCGAGTGGGCTCATGTACACGTTGAAGAGGGTGGGACTGAGTGATGATCCTTGTGGTACTCCACAGATGACTTCAGTGGCCTCTGAGTTGAATGGGGGAAGTCGGACTCTTTGAGTTCTCCCTGCGAGGAATGAGATGACCCAGTCCAAGGCTTTTCCTTGTATGCCGATGTTGCTGAGGCGTTGTATAAGGGTGCTGTGGCAGACTGTGTCGAAAGCGGCGGAGAGGTCGAGTAGAATGAGGGCCGCTGTTTCTCCGTTATCCAGTAGTGTTCGGATGTCGTCTGTCGCTGCAATGAGGGCGGTTTCGGTGCTGTGTTTGGCTCGAAATCCGGATTGAGAGGGATCGAGGGAGTTGTTGGATTCAAGGAAGGCGGCGAGCTGGCTGTTGACGGCTTTCTCAATGACTTTGGCGGGGAAAGGGAGGAGGGATATGGGTCGGTAGTTTTTAAGTTCAGAGGGGTCTGCTGTGGGTTTCTTCAAGAGGGCGCTGAGTTCGGCGTGTTTCCAGCTTTCTGGGAAGGTGGCAGAGTTGAACGAGCAGTTGATGATATCACGGAGATGGGGTGCGATGATGGAGTCGGCTTTGTTGAAAATGTGGTGGGGGCAGGGGTCAGTTGGCGAGCCGGAGGGGATTGAGTTCATTAGGCGGATGGTGTCTTCAGTGGTGATTGGGTTCCAGGCGCTAAGGTTGTTAGTTGGCGGTGTAGGATCAGAGGGGAGTGGGGAGGGTTGATCGTTGGGAGAGTTCTCGAAGCTGTTGTGAATGTCGGCAATTTTGTTGTAGAAGAAGGAAGATAATGCATCACAGAGGTCTTGGGAGGGAGTGATGTCGTTAGATGCTGTGGTGGGGTTGGTGAATTCTTTGACGATGTTGAAAAGTTCCTTGCTGTTGTGGGTGTTGTTGTCGAGACGATCCTTGAATGCTGATTTCTTGGTGGATCGAATCAGTTGGTGGTGTTTGCGGGTGGCTGCCTTGAGGGTGACCATGTTGTCGGAGGTTGGGTTTTTTCTCCATGCTTTCTCCAGGGTGCGGCATAGCTTCTTGGATTTTTTAAGGTCATCATTGAACCAGGGAGCCTTTTTGATGCCTGATTTGATCTGGTGCTTTTTCAGAGGTGCTAGTTCGTCAGCACTGTGGGTGATCCATTGCTTGAGGTTGGAGGCCGCTTGGTTTGGGTCCAATGAGAGGGTGGGAGGGTTTTGGCTGAGTGATGTGAGGAGTTGGTCGGAGGTGATTTTGTTCCAGTTTCTCCGAGGAATAGGTTGTGGGCGGTTGTGGGTCAAGGTGGTTTTGTAGCTGAAGTGAACACAGCTGTGGTCTGTCCAATTGAGAGCTGTGGTGCGAACGAAGGAAATGTGCTTGCTGGAAGTGAAGATAGGGTCGAGCGTGTGTCCGGCTACATGGGTGGGGGTGTCAACAAGTTGTTTGAGTCCCAGATTGGCTAGGTTGTCCAGAAGGGTGGAGGTGTTGCTGTCGTGTTTGTTATCAAAGTGGAAGTTGAGGTCTCCTAGAAGAATGTAGTTTTCGGAGGCTATGGCATGTGGGCTGACGAAGTCAGTGATGTCATCGCTGAATTGAGTGCGGGTTCCTGGAGGCCTGTAGATGAGGGTGCCTCTGAGTGTTGTCCTAGGGTCGGTGTGGATCTGAAAGTGGAGATGTTAGGCGGTTGCAAGATTATCGTCGGAGCTGGTCGTGATTTTGATGGTGTTCCTATGGATGATGGCGATGCCTCCTCCTGTTTGATTGGTGCGGTCTTTTCGGATAATCTTGTAATCGTCCTGTATGGCTATGGCGATGTCAGGTGCTGATGATGTGTTCATCCATGTTTCTGTAAGGAATGCAAAATCCGGTGATGCAGTGTCGAGTAGGTCCCAGAGTTCAGTGGCGTGTCTGTGGACCGAGCGGGTGTTAAGCAGGATGCACTTCAGGTGGTTAGAGTCAGAGCTGTGTATAGAGGAAGTGGGTTTGGTGAGGGTCCTGAAGCAGTTGAACTTGCAGGAGAGGCAGGCGAATGGGCCGTGGGTACGTCCTGGGGTGGCTTCGCAGCAATGTGGTGTGCGACCGGGGTTGAGGGTTAGGAGAGTTGCGGCATCATACGTTACTCTAGTGGGCTGGGTACGGCGGGGACCAGGGGGTCTGGCGCTGGGCGCGGTCCAGGCGCGGACGGGCGTAGACGGGCTTACCTTTGGCGCACCTTCGGCGCACGACCGCTGCGCGTGAACGCTGCGCGCAAGTACGCCTGTCATATGTGGATGGTGGGAGGGGCGGAGCGAGGGAGGGGCAGCTGGGAGGCGGGAGGCGGGCTGGATGTTCTGGTTCAGGCACAACAAACAAAATGGTGGGGAAATCGAAACTGAGCCTGGGCGAGGTTGGGGCACAGGGAGGAGGGACGCTGAGGGCAGTGGCACCGGCACAAAGAGAAAATAAATATTCAATCACCAAGCAAACACCAATACAATCTGAGCGCTAGCTGCAAATGCAGAACCAAATGATTACAGATGACACAAAGTGCACGATAACAGAATGTAATTTCAAAGTGCACGTTTTCAAGGCGGCAGCAGTGGCAGGCAAAACAAAACAATGCGGCAAAAGCAGGCAGGCGTATAGCGCTACGATACCAATTTTCAGCTGAGCAAAGCGCTATGGCAGTCGGCCAGGGGCAATGGGAGCGACCGCTTCCTACGGAGTAAGAGAGGTCACAGAGGATCAGCAGGCAAGGCAAGCCTTCTTAGTCCGTGGGAGGGAGGGGCAGCTGGGAGGCGGGAGGCGGGCTGGATGTTCTGGTTTAGGCACAACAAACAAAATGGTGGGGAAATCGAAACTGAGCCTGGGCGAGGTTGGGGCACAGGGAGGAGGGACGCTGAGGGCAGTGGCACCGGCACAAAGAGAAAATAAATATTCAATCACCAAGCAAACACCAATACAATCTGAGCGCTAGCTGCAAATGCAGAACCAAATGATTACAGATGACACGAAGTGCACGATAACAGAATGTAATTTCAAAGTGCACGTTTTCAAGGCGGCAGCAGTGGCAGGCAAAACAAAACAATGCGGCAAAAGCAGGCAGGCGTATAGCGCTACGATACCAATTTTCAGCTGAGCAAAGCGCTATGGCAGTCGGCCAGGGGCAATGGGAGCGACCGCTTCCTACGGAGTAGGTTAGACTGCACTTCCTACTTTTCAAATTAACCCTCCTACCACCACACATTCTATCAACAAATCACTCCACTCGGATTTTTAAAAAAATCATTTGACCAGGTGATTAGTGATTAAATAAGAACTTACATTTTCTGAGACAAAGAACAAGGCTAAAAAGCATCAGGGACCCAAAAACGTGAGTGCAGAAAATTTGGAGGGAACAGTTAGTAACGAGGATTTAGTTTAAGGTTCAGATAAGGAAAGAAACAAAGGAAAGGAGGTGAAAAAATATTGAAAGAGAAGGGAATATTAAAAAATAAGATAAAGAGGAAACACGGTGCCACCCTGCCCTACATTATTAAATCAAAATTAGCTATTGAAAGAAATCCAAAATTTGTTTCGTAATAAAGTGATATTAATTACACAATATTGATGAAATATAACATCAAACCTAGGATCTACCTATTAATGACTCTAGAATGAATCTTGAATTACGTAGCAATTAATTAACTTGATAAAATCAAAAATGTGCCTTATCCTGAGGCGAATATGCAAATGGTTAAAACCTCTACCTTGAAATTCAGAGAGATTGTGGACAATCCTTTAGGACTGTACATTTTTCAGGACAATGTTTCATACAGTGCATGTTTAAGCACTCCTAGACCATTTTTATTGGATAATTTAAATTTTAAAAATCACGATGGCTCGTATTTAGAAGCAATCTGTCTCAATTTTCTGTCTATAAGTAGAATTTTAAGATACAAAAAATCATATATAGTCATGGGCGCTGGTCTCTTCATAAATCCTAGAAAAATCATATATAGTCATGGGCGCTGGTCTCTTCATAAATCCTAGAAAAAGAACTGAATGGTCACCATTTAGCCAAGTAACATTTGTAAAATAGAGTAAATAATTGCTCCATTTGTTACATAAGGTAGGCCAGCCAGAACCAACTGGCCCACAAACAGTGTAACTTTTGCCCACAATAATCATAAACACATATTCAAAAGGAAATTATACTATATAGGGGGTGCATTTCTTGTGTAATCCACCCCAAAGTTGACTGAGCCTGAGAAATTCCTGGATTACCCATCCACTAATGTACACAGGTATTCTGCATTACCCCTCCCACACTAAGGCAGGCAGAGAATTATATGGGAAGAGAGAAGTGCAGGCACTCAGCAATGTTTGTGGGTGAAGGAGGCAGGTGAATGGACAGGGCTAGCGTTTAAATAGAGGCACTTGGGTTTAAGAGGTGGGGCTTCTCACAATTCCACCACCCTATCACAAAGGCATCGATTGATACTGTTCACCCATTCCTCTCCCTGCCTCACCCCACTTCACAATCCCCAAGCAATGCATTAATAGTTCATTAATACCCTGTTCACACGCCACCTTTGTTTGAAAACTGCTGCGTATAATGGAGCCAAAAATAAAACTATATGTAGCAGAAAGTGGAATCCAGGACTGGATGAAACATTCACATCTAACATGATATGACATGACGTACTACACAGCGATAAATGATTACAAGCCCCCGTGTAAAGGAAGCAATAACCCCATGGCACTGTTGTATTTTTGTTTGGAGTTTTATATAGCAGAAACTTGACCCGAAGGTATCAGAGCACTTTACATGAGCACCAGTTGCGTTACACAAGGACACATTCATTTTTGATAGCCACAGAGAGATTAAGTGATTTGCCCAGAATCACAGGATGTTGAGTGTCATTGCTCAGACTCGAACTCAGTTCCCCAGATTTGAGATCGACCACCCTAGCCATTAGGCCACATCCTCTTGCTACATTTCTATCAGTAACATTCTTGACTGGGCAGCTTAGCACATTGTGGTAAATAAATAATTAATTACCGGTACTATTTTTCAGTATAAGCAATAAAACAGGTAGCTCAATAAATAAGAGTCAGGATTCGAGGTATCTTGAGTCGACAGGCTTTAATCAGGCATAAAGGACAGGAACAGGACAGCCTGTACGGGAATAGAATGAAGGCAGCTGCCGGGGGCAGGATCTGGGAATTGGCAATTGGCTAGCAACTTTTAATATGGGTGCACAGTATATATACTTAAACAAATACATTACATTCAATACAGTAGGCGTAGCAGTAGGCGTGACTCGTAGCAGTCGCGAAAGATAAGGGCAAAATGATGTAACAAGAAGGCGTGTACAGGGCGTATACATAGACATGTGATGTAAACGTAACAGAATATGTCATAAACAGGGCGGAAACATGGAGGGGGCTACCTGAGCAGCTGGGACCTCTAACCTAGTGGTGCGCGCAAACGGGCAATGACGTGTTACCAGGGAGAACTGGGGGCTATGACTTCTGCGCTAGAAGAGGAGACTAAAGTCTGGAGTGTCAGAGCGACATGTACCCAAGGCATATCTAGTATCTGGTGTTTGGAGTACATGTTGATAGAAACCAAAAGTTATCAGGGCAAAGGCTAATAGACATTAGGACTGATGCGTGCATAATTCTACATGTATTGTGTGTGCGAGGAATATTCTATGAATATTAATACAGTATTTCTCTTACATGGAGACAGAAAGGCTAGACCATGACGGAAACTATTGATGCGATTCAGTAGCTTAGGAATGCAGAGAAGGAGGGCTGGACTGATAACTGGAAGCATAACATACTCTTGGCAGACTGGGAGGCAGAGCCAGGCCGGGCCGGGCACTGCGAGGCATGAAGTAAGCTAAGGGTCAGGGATGCAGGTGGGGGCTGTATCGCTCCTCGGAGAGGGTTCAGAAGACTGGAGCTGAATCTGAATCCGGGCCCTTTTGAGGCCTAGAAACGGGGACAATTCAATGAATTAACGTGCACACTGTGAAATATGGCAACGTAGGTTTACATAGGCCTGATATTCGTTGTTTTCATGATGACTGGAAACTGGCATACTAGAGATGGACACAACTGTAATTGCGTCTTTAATCGATCAGAGGGGAATACATGCATATCGATCATGCACATATGGCATAAGATGGGGAACACGTAGGCACATATAACATGGCAAAATTTACTTTTCCACATTCCCTCCTTGTGCCCTACGTTTCCATCAGGAAACATCAATATTCATGATACCATCTATCATTTCATATAGCATCATTTGTTCGTCTCGAATTGTCCTGGAACGGGACTTAGGACTGGGGATACAAGAGGTAGCACACATGCCGCAAATCGCAGGGCCACATTGTATACAGAGGCAGCAACTGAATATGATCATTACTGCTACACCTAGGAATGACAATACTTTCCATCCCCAAGCAGATATGATACTCCAGAGCCAACCGGACCATGTCCAGGTGCCTGGATTCTGGTGTAACTGATGGGCAATTTTATGAAGTCTGGTTATAGCTGAATAAACAGACGGCGCGGTATTAGGAATGAAAATGCAGCAACTAGATCCGATGACTCTACATGCTCCTCCTCTATCGGCCAGTATGACGTCAAGAACGAGACGATTTTGGAGCACGACAAATCTCATAGCAGATTGCTCTTCGGTTAAGTTACCTAGAGCGGAAGTAGTCTCATTCACTACTGCTTCAAGGGTTCTGGTTAACCTACGTATTAGCTTACTATTCTGGATAGGTCCTATAAAGAAGAAGAAACCTTTATTGAAGTCTTGATATTGTTCTAGAGTAGTTTCAGTTTGATCGACAATTGGGGACTCGATCTCCCTTCTATGTCTGACGTGTACTAGATGTGTGTTTCTGTGATAATCAGATGGGGCTAGGAAAACTGGTGGCAGTAGGAAGGCAATATAACATGTTCCATCCCAATCGAGGGGCAGACGAACATATGCGGTCTGACCACACACAAAATAAGAATGACGTGAGGCTTTGAAAATAGATTTCCCACTGTCACTATACTCGACCACAGTAGTACAATCACTATGTCCCACATGTGCGGAACCATTCTTTCTGACACATAATTCGCCTTTGACTGGTAGTACTGAAATGGCAGGTAAATCTGGAGTAGTATCAGACTGAACATTCAGGACCATGAAATTCGAAGAATATTTACCTAAATTATATAATTCATTTTCTAGATCTAACCCTGTTCTATGGGAGAGACCTTGCTTGTCTGGAAAACATGTTCTATTCAGAAGGGACATATCATTGGAGGATGATGTTAATGTGGACCATGCTCCACACGAACCATTATGTGAAAACGGATAAGGAAAGAGTGGCAGAACTCCCTTCGGAGTCTGGAAAGGGGGGAGTCGACCACACACCCAACAATTAGTGGCATTGCTGGTCTGGTGTGAATAATGCAACATCCGGATGAATGTATTATTTCGCATAGCAAGACGATAGGATAGCTCGTGAGGAGGCAGATCACTAAATGTGTGCTCTACTGTAGCATTAGAAAACATATTTACATGTGAAACTGGAAAACATAAATGTAAAGCATAACTTGTGCAGGTAACCATAAGACTCAAAAATAATAAAAAACTTAGAACAATGATACATCTTATAGAGTTTTGACTAACTCTCTCACTGTGGGGGTCTATCTCATACATGTCAGGAACCTGTCTAACCGTTTCACCCGAGAGGGACTTAGACAATTAAACTGGCTGACTTATTTTACTAGACCGGAGCTTCTGTTTATACTCCTGTTGCGGAGTTTTCTCTAACAAGGGAACTTTGAGTTCAGAGTCAAGTTCAGAATCTGTTTTTAGGCAGTCTTTAGGAAGGCAGTCCTTAGCAAAAGTCTGTTTACGCACTCCATGGAATTTCTTTATATGGGTCAGGTGGACCCACCCCTTCCGGCCCTCGAGTTTAACGGCGGTCCTTGTTGTTAGTAAGACGAGGCGGGGCTCCTTCCAGCGGGGCTCCAGCGGACTTGAACGATCAAAATTCCGCACCAACACCAGGTCGCCTGGAATGACTTCATGCGGTTTCACCTCGGTGTTGTCTGGAAATGCGGCGGCAACCTGTGAACGACAAGAGTGTAGGGCAGACATCAAGGAAGCTAGGCAATCTGTCAGCATATTACTGGAAACATCGGTAATACTGCGGGGTCTAGGTGTACCCCACATGTTTGGGGGGCGGCCGAATACGACCTCATACGGGGACAGACCTGATCTGGAATGTGCAACCATCCTCATAAAAAATAAAGCAACTGGCAGGGCAACTAGCCAGTCTACACCTTTTTCTCTACAAATTTTAGCAATGCGGATTTTCAGAGTCTGATTATGTCTCTCTACGAGACCGGCTGCTTCAGGATGGCGCACACAATGGAACTTCCACTGGTACCCTAACAAAAGGGAAACATGTTTCATGAGCTCAGATGAGAATGGCTGGCCGTTATCTGAATACACGACCCTAGGGAGTCCATAGCGGGGAAAGAATTCACGAACCAACTGCCTGGCAGTGGTCGCGGCTGTGTAATCTGGAACTGGATATGCTTCTGTCCACCTGGACAAAGCGCATACAACTACGAGGACATACTTAAAACCTCGACATCGCTCCATCTGAATATAATCCATCTGGAGGACTTCAAAAGGGTGGTCAGGGGGTTGGAATCCACCTTGTTCCACCGGGACACTTTTACCTGGATTGAACTGACAACATATCATACAGGTACGGACTTTCTGCTTGGCTGCAGCTCGTAAGTGCTTGTTGAACCAAAGGTTCTGAATACTGTCTAACATAGCTTTCTCTCCTAGATGTGCTGGACTATGTGCGGTATTAATAATGACTTGAACCATAGAGTCGGGGAGAAACCATGTGGCTTTTCCCTTCGTCAACCACCCTTGATCTGTCTGGACCCCTCCTTGTTCGGACCATTTCTTGATTTCATCTGGAGTAGCATGTAACTGTATGTCTATGACATCTTGTGTAGGGTCCTTAACTGTCATACAAGTAGTCGGATCTGGAGTGAGTGTCTGTGTCGTGTTAACTAGAATGTCTGAAGCCTGAGCTGTAAGCTTGGCTGTTCGATCTGCTAGATCGTTACCTTGGGAAATGATGTCAGTAACTTTCATATGTGCCTTGCACTTCATGATAGCGATAGCTGTCGGTAAATGTATTGCATCTAACAGAGCTTGAATGAGGAGACCATGCTGAATCTTGGTTCCATGAGAAGTCATGAAACCTCTCTCCTGCCAGAGCACTCCAAAGTCGTGTACGACTCCGAATGCGTAACGTGAATCTGTATATATGTTTACTTTCAGGTTCTTGGCACGTATGCAGGCTTGGGTCAGAGCGACTAGCTCTGCTGCTTGAGCAGACAGGGTGTCAATACGATGTGTTTCTATAACTTCGGTTTCAGTAGTCACTGCATACGCGGCTACTAGTTCTCCTGTACTTGTTCTCATACATGAACCATCCACATAAAGTGTCAGGTCGGGGTTAGGTAATGCAATGTCTGTCAGGTCTTGTCTTGGCTTTGTCATAGTGTTAACAACTTCCACACAGTCATGTGTGGTCGGGGTTGAAGTAACTGACGGTAACAGTGTAGCAGGATTTAGAATGTTGCAGCGTCTGATTTCTATGTGTGGCTGGAACAGTGTCAGTTCATAACCTGTTAAACGTGCAATGGTCAAGTGCTGAGTCTGTGTTCGGTTTAAAAGAACTTCCACGGAATGTGGAACTTGTACTGTCAGGGAGTGTCCTAACACTATGGAATCACTTTGTCTGATTGCTAGAGCTGTGGCTGCGACTGACTTGAGGCACGCAGGCAGAGCCTGGGCTACTGGATCTAATGTGCTCGAGAAATAAGCACAGGGCTTGTACTGTCCTGCTTGATCTTGTGTGAGAACAGATAATGCAGTACCATCACGTTCTGTAACAAAAAGTGTAAAAGGCCTACTGTAGTTCGGTGTCGCTAGAACAGGTGCTTGACATAAGGCTTTCTTTAATTCATTGAATACAAGTGTATGTTCCTGGGTCCAAGGGAGGACAGTCGATACGGCTGCCTCCTGTGTCGTTAACTGTATCAGTGGCTTGGCTAGAAATGCATACTGAGGAATCCATTGTCTGCAGTAAGAAGTGAGGCCAATAAAAGCTCGTACCTCCTTCTGTGTCTTGGGCTGTGGAAGACTCGCTATTAACTGGATACGGTCTGGTGTCAACTGCCTACCCCACTTGGACAGTAAGTGTCCTAAGTATACCACTTGCTGGACACAGAATTGTAATTTGGAAGGGGACACCTTGTGCCCCTGCTCGGCCAGAAAATACAGAACTGTAAGTGACGCTCGCTCGCAGTCACGTTCAGAACGGGCCGTGATCAGTAGATCATCGACATACTGGAGCAGGGCAGTGTCAGATGGCATGTGAATATTGTCTAGTTGTCTCTTAAGTGCTTGACTGTAAATACTGGGACTTTCTGTGAAACCTTGAGGAGCTCGTGTGAATTTATAGCTCCTTCCATTTAAACAAAAACCGAAAAGGTACTGGCTGTCTGGATGAATGGGGACACTGAAAAATGCGTTCTTGAGATCGATAACTGTGAAAAATGTAGCTTCGGAATCAATGGCTGTCAATAGGGAAGAAATATCTGGGACTACTGGGTACTGGGGTATGATACATTTATTAAGCTCTCGAAGGTCAATCACTAATCGATATACTGGAGGTGCATTTGGATCAGTACGTTTCAGGACTGGAATGATAGGAGAATTACATACATTGGAGTCAGTTTCTACAACCACTCCTTGAGCAATAAGTTCGTCAATAATTTTGGTTAAGGCTGCTACAGCCTCAGGTGGCAATCTGTACTGTCTGATTCGTGGCAAAACTATACCTTGCTTGAGAGTCACACGATGGGGTGTGATGTGCATACAGCCTACATCAGTTGGACCTTGCGCCCATAAATGCTGTGGTACATTCAATAATCTTGGATCAAAATCACGTAATACATAATGACCTTTAAAGTCTCTCAGGAACAAACGGACCCCTTCTGGGGAGCAACAAATTACTGCACCTAATTCTTTTAACGTTTTAATGCCTAACAAATTTTCTGGACATGATTTCGTGAGTAACAAATCAGTAGTTCGGGACAATGGACCAACTTCTAGAGAAACTGGTTTCGAAATTTCATTAACAATCGGCTTTCCTGAAAATCCAAGGGAAACATTTTTAGAGCCTGAGAGCTGAGCCCCTGGAACCTCGTCATGACTGATAGTAGTCCTACTTGCCCCTGTATCAATCAAAAACTTTCTGTCTTTCCCTAATACTTGACTGTGTACATAGGGACCCTCTTGATCTACAGGTATCTCGATGAGAGGCAAGCCTACCTCCCTCTCTAGGCTGTTTCATGAATGCTGTTGATACTCTGGATACTCTGACTGAGCATACTGGTACATCTGCTGTGTAACATGCTGTGTTGCAGCGATAGGCTGCGATGCTGGAACTGTCTGTTGTGCATTCTGGGGTGACTGAGAAGTCTGTGAAACTTGTTCTTGTCTAGGCGGACGTGGTCTTTCTTTAGTCTTACCAGTAGCTATGTTGTGTTTCAGAACTGCACACTCGTTTATAAAATGACCTGGCTGTTTACAGTAGTTGCAGGTCCCTTTAATGGGAGCTGCAGGATGACTGGCTTGATTCGGACCCCTCTTCTGACTGTCTTGTGGAACAGATTGTGCAACTAATACTTTCATTTTTGTGTCTTTCATACGTCTTCTTTCGTGTTCTTGCTCTTCCCTGATTCTATTCTGGTGATACTGGAGCATCTGGAGCATTTGTGACGGAGTATTAGCTTGCCAACTACTTTCGACTTTCAAAACTCGATTTTTAACTTGTGGACTTGAATTCTCGACTAGTTTGGTAACAAAAAGATGAGGGTACGATTCACTACTCGTTTTCAGACCACTATTAATAATAAAACATTTTTCAAATCTAGAATAAAAATCACTAGTGTCTTCCTCCTGTTTCTGTTTACAAGCTGAGATTGCATCCCAATCTTCCTTTTTCGTGGCTAGTAATCTTGGCAAAACCTGGATCAATAACTCGGGCAATTCTTTAACTTTACCCCCAAGACCGGTACCTGGTACTCGTGAATTATCTTCGGCTTCTAGAGCCGTCCAATCTATCTTTTTCTCTCCCACCTCCCATTCTTTTTCCTTGAGTTTTTCATATACCCCTGCGGGCAACAGGACCTTTAACATTTTAATAATATCAGGATACGTGTATTCTCCCATACGGAGCATGTCTTTTAATTCTCGATGGAACCCTGCTGGATCTTTGTCGTGACAGGGAATTAACTTTTTCATCTCTAAGAGTTCCATCTTTGTGACAGGGGTGTAAACAAATACTCGTTCTAGATCACCACCCGTTGTCCTAACTGGGTGTACTTCTCGTAACAGATGTTGTCTATCTATGTAAAATGATTTACTTTCTGGAGGTGAGACATGAACAAAATGCGGATTCAGAAACGTTCGATATTTGTGGCGCTGTTCTAGAATGATACTAATTAAATCAGTACCTAGACCTCTCCATCTATACTGGAGTAACTCGTTCAGAACATCATGTAACGGACCTGGATCAGAATGCTGTCCCTCATACAGTGTAATGAGGTGCTGGATCATATACATACCCACCAGTCGCTGTTCGGCTGGGGGCAGTTTCAGAAACATTTGTGCCACTATTTCGTCTGGAAAAGTTGTAGAATCAGTAGTCCACCGGACTGCCGATCGGGCTAGTTCTTGTTCATGCATGGTACTAAGTTCACTATAACCGATTCATGATTTCAGAATGTGATCGGTAGCTTGAAATACTTGCTCAAGAGAACCTTGTTCTGGTGCTGGAGGAGGGAAAACTTTCTTGTGATCTAGGCGTGAATGTCGGTCGGGAAGTCTAGTACTACCTACATACGCTATTCTGGAGGGATTCTCGTCGTCTACCTCTTCAGTAGAAGAGTTGTCTTCTTTCTCGGTTACTCGTGCTGCTTCTCGTTTCTCGTGTATCTTTATTATTTCCCTACGGATTTTCTTGTACATACTCTCTATACAGTTCTGTGTCTTGTGTCTTCCCTCGGCTATATGGTCACTCCACCTGGTCAGGACTTTCATTTCTTCCGGATCTTTATCCGGATAATCTTGTTCTCTTATTAAACAATTAATTAAAAACTTTAAAAGCATGAGCTGAATCTCGACTTTTCTTTGAGCCATGGCCTCGCCAATACTCCCTGGATCTGCTCCTGTACGGATGAAACGATATATTCTGTCTAAATAACCTTTCATATTCGGTAGGGTGTCCAAATATTCGGTCACCCGTCTTACACGCAATGAATACAGGACCATATCATCATCGCCTGGGACTGGATCATAACGGCATTCGGTAAGGGCTCGCTTGATATCGGCGACTGACTGAAGTTTGGGCGAACGCTGTAATGCTCGTGCATGTAGCTCGAGTAGCGTGATACGTCTGGGTTGAGGCGGGGTTCCAGGAGGACTTCCCCCCGTGGCCCCTAGACTAGAATCGTCAACGGGTACTGTACGTGCTGGGAGAGTGACTGATGTAGCGGGTACATGTACTGTAGGCTGGACCGGGGGTGCCGTAACAGGTGCTGTAACCGGTGCCCCGGTGGCTGGAGGAACAGGAATTACATTATTTACGGGAGCTGGCGGAACAGGATTTGCATATTCTGGGACTGTGTCGTCCAAATAGGACGAGAGAAAAATATCAGCTGCGGTTGGTTTGTGACGTAACTTAATCGGAACTAATGGCGGCGGAAAATTACATGGTGCTTCCGGGGTTGCTTTCGGCAAGCCCTCGGCAAGAAGAGGATACATACCCTTAATAAGGGCATTTCTCTGTCTGTCTGACTGTTCGGCTTTAACTCGTTCACCTACTTCGATTAATTCCCTTTCTTGGGCTCTTTCGGAGGATTCCCTACTTAATTCTGTCTTTCTGATTTCTTTTTCCGTTCTTCTGTGAGATTCTTTGCGCCATAACTCGATGGCATCTTTCTGGGACTGTCTGGATTTCTTTTTCCATAATGCTTCTTCTACTCGCATGATGCTCTCGGCATCCCACGTACCTGATACAGGCCATCTATATTTCTCTTCTAATTCCTTGGTGTACTCCACCCATAAGTCTAGATATAATATGGCACTTAAGCCATGCTTATGATACATAAAATGACCTGGACTGTCCCTCGGCGGGACAGGAACTGCTTCCTCTAATAACCCTTTCTGGTTTTTAACTGACGTAACTTCGAGAATAGAGGCATAGTTTAGGCTGGAGTCTGGACACAATACAATACACGATAAACACAATAATAACTGGGAAAACAAATCACTCATACCACGACATTGAAAACACATGGAATAACATTTAAAATAACAGTTCGGACAGAATATTACCTGATATACTGAGAACAGAACACATGAATTTCTCGAGAACGGAACTTACCAGAATTACTAGATGCACTGCTAAAACACCACGAAACTTACCGGTCCCATAAAGAGACACGTCAGGACCCGCATCCACCTAGGTGGACACTTCGTGTTGGATCTGTGTACCCAAACCCACGGACCAGAGACAAATTAATTGACCCTGTCTAGATACTACCCCAGCAACGGTACTCACCGGGCAGCAAGAACGGAAGGCCTCGGACTGGACTGGACTGCTACGACGACGGACTACGAACTTCGGACTTCAGTTACAGGTGGGCCTCCGGATACCTCGGACCTTGGACTCTCGGCTTGGGCTCTGGTCGGGACTCGCCGCGTTCCTCACCGCCTCGTCTGGATGCTGGACCGCAACCTCCGTCTCCTCCGTGGGCCTGAGGGATACTTGAAGCAGAAATATCTGCACGTGCACGGTATGGTTCCGTCACGGCTGCAGAGGATCAGGGGGCCTGCGTGGCTTCTCCGGCGCGTGGGGAAAGGGCAAGTTCCTATTCGGGCGCCATTATGTGGTAAATAAATAATTAATTACCGGTACTATTTTTCAGTATAAGCAATAAAACAGGTAGCTCAATAAATAAGAGTCAGGATTCGAGGTATCTTGAGTCGACAGGCTTTAATCAGGCATAAAGGACAGGAACAGGACAGCCTGTACGGGAATAGAATGAAGGCAGCTGCCGGGGGCAGGATCTGGGAATTGGCAATTGGCTAGCAACTTTTAATATGGGTGCACAGTATATATACTTAAACGAATACATTACATTCAATACAGTAGGCGTAGCAGTAGGCGTGACTCGTAGCAGTCGCGAAAGATAAGGGCAAAATGATGTAACAAGAAGGCGTGTACAGGGCGTATACATAGACATGTGATGTAAACGTAACAGAATATGTCATAAACGGGGCGGAAACATGGAGGGGGCTACCTGAGCAGCTGGGACCTCTAACCTAGTGGTGCGCGCAAACGGGCAATGACGTGTTACCAGGGAGAACTGGGGGCTATGACTTCTGCGCTAGAAGAGGAGACTAAAGTCTGGAGTGTCAGAGCGACATGTACCCAAGGCATATCTAGTATCTGGTGTTTGGAGTACATGTTGATAGAAACCAAAAGTTATCAGGGCAAAGGCTAATAGACATTAGGACTGATGCGTGCATAATTCTACATGTATTGTGTGTGCGAGGAATATTCTATGAATATTAATACAGTATTTCTCTTACATGGAGACAGAAAGGCTAGACCATGACGGAAACTATTGATGCGATTCAGTAGCTTAGGAATGCAGAAAAGGAGGGCTGGACTGATAACTGGAAGCATAACATACTCTTGGCAGACTGGGAGGCAGAGCCAGGCCGGGCCGGGCACTGCGAGGCATGAAGTAAGCTAAGGGTCAGGGATGCAGGTGGGGGCTGTATCGCTCCTCGGAGAGGGTTCAGAAGACTGGAGCTGAATCTGAATCCGGGCCCTTTTGAGGCCTAGAAACGGGGACAATTCAATGAATTAACGTGCACACTGTGAAATATGGCAACGTAGGTTTACATAGGCCTGATATTCGTTGTTTTCATGATGACTGGAAACTGGCATACTAGAGATGGACACAACTGTAATTGCGTCTTTAATCGATCAGAGGGGAATACATGCATATCGATCATGCACATATAGCATAAGATGGGGAACACGTAGGCACATATAACATGGCAAAATGTGTCTGACAACTTGAACAGTAGCTTCAACAGAAAGGATGGATATAAGCAGAGCTTAATTTGTGCCGGTGTTTTTCTAGTGCTCGGCACTGGCATCTATTTTTAAACACTGGCCCATATTTATGAGAAGGAACCACATGGCGGCGCTATGTATTTTCTTTAAGCAACATTCATTGGTTAAGTATTAACCTATTTAAAATATGCTGTATAAATGATAAAACAAACTTAAACCAGCAATTGGAAGTGATGTGTGCTATGGCAGCTGCAGTGAATCTTTGAGTATTAATACCTCGGCCCGGCACTTAATTTTTTACAAGTTAAGCACTGGACACAAGAATGTACAATTTAACATCACAATGCAACACCCTGTTCATATACAAAAGGCACTCCACTGTGCTACTAGTGTGCCAAGCATGAGTGAACCGTCCCAATACCGTTTTTATTTGTATTAGGACGAGCCTGGCAGAGCATGCTCAGCTGTACGAGGCATGCAGTATTCAGGTAGGGACTGGAAGCTCCGCCCACTCTCTGCCCATATTTTTGATTGGCTTGTGTCATTGTCCACTGTAAACTGTGGCTGTTCAATGGTCGATAGTAGTCTCTCTTTAGTTCCGCCTTGTCTCATTTTGTAACCTCACAGGGCAGCTAAGATGCACAGAAAAATAAAGAGAACTGCATACTCAAATAGGAGTGAGAGAGTGAGAAGGAGTGTACAAAGTAAAGCAAATAGAGAAAGGTAACATAGTCAGGAAGAAACATAGAAAAAGGCATTTGGTAGAGAGGTAATGTTAGAACAGAGAGGTAGAAAGGGAGACAGCTAGAGATAGGAAGAAGACAATGTAGATAGAGGAAGGAGTGGGGTAAGCCTAGGGGTGTGACAGAGACAGAAAGAAGGTGGGAAGTGACGCAATTTAAGGAGAGAGCCACATATGCAGAGAGAGGTAAAGGAGGGAGATAGTGACAGACCTGGACAGGGAGAACACAGAACAAAGAGGTGAGATAGAGACAGGTGCAGAATAAGAAGGGATATTGAAAGGGAGGTCAGTTCATGAGTAATGAAACAATGAGGAAGGTACAGGGTACCAACTGAAGAATAGACCGAGAGATGTGCTGTGAGAAAAGAGGTGAGATAGAGAAACGGGTGAGAAGGAGAAAGAAAACCGACGCATGTACAGGGTAAAGAGAGGATGAGGTTTACAGCTAGAGCTGAGGTAGAGATAGAGAAGAAGGGTAAAGAGGAATAGAGAGAAGTAGAAAAGTCTAGTGGAAAGAGTGAGTTTAAATGTGAAGGATGTGGATAGACTTGAGAGAGAAGGTCAGTCAAGGCTGCTACCTGGAAGAAGCAAAGGGCGGGGGGATCGGGTTAGAAAAGAAACACGTACCTCTCAGCTGGCCGGCCGCTGCCACCTCTCCTGCATCCTCTTCCTGGCTTCTTGGGAGAAACAGTGAGCAGGAAGCACCAGGGCTCCCACGCTCCTTGCAGCCAATCACAACTCTGCAATCCAGCGTTGTGATTGGTCTGGCGTTCATCCAGGGGCTGGAGGGGATGGACATGTTCTCCATGCAGGCTGTAATGCAGCCTGCATGGAGAACAAGGAAAGTGTGCATGACTGTTTTGGGTGCCCGAGAGGGACTACCAAACAGTTATTGTGCACTTAGGAGGGTTGTACCTCTCCTCCCCTGCAGCCCCGCCCACCTCTCACACATGCTGCTGCAGGGGGAGGACAAAAGAAAATGATAATAACATTAGTTATTATCATTTATTTTTTCCTTTCTTTTGCTGTTTCAAGGTGGTGGGGAGACGCTCTTCCGCCTCAGCGGAGTAGCCGCCACTGGAGAAGGTAATGCTACCGATAGTCAGAATTATTATTATTATTAAACAATCTTTATTCAGCAAAGAACTCAGCCATAAAAGATACAATATATTAAAACAATATCAAATTCATTAAGAGAAAACATATAGCATTATAATAAACAACTTTAAAATGACATCAGACAATATACACTCCTCATAAAAAAAAAGCTCTGGCATGTACATAGGTATAAATGCTTGCGCAATGTCTATATACTCTGTCAACATAAAACCGTTCACAAATCCCCCCATTAGATTCAATCCTAAGTGGTTTTCCTAGATCTTATCATTGCTCTTAAAAAATGCATAACAACAAATAAAGAGTGTTTGTTCTGCAGAAGTTGCATGTGCAAAAGTGCAATTTGGGATTATCTAAATCCAATTTCTTTTAAATAGGGTTTAAGATACATTTGCCTTGGGCACGTAAAATATTTGCATAACAAGACAAAGTGTAAAATATCCTGTGGAGGCCTATTGTCCCAGCCACAGGGCCCTCCGTCTTTGGCTCGAGCAACATAGCCAGGTGGAGAGGCCACTAAATGATGAAACATATTAAATCTAAAACGAGTAATTAAAAAACGATTGTGTGCACTATTTACAATGGTAAGATAAAACTCTGTTCGCAACCCTGTTTTAACTAATGCATGTGCTCTAACCAACGGCTTAATTAGTTCCTTTCCTTCTCTCTCAGCACTAGCTTTTTTAAAGAACAGGTCAATAATTAATGTTTTATCCTCTCTCTTCACCGCATTATAATTCATAAAAATATCTGATCTACCTATAGCATAGAATATTTTCTTGATACATCTTAGCCAGGGAATTTTAAAAGCATGATCCAATGAGGAGCAATCCCGAATTACTGCTTGGTTAAAGGAGGCCTCCTCATTGGACCAAATATTCACCCAGCAAAGCAGGGGCTTGACTGGCACTAAATCAGTGAGATACCTTACCCCAAGTTCCTCATGAACAGAATATGCCGGAGTACCCTGAGGAACTTTTAATAGGCGTCTCAGGAATTTATTTTGCATGGTCTGAAATTCAACAACTGTCTTATAACCCCAGATCTGAAGAACTGAAATCTTCATTCTCAGGGAATACTTACTAATAAAAAAAGAACTTGGCACAGAAGCTGAAAATATGAAAAGACATCTTTATTAAATTTAATAAGTGAGGCCACGTCACACAGAAGCTGTAGCAACTGAATGAGGTAGTCTGAAGAGTACAGAGAACAGAGGCCTTTTATATGCTCTCAGGGTTACAAACTTCAGCATACAAGTAAGGGGCAGTCCTAGCTTTTGCAAGCATGCAAAATACCTAACATTCCTTCTTACACAAGCCGGACAAACCCATAATAAAAGGACCCCAACCCATATCATAAACAGACCATAAAAGAAGGAACAGAAAACAGATAAGGGGTGTGTGTGTGCATACCAAACTCTACAATGTCCTGTGCTTTGATCCTCAATCTTGATCAGCTAAAGGGCAGGAACTGGTTTAACAAGGTCAACTTCAGGCAACAGGGTCAGTTCACTCAGGTCAAACAGGAGTCAGCACAAACTCAAGCTAAGGTCGACATGTCCTTAAAAGACTTGTTTCAGCCACAATCATGGCCTATGTGAGGGCAACCACAAAACGGCTGCCATACACAAAATGGAACCCACGGGTTCAGAATTCACAGAACCTCAGACCCTCCTTTTGCCCTTACATAGGCAATCACTCAGTCTGTATCTGAATCGATATCAATATTATCCGTTATTCCCTTCACTAAGGCATTATTACTCGGGTTATCTTTCATGGAACGCAAGGGATAGACTTCGTTGGCATAAATAAACATCGTCTGATATGCCCATACAGACCCATTGTAACTAAATGGCAGAACCAAATAGGGAATACCTCTATCTGTAGTATGTGGCATAAGACCACACACCCAACAATTTGTGGTGTTCATTACTAACTGGTGTTGATGCAGAAGCTGTACAAAGGAATTATTCACAAATTCCGACCTTCTAATCTGCTTGTGTTCAGGTAAGATATGAAAAGAATGCAAAGAAGTAGTAGTAGGAAAAGACATAGGTTGGGAGGTGGGTGCAGAAGTCAATTGGGTAGTGAAAACAATCCCACCCATCAGAGACAACATCATGCTTAAAAACACTAGAAAACACGTTTTTAAGAACATATAGACAAAAGGAGAAAGTAATGACCACTATTACAAACAAAATTATAATTTTTCATAACTCTAAGCAGAAAAAATCCTAAAATTATCTAGTAACAATTTTTTATGGCTCCTATGCATTTCAGTAACTTATTATATGTTCAGGTGAAAGGTGATCCTCATCAATGCTCTGAGGTGAAAAGGGATACTCTTCCACAGGGAATGAACTTTATTCTGCTTTTACTAAACAGAATACTACTTTAAAACAATGGCAGCAAAACAGCAAAAATCAGTCTCTTAACACCCATTATATGCAATCGCACGGAAACCACTTATGAAACCAACTATGCCCAGAGTCCGTTCAAAAGCCTCTCTGGCAGGCTTCTATTGTCCATCAAATCTTCTTTTGTTGTTTTCTTCCGCATGGGCCTCTTCATTCGGGCCTTTCATGTAAATGGTGCTTCTCAGTATCCGTTGGAGTGCCCTCCTGGCAAACACTCATAGCTCATTCGAAAGTCTCAATGTCTCAAGGCAGTGCACCAATATCTCTCCTCTGCGGCAGGCACTACAGATAGCATGATCTTCATTGATCATGAGCACAAATCATCTCGTGCAGACCCGGGACCATTCTCAGACTCCAACACTCATCATTCAGTGTCAGAGGCTGCTCAGGCTGCTCTTTCATGGGCACCAGAATGGAGTGCCTTTTGCCAATCTTGGATCCTCCGGTGCACTGCACTTCCGTTGGAGCAAAGGAAAAGGGGAGGGGTGTGTGGCCAAAACTCAGGCCAAGGGACTCAAGGGACTGCACACTGTCAGAGGTTACCAGTACATGACAGGCGCTCTTTTGCACTGAAATTCTGGTTCTGTGATGTCCAATGCCGTCTGATGGAGCAAGTGCAATGCTTTAAACAGTTCATTGTATAACAAGGGGACTGAAAACAGGTGGCCTGCAATCTTCAAAGGAGTGGCCATACGCCATGAGACAATTCTGTGTTGAAATACACTGTCATTCTCAAAGGCAATACAAAAACAAAGGCAGTAGGCAAAACAGTGCCTCTAGGCTCTTCAATTTGGTTTCCGTGTGAGAGCATATCCTCCACCATCTAAGGGTAGATAGCGACATGATTAAGTCTAGGTATTCCTAAATTCCTTATCTAGAACATCTCAAAAGAAAAATTGCATAATATAGATTATCAGGGACATGTAGATACCTCCCTTTTAATAACTGTGCACCAAGTGTACTACGCAATACACAGGTTAATAATCAAAATGTGGAAACTTGTCTTATAATAGCATTGAGTCAGTTAACCAGTCCATCACTACCATGACGGTTAGACTGAAAAACATCGAGTTAGGCCTAAAGAAAAATTCTTTAAAAAAAAGTCTAGTCATACAAAAGGGAATTATACATACTATAGGGGTTCCTAGTACATTACTGCAATCTGGAAGTGTGAACCTAAACAACACACCAACAATAATAAAAGGGCTGACTGGTGAAAGGAATATGGAAAAGGGGAAATGGGACTAGGACACAGTTAAAATCCCCAATTACTAGGCACAATGTGACATCAATCAGGGGAGAAATGTCAAAAGAAAAATCTATAGGAAGAACAAGAAATTACTCAGGTGATAGTCAAGTTTGTGACACAATACCAAGAGTATGGGTGATACACAAAAAGTCAAAATAGTTTTCAAATGTAACTCTACCGCTGGCCGCTACACCATATACGGTAATCTCCGCTAATGTTCCAGTTCCTTTTTCAGGAAAAAAAAAATTAAACCTTGTTTCCTTTATGGTACAAGGCCATACACTATTTAGGAAGCAGAACAAAACTGACTAATGTAATATAAAAATTAGGTCACCATGCACAAAAGTCACAGATCTATCATTCATCCTTACGTCCAATTCAGGATACATAATTTTAGGGCTGCCTGTTCCTTAAGGGGAGGGGCAGTACGTGACTAACAGCATGTGACACACTTTGGTTCTGTATATCTCTTTTTTATTTTCCTTCAAATACCATTAAAGCCAAATTTGACATACACTGATGAAGTGTTGTCTGTTTTCCGTGAAATTTAGTGTCAAAGCAAATCTACCCAACTGTTTGCAGGATACACATCGTCATGTATATCTCTTCACAACACAGGTAAACTTGTAATAGTATCATAAGCAGCAACATAAAACAAAAACATGCAAAAAAAAACGCACAAAACGGACATGTCAAGCCATCAGATATACTCGCTGTATATCAAGCACAAAAAGCATAGACAAAACAATAGCATATATAAATGAGCGGTGACGCACAACACCAGGTCATGTACTAGCAATATTCGGGCCTGCTTAATTTGTCAGGTTTAAAATCCTCACCCTCCTTTTGACAGCAAATCACCAGGTAGTGGAGATTTGGCTGTCAAATGCAACTAACTGTGTGTTACTTCTGACACACAGGACCAGCAGGAACAATTCATAAAAGGATAAAATGCAAGAATATGTAAAATGCACAAACATTTCTTTTCAAAGAAATTACGCAAAAACACATCTCTTTTCAACCAACCAAACTCACGTGTCTTGTCAGCCTTAAAATCACCCAGAACAATCCATGAATGATCTGTGAGCAGAAGCAAAAAGAAAAAATACACAACACACAAAAGAGAGACATTTCTCATGACAAACAGACATCAATTATAACTTTTAATCAGAAGACAAAACATGATACACATTAACAGACACAAAAAAAATTCCATTACTTAACTGTTACCATCTTGTCAGTCAGCTTGCAACATGAAGCCCTTTTAACTTTCCAAAAGTAAAATTCTTTCACTGACACTCTGCGTGTCCCGTGCGCCAACACCCTTTGAGGCCCTGCTTTTCCAAGCAATCATTTCTCCATCTGTTTACACTTACTCCTAACTCCCACCTTACTGACCTTAAGGTCAAAGTCTGCCTTGCGGGCTCCTCAGCCCTCTATCTCTTCCTCACTCTTAAGGCTGAAAAAAGACAAAAAACCTTCCCAACTCTTTCTAACCTACAATAACCAACCCTTTTTAAAACACATGATATATATATATATTACTCCTGTTAGGGGCTACAATTTATTTCTATACTTAGATTATTAAAACAGTTACTGTGACTAATTCGCAAAACATAATAACATAACATACCATCTTTAGAACAGATGTTTGCTATTACCCTATGCAATGGTACTCATTTCAACAACATTAAATAGATAAACATTTCAGTAAGTCCAGCTGGAGTTAGAACCTTCAACCCTGATATTAAACTCAAACCTCTGCACCAGGCACATTGGCTGACTGAGCCATTAAAAGCATCCCCAAATGGGAACAACCTGTAAATTTGTGTTTTATACCTAAATGTATGCATTTACTGAAGCCTAAAAGCACTTTAAAGCTATCATAAATGGCAAGAATGCTGTTTTAAATGGTCTATTTTACCCAAATTTGACTTTGTGTTTGGGGCACTTAAAAACTAAATATCCTATACTTGTGATACATATTAATCATCCTCAGAATGTTCTTTACAAATTACAGAGATTTTTAATCAGACATATCCCATGTAAATCTTTAGAAAAATGAGTTTTGTACGCCTGCGCTAAGTGAAATTCCATATGCTAATGTTCTCATTATGTGGTATAGCACAACTTAAATTAAATGTTAATGCTAGGATGTCATAGTATGAGCATTAAGCTTCATGAATAGTAAAAAACTAATTTTGTAGCACTTATTTTTAATAATTATTTTTCATAATTAATAATTTTTTTAATAAACCCAATTATTTTTGATAATTCCTCATATAAGAGCAAGCTGCATCCTTTGCCTATCATTTTTAGACGCGTTCATTTATAAGCCCAAGCACAGACGCCTAACTTGAAACATGACAAAATGTTTGCGCCATTTGTTTCTTTCTAAAAAGGACAATTTTATTTAGCAACAGGCCCAAGAATATGCTTACAAAATGTTGCTTAATAGACTGAAAATATCAAGAAAAACCACGAACAGACATTGAGCTCATTTCAGACATAAACAGAAAGGGGTCAAAACACTCAGGACACACAATACAGCGCACTTTAGCCATGCATCTTGTGAATAGCGCCATCGCTATGTACTTACAGAAGTTGCACTAATAGGAAACCCACATAGACATTTAAACACACATTTAACCCACAAATCAATACTCAGGACAGAAACCAAGGACAGCCCACAGACTGTACTTAAACCAAACCATTTGTAAATACTAGTTGTAAGTCATATTTACAAGAAACGCTTCTCAATTGTGTTTCAAAAAGACTGCAAACACAGCCCAACAGACTGATGTATGTCCAAGAAGCAAAAATACACTCAATTCGCTAGCTTTTGCTAACAGAACACCAAACAAAATCGCTCTGCATATCTTCCTTCATAACATTGCACAGAACAAAGGATCCTTATATGTATTATGTCATATTTTAATTCCCTGGGGATACAAAATCACCAAGGAAGAAATATGTTTGTAAATCTAAACCTATTTAGATATTTCCCGCTAAGGGGGCCGACTAATTTACTTCACATCACACTATGGTACCTTCCAAAAAAGCAACACATTTTTCCATGTGAGCTTGAGAACAGACATGCCAAAAAAATACTGCGGAATACGCAAGTATTATAATCAAAGTGGTGCTTAAGGTACTTTTCGTACGTGCACCGTTCAACTAAACCAAATGGAGAAATATCTCCTCATTGCCTGCCTACACAAATTGCAATTCGCATATCCAAACCTATACAAATCCAAAGTTGGCCAACACAAATTCCAAAGTTCCAAAGCTACAGTCCCAAATTTGCTAAGATTAGGCATTTTATAGCTCACTAATCTAGCTTCAAACTTCAAGGGGTTATCTCTACCAATACACTCGCAAATATACGAGCCCTTCGGCTTTGGTAATTTGCAATAACCAAATCAAAAACCAAGAAACCAAAGCCCTCGGCTTTGGTAATTGCAATAACCAAATCAAAACCAAGAAACCAAACATAGTCGTGGGAGCGACGCACTTGTACTTCTTATTTTTACTAATCAAAGGTTATCCAAATTCCAACTGTCAAGTTCTACATGACCTAACGGTCTTTTTTAGAATACTCACGCCAAAAAGGTTCTCAGTCAGGAGTGACATCATGTGGGAGATCAAAATCAGGAAGATCAAAAATATACTGGGCTGCAGAATCAAAGAATCTCCAGATTTCCTGTGCACAGAGTACCTCCTTAGTAGAATCATGTTCTGTCCTCCTCAGTAGATTTCAGTCCTCTGACCAGATCACTCCCACAAAAAGTCACTTCTCTGATGAAGCCCACGTTGGCCGCGCCATTTGAAGAACTGAAATCTTCATTCTCAGGGAATACTTACTAATAAAAAAAGAACTTGGCACAGAAGCTGAAAATATGAAAAGATATCTTTATTAAATTTAATAAGTGAGGCCACGTCACACAGAAGCCGTAGCAACTGAATGAGGTAGTCTGAAGAGTACAGAGAACAGAGGCCTTGTATATGCTCTCAGGGTTACAAACTTCAGCATACAAGTAAGGGGCAGTCCTAGCTTTTGCAAGCATGCAAAATACCTAACATTCCTTCTTACACAAGCCGGACAAACCCATAATAAAAGGACCCCAACCCATATCATAAACAGACCATAAAAGAAGGAACAGAAAACAGATAAGGGGTGTTTGTGTGCATACCAAACTCTACAATGTCCTGTGCTTTGATCCTCAATCTTGATCAGCTAAAGGGCAGGAACTGGTTTAACAAGGTCAGCTTCAGGCAACAGGGTCAGTTCACTCAGGTCAAACAGGAGTCAGCACAAAGTCAAGCTAAGGTCGACATGTCCTTAAAAGACTTGTTTCAGCCACAATCATGGCCTATGTGAGGGCAACCACAAAATGGCTGCCATACACAAAATGGAACCCACGGGTTCAGAATTCACAGAACCTCAGATCTTGCACTCGTACAAAGCCTTAGAGATACAGAATGACTTATACAGTTTTAGGGTCAGAAATAGAGAAATGGGTAATGGGAAGGGAGTAAGGTAGTGAGAGAGGTAATCTAGAGGCAGTGCTTAGTTTATAAAAAAGAGAGTGCTTCTGCCCAAAGCTCTGCTCAGAATGCTGCAGCCGGTGCAATTAAATGTCGGTGCGCCCAGGGTTGTCTTAACAGCATTAATGGCCCCCGGACATAGCAGTGCACTGGGCCCTGCCTGTACAACCACTTGCAGGAATGAAAATGTTTAACAAAACAGTAGTGTTCAATTCTGGTCTACATTGGGCCCCTACGCTCGTGGGGCCCCCAGGCAACTGTCCAGTTCACCCATGCAATAAGACAGCACTGGGTGTGCCCAATACCAAGGATGCTGAGTCTTGCTTCTTTAATCCACCACCACACACTCCCTGACCCTTTAACTCACTCATGCAGGTTCTGTTTTCTCCCTTTGTGATGCTTTTTCCATCTTTGTCTTCTTCTGTCTTTATGTTTTGTTTGTTGTTCTCTCGCTTTCTCTCGGTAAATGTCTGATGAAGAAAAATATGTTCCTGACCCCACAAATGAGTACTGGTGACCCCCACTTAGCAAGAGAGGCAAAAAGAGTGAGAGAGAGGTGAAGCGATGAGGTAGCTATCCACATGTGAGAGAAATTGAGAGTTTAGGTCTTTACAGTAGTGGGGTTGTAAAAGTGAGGCAGAGAAAGATGGGATACAGAGAGAGAGAACTAAGAAAGAGAGAGGTGAGGTTAAGTGAAGTGAGCAGAGATACATGAGACAGATAGATTCTCTTTTGAATGACTTGTCCTCAGCTCCCTGAGAGTGCAGGGCTTACGATTGCCAAGGCTGAGTAGTGAAAGTCCAGTATTCAAGACGCCAAAGGGGGAGTTCTGCTACAGCCAGTACTTCGCACAGTGGGTCATGAGGAGGCCCAGTTGTGACAATCTTTGTAGATTTTACCCAGTGCTTGAAATGAAAAAATAGAAGTGCAGGTACTCTGTGACAGAGTACCTGCTTGTTTCTGAGAAGTGCCGGTACTCTCCAATTAAAAGTATTGCGTTTCTCTTGAGAAGTGCTGGTACTCTCCTTCTAAAAATAAAAATGTGCTGGTACTCAGTACCGGACAGTACCGGCCCATTTAAAAAACTGATTTTACCAGAAAAGACAATGCAGGCAATCTCCATACCTCTGGATGCAGGTATACAGTGTTCCACTACCCACGACTGACTCACCAATCATTACTTGTGCCCCGGCAGTGCTTGCTCTGTATATGTGCAGATGCTCAAAGTTTTTCATAGAAGTCTGTGGCCGGTGCTGCCGAATGTTGGGGTTGCATAAAACAAAGGGTGCTTCATCTTGATTCCACCTAATGTCTCATTCATTCACCCGCATTTTTGTTTTTGGAGTTTTATATAGCTCAACGTGGACCCGAAGGTATTAGAGCGCTTTAGGTAAGCACCAGTTACGTTACAGATGGACACATTAATTTTTGTTACACAGGGAGAGATTATGTGATTTGCCCAGAATCACAGGATGTTGAACGTCCCTGCCGAGACTGAATCCTGGTTCCCGAGCTTGGAGGTCGATCACTCTAGCCGTTTAGGACACATCCTCTCATTCACTTTATTACACTCTTGCTGGATCTTTTTCATCCCTGCTTTCTCCATTTGCCACTGATTTTCTGTCTTTTGCGTGCCTGGTCTCCCCCAACTTTCTGGGTTTCTCTATCTCTTGTTCTGGGTCAAAGTCTGATGATGAAAAACAAATCCTGGTCAGGGGTGTTCTGAACTACTCGCCTTGGAGGCTACAGCGGGGATGCGGGCTTCTATATGGACCTCTTCTGTCTGCAACTCTGCAGACAAAAGCTCACAATGAAAGATTTAAGCAAGAAAATGGGAAAGTCAGGGTTGATTAAATAAAAGTATTGTGATAGGACGAATGAGTAGGTGGATGAATGAGCGGGTGGATGGATGGCTGAATGGATAGATGGAAGAACGTGTGATGGGATGGCAGAGTAAAGGGAAATGTGAGTGGATGGATGGCAAAGAGGAACAGTTTCTTAATGAAAGTCTTTACTGATGGATGTGTACATCAAAGGAGTCGTGGCCGGCATGACTCGCAGGTGGGGGGGGGAGGTTGCACACGTCAGAAGGTCGAGTGGGGGGTTTAATTTAAAAGGAAAAAAAAGTTAACTTACCTTTTCCGGCCCAGACCCGCATCGTGTCTGCTCCTCTCCTGGAAGCAGGAACCCTCTCTCCCCTCCCAAAATCCAATCACAAAGTTGCAATGGAAGTGTGGTGATCGGTTGGGACGCAGCCTACAAGGAGAAAAGGCAGAGCGTGCATGACTGGTTTGGCCGGCCGCGGAGAGCCGACCAAACAGTCAGCGCCCTCAGCAGTGGGCAAGCCACTCCTCCCGTGCCCTAGAGCAGGACCACGCACCCACCCACCCGCCCCCAACCAAACCCTTCTGCTTTCTCGCAGTGCAATAAGCAGAAACATAAAATAGTATTTATAATAAAATGTTATAGGTGGGACCTGTTTGCCTATAACTTTTTATTATAAATACTATTTTATGTTTCTGCTTATTGCACTACGAAAAAAAAAATGTTATGTTTCTGCTTCTCGTACTGTGAGAAAGCAGTGGTGTGATGCTGCATCAAAGGATGAATGTATGGGTGGATGGATATGTGGACAGAAGCCTGCATAAATGGTGACTGTGTGATGGAATGATGAAAGATTGAATGATGGTTGAAAGAATGAATGTTGACAACATATAAAGGTGAAATGGTAGATTACAATGGGTTGGTGGAAGGGTGAATGGATGAATGGGTAGATGCTTGGATGGAAGAAACACGAGCGCTCTTCTGGGGAGGGTTGGACTCACTTCCTTCACTTGCTTGTTGCCATCAGAGCTTTGTTGAAAGTGTGTGTGTGTGTGGGAGGGTGTTAATGTTCTGGATTCTCCCTTGCCTTGTGTCCTGGTTCTCTATAAATGAGTTCTGGTGCCCACCCTCTGCAACCAGTGGCTCAAATTAATCTCTGTGCCATGGCCAGTTCATGGGACATTATTCACCCTTGTTAATAGAAGTGTCATTCTGGGTGGACTGCCGCAGTCCAGCTGAGTCTGGAACTGTTGGTAATTGCATGAGGAATTCACGTAGAGCTGCTGAGGGGAGACTTGTGACATGGGTCTTGTGTGCTGGAAAACAAACCAGATCTTTCAACAGGATGAGATGGGAAGCAGGGTGACACGTAGCTGCAGTGCCAATGGCTTTAAATGGCTTTAAATATGGCTTTAAGTGGGATGAAAAAACTGAGGGGTCTCTCAAAGGGACGTGGCCATTGTAATTAAGGGTGTGGCTTAAAACACGTAAGCTAAAAAGCTGTGCTTAGCATAGTGTGTCACCCGACTTGTATGTTGCTGTTTCTGTCATTGCGTACAGATATATGATACAACAAGTAACATCATACCTACAAGTCAGGACTATTGGCTTTGTCAATGGCTGTTAGTTGCATAAGAAAAATTAGCAGAAAATGGGCTTGTATATAATATTGAAAAAGCTTCCACTTAAAGCCCTGGTGACACCACAACGATGTTGCTGCTCCTGAGTTTCAAAAAGAGAAGGGAAATCCAGAGAAAATGACTAAAGGCCATATGTATCAAGCAAAATTGCGATCTCAAGCGCTGAAATTCAGAGAATTTCAGCATTTGCGATCGCAATTTGGCTTAGTGGTATGTATTAAGGTAAAACTGCCTCGCAAAATAAGGAATTGCAAAATTTACGATTCCCTATTTTGCGATTGCATTTAAGGAATTGCAAATTGCGATTCCTTAAATGCAATGTAAGAAGCATCAAAGAGGTGCATTTGACTTTAAGGAATCGCTAATTACCACCAACTTCAAGTTGGGGGTAATTTCCGATTTCTTTGAAAAATGCACTTCTTTGCATTTTTCAAAGTGCAAGTGTAACACATACCTGCCCTTAGGCCATGTAGGTGCACCACATATGCACCCATGCTTATTTCAGGGGTGCAAAAGGTGTCCTTTTGACACCCTTGTACCCTTGAAAATGCATTCTCAATTTGCGATTCTCTAATTGCTAATCGCAAATTGACAATGTCTTCCCATTCATTCCTATGGGCCTCTTGGCCCATAGGAATGCATGGGAAGGGTTTCCTTAATTGCGAATCGCAAATTGTGATTCACAATTAAGGAATATGTAGAATTCACAATTTTTTTTGCAAATCCTACATACATCTTATTTTGCGATTCTCAAATAACGATTCTCAAAAATTCGCTATTTGAGAATCGCAAAACCCAACATTGATACATATGGCCCAAAAGGATTTCCATTCCCCTACAACGCTAACCTGGCATGACGTCATGCCATAACTTCTCCACTGGTGAGAAGTGAGCAGTGTGAGCAGCGCACATCGATGTGCTGCTGTCACTGCATTCTGGAAAAAAAGGACCGCCTGTGCCAGGGCACAAAACAGAGCCCGATAGAGATCCGTTTCGAGGCCTCCTTTAAAAAACTGCCGGTGCTCAAACCCGGTGAGACCCAGCCCACTTAAAGCCCTGGCTTTAAGGCTCCCGGCGCTAGGCTTAGGAAGCAGTAGGCCCCATCTCTTCCGACGCCTCATCGTACGCCTGGCACCGAGGCCGGCTCTGAGTTCGTCTGCAGGCCGAATCACGTAACAATTACAAGACTAACTTGTTTTGTAGGTAGCGCTTCCTTTCGAACTACTTTTGTTTCTGGGCGCTGTGTGTACGGTAGGTATTACTAATGTTCAAATGAACTATGCTCAGTTTTCTGACTTTGGAAGGATGGAAGGCCGGGCCATGTACTCCAGATCACGACATTTCTTGTGAGTGAGTTCTTAACCCACAATGGCCCATGCTGGTTGCTTTACAGTTCCCTTCCGACTGAGAAAAGGTGCCCAATATTGTGTAAGTGCCTTGAGGTCATACCAATTGCTTTAGGCGAAATGTCAACGGTCCACATCATAATACTGATGCCTTCCGAATGGACTACGTTCATATCTGTACGGCGGGGTCATAAAACAACTACTCTATAGTCACTTGTTTGCAGTCTTTTTTAACAAGAGGTGACGGCGCAACCGAAGCCAGGCTCGGCTCGAGTTCTCTTGCGGCCTCGAGCCCATTACGAGACGAGTTTGTATGTCTTCTATCTGCCATTCAATCTTAATTTCATGTGCCAGGAGAAAGCCATTTAGAGGCAGAATTTCCCAATGTGAAATCAGGACGACTGGGATGAATCCCAGCGTCCCCGTTTGAAGTAACCGGGTGATCCTGGGTAAATATTTTTCATGTTTTTGATTTAATATCCTACGATGTTGCTCGACGTTTAAAAAGAATCTAGTAGCCCACGTGATAGGGTACAGATGGCAACTGACTTCTTCCCACTTAAATCACCAATGGCATTGGCGTCCGGGACACGAATGTTTTTAATTTTAGGTTTGTATCTCTTTTGTAAATCCCTCTCAAGGCAGTGATATAATGTCTCGTGCTCATGTGAACCGCATCCTCATTATAACGAAATACACGTTTTTTTAAAACATTTTGATCAGGCTTTATCATATTTACATGATTTTTGTAGCACGATTTAAAACGTTTCAGGTTTCGGCTTGTGCGCCGGCTCTGAGAGCCAAGTCAGACGTTTGGCTCGGCTGTGGCTCGATCTATACCCCGTTCCACTCCACTAACCCCTGTTTTCACCAGAACGTTCCAAGACACCCAGATATTTGAATTATTGTGAAAAGAAGGCATTGTTTTCCATCCCCAAGGCCTAGTGGCTTCACACCTGTGCGGAGATGTGCTTAATGGACGATATTGGCCCGTTTCAAATGCCTGGTCGGTGTGCGGGCTGGTAGGCCTGCGAAGGTATGTATATATGTACGTCTTGGACACGCCCATCCAGGCCCTCGAAGCGAAGTGGGGTGAGCGTCAGATATCTCATTTAATAAGGCAAGGGATCCAGGGGCCCGCCCGGGGCTCTGTATGACGCATAACTGCAGCCAGAAAGGGGACGGCGGTGGAGGCAGGAGGGGGGCGGGGGGCGAAGGGAGAGGGGCCCTGCACTATGAATAGTGCTGCAGTGTTATGGCTGTGGATTTTAATGGAATATCTACTTCTGCTCTATGGGAAAGGAGCTAAAAATAGCGCCGGTGGGTCTCGGAGGGCTGATCAGTCTGTGACAGTAACTGGAAGACACCGGAGCCCGGGCACAGCACTGCGGGGCTGCACCGGGGGGAGCACAGCCCGTGGCGCCCGGTTTTTATCCTGTTGGGTGTTTTCTTAAGCGGGGATACTTTAGACCCTGCTGCAGAGACGCCGGTCTGGGCGCGCGCGTCTATAAATAACGCCGGCGCGAGGGATGCAGCATCCGAGGACCTGGGTACCGGGGATGCGGGAGGATGTAGCCGGGATGAGGCGCCGGTGCGTCCCAGCGGGTACCAGAGGACGGAGGACAGCGGTCAGAAGGTACGGCTCTCCGAATCAATGAGCTATGTTAAAAACGCGTGCCGGTCCCGGGGATGGCGATCCTCCCGTGCCGGCTGGAGGGACTTTGGGGGTGGCAAGCTAGGGGCGAGAAGCCACGGATTTGGACTCGGCGCTTTGCGGTGCCGCTCAGAAAACGGGATGCCCTGGCTCGAGCCACTCCAGGGGATGGTGCTTGGCAGCAAGGTGGCATAGGCAGGGCTGCGGTCATACCTCTGCAGGCTGTGCCAGCTGCACCCAAGGTTAATACGGTACAGTGGCACCGCTTCCTGCCCTCTAGGAATCTGCTCAGCGATGCACATATTCTATAGATACCCTCATTTGTTGGGCTTGACTTGATTGCATAATGATCTATGTATGCATGCTCGTGTGCCTGTAGGCATAGCGCTTCAACGCCTCCTCAAGGCAGCTGGCGCTATATACATGCAATTTTAATGTAATATATATCTAAGTGTATTCAGAGAATATATAGTCCATATGCAACCCTTCATTTGAACAAAAGTACACGTTCCTGGCAGTGTATACAACACGCGCAGCCTAGCTGGCTGCACTCCTTTTGTGAGAGCCCTCTCCCTACAACCGAGGCACCCACAGAAGCAGTGGATAGTCAAACTCATATCATAGGGGGATCATGGCAGCATGTGTGTGTTTGCGCGCGCGCATGTGTGTGTACAGTGAGAGAGAGAGAGAGACAGAGGTATCTTAATGAATACATGCATCACATCCATGGATATAGGGAAACAGAGAGCTAGGTACAGCGATGGGTAGAAAGATAGATTAACTGTCAGTCACACAGCCCGTTAAAAGACACGTGGTGAGATAGAAAGACAGATAGATACATAGGTACATAGGTAGGTAGATAGATAGATAGATAGATAGAAAGATAGTTAGTTAGTTAGTTAGTTAGTTAGTTAGTTAGTTAGTCAGACAGACAGACAGACAGACGTATGGATGATGTGACCGGTTAGTGGGTAGACGGACTAATGTACAGACAGACAGTAGAAAGACAGATAGATAAGCAAATAGATAGATAGGTTGATAGATAACATATGGGCAGATGGATTAAGTGACTGGTGGGTGCTAGACAGAATGATGGAGAAAGAATGATAGATAGATAGATAGATAGATAGATAGATAGATAGATAGATAGATAGATAGATAGATAGATAGATAGATAGATAGATAGATAGATAGATAGATAGATAGATAGATGGATCAATAGATAGATAGATAGTTAGATAGATAGATAGATAGATAGATCAATAGATAGATGGATGGGTAGATCGATAGATAGACAGATAGATACATATATGGATCTATAGATAGATAGATAGATAGATAGATAGACAGATAGATAGATAGATAGATAGATAGATAGATAGATAGATAGATAGATAGATAGATAGATAGATAGATAGATAGATAGATAGATAGATAGATAGATAGATAGATAGATAGATAGATAGATAGATAGATAGATAGATGGATAGATAGATAACTGAATGACATATGGATGATGTGACCGGTTAGTGGGTAGACGGACTAATGTACAGAACGAGAGATAGATAGACAGACAAATAGATAGATAGACAGACAGACACAGAGGTTTCATAAGCATCTCTTCTCTCTCGAGGGAACCCTTTGCTGCTGTCCTCTGCCGCGAGCCTCTTTCATTTCTCATTTCTCCACTGAGTTGGCACGTCATTCGAAAGCCCATGTAACCATCTTTTTCACAGTGCTGTAATGCATCATGTTCCTGCCCTAAATCTGTAGGGCTATATTTGGTCCTGTGTTGTCAGATTGCTCAGTAATAAGCGAGATTCATGCATGTACACGTTGTCAGACGCGTTGTTATCTAACTGATCATATATTTACATAGAATAAAAACGAAATTCGACTTCTGAGCAGATAGAGGAAAAATGGAAGCGCTTGGAATGGAATCTCCCCTGATGTGTCCAGGGGCGCGAGCCCTATTTTTAGCAAAGCGTTTACAGAGAAAATAGAGGGGTCCTGGATTTTGAAGCAAATGCTTTTTAAATATATTTGTGTCTGACCCCCTGTTCAGTTCTCTGTGCTTCGATTGTTTTAATATCAATCATGGGGGATTTGTACATACATGAATGAGTGCATAAAAAAAGCATGTACTTGCCACAGGTATGTAACGCTGCAGTCGTTTCCACTTCAATCCTATGTTGAGGGTAATCTGTTGAAACTTTACCAGCAATTCATTTTCATTTTATTTGAAAATCTAGGCACCACACCTCATAAGTAAAGTTGTCCCTCGAGGCCCACCATAATTGTTGTTATTTATATCGAACTCAATGTTAACCTTTTCATCAAGCTCAGATTCATTAAAGCCTGATTGCACTCTCACGAAATGTCTAGAAAAGAACCGGGCGCTGCACGCAGAGCTCTTAGGAAGGCGCTCGCAACACCACACTAACTTACGCTGCTTTGTGTGCCACCCTAAACGAGTCAAACCTGCGCATGTTTTCATTAATAGGACAAGTGTATCGTGCCCTTTCCTTTATGTGCCCTGCTCTTTATGCCGTAGGCCCCGACATTGGTGACATTATTCCGCCTACTTTACCTCTATGGTTGCATCCATCCCTCACTATCTCCAATAAATATTCATCTGTACCTTACCTCTATGAATATATTCATCCACCCCTTACCTCTATGATTATATTCATCTGTCTCTTACCTCTATGATTATATTCATCTGTCCCTTAACTCTATGATTAAATTCATCTGTCCCTTACCTCTATGAATATATTCATCTGTCCCTTACCTCTATGATTATATTCATCGGTCCCTTACCTCTATGAATATATTCATCTGTCCCTTACCTCTATGATTATATTCATCTGTCCCTTACCTCTATGATTATACTCATCTGTCACTTACCTCTATGATTATATTCATCTGTCTCTTACCTCTATGATTATATTCATCTGTCCCTTAACTCTATGATTAAATTCATCTGTCCCTTACCTCTATGAATATATTCATCTGTCCCTTACCTCTATGATTATATTCATCGGTCCCTTACCTCTATGAATATATTCATCTGTCCCTTACCGCTATGATTGTATTCATCCGTCCCTTACCTCTATGATTTTATTCATCCACCCCTTACCTCTATGATTATATTCATCTGTACCTTACCTCTATGAATATATTCATCCACCCCTTACCTCTATGATTGTATTCATCTGTCCCTTACCGCTATGATTAAACTCATCTGTCCCTTACCTCAATGATTATATTCATCTGTCTCTTACCTCTATGAATATATTCATCTGTCTCTTACCTCTATAGTTATACTCATCTGTCCCTTACCTCAATGATTATATTCATCTGTCTCTTACCTCTATGATTAACCTCATCTGTCCCTTACCTCAATGATTATATTCATCTGTCTCTTACCTCTATGAATATATTCATCTGTCTCTTACCTCTATAGTTATACTCATCTGTCCCTTACCTCAATGATTATATTCATCTGTCTCTTACCTCTATGAATATATTCATCTGTCTCTTACCTCTATGGTTATACTCATCTGTCCCTTACCTCAATGATTATATTCATCTGTCTCTTACCTCTATGAATATACTCATCTGTCCCTTACCTCATTGATTATACTCATCTGTCCCTTACCTCTATGATTATATTCATCGGTCCCTTACCTCTATGAATATATTCATCTGTCCCTTACCTCTATGATTAAACTCATCTGTCCCTTACCTCAATGATTATAATCATCTGTCTCTTACCTCTATGAATATATTCATCTGTCTCGTACCTCTATGATTATACTCATCTGTCCCTTACCTCTATGATTATATTAATCTGTCCCTTACCTTTATGATTATATTAATCTGTCCCTTACCTCTATGAATATATTCATCGGTCCGTTACCTCTATGATTATATTATTCTGTCCCTTGCCTCTATGAATATATTCATCTGTCCCTTACCTCTATGATTATATTCATCTGTCCCTTACCTCTATGAATATATTCATCCGTCCCTTACCTCTATAATTATATTCATCCGTCCCTTACCTCTATGAATATATTCACCGCCCCTTACCTCAATGATTATATTCATCTGTCCCTTACCTCTGATTATATTAATCTTTCCCTTCCCTCTATGTTCTTATTCATCTGTTCCGTACCTCTATGATTATATTCATCCGCCCCTTCCCTCTATATATATATTCATCTGTCCCTTACCTCTATAATTATATTCATCTGTCCCTTACCTCTATGAATTTATTCATCTGTCCCTTACCTCTATGAATATATTCATCGGTTCCCTACCTCTATGAATATATTCATCTGTCCCTTACCTCTATGATTATATTCATCTGTCCCTTACCTCTGTGATTATATTAATCTGTCCCTTACCTCTATGATTATATTCATCTGCTCCTTACCTCTATGATTATAGTAATCTGTCCCTTACCTCTATGATTATATTCATCTGTCCCTTACCTCTATGATTATATTAATCTGTACCTTACCTCTATGATTATATTCATCCGCCCCTTACCTCTATAATTATATTCATCTGTCCCTTACCTCTATGAATATATTCATCTGTCCCTTACCTCTATGAATATATTCATCTGCCCCCTTCCCTCTATGATTATATTCATCTGTCCCTTACCTCTATGATTATATTAATCCCTTACCTTTATGATTATATTCATCTGTCCCTTACCTCTATGAGTATATTCATCCGCCCCTTACCTCTATGAATATATTCATCTGTGCCTTACCTCTATGAATATATTAATGGGTCCCTTACCTCTATGATTATATTCATCTGTCCCTTACCTCTATGATTATACTCATCTGTCCCTTACCTCAATGATTATATTCATCGGTCCCTTACCTCTATGAATATATTAATCTGTCCCTTACCTCTATGATTATATTCATCTGTCCCTTACCTCAATGATTATATTCATCTGTCCCTTACCTCTGATTATATTAATCTGTCCCTTCCCTCTATGATTTTATTCATCTGTACCGTACCTCTATGATTATATTCATCCGCCCCTTACCTCTATAATTATATTCATCCGCCCCTTACCTCTATGAATATATTCATCTGTGCCTTACCTCTATGAATATATTAATCGGTCCCTTACCTCTATGATTATATTCATCTGTCCCTTACCTCTATGATTATACTCATCTGTCCCTTACCTCAATGATTATATTCATCGGTCCCTTACCTCTATGAATATATTAATCTGTCCCTTACCTCTATGATTATATTCATCTGTCCCTTACCTCAATGATTATATTCATCTGTCCCTTACCTCTGATTATATTAATCTGTCCCTTCCCTCTATGATTTTATTCATCTGTACCGTACCTCTATGATGATATTCATCCGCCCCTTACCTCTATAATTATATTCATCTGTCCCTTACCTCTATGAATATATTCATCTGTCCCTTACCTCTATGAATATATTCATCGGTCCCTTATCTCTATGAATATATTCACCTGTCCCTTACCTCTATGATTATATTCATCTGTCCCTTACCTCTATGATTATATTAATCTGTCCCTTACCTCTATGATTATATTCATCTGTCCCATACCTCTATGATTATATTAATCTGTCCCTTACCTCTATGATTATATTAATCTGCTCCTTACCTCTATGATTATATTCATCTGTCCCTTACCTCTATGATTATATTCATCTCTCCCTTACCTAATCATCTGTCCCTTACCTCTATGATTATATTCATCTGTACCTTACCTCTATGATTATATTCATCTCTCCCATCCCTCTATGATTATATTCATCTGTCCCCTACCTCTATGATTATATTCATCTGTCCCTTACCTCTATGAATATATTCATCCGCCCCTTACCTCTATGAATATATTCATCTGTCCCTTACCTCTATGAATATATTCATCGGTCCCTTACCTCTATGATTATATTCATCTGCCCCTTACCTCTATGAATCTCTATAAATGTATTCGTCTGTCCCTTACCTCAATGATTATATTCATCTGTCCCTTATCTCTATGATTATACTCATCTGTCCCTTTCCTCAATGATTATATTCATCGGTCCCTTACCTCTATGAATATATTCATCTGTCCCTTACCTCTATGATTATAATTATCTGTCTCTTACCTCTATGATTATACTCATCTGTCCCTTACCTCTATGAATATATTCATCTGTCCCTTACCTCTATAATTATATTCATCTGTCTCTTACCTCTATGATTATACTCATCTGTCCCTTACCTCTATGAATATATTCATCTGTCCCTTACCTCTATGAATATATTCATCTGTCCTTTACCTCAATGATTATATTCATCGGTCCCTTACCTCTATGATTATATTCATCGGTCCCTTACCTCTATGATTATATTCATCGGTCCCTTACCCCTATGAATATATTCATCTGTCCCTTACCTCTATGAATCTCTATGAATATATTCATCTGTCCCTTACCTCTATGATTATATTCATCTGTCCCTTACCTCTATGATTGTACTCATCTGTCCCTTACCTCAATGATTATATTCATCGGTCCCTTACCTCTATGAATATATTCATCTGTCCCTTACCTCTATGATTATATTCATCTGTCTCTTACCTCTATGATTATACTCATCTGTCCCTTACCTCTATGAATATATTCATCTGTCTCTTACCTTTATGATTATACTCATCTGTCCTTTACCTCAATGATTATATTCATCGGTCCCTTACCTCTATGATTATATTCATCTGTCCCTTACCTCTATGATTATATTCATCGGTCCCTTACCTCTATGAATATATTCATCTGTCCCTTACCTCTATGAATCTCTATGAATATATTCATCTGTCCCTTACCTCTATGATTATATTCATCTGTCTCTTACCTCTATGATTATACTCATCTGTCCCTTACCTCAATGATTATCTTCATCGGTCCCTTACCTCTATGAATATATTCATCTGTCCCTTACCTCTTTGATTATATTCATCTGTCTCTTACCTTTATGATTATACTCATCTGTCCCTTACCTCTATGAATATATTCATCTGTCCCTTACCTCTATGAATATATTCATCTGTCCCTTACCTCTATGAATATATTCATCTGTCCCTTACCTTTATGATTATATTAATCTGTCCCTTACCGCTATGATTATATTCATCTGTCCCTTACCTCTATGATTATATTCATCTGTCCCTTACCTCTATGAATATATTCATCCATCCCTTACCTCTATAATTATATTCATCCGTCCCTTACCTCTATGAATATATTCACCTCCCCTTTCCTCAATGATTATATTCATCTGTCCCTTACCTCTGATTATATTAATCTTTCCCTTCCCTCTATGATCTTATTCATCTGTACCGTACCTCTATGATTATATTCATCCACCCCTTCCCTCTATATATATATTCATCTGTCCCTTACTTCTATAATTATATTCATCTATCCCTTACCTCTATGAATTTATTCATCTGTCCCTTACCTCTATGAATATATTCATCGGTTCCCTACCTCTATGAATATATTAATCTGTCCCTTACCTCTATGATTATATTCATCTGTCCCTTACCTCTATGAATATATTAATCTGTCCCTTACCTCTATGATTATATTCATCTGCTCCTTACCTCTATGATTATAGTAATCTGTCCCTTACCTCTATGATTATATTCATCTGTCCCTTACCTCTATGATTATATTAATCTGTACCATACCTCTATGATTATATTAATCTGTCCCTTACCTCAATGATTATATTCATCGGTCCCTTACCTCTGATTATATTAATCTGTCCCTTCCCTCTATGATTTTATTCATCTGTACCGTACCTCTATGATTATATTCATCTGTCCCTTACCTCAATGATTATATTCATCTGTCCCTTACCTCTATAATTATATTCATCTGTCCCTTACCGCTATGATTAAACTCATCTGTCCCTTACCTCAATGATTATATTCATCTGTCTCTTACCTCTATGATTAACCTCATCTGTCCCTTACCTCAATGATTATATTCATCTGTCTCTTACCTCTATGAATATATTCATGTGTCTCTTACCTCTATGGTTATACTCATCTGTCCCTTACCTCAATGATTATATTCATCTGTCTCTTACCTCTATGAATATATTCATCTGTCTCTTACCTCTATGGTTATACTCATCTGTCCCTTACCTCAATGATTATATTCATCTGTCTCTTACCTCTATGAATATACTCATCTATCCCTTACCTCATAGATTATACTCATCTGTCCCTTACCTCTATGATTATATTCATCGGTCCCTTACCTCTATGAATATATTCATCTGTCCCTTACCTCTATGATTAAACTCATCTGTCCCTTACCTCAATGATTATAATCATCTGTCTCTTACCTCTATGAATATATTCATCTGTCTCGTACCTCTATGATTATACTCATCTGTCCCATACCTCTATGATTATATTAATCTGTCCCTTACCTTTATGATTATATTAATCTGTCCCTTACCTCTATGAATATATTCATCGGTCCGTTACCTCTATGATTATATTCATCTGTCCCTTGCCTCTATGAATATATTCATCTGTCCCTTGCCTCTATGATTATATTCATCTGTCCCTTACCTCTATGAATATATTCATCCGTCCCTTACCTCTATAATTATATTCATCCGTCCCTTACCTCTATGAATATATTCACCGCCCCTTACCTCAATGATTATATTCATCTGTCCCTTACCTCTGATTATATCAATCTTTCCCTTCCCTCTATGTTCTTATTCATCTGTACCGTACCTCTATGATTATATTCATCCGCCCCTTCCCTCTATATATATATTCATCTGTCCCTTACCTCTATGATTATATTCATCTGTCCCTTACCTCAATGATTATATTAATCTGTCCCTTACCTCTGATTATATTAATATGTCCCTTCCCTCTATGATTTTATTCATCTGTACCGTACCTCTATGATTATATTCATCCGCCCCTTACCTCTATAATTATATTCATCTGTCCCTTACCTCTATGAATATATTCATCTGTCCCTTACCTCTATGAATATATTCATCGGTCCCTTATCTCTATGAATATATTCACCTGTCCCTTACCTCTATGATTATATTCATCTGTCCCTTACCTCTATGATTATATTCATCTGTCCCATACCTCTGTGATTATATTAATCTGTCCCTTACCTCTATGATTATATTCATCTGCTCCTTACCTCTATGATTATATTCATCTGTCCCTCACCTCTATGATTATATTCATCTCTCCCTTACCTAATCATATGTCCCTTACCTCTATGATTATATTCATCTGTACCTTACCTCTATGATTATATTCATCTCTCCCATCCCTCTATGATTATATTCATCTGTCCCCTACCTCTATGATTATATTCATCTGTCCCTTACCTCTATGAATATATTCATCCGCCCCTTACCTCTATGAATATATTCATCTGTCCCTTACCTCTATGAATATATTCATCGGTCCCTTACCTCTATGATTATATTCATCTGCCCCTTACCTCTATGAATCTCTATAAATGTATTCATCTGTCCCTTACCTCAATGATTATATTCATCTGTCCCTTATCTCTATGATTATACTCATCTGTCCCTTACCTCAATGATTATATTCATCGGTCCCTTACCTCTATGAATATATTCATCTGTCCCTTACCTCTATGATTATAATTATCTGTCTCTTACCTCTATGATTATACTCATCTGTCCCTTACCTCTATGAATATATTCATCTGTCCCTTACCTCTATGAATATATTCATCTGTCCTTTACCTCAATGATTATATTCATCAGTCCCTTACCTCTATGATTATATTCATCGGTCCCTTACCTCTATGATTATATTCATCGGTCCCATACCTCTATGAATATATTCATCTGTCCCTTACCTCTATGAATCTCTATGAATATATTCATCTGTCCCTTACCTCTATGAATATATTCATCTGTCCCTTACCTCAATGATTATACTCATCTGTCTCTTACCTCTATGAATATATTCATCTGTCCCTTACCTCTATGATTATATTCATCTGTCCCTTACCTCTATGATTATACTCATCTGTCACTTACCTCTATGATTATATTCATCTGTCTCTTACCTCTATGATTATATTCATCTGTCCCTTAACTGTATGATTAAATTCATCTGTCCCTTACCTCTATGAATATATTCATCTGTCCCTTACCTCTATGATTATATTCATCGGTCCCTTACCTCTATGAATATATTCATCTGTCCCTTACCGCTATGATTGTATTCATCCGTCCCTTACCTCTATGATTTTATTCATCCACCCCTTACCTCTATGATTATATTCATCTGTACCTTACCTCTATGAATATATTCATCCACCCCTTACCTCTATGATTGTATTCATCTGTCCCTTACCGCTATGATTAAACTCATCTGTCCCTTACCTCAATGATTATATTCATCTGTCTCTTACCTCTATGATTAACCTCATCTGTCCCTTACCTCAATGATTATATTCATCTGTCTCTTACCTCTATGAATATATTCATCTGTCTCTTACCTCTATAGTTATACTCATCTGTCCCTTACCTCAATGATTATATTCATCTGTCTCTTACCTCTATGAATATATTCATCTGTCTCTTACCTCTATGGTTATACTCATCTGTCCCTTACCTCAATGATTATATTCATCTGTCTCTTACCTCTATGAATATACTCATCTGTCCCTTACCTCATTGATTATACTCATCTGTCCCTTACCTCTATGATTATATTCATCGGTCCCTTACCTCTATGAATATATTCATCTGTCCCTTACCTCTATGATTAAACTCATCTGTCCCTTACCTCAATGATTATAATCATCTGTCTCTTACCTCTATGAATATATTCATCTGTCTCGTACCTCTATGATTATACTCATCTGTCCCTTACCTCTATGATTATATTAATCTGTCCCTTACCTTTATGATTATATTAATCTGTCCCTTACCTCTATGAATATATTCATCGGTCCGTTACCTCTATGATTATATTATTCTGTCCCTTGCCTCTATGAATATATTCATCTGTCCCTTACCTCTATGATTATATTCATCTGTCCCTTACCTCTATGAATATATTCATCCGTCCCTTACCTCTATAATTATATTCATCCGTCCCTTACCTCTATGAATATATTCACCGCCCCTTACCTCAATGATTATATTCATCTGTCCCTTACCTCTGATTATATTAATCTTTCCCTTCCCTCTATGTTCTTATTCATCTGTTCCGTACCTCTATGATTATATTCATCCGCCCCTTCCCTCTATATATATATTCATCTGTCCCTTACCTCTATAATTATATTCATCTGTCCCTTACCTCTATGAATTTATTCATCTGTCCCTTACCTCTATGAATATATTCATCGGTTCCCTACCTCTATGAATATATTCATCTGTCCCTTACCTCTATGATTATATTCATCTGTCCCTTACCTCTGTGATTATATTAATCTGTCCCTTACCTCTATGATTATATTCATCTGCTCCTTACCTCTATGATTATAGTAATCTGTCCCTTACCTCTATGATTATATTCATCTGTCCCTTACCTCTATGATTATATTAATCTGTACCTTACCTCTATGATTATATTCATCCGCCCCTTACCTCTATAATTATATTCATCTGTCCCTTACCTCTATGAATATATTCATCTGTCCCTTACCTCTATGAATATATTCATCTGCCCCCTTCCCTCTATGATTATATTCATCTGTCCCTTACCTCTATGATTATATTAATCCCTTACCTTTATGATTATATTCATCTGTCCCTTACCTCTATGAGTATATTCATCCGCCCCTTACCTCTATGAATATATTCATCTGTGCCTTACCTCTATGAATATATTAATGGGTCCCTTACCTCTATGATTATATTCATCTGTCCCTTACCTCTATGATTATACTCATCTGTCCCTTACCTCAATGATTATATTCATCGGTCCCTTACCTCTATGAATATATTAATCTGTCCCTTACCTCTATGATTATATTCATCTGTCCCTTACCTCAATGATTATATTCATCTGTCCCTTACCTCTGATTATATTAATCTGTCCCTTCCCTCTATGATTTTATTCATCTGTACCGTACCTCTATGATTATATTCATCCGCCCCTTACCTCTATAATTATATTCATCCGCCCCTTACCTCTATGAATATATTCATCTGTGCCTTACCTCTATGAATATATTAATCGGTCCCTTACCTCTATGATTATATTCATCTGTCCCTTACCTCTATGATTATACTCATCTGTCCCTTACCTCAATGATTATATTCATCGGTCCCTTACCTCTATGAATATATTAATCTGTCCCTTACCTCTATGATTATATTCATCTGTCCCTTACCTCAATGATTATATTCATCTGTCCCTTACCTCTGATTATATTAATCTGTCCCTTCCCTCTATGATTTTATTCATCTGTACCGTACCTCTATGATGATATTCATCCGCCCCTTACCTCTATAATTATATTCATCTGTCCCTTACCTCTATGAATATATTCATCTGTCCCTTACCTCTATGAATATATTCATCGGTCCCTTATCTCTATGAATATATTCACCTGTCCCTTACCTCTATGATTATATTCATCTGTCCCTTACCTCTATGATTATATTAATCTGTCCCTTACCTCTATGATTATATTCATCTGTCCCATACCTCTATGATTATATTAATCTGTCCCTTACCTCTATGATTATATTCATCTGCTCCTTACCTCTATGATTATATTCATCTGTCCCTTACCTCTATGATTATATTCATCTCTCCCTTACCTAATCATCTGTCCCTTACCTCTATGATTATATTCATCTGTACCTTACCTCTATGATTATATTCATCTCTCCCATCCCTCTATGATTATATTCATCTGTCCCCTACCTCTATGATTATATTCATCTGTCCCTTACCTCTATGAATATATTCATCCGCCCCTTACCTCTATGAATATATTCATCTGTCCCTTACCTCTATGAATATATTCATCGGTCCCTTACCTCTATGATTATATTCATCTGCCCCTTACCTCTATGAATCTCTATAAATGTATTCGTCTGTCCCTTACCTCAATGATTATATTCATCTGTCCCTTATCTCTATGATTATACTCATCTGTCCCTTTCCTCAATGATTATATTCATCGGTCCCTTACCTCTATGAATATATTCATCTGTCCCTTACCTCTATGATTATAATTATCTGTCTCTTACCTCTATGATTATACTCATCTGTCCCTTACCTCTATGAATATATTCATCTGTCCCTTACCTCTATAATTATATTCATCTGTCTCTTACCTCTATGATTATACTCATCTGTCCCTTACCTCTATGAATATATTCATCTGTCCCTTACCTCTATGAATATATTCATCTGTCCTTTACCTCAATGATTATATTCATCGGTCCCTTACCTCTATGATTATATTCATCGGTCCCTTACCTCTATGATTATATTCATCGGTCCCTTACCTCTATTAATATATTCATCTGTCCCTTACCTCTATGAATCTCTATGAATATATTCATCTGTCCCTTACCTCTATGATTATATTCATCTGTCCCTTACCTCTATGATTGTACTCATCTGTCCCTTACCTCAATGATTATATTCATCGGTCCCTTACCTCTATGAATATATTCATCTGTCCCTTACCTCTATGATTATATTCATCTGTCTCTTACCTCTATGATTATACTCATCTGTCCCTTACCTCTATGAATATATTCATCTGTCTCTTACCTTTATGATTATACTCATCTGTCCTTTACCTCAATGATTATATTCATCGGTCCCTTACCTCTATGATTATATTCATCTGTCCCTTACCTCTATGATTATATTCATCGGTCCCTTACCTCTATGAATATATTCATCTGTCCCTTACCTCTATGAATCTCTATGAATATATTCATCTGTCCCTTACCTCTATGATTATATTCATCTGTCTCTTACCTCTATGATTATACTCATCTGTCCCTTACCTCAATGATTATCTTCATCGGTCCCTTACCTCTATGAATATATTCATCTGTCCCTTACCTCTTTGATTATATTCATCTGTCTCTTACCTTTATGATTATACTCATCTGTCCCTTACCTCTATGAATATATTCATCTGTCCCTTACCTCTATGAATATATTCATCTGTCCCTTACCTCTATGAATATATTCATCTGTCCCTTACCTTTATGATTATATTAATCTGTCCCTTACCGCTATGATTATATTCATCTGTCCCTTACCTCTATGATTATATTCATCTGTCCCTTACCTCTATGAATATATTCATCCATCCCTTACCTCTATAATTATATTCATCCGTCCCTTACCTCTATGAATATATTCACCTCCCCTTTCCTCAATGATTATATTCATCTGTCCCTTACCTCTGATTATATTAATCTTTCCCTTCCCTCTATGATCTTATTCATCTGTACCGTACCTCTATGATTATATTCATCCACCCCTTCCCTCTATATATATATTCATCTGTCCCTTACTTCTATAATTATATTCATCTATCCCTTACCTCTATGAATTTATTCATCTGTCCCTTACCTCTATGAATATATTCATCGGTTCCCTACCTCTATGAATATATTAATCTGTCCCTTACCTCTATGATTATATTCATCTGTCCCTTACCTCTATGATTATATTAATCTGTCCCTTACCTCTATGATTATATTCATCTGCTCCTTACCTCTATGATTATAGTAATCTGTCCCTTACCTCTATGATTATATTCATCTGTCCCTTACCTCTATGATTATATTAATCTGTACCATACCTCTATGATTATATTAATCTGTCCCTTACCTCAATGATTATATTCATCGGTCCCTTACCTCTGATTATATTAATCTGTCCCTTCCCTCTATGATTTTATTCATCTGTACCGTACCTCTATGATTATATTCATCTGTCCCTTACCTCAATGATTATATTCATCTGTCCCTTACCTCTATAATTATATTCATCTGTCCCTTACCGCTATGATTGTATTCATCCATCCCTTACCTCTATGATTTTATTCATCCACCCCTTACCTCTATGATTATATTCATCTGTACCTTACCTCTATGAATATATTCATCCACCCCTTACCTCTATGATTGTATTCATCTGTCCCTTACCGCTATGATTAAACTCATCTGTCCCTTACCTCAATGATTATATTCATCTGTCTCTTACCTCTATGATTAACCTCATCTGTCCCTTACCTCAATGATTATATTCATCTGTCTCTTACCTCTATGAATATATTCATGTGTCTCTTACCTCTATGGTTATACTCATCTGTCCCTTACCTCAATGATTATATTCATCTGTCTCTTACCTCTATGAATATATTCATCTGTCTCTTACCTCTATGGTTATACTCATCTGTCCCTTACCTCAATGATTATATTCATCTGTCTCTTACCTCTATGAATATACTCATCTATCCCTTACCTCATAGATTATACTCATCTGTCCCTTACCTCTATGATTATATTCATCGGTCCCTTACCTCTATGAATATATTCATCTGTCCCTTACCTCTATGATTAAACTCATCTGTCCCTTACCTCAATGATTATAATCATCTGTCTGTTACCTCTATGAATATATTCATCTGTCTCGTACCTCTATGATTATACTCATCTGTCCCATACCTCTATGATTATATTAATCTGTCCCTTACCTTTATGATTATATTAATCTGTCCCTTACCTCTATGAATATATTCATCGGTCCGTTACCTCTATGATTATATTCATCTGTCCCTTGCCTCTATGAATATATTCATCTGTCCCTTGCCTCTATGATTATATTCATCTGTCCCTTACCTCTATGAATATATTCATCCGTCCCTTACCTCTATAATTATATTCATCCGTCCCTTACCTCTATGAATATATTCACCGCCCCTTACCTCAATGATTATATTCATCTGTCCCTTACCTCTGATTATATCAATCTTTCCCTTCCCTCTTTGTTCTTATTCATCTGTACCGTACCTCTATGATTATATTCATCCGCCCCTTCCCTCTATATATATATTCATCTGTCCCTTACCTCTATGATTATATTCATCTGTCCCTTACCTCAATGATTATATTAATCTGTCCCTTACCTCTGATTATATTAATATGTCCCTTCCCTCTATGATTTTATTCATCTGTACCGTACCTCTATGATTATATTCATCCGCCCCTTACCTCTATAATTATATTCATCTGTCCCTTACCTCTATGAATATATTCATCTGTCCCTTACCTCTATGAATATATTCATCGGTCCCTTATCTCTATGAATATATTCACCTGTCCCTTACCTCTATGATTATATTCATCTGTCCCTTACCTCTATGATTATATTAATCTGTCCCTTACCTCTATGATTATATTCATCTGTCCCATACCTCTATGATTATATTAATCTGTCCCTTACCTCTATGATTATATTCATCTGCTCCTTACCTCTATGATTATATTCATCTGTCCCTCACCTCTATGATTATATTCATCTCTCCCTTACCTAATCATATGTCCCTTACCTCTATGATTATATTCATCTGTACCTTACCTCTATGATTATATTCATCTCTCCCATCCCTCTATGATTATATTCATCTGTCCCCTACCTCTATGATTATATTCATCTGTCCCTTACCTCTATGAATATATTCATCCGCCCCTTACCTCTATGAATATATTCATCTGTCCCTTACCTCTATGAATATATTCATCGGTCCCTTACCTCTATGATTATATTCATCTGCCCCTTACCTCTATGAATCTCTATAAATGTATTCATCTGTCCCTTACCTCAATGATTATATTCATCTGTCCCTTATCTCTATGATTATACTCATCTGTCCCTTACCTCAATGATTATATTCATCGGTCCCTTACCTCTATGAATATATTCATCTGTCCCTTACCTCTATGATTATAATTATCTGTCTCTTACCTCTATGATTATACTCATCTGTCCCTTACCTCTATGAATATATTCATCTGTCCCTTACCTCTATAATTATATTCATCTGTCTCTTACCTCTATGATTATACTCATCTGTCCCTTACCTCTATGAATATATTCATCTGTCCCTTACCTCTATGAATATATTCATCTGTCCTTTACCTCAATGATTATATTCATCAGTCCCTTACCTCTATGATTATATTCATCGGTCCCTTACCTCTATGATTATATTCATCGGTCCCATACCTCTATGAATATATTCATCTGTCCCTTACCTCTATGAATCTCTATGAATATATTCATCTGTCCCTTACCTCTATGATTATATTCATCTGTCCCTTACCTCTATGACTGTACTCATCTGTCCCTTACCTCAATGATTATATTCATCGGTCCCTTACCTCTATGAATATATTCATCTGTCCCTTACCTCTATGATTATATTCATCTGTCTCTTACCTCTATGATTATACTCATCTGTCCCTTACCTCTATGAATATATTCATCTGTCTCTTACCTTTATGATTATACTCATCTATCCCTTACCTCTATGAATATATTCATCTGTCCCTTACCTCTATGATTATATTCATCTGTCCCTTACCTCTATGAATATATTGATCTGTCTCTTACCTCTACGATTATATTCATCTGTCTCTTACCTCTATGATTATACTCATCTGTCCCTTACCTCAATGAATATCTTCATCGGTCCCTTACCTCTATGAATATATTCATCTGTCCCTTACCTCTTTGATTATATTCATCTGTCTCTTACCTTTATGATTATACTCATCTGTCCCTTACCTCTATGAATATATTCATCTGTCCCTTACCTCTATGAATATATTCATCTGTCCCTAACCTCTATGATTATATTCATCTGTCCCTTACCTTTATGATTATATTAATCTGTCCCTTACCTCTATGATTATATTCATCTGTCCCTTGCCTCTATGAATATATTCATCTGTCCCTTACCTCTATGATTATATTCATCTGTCCCTTACCTCTATGAATATATTCATCCATCCCTTACCTCTATAATTATATTCATCCGTCCCTTACCTCTATGAATATATTCACCTCCCCTTACCTCAATGATTATATTCATCTGTACCTCACCTCTGATTATATTAATCTTTCCCTTCCCTCTATGATCTTATTCATCTGTACCATACCTCTATGATTATATTCATCCACCCCTTCCCTCTATATATATATTCATCTGTCCCTTACTTCTATAATTATATTCATCTATCCCTTACCTCTATGAATTTATTCATCTGTCCCTTACCTCTATGAATATATTCATCGGTTCCCTACCTCTATGAATATATTAATCTGTCCCTTACCTCTATGATTATATTCATCTGTCCCTTACCTCTATGATTATATTAATCTGTCCCTTACCTCTATGATTATATTCATCTGCTCCTTACCTCTATGATTATAGTAATCTGTCTCTTACCTCTATGATTATATTCATCTGTCCCTTACCTCTATGATTATATTAATCTGTACCATACCTCTATGATTATATTAATCTGTCCCTTACCTCAATGATTATATTCATCGGTCCCTTACCTCTGATTATATTAATCTGTCCCTTCCCTCTATGATTTTATTCATCTGTACCGTACCTCGATGATTATATTCATCTGTCCCTTACCTCAATGATTATATTCATCTGTCCCTTACCTCTGATTATATTAATCTGTCCGTTCCCTCTATGATTTTATTCATCTGTACCGTACCTCTATGATTATATTCATCCGCCCCTTACCTCTATGATTATATTAATCTGTCCCTTACCTCTATGATTATATTCATCTGTCCCATACCTCTATGATTATATTAATCTGTCCCTTACCTCTATGATTATATTCATCTGCTCCTTACCTCTATGATTATATTCATCTGTCCCTTACCTCTATGATTATATTCATCTCTCCCTTACCTATTCATCTGTCCCTTACCTCTATGATTATATTCATCTGTACCTTACCTCTATGATTATATTCATCTCTCCCATCCCTCTATGATTATATTCATCTGTCCCCTACCTCTATGATTATATTCATCTGTCCCTTACCTCTATGAATATATTCATCCGCCCCTTACCTCTATGAATATATTCATCTGTCCCTTACCTCTATGAATATATTCATCGGTCCCTTACCTCTATGATTATATTCATCTGCCCCTTACCTCTATGAATCTCTATAAATGTATTCATCTGTCCCTTACCTCAATGATTATATTCATCTGTCCCTTATCTCTATGATTATACCCATCTGTCCCTTACCTCAATGATTATATTCATCGGTCCCTTACCTCTATGAATATATTCATCTGTCCCTTACCTCTATGATTATAATTATCTGTCTCTTACCTCTATGATTATACTCATCTGTCCCTTACCTCTATGAATATATTCATCTGTCCCTTACCTCTAAAATTATATTCATCTGTCTCTTACCTCTATGATTATACTCATCTGTCCCTTACCTCTATGAATATATTCATCTGTCCCTTACCTCTATGAATATATTCATCTGTCCTTTACCTCAATGATTATATTCATCGGTCCCTTACCTCTATGATTATATTCATCGGTCCCTTACCTCTATGATTATATTCATCGGTCCCTTACCTCTATGAATATATTCATCTGTCCCTTACCTCTATGAATCTCTATGAATATATTCATCTGTCCCTTACCTCTATGATTATATTCATCTGTCCCTTACCTCTATGATTGTACTCATCTGTCCCTTACCTCAATGATTATATTCATCGGTCCCTTACCTCTATGAATATATTCATCTGTCCCTTACCTCTATGATTGTATTCATCTGTACCGTACCTCGATGATTATATTCATCTGTCCCTTACCTCAATGATTATATTCATCTGTCCCTTACCTCTGATTATATTAATCTGTCCGTTCCCTCTATGATTTTATTCATCTGTACCGTACCTCTATGATTATATTCATCCGCCCCTTACCTCTATGATTATATTAATCTGTCCCTTACCTCTATGATTGTATTCATCTGTACCGTACCTCGATGATTATATTCATCTGTCCCTTACCTCAATGATTATATTCATCTGTCCCTTACCTCTGATTATATTAATCTGTCCGTTCCCTCTATGATTTTATTCATCTGTACCGTACCTCTATGATTATATTCATCCGCCCCTTACCTCTATGATTATATTAATCTGTCCCTTACCTCTATGATTATATTCATCTGTCCCATACCTCTATGATTATATTAATCTGTCCCTTACCTCTATGATTATATTCATCTGCTCCTTACCTCTATGATTATATTCATCTGTCCCTTACCTCTATGATTATATTCATCTCTCCCTTACCTATTCATCTGTCCCTTACCTCTATGATTATATTCATCTGTACCTTACCTCTATGATTATATTCATCTCTCCCATCCCTCTATGATTATATTCATCTGTCCCCTACCTCTATGATTATATTCATCTGTCCCTTACCTCTATGAATATATTCATCCGCCCCTTACCTCTATGAATATATTCATCTGTCCCTTACCTCTATGAATATATTCATCGGTCCCTTACCTCTATGATTATATTCATCTGCCCCTTACCTCTATGAATCTCTATAAATGTATTCATCTGTCCCTTACCTCAATGATTATATTCATCTGTCCCTTATCTCTATGATTATACCCATCTGTCCCTTACCTCAATGATTATATTCATCGGTCCCTTACCTCTATGAATATATTCATCTGTCCCTTACCTCTATGATTATAATTATCTGTCTCTTACCTCTATGATTATACTCATCTGTCCCTTACCTCTATGAATATATTCATCTGTCCCTTACCTCTAAAATTATATTCATCTGTCTCTTACCTCTATGATTATACTCATCTGTCCCTTACCTCTATGAATATATTCATCTGTCCCTTACCTCTATGAATATATTCATCTGTCCTTTACCTCAATGATTATATTCATCGGTCCCTTACCTCTATGATTATATTCATCGGTCCCTTACCTCTATGATTATATTCATCGGTCCCTTACCTCTATGAATATATTCATCTGTCCCTTACCTCTATGAATCTCTATGAATATATTCATCTGTCCCTTACCTCTATGATTATATTCATCTGTCCCTTACCTCTATGATTGTACTCATCTGTCCCTTACCTCAATGATTATATTCATCGGTCCCTTACCTCTATGAATATATTCATCTGTCCCTTACCTCTATGATTGTATTCATCTGTCTCTTACCTCTATGATTATACTCATCTGTCCCTTACCTCTATGAATATATTCATCCATCCCTTACCTCTATAATTATATTCATCCGTCCCTTACCTCTATGAATATATTCACCTCCCCTTACCTCAATGATTATATTCATCTGTCCCTTACCTCTGATTATATTAATCTTTCCCTTCCCTCTATGATCTTATTCATCTGTACCGTACCTCTATGATTATATTCATCCGCCCCTTCCGTCTATATATATATTCATCTATCCCTTACCTCTATGAATTTATTCATCTGTACCTTACCTCTATGAATATATTCATCGGTTCCCTACCTCTATGAATATATTAATCTGTCCCTTACCTCTATGATTATATTCATCTGTCCCTTACCTCTATGATTATATTAATCTGTCCCTTACCTCTATGATTATATTCATCTGCTCCTTACCTCTATGATTATAGTAATATGTCCCTTACCTCTATGATTATATTCATCTGTCCCTTACCTCTATGATTATATTAATCTGTACCTTACCTCTATGATTATATTAATCTGTCCCTTACCTCAATGATTATATTCATTGGTCCCTTACCTCTGATTATATTAATCTGTCCCTTCCCTCTATGATTTTATTCATCTGTACCGTACCTCTATGATTATATTCATCTGTCCCTTACCTCAATGATTATATTCATCTGTCCCTTACCTCTGATTATATTAATCTGTCCATTCCCTCTATGATTTAATTCATCTGTACCGTACCTCTATGATTATATTCATCCGCCCCTTACCTCTATAATTATATTCATCTGTCCCTTACCTCAATCATTATATTCATCTGTCCCTTACCTCTATGATTATACTCATCTGTCCCTTACCTCAATGATTATATTCATCGGTCCCTTACCTCTATGAATATATTCATCTGTCCCTTACCTCTATGATTATATTACTCTGTCCCTTCCCTCTATGATTTTATTCATCTGTACCGTACCTCTATGATTATATTCATCCGCCCCCTACCTCTATAATTATATTCATCTGTCCCTTACCTCTATGAATATATTCATCTGTCCCTTACCTCTATGAATATATTCATCGTTCCCTTACCTCTATGAATATACTCATCTGTCGCTTACCTCTATGAATATATTCATCTGTCCCTTACCTCAATGAATATATTCATCGGTCCCTTACCTCTATGATTATATTCATCGGTCCCTTACCTCCATGATTATATTCATCGGTCCCTTACCTCTATGAATATATTCATCTGTCCCTTACCTCTATGATTATATTCATCTGTCCCTTACCTCTATGATTATATTCATCGGTCCCTTACCTCTATGATTATATTCATCTGCCCCTTACCTCTATGAATCTCTATGAATATATTCATCTGTCCCTTACCTCTATGATTACATTCATCAGTCCCTTACCTCTATGATTATACTCATCTGTCCCTTAACTCAATGATTATATTCATCAGTCCCTTACCTCTATGAATATATTCATCTGTCCCTCACCTCTATGATTATATTCATCTGTCTCTTACCTCTATGATTATACTCATCTGTCCCTTACCTCTATGAATATATTCATCTGTCCCTTACCTCTATGATTATATTCATCTCTCTCTTACCTCTATGATTATACTCATCTGTCCCTTACCTCTATGAATATATTCATCTGTTGCTTACCTCTATGATTATATTCATCTGTCCCTTACCTCAATGATTATATTCATCTGTCTCTTACCTCTATGATTATACTCATCTGTCCCTTACCTCTATGATTATATTCATCGGCACCTTACCTCTATGAATATATTCATCTGTCCCTTACCTCTATGATTAAACTCATCTGTCCCTTACCTCAATGATTATATTCATCTGTCTCTTACCTCTATGAAGAAATACATCTGTCTCTTACCTCTATGATTGTACTCATCTGCCCCTTACCTCTATGATTATATTCATCTGTACCTTACCTCTATGAATATATTCATCCACCCGTTACCTATATGATTGTATTCATCTGTCCCTTACCTCTATGATTAAACTCATCTGTCCCTTACCTCAATGATTATACTCATCTGTCCCTTACCTCTATGATTATATTCTTCGGTCCCTTACCTCTATGAATATATTAATCTGTCCCTTACCTCTATGATTAAACTCATCTGTCCCTTACCTCAATGATTATATTCATCTGTCTCTTACCTCTATGAATATATTCATCTGTCTCTTACCTATATGATTATACTCATCTGTCCCTTACCTCTATGAATATATTCAACTGTCTCTTACCTCTATGATTATACTCATCTGTCCCTTACCTCTATGATTATATTAATCTGTCCCTTACCTCTATGAATATATTCATGGGTCCCTTACCTCTATGATTATATTCATCTGTCCCCTACCTCTATGAAGATATTCATCTGTCCCTTACCTCTATGAATATATTCATCTGTCCCTTACCTCTATGAATATATTCATCCATCCCTTACCTCTATAATTATATTCATCCGTCCCTTACCTCTATGAATATATTCATCCGCCCCTTACCTCAATGATTATATTCATCTGTCCCTTACCTCTGATTATATTAATGTTTCCCTTCCCTCTATGATCTTATTCATCTGTACCGTACCTCTATGATTATATTCATCTCTCTCTTACCTCTATGATTATACTCATCTGTCCCTTACCTCTATGAATATATTCATCTGTTGCTTACCTCTATGATTATATTCATCTGTCCCTTACCTCAATGATTATATTCATCTGTCTCTTACCTCTATGATTATACTCATCTGTCCCTTACCTCTATGATTTTATTCATCGGCACCTTACCTCTATGAATATATTCATCTGTCCCTTACCTCTATGATTAAACTCATCTGTCCCTTACCTCAATGATTATATTCATCTGTCTCTTACCTCTATGAAGAAATACATCTGTCTCTTACCTCTATGATTGTACTCATCTGCCCCTTACCTCTATGATTATATTCATCTGTACCTTACCTCTATGAATATATTCATCCACCCGTTACCTATATGATTGTATTCATCTGTCCCTTACCTCTATGATTAAACTCATCTGTCCCTTACCTCAATGATTATACTCATCTGTCCCTTACCTCTATGATTATATTCTTCGGTCCCTTACCTCTATGAATATATTAATCTGTCCCTTACCTCTATGATTAAACTCATCTGTCCCTTACCTCAATGATTATATTCATCTGTCTCTTACCTCTATGAATATATTCATCTGTCTCTTACCTCTATGATTATACTCATCTGTCCCTTACCTCTATGAATATATTCAACTGTCTCTTACCTCTATGATTATACTCATCTGTCCCTTACCTCTATGATTATATTAATCTGTCCCTTACCTCTATGAATATATTCATGGGTCCCTTACCTCTATGATTATATTCATCTGTCCCCTACCTCTATGAAGATATTCATCTGTCCCTTACCTCTATGAATATATTCATCTGTCCCTTACCTCTATGAATATATTCATCCATCCCTTACCTCTATAATTATATTCATCCGTCCCTTACCTCTATGAATATATTCATCCGCCCCTTACCTCAATGATTATATTCATCTGTCCCTTACCTCTATAATTATATTCATCTGTCCCTTACCTCTATAATTATATTCATCTGTCCCTTACCTCTATGAATTTATTCATCTGTCCCTTACCTCTATGAATATATTCATCGGTCCCCTACATCTATGAATATATTCATCTGTCCCTTACCTCTATGTTTATATTCATCTGTCCCTTACCTCTATGATTATATTCATCTGTCCCTTACCTCTATGATTATATTAATCTGTCCCTTACCTCTATGATTATATTCATCTGCTCCTTACCTCTATGATTATACTCATCTGCCCCTTACCTCTATGATTATATTCATCTGTACCATACCTCTATGAATATATTAATACACCCCTTACCTCTATGATTGTATTCATCTGTCCCTTACTTCTATGATTATAATCATCTGTCCCTTACCTCAATGATTATACTCATCTGTCCCTTACCTCTATGATTATATTCATCGGTCCCTTTCCTCTATGAATATATTCATCTGTCCCTTACCTCTATGATTAAACTCATCTGTCCCTTACCTCAATGATTATATTCATCTGTCTCTTACCTCTATGAATATATTCATCAGTCTCTTACCTCTATGATTATACTCATCTGTCCCTTACCTCTATGAATATATTCATCTGTCCCTTACCTCTATGATTATATTCATCTGTCTCTTACCTCTATGATTATACTCATCTGTCCCTTACCTCTATGATTATATTAATCTGTCCCTTACCTCTATGATTATATTAATCTGTCCCTTACCTCTATGAATATATTCATCGGTCCCTTACCTCTATAATTATATTCATCTGTCCCTTACCTCTATGAATATATTAATCTGTCCCTTACCTCTATGATTATATTCATCTGTCCCTTACCTCTATGAATATATTCATCCGTCCCTTACCTCTATAATTATATTCATCCGTCCCTTACCTCTATGAATATATTCATCCGCCCCTTACCTCAATGATTATATTCATCTGTCGCTTACCTCTGATTATATTAATCTTTCCCTTCCCTCTATGATCTTATTCATCTGTACCGTACCTCTATGATTATATTCATCCGCCCCTTACCTCTATAATTATATTCATCTGTCCCTTACCTCTATGAATTTATTCATCTGTCCCTTACCTCTATGAATATATTCATCGGTTCCCTACCTCTATGAATATATTCATCTGTCCCTTACCTCTATGATTATATTCATCTGTCCCTTACCTCTATGATTATATTCATCTGTCCTTTACCGCTATGAATATATTAATCTGTCCCTTACCTCTATGATTATATTATTCTGTCCCTTACCTCTATGATTATATTCATCTGTCCCTTACCTCTATGATTATATTAATCTGTACCTTACCTCTATGATTATATTAATCTTTCCCTTACCTCAATGAATATATTCATCGGTCCCTTACCTCTGATTATATTAATCTGTCCCTTCCCTCTATGATTTTATTCATCTGTACCGTACCTCTATGATTATATTCATCTGTCCCTTACCTCAATGATTATATTCATCTGTCCCTTACCTCTGATTATATTAATCTGTCCCTTCCCTCTATGATTTTATTCATCTGTACCGTACCTCTATGATTATATTCATCCGCCCCTTACCTCTATAATTATATTCATCTGTCCCTTACCTCTATGAATATATTCATCGGTCCCTTACCTCTATGATTATATTCATCGGTCCCTTACCTCTATGATTATATTCATCGGTCCCTTACCTCTATGAATATATTCATCTGTCCCTTACCTCTATGAATCTCTATGAATATATTCATCTGTCCCTTACCTCTATGATTATATTCATCTGTCCCTTACCTCTATGATTGTACTCATCTGTCCCTTACCTCAATGATTATATTAATTGGTCCCTTACCTCTATGATTATATTCATCGGTCCCTTACCTCTATGAATATATTCATCTGTCCCTTACCTCTATAATTATATTCATCTGTCCCTTACCTCTATGAATATATTCATCTGTCCCTTACCTCTATGAATATATTCATCGTTCCCTTACCTCTATGAATATACTCATCTGTCGCTTACCTCTATGAATATATTCATCTGTCCCTTACCTCTATGATTATATTCATCTGTCTCTTACCTCTATGATTATACTCATCTGTCCCTTACCTCTATGAATATATTCATCTGTTGCTTACCTCTATGATTATATTCATCTGTCCCTTACCTCAATTATTATATTCATCTGTCTCTTACCTCTATGATTATACTCATCTGTCCCTTACCTCTATGATTATATTCATTGGCACCTTACCTCTATGAATATATTCATCTGTCCCTTACCTCTAGGATTAAACTCATCTGTCCCTTACCTCAATGATTATATTCATCTGTCTCTTACCTCTATGAAGAAATACATCTGTCTCTTACCTCTATGATTGTACTCATCTGCCCCTTACCTCTATGATTATATTCATCTGTACCTTACCTCTATGAATATATTCATCCACCCGTTACCTATATGATTGTATTCATCTGTCCCTTACCTCTATGATTAAACTCATCTGTCCCTTACCTCAATGATTATACTCATCTGTCCCTTACCTCTATGATTATATTCTTCGGTCCCTTACCTCTATGAATATATTAATCTGTCCCTTACCTCTATGATTAAACTCATCTGTCCCTTACCTCAATGATTATATTCATCTGTCTCTTACCTCTATGAATATATTCATCTGTCTCTTACCTCTATGATTATACTCATCTGTCCCTTACCTCTATGAATATATTCATCTGTCTCTTACCTCTATGATTATACTCATCTGTCCCTTACCTCTATGATTAAATTAATCTGTCCCTTACCTCTATGATTATATTAATCTGTCCCTTACCTCTATGAATATATTCATGGGTCCCTTACCTCTATGATTATATTCATCTGTCCCCTACCTCTATGAAGATATTCATCTGTCCCATACCTCTATGAATATATTCATCTGTCCCTTACCTCTATGAATATATTCATCCATCCCTTACCTCTATAATTATATTCATCCGTCCCTTACCTCTATGAATATATTCATCCGCCCCTTACCTCAATGATTATATTCATCTGTCCCTTACCTCTGATTATATTAATCTTTCCCTTCCCTCTATGATCTTATTCATCTGTACCGTACCTCTATGATTATATTCATCCGCCCCTTACCTCTATAATTATATTCATCTGTCCCTTACCTCTATAATTATATTCATCTGTCCCTTACCTCTATGAATTTATTCATCTGTCCCTTACCTCTATGAATATATTCATCGGTCCCCTACATCTATGAATATATTCATCTGTCCCTTACCTCTATGTTTATATTCATCTGTCCCTTACCTCTATGATTATATTCATCTGTCCCTTACCTCTATGATTATATTAATCTGTCCCTTACCTCTATGAATATATTCATCTGCTCCTTACCTCTATGATTATACTCATCTGCCCCTTACCTCTATGATTATATTCATCTGTACCTTACCTCTATGAATATATTAATACACCCCTTACCTCTATGATTGTATTCATCTGTCCCTTACCTCTATGATTATACTCATCTCTCCCTTACCTCAATGATTATACTCATCTGTCCCTTACCTCTATGATTATATTCATCGGTCCCTTTCCTCTATGAATATATTCATCTGTCCCTTACCTCTATGATTAAACTCATCTGTCCCTTACCTCAATGATTATATTCATCTGTCTCTTACCTCTATGAATATATTCATCAGTCTCTTACCTCTATGATTATACTCATCTGTCCCTTACCTCTATGAATATATTCATCTGTCCCTTACCTCTATGATTATATTCATCTGTCTCTTACCTCTATGATTATACTCATCTGTCCCTTACCTCTATGATTATAATAATCTGTCCCTTACCTCTATGATTATATTAATCTGTCCCTTACCTCTATGAATATATTCATCGGTCCCTTACCTCTATAATTATATTCATCTGTCCCTTACCTCTATGAATATATTAATCTGTCCCTTACCTCTATGATTATATTCATCTGTCCCTTACCTCTATGAATATATTCATCCGTCCCTTACCTCTATAATTATATTCATCCGTCCCTTACCTCTATGAATATATTCATCTGCCCCTTACCTCAATGATTATATTCATCTGTCGCTTACCTCTGATTATATTAATCTTTCCCTTCACTCTATGATCTTATTCATCTGTACCGTACCTCTATGATTATATTCATCCGCCCCTTACCTCTATAATTATATTCATCTGTCCCTTACCTCTATGAATTTATTCATCTGTCCCTTACCTCTATGAATATATTCATCGGTTCCCTACCTCTATGAATATATTCATCTGTCCCTTACCTCTATGATTATATTCATCTGTCCCTTACCTCTATGATTATATTCATCTGTCCTTTACCGCTATGAATATATTAATCTGTCCCTTACCTCTATGATTATATTATTCTGTCCCTTACCTCTATGATTATATTCATCTGTCCCTTACCTCTATGATTATATTAATCTGTACCTTACCTCTAAGATTATATTAATCTTTCCCTTACCTCAATGAATATATTCATCTGTCCCTTACCTCTGAATATATTAATCTGTCCCTTCCCTCTATGATTTTATTCATCTGTACCGTACCTCTATGATTATATTCATCTGTCCCTTACCTCAATGATTATATTCATCTGTCCCTTACCTCTGATTATATTAATCTGTCCCTTCCCTCTATGATTTTATTCATCTGTACCGTACCTCTATGATTATATTCATCCGCCCCTTACCTCTATAATTATATTCATCTGTCCCTTACCTCTATGAATATATTCATCGGTCCCTTATATCTATGAATATTTTCACCTGTCTCTTACCTCTATGATTATACTCATCTGTCCTTTACCTTTATGAATATATTCATCTGTCCCTTACCTCTATGAATATATTCATCTGTCCTTTACCTCAATGATTATATTCATCGGTTCCTTACCTCTATGATTATATTAATCTGTCCCTTACCTCTATGAATATATTCATCGGTCCCTTACCTCTATAATTATATTCATCTGTCCCTTACCTCTATGAATATATTAATCTGTCCCTTACCTCTATGATTATATTCATCTGTCCCTTACCTCTATGAATATATTCATCCGTCCCTTACCTCTATAATTATATTCATCCGTCCCTTACCTCTATGAATATATTCATCTGCCCCTTACCTCAATGATTATATTCATCTGTCGCTTACCTCTGATTATATTAATCTTTCCCTTCACTCTATGATCTTATTCATCTGTACCGTACCTCTATGATTATATTCATCCGCCCCTTACCTCTATAATTATATTCATCTGTCCCTTACCTCTATGAATTTATTCATCTGTCCCTTACCTCTATGAATATATTCATCGGTTCCCTACCTCTATGAATATATTCATCTGTCCCTTACCTCTATGATTATATTCATCTGTCCCTTACCTCTATGATTATATTCATCTGTCCTTTACCGCTATGAATATATTAATCTGTCCCTTACCTCTATGATTATATTATTCTGTCCCTTACCTCTATGATTATATTCATCTGTCCCTTACCTCTATGATTATATTAATCTGTACCTTACCTCTAAGATTATATTAATCTTTCCCTTACCTCAATGAATATATTCATCTGTCCCTTACCTCTGAATATATTAATCTGTCCCTTCCCTCTATGATTTTATTCATCTGTACCGTACCTCTATGATTATATTCATCTGTCCCTTACCTCAATGATTATATTCATCTGTCCCTTACCTCTGATTATATTAATCTGTCCCTTCCCTCTATGATTTTATTCATCTGTACCGTACCTCTATGATTATATTCATCCGCCCCTTACCTCTATAATTATATTCATCTGTCCCTTACCTCTATGAATATATTCATCGGTCCCTTATATCTATGAATATTTTCACCTGTCTCTTACCTCTATGATTATACTCATCTGTCCTTTACCTTTATGAATATATTCATCTGTCCCTTACCTCTATGAATATATTCATCTGTCCTTTACCTCAATGATTATATTCATCGGTTCCTTACCTCTATGATTATATTCATCGGTCCCTTACCTCTATGATTATATTCATCGGTCCCTTACCTCTATGAATATATTCATCTGTCCCTTACTTCTATGAATCTCTATGAATATATTCATCTGTCCCTTACCTCTATGATTATATTCATCTGTCCCTTACCTCTATGATTGTACTCATCTGTCCCTTACCTCAATGATTATATTCATTGGTCCCTTACCTCTATGATTATATTCATCGGTCCCTTACCTCTATGAATATATTCATCTGTCGCTTACCTCTATGGTTATATACATCTGTCCCTTACCTCTATGATTATATTCGTCTGCCCCTTACCTCTATGAATCTCTATGAATATGTAAATGTAAATGTACAGGAATTTATATAGCGCAAATCACCAAGCGGTTTCTAAGCGCTTGCTTAGGGAACCCGTCCTGGTATTCCCCTGTGAGATAACCCCGGCAGCGTATCCGCAAGGTGAAAGCCAGGCATCCAGCCGCGAGGGGCCGTTGTGGAGATTAAGCAAGCTATTGCCCAGAGTCGCAGAGTATGAACCCGTGAATCGAGTAGGCACTGGAGCGAGAATTGTCGAGTCCATGGACATTTTAGGACTCAAGACCCCGCCGAGCCGGGAATTGAACCCTGGTCCCGGGCTGACCTCTGCTTCCAGGTCTGCCTCCTCTAACCAGTGAGGCACACTTCTCCACTATATATTCATCTGTCCCTTACCTCTATGATTATATTCATCTGTCCCTTATCTCTATGATTATACTCATCTGACCCTTACCTCAATGATTATATTCATCGGTCCCTTACCTCTATGAATAGTCTCATCTGTCCCTTACCTCTAGGATTATATTCATCTGTCTCTTACCTCTATGATTATACTCATCTGTCCCTTACCTCTATGAATATATTCATCTGTCCCCTACCTCTATGATTATATTCATCTGTCTCTTACCACTATGATTATACTCATCTGTCCCTTACCTCTATGAATATATCCATCTGTCCCTTACCTCTATGATTATATTCATCTGTCCCTTACCGCTATGAATATATTGATCTGTCTCTTACCTCTACGATTATATTCATCTGTCTCTTACCTCTATGATTATACTCATCTGTCCCTTACCTCAATGATTATATTCATCTGTCCCTTACCTCTATGATTATACTCATCTGTCCCTTACCTCAATGATTATATTCATCGGTCCCTTACCTCTATGAATATATTCATCTGTCCCTTACCTCTATGATTATATTACTCTGTCCCTTCCCTCTATGATTTTATTCATCTGTACCGTACCTCTATGATTATATTCATCCGCCCCTTACCTCTATAATTATATTCATCTGTCCCTTACCTCTATGAATATATTCATCTGTCCCTTACCTCTATGAATATATTCATCTGTCTCTTACCACTATGATTATACTCATCTGTCCCTTACCTCTATGAATATATTCATCTGTCCCTTACCTCAATGATTATATTCATCGGTCCCTTACCTCTATGAATATATTCATCGGTCCCTTACCTCCATGATTATATTCATCGGTCCCTTACCTCTATGAATATATTCATCTGTCCCTTACCTCTATGATTATATTCATCTGTCCCTTACCTCTATGATTATATTCATCGGTCCCTTACCTCTATGATTATATTCATCTGCCCCTTACCTCTATGAATCTCTATGAATATATTCATCTGTCCCTTACCTCTATGATTACATTCATCTGTCCCTCCCCTCTATGATTATACTCATCTGTCCCTTAACTCAATGATTATATTCATCGGTCCCTTACCTCTATGAATATATTCATCTGTCCCTCACATCTATGATTATATTCATCTGTCTCTTACCTCTATGATTATACTCATCTGTCCCTTACCTCTATGAATATATTCATCTGTCCCTTACCTCTATGATTATATTCATCTGTCTCTTACCTCTATGATTATACTCATCTGTCCCTTACCTCTATGGTTATTATTCATCTGTCCCTTACCTCTATGATTATATTCATTGGTCCCTTACCTCTATGATTATATTCATCTGCCCCTTACCTCTATGATTATATTCATCGGTCCCTTACCTCTATGATTGTACTCATCTGCCCCTTACCTCTATGATTATATTCATCTGTACCTTACCTCTATGAATATATTCATCCACCCGTTACCTATATGATTGTATTCATCTGTCCCTTACCTCTATGATTAAACTCATCTGTCCCTTACCTCAATGATTATACTCATCTGTCCCTTACCTCTATGATTATATTCTTCGGTCCCTTACCTCTATGAATATATTAATCTGTCCCTTACCTCTATGATTAAACTCATCTGTCCCTTACCTCAATGATTATATTCACCTGTCTCTTACCTCTATGAATATATTCATCTGTCTCTTACCTCTATGATTATACTCATCTGTCCCTTACCTCTATGAATATATTCATCTGTCTCTTACCTCTATGATTATACTCATCTGTCCCTTACCTCTATGATTATATTAATCTGTCCCTTACCTCTATGATTATATTAATCTGTCCCTTACCTCTATGAATATATTCATGGGTCCCTTACCTCTATGATTATATTCATCTGTCCCCTACCTCTATGAAGATATTCATCTGTCCCTTACCTCTATGAATATATTCATCTGTCCCTTACCTCTATGAATATATTCATCCATCCCTTACCTCTATAATTATATTCATCCGTCCCTTACCTCTATGAATATATTCATCCGCCCCTTACCTCAATGATTATATTCATCTGTCCCTTACCTCTGATTATATTAATCTTTCCCTTCCCTCTATGATCTTATTCATCTGTACCGTACCTCTATGATTATAGTCATCCGCCCCTTACCTCTATAATTATATTCATCTGTCCCTTACCTCTATAATTATATTCATCTGTCCCGTACCTCTATGAATTTATTCATCTGTCCCTTACCTCTATGAATATATTCATCGGTCCCCTACATCTATGAATATATTCATCTGTCCCTTACCTCTATGTTTATATTCATCTGTCCCTTACCTCTATGATTATATTCATCTGTCCCTTACCTCTATGATTATATTAATCTGTCCCTTACCTCTATGATTATATCCATCTGCTCCTTACCTCTATGATTATACTCATCTGCCCCTTACCTCTATGATTATATTCATCTGTACCTTACCTCTATGAATATATTAATACACCCCTTACCTCTATGATTGTATTCATCTGTCCCTTACCTCTATGATTATACTCATCTGTCCCTTACCTCAATGATTATACTCATCTGTCCCTTACCTCTATGATTATATTCATCTGTCCCTTTCCTCTATGAATATATTCATCTGTCCCTTACCTCTATGATTAAACTCATCTGTCCCTTACCTCAATGATTATATTCATCTGTCTCTTACCTCTATGAATATATTCATCAGTCTCTTACCTCTATGATTATACTCATCTGTCCCTTACCTCTATGAATATATTCATCTGTCCCTTACCTCTATGATTATATTCATCTGTCTCTTACCTCTATGATTATACTCATCTGTCCCTTACCTCTATGATTATATTAATCGGTCCCTTACCTCTATGATTATATTAATCTGTCCCTTACCTCTATGAATATATTCATCGGTCCCTTACCTCTATAATTATATTCATCTGTCCCTTACCTCTATGAATATATTAATCTGTCCCTTACCTCTATGATTATATTCATCTGTCCCTTACCTCTATGAATATATTCATCCGTCCCTTACCTCTATAATTATATTCATCCGTCCCTTACCTCTATGAATATATTCATCCGCGCCTTACCTCAATGATTATATTCATCTGTCGCTTACCTCTGATTATATTAATCTTTCCCTTCCCTCTATGATCTTATTCATCTGTACCGTACCTCTATGATTATATTCATCCGCCCCTTACCTCTATAATTATATTCATCTGTCCCTTACCTCTATGAATTTATTCGTCTGTCCCTTACCTCTATGAATATATTCATCGGTTCCCTACCTCTATGAATATATTCATCTGTCCCTTACCTCTATGATTATATTCATCTGTCCCTTACCTCTATGATTATATTCATCTGTCCTTTACCGCTATGAATATATTAATCTGTCCCTTACCTCTATGATTATATTATTCTGTCCCTTACCTCTATGATTATATTCATCTGTCCCTTACCTCTATGATTATATTAATCTGTACCTTACCTCTAAGATTATATTAATCTTTCCCTTACCTCAATGAATATATTCATCTGTCCCTTACCTCTGAATATATTAATCTGTCCCTTCCCTCTATGATTTTATTCATCTGTACCGTACCTCTATGATTATATTCATCTGTCCCTTACCTCAATGATTATATTCATCTGTCCCTTACCTCTGATTATATTAATCTGTCCCTTCCCTCTATGATTTTATTCATCTGTACCGTACCTCTATGATTATATTCATCCGCCCCTTACCTCTATAATTATATTCATCTGTCCCTTACCTCTATGAATATATTCATCGGTCCCTTATATCTATGAATATTTTCACCTGTCTCTTACCTCTATGATTATACTCATCTGTCCTTTACCTTTATGAATATATTCATCTGTCCCTTACCTCTATGAATATATTCATCTGTCCTTTACCTCAATGATTATATTCATCGGTTCCTTACCTCTATGATTATATTAATCTGTCCCTTACCTCTATGAATATATTCATCGGTCCCTTACCTCTATAATTATATTCATCTGTCCCTTACCTCTATGAATATATTAATCTGTCCCTTACCTCTATGATTATATTCATCTGTCCCTTACCTCTATGAATATATTCATCCGTCCCTTACCTCTATAATTATATTCATCCGTCCCTTACCTCTATGAATATATTCATCTGCCCCTTACCTCAATGATTATATTCATCTGTCGCTTACCTCTGATTATATTAATCTTTCCCTTCACTCTATGATCTTATTCATCTGTACCGTACCTCTATGATTATATTCATCCGCCCCTTACCTCTATAATTATATTCATCTGTCCCTTACCTCTATGAATTTATTCATCTGTCCCTTACCTCTATGAATATATTCATCGGTTCCCTACCTCTATGAATATATTCATCTGTCCCTTACCTCTATGATTATATTCATCTGTCCCTTACCTCTATGATTATATTCATCTGTCCTTTACCGCTATGAATATATTAATCTGTCCCTTACCTCTATGATTATATTATTCTGTCCCTTACCTCTATGATTATATTCATCTGTCCCTTACCTCTATGATTATATTAATCTGTACCTTACCTCTAAGATTATATTAATCTTTCCCTTACCTCAATGAATATATTCATCTGTCCCTTACCTCTGAATATATTAATCTGTCCCTTCCCTCTATGATTTTATTCATCTGTACCGTACCTCTATGATTATATTCATCTGTCCCTTACCTCAATGATTATATTCATCTGTCCCTTACCTCTGATTATATTAATCTGTCCCTTCCCTCTATGATTTTATTCATCTGTACCGTACCTCTATGATTATATTCATCCGCCCCTTACCTCTATAATTATATTCATCTGTCCCTTACCTCTATGAATATATTCATCGGTCCCTTATATCTATGAATATTTTCACCTGTCTCTTACCTCTATGATTATACTCATCTGTCCTTTACCTTTATGAATATATTCATCTGTCCCTTACCTCTATGAATATATTCATCTGTCCTTTACCTCAATGATTATATTCATCGGTTCCTTACCTCTATGATTATATTCATCGGTCCCTTACCTCTATGATTATATTCATCGGTCCCTTACCTCTATGAATATATTCATCTGTCCCTTACTTCTATGAATCTCTATGAATATATTCATCTGTCCCTTACCTCTATGATTATATTCATCTGTCCCTTACCTCTATGATTGTACTCATCTGTCCCTTACCTCAATGATTATATTCATTGGTCCCTTACCTCTATGATTATATTCATCGGTCCCTTACCTCTATGAATATATTCATCTGTCGCTTACCTCTATGGTTATATACATCTGTCCCTTACCTCTATGATTATATTCGTCTGCCCCTTACCTCTATGAATCTCTATGAATATGTAAATGTAAATGTACAGGAATTTATATAGCGCAAATCACCAAGCGGTTTCTAAGCGCTTGCTTAGGGAACCCGTCCTGGTATTCCCCTGTGAGATAACCCCGGCAGCGTATCCGCAAGGTGAAAGCCAGGCATCCAGCCGCGAGGGGCCGTTGTGGAGATTAAGCAAGCTATTGCCCAGAGTCGCAGAGTATGAACCCGTGAATCGAGTAGGCACTGGAGCGAGAATTGTCGAGTCCATGGACATTTTAGGACTCAAGACCCCGCCGAGCCGGGAATTGAACCCTGGTCCCGGGCTGACCTCTGCTTCCAGGTCTGCCTCCTCTAACCAGTGAGGCACACTTCTCCACTATATATTCATCTGTCCCTTACCTCTATGATTATATTCATCTGTCCCTTATCTCTATGATTATACTCATCTGACCCTTACCTCAATGATTATATTCATCGGTCCCTTACCTCTATGAATAGTCTCATCTGTCCCTTACCTCTAGGATTATATTCATCTGTCTCTTACCTCTATGATTATACTCATCTGTCCCTTACCTCTATGAATATATTCATCTGTCCCCTACCTCTATGATTATATTCATCTGTCTCTTACCACTATGATTATACTCATCTGTCCCTTACCTCTATGAATATATCCATCTGTCCCTTACCTCTATGATTATATTCATCTGTCCCTTACCGCTATGAATATATTGATCTGTCTCTTACCTCTACGATTATATTCATCTGTCTCTTACCTCTATGATTATACTCATCTGTCCCTTACCTCAATGATTATATTCATCTGTCCCTTACCTCTATGATTATACTCATCTGTCCCTTACCTCAATGATTATATTCATCGGTCCCTTACCTCTATGAATATATTCATCTGTCCCTTACCTCTATGATTATATTACTCTGTCCCTTCCCTCTATGATTTTATTCATCTGTACCGTACCTCTATGATTATATTCATCCGCCCCTTACCTCTATAATTATATTCATCTGTCCCTTACCTCTATGAATATATTCATCTGTCCCTTACCTCTATGAATATATTCATCTGTCTCTTACCACTATGATTATACTCATCTGTCCCTTACCTCTATGAATATATTCATCTGTCCCTTACCTCAATGATTATATTCATCGGTCCCTTACCTCTATGAATATATTCATCGGTCCCTTACCTCCATGATTATATTCATCGGTCCCTTACCTCTATGAATATATTCATCTGTCCCTTACCTCTATGATTATATTCATCTGTCCCTTACCTCTATGATTATATTCATCGGTCCCTTACCTCTATGATTATATTCATCTGCCCCTTACCTCTATGAATCTCTATGAATATATTCATCTGTCCCTTACCTCTATGATTACATTCATCTGTCCCTCCCCTCTATGATTATACTCATCTGTCCCTTAACTCAATGATTATATTCATCGGTCCCTTACCTCTATGAATATATTCATCTGTCCCTCACATCTATGATTATATTCATCTGTCTCTTACCTCTATGATTATACTCATCTGTCCCTTACCTCTATGAATATATTCATCTGTCCCTTACCTCTATGATTATATTCATCTGTCTCTTACCTCTATGATTATACTCATCTGTCCCTTACCTCTATGGTTATTATTCATCTGTCCCTTACCTCTATGATTATATTCATTGGTCCCTTACCTCTATGATTATATTCATCTGCCCCTTACCTCTATGATTATATTCATCGGTCCCTTACCTCTATGATTGTACTCATCTGCCCCTTACCTCTATGATTATATTCATCTGTACCTTACCTCTATGAATATATTCATCCACCCGTTACCTATATGATTGTATTCATCTGTCCCTTACCTCTATGATTAAACTCATCTGTCCCTTACCTCAATGATTATACTCATCTGTCCCTTACCTCTATGATTATATTCTTCGGTCCCTTACCTCTATGAATATATTAATCTGTCCCTTACCTCTATGATTAAACTCATCTGTCCCTTACCTCAATGATTATATTCACCTGTCTCTTACCTCTATGAATATATTCATCTGTCTCTTACCTCTATGATTATACTCATCTGTCCCTTACCTCTATGAATATATTCATCTGTCTCTTACCTCTATGATTATACTCATCTGTCCCTTACCTCTATGATTATATTAATCTGTCCCTTACCTCTATGATTATATTAATCTGTCCCTTACCTCTATGAATATATTCATGGGTCCCTTACCTCTATGATTATATTCATCTGTCCCCTACCTCTATGAAGATATTCATCTGTCCCTTACCTCTATGAATATATTCATCTGTCCCTTACCTCTATGAATATATTCATCCATCCCTTACCTCTATAATTATATTCATCCGTCCCTTACCTCTATGAATATATTCATCCGCCCCTTACCTCAATGATTATATTCATCTGTCCCTTACCTCTGATTATATTAATCTTTCCCTTCCCTCTATGATCTTATTCATCTGTACCGTACCTCTATGATTATAGTCATCCGCCCCTTACCTCTATAATTATATTCATCTGTCCCTTACCTCTATAATTATATTCATCTGTCCCGTACCTCTATGAATTTATTCATCTGTCCCTTACCTCTATGAATATATTCATCGGTCCCCTACATCTATGAATATATTCATCTGTCCCTTACCTCTATGTTTATATTCATCTGTCCCTTACCTCTATGATTATATTCATCTGTCCCTTACCTCTATGATTATATTAATCTGTCCCTTACCTCTATGATTATATTCATCTGCTCCTTACCTCTATGATTATACTCATCTGCCCCTTACCTCTATGATTATATTCATCTGTACCTTACCTCTATGAATATATTAATACACCCCTTACCTCTATGATTGTATTCATCTGTCCCTTACCTCTATGATTATACTCATCTGTCCCTTACCTCAATGATTATACTCATCTGTCCCTTACCTCTATGATTATATTCATCTGTCCCTTTCCTCTATGAATATATTCATCTGTCCCTTACCTCTATGATTAAACTCATCTGTCCCTTACCTCAATGATTATATTCATCTGTCTCTTACCTCTATGAATATATTCATCAGTCTCTTACCTCTATGATTATACTCATCTGTCCCTTACCTCTATGAATATATTCATCTGTCCCTTACCTCTATGATTATATTCATCTGTCTCTTACCTCTATGATTATACTCATCTGTCCCTTACCTCTATGATTATATTAATCGGTCCCTTACCTCTATGATTATATTAATCTGTCCCTTACCTCTATGAATATATTCATCGGTCCCTTACCTCTATAATTATATTCATCTGTCCCTTACCTCTATGAATATATTAATCTGTCCCTTACCTCTATGATTATATTCATCTGTCCCTTACCTCTATGAATATATTCATCCGTCCCTTACCTCTATAATTATATTCATCCGTCCCTTACCTCTATGAATATATTCATCCGCGCCTTACCTCAATGATTATATTCATCTGTCGCTTACCTCTGATTATATTAATCTTTCCCTTCCCTCTATGATCTTATTCATCTGTACCGTACCTCTATGATTATATTCATCCGCCCCTTACCTCTATAATTATATTCATCTGTCCCTTACCTCTATGAATTTATTCGTCTGTCCCTTACCTCTATGAATATATTCATCGGTTCCCTACCTCTATGAATATATTCATCTGTCCCTTACCTCTATGATTATATTCATCTGTCCCTTACCTCTATGATTATATTCATCTGTCCTTTACCGCTATGAATATATTAATCTGTCCCTTACCTCTATGATTATATTATTCTGTCCCTTATCTCTATGATTATATTCATCTGTCCCTTACCTCTATGATTATATTAATCTGTACCTTACCTCTATGATTATATTAATCTTTCCCTTACCTCAATGAATATATTCATCGGTCCCTTACCTCTGATTATATTAATCTGTCCCTTCCCTCTATGATTTTATTCATCTGTACCGTACCTCTATGATTATATTCATCTGTCCCTTACCTCAATGATTATATTCATCTGTCCCTTACCTCTGATTATATTAATCTGTCCCTTCCCTCTATGATTTTATTCATCTGTACCGTACCTCTATGATTATATTCATCCGCCCCTTACCTCTATAATTATATTCATCTGTCCCTTACCTCTATGAATATATTCATCGGTCCCTTATCTCTATGAATATATTCACCTGTCTCTTACCTCTATTATTATACTCATCTGTCCTTTACCTTTATGAATATATTCATCTGTCCCTTACCTCTATGAATATATTCATCTGTCCTTTACCTCAATGATTATATTCATCGGTCCCCTACATCTATGAATATATTCATCTGTCCCTTACCTCTATGTTTATATTCATCTGTCCCTTACCTCTATGATTATATTCATCTGTCCCTTACCTCTATGATTATATTAATCTGTCCCTTACCTCTATGATTATATTCATCTGCTCCTTACCTCTATGATTATACTCATCTGCCCCTTACCTCTATGATTATATTCATCTGTACCTTACCTCTATGAATATATTAATACACCCCTTACCTCTATGATTGTATTCATCTGTCCCTTACCTCTATGATTATACTCATCTGTCCCTTACCTCAATGATTATACTCATCTGTCCCTTACCTCTATGATTATATTCATCGGTCCCTTTCCTCTATGAATATATTCATCTGTCCCTTACCTCTATGATTAAACTCATCTGTCCCTTACCTCAATGATTATATTCATCTGTCTCTTACCTCTATGAATATATTCATCAGTCTCTTACCTCTATGATTATAATCATCTGTCCCTTACCTCTATGAATATATTCATCTGTCCCTTACCTCTATGATTATATTCATCTGTCTCTTACCTCTATGATTATACTCATCTGTCCCTTACCTCTATGATTATATTAATCTGTCCCTTACCTCTATGATTATATTAATCTGTCCCTTACCTCTATGAATATATTCATCGGTCCCTTACCTCTATAATTATATTCATCTGTCCCTTACCTCTATGAATATATTAATCTGTCCCTTACCTCTATGATTATATTCATCTGTCCCTTACCTCTATGAATATATTCATCCGTCCCTTGCCTCTATAATTATATTCATCCGTCCCTTACCTCTATGAATATATTCATCCGCCCCTTACCTCAATGATTATATTCATCTGTCGGTTACCTCTGATTATATTAATCTTTCCCTTCCCTCTATGATCTTATTCATCTGTACCGTACCTCTATGATTATATTCATCCGCCCCTTACCTCTATAATTATATTCATCTGTCCCTTACCTCTATGAATTTATTCATCTGTCCCTTACCTCTATGAATATATTCATCGGTTCCCTACCTCTATGAATATATTCATCTGTCCCTTACCTCTATGATTATATTCATCTGTCCCTTACCTCTATGATTATATTCATCTGTCCCTTACCGCTATGATTATATTAATCTGTCCCTTACCTCTATGATTATATTCATCTGTCCCTTACCTCTATGATTATATTCATCTGTACCTTACCTCTATGATTATATTCATCTGTCTCATCCCTCTATGATTATATTCATCGGTCCCTTACCTCTATGATTATATTCATCTGTCCCATACCTCTATGAATATATTCATCCGCCCCTTACCTCTATGAATATATTCATCCGTGCCTTACCTCTATGAATATATTCATCGGTCCCTTACCTCTATGATTATATTCATCTGTCCCTTACCTCTATAATTATACTCATCTGTCCCTTACCTCAATGATTATATTCATCGGTCCCTTAGCTCTATGAATATATTAATCTGTACCTTACCTCTATGATTATATTCATCTGTCCCTTACCTCAATGATTATATTCATCTGTCCCTTACCTCTGATTATATTAATCTGTCCCTTCCCTCTATGATTTTATTCATCTGTACCGTACCTCTATGATTATATTCATCCGCCCCTTACCTCTATAATTATATTCATCTGTCCCTTACCTCTATGAATATATTCATCTGTCCCTTACCTCTATGAATATATTCATCGGTCGCTTACCTCTATGAATATATTAATCTGTCCCATACCTCTATGATTATATTCTTCTGTCCCCTACCTCTATGATTATATTAATCTGTCCCTTACCTCTATGATTATATTCATCTGTCCCTTACCTCTATGATCATATTAATCTGTCCCTTACCTCTATGATTATATTCATCTGCTCCTTACCTCTATGATTATATTCATCTGTCCCTTACCTCTATGATTATATTCATCTCTCCCTTACCTATTCATCTGTCCCTTACCTCTATGATTATATTCATCTGTACCTTACCTCTATGATTATATTCATCTGTCCCAAGCCTCTATGATTATATTCATCTGTCCCTTACCTTTATGATTATATACATCTGTCCCTTACCTCTATGAATATATTCATCCGCCCCTTACCTCTATGAATATATTCGTCTGTCCCTTACCTCTATGAATATATTAATCGGTCCCTTACCTCTATGATTATATTCATCTGCCCCTTACCTCTATGAATCTCTATGAATATATTCATCTGTCCCTTACCTCTATGATTATATTCATCTTTCCCTTACCTCTATGATTATACTCATCTGTCCCTTACCTCAATGATTATATTCATCGGTCCCTTACCTCTATGAATATATTCATCTGTCCCTTACCTCTATGATTATATTCACCTGTCTCTTACCTCTATGATTATACTCATCTGTCACTTACCTCTATGAATATATTTATCTGTCCCTTACCTCTATGATTATACTCATCTGTCCCTTACCTCTATGAATATATTGATCTGTCCCTTACCTCTATGATTATATTCATCTGTCCCTTACCTCTATGAATATATTGATCTGTCCCTTACCTCTATGATTATATTCATCTGTCTCTTACCTCTATGATTATACTCATCTGTCCCTTACCTCTATGAATATATTCATCTGTCCCCTACCTCTATGATTATATTCATCTGTCCCTTACCTCTATGAATATATTGATCTGTCCCTTACCTCTTTGATTATATTCATCTGTCTCTTACCTCTATGATTATACTCATCTGTCCCTTACCTCTATGAATATATTCATCTGTCCCTTACCTCTATGAATATATTGATCTGTCCCTTACCTCTATGATTATATTCACCTGTCTCTTACCTCTATGATTATACTCATCTGTCACTTACCTCTATGAATATATTCATCTGTCCCTTACCTCTATGATTATATTCATCTGTCTCTTACCTCTATGATTATACTCATCTGTCCCTTACCTCTATGATTATATTCATCTGTCCCTTACCTCTATGAATATATTGATCTGTCCCTTACCTCTATGATTATATTCATCTGTCTCTTACCTCTATGATTATACTCATCTATCCCTTACCTGTATGAATATATTCATCTGTCCCTTACCTCTATGATTATATCCCTTACCTCTATGAATATATTCATCTGTCCCTTACCTCTATGATGATATTCATCGGTCCCTTACCTCTATGAATATATTCATCTGTCCCTTACCTCTATGATTATATTCATCTGTCCCTTACCTCTAAGATTATATTCATCGGTCCCTTACCTCTATGATTATATTCATCTGCCCCTTACCTCTATGAATCTCTATGAATATATTCATCTGTCCCTTACCTCTATGAATATATTCATCTGTCCCTTACCTCTATGATTATATTCATCTGTCTCTTACCTCTATGATTATACTCATCTGTCCCTTACCTCTATGAATATATTCATCTGTCCCTTACCTCTATGATTATATTCATCAGTCCCTTACCTCTATGAATATATTCATCTGTCCCTTACCTCTATGATTATATTCATCGGTCCCTTACCTCTATGAATATATTCATCTGTCCCTTACCTCTATGATTATATTCATCTGTCCCTTACCTCTAAGATTATATTCATCGGTCCCTTACCTCTATGATTATATTCATCTGCCCCTTACCTCTATGAATCTCTATGAATATATTCATCTGTCCCTTACCTCTATGATTATATTCACCTGTTCCTTACCTCTATGATTATACTCATCTGTCCCTTACCTCAATGATTATATTCATCGGTCCCTTACCTCTATGAATATATTCATCTGTCCCTTACCTCTATGATTATATTCATCTGTCTCTTACCTAAATGATTATACTCATCTGTCCCTTACCTCTATATATGTCCCTTACCTCTTTGATTATATTCATCTGTCTCTTACCTTTATGATTATACTCATCTGTCCCTTACCTCTATGAATATATTCATCTGTCCCTTACCTCTATGATTATATTCATCTGTCCCTTACCTCTATGAATATATTGATCTGTCTCTTACCTCTACGATTATATTCATCTGTCTCTTACCTCTATGATTATATTCATCGGTCCCTTACCTCTATGAATATATTCATCTGTCCCTTACCTCTATGATTATATTCATCTGTCCCTTACCTCTATGATTATATTCATCAGTCCCTTACCTCTATGAATATATTCATCTGTCCCTTACCTCTATGATTATATTCATCGGTCCCTTACCTCTATGAATATATTCATCTGTCCCTTACCTCTATGATTATATTCATCGGTCCCTTACCTCTATGAATATATTCATCTGTCCCTTACGTCTTTGATTATATTCATCTGTCCCTTACCTCTAAGATTATATTCATCGGTCCCTTACCTCTATGGTTATATTCATCTGCCCCTTACCTCTATGAATCTCTATGAATATATTCATCTGTCCCTTACCTCTATGATTATATTCACCTGTCCCTTACCTCTATGATTATACTCATCTGTCCCTTACCTCAATGATTATATTCATCGGTCCCTTACCTCTATGAATATATTCATCTGTCCCTTACCTCTATGATTATATTCATCTGTCTCTTACCTCTATGATTATACTCATCTGTCCCTTACCTCCATGAATATATTCATCTGTCCCTTACCTCTTTGATTATATTCATGTGTCTCTTACCTTTATGATTATACTCATCTGTCCCTTACCTCTATGAATATATTCATCTGTCCCTTACCTCTATGATTATATTCATCTGTCCCTTACCTCTATGAATATATTGATCTGTCTCTTACCTCTACGATTATATTAATCTGTCTCTTACCTCTATGATTATACTCATCTGTCCCTTACCTCTATGATTATATTCATCTGTCCCTTACCTCTATGATTATACTCATCTGTCCCTTACCTCAATGATTATATTCATCGGTCCCTTACCTCTATGAATATATTCATCTGTCCCTTACCTCTATGATTATATTCATCTGTCTCTTACCTCTTGGATTATACTCATCTGTCCCATACCTCTATGAATATATTCATATGTCCCTTACCTCTATGATTATACTCATCTGTCCCTTACCTCTATGAATATATTCGTCTGTCCCTTACCTCTATGATTATATTCATCTGTCCCTTACCTCATTGATTATATTCATCTGTCCCTTACCTCTGATTATATTAATCTGTCCCTTCCCTCTATGAATATATTCATCTGTCCCTTACCTCTATGATTATATTCATCGGCCCCTAACCTCTATGAATATATTCATCTGTCCCTTACCTCTATGATTATATTCATCGGTCCCTTACCTCTATGAATATATTCATCTGTCCCATACCTCTATGATTATATTCATCTGTCCCTTACCTCTAAGATTATATTCATCGGTCCCTTACCTCTATGATTATATTCATCTGCCCCTTACCTCTATGAATCTCTATGAATATATTAATCTGTCCCTTACCTCTATGATTATATTCACCTGTCCCTTACCTCTATGAATATATTGATCTGTCCCTTACCTCTATGATTATATTCATCTGTCCCTTACTTCTATGAATATATTGATCTGTCCCTTACCTCTATGATTATATTAATCTGTCTCTTACCTCTATGATTATACTCATCTGTCCCTTACCTCTATGAATATATTCATCTGTCCCCTACCTCTATGATTATATTCATCTGTCCCTTACCTCTATGAATATATTGATCTGTCCCTTACCTCTATGATTATATTCATCTGTCTCTTACCTCTATGATTATACTCATCTGTCCCTTACCTCTATGAATATATTCATCTGTCCCTTACCTCTATGAATATATTGATCTGTCCCTTACCTCTATGATTATATTCACCTGTCTCTTACCTCTATGATTATACTCATCTGTCACTTACCTCTATGAATATATTCATCTGTCCCTTACCTCTATGATTATATTCATCTGTCTCTTACCTCTATGATTATACTCATCTGTCCCTTACCTCTATGATTATATAGATCTGTCCCTTACCTCTATGATTATATTCATCTGTCTCTTACCTCTATGATCATTGATTATACTCATCTGTCCCTTACCTCTATGAATATATTCATCTGTCCCTTACCTCTATGATTATATTCATCAGTCCCTTACCTCTATGAATATATTCATCTGTCCCTTACCTCTATGATTATATTCATCGGTCCCTTACCTCTATGAATATATTCATCTGTCCCTTACCTCTATGATTATATTCATCGGTCCCTTACCTCTATGAATATATTCATCTGTCCCTTACCTCTATGATGATATTCATCTGTCCCTTACCTCTAAGATTATATTCATCGGTCCCTTACCTCTATGATTATATTCATCTGCCCCTTACCTCTATGAATCTCTATGAATATATTCATCTGTCCCTTACCTCTATGATTATATTCACCTGTCCCTTACCTCTATGATTATACTCATCTGTCCCTTACCTCAATGATTATATTCATCGGTCCCTTACCTCTATGAATATATTCATCTGTCCCTTACCTCTATGATTATATTCATCTGTCTCTTACCTCTATGATTATACTCATCTGTCCCTTACCTCTATGAATATATTCATCTGTCCCTTACCTCTTTGAATATATTCATCTGTCTCTTACCTTTATGATTATACTCATCTGTCCCTTACCTCTATGAATATATTCATCTGTCCCTTACCTCTATGATTATATTCATCTGTCCCTTACCTCTATGAATATATTGATCTGTCTCTTACCTCTACGATTATATTCATCTGTCTCTTACATCTATGATTATACTCATCTGTCCTTTACCTCTTTGATTATACTCATCTGTCCCATACCTCTATGAATATATTCATATGTCCCTTACCTCTATGATTATACTCATCTGTCCCTTACCTCTATGAATATATTCGTCTGTCCCTTACCTCTATGATTATATTCATCTGTCCCTTACCTCAATGATTATATTCATCTGTCCCTTACCTCTGATTATATTAATCTGTCCCTTCCCTCTATGAATATAATCATCTGTCCCTTACCTCTATGATTATATTCATCGGTCCCTTACCTCTATGAATATATTCATCTGTCCCTTACCTCTATGATTATATTCATCGGTCCCTTACCTCTATGAATATATTCATCTGTCCCTTACCTCTATGATTATATTCATCTGTCCCTTACCTCTAAGATTATATTCATCGGTCCCTTACCTCTATGATTATACTCATCTGCCCTTTACCTCTATGAATCTCTATGAATATATTCATCTGTCCCTTACCTCTATGATTATATTCACCTGTCCCTTACCTCTATGATTATACTCATCTGTCCCTTACCTCAATGATTATATTCATCGGTCCCTTACCTCTATGAATATATTCATCTGTCCCTTACCTCTATGATTATATTCATCTGTCTCTTACCTCAATGATTATACTCATCTGTCCCTTACCTCTATGAATATATTCATCTGTCCCTTACCTTTATGATTATACTCATCTGTCCCTTACATCTATGAATATATTCATCTGTCCCTTACCTCTATGATTATATTCATCTGTCCCTTACCTCTACGAATATATTGATCTGTCTCTTACCTCTACGATTATATTCATCTGTCTCTTACCTCTATGATTATACTCATCTGTCCCTTACCTCTATGATTATATTCATCTGTCCCTTACCTCTATGATTATACTCATCTGTCCCTTACCTCAATGATTATATTCATCGGTCCCTTACCTCTATGAATATATTCATCTGTCCCTTACCTCTATGATTATATTCATCTGTCTCTTACCTCTATGATTATACTCATCTGTCCCATACCTCTATGAATATATTTATATGTCCCTTACCTCTATGATTATAATCATCTGTCCCTTACCTCTATGAATATATTCGTCTGTCCCTTACCTCTATGATTATATTCATCTGTCCCTTACCTCAATGATTATATTCATCTGTCCCTTACCTCTGATTATATTAATCTGTCCCTTCCCTCTATGATTTTATTCATCTGTACCGTACCTCTATGATTATATTCATCCGCCCCTTACCTCTATGAATATATTCATCTGTCCCTTACCTCTATGATTATATTCATCTGTCCCTTTCCTCTGATTATATTAATCTGTCCGTTACCTCTATGATTTTATTCATCTGTACCGTACCTCTATGATTATATTCATCCGCCCCTTACCTCTATGATTATATTCAAAATGGAGGGCGCATCTCAAGTGTATAATGGCATAGTGAAGCAGGAGTGGGAGACAAAGGGGGTCGTATCACTCATGGTAACAACAGTCTGTGAAGTGTGCCCCCTCTCAACATATGTGCAGCAGTAACAATTTAATTCAGCTGGAACTCTGCTAACCAATAGGACAGCCATTGTTAATACCAGGCCAAACAATGGGCCTTAAAGTCGGTTACTCCCATCTTCCCCTCCCCTATCCCCGGAGACAACTGTAACTTGTGTACAAATATGAAGACATGACCAGGCATATATATAGGCGCACAACAAGAATATGGCATTCAGTATCAAAATCACAATAGCGAAATCTGCTCCAAAGCAAAGAAAGGAAGGTCACCCCTCTTCCCTACAAACCCAGAATTCCAATTCCAGGTATACTATTCAAAACAGTTCCTTGCTGAGCAACACAATAAATTCAGTCCAATTGTTCGTGTATATCCAGAGTTTTCCAATCCCAAGATTAATTCCATATAAGAAGAATCACTCAAATTGTAACACCAAGGTATGTTGTTGTTTACAGCATCTGTCCAATTTTATTTCATTCTTTCTTCCATCAGTCAAAATTGGCAACCAACACGTGTTTCGTCAGGCATTAGTATCATGCCTTTCGACTTCTTCAGGGCAGTTCAAGTACTTCTCATGAGAAGTACTTGAGTTTGGAGTCCAGGATGATTCTGAGGTTGCGTGCGTAGTCTTTGGGAGAGGGAGGTGTCCCTAGGGAAGGGGTGACAAATGCAAAAAGAACAATTGATGGACAGAACGCAGAACAATGTCATACATTCACCCCAGTACAGAGATCTGGGCCTAGGGAAGGGGGCCAGCAGGTGTTGTTCCAGGCATTGGGGTGTGGGCCCATGATGAGTACTTTGGTTTTGTCTGATTTGAGTTGTAGGCAGCTGTTCTTCATCTACCTGGTGACTGCTTCCATTCCTTCTTGAAAGTTGTGTTTGTATGTGTCGGTTTCAATGGATAGGGAGAGAATGAGTTGGGAGTCATCTGCCTATGATACGATGTTGAGTCTGTGTGATTTGGCGATGGATGCGAGCGGGTCCATGTAGACTTTGAACAGGGTGGGGCTGGTGGAGGATCTTTGGGGTACTCCGCAGGGGGACGGTGTGGGCTCCAAAAGGAAAGGAGGGAGTCTGACCCGTTGTATTCTGCCGGAGAGGAAAGAGCGGATCCAGCGAGGGCCTTTTTCTGAATTCCTGCTTTATTGAGTCTACCGGCTATGGTGCGGTGCGAGATTGTGTCGAAAGCAGCAGAGAGGTCCAGGAGGATGAGGCCCACAGTCTCTCCTCTGTTGTCATCTGATAGACTGCATGTCCAGTAGTAGGGTTTCCTGAGGAACAGCGTCCTGAAATGAGAGTGCATGAGACTTAAGGCCTTATTACGAACTTGGCTGTCCAACCGCCAAAGACCGCGTCCACAACCGCTAAGAGACCGCTGCGCATGTGACCTACTGACTGCCGTATTATGAGTGTTACAGTGTGACTGCAGCGGTCTAGCAGTGGTAGGCAATGTATTTCCATATATATCAATGCATGTGTGTACATTCCCCATGCATATGTTCCAAATGCACAAATATGCATGATATATTTTGAAAATTACCACCTACCCATTACCAGAGTCCAACCTTTATGTGAGCAGTCCTGGCAATGGGTACATGGTACCAAAGCACTTACCTGTATTTCAACAAAGACAGGGTTGTATTCCTCGGAGTGAAGATGGTTCTGTGTAGGGGCACCTGGTGAAAGCGATCCACATCGAAATCTGCTGGGAAGAACTAGAAAAGGGTGAGTATGCACCCCAAATCCTTCGTTTCCGCCGATCTTTAGGCAGAAGTTCCACCGCTGAGATCATCTCATCAGGAAGTTAACTCATAATATGGACAGTGGTGTCGCCCAATGGAGGCTGCCTTCCCCTGACCGTGACCCCGGCATTCAGCGGTGTGCTGGCAGTGCTGGTGTCAAGACGCGGTCTACGCAAAGCTAATCTGCTAACTTATATACAGCAGACGGCTCACTTCAGTCAGCCTGCCACCGCTGGGACGGTGGTCCACGGAATGCCAAACTCGTAATAAGCCCTTAGTTTAATTAACCTGGAGACCAGATAGGGCACCGAATGAGCGGAGTAAATCAGAGATAGGGCCAAAATCCATACTCAGATAGTGAGCATAGATTATCATATCATCGGCATACATGGAGACTGCATGGATTTGTGGTCCCTGTGTATTGCCCCAGCCTTGAACCTTTACTTGTATGATAGAATTCCTCAGTCTCTTATCAGTTCAGTTCAGTTAGTCTTTATTCGATAATTTACAATCATAAAAGACACAGTACATACATAAAAGTGTCATAAAAACAGTTAAAACCATAAAAACATATATTTAATGCAGGATTAATACAGAATTAAACCCACAGTATCGAAACCTAACTAAACACAAAAGGTAAAATAGAATGTATCTAGTATAATGTTTCCTACATTCATTCTCTGATAGGGAGCTAGATTGGATTATGGCTCTCTAACACTAAGTTTAAATCCTCAGCAATCTCCAGTTTTTTCCTCCTCAGTGCCCAAGCCCAACTCAAAAATGTTGCTACGGCAATAACAATATCTGCACGCGTGTCCGATATCAGAATACACATAGCCATCATGCAGGATCTAGTGCCAAGGTTGGAACACAGTGGCTTTAGCCACCTATGGCGTGGACCATTATAAACTGGACACACAAAGAGTACGTGGATTATTGTCTCTTCCTGAGTATGGCAAAATAGGCAATTGGCATTCATGGGTTTTTTCCAATGTAAGATCTTAGAGGGAGAGAACCCACTTGCAATTGATTATATAATTTCCTATCTGTATGCTTAGTAATCAAATTCCAGTATGGTTCTGCTTTCGATGCAAACTTGTGATCGAGAAAGACACCTGTAAGTGAGGTACTACCCACCGTTGACAGGGTCTTTCTGGTGATCATGTCCCAATACAAATTTTTTAAATCATTTTTATTGGGAAAAATATTTCCTATTGGATCATCCCACAATTGGCCAAGCCCCATTTCCTTCAGGTTATGCTTGATCTTCTGCAGCCGTTTGATTTTTGAAGATAGAGCGGTACTCCTAATCTGCATTACTGCACTCGCATACCATGCTTATTAGGGGGTGGTCCAAAGCCTCCTCCAGTAGGCTAGGGGTCTGAAACCTGCAACCTCGTCTAAGGAAAAACAGCCTGAATCTAAGAGTAAAGGCTTAATAGGTGTTGATTGTGGAAGAGCAGTCAGGGATTTTAAGAACTTATTTTGTGCTTGTACTAGGGGTAAAAGATTTTCGAACCCCCAAAGTTCAGCCCCATAAATAACAAAGGCCTTGATTTTCCCCTTATAGATATCTACTGCTGGCCCTATGGGTTTTGTATGGAACAGTCGGTGTTCCTTTAGTAGGGCACCAGCCAGCTGATTATGCCTTAAAACTATGACATCTAGATGGGAGGCCCAGTTCATCTTCTTACCCATAGTTACCCTTAAATAGGTGAATGTATCGGTCTGTTCCAATGATACATTGTCCAATACTACTCTACTCTTGACACATTTGTACCTATGCAATACCATGAACTTTGTTTTGTCAGCGTTTACCACGAGCTCATGGTCAAAAAACTACAAACCGGTCAAGGGCACGTTGCAGACCTGACTGAGTTTTTGATAACATTAACGTATTGTCTGCAAACATTAATAAAGGTACCCTTGAACCGGCAAGAGATGGTGCATCAGTTGGAAAATCAGAAAAATGTGTAATCACCTTGTTTATAAATAGGGAAAATAGGGTGGGGTTGAGAACGCACCCTTGCCGTACTCCCTTAACTTAACTGGGAAGGAATCGGTTAATTCGCCCTGCTGCCCCCACCTAACTTGAGCATAATTTGCCTCATGCAATTTAACAATGAAGCCAAGAATTTCCTTAGGCATTCCAGCCTCCTTTAGCAAATCCCACAGCTTATGGCGGGGTACTAGGTCAAATGTTGATTTTAAATCAACAAATGCTGCATAGAGTGTTCCCCCTGCTAAAATCACTGTGGACCAATAAATCATCATGAATCTAAAAACTTGGTCAATGGTGGTGACATGGGGTCGAAAACCCGCTTGATAGGTAGTTAGAACATCCTGATCTCTTATCCATTCATTAACTCTACCTAGGACAAGTCTTGCAGCTATTTTATGTAAAGTAGCTGGCAGTGCTGGTGTCCAGACGCGGTCTACGCAAAGCTAATCTGCCAACTCATATACAGCGGATGGCTCACTGCAATCGGCCTGCCACCACTGGGAAGGTGGGCCACGGACGTCCAAACTCGTAATAAGCCCTTGGTTTAATTAACCTGGAGACGAGATAGGGCACCGAATGAGTGGAGTAAATCAGGGATAGGGCCAAAATCCATACTCAGATAGTGAGCATAGGTCATCATATCATCGGCATACATGGAGACTGCATGGATTTGAGGTCCCTGTGTAATGCCCCAGCCTTGGACCTTTACTTGTATGATAGAATTCCTCAGTCTCTTATCTCTATGGTACTGGCCCTCTACAACTTACACCTAAGACAGTATTCCTTAACCCCTAAATTCTAGCCCTTATTTCTAAGACATGGCTCATTGGTCCCTTACATCCATGGTATTTTTTATCAGTCCTTTCCTTCTATTATACTATCTTTCAACACCTTATGTGTAAGTTAGCATTCCTCGACCCCTCAAATATGTAATATTTGTCCTCGGTCTCTAGTGTTTGAGACATTATTTCTCAGTCATACATCTATGATTCTATTCTTCAGCTCTCTTATTTCTAAGACATGGCTTCTCAGTCCCTTACCTTTGTTATGCTATGGCTTGACACTTTATGTGTAAGAAATGACCTCTACACTTGAAATCTATAATAATATTCCTTGATCCCTCCCACATCAAGACATTAACCATCAGTGCCATGCATCGATGATATTTTTCCTCTGTGCTTTACTTCTAAGAAATGGCTGCTCAGACCCTTATATCCATGATATAATTCCTTGACTGATCGTGTTTATGACGCGATTCCTCGCGGTGACAGAAGCTCGGCATATGTTGGTGCCTGCATACAGCAGCAGATGAGACAGATGAGGCTTGCGGTCCCCAGGCAGCCTCTGTAGCATCACCTTCCCTCAGGGAGGCATTTAGAGGAGAGCTTGTTACTCTGTACCTAGATAGGTGTCCTTGGAAATATACAGGTTTCTGTACCCTTGAGTGCTCAACTCAGAGATGGACCGACCTATAGGGAAATCTGGAGGCCCGCCAGAGCCTCTGAAAGAATGTACACCCTTTCTGAGGCAGGTAATTGAGCAGGGGGACCAGTTGGGATGCAAAAATTGGTCGAATGATCTCTACGGGTGTGCAAAGTTTTTTAGCAGGCGAGCAAATTTTCCTTCATTATCATATATGAGAGCCCCTTCAAATAAATGATTTAGCTATGTATGCTTTACAAAAACCTGCCTTGTGTTAATAGACTATAATCCTGCTCCATTTTTAATAGATAGGAAAAAAGGCTACATGGGGTGTACTAATGGCATTGTTGTCAACATGGGGAGGTATGAATGTTTGTAAGTTCATGTTTACAAATGATGGCCTGATTCACAAAGGTAAACTGAGAGGAAAGTCAAACTTTAACACTTTCAGTATCCACAAAGGACATTTACGACTTATAAATGTCCTTTGTGAATTCCGAAAGTCGAACTTTACAAATTTTGGTTTTCACAAAGGGCAAAGGTTCGGCATTTCTCTCAGTTTACCTTTGTGACTCGGGGCCTATCATTTGTAATAATTGCCCCTCAATGCAGTGATATAATCTGATGTACTAAGGCGAAATACTTCCACATGTAAAAGAACTACACTTTTTTTTAATTTGAAGAGACTTTATCAGATTTTTACATGATTCCTTTGCATGATTTATACGGCCACCATTTTCATGGCTCAGCTCGTGGACTGGCTCTTAGAGCCAAGCTCGTCCCTGGGCTCGCCTCTGGCTCGCTTTTGCCCATTCATTTATTGGCTCCTCTGTTCTTGGCTGCTCCTGCTTTTTATTTTCGTTTGTGCACTGCCTTAGTTTTTGCACCAAAATGGTGGTGTTCAAAACGCATATGCAGCTTCCTGGCAAAGACATTTCCGAACAGTTTTCCTTGTGACTAAAAAAATGCATGGATGTTGGCCAACTTTTTGTCGTAACCACTGAAAGGGGCATGAAAGTCAAGATTGTCATGTGAAAATCCACAGGCAGAGAACTTTGCAACATAAGTGTAAGTAATTGTAATGTTTAAGTGAATTGGGAGGAGTTCATGAGTGAAAAATATGGCAGATCACTCCATAAAGGCCAGTCCAGCCCAACAGCCATTGGGAGGTTTGAATGGTTGAATAGTGTCAAGAACTTCCAGTATGCCAGTCCAGCCCTGCTAGTCTGCAGGAGGCATTCGATGGGCGACTAGTCCCCAGATCGATACCTAATCGTATGGCGCTATCGAGATAGGTCTCGATGTTCATTCATCCGGTTATTCATTCATAGCTCACCCCACCTAGACAGGAATTAACACTACTGGGTGCTATTGAGGCCAAAACTGCGTATCAGGGTAAACAAAATCATCACTTTGACGCGGCTTATGTTGCACATTGTGCTACCCCCAAAACTGCAAAGAAATTGTCAACAAAAATCTACATTTGCGCGTCAGCAGTTTTTTGCAACTTTGTGAAATTTAAAAAAGAATTCTGTGAAATTTCATGAAAATTGCGTACATCAATATGAAATTTACCGTCATGAAATTTACCGTGAAAATTGAACACAAGGGCATACCTCACGGTTAAAAGACACTTGGAACACTGAGGAGGGGACTGCATTGAGGAGGAGAAAGTGACTCCTGCTGGAGATTTTCTGCTTGAAGGAGTCTCTAGGAGGGAAACCCTGCTTGAACCACTCCCCTCAGGAAAACATTTTGTGGAATTTCGAAGTTTTGAAATTTGTGAAATTTGGCACATTATATGCAAGTTCAAAGTTGTTCATTTTACACATTGCAAGTGAGCAGTATTCATTTACACATCTAACCCCATAGTTATAGTGTACTGCTGTCTTGGATTGTACAGGACGCGGCAAGCACTAGACTCCCACTCAGCTGATTACATTGCATCAGACCCTGTGGGAGTGCACTTTAGCAGTGACTCACAAAATAAGTTTAGAGCTCCGATGCATAGATTTCTGATTATCCTTTAAGGCTTTGGATTCATAAAAAGTCCCAGAAGTTCCTCTGGCCATCCACAAAATATCAAGTTTTCCAGGACTAGAGAGGGCATACATCTGTCCTCCCCAACCCTACTCATGTGTCTGCCCATATATGGACTTTCTGCTTGCTCATGGTAAATGTATCCATTTAGAGGAGAAATCCTTTTAAAAGTGTGAATCGCCCAGAACCAAATTAGATCTTTATTTGTGATCCAGGTGGACAGCTTGTGATGGGGAGGAGGAGAATACTCTGTGGGCCTGATTCACAAAGGGCCTCCGCACTCGTGACGGCGCCACAAAGTCGTGGGGGAATCCCCGCACTCGGGGCGAAATCTCCCCGATGAGAATTGTCATTGACGAGATTCTGCCCCGTGTGCAGAGACTCCTCCACGACTGTGGGGCCTCAGCCACATTTTGAATCAGGCCCCTAGTGTCTTGAGTATGACCTGATGATTTTTAGGGTGGGGTGTGGGGGAAGTATAAACACAGGGGGTTGTAGTTTGTGAAAAAGGAGGTGCGCAGCTCATAAAGTCCAATAATCCAGTTGTAGCCTTAAAATAAATTTCTTTATTTCAAATTTTAAGATTTTGTAAGCAAAAACACTCAGCCAACGCGTTTCTTTCTCTCACTGGGAACTTCCTCAGGGCAACGACAATGGAATGCTGGAATGTCCCTGCTCACAAAGATCAATATCTGAGTTCCAAGATAACATTCACTGTAAGTACTTCCATGGTTAAGTTCCAGAACAATTAGCATTCATGTGTCGACCCAAACAAAAAAATATAGGTTTTGGGCTGTATCCGTCAAATATACGATTCAATATGCAACGCAATCCTATCAAAGCACTCCCCAATCAGGTAACAAGTATTTGAACAAGAAGAATTATCAAAATCTTATAACAACACCAAAGCTAATGTTGCTTGTCTAAAACCAGAGTGCGTCATGCCGACAACAGACCGGACGATTCACCTTCTGAATTTCCCATGCAGGATTATCATACCTTCCAGTTCTTCAGTCGGTTCAAGCGCATCATACTGGACCACCACGCACTCTGGTTTTAGACAAGCAACATCAGCTTTGGTGCAGTTATAAGATTTTGAAAATTCTTCTTGGTCAAATACTTGTTACCTGATTGGGGAGTGCTTTGATAGGATTGCGTCGCATATTGAATCGTATATTTGACGGATACAGCCCAAAACCTATATTTTTTTGTTTGAGTTAATATATGGATGCTAATTGTTCTTGAACTTAACCATGGAAGTACTTACAGTACATGTTGTCTTGGAACTCAGATATTGACCTTTGTGAGCAGGCACATTCCAGCATTCCATTGCCGTTGCTTTGAGGAAGTTCCCAGTGAGGGAAATAAACTTGTTGGCTGAGTGTCTTTGTTTACAAAATCTTAACATTTGAAATAAAGAAATATATTTTAACACTACAACTGGATTATTGGACTTTATGAGCTGCCCACCCCCTTTTTCACAAACTACAACTCTTGATCTAGAGCACAGAAGTGCCAAACAACGGCTGGCGTTGGGGCTGTCTGCGCAGTGATATTACTGATTGGAACTGGCGTGAGGTGCGGAACTCGAGGTCCGCCGTTGTTTCATTGGACATTCAATATATAAACACAGGGGGCTCTATCTAGAGATAGGTGAGATGCGTAGAGATGGAACCGGCCATGATAGAGGTTCTGTCTATGATAGCCCACCTCTGGAGTCCAGTGTGTCATATTTCTAAAAATAATCGGAATGGTAGATCTTTTTTTATTTATTTTTTTAATTATTTTTTATTTCCACAGTTCAGCAACATCAGTTAACAAACACAAATCAAAATTAAGTCCAAAAATACAAGGCTTACAAAAGAAGATAATACAATTAATATTGGGGGTCCAAAAAATTAAATACCCTGGCAAATCATAAATCATAAATCATACATTATACATTCATAACTTCATGTGTTCATATGGGCAACATAAAGCTCCCAAATATTCAATCCTCGTTTACGTTTCTTTGCCCCCTTTATTGAGTATAAACTTAATTCTAGGTTAGCTAACCGATACATTTTAGCCCTCCAGACTTCAAACCTTGGTGGCTCGGGGCATAACCAGTCCCCGGCGATACATAAACTAGCAATAGTCATTGCTAAAAACAATAGAAATCGGTGTTTATACAAAACACTCCCTCTTGTAACTAGGCTCCCCATCCCTAGGAGCATTAAAGCTGGAGTAATGTTAAACGTAACCCCTACAATAGAGGACAGAAAATGTTCAATATCATATAGAAACAAATGCAATTTGATACAGGTAAAAACAATGTGTGCTATGTCAGCATTGTCTCCCCCACAACGAAAGCATTTACCATTGTAACGATCACCCCACTTTTTCATACATGCTGGGGTATAATACAATCTAAATAAAGTTTTAAAATATTGTATTTTTAAATTTGCTGATAAAAAAACTTCCTTTGATCTTGCAAGTGCATCTTCAATTGATATGTCAAATTCGGTTTCTCCCAATGTCAGTGACCATTGTAAGTTGTGCTTCTCCAAATCATCCTTTTTACATGCCATCAGGATTTTATACAACACTCCTATTTTGCTCTGAGATTTAATAGCCTCAATCAAAGGATTAGAAATTAATTTTAATTTCCTTTTTAACAAAAAGTCCCGTACTTGAAGAAACTTAAAACACTGTGAGTGTGGTACATTATATACCTTAATGAGGTCTCCAAACTGTTTGATAGATAAGTCCCTTCTCGTCATATAAATCTCCTAGCCGACATATTCCCCTATCTCGCCAACCATTTGTGACCCTGTCCCAAAATGTGAAAGGGAGCAGTTTCTTCACATTCATGGGAGTATAATAGGAAAGAGCTCTTAGGTCAATTAATGTATGTACTTTCCTCCATGTTTTTATAGCTGCATCCAAAATCTTAACCCTAGTTCTTTTGTAATAATTCCCTTCAAGTTCCCGAAATAAACTACGATTAGCTTCTGTTCCTAGAGCTAAGTCAAAAATAGAACTGAATGTGGTTGTGTTGGCCCCATCCGCTCCACACAACAATACACTCATTTTTTGTAAAAAACAAACATAATAATACAAAACAAAATCTGGTACTGCTAAACCACCCCTTGCAGTTGGAAGTGACGTGAATTTCATGGCTTTACAAGGTTTCCCAGGGGGCCATTAGAATTTGGAGCACAGTGTTTGTAGCTTCTGCAATTGAGATGGGGATATTTCTAGCAGTATTGCTCTAAATAGGTATAGTACCCACAGTAGAATATTAATTTTTAAAATATTCGCTCGCCCAATCAAAGTAAAATGCAACCTGCCCCATCTCTCCAAAGAATCTGCAATATTACTTCATAATGATCCCCAGTTTGCGTCAACTAATGCGGTCATTGAGGGCCTAATCTACACACCCAAATATGTAGCTTCAGTCACAACTCTTGGATCGTTTAATACTACAGTGTCAGTACATACAAGTTGCGTCTTAGTGACATTCAACTTGTATCCCGAAATCTGACCAAATTTCCAGGCTAACTGTTCAATCTCCAATATTTCAGTAGCCGGTTCCTCAGATGTAATCGCAATATCATCCGCATATGCAAATACAGTGTAGGGGAGACTGCGTACCAAAAAGGGCTTAATTAACTGACTTCTGGAGAGCATTTGTATTGATATGTTTTGTTATGTTATGTTATGTAGCTTTTATATAGCGCACGGCTACTCGATATGAGTGTCCCGGCGCTTTCCACCTGCAGCTCAGAGTAAAAATAACACAACACAGCTAAAATAAGGAAAAAAAACAACAGAGGAAAACAATAAAAGCAATAGACAGTAAAAACAGACTAAGGATTAAAAAGCAAGGTCTTCAGGCTCTTCCTAAACTGGAGCAAATTGGCAGTGCTGCGGAGCGGAAGAGGAAGCAAATTCCACAGCTGAGGGGCTCTGCAGCTGAAAGAACGCCCTCCCACGCGGGCCTTCCTCACCCGCGGGACCACCGCTTTAAAGAGGGATTCCGAACGCAGGGAGCGGACTGGACGATAGAAAGCCAGTCTCCGCCGCAGATATCCAGCCCCTGATCCATATAGGGCTTTATGCATCAGAGTCAGGGATTTGAACTGGATCCGCTTCCTGATAGGCAGCCAGTGTAGCGTCTGAAGCAGCCCGGAAGCTCGAGCTCGTCTGCGTAGGCCAAAAATAGCCCGGCGGCAGAGTTCTGCACCACCTGAAGGCGCTGAACCAGGTAGTAAGGGAGGCCAAGAAAGAGGGCATTAGCATAGTCAAGCCTTGAGCCGACAAGAGCCTGCACAGTAATCCTCCTGTGCTCCTCAGACAGCAGAGGCAGAAATTTACGGAGCATTTTCAGGATTCCGTAGCAGGTGCCAGCCAGACCAAGAATATGAGTTCTCAGCGACAGCTGGTTGTCTAGTTTGACACCCAAATTCTTGGCCACCAGGGAGGACTGTGCCGGAGGGCTCATGTCGGACGGCCACCATTGCTGCCACTCCGGATCGGCGACGCAACCAAAGAATAGAACCTCAGACTTACTTGAATTGGCCCTCAGACTGTTCCGCTGGAACCAGTCGAAGACCAATGCCAGACAGTCCCGAATTCTCTCTCCATCAAACTCTTGGTCTTTCCCGCATGTGAAGAGGAGTTGCGTGTCGTCGGCATAAGAGACGATCTGGGCCCCGTATATATATTAATATATAAGTCAAAAAGTAATGGAGAACAGGGACACCCCTGTCTCGTGCCTCTAGTAATCCACACTATTTCTGAAGTTGATCCCATTACCGCTATTCTCGCTACAGGTGAAGCATATAGAACTTGCAATGCGGTCATGAAACTTTTCCGAAATCCCACAGTTTCCATTAATGACCATAGATACTGCCATTCCACGCGACCAAACGGTTTTCTGCGTCTAACAGAATCAGCCCCAGTTTTCGCCTCTCTACATCCGCTATATCAAACAGAGTAATCACTTTATTAATGTGTAATACCGTCCCCCGGCCAGGTATAAAACCATGTTGATCTTGAGATACCAAGGAGGCAATTACTTTGGAAAGACGATTGGCTAAGATTTTTGAGTATATTTTACTATCACAATTTAAAAGTGAGATAGGGCAGTATGAACCGGGTAGCTCTGCATCTTTGCCCTTTTTGCTAAACACTACAATTGTGGCTTCATCCCACGACTTTGGGGCTAGCCCGATTTGAGCCACCCTAAACGTAGCCAACATCATTTCCTTTAGATGATCAACATTTTTTTTATAAAACTCTCCAGGTAACTGGTCAGGGCCCGCTGCCTTCCCCATCGCCAGCGTATTCACTGCATTTGTTAATTCTTCCATCGTTATCGGGGTATCCAGCATATCTGCCGCCTCTGAATCTAATTTGAGGAGCTCCCCAAACAAAGATGGTATTCTTTCCACAAGCTGCCCTTGTTGACTGGTATAGAGATCAGTATAGAATTGTTGAAAAATGGCTAAGATCTCTTTTAGGTCCGACCTTAATATCCCTGCATTGTCTTTTAATGCAACAATATTATGACTAGCTTCATTCATACGCAATTTAAGAGCTAAACATCTTCCAACTGACTCCCCGTATTCATGGCATAGTTTTCTATGGGTCAAATACTTTCTTGCGATCTCCTTATCCCAAGCCCCCATTATTTTGGTCCTTTTTTTGGCAACCTCGTCCTCTAAATCAGGAATATTACCCTGATTAGCAATTCCCTGCGTCAATTTCTCCTCAGACTTCTGCAGGTCAAAGTAATAACTCTCCATCTGTCTTTTAATTTTTTTTGATGAAATAACCCAAAACTCAAAACCTCCCCCCTAAAACAAGCTTTAAAAGTATCCCAGACAATACTACTACTAGCTGAGTACCTATTATTATCGAAAAATTCCTTTAGCCACCGAGACATATGTTCTATAAAGTTATCATTAACACACAGCTTCCGGTCAAAGGAATTTTTTGGGGATCTACGCATTTCCCCCCAACCAGAGAGTATTAATACAATAGGGGAGTGATCAGATGCAATTTTAGGGTAAATCTGCATTCTAGCCCTGGCCAAAAAAGCGGTACCTATAAAAAAATAATCTAGCCGAACCCTCGTTTTATGGGGAAAGGAATAAAACGTATATCCGGGGTCTGTCGAAGATAGTGTGCTCCATACATTTATCAGGCCATGATCCTTTAATATATTAAACAACGCTTTAAACACCTGTGGTTTTCGCCCTTTATAGCTTTTAGGCCCTCCCACAAAATCTTGACTGGTTAAGCTAATATTCATATCGACACAGATAATTAAAGGGGCGGGCCATGTTGCAAGCTCTATATGCAATTCTGCCAGAATTTCTGCTTCATCTAAATTAGACCCATAGATATTGCAAAGAGTAAAGGTCCTAAGTCGCCCGCCAAGTTCAACTATAGCCCAGCGTCCAAATTTATCAGATAATTTTCGGCGAGCGATGAACATATTCGTTTTTGCTAAAATGGCCAGACCCCGAGTCATTACTGATTGTTGCGAGGAGACAAGGACAGAAAATCCCAAGAGAGAGATGAAGATCACGGGGTTGAGAGTGCTAAGATCTCCGCAAGCACTTACCGACTAATATATCGTGGCAGTGGTGAAGGCAACGGCGGTGGTAGCGGTCGGAGTCCGGTCGGAGGCGGAAGACAGAGCGAGTTTTTGTTGGCTTCTGCCGCCTGTGCCGTGGAGTGTTCGAACGCAGGAGTAGCAGCCAGGGTGATTCGGCGCGGGCAGGAGCGACTCACTGGTGCGGGGAGGAGAATCTTCTGACCGCCCTAATCGCTCTAACCGCCTTCTCTGCTCCCTTCGTTGGAAAGAAGTAATACGAGACCTGTGCCGGGGAGAGCCCAAGAGTCATGCCTCCAAAAGGAGCAAGGGGGAAGGCACGAATACCGAAGGAGCAAGGGGAAAATGGACCCCCCCCAGAGGTGAGCAGAAGCGTGGCTACCCCCCCCCCCCCCCCCAACAAACATCAAAAATTGAAAAGGTCCACAAGACAATGTGAAAGTTAAAACCGGGGGAGTGGAAAAAAACAAAGTTATACAGGCAAATTTTTCAGTTGTAAAGGACAAGTCCAAAGGGGGTAAAAATCAGATTACTACTGAAAAAGAACAGGCTACCGCAATTATTACCAACACAGGAATGGATGTAGGAATGGATGTATCAGTGTTAGAAGGCAACAGTTTATACAGTAACAGTGTTGCAAAAGGACCGGTATGTTCCAAACCGCTGGGATGATGGCTGTAAATTCTCCCCCCCCTACAACTATCGATATAGATAGTCAAACTAAGCAACAAATGTGTGATGGTGATGGAAACTATGATGACTACGAATGCCAGATACCATCAGCGGGGGGGAAGGGCAAAATAAACAACAGGATGAGGAATCTGGAGACTTTTACTCCATGTCTGAACCGTCGCTGCCTTCATCTTGTGAGGATTTAGTTTCACAATACGCTCAACATATGAATATAGAGGGGGCAGCCCTCATAGCAGTATATGCTTGGACGATTCAGTAGATATAGTTGAAAGCAGTCCATCTACAGTACGTAAAAATTTGGAAAAAAAAGGCGGACAACAAGGGTGAACATGGCACTCAGCATCAGCCCCAGGATGGATCCCCCGAGGTATTGGACGAGGATATATTTCTGTCATTGATTTAAGAATCCATAATGTCTCTGCGCAATGAAACAAGAGAAGAAAGCCAGAGGGTTCAAACACTTTGTCGCAAAGTACAGAATTCGGTTAGCAGATTAGCAAAATCACAGGCGGACTTCACATCTAGATTCATTGAGGCTGAAACTCGCATTTCAAATTTAGAAGATGACGTTGCGCAACAGAAAGCAGCCACAGATTCAATTCTGGCGATAAAGAAGGATACGCAATGGAAATGAGCGGACTTTGAAAATAGAGCGCGCAGAAATAATATGAGGGTTCTACAAGCTCCAGAGGGAAAAGAGGGTTAAGATGCTCATGAATTCATAGTGGATTTATTTAAGAACTCTTTTCCAGAACTAAGTAAATGGGATTGGGACAGGGAAATTGAGAGAGCCCATCGCTTTTCTTTTAATATTCGAGCATGCACAGGACAATCTGCTGGAGAGTCTGGCGCACAAAATATGGATAGACCTAGGGCATTGTTAATTTCTTTTAATAGCTTTTCGGCCCGTGAGGATGTTTTCAAACTTGCTCGCCCGGATAAGCGGAGAACTGGTCCAGGATTTGAGTTTTTCGTAAGACCTGATTTTTGCAGATATACTATGGAAAATCGCTGGCAGCTTCGCCAATTAATCACACCGTTTCAGGCTAAAAGGGCTCAAGTTTACTTAATGAATCCCGCAAAATTGAAGATAATATATCAGGATCGTACACAGTTTTTGCATAGTATCCAGTAAAGTACTGGTCAATTGACTAAATCTGAACCAGGGCTATAGAAGTTATGTATTGCCGTTTTCTCAATATAGTGCTATCTTGCTGTTTCTTTCACTTCCTAGTTTTGGAGATAAGGTATCATTCCTAAAGATCAGTTCTCGCTTATAGATTTTTTTCTCCTTTATATGAATGAGGATATTTTTGTGTTGCTGGCTTGTGGGTATGGGTAGGGAAGTTGGCAGCTGCCATCTGTAGGTAGATCCTTTTTTAGAGGAAAACTGATAAACTTTCTCATAAAAGCATATTTCTGCAATTGACAGTTGCCATATTCAGTTGCTAGATCCTGACCCACCAACAGTTCACTCCTCCCTCTGGCCGGGAAGATTTTTGAAGAGGGTGGGTTTGGTGACAGGAGATATTAAAGATGGAAACAAGGTGGAGGACCTGGTTTCCTAGCAGGAATAATGGCATAACACTGCACCCTTGGTCTCTTATATTTTTCAGAGGACCCAGGGACCTCCAATTGAAATGAAAATGACTTAGACACATTTTATTCCCATCTCACTAGGGTAGGATTTAAAGCATATAAAACAATGAGGGTAGTACTAATCCCTTATGTCCCTATGTCGACACGCTTCAGCCACTAAGAAAGCTCCAAGGGTGGCCTCTCGCTTTCTTCATGACAGGGTTCCGCTGACAAAGCCACTGCCAATTAATTGGAAGTATGACACAACAATAAAAGCCTTTACAACAAATACTTTTACAACGAATGCAAAACGACAACACTGGCTTTACCACACCATTTTCTACATTGAATATCAATATCGTACCAGCACATAGGAAATTATTTAAAGCACAGTAACAACAAACAGGATTGTAACGTTTAACTTTTCAGCGATTGCCGTTTTAAAGTCAAATGAAAATTAGTGTTTAAAATATTGTGAAGCCGAAACAAATTGAGCTGTGAGTCGGTATGAATGGGGTTTCAGTGGAGTGGTGGTTTTGCGATTTCGAGGTAGCTGATTGGCCATGTGTGGGAACCAATGAGGTGATTTTGAAGTTGTTTCCCTGTTCACTGCTCCAGATTTCCTCCCACTTCCTGTGTATGCTGGGGGAATGGAGACGTACAATGAAAATTTGGTGCTTAACAACTTGTGAAATTATTACCGTTATCAGACTTCTTTGCTCCTGAGGTACTGCTGTATATTGCTATTTCTCCCTGCCTATGCCTACATATTTTTTTACCATTGAAAGGTTTGCGGGGGCGTGGCTTGGATGGCAACGCAGGCGGCTGCCTAAGTTCCAGAGCTCCGTAACCCCGGGAGGAAAACGCCGAGCAACACAGCGAAAACAGCCCCAATCCCCACGTGAAGCAGATTGGAAGGTGTGGGAACATAGAGGGCAGAAGGCAGTAAGATCTTGCGCCATCGTAGCAACAGTAAGGAGAAGGAAACGTAAGGATCTCTCAGAGGCGACTAAGGAGGAAGGCGGACCAAGATGGCGGAGCACTGAGAAGGAGAGAAGGAAACAAGGCCAGCCACCGCGACACCGACACCAGACACTGTCTGAATCCGCTGACGCTGAAAGCAAGAGCGGAGGTAATGCTGAAATCCTGAAAAGCTACATCCCCGCAGGCAAGTAAAGCAAGCAAAATTAAAAAAACTCCGCCACAGGAGAAAGCGAAACCGAATCTTACCAGCCCGGGAGGCGGCCATCTTAGCTGCTGCACACCAACAGGAGTAGCAGACGAAGCGGAAAAAGGGACAGGAAGTGAGACAAAACAAAAGCACAGGTACGCAGTGCCAAAGCCCCAGTTTTGGGAACACCGGAACACCGGCAAACGCTAGACCCCGAAAGAGGCTCAAGACCTGCGCCCGTACACCGGAAACAAGCGTACAAGGACGGCGGCCATCTTTAGTGGGGTAAAACGAGCTCACAAGGTGACGGCAGACGGAGCGAACAAAGGGACTGAGAGCGAAACCAAACAAAAGCGTAGATACGCAGGGCCAAATCCCTCGTTTTGGGTATACCAGCGAACGTTAGACCCTGGAAGAGGCTCTAGACCCGAACCACACCCACAAACCGGAAATAAGCGGAAAAGACGGCGGCGGCCATCTTAAGTGGGGCACACGCGGCACAAGTACACAGGGGGAGACCGCAAAGAAGGAAGGGGCGCTTCGCATAAACTAGGCCCCCCCACGATGCCTATCTACGCAACCAAAGTGAATAAAACTAATAGGCAAGGACCAGGGGGGGCACACAAGCGCCACTGCCGAAGTTCGTCGTCATCACCGGAGGCCATCTTAGGAGAGGCCAAGACGAAGAACAGAGCTATAAGGAACCAGGAGCCAGGAAGCAGAAGGCGAATCGCACATACAGCACAACAAGCGCAAAAGGAAGTACGCTCGGAGAGGGCATACCCGAAGAAGCAGCATTCCGAACAAACAACCAAGCACCAGGCAAGTAAGCCGGCGGCGGCCATATACGTGAAGCAGGAGTGGCGCAAATAGCGAACAGGCGGAAAAGACAAAGCACCAAGCTACAAATAACAAACAAAACAAACGATAAAAGGGCGTGTGGCAAGGCATCAACACACACCCAGCGGCGGCAAACACACAGCCATTCCCAAAACCAACAAGCAGGGTGCCAGGCAGATCAACCTCTCTCCCACCCAACACAGCTGTGAGCAGCAGAAGTCCTGGCGTCCGGGAAAACAAGAACAAGGACAGTGAGGTGGCCAAGCAGGTTCGCCTTTGGGGGCAGCACAAAAGACAAAGATGTAAGACCTACAAACACCAGCCCGCAACAAGGAAGCCAACAGGTAGACCAACAAAAGAAGGACAGGCTATCCACCTACCTGGAAAGAAGAGGTTTTGACAGGATGCAGGGCAGAGAAGACAAAGTGGTCAGCGACAACAAAAAAATAAGGAAAGACCTGGTAGACTCGCCAATCAAAACAAAGACCAACCACAATACTGATGCAGCAATGGACATGCTGCTCAAAAAAATAATGGAAGCCAACGACCTGGTCAAGGCCACCAAGAACTCTATGGATAACGTCCAGATAGAACTTACCGCAATACGTGCAGACCAGAACAGAATCGCCAGCAGAGTAGGAGAAGCGGAGAGAAGAGTAAGCGACGTAGAGGACAAAGCAGTCACCACAGACAAAGACGTACGCTATATCTCCAAGATATCTAGTGACATGCAGAGGATGCTCGCGGAACAGGAGGACAGAAACAGAAAAGGGAACATTAGGATCCTGGGGGTGCCAGAAGATGAGGAAGAGGCCTTAGGGTCGTGTGCAGCATTGCTTGAACCCCTAATCCCAAAACTGACAGGCCTCAATTTCGAAAGGACTTTCGAGATAGATAAGGCATACAGGGTACCGGCCATGAAGCAGCAGCACAGGAAAGGACCAAGAACAATCATCTTCAAGCCCCTACGAGCAAATCAAATGGAATGGTCAAAAAATAATTATCACCCAAGACTTCTCGAAAGGAACGGTAGAAACCAGGAAAGGCTTCCTGGCACTCAGAGACACACTGAAGAAAGCCAAGATCACGTGCAGCTTTGCAGGGCCAGCAAAAATGAAGATAACTGACAGAAGAGGCACGCGCACATTGGACGACCCTGCCGAGCTACGCAGATACCTCCATGGACCGGAGCCGGAGGAGATGGAACAAACTAGCCCATGCACAGCAAAAAGAAGAGCATCATCAGATGGCCCGGAAACTGGGGAAAACGTGGAAGCAGGGCGTCGTTGAGAGACTCAGACACAAACCCGAATACCCGAACAACTTCTACCTCAATATGTCAAGCGCAGGGGCGCTATGGACAATCACAAACAAATACCTACCTCAAGACCAGCAGAAGCAACACACCAGCGATCTGATCAGCACCAAACCTCTCTGCAGCAGCGCAAGGGCACAACGCTCTTAACAACATATCCACCTCAACGAACACTGTACTCTGAACTATCTTATTATCCTTTGAACTCTGAACTAGAGACTACTACCTACAGTATTATGCAACTCTCAGGATCGAACCACTAATGGGCAGGCCCCAGTGATCTGTAAAGAATATCCTTTTAACTAACGCACAGCGCATAAGGGGCGGGGGACTAAAGAACCTGGGGGGGCGGGGGCGGAGGACCATTGCTGTTGCACGTCTACAATACGTTGACGGGGGCGGGGGCGGGAAAGGGCCAGGGGGGAGGCCATGCAGCACAGACAATCACATACGTGTGGAGTTACCTATTCTCTTTTTCCTTCTTTTTCTTGTCCCGACACATCCCCAATCCCAGCCACACCCCGGGGGGGGGGGCTCGACTACTCGAGATGGGAGGGAGCATCTGCGGTCCCACACCGGGAGCGATGCACCAACCTAGGCACCAGCTCAGAAAGCAGCGATGTACCCACAGAACCATGACCACACCCGCCACACAGGGCCTAGCACAAATAGCCGCAGACATCAAGATCGTATCCCTGAACGTCAAAGGCCTCAACCACCCCGTCAAGAGACGGAAGACATTAGAATATTTAAATAAGCTAAAAGCAGACATATACGTCCTCCAAGAGACCAGAGTCTCCACAGAGGATGCAAACCAGCTCAAGGCAAACTGGATAAGCGAGGTAGTATGCTCACCAGCCGTGAATAAGAAGGGGGGAGTGATCACTATCATTAGCAAGAGAGCAAAGTTTAGGGTCCACAAACACCAAGCTGGCTACTCACATGCATCAATGGACTATTCCTGCTAGCCTTAGAGCCGCTCCTCCACATGATCAGGATTAACCCGCGTATAACAAGAGTGCGAGTAGAAGGACAGGCCTTCAAGCTGGCGGCGTATGCCGACGACATCCTGATCACCACCTGCAACCCAGAAGAATCAATATAATCCCTGGTACAAACAATCGAGGAGTACGCACATGTCTCAGGATATAAACTTAACCGGGACAAATCCGAATGCAAGCCTATGAACTGCCATACAACGAGGACAGTCCTAGGAACGTCTGGATTGGCGTGGCAAACAAAACCCCTGAAATATCTGGGCCTCCTCTTCGGAAGGGACCTCAGATCTACCTTAGACCACAACGAGGAGGCAATGCTGAAAAAGATCAAGACCAAGCTAGAGACATGGGGCCCCAAATTCATTAGCTGGTGGGGCAGAATCGAGACGGTCAAGATGATGGTCACACCGATGCTAAATTACTTGCTGAGCATGCTGCCACTCACCCTAACCACAGACTTTCACAAGCATATAGATAAAGCAATCAACACATTCCTCTGGGGTGGAAAAAAGGCCAGAATCAGCTTAGCAAAGCTCAGACTAAAGAAAGAACAAGGAGGACTAAACCTCACGAACTACAAGGCCTTCCAAATGGCATGCCTTGCCAAACAGGGAATACACTGGGTCGCCCCTACACCAGAGTACGTGCCGGTCTGGATCGACCTGGAAAGGGGCATCCTGGGGGGGTCAGACCCGATCATGGCACTAACGGCCAACAGACAAACGCGATACTCCGTAACACAAAACGGCACTACTAAGAATAGACAGAGAACTAGAAGTCAGCACCAAAGGTTCCAAATGGGAATCAATATGGCACAACCCCAAAGTAACGTACAAAGGGAAGACTCTAAACAACAAAGAGTGGTACAGCAGAGGCATCACTGTGCCGGCCCAACTAGAGGTGCGAAGCAACCCACTCACTTTCGAAGCACTGCAGCAGACGCACAAATTACCAAGCAAAGAATTCTATGAATTCCTCAGAATCAAAGCGGCCATCACCAAAGCAAACCTCTCGAAACACAAACCCACCATCATACAGTACTCACAGAATCTAAACAAGACAGGCCACCAAACAGCGCAGATTTACAAACTCATCACACCACGCACCACTACTCTAAACAACAAAACAATAGCTTTCTGGGAAGGGGAAACACAGAGACCACTAAACGAAGAGGAGAGGGCCAGACTATGGACATCGGCATCCAAGAATAAGATAACCCCACAACTAGCACAAACAAAATACTGGATACTACACAGGCTACACTGGACACCAGCGAAGCTAGAAACAATGGGTGCGAGCGAAAGCGGCACCTGCTGGAACTGCCACAAAGAAAGGGGAGACCTAGCTCACATGCTATACAATTGCACCAAAGTCAAAACCTTCTGGAACAAAGTCTACAACCTCATAGACACGATCACAGGTTGCCAAACACAACGTGGCCTAGCTGGCATAGCCATGGCCTTCCAGGCCCCCCAGCTTGATTCCAAGGAAAACCGCGAACTAGTCGATGTGCTGCTGACAGCAGCCGTTAAAACAATCCTGGGGAACTGGAAAAACACTAGCAAAGCCACTTTCAAACGCTGGTTCAACTGGGTAACATTCCTACGGGGGGCAGACAACATCACAGCCAACCACCAGGCGGCGAACCACTTAGCCAGAGGAGATATGTGGGAAGCCCTCGACGCCCATCTGAGGCAGTAAGAACCCCCCCCTTCTTTTCTTTCTCTCTCCTTCTCTTCTCTCTCGTGCTCCACTGTAAGCCAAACGGTACACATTTGTTGAAACTGCCAAGAATTGCGACAACTGTTCTTTTTCTGTATATGTAAAAATTCATTTTCAATAAAAAAAATTGAAATAAAAAAAAAAGAAAGGTTTGCTAGCAGTGTAACATTTGTTTGGTTTTCCCATTTTTTTAGAACCTTCCAGCCGTTTTGTTGCTCACTTGTTTTAACCAACAGTAATAAAACAATGGGGTTTGCCCTAATATCCCTCCACCAACTGGGCAAAGAAGTATCAAACTATACAAAACAATTATGTGGAGGAATAAATACATTCACATTAACAATAGGACACATTCAATTGATCCTATTCTATGGTACACAATCACATTCTATTTATTTGTATTCATAGTAAGACGCATACCAACTCATATTCCAAATTGGAACAATTAATAAATTCTTTTACTTGCTCTCAAATTTATGCAGACACAAAACAATACATAGAAATTACACAAACATTTACATACAACCATTTAGTCGTTCTACTATATATAATCCTATATTCCTTCCTACCCCCCAATTTTGGAGTTTCGTGTTTGCTCTATAACTAACAGCTATCCACTGTGAGGTAATCCTATACACCCACGAGGTACAAACTACACCTCTGAAACCATTTCACAGTGTGTATGTAAAATTTCAACACAAAGTTGTTTTCAATGGACTCTTCTATGTTCAGGCAGTTGACACGTTTCGGCCCTTACATCCAGGCCTCATCAGGACAAGGTTATGAGGAACAAACATTGCCCCCTAAGGGTAGTGCTAAACATCAAAAGCGCGGTCAGCATAACTGGGACAATCTTTGTGGGTATAATGTATTACTTCAAGTTGGAAGCACGCTGGGTCTTTACAGGAACAGCGTATCCTCTTCTGCGCACTATGCATCATATAACTACACCCCCATAAATGGAGTCAATCACCACATTGCCCTCTCGGTGTGCTACACTCCGCCATGGACGTATACCAGTAACCGCCCGCCTTCTCTCACGTTATCCGCTGTTGCCAAGCACTTGAGTCTCTCTTTGCCATGGGACAAGCACTCTTGTATTTGCACTCTACCCGACCGAGCACTTCGCTTCTCTAACCTGCATACTTGAGCCTATGTATTACAGCCTCCTTTCTTCCTGGGGCTAACTAACATCCTAAAAGTGTCCCTTCCCCTACTCTGAGTCCTAAAACCGACAACAGAATGCAACCCTTCCCCACACTCTTAGCACTATATCCGCCCCTTTCCCAGCTTGGTTAGCCCTAAAACTGCCCCAGCCCTGAGTCCTAAAACCGACACCAGGTTGCAACCCCTCGCCACACGCTTAGCCCTAAAACCACCCTTTCCCCAGCACCGTGGTAAAGAGTGGCGTTCGTTGTACTGACATGCGTTGAAGTGTTGTTTGTAGTAGTAAATGATTCGACATAAAGATGGGCGTAGTAATGATGCTATCATGGTGCTGGTTTCATTGTAAAGGCTAGTCGTACTAAAGTCGTCGTTAAAAAGGTTGTTTCCATAATTATTTAGGTGTTTTAAGGTATAGATAATGTGCATTTGCAAAATGTAAATGAATTGGTACAAAATCTGTTTTGTGCGCTTATCAATCTGCTCTATCTTGCTATGACTCTATTTGATAGCTGTAATTCAGCCTTTTCATATTTAATACATTTTTGCAAAGGGTGCTAACATGCTGCTTGTTTACTATTGTGGGGAAATACCAAAATAAAGCTTGGTGCCAGCTCAAACAACTCATATAGATTTTCTTTATGATCTGAAGGAGTTTAAAAATGTTGACTTGGTTAGCTCGCCCTCTCCCATGTTGCAGCAGTCCTCTCGCAATGCATTTTGGTAGAGGCAGTTCAGTTTACTCATATTCCAGTATTTTTAAACCAAATAATTGCTCATTCATTAGGGAAATATCATGACATGTATTTCGTTTTTTTCCTTTCTTTGGCAAAAACATATCCCTCCACTCGCTCAGACAACCAATGTAGAACTACCTCTCACAAGTGGTTCTTTGAAACATTTTGATACGTGTGGTTCACACTATTACATGTTGCATCCGTCCTTCTGCAATGTATTATGGTAGATGCAGTGCATAACAGGTGTTTGCATCAACAGTCCTTCACTTTAAATGTAACTTCTGCTCTAACCTGGATCTGATAGCCAAGGGAGGTACAATACAGAAGGTATGGAGGAGAGGGCAATATCATTTTAAACTAAATGTGTGGGCTCTTTACATTTATTGCAGTGATATCTTTTTATACCTGTATAATCTGTACAAACTAAGAAATATAGATACCAGCCTCATTCCATTTAGTTTGGGCATTCACTGGGTGCAACTCCAGTCTTGTGCAGAGCATTGGCTGGCAGAATACTCCAGAACATGATTTTCATAGTAATTTCTACCAAAAATGTAAACAAATCTCAATCAGGCAAAAACAAAATGGGTGAACAGGATAAACGTAGAGGCGAGAAAGTGGGTGATTTAGTCTATGAATATCATCAATATAAAGGGGCTTATTAGGACCTGGCTTTTTAGTCATTCTTTTTTTGGGTTTGTTGTAAAGTTGGGTCTTCTATGTATGTCTTATGTACCGGGCCAGCTTGCTTTACTTGAAAAGAATCAATACTTTTCAACAAGGGGTGCAAACAATCACCCCATTGCCATCACTCCCCAGGCTGCCTCTTGGTCACAGTTTGTAGTTTACTTCAGTTCTGCCAGAACTCCAACAATAATAATTGTTCATGTGCCACTGCTACAGATTTCAAATTTTAAGCCCAAAGGAAAAGCTGCTCATGTAATTCTCAAAGCATCCCTTGGAACACCAAAACCCTGTAAAGGAAATGGTCATGCACACTTCCCTGCAGTTGGTCACCCCTTAAATAGAAACCTAATGCTGTACAGTCATTATTATCATTGCCCACTCTAATACAGCTTTCTTCTAGTTGTAGGGAAGGCTGTCTTCCACCATAATGCTGCTAGGTTGATTTGCAGGAGCCCGTTTCTGCTTACCTCATGACCAGTGCTTAATTTGTGCCGGTGTTTGCTGGTGCTTGACACCTGCGTGTGTTTCTTTACACTAGCTCATATATATTACAATTCACCACGTGGGGGCACTACCTGACTATTTGTAAACCTCAGCAGACGATTTTAGTATTTCAAAACGCATAAAAATATTATTACCAGTACCTCCAGACCATTCATACAGCTGTGGATGGGCAGTAATAGTTCATAATGCCACATTTACAGTAGTGGGATAGTATGTAGGTTGCATTGGTACTGGCATTTGACAGGGAGAGTGGGTGGTGAAAGCTGCAGCAGCCCTCTCAGAAGTATCTTTTACCCTAGCACTTATCTCTCTACAAATTAAGCACTGCTCATTCCCTACCTAGTCTGTAGGAAAATAAGTGGTGTTTGGCTATCTGAAATGGTCCAAGGAGGATCCTATGCCTTAGGATCTGAACTTCTCTATGTCCGAATGTCATGAGACCTACTTCTGTTTAAACCCTACTTGCCCCGATATAATCTTTCTCAGATCTTGAACTGTAGGGTGAAATGCTACTACGTGCTTTGCATGATCATGGAGTGAGGTGTAGGAAAGAGGAACTTCAAACACCCCAATGAGTTCCATGAAGAGAAGCAAAAGCTGCTGTGTAAGGGAGCCACCATTATATTTAGCAATTCAAAACATGGGTATGTGCCTAATTTAAAAATCTAAAAGCATTAGACCTAGCCAAAAATGTAAGATTTTACACTGATTTAATTTCAGAACATCCAGAGGCACCAGTGTCCCCTTTCTGCATCCCCTTGACCCAACATCCTGGATCTCTGCACTCCTCAGTTCTATCACTTACGCAAATCACCGTGGCCACCATGTATAGCCGTGACCACCATGTATCACCGTGACCACCACGTATCACCGTGGCCACCATGTATCCCCATGGCCATCATGTAGCGCCGTGGCCACCTGGTATCACCTTGGCCACAATGTACTGCCGTGACCACCTGGTATCACCATGGTCACCATGTATCACTGTGGCCACCATGTATCATTGTGGCCAACATGTATCACTGTGGCCACCATGTATCCGCTGTGGCCACCATGTATCACCGTGGCTGCCATGTATCACAGTGGTACCTATGTATTGCCGTGGCCACCGTGTTTCACTGTGACCACCAAATATCAATGTGGTCACCATGTATCACCTTGGCCACCGTGTATCGCTGTGGCCACCATGTATTGCCGTGGCCACTATGTATCACTGTGGCTCCCATGAATCATTGTGACCCACCATGTAGTTGACGAGGAATGCTCTATATCTCTCCCTTGATGCTATGCTCTTGGTATAAGCCGCAGATGTAATGGAGCTCACAGCAGCTCGCAGTGGTAAAGCTGAAAGGCATCCTGGGCAGTGACTCCGTTGGGGTGAGATATTGACTCTCTTGTTTGCAGTGGGCCCTGAGGATGAGACATGGGAGAATCTTCAGATCATAATAGTTTTCAATGAAAAATATTTCTTACAAGACATTATGGGTGTCTTCTGAGATGAATGACAAATCAATGTCAGTAAATTAACACAGCAATTCCCAGAAAAAAGGGTTGCAATGATATTCCCCTACACAACTAACATGCCCCATGAACTGCTCTTAACACTAGGCATGACATCACAGATGACATCACTGTTGAAATCACACATGACACCACCAGTGGCATCACTCGTGACTACTGCCAGGTTTGGTGGACTAATGCGCTCACTATAGGCGCCTGTGTTTGACCTCATGGTCACAGGCGCAAATCTGGGTGGGTCCACTCAGCCTTTCATCCTTCTGAGGTCGCTAAAATGAGTACCGTTGGGTAACAACAAACATCCGTTATTCAGTGCCAAGATACCCTTCTTGGTCAACTTGCGCTTTAGAAAATACACTTTGTGTGTGTTACGGGAAATATATTTGACCATTTTCACTTTTTTGTTGGCAGTAGACATATTGCCTTTCTCTTCTAGATAATCACCGCCAGGGAATTTCATTTCTAACATTGGACAACAATTTTACATCTGAATTTACTGGACGTGATGGCCTCTATTACTACAGAGAGTAACTATAGCAACCTTTATTCACTATATAATCTTGGCAATAACATCTTGATCCTGATATTTCTACTGCAAACCTATATCTATTGAATATTGCTTATATCTATTGTATTTATTGTCTGGGATGATAATTATTCCATGAGAGAGGAGATGTAGTAACCTTTGCTATCCATATCATCTCCCCAAAGGCATTCTCATGGTAAAAGTATGAAAAATGCACTTAAGTGTGCACATAGCAGCCGTGCAGACGTGTTTTATTACTCAGCTGAACAGTAGAATGACTTCTTCTCTGTACAAACTCTCTGAGGCCATCTGTCAGTCAGTCAGTCAAAATACTTTATTGCGATAACTTAATATCATATAAAGACAATGGCAAAATACACATTTAAAATACATGTGCAATAAATACATTATTTAAAAAAACAGTTAAAATACATAAGAAGTCATACAAGAGATCAAACATATTGTACAATGTGCAAGGTACCTAGATCCCTAAAATACAACTGATCTAAAACCAAATATACCACCATTGCTAGTCCTGTTACAATCAAAAAAAAAAAAAAAAAAGTGCCTTTTATAAAGTTCTGTTTATACTTTATATACTATACTGTTGGGGGAGGATTTATTCTGTTCTTTAACCTAATATTCCTGCTCCTGATGGCACTCACCAGGAAACTAGCCACATGGAACATAATCCTGGGAGTCCCTAAAAGCTGTAAATAGATAAGAGCAGGTTTTACTTGAGTAAATCCAGCCTCCTTTAGGATGGACACAAGAAACTTCCTCCTCGCCTCAGTGTAATGCCCACAAAACATCACTAAGTGCATGGTATTTTGTACGGAGAAATGATCACAGGAGCATGGTAACGCCTTTTCTGGGGTATTCCATACAGGATAAAAACCAAGATTAAAATGTATCAAGTTAAAACGAAACCGTGTTAAAATAAACCTGTGGTAAGGATGAGTCACCGTGTTCAAGTAGCTTTCTGGGCCAACATGTATAGATAATATTATGCTGGCCCTAACACTTGTTTTTTTTTAACTCCCTCTCTTCTCTTTCCAGGGATAAAAGCTCTCTCATTGCACACTTTGTTAATGCAATATCTTTGGGTGTTATAGACTCTATTGCTGAATATAACTCTGGCCTCCCTATCTTGGTGAAATTTTCCTTAATATACGTCAACCACTTGATGTTATTAACTTTATCCAAACACAAACAATCTTTCATAATAATGTGGTTTAGGGGAGTTTCTTTGTTAAGCCACATCCTCAACCAAGCTACAAGAGGTGCTGTTTTTATCAAATCTGAGATGTAGCCTTCCCCAAGTTCCAAGTGTACAGTGTATGACGGGGTTGACTGTGGAACACTAAGGACAGATCTGAAAAATTTATTTTCCATGATCTGTAGGGGGTCTAAGACCCTGTAGCCCCAAATTGAACTACTATAAGATGCAACAGAGATACATTTGGCCTTATACATTTTCATTATGGCTGCAATAGGCCTACCACCCAATTTTTTGGAGAACCCCTGGAGAGCTGAAGATGTTCTTGCTAATGAGATTACTCTGTTCTTTAGCTGAGGGCCCCAGTTACCCTTTTCGTCAAATGTGATCCCTAAGTAAGGGAAAGAAGCTACTCGAGCCAGCTTCTCCCGTCCGCAAAAAAAGGTTTTTTGGCAGTTTTTCCCTGCTGCGCTACCCATAAACATAATTTGGGATTTCTTCGCGTTTATTTTTAAATCAAGAGAGCCCATAAAGATTTCAAATGCATCCAAAAGGCGTTGGAGCCCCACCCCGGTACGTGCAAGAAGAACCGCGTCATCCGCGTAAAGGAGAACAGGAATCCCCTGCTCCCCTACACGCGGAATGTCGGGAGTCACGTCCCTCAGGGCGGGTTCCAAAGCGTTCACATATAATGTGAACAACAGGGGAGCAAGGATGCACCCCTGTCTAACCCCTTTTTCTGAAACAAAATCCCCCGTACAACGTCCCCCCGTGGTTACTCTAATTTTGGCTGTAAGGCCCAGGTGCAAATCTGCCAGTAAATTAACTAGTGTCCTATCCAAACCCATTTCAAGCAATATGGACCAAAGCTTAGATCTATTAACCAGGTCAAAAGCAGAGGAGAGGTCCATGAAACCAAGGTACATGGACCCCTCCTTGGCCCTGGTGTATTTCTCAACCAGCATATGTAGGTTGAGGCATTGGTCCTGAGTGCTTCTCTTGGGTCTAAATCCATATTGAACATTGGTCAAAATACTTTTCTCAGTTGCCCACTCATTTAGTTTTGCTAATATCACTCTTCCAAGAATTTTTACTGAAGAGTCAATCAATGAGATTGGTCTATAACATGCAGGGTCCTGCCTGTTACCCTTCTTAAAAACAGGGATGATTATAGATGTTTTCCATGACTCTGGTATATTGTCATGGGTTAAAGCATTTAAAAACCCTACAAAGTAATCTAGACCAAAAATTAGGAAAACATTTAAAGGCGTCAGCAGGAACACCATCAGGTCCTGGCGCCTTTTTTTTCAGAGTGCAGTCTATGGCTTGTAGGACTTCTGCAACCTCAAAATGCACTTGATTTCCATCAACTGTATGACCAACCGGACCCCCAGGGTCTCCACTGCTATGATCTGAATAAATGTCACTAAAATGTTTTATCCAACCTTCATCAGTTATATTAGTTTCTAGAGGAGAATTCACCTCTCCTGTGAAGAAAGGTTGGTTGACAATTTTCCAAAATTCTCCGCTGTTTTTCAGTATTACTGGGTCTGATAGTTGGGACCAAGCTTCATCTTTGATCACTTTTTTCCTGTTAGCTATAGCTTTTTTATATCGAGCTCTACAGGTTGTGATATGGGCGGGAACTTTTGGGACTGCCTTCAAAGCGCTTAGAAGTGCGCAATGTGCTTTTGAGCATCTGTTATCAAACCATCTTTGAATGGGCGTTGTCAGCTTTTTTGAACCAGCAAGCAGTCTTTGATTAATCTTGCTGCAGATGCTACCGAAGGCAAGTACCACTTCCCTATTATCTGCCTCACTGGATGAGCACACCCCAACCTCAACCGCAGCATCGGTGAGTACCTCTTGTACGAAGGATTCTGGGATTATACTATCCCATTTCAGTCTACGTCCCTGATCTTTCGCTTTAAATACTGTCCTATTGTCGCAAGGACCAACTTTACGCGAGATTAGATCGATATTTACTAATTCCATGGTGACAGGATTATGGTCGCTAAAAACAGAAACCACAGTTTTATACATTAAAACTTTACCTAATAAAAATGATGAAATGAATATATAATCAATAATAGAGCCATTGTCTGTTCCCTTAAAGGTAGAGGTCCTACCCCCCCTCCCCACACCCAGACTCATATAAATTCCATCTTGCTAGGAAGTTTTCTAAACATTCCCCCTGTTTATTGTGTTCAAGATGGATTGGCGAGCAATCGGGGGGGATTCTTCTTCATCGCAAACACACGTTAATGTACAGGGGTGGATATTAAAGTCCCCCATAAAAACAATTTCAAAAGAATGTACATTTTCACTATAGACTGACAAAAACTGATCCAATTTATCTAGACTAAACAAGGTACAGTCAGATGCATTGGCATTATAAAAATGTATAAACAAAATATTAGAATGATCTACTGAGGTAAGTTCAACAATTAAACAATGATCAGAGCCCGAGTCGCATTTCTTCAAGCGGCCTTTTATATCAAGTTTAAAAAGACTTAGTAGTCCTCCCTTGGCTCTTCCTACAACACTGGGCACTGCTGGGATACAAAAATAGCTATATCCATCCAAAGAGAAATTATTTTGTGTGTCCCAGGTTTCTTGTAAAGCAATAATGTCGAACTTACTAATAAAATCTGACCATGTCAGAATACCCACTTTTGCCTTAATTCCTGCAATATTCCAAGTAAGTATACTAAAAACAGGTTCATGTTGCCCCTCATGGCTGTTGTTTTTGGGCGAAAGTCAATCATTTTGGTCCAGGGAAGATAAAGGAATATAACGGTTGGATAACATAAGAGGTTGAGCAAAAGGATTTAGCTGAGCTGGATGGACTATACGATTTATCGTATTTCGGCTTCGCTCTTGGCCCCATCTATTATTCATATCCCAATTGTTGTCCCACCCAGGTACAGGAGTCCTTGGATAGGTAACATTCTGTTGTTCACCATAATTTTTTTTTAGTGTTAATGGGACGACAGTACCCTGTCTGCGTTGGGGCGGGAGTAAATTAATGAGAATATTTGGCTGGACGCCTGGATGAGAAAAGCTCACTGCCACACAATCCCCTTTAAATTTTTTAGGTCGATTTCCTAGCCAGGGAACCCTCTTTGCGGACTTAATATCCCGAGCCAGTTGCTGCTCCCCCCCAGAAGCTAGCTTCATATTGTTTGTTAGCCATTTTAAAGCCTTGTTTGACAAAGAAGTGGGTGATTCACTTATACCACCATCTAAGGGTGGGACATTGGCTAATACAAGCACAACAGGTGAGGCTTCAACTATAAATTGTAAAGGGTCCAATACCTGGGCTTGTACTGGCGGGATATTAACAGTTAGTATATCATCACCTTTACCAGCTATCTGGTTAACATTTATTATTGGTAGCTGCACTGGTGGGTTAGTATGCAACAGATCATCTGTTCCCTCACCAGCAACATTTACCCCTATGTTGTTGCCCAGATTAGCAACCCACGTGGTTATGCTTTCTACCCCCCCTACAGCCTTGTTTTGCAGTCCTTCCAGCTTTTTAACCTCAGTTTGTAGCTTATCTATTTTAGATACTAGGGGTTTGATGATAGCTTTGATTTTACCTTCAATCAATTCAGCAATTTTTAGAAACAGAGCATCATCATCAATATATTTTACTATCCCCTCCTCATTATTATCCTTTAATTTTGCCTTTGGAGTAGTTGCCCTCTTCCTCCTTACCCCAGACCGCAGCCCTCCCCGCTTTGGCTGGTTCTTTACACAAGTACGTACTGGCCGGGGGGCGTGGTGTGAGGTAGACTGTTCTTCATCTGAGAGACACAACTGTGCCTCCTTTTCAGATTCAATGTCCGTCGCATTTTCAGCATCCACAATAAGTGTCTCGGGGTCAAACACTTCATTCTCAGGTGAGTTGCTTGTACCCTGATTAATTGAGAGGCTAAGGTGGTCATCGGGATCAGTCTCCAGAGATGGTATGTCATCAGTAAGAGGAAGTATAGTAGGACTCAGATATTGTAGATCTGGTGATTGGCTCAAACCCAAAGACTCTCTCCTTTGTGTGTTAATTTTTTTCACAGTTTGGACCAAATAGTTATCCATAGTGTTGGATGTAATGTCAACAATTTTTTTAGACATCCTAACACTATACCCCAATGTCACTACGGACTCCTAAATCAAAATTGTATATAGGGACTTTATCAGGGCAACAAAATCTTACTTGGACATTAAGACTCTTTTGTCGCTTCCGGCAGCGTTCCTGGCCCTGTCCCTGTCGCTTCCTGCCGCTGAGGGCCGTAGAGGGCCCGCCCTTTGCCCGGGCTTAGCCCCGGGCGTCCCGCTCGCGTCCCGCGTTGCGGGGACATCCGCAGTTTTAATGCGCCTTCTGGCGCTCTCTCCCCGCGTCTGATGCGCGCCGCCGCTAGGCCTGCCGGGTAATGTAGTCCCCGGGGCGGCGGCGCGAGGCTTCGTAGCTGTATGACTCTTGGCGGTGGCGGCTTGTGGACCTGGCCCTTCTATTGACTCCTGGCGGTGGCGGCGTGTCAGGTAAGGTATGTGTGTCTCCCCCGCTCTGCCGGGACGTTTGCAGTTTTAATGCGCCTTCTGGCGCTCTCTCCCTGCGTCTGATGCGCGCCGCCGCTAGGCCTGCCGGGTAATGTAGTCCCCGGGGCGGCGGCGCGAGGCTTCGTAGCTGTATGACTCTCGGCGGAGGCGGCTTGTGGACCTGGCCCTTCTTTTGAGGCCATCTGGTTCTTGTCATTGGTACTGCAGTCTTCATGAGGACACCACTTCTGTCTAGTGACACATCTGTTCTCTCTATACAGTGCCTGAGAGGACAGCTTTCAACCAGCTATGGTCCTATATGATGTGATATTACTGATTATGTCATTCATTGTTATCATAGTCTATAGAATCACTTTACCTAAAGTATTTGATCAGCATTGTTTTTAATAGTATTATTAGAAATATAACAGGTTTTAGTAGGGAGAGCCTTAAAAAAACAAAAGCTATTCAAGTGATGCTTGGATTTTGTAAAGAAATCTTTTAACAGCTGCCTGGGATGTGCTGGTACCCCTGCCCTTTGGGGTGCACTGACCCTGTCCTCCCATCCCTATCCTGAGCCCTAAGCAGCATCAGATGAGGGAATGGGGTTTAGTCACACACAGCTGGATAAGTTCTTACATTGTATCTTTGATCACACAATGTACCTGGTACTCCAGTCTACTATGCCGACCGGGCACGGTATTAGCCAGGCCAAGCACTCTCTGTACCCAGTACTCCAGTTTCCAGTAGATGCTGGGCACAGCATGGTAGTATCCTAAAGATATCCATTAAATAAAAGTTGACCGGATACAAAAAAAGGTATATCCGAAACCAAAAGAGTATGGTAGGTAGCCAAAAAGGGCAAGTAAGGTATTTCAAAAGTGATGGTGTCTTCCCAGGGCACACAATGCAGGCCACCATGTTTATTCTAGCCACACCTACAGCTGGAAATGCTCAGACCCAACCGAACAGTATTAACATACCATACATGGGACCCTGCAATAGCTTGTTATGCCTCGAACTTTTACAATTGTGGAATTAGGCTCTGTGTAGGCATTCTGGATTTCTAGAGGACTGCATCCCTTAGAGGGAACAGATGCAAGGGGGCTGTAGAGGAAGGATGCAATGGACTTGTTGGGCTGCAAAAAAGAGCAACTGGAAATGCCTACTTCGCTGTGTTGGTGACGTGTAGCATAGGAGATTTGGCATTTGCATAGATCAGCCAGAGTCAAATGTGGCAATGGTGAAAAAGGAAGAAGAAAGGATTTACTTGACTTGAACCCATGCTGCAGGAAAGGAGAGAAGGAGAGAGGATACAATGAGAGCGGATGAGGGTGACAGTGTTGAGGAAAGTAGAGAAGATACAATGAGAGTGGATGAGGGTGAGAGTGTGCAGGAAAGGAGAGAAGATAGAATGATAGCTGATGAGGGTGAGAGTGTGGAGGGAAGGAGAGAAGATACAATAAGAGCAGATGAAGGTGAGAGTGTGGAGGAAAGGAGAGAAGATACAATGAGAGTGGATGAGTGTGTTGGAAAAGAGAGAAGATACAATGATAGCGGATGAGGGTGAGAGTGTGGAGGAAAGGAGAGAAGCTACAATGAGAGTGGATGAGGGTGAGAGTGTGTAGGAAAAGAGAGAAGATACAATGAGAGCGGATGAGGGTGAGAGTGTCTAGGAAAAGAGAGAAGATACAATGAGAGTGGATGAGGGTGAGAGTGTGCAGGAAAGGAGAGAAGATACAATGAGAGAGGATGAGGGTGAGAGTGTAGAGGAAAGGAGAGAAGATACAATGAGAGTGGATGAGGGTGAGAGTGTGTAGGAAAAGAGAGAAGATACAATGAGAGCGGATGAGGGTGAGAGTGTGTAGGAAAAGAGAGAAGATACAATGAGAGCGGATGAGGGTGAGCGTGTGGAGGGAAGGAGAGAAGATACAATGAGAGGGAAGGAGAGAAGATACAATGAGAGCGGAGGAGGGCGAGAGTGTGGAGGAAAGGAGAGAAGATAAAATGAGAGCTGTTGGGGGTGAGAGTGTGGAGGAAAGGAGAGAAGACACAATGAAGTGGATGAGGGTGAGAGTGTGGAGGGAAGGAGAGAAGATACAATGAGAGCGGATGAGGACGAGAGTGTGGAGGAAAGGAGAGAAGATACAATGAGAGCGGATGAGGGCGAGAGTGTGGAGGAAAGGAGAGAAGATACAATGAGAGCTGTTGGGGGTGAGAGTGTGGAGGAAAGGAGAGAAGACCCAATGAAAGCGGATGAGGGTGAGAGTGTGGAGGAAAGGAGAGAAGATACAATGAGAGCGGATGAGGGTGAGAGTGTGGAGGGAAGGAGAGAAGATACAATGAGAGCGGATGAGGGTGAGAGTGTGGAGGAAAGGAGAGAAGATACAATGAGAGCGGATGAGGGTGAGAGTGTGGAGGAAAGGAGGGAAGATACAATGAGAGCTGTTGAGGGTGAGAGTGTGGAGGAAAGGAGAGAAGACACAATGAGAGCTGTTGGGGTTGAGAGTGTGGAGGAAAGGAGAGAAGATACAATGAGAGCGGATGAGGGTGAGAGTGTGGAGGAAAGGAGAGAAGATACAATGAGAGCTGTTGAGGGTGAGTGTGGAGGAAAGGAGAGAAGATACAATGAGAGCAGATGAGGGTGAGAGTGTAGAGGAAAGGAGAGAAGATACAATGAGAGCGGATGAGGGTGAGAGTGTGGAGGAAAGGAGAGAAGATACAATGAAAGCGGATGAGGGTGAGAGTGTGGAGGGAAGGAGAGAAGATACAATGAGAGCGGATGAGGGTGAGAGTGTGGAGGAAAGGAGAGAAGATACAATGAGAGCGGATGAGGGTGAGAGTGTGGAGGAAAGGAGAGAAGATACAATGAAAGCGGATGAGGGTGAGAGTGTGGAGGAAAGGAGAGAAGATATAATGAAAGCGGATGAGGGTGAGAGTGTGGAGGGAAGGAGAGAAGATACAATGAGAGCGGATGAGGGTGAGAGTGTGGAGGAAAGGAGAGACGATACAATGAGAGCGGATGAGGGTGAGAGTGTGGAGGAAAGGAGAGAAGATACAATGAGAGCGGATGAGGGCGAGAGTGTGGAGGAAAGGAGAGAAGATACAATGAGAGCGGATGAGGGTGAGAGTGTGGAGGAAAGGAGAAAAGATACAATGATAGCTGATGAGGGTGAGAGTGTGTAGGAAAGGAGAGTATATACAATGAGAGCAGATGAGGGTCAGAGTGTGGAGGAAAGGAGAGAAGATACAATGAAAGCGGATGAGGGTGAGTGTGTGGAGGGAAGGAGAGAAGATACAATGAGAGCGGATGAGGGTGAGAGTGTGGAGGAAAGGAGAGAAGATACAATGAGAGCGGATGGGGTGAGAGTGTGGAGGAAAGGAGAGAAGATACAATGAGAGCGGATGAGGGTGAGAGTGTGGGGGAAAGGAGAGAAAATACAATGAGAGCGGATGAGGGTGAAAGTGTGGGGAAAGAGAGAAGATACAATGAGAACTGACGAGGGTGAGTGTGGAGGAAAGGAGAGAAGATGCAATGAGAGCTGACGAGGGTGAGCGTGTGGAGGAAAGAAGAGAAGATACAATGAGAGCGGATAAGGGTGAGAGTGTGGAGGAAAGGAGAGAAGATACAATGAGAGCGGATGAGGGTGAGAGTGTGGAGGAAAGGAGAGAAGATACAATGAGAGACGATGAGGGTGAGAGTGTGGAGGAAAGGGGAGAAGATACAATGAGAGAGGATGAGGGTGAGAGTGTGGAGGAAAGGAGAGACGATACAATGAGAGAGGATGAGGGTGAGAGTGTGGAGGAAAGGAGAGAAGATACAATGAGAGCGGATGAGGGTGAGAGTGTGGAGGGAAGGAGAGAAGATACAATGAGAGCGGATGAGGGCGAGAGTGTGGAGGATAGGAGAGAAGATACAATGAGAGAGGATGAGGGTGAGAGTGTAGGAAAAGAGAGAAGATACAATGAGAGCGGACGAGGGTGAGTGTGGAGGAAAGGAGAGAAGATACAATGAGAGCAGATGAGGGCGAGGGTGAGGACGAAAGGAGAGAAGATACAATGAGAGAGGATGAGGGTGAGAGTTTGGAGGAAAGGAGAGACGATACAATGAGAGCGGATGAGGGTGAGGGTGTGCAGGAAAGGAGAGAAGACACAATGAGAGCGGACGAGGGTGAGAGTGTGGAGGAAAAGAGAGAAGATACAATGAGAGCAGAAGAGGGTGAGCGTGTGGAGGGAAGGAGAGAAGATACAATAAGAGCAGATGAAGGTGAGAGTGTGGAGGAAAGGGGAGAAGATACAATGAGAGAGGATGAGGGTGAGAGTGTGGAGGAAAGGAGAGAAGATACAATGAGAGAGGATGAGGGTGAGAGTGTGGAGGAAAGGAGAGAAGATACAATGAGAGCGGATGAGGGTGAGAGTGTGGAGGAAAGGAGAGAAGATACAATGAGAGAGGATGAGGGTGAGAGTGTGGAGGAAAGGAGAGAAGATACAATGAGAGAGGATGAGGGTGAGAGTGTGGAGGAAAGAAGAGAAGATACAATGAGAGCAGATGAGGGTGGGAGTGTGGAGGGAAGGAGAGAAGATACAATGAGAGCGGATGAGGGCGAGAGTGTGGAGGAAAGGAGAGAAGATACAATGAGAGCGGATGAGCGTGAGAGTGTAGGAAAAGAGAGAAGATACAATGAGAGCGGACAAGGGTGAGTGTGGAGGGAAGGAGAGAAGATACAATGAGAGCATATGAGGGCGAGATTGAGGACGAAAGGAGAGAAGGTACAATGCGAGAGGATGAGGGTGAGAGTGTGGAGGAAAGGAGAGACGATACAATGAGAGCCGGTGATGGTGAGGGTGTGCAGGAAAGGAGAGAAGATACAATGAGAGCAGACGAGGGTGAGAGTGTGGAGGAAAAGAGAGAAGATACAATGAGAGCAGAAGAGGGTGAGCGTGTGGAGGAAAGGAGAGAAGATACAATGATAGCTGATGAGGGTGAGAGTGTGTTGAGAGAAGATACAATGAGAGCAGATGAGGGTGAGAGTGTGGAGGAAAGGAGAGACGATACAATGAGAGCGGATGAGGGTGAGAGTGTGGAGGAAAGGAGAGAAGATACAATGAGAGAGGATGAGGGTGAGAGTGTGGAGGAAAGGAGAGACGATACAATGAGAGTGGATGAGGGTGAGAGTGTGGAGTAAAGGAGAGAAGATACAATGAGAGCGGATGAGGATGAGAGTATGGGGAAAGAGAGAAGATACAATGAGAACTGACAAGGGTGAGTGTGGAGGAAAGGAGAGAAGATACAATGAGAGCGGTTGAGGGTGAGAGTGTGTAGGAAAAGAGAGAAGATACAATTAGAGCGGAGGAGGGTGAGAGTGTGGAGGAAAGGAGAGACAATACAATGAGAGCGGATGAGGGTGAGAGTGTGGAGGAAAGGAGAGAAGATACAATGAGAGCGGATGAGGGCGAGAGTGTGGAGGAAAGGAGAGAAGATACAATGAGAGCGGATGAGGGTGAGAGTGTGGAGGAAAGGAGAAAAGATACAATGATAGCTGATGAGGGTGAGAGTGTGTAGGAAAGGAGAGTAGATACAATGAGAGCAGATGAGGGTGAGAGTGTGGAGGAAAGGAGAGAAGATACAATGAAAGCGGATGAGGGTGAGTGTGTGGAGAGAAGGAGAGAAGATACAATGAGAGCGGATGAGGGTGAGAGTTTGGAGGAAAGGAGAGAAGATACAATGAGAGCGGATGGGGTGAGAGTGTGGAGGAAAGGAGAGAAGATACAATGAGAGACGATGAGGGTGAGAGTGTGGAGGAAAGGGGAGAAGATACCATGAGAGAGGATGAGGGTGAGAGTGTGGAGGAAAGGAGAGAAGATACAATGAGAGAGGATGAGGGTGAGAGTGTGGAGGAAAGGAGAGAAGATACAATGAGAGCGGATGAGGGTGAGAGTGTGGAGGGAAGGAGAGAAGATACAATGAGAGCGGATGAGGGCGAGAGTGTGGAGGATAGGGGAGAAGATACAATGAGAGCGAATGAGGGTGAGAGTGTAGGAAAAGAGAGAAGATACAATGAGAGCGGACGAGGGTGAGTGTGGAGGAGAGGAGAGAAGATACAATGAGAGCAGATGAGGGCGAGGGTAAGGACGAAAGGAGAGAAGATACAATGAGAGAGGATGAGGGTGAGAGTGTGGAGGAAAGGAGAGACGATACAATGAGAGCGGATGAGGGTGAGGGTGTGCAGGTAAGGAGAGAAGATACAATGAGAGCGGACGAGGGAGAGAGTGTGGAGGAAAAGAGAGAAGATACAATGATAGCAGAAGAGGGTGAGCGTGTGGAGGGAAGGAGAGAAGATACAATAAGAGCAGATGAAGGTGAGAGTGTGGAGGGAAGGAGAGAAGATACAATGAGAGCGGATGAGGGTGAGAGTGTGGAGGAAAGGAGAGAAGATACAATGAGAGAGGATGAGGGTGAGAGTGTGGAGGGAAGGAGGGAAGATACAATGAGAGCGGATGAGGGTGAGAGTGTGGAGGAAAGGAGAGAAGATACAATGAGAGATGTTGAGGGTGAGAGTGTGGAGGAAAGGAGAGAAGACACAATGACAGCTGTTGGGGGTGAGAGTGTGGAGGAAAGGAGAGAAGATACAATGAGAGCGGACAAGAGTAGTGTGGAGGGAGGGCGAGAAGATACAATGAGAGCGGATGAGAGTGAGAGTGTGGAGGGAAGGAGAGAAGATACAATGAGAGCGGATGAGGGCGAGAGTGTGGAGGAAAGGAGAGAAGATACAATGAGAGCGGATGAGCGTGAGAGTGTAGGAAAAGAGAGAAGATACAATGAGAGCGGACAAGGGTGAGTGTGGAGGGAAGGAGAGAAGATACAATGAGAGCATATGAGGGCGAGATTGAGGACGAAAGGAGAGAAGGTACAATGCGAGAGGATGAGGGTGAGAGTGTGGAGGAAAGGAGAGACGATACAATGAGAGCCGGTGATGGTGAGGGTGTGCAGGAAAGGAGAGAAGATACAATGAGAGCAGACGAGGGTGAGAGTGTGGAGGAAAAGAGAGAAGGTACAATGAGAGCAGAAGAGGGTGAGCGTGTGGAGGAAAGGAGAGAAGATACAATGATAGCTGATGAGGGTGAGAGTGTGTTGAGAGAAGATACAATGAGAGCAGATGAGGGTGAGAGTGTGGAGGAAAGGAGAGAAGATACAATGAAAGCGAATGAGGGTGAGAGTGTGGAGGGAAGGAGAGAAGATACAATGAGAGCGGATGAGGATGAGAGTGTGGGGAAAGGAGAGAAGATACAATGAGAGAGGATGAGGGTGAGAGTGTGGAGGAAAGGAGAGACGATACAATGAGAGCGGATGAGGGTGAGAGTGTGGAGGAAAGGAGAGAAGATACAATGAGAGAGGATGAGGGTGAGAGTGTGGAGGAAAGGAGAGACGATACAATGAGAGTGGATGAGGGTGAGAGTGTGGAGTAAAGGAGAGAAGATACAATGAGAGCGGATGAGGGTGAGAGTATGGGGAAAGAGAGAAGATACAATGAGAACTGACAAGGGTGAGTGTGGAGGAAAGGAGAGAAGATACAATGAGAGCGGTTGAGGGTGAGAGTGTGTAGGAAAAGAGAGAAGATACAATTAGAGCGGAGGAGGGTGAGAGTGTGGAGGAAAGGAGAGACGATACAATGAGAGCGGATGAGGGTGAGAGTGTGGAGGAAAGGAGAGAAGATACAATGAGAGCGGATGAGGGCGAGAGTGTGGAGGAAAGGAGAGAAGATACAATGAGAGCGGATGAGGGTGAGAGTGTGGAGGAAAGGAGAAAAGATACAATGATAGCTGATGAGGGTGAGAGTGTGTAGGAAAGGAGAGTAGATACAATGAGAGCAGATGAGGGTGAGAGAGTGGAGGAAAGGAGAGAAGATACAATGAAAGCGGATGAGGGTGAGTGTGTGGAGAGAAGGAGAGAAGATACAATGAGAGCGGATGAGGGTGAGAGTGTGGAGGAAAGGAGAGAAGATACAATGAGAGCGGATGGGGTGAGAGTGTGGAGGAAAGGAGAGAAGATACAATGAGAGACGATGAGGGTGAGAGTGTGGAGGAAAGGGGAGAAGATACCATGAGAGAGGATGAGGGTGAGAGTGTGGAGGAAAGGAGAGAAGATACAATGAGAGAGGATGAGGGTGAGAGTGTGGAGGAAAGGAGAGAAGATACAATGAGAGCGGATGAGGGTGAGAGTGTGGAGGGAAGGAGAGAAGATACAATGAGAGCGGATGAGGGCGAGAGTGTGGAGGATAGGAGAGAAGATACAATGAGAGCGAATGAGGGTGAGAGTGTAGGAAAAGAGAGAAGATACAATGAGAGCGGACGAGGGTGAGTGTGGAGGAGAGGAGAGAAGATACAATGAGAGCAGATGAGGGCGAGGGTAAGGACGAAAGGAGAGAAGATACAATGAGAGAGGATGAGGGTGAGAGTGTGGAGGAAAGGAGAGATGATGAGGGTGAGAGTGTGGAGGGAAGGAGGAAAGATACAATGAGAGATGTTGAGGGTGAGAGTGTGGAGGAAAGGAGAGAAGACACAATGAGAGCTGTTGGGGGTGAGAGTGTGGAGGAAAGGAGAGAAGATACAATGAGAGCGGACAAGAGTAGTGTGGAGGGAGGACGAGAAGATACAATGAGAGCGGATGAGAGTGAGAGTGTAGAGGAAAGGAGAGAAGATACAATGAGAGCGGATGAGGGTGAGAGTGTGGAGGAAAGGAGAGAAGATACAATGAGAGCAGATGAGGGTGAGAGTGTGGAGGAAAGGAGAGAAGATACAATGAGAGCTGTTGAGGGTGAGAGTGTGGAGGAAAGGAGAGAAGATACAATGAGAGCTGTTGGGGGTGAGAGTGTGGAGGAAATGAGAGAAGATACAATGAGAGCGGATGAGAGTGAGAGTGTGGAGGGAAGGAGAGAAGATACAATGTGAGCGGATGAGGGTGAGAGTGTAGAGGAAAGCAGCGGGACAGGATCAGATACCTGTTGAGTTTTATAAGATTTTCTGGGACGTCATAGGTATAGACTTGTGGGCGATATGCTGTCTGGCACAGGGTGGTAGGATTGTTCCAAAGTCATGGTCGGGTGCAGACATCATCGTGTTATTAAAAAAGGATAAACCGCCAACAGAGCCAGGGTCATATAGACCAATTACTCTACTTAATGCCGACGTGAAAATATACGCTAAGGCCTTCGCTAATAGATTGAGTAAGGTTATTGAGAAAATGGTGTCCCCGGAACAACATGGGTTCATACCCGGTAAAGGGACTACCCAACATACCAGACAGATGATCACTGTCCTGGATGCAGCAGAGGCCTTGGGAGACCCAGTTGCAGCAATTTTTTTAGATGCCGAGAAGGCCTTCGACAGGGTCTCCTGGGCCTATCTATGGAAAGCGATGGACTGGGTGGGAATAGGTAAAGGATTTAAGGCAGCAATCCAGGCTTTATACAAACAACCTACAGCCAGAATAAGAATAAATAAATCATTTTCGAAAACGGTACAGATTGGGAGGGGGACAAGACAGGGGTGTCCAGTTTCTCCGTTGCTGTTTGCCATCTATTTGGACCCCTATTTGAGAAGGTTAATAGCGAACTGTAGGATTAGACCTGTTACATTGCATGGGGAAGACTATAAATTATTTGCCTACGCAGATGATGTTGCGATTGTCACTCCAGAGCCAGAGCAAGCACTGATCGAAATCAAAGAGGAGGCAAGGAAATTTGGAATACTCTCAGGATACCTAATAAATAAAGGGAAAACTCAGATAGTGCAGAATAAGTACACCACCTTTAGTGATAGTAGAGTAGTGCAAGAAGCTACATACTTGGGAGTTAAGGTGACGGCCGATCTAGGGAAGTTGGTGGAAATAAACATGGGGCCATTATTAGGGAAAGTTAGGAGAAATTTGGAGAGGGTCAATAATCTACATCTGACTTTAATGGGGCGCATTAACTTTATTAAAATGGTCACATTCCCCAAATTTTTATATTTCTTTAGGGCGATTCCTTTATGGTTTGATGGGATATGGTTTAATAAAATAGAAGCAACACTGAATAGGTTAATTTGGGCACAAGGCAAGACACGAAGAGCATACAGATTTCTGACACTACCACGGGAAAAGGGAGGGTGGGGGGCACCGGATTTTAGATTGTATTATTGGGCTGCAGTATTGCAGTATTCTAAAGCGCTATTGGGTGGTGGAGCCTTTTACGAGGAAGGGATAAGTATAGAGAATACCTACAAAGCACTATTAGGAGAAAGGGCTGTGAATGCCCTGGTAAATACAGTAGAATTTACATACTTTAAGCATACTAGATTCAAAACCCTGGAGGCAGTATATAAAATCTGGAAGGTTATTATGAAAAGAGTAGGGTTAGGCAGATTTAACAGATATCTGAGGCTATACCTAAATGCTGATCTACCAACAGAAATATTCGGGGATAATACAATGAAAACTTGGAATGACAAAGGGGTTAAGAAAATAGGCGATTTGATGGATGGGGAAGGGGATTTTTTGTTATTTCAAGATATACAACATAGATTTGAAATACCTGGAAACAATTTCTTTAAATACCTTCAAATAAGAAGCTACTTTCATTTAAAAAAGGGGGGACCAGTAGGTATGTTAAGCTGTAGGATTATGGAATACCTAGGGAGCAGCCTACGGGGTTCAATCAGACAATTGTACATAGAATTACAGGAATATAAAACTGATGACAGGGAGAAATTTAGTAAGAAATGGATTGAGCAAGTTGGGGCTCATCCGGAAGCTTTGCAAGTCTCTTTAGATTTTGGTAGAACTATACTTTGCTCTGCTACACTGCAAACACAACATTATAAAACTATTTTTTCGTTATATCACACACCAGCCAGAATAGCACAATGGGGGGGTAACACTGGTATAACTTGTCCACGGTGTGACGCAACGAATGCTAATATTACGCATATGTTCAGCCAGTGCCCTCAGTTATTCACACTAAAAACTGCAATAGAGGAGTTCTTGGCGAAGTCTTTAAACTTGAAGGTAAAACTCACAGACGAGCTGATAATATTAGGAATTAGTATAGGTGATAATAATAACTATCCCGAATTCGTATTTTTGGCCACAGCAGTGTATAGATTAATTATTGCGAGAGTCTGGAAAGATAAATCTGCACCACTATTTCATAGCTGGATGGCTAGGCTACTGTATATATACAATTTGGAGAAAGCCATTTATGATAGGAAAGGCAAAAGGGCAAGAATACTGGGGGGGAAGATTTGGCGCCCTATAGAAGAGTGGAAGAATAGTAAGACGTGAATTGGGTTTCCGTGCTCATCCTCTCTAGGAACTATCTTTGTTCGGAATTATTGTACTGTTCTTCGGTAGGTCTCGTTTATTTTTTCTTTTTCCTTGGCTTTGATTGTATGACTGTATAATTGTAAGAAAATTCTGTACTGTATATACTGTAATGTAATCTACGGAAAAATGTGGGAGAAAATAAAAAAATATTAAAAAAAAAAAAAAAAAAAAAAAAAAGGAAAGGAGAGAAGATACAATGAGAGCGGATGAGGGTGAGAGTGTGGAGGAAAGGAGAGAAGATAGAATGAGAGCGGATTAGGGTGAGAGTTTGCAGGAAAGGAGAGAAGATACAATGAGAGCGGATGAAGGTGAGAGTGTGGAGGAAAGGAGAGAAGGAGAATTGAGAGATGATGCAGGTGAGAAGGTGTCTATAAAAAGTAGTGGAGAAGCTCGTGACTCAGGAGTCACCGGTAAAGTTTGGAAGGAAGAGAACGCAGCCTAAGAATCGCAAATAAGGAATTGCAAAATGCAATGCATTAAGAAATCGCTAAAAAAATTGCGATTTCCTAATATTCCTTAATTGCGATTCTCTAATTGAGAATCGCAATTAAGGAATACCTCCCCATTCATTCCTATGGGCCTAGAGGCCCATAGGAATGAATGGGAAGACATTCTCAATTTGCGATTCTCAATTAGAGAATCGCAAATTGCGAATGCAATTTCAAGGGTGCGAGGGTGTCAAAAGGACACCCTGTTGCACCCCTGAAATCTGCCTATAAGTACATCTTGCACACACACATGCCCCAAGGGCATGTGTGTGTGTAAAATGGAACTTTGAAAAATGCACCTTAGTGCATTTTTCTACGTTTTCGCAAATTACCATGAAGGTCAACTTCATGGTAATTTGCTCCCCTTATTAGCGAAATCGCTAATTTTTTAAGTTTGATGCATTGCATTTAAGGAATCTCAATTTGAGATTCCTTAAATGCAATCGCAATTTAAGAAATCACAATTTTGCGATTTCTTAAATTGCGAAAAGTAAAAAAATGTTGATGCATCCCAAAAGTTCAAATTGCATTCGCAAACGGCCGATTTTTGCAATTCGCACCATTTGCAAATGCAATTTTCAATGATGCATGTGCCCCTAAGTGCTTTAATATATTTGTGCTTTACCCTTATATGTTATAGCCTTATGAGCCTATACCATTATTGCAAAAACATGCTGGTGTGAAAATAATTTACTTTTAGTTGTATTTATTTTGTAAATTTTGCTGTAAATGGAGAGGGATGCGTTTTATGCCCTTACATTTTAGAGTTGTATAGTTAAGTCTTATGTAGGTATTCTAGATTTCAAGAGTAAAGTATCTTTTAGAGGAATCATTTGCATGGAAGCTGAAGAGGCAGGATGCAATCTAGTCTAGGATGCAGTAAAGAGCAACTGGTAATGTCTACTTTGCTGTTTGGTGATGTGTAACATAACATAGTTGCATAAAAACATGTCTCTAATTTTCTAATTAAAGACAACCTGTGACTCACCTAGTCTCCTGTAATAAAGAAGTAACGAAGCTAGTCGACAGTAATAATTTATGACAGATGAGTTCTGATGTCACAATGCCATATGCATAATTAAAGCTAAAATAAGAAAAAGAAAGGCAACACAATATGACTTTGCCTTCTTCTGCTCTGTTCTTCTAGATGAACAGAAAGGAGGTATTTATGGAAACATGTTTATTTTTGGGAGATTTGAGGTAATTCCAAAAAAGCTAGACACTCCCTTCGTGTATCTATACATACCCAGTTACAGTGCTTTTTTATTTTTTTTAATCTGACTTGAATTAAAATGACTCTAATATTTTTTTAAACAAATATCTAGCTGCTTTTTTTGGTGTATTTAATTTTGCAATAGAGATTCTACTTTTATTCTTCATGTTTGCAAACATGCTATCTCTTTCTTATGAAGGAATAACACACCATGGATTAAGTGGCTTGTGGGAAAGGTGATGTTTTGATCATCTATTATAAGAAATAATGTATCAACAGCAATACGTTATAAGGAAAGTGCAAGTCACCATGGATTTCAATGACTTTATAGAGGAACTCAGCCTTCAGCCTTGCTCCTCTGTTAGCTCACCGAACTCCTCAGTGACTTGTTATATCCTTATAATATACTGCAGGAGGTACTTTAATCCATATATATAAACATTCAGATCTTCCATTATATACCATGTATGCAACCAAATCACTGTGCACAGCCATATAAACAATACAAGCAAAATTCTTCTGAAATGCAGAGGAAAAAGGCTTGCTTGTGTTCTGACATTCAGGCATATGCATCAAAGTAAATACCGTGAGCAAAGGGGCAGATTCTCAGAATTTGCCCCTTTGCTCCCGGTATTTTTGCATTTGGGATGCATCATCCCAAATGCAAAAATCGCAATTTAAGGAATCTCTAAATTGAGATTCCTTAAATTGCGATTGCATTTAAGGAATCCCAAATTGAGATTCCTTAAATGCAATGCATGAAAGTAAAAAAAAATAGCAAATTTGCTAATAGGAGTAGCAAATTACCATGAAGTTGAACTTCATGGTAATTTGCTAAAACTTTGAAAATAACACTTTTGTGCATTTTTCAAAGTTTCATGTTGCACACACACATGCCCTTAGGGCATGTGTGTGTGCAACATATGTGCAGAGATCAATTTCAGGGGTGCAACAGGGTGTCATTTTGACACCCTCGAAATTGCATGAGCAATTTGCGAGTACCTACTGGTACTCGCAAATTGCTCATGCAGTCTCCAATTCATTCCTATGTCCCTGTAGGCCCATAGGAAAGAATGGGACAGCATTCCTTAATTGTGACTAGCAATTTGCGAGTAGCAATTAAGGAATGTTTATGAATCGCTATTTTAATAGCGATTCCTACATGCATAGGCTTTTGCTATTCCTAAATAGCGATTCCTTAAAAATCGCTATTTAGGAATAGCAAAAGGCTACGTTGATGCATCTGCTGATGCATCTTCCTTATTTCCTAGCACTCTTTGTAATATTTTGCTGCAAACCTCTCAAAATTAATTAAATTATGTGAATTATGCCAGCGTAATTTAAATTTCATCTGGGTCTAGCGGAAACATTCAATCTAGAGAGAGATGCTATGTACAATAATTTACAACCTATGCTTCAGCAAAATGAAAAACTTTGAAAGATATTCACAAATAAACCACTACAAGATAGTTCCACTAAACTGGACTCAAAAAAAGTTGGGAACGTCTCACTGGCGAAGGCAAGTGAAGATTTCCAAGTTTGCTCGCCTTTGGCTGAGATTAAATTAATTTGCTGTGCCTTCTCGTGGATGATGTCCCCCTGTGAGATGAACTGATCTGCAGGAGGGTGCCCATAGGGCAGAGCTTTGGCCAGGGGGAGCTGGTCACCGGCCTCGGGTGCCAATTTTCAGAGGAGCGCACAGTATTAAGGTCATGCCATGAAAACAGCAGCCTCCCTCTCAATTGGTGCTAGTGACACGGCTTCAACTGCTTTTAATTAATATTTAACATGCCAAGGACACTGTTGCTAACACCAAATCAGCCGACTCCTTACGCTCCTGTGTCCCTCTCTCACTCCCTGCTGCCACACACACTCACAATCCCCCTTCAAAGAAACAATTTAGCACCAGCGTGAGTGAATCAGGTGTGTGGGAGTGGCGGGGAAATTTGTGTCCAGGGGCGAGTTGTAGCTCTGATGCAGCTTAACTTCGAGGAAATGTTGAAAGTATTTGTGCAACATTTCAAACAGTAAAACAGTGAAAACACCACACAAGAGGTCCCACGCCAGGTTAGAAAATAGAGGTTAGTTTAACAAATAAAACAAGACCAAAACGACAAACCTTCAATCAGTAGAGCCAGAGTTGTCAGGTTTTAAAAGAATATGGTGAAATATAGCACCTAAAAGCATAAAGTGCCAACTGAGAATATCTGGTCGCACTAGACTGGGTCAAAGTCAAATGTTCAGGTTGACCTCAATGAGCATGGGTCGGATGGTGTCCCAGATTAGTCCTGTTTAGGTTTACCTTTTTAAGGACTGTGCCAAGAGTCCCGTTTGCATTGGAGAGTGTTGTGAGGAGGAGCAAGGAGAGCATCATGGGCGGATGTCAGCGTGGTGCGAAGAGCAGGCCTCGCGGACAGGCAGTCTGGAGCTTCACATTGGAAGAGACAGAGTGGCGGTGGCCTGCACTGGATTTCGGTGCAAGCAGCACAGTTCTAGTGTGAACTGGCCCTTTCGCTGTCCCAAAGAGCCTAGAAACCACACCCAAGGGTCTAGGACCTGAGAGGCACCACATGAGGGCCATGAACTCACTGATGATTGGCCCAGCAGCTATGACCCGAGAGGCACCACATGAGGGCCATAACCTCACTGACGCTTGGCCCAGCAACTATTGGGGAACATTTTATATCCCTGAGGGTCAGACCAAGAGACCAGCAGACCAGCACTTTGAGCCACTCTGGCGTTCTGGCTTCCAGGTGAAGTTGTAGGTCTAGTTTTTCCCCAGACAAGGGCACAGCAGGGCAGCAGATCTTTTAGAGCAGGAGTCCAGCAGTGTGGCAGTCCTTGTTGCAGTTCTTCTTCCTGGCACAGTATCCACAAGTCCAAAAGTATACTGAAGAGTTGGTGTCTGAGGTCCTTCTCTCATACACAGTTGTGCCTTTGAAATGAGGAGAAGCTTCTAGAGGCATGCCTTTGAAGTGCACAGATGCCCTGCCTCCAAACTGACTACAGAGGATATACAACCTTTTGTGTGGAGACAGGACATAGCCTATTCAAATGAGGTTATGCCCAGTTCCCCCTCCCATCCTACAAGTGATGGGTCATCTAGTTACACCTAAGCTCCCATTGTATGTGCTTGTCTAGGAGGAATACACAAAGCCCAACTGTCACTCACATCCAGTCATATGACCCAGAGACAGGTTGCAGGCACCAAATGGCTAAGGCGCGAAATTGCCAACTTTCTAAAAGTTTTGACAAATAAAGGAGTTAGGTCCAAAACAAGGAGTGGGGAGGCTGGACCCTATTCAAATTGAAAAAAACACAAAATGCCAACACCCACTTTTACCTTTTAAAAAGATGCCGATTATTTAAGGGCAATAGGACAAACACAACTTCTTTATGTTCGACCTGGTACCTTTATTTGTACCTGTCAACTTTAGTATTTTTTTGTTTTTATACTTTTTACAAAGAAGAAAAAGAGCATTCAGCTAATTCACAATAAATATATACATCACTGTTTACAAGACACAAATTATATACAATCCTATTATACAATTACAAGCATTCTACATATAATACAAAACATGTTTGGTATTATATGTAGAATGCTTGTAATTGTATAATAGGATTGTATATAATTTGTGTCTTGTAAACCCAAACTTCTGTTCTTACTAAAGTTTGTGCTTGGAATTGAATTAGAGGCATTTTGATGTGACAGTCTGTCCACTTTGGCTACCAAGGTATGTATTCCTTGGTAACCCTGGGCGAAGTACTACGCTACGCTTGCGTAGTTTGCGAATTCTGCGCTACTTCGCACTATGCGAATTGCACGTAGCACAGTGCAAACATGTGTAGCGGTTATTTTTTCTTGCTCTTGGTCCTCAATGTCAAGTTGGCGACCGCAAGCGAGCAAAATGACATCCCGGCAAGACTTTTTCCTCGTTCGCGATCAGCAACATCAAGCTGCCGATCGAGAATGTGGAAAATAAACCTCCCGGCTAGATTCTCAACACGGGGAGGTCCGGTTTCTCATTGCGAGTGGTCGCGAATGCTCGCAACCGCTCGCGATGTGAAACTAACAGTAGCTAGGTGTAGCTCGCATAGTGCGAAGTGCACTTAGTGTAGCTACGCGTATCGCTACTAAGCGAACCACGCCCAGGGTTATTCCTTGGCCTTAGACAGAGGATCATGAAAATGTCAATGATAATGTTACTACGGATACATATAGGAAGTTACCAATGTGAATGGATCGGGCATACATTTAAACACTGGTCTTATGTTTGTGATAATCTACTTTACTCATTTGCAACAGAAATTGTGGCACTTGACATTCCTCAAGTGGATCTGATCCTGGGAGCAGGAAAACTGAATGATCATTTGAATGGTCAAATTCAGAGTGAAGTAGAATACATCCTCTACCTCCTTCAGCTGAAATTATCAGCAGAATATTTCTATTTTTGAGAACACGTCATTTGAAGATAAGCTGATGTATATTACATTTTCTTGAGTCTTGGTGGCAGTTGAATTAAATGAAACCCATTTGTGGTTATTTGTAATTGTTTGAACAAGTCTTAGAATCAAAAGTGATATTTCTTGTCTCTTAAGCAATGATTTATTTATAAAGTTTTATATAGATGATGAAAACCTAACCACAGAATTGCTGATGTCAATAAAACTTGCACTATTCAGTTCCAGTCAGTTATTCTTTTATTAGTGTTTTTGATGAAGCAAAGATTACGAGGCAATGTTAATGACAATTGTGCCATATACGAGTTGCTCTTTTGGGAAATTATGACTCCAAAAAGCGATTGATGAACTATGATTGTAGCTTATTAAGCGTTTTTCTTAAAAAAACATCACATATATGTAGAGAAGACATGCTGTCTTCACTGCATATATGTGATGCTTATTAAGAGAAGAAAATGCAAGAACCACTTAAAGCTCATCTGTTTAATTGGGGGTCTCTTCCCCATATCCAATTTTGGGTTATTGATGTGGTGCTCCCCTGCGTTCTATATTTCGCTTGAAACCTATGTTGGTACATGCACCTTGGCAGCAGGTGCTGGTGGTGTGTGCACACACTTCACGTGATTGTGTGGATTGTATCCTCGGAACAGCAGGTCAGGTGCGGTCCCCATGGTCCCCTGCCCTGTTCTTTTCATGGTTATCAGCTTATTATGGCCCACAGTGTCTTTGGCGGTGAGTCGATAATGACAGGCTTCACATATAAACCCTCATTAAAAATCTGATGCAGTAGAATCAAATTGGGTTGGGGAAGGAATAGAGCTTTGCTAGATCAGGACTGGGCTGAGGTTCCCACACTAGAAACTAATAATGCCAAAACAGTTTGGCAGGTTTTCATGGGCGCGGTTCCTCACCCAGTAAACCACAAGTCCTGTGGGCAGAGTTCTTGGGCACCAGCACAGCCTGGCTATCACACTCCCCGCAGCCAGGCAATAGCCTGCCATGGTCTGGTGGCTCAGTGGACTACTGCATCCACTGCAGGGGTCTGTGTTCGACCTCATGGTCACAGGCTCAAATCCCGGTGGGTCCACTCAGCCTTTCATCCATCTGAGGTTGATAAAATGAGTACCGTTGGTTAACAATAAACATCTGTTATTCAGTACCTTGAGACCCTTGGGTGATAAGTGCGCTTTACAAATACAAGTGTTATGTTTATGTTTTTATTGCCATTAGCCAGAGCCCGGAACCACTCTGGCACCCTGTTACCAATTACCACCTGCCTAAGGCGGGTGGTAAGTATCAGCGGAATAGTTCCGTGCATTATGGGGAACATGCAGATGCTCACCTAGTATTTTGGGTTTGTATAGATGGTCCATATTAGAGGCACCGGAACATGTAGTGCCTACATTAATGAGGGAATACTGACCGCAATCAGAGAATCTGCCCCCACAATACCCCCTGGTAGCTGGTTCTAGTTGCTTAGTCAACTGAAGGGGCCTGTGTTCGACCTCATGGACACAGTTTCAAATTCCGGCGGGTCCACTCAGCCTTTCATCCTTCTGAGGTCGATAAAATGAGTACCTTTGAGTTGTGTAACAATAAACATCTGTTATTCAGTGCCAAGATACCCTTTGGTGAATGTGCGCTTTACAAATACACGTTATGTTGTGCAGCCCTGCACCGGAATCCAGCTAACTCATAATAATGACGTTGGTGGCTGTTTTTTTTTAAGTTTCTAGTGTTGCATGCAATACAGACTAGGTTGCTTGAATCATGTCCTCAACATTGCTTTTTTCATTTAGATGCTGTTCGTGCAGGATGTATGACGTTACAACGCATGCTTTTACCACGCATGCTTTTACAACGCGGTTTTTACAACGCATACCATTACAACGCATAGCGCTTTGGGGTGCTGGATAGTGAATAGTTTAATTTACTATTCCAACTCCAGTCCCCGTGGACACTAGGGAAGGTGTTGGATAGTAAATTAAATCTATTCCCTATCCTAGAGCGCCCCCCAGCGCAATGCGTTGTAATGGTTTGCGTTGTAAAAGTTGAGATGTAAAAGCACTGCGTGGTAAAAGTTGCGTTGTAAAGGATGTTTCCTGTTCGTGCAATATGTTATCGAAAGGCCTAGGAGCAGAAATCAGGCCATTCTGCAACTAAAGCTAATAAACATTTGTGCCTTAATTCTTCTAACTCATCCTAACAAGACCAAGAAGGAAAAATAGAAGGACACACCTTGTGAGTTCTGTCCTGTATTAAGAAGAAAGGGAAGTAGCAGAAAGCTGCTGTGGACCTCTTAGAACAAAATGGACTGCTCGAGTACCCTGTGATGATACAGGAGCCGAGCATTCTCGCTTCAGTGAATGCCATGCCTAGAAAAGGTATCCTTTATGTAAAGGTATACAGGGGCTGGTGGAACACACTGACTGCTTACTGCAGGGTGAGGGTTGCTGAACCATGGAGTTCCAAGCTGCAGCCTGACAGCCTCCTAAGGTATGCATGGAGGCATTGCATGGCTTGGCTTAAAAGCATCTTAATATTTAACTGCAATGCACCTAACTGTGCCATTAGAAAGCAGGTTACAAACACTTAAGGTAAAACTGGTGATGTAGTGACAAGTGATCGAATATGATTGGAGCAATATGTTCTTTTACAAAAATGCATAATTGATGCTGAGCTCTTTATAATATTTACAATCATTATAGCGCACGTTTGAAGATCACTATTTATTAGTAATCCCATAGTACCATACTAACAATATGTGTGCGCATACTCATTTAAGGGATACAGGCTAGGGCTGTAAATATGTAAGCTGTGAATTGGAGATACTCTGATAGGATTGACTGACTCAAAACATTCCATTCGTCTTGTCCCTGATTCAGTGAGGACACAGTGACAGACATCTGCCAGTACTCGTTTCATAGCATTTAGGAGGCTTATGGCGGTTAAGGGATCTACTGGGTCTGACCCAAATAAACTGAGAGTAACACGACGTAGGCGTCTCAGACCTTTACCGATGATTGTACTACACTCCTAACTTATATTGTTAATTTATGTGTTTCTTCTGGGGATGGCCCTCCAGGAAGACTGTGTCACATTGTTTTTAGCAGGACTCATTCCTGGCTCCCGGTCACTTCCATCCTGCAGAGATTTCCCTATATCTTTGTAACATTAGAGTCCGGCCTGGAGGAACGAGGGCTCCCTATATCTTTGTAAGATTAGATTCCGGTCTGGAGGAACGAGGGCTCCCTATATCTTTGTAACATTAGATTCCGGTCTGGAGGAACGAGGGCTCCCTATATCTTTGTAACATTAGATTTCGGTCTGGAGGAACAAGGGCTCCCTATTTCTTTGTGACATTAGATTACGGTATGGAGGAACGAGGGCTCCCTATATCTTTGTAACATTAGATTTCGGTATGGAGGAACGAGGGCTCCCTATATCTTTGTAACATTAGATTCCGGTCTGGAGGAACGAGGGCTCCCTATATCTTTGTAACATTAGATTTCGGTCTGGAGGAACAAGGGCTCCCTATTTCTTTGTGACATTAGATTACGGTATGGAGGAACGAGGGCTCCCTATATCTTTGTAACATTAGATTTCGGTATGGAGGAACGAGGGCTCCCTATATCTTTGTAACATTAGATTTCGGTATGGAGGAACGAGGGCTCCCTATATCTTTGTAACATTAGATTCCGGTCTGGAGGAACGAGGGCTCCCTATATCTTTGTAACATTAGATTTCGGTCTGGAGGAACAAGGGCTCCCTATTTCTTTGTGACATTAGATTACGGTATGGAGGAACGAGGGCTCCCTATATCTTTGTAACATTAGATTTCGGTATGGAGGAACGAGGGCTCCCTATATCTTTGTAACATTAGATTCCGGTCTGGAGGAACGAGGGCTCCCTATATCTTTGTAACATTAGATTCCGGTCTGGAGGAACGAGGGCTCCCTATATCTTTTCTAGGAGATTGTTTCCTGACTCTCGGACGGTGGATCGTTCTAACGAACGCTGAATGTTTTTCTAAACTACGTGTGATCTGGGGAGCTGTAACAACAGAGGTAGTCCTGTTGACCTTATTGAGGGTGTGTGAAAAGCCCAGGTGTGCGTTCATATACACACCTTTGAAATAATCTACCCCCCTCACCGAGAATTGATAATTGTGAAGGAGAGCTTGAACTGATTGGCCCATAGGAAGAGGTTGTTTGTATCCCTCAGGGTGGTGCCTCCGCTTTTTTCCCCCCCGGGGGGGGGGGGCGACTTATACTTCAGTTCGCAGTACCCTTGTCCTGATGAAGCCACAAGATACTACTGGCGGAAACGCGACCGCGACTGCGTCGACAGATAATTAATTGTGTTTTCTTTAACCCCCTGTTTTTCTTTTTGTTTAGGGTACATAGTTGTATATTCTGTATATATTGTAATTATTAGTCTTGATTACTGTATATAGTCTGGTCACCTCCCCTTTTTGTGATTCAATACTTTGTCCTTCGTAAAAAATCATATCATTTATTGTTGATAAAAAGATTGTAGAAAACAGGTTAATAAATTGTCTCCTGTTTTGAAGTAGCGTTTGCTTAATTTGTCCCTTAGTACCGTTTGTTCTACTTTTTCATCCATGTGATGCTCCTTGCCCAGGTATGGGAGGGTAATTTGGGCAGAACCCCTGTTCATTACGTAGTACCCTATATCTTTGTAACATTAGATTCCGGTATGGAGGAACAAGGGCTCCCTATTTCTTTGTGACATTAGATTCCGGTATGGAGGAACGAGGGCTCCCTATATCTTTGTAACATTAGATTTCGGTATGGAGGAACGAGGGCTCCCTATATCTTTGTAACATTAGATTCCGGTATGGAGGAACAAGGGCTCCCTATTTCTTTGTGACATTACATTCTGGCCTGGAGGAACGAGGGCACACTATCTCTTTGCAACATTAGATTCCGGCATGGAGGAACGAGGCCTTCCTATATCTTTGTATCATTAGATTCCGGTATGGAGGAACAAGGGCTCCCTATATCTTTGTAACATTAGATTCAGGCATGGAGGAACGAGGGCTCCCTATATCTTTGTAACATTAGATTCCGGTATGGAGGAACAAGGGCTCCCTATTTCTTTGTAACATTAGATTCCGGCATGGAGGAACGAGGGCTCCCTATATCTTTGTAACATTAGATTCCGGTATGGAGGTACAAGGGCTCCCTATATCTTTGTAACATTAGATTCCAGCCTGGAGGAACGAGGGCTCACTATATCTTTGCAACATTAGATTCTGGCATGGAGGAATGAGGGCCCCCCACATCTTTGAAACATTAGATTCCGGTATGGAGGAACGCGGGATCCCTACATTTTTGTAACATTAGATTCCGGCATGGAGGAATGAAGGCTCCCTACATCTTTGTAACATTAGATTCCGGCATGGAGGAACAAGGGCTCCCTACATCTTTGTAACATTAGATTCCAGCTAGGAGGAACGAGGGCTACCAATATCTTTGTAACATTAGATTCCGAAATGGAGGAATGAGGGCTTCCTACATCTTTGTAACATTAGATTCCGGCATGGAGGAATGAGGGCTCCCTATATCTATGTAACATTAGACTCTGGCCTGGAGGAACGAGGGCTCCCTATATCTTTGTAACATTAGATTCCAGCATGGAGGAACAGGGGCTCCCTATATCTTTGTAACATTAGATTCCGGCCTGGAGGAACGAGGGCTCCCTATATCTTTTTAACATTCGATTCTGGCATGGAGGAACAAGGGCTCCCTATATCTTTGTAATATTAGATTCCGGCATGGAGGAACAAGGGCTCTCTATATCTTTGTAACATTAGATTCCGGCCTGGAGGAACAATGGCTCCCTCTATCTTAGTAACATTAGATTCCAGCCTGGAGGAACGAAGACTTACTACATCTTTGTAACATAAGATTCCGGCCTGGAGGAATGAGGGCTCCCTATATCTTTGTTTCATTAGATTCCGGCCTGGAGGAACATGGCCTCTCTATATACAATATATATATACTTCATGGAACTGTCTGGTTATTTAGACTCCCACCAGGCGGGCTTCCGTCCTGCCCACTCGACAGAATCAGTGATACTGGCAGTTCTGGATGACCTACACAAAAAGGGGGATGAAGACATTCCACAGGCCCTGGTACGTTTAGATCTGTCAGCCGCGTTTGACAAGGTCGACCATAGTATTTTGGAAGACCGGGTCAGACAGGCTGGCATCCAGGGCCAGGCCTTCCGATGGATCAGCTCCTTTCTTAAAGATCGCACTCAATCAGTGCGTCTGGCCACATTTACAGCCCCAAAGCTAACTACAACATGTGGGGTTCCACAAGGTTCCTCACTTTCTCCCCATTTGTTTAATCCATACCTCCTCCCCCTTATTCATGCACTGAAGTAAATGAACATGACAACTTTCAACTACGCCGATGATCTTCAGTTAACTTTTACTATTGATAACTCACCCAAGTCAGTGGTTGAATTCCAGACCACTATGCTCTTTATCAGTCAATGGATGGATCTAAACCATCTAAAGCTCAACCCTAGTAAGACAGAATTACTACTTACAGGCAAGAGCAGGACCTTCTGAGGCCCACAGTACTGGCCTATGGATCTTGGCTCCCCACCAGTTCTATCTACCTCGGTAAAGAGCCTCGGTGTCATTATAGATAGTGACCTTTCATTAAAAACCCAAGTAGGTTCAGTGGTCTCCAAATGCTTCCATCAGTTACGAAAGATTAGGACAATCAGCCGCATGCTTACCCATGCAGCACTGGTACAGGTAACAATGGCTTTCGTATTATCGCATCAGGATTATGCTAATTCAATCTACCTAGGGCTGCCACTCTCCCTCACTAAGAGGCTTCAAATGGTACAGAATCAGGCAGCCAGGCTGATCCATCAACAACCTAGATTGCAATCGGCCAGGCCACTGCTGAAGAAACTACACTGTCTCCCGATACCTCAAAGGACAGAATTCAAGACAGGATGTCTGGTCCTCAAATCATTGCACTGCAAGAGCCCTAAATTTATCAATACTCTCCTAACTAGGTACATCCCCTCCTGCAACCTTCGCTCAACGCATCTTCAGCTACTGACCACTCCTACCTTTAAACGGAAACAACAAGGTGGACGACGGTTTGCATACCTGGCCACTAGACTTTGGAACTCATTCCCTCTGGAGATCCGCTCCTGCACAGACTTACTCAAATTCAGGAAATTGCTTAAAACGCGGTTGTTTATAAAAGCGCACGTATAATCTCCGTCTGTTTTCGGTATGTTCCAAATAGCGCCATGAAACCCCTGGGTGTACATGCGCTTTATAAGCAAATTGTAACATACCATTACATATATCTTAGTAACATTAGATTCTGGCATGGAGGAACGAGGACTTACTATATCTTTATAAGATTAGATTCCAGCATGGAGGAGCGAGGGCTCCCTATATCTTTGTAACATTAGATTCCGGCCTCAAGGAACGAGGGCTCCTTATATCTTTGTAGCATTAGATTCCGGCAAGGAGGAACGAGTGCTCCCTATATAACATTAGATTCCATCCTGGAGGAACGAGAGTTCCCTATATCTTTGTAATATTAGATTCCGGCATGGAGGAACGATGGCTCCCTATATCTTAGTAACATTAGATTCCGGCCTGGAGGAAAGAGGACTAACTACATCTTTGTAACATAAGATTCCAGCCTGGCGGAACAATGGCTCCCTATATCTTAGTAACATTAGATTCCTGCCTGGAGGAAAGAGGACTCCCTACATCTTTGTAACATTAGATTCCGGCCTGGAGGAACGAGGGCTCCCTATATCTTGTAACATTAGATTCCAGCCTGGAGGAACGAGGACTCACTACATCTTTGTAACATAAGATGCCGGCCTGGAGGAACGAGGGCTCCCTATATCTTTGTAACATTAGATTCTGGCATGGAGGAATGAGGGCTCCTAGCATATTTGTAACATAAAATTCCGGCCTGGAGGAACGAGGGCTCACTATGTCTTTGTAACATTAGATTACGTCATGGAGGAACACAGGCTCACTATATCTTTGTAACATTAGATTCTGGCATGGAGGAATGAGGGCTCCCTTTAGATATTGTAACATAAGATTCCGCCCTGGAGGAACAAGGGCTCACTATGTCTTTGTAACATTAGATTACGGCATGGAGGAACGCAGGCTCACTATATCTTTGTAACACTAGATTCCGGCCTAGAGGAACGAGGGCTCCCTATATCTTTGTAACATTAGATTCCGGCCTGGAGGAACAAGCCCTCCCTATATCCTTGTAACATTAGATTCCAGCATGGAGGAATGAGGACTTACTATATCTTTACAACATTAGATTCCTGCATGGAGGAATGGGGGCTCCCTATATCTTTGTAACATTAGATTCCAGCATGGAGGAAGAAGGGCTCCCTATATCTTTGTAACATTAGATTCCAGCATGGAGGAATGAGGGCTCCTTGTATCTTTGTAACATTATATTCCGACCTGGAGGAACGAGGGCTCCCTATATCTTTGTAGCATTAGATTCCGGCACGGAGGAACGAAGGCTCCCTATATCTTTGTAACATTAGATTCCAGCATGGAGGAATAAGGGCTCCCTCCACTTCTCATTCGCATGGAAGTCTAAGGGGCATATTAGCAAGGAGTAGCGATATTTATCGCTAAATGCGCTTAGCAATTTTTTTTTATCGCTGCCTATCGCCGGATAATATCGCAGAGATAAGGTGCTATTAGCAACGTTTATCTCCAATGCGATAATATATCCGGCGATAGCGGCTCAATTCAAGAATATCGCTGGAAATCCAGTGATATTCCCACATTAACGCCAATGGGGGCTTAATGTGACTATACATGTAAGTCAACTTTTTAGCAGGCGTTAGAATCTAGCGATAATCGCACTTAACACAAATTTATTTATTGCTTCGCCTGCCTTGCTAATAGGCGATAGCTGTGTTAGCGACTGTTTTCAATCGCTAACAGTTTGGGTACGCCCAATTTGCATGTCATTAGCAATAAATATCGCTGACATGCAAAGCGGGCCCCAAACCTGTATCTATCGCCTATAAGCTGCTGCTAACTGCTGTTAGCGACAGCTTGCTAATAGGGCGATAAAAATATTGCTGCTTTAGGGGGAAAAAGTCCAGCTAAAGCAGAGATATTGCCCTTGCTAATATGCCCCTAAGTTTCTTTCAACTCCACATTCTCTTCTATTCTGTTTGACGAAGTAGAAATTTCAGGTCGCGCTCCAGGACAGCCTTGAATTGATCTCTGTGCTTTCTGTCTGGATAAGAGCAGAAGTTTAAATTATGGCTTTATTTTTCTGGAAGTCTAAACTTGTTGGATAGGGTCACATTCAAGGTTCACAGTTCTCCATATTTGTTCAAAGTCTCAAATGGGGGTGGGGTCGCACACTACTCACACCGGCGGTGTCGCCCCTAAGGACTCTGGTCAATGTAGTAAAGTGTTCGCGATGCATCATCTTTCGATCTTCTGCTATCTTCGCTGTCTTCACCATCCCTGGACACGTGTTTCGGGGTATCACCCCTCGTCAGCAGGGATAGGCCGTGTACTGGGGTTGCAGATGGCTGCCAATATCTGCCAGGTATAGTACCACTCAGGCGCGTAGGTGCGGGATCCCAGGCTCGTCAGCCCACTGCTCACGGGAGCTTTAAAGTTACAAATGGGGGTGGGGTCGCACACTACTCACACACCGGCGGTGTCGCCCCTAGGGACTCTGGTCAATGTAGTAAAGTGTTCGCGATGCATCATCTTTCGATCTTCTGCTATCTTTGCTGTCTTCGCCATCCCTGGACACGTGTTTCGGGGTATCACCCCTCGTCAGCAGGGATAGGCCGTGTACTGGGGTTGCCGATGGCTGCCAATATCTGCCAGGTATAGTACCACTCAGGCGCGTAGGTGCGGGATCCCAGGCTCGTCAGCCCACTGCTCACGGGAGCTTTAAAGTTACAAATGGGGGCGGGGTCGCACACTACTCACACATTTGGCAGCACGCAGCAACCCCAGAAGATAAGAAGATGGCCTAATCCCTGCTGATGAGGGGTAAATACCCCGAAACACGTGTACAGGGATGGCGAAGATTTGAAGATACGCGAGAATTCGAAAGAAGATGCATCACAGAGAACAGTACTACAGTTACCATGGTCCTTAGGGGCGATCCCGCTGGTGTATTAGCAGTGTGCGACCCCATTTTGGCTGAATGTTTATGCTCCTTGGAGCTTTGAGCTGATTAGCTCGGGACCCCGCACCTGCGCGCCTTTGTGTGGTACTATACCTGGTAATATTTGGCAGCACGCAGCAACCCCAGAAGATAAGAAGATGGCCTAATCCCTGCTGATGAGGGGTAAATACCCCGAAATACGTGTAGAGGGATGGCGAAGATTTGAAGATACGCAAGAATTCGAAAGAAGATGCATCGCAGAGAACAGTACTACAGTTACCATGGTCCTTAGGGGCGATCCCGCTGGTGTATTAGCAGAGTGCAACCCCATTTTGGTAAATGTTTATGCTCCTTGGAGCTTTGAGCTGACGAGCTCGGGACCCCGCACCTTTGCGCCTTTGTGTGGTACTATACCTGGTAATATTTGGCAGCACGCAGCAACCCCAGAAGATAAGAAGATGGCCTAATCCCTGCTGATGAGGGGTAAATACCCCGAAACACGTGTACAGGGATGGCGAAGATTTGAAGATACGCGAGAATTCAAAAGAAGATGCATCGCAGAGAACAGTACTACAGTTACCTTGGTCCTTAGGGGCGATCCCGCTGGTGTATTAGCAGTGTGCGACCCCATTTTGGTGATTGATCAAAGTCTGCTGGATCCCACTGAGGCTTAAGTTGGGAGACCATGGTCATCTTTTCAATACCTGTGAAGAAGATAGATTTCCCGCATGAACCAGGGCATTAGGCTGGGGAGTTTCAAAGTGCTGAAATTGAACCGCAAGAGAACACCCAGGGAAAATAAGTGAGCTATTGCTCAGATTCACATGATGCTGAGCTGATCTGTTTCCGGTGCTGGGGATCGAACCATGAGCCCCACGCTCCAAAGTCAACCGCCCTGGCCGCTGCACCATGCCTCTCCCGTTAGGTTAGAGTGGTCCAAAACTAAGCAGGATCAAGTCAGCTGCTGGGACTAGAGGCTGTCCCTTCTTGTTGAAGACCAAACCTACTCTCCAGAATTCTTCTCCTGCTCCTGTGCTTGTGTAGAAGCGTAGAAATCTTGCCAAGTGAGTGCACTAGTGATTTAGAGCTGCAGTATCGTAGTTGAAATGTTGACATGCAGATATTTGGTCTCAATATATAATGACTGCCAGTATACTATCACTGGTGAGATTCTAATAGTAAATCTAGGTTTACATTGATATTTTAGTGGTCAATATCATTGTTGCGATTTATCTACAGGTTGATAGTACATATGTGATACTTAATATTCTCCATAGGTAAAATGCTATGTGGGACCTGTTGGCAGACCTTTAAGGGTAATTGACAAAGTTGTAGAACTTAGTAGTCATAGGACCTGACTTATATTTTGGCGGGTGGGTTACTCCGTCACAACGGTGATGGAGCAACCCATCCGTCGATATATAATTCAAGCCCATAGTTTATAACATATATATACCGGCAGGACCTTCACCAGTTTGAAAGAAAAAAACACCACATTCAAATACAGTGCCATGAAGCTCTTTTTAAATTCAAGACACTTACTATTTGCTTTAATAAAGAGGCACACAGCAGAGGAATGTTCCCCACAGCTCTCATACTTCTTTCACTCGTCCTACCATTGGTGGTCATTATACAAATTTAGCAAGGAAAAAAGCAGGATTTCATGGAATTTCAATTTCTTTTTTTAATTTTTTTTAAAAGGCCTACTAAAACCACAGAGAACGAAAAATGCAGGTAAATCTGTTCCTTTCTCTTAACAAATGAACAGCAACATCACCGTGGCCCTCAGTACCATTTCCCAGATTTAGGAGCAGGGAAACTGGAGCTCCAGAATTTAGGATGCTGGGGACTAAACTGATTTTCCCCAAAATAACTAATAACTTGAAAGATTCTGTCTTTTTCTTAAATCTAGGGGTAATAAATGGCCAAACTCGACTCATATTTGCCCCTTGCCTGGAGCAGAGGCGGGTTTCAGGCCCACAGTGCAGGTGGCGGGTGTGTGAAAGGACAGAGCCGGTGAGGGGAGGATGTTCGCTGCTCCTTGTATATGGCCTTCAGAACATGGGGTGAAGTTCAGGCACAGCGGCTGCACTAAGCCTAGGCGCTTTTGTGCCCAGGCCTGGGCCCAATCTAGGGGCCTTATTTTGCTGGTCCAGTGGCTGCGAACCTCGTAATTCCAGGTCTAAGACGTGGCACTGGGCAGCAACTCCCACGGAGATGCTACTGTGGGCGCTTGAAATAATGTCATACATCATCAATACAGCAAATTCTAATTCGAGCACATTTGTAAAATGAAAACTTGTCATAGATATATATAACTGGAAACTGTCTCAATTCTTAATGCTTTGACTTATCCAAAATCACAGCCTAGGAGGCTTGGCCAATCAGACTGTTGCTTTCCCTTCTGTTGGGTCAAATCATACCCTCGGGCTTTCAACATATTTCAAAAGACAACTGCCAATTAGCCCCTCATGCAAGGTACAGCCTCCATCCTGGAGCAGGATGCTTTCTTAGAACCCAACTCTCAATCAACATCAGAGAATGTATGACCTCCCTACTTTGCCGTAGGGGTGGATGATAAACTCCGCTTCACTGGTGGAGTTCATAGGGTTTTACCGACTCTGTGTTGATCTTGTAACTTGGAGTTCTGGCAGAACTCTGCCAACTGCCGCATGGTGTAATTTTGTCTTGCATGTGTCTCACCAACGTTAAGTTGGCGAGCACGAGTGAGAATTTGTTTCCTCTAGCTCGATTTTCAGGCGCTAGAATTCTACCCATCAATATTTTCTTAACGCAGGTGGTTCAGGCAAGTTATAACCGTTCGCGTTGAGAAAGCTGCTGCTCGAGTAGAAAATCAACTCGGGCTTCTGAAAGAAGCAGCACCCTCTTGGCGCCCCGCGTGGTGCTATTCACACTGATTTCACAGCAGAGGACATGCACCCAGCGCTAAAAATCCGCACTACGTGCCTATTTTCACCTGCTCGCAGAACTCCGCAGAATCTCCCGGGGTTTTACTCCATGAATCCCGCCCACCCCCTGGGTAGCACCAGCCTGCATAGTGTGTAGGGAACAGCCCTTGCATATAACTAGTGCTTAATGTGTGCTCGAAGTTGCAGGCACTGGAACTCATTTTGGGGGGCTTGACCCAGAGCAAGAGTGAGAAAGACAGACCCAAGGGGGAAGTAAAACATATAGTATATTAATAAAAGGCGAGAAGCAGGGATGTAAAAGAACTTGCAAGTGTAAGATTAAGAAACAGCATGTATAGATGGCAGGAAGAGAGGCATGAATAGGAATCAAGAACATGCAGCCCTGGAATTCAGCAACCCCATCATCCAGCAGCAGCAGGAGGGGTTGGTAAGAAAAATTGTGGCCCACTCCACACTGCACCAACCTAAGTAATGCACTGTATCAGATAACAGGGTCGCCTGGGTAATGACTGAAGTAAGGCTTAGGCCCATGGTTCTTAGTCACTTGGGGCCAGATGTAGGTAAATATCATTTACCGATTCTAAAATACCGAATTTTACCGATTCGGTATTTTAGAATCAGTAAATGATATGTAGCTAATGATTCAGTAAATTTTACCGAATCGGTAAAATTCTGTAAATACCGATTCGGTATTTACAGAATCGGTATTCCCCATTCATTCCTATGGGCCTTGAGGCCCATAGGAATGAATGAGAATTACCGATTCAGTAAATACCAAATCGGTAATAGGGGGTAGACCTACAAGGGTGGCAGGGTGTCACATTGACACCCTGTTGCACCCCTGTATAGTGCATGGGTGAACATGTGGCAGACATACATGCCCTAAGGGCATGTATGTCTGCCACATGGCACTGAATAAAAAGCACAACATTGCTTTTTAAAAGGTATTCGGAATTTACCACCAACTAATAGTTGGTGGTAAATAATAAATCCTTAAATGAAAAAAACACTCACTTGAGTGCTCTCTACATTAAGGATTCGGTAATTTACCGAATCGGTATGTTAAGAATTCGGTAATTTACCGATTCCATAAGTTACCGATTCGGTAAGTTACCGAATCCTACAATTTGGCCACCTACATCTGAAAAGCCTAATTCCGGTCGGTAACGGCCGAAATTCAGTAATTTCGGTCATTATCGACCGGAATTAGGCTTCCTACATCTGGCCCTAGATGTATTGACGGGTTAGTGATGTCATATGTAATGATATGAATATTGTAAAGCGTACAGCTACTCCTTTGAGTTTTTGCCGGTAAGCCATTAAGTTACCTGACGTAAGCAAACAGTGTAATTACTCTTCTTGGAAAAGCCAGGCATTTATGTTTTTTCATAATTATCAGCTTTATTCTTTTTTTTCAACCATAAAAGCACAAAAAAAATGTATAGCATACAGAATAAATATGTGAACTACCACAAAGACATACAAAAAAATATAAAATACCAAAAATGCAATCTTTAAAAAAAAAAACAATACCAGATATGATAAAAACATGATGATAGAAAAATCAAGACAGATAAGAACACTTTATCCAATAAATACATTCATATTCAAAATAGTCCAAAAGGTTACTAAAGCAGCATTTGTTAGAGAGTAACAGACATAAGTACTAGCTTAGGACTGGCTATTTATTTCCTAGTGCCATGCCAGAGGTGGCCATGACCTTGTCTCTTATGGCCCAGCTCCATTGAAGATATTTAGTAACAGCACAGACTACCACCTCTCTTGTTTCTGTGCACATTGTCTTTATGTTTTTTTATAACACAGGTATGTCAGCATGAGACACGCTTATTCTAAACCACTGGTCCAAGATAGGAGAAAGTCCGACCTCCAGGTATCATGCGGCGAATCATAGGAATCCTCACCAGCCGGGTGTCGGCTGACCGCGGGTTTCTGGAGGGGGCATAGGATTTAATTCTATCCCTAAGATAGCCTGCGCCTGTAAAGTGCATTGCTTTATGGGCCCGGACTAGCGTTTTGAAGATAATTATTTTATTTATCAGAAGCCAGTGATGGCCAGGCAAGTGTGAAATTACAAGAGTTCTTGGAGTCAGGTTAAGGAGAGTGCGGGATGCCGTATTCTGGACCACCTGAAGTTTATTAAGCAGATAGTCACAAATCCCAGATATAAGGTGTTTCCATAATCCAATCTGGATGTTAGGAGTGCCTGGAAGACCGTCTTTTTTGCAGAGAAAGAAATGGGAAAAACCATTTTAGAGAAACCCATAACATGTGCCAGCTACTGATTTAATTTGTGGATGAAAGGAAAGAGCATTATCCAGTTTGACCCCACGTTCTTAGCCATTCCCTCCTGAGGGCATCCAAGTTCAGTTTCTTTTTTATTGCATACATGCAGTGGCTAAATATAAACCCTATAAGTTAGTCAGGATGAACTGGGATAACATGTTTGACTTTAATTAGCGGAAGGTCTTTCAACCTTCAGTTGCCTGGCTCAGGGTTCGTGGTTCAGTGGCATTCACATTTTCTTTGAGTGTTGCAGGCGGCCATATTGAAACAATGGGATGCAGACGCTGAGGAGATAGTTGCACCTTTGTGGTGTAGATTAACAATTATTCTAAATTTGTATTTGATGAGAGTGAATCCCTGCCCTAGTTAAGTTATAAATGACATTTGAGACATTATAATGTTGCTCAATGAGAAGTAGATTACAGAAAAGGTTAATCAGTGGCGTAGCTAGGCCTTTTACCGCCCGTGGCGGTCCCACCCTTTGCTGCCCCGTGGCAGCCGTAAGAGTAAGGGTGTGGCGAGCAAATCCTGCATTTGCCGCCCCTCGCGGCCGCAGGTAAAAGTAGGGGGGGGGGGGGGTCAGGGGAGGCTACCAACCCCAAAACCTGTGCCGCCCTAGGCACAAGTTTTGGGGGTGGACACAGTAGGACTCCATGTAAAATATTTAATTAGATGTCCATCATTGACACCACTGAAATCTTAAGTGTAAACAAAGCCTCTCTCTTTCATACAACACTTCAGCAGAATGACTACCACAACAGTGCCAACAACGACCAGTGCCAATAAATATTAGCCATTCGCCAACAGCTCACACATGACAAGCCTTGCCACACACATTCAACACAGGTGATATGTCCCAAAGGGTCGTAAACAACGAACTACCTGCAGCTTTTATGAATGGATAAATGAATGAATGAATGAAGAAAAAGATTATGAAAGTGCATAACTAACCAATGGTCACTCTGGCACAAAAGAATCAGCATTTCCCAGAAAGGCCAACAAGTTAACTGGAACAACCAGGCGTTGATGTGTTTCCTGAAAAGATCATGATAGGGAAGTAGATGAAAGGGAAGGAGGAAGTTTGGTAGGGAAAGAGGTGAAAGGTCGGCGTCTAAGTCTTCATTGGTTGAATTAAGGGCTAATAAGATGATACCATGCAGCTGAATGTAACTTGTTGGCTTGTGAGTAGAACATGAAGGGGAGAGGTTGTGATCCATACGCTGATTACTTCGCGCTTGGATTATGCGAACGCACTCTATCTAGGAGCGGTGGAGGCTTTGGTGAACCCCCTCCTGGCGGTCCAAAAATCCCACAGCTAGGCTCATTTTGTGCCTGCCTAGGTCTTCCTCTATTTAGTCAGTTTTGAAATCCCTCTATTGGCTACCCATCAGGAAACGGATTTTATTTAAAGCCCCAATCGTGGTCCATAGGTCAGTGTTTCTGTCCAGTCTTGGGTATCTGGCGAAGAGGTTTGTTCCGTACCTCACTTCCACAACTTTGCGTTGAGCTTCTGCTTCACTGCTAACTATTCCTCGTCTAGAGCGCGATTGAAGGCGCAGCAAAGTCTTTTCTTTAGGTGCCACCAAAGCTTGGAATGAGCACCCTTGCGAATGGCATCAGATCCCCCTTGAGACCACATTTAATAGAAAACTAAAAACTTCACATTTTTCTGTTGGGCAGTAAGGTTTTGGTTACAAGGTGAGTACCAGGTGTTCTTTCCGCTAGCACCAGGACATTCTTTGGAGTAGCTGTGCGCTTTATAAATTCTCTTTATTCATTTATTCATTCATTCATTCATTCAGAGGATGTGATGTAACTGCTAGAGCTGCCGCTTGTGGAACTGGGGAACTAGGTTCGAGTCTCACGTCAGCTCAACACCCTGTGATTCTAGACAAATGGCTTAATATCACTGTACTTAAAAATGTGAATGTGACCTTGTGTAATGTAACTGATGCTCATGTAAAGTGCTCTGATACCTTTGGGTCAAATTCGCGTAACATAAACCTGAAATATATATATATTTTTATTAACTATACTGGCCCCATGTTATGAAGGGCTATAAACCTGAAGCAGCGTACCTTGATTTTTAACAGAAGACTGTGTAAGAATATCAAGAATTAGTCTAGCTGCTGCGTGCTGATGGAGCTGTAGTGTGTCAAAATATGTAATGGGGCCTCCATATACAGGGAGTTCCTGTAATCATTCTGAGAGGAGATGAGTGCCTGGAGAACTACTTCTTGCGAAGCCGGTGGAAGTAGAGGAAAGATTTTATAGAGCGTTCGCAGGATGTAGAAGCACAAAGCTGCAACCCTTGTTAATCTGAGTGGCAAAGGATAGAGTTATCAAAAAGTCACCCCAAAACAGCAGATTGGGGTAGTCACTCTCTTTCAGCCACCAATCATGGGTCCGAGTCCCAGACTGGTTACCAAAGATCTGTTTTGTCTCCTTTTAATTTCAAACTGTTGCGACTCATCCAACGTGCTACAGAAGGACACACAATTCGAGAAATTGATCTTAGTGCGTTCAAGATTTTTGGAAGTTGACACAACGATTTGTTTATCGTGTGTGTCCTTACTAAATGAAAAGCAACATTTCTTCAGAGGAGCCAGCAGAGACATATAGATGTGGAAAAGTGTTGGGTTCAGGGAAGATCCCTGAGGAACTCAACAACTTAGGGAAAAAGAAGCTGATTGAAAGGCAGTGAGACTTGTCAGAAAGAAACAGTTAAATAGGGGTGGGCGGAACTCGCAGAATTTGACTCTGTGGAATTCGGCAGAGTGACATAAAAACTGCGAGATTCTACAGAGTTCCGTCAAGCACGCATGGCACCATGTGATGCACCAGAGGGTGCAGCTACTCAAGTTGATTTTGCTGCCGCTCAAGTAGATTTTCTACTCGAACAGCAGCCTTCTGACCACGATCACCCGCCTTAGAAAAATCTCACCAGATGTCCTCCTAGCGACCGAAAATCAAGCTAGTGGACGGCAAATCTCACTCGCACAAGCTAACTACTGTTCTGGAGCTGTGTGCAAGAAAAAAATCTGCCTCATCTGGACTGATGGAATTTGTCTGGAAGTCCGTGTTACGAGTTGCCAATACTCCACCAAGTACGCCGGCAGAACAGAATATTTCACCTACCCCTATAGATAAAGCCATTCCAGTGCTTTCTTGCAGATGGCGAATTCGGGGGCATATTATCAAGGACAGGGGATACATTATCGCCGCTTTTATCGGCAGGAAACTGCCGATAAAGCGGCGATAATGGCCTTGATAATATGCTCTATGAATTCCAATCGAAGCCCATGTTAGATGTGGACACATCTAACATGGGCTTCGATTGGAATTCATAGAGCATATTATCAAGGCCATTATCGCCGCTTTATCAGCAGTTTCCTGCCGATAAAAGTGGCGATAATGTATCGCCTGTCCTTGATAATATGCCCCTCGGTTATTCTAGACAGCTGTGAGGAATGATACATACTCTTAAAGGCTGATGATAAGTCAAAAAGTACCTGAGTGGCCATGTCTTGCTGGTTCAAAATCAGTCTGAGATAATCGGCAATGGCAAGAAGCCCAGATTCCGTCCTTTGTGCTGTTCTGAATTCTCACTCAGTAGACTCAAGAAGTACGTTATTCTCTATGTAATCAGATAGCTGGGCATTCACTGCTTTTAAAAATTATTTTATCCAGGAGAGGCAAAAAGGATATGGGCATAAAGTTAGCTAGCAGTTACAGATCTGCTGTGGGTTTCTCTCATAGCGTAGTGCTAATAACTGTTTTCCAGGCAAACAAAACACATTATTCCATCATGTCCAGGTATCCTTACAATTTATTGAAATCCAATAGAATACATTATACAGACCTGCCAACTGCAGGCATACAACTTGACACTGACGCCATTAGCTGGCAAAGCCTTGCCAACTTAACAGCATGTCCCATCCATTACACCAATAAACACCTTTGAAACATTGTGAGCAAGCTAGCTGAAACAAGGGACACCATCCTGTGACCATCGGGCCAGATGTACGAAGCTTTTTTGCGTTCATAAATGGACTTATTTGCAGAATTGGCATGCATGCAGCCACAAGAAAGCCTCACGGTATGTATGAAACCCAAACTGCGATTCAGTAACACATTACCGAATCGCAGTTTGGGATTGCGACCATATACAGATTTGGTATTTGGAAGCGGTGCGTTTAGAGCGCCCCTTCCCAATACTGAATCTAAATGGTATGCATTAATGCTTTACGACCGAATTCCAGTCGCAAAACATGAATATTGTATTAACTACAAATGCGTAGTGGCAACCCATTCCCAAATGGTAGGGGGGCCTCTTCCACTTTTTGAATGCACAAAATAAAAAAGATGGCTTTATTAAAAAGTAATCACAAATAAGGTGATCTGCGGAACTCAGCAGGCCACCAATCCTGTGATGCCAAGAAAGCGTGCGCCAAGAAACCTCCGGTGTCAGTGCGCTCTATAAGTTTCATTTAACATAACATAACATAACATAACATAACATAACATAACATAACATAACATAACATAACATAACATGCCTGTGATTCATAGTGGATTGAAATTTGTGATATACCTCATTAATATTCACGAGGTGAAACTAACTACAAATCGGTAATTTGCAAACTGACCTATTAGTATGTACATCACCATACTACGAAGACCCCGATCTGGATCAGACACATTTTTTTTCCTATTAACCTTGATACAATAAACCATGTCCCAGAAACTTATGGAAAGCACACCAATACTTAGACAGCAGCACTAGAGTGCAGTACAAATGCTGAAAGTATGCAGTCGAAATACTGAAAACAAAACATAGGACATCATGACACAACATACATTTTAACTACAATTACATTTTGCTAGCAGTTGTGAGAAGATGCTCTATGGAGCGTTTACTGTAAAACACATCTTCCACTCTGTCTGAGTGAAAATATTTTAAGAGAGAGGACATACAATCTTTTACATTTTTTTTTTTTATTCAAGCTTGAATAAAAATCAGCAGAAAAACAGACAAAATAAATCATTGCAACACATTATACATTTACAGACAATGCATGGCAAGTTGCCTAACAACAGAGGAAGAGGGGAGACAAAGAGGAGCATATAAAACACCAAAACACCTAAACATACCCAGGGAATAAACAGCAAAAGAATAACATAAAACAATACTGTTAGACCTGGCACCTTGGCGTGAGTTTCCCTTCCACTTTTTGCTGTTGTGCCTCAAATGTGTTGCTGGTGTCTGCTACTCAGGGCGCTGCGCCACGGCCAACCCGTGCCGCAGTGCAAGTGCTCCCTACTGTAAAGTGTACCTGTGATTGATGTCCATGATTGGTTTATTGGATTTACTGTTAGTCCCTAGTAAAGTGCACCAGGAGTGCAAGGGCTTGTGAATGCCAACCCTGCTAGTGGGCCTGCAGCGCTGGTTGCGCCACCCACAGAAGCAGCCTTAAAATGTGTCTAGGGTCTGCCATTGCAGAACCTACGTGCAGTCTGGTACTGTCACACTGGCTGGGCAAGTGCACACACTTGCCAGCCCCTAAAACCTTCCCTTAACTTCATATTAGTCACCCCTATGGTAGGCCTGAGGGCAGGGTGCATTGTAAGTGTAAGGTAGGACATGCCCTGGTGTGTGTGGCATGTCCTAATAGTGAATTACTACCAAATTCGTTTTTCACTATTGTAAGGCTACCAGTTCCCTTTAGGCCAGTTGGGCTGCTGGAATTATTACACTCTATAATCCCAGCAGGCTCAGGGAACATGGTAGAAATTAATGTTTAGTATGCCTGAACTCAGAATAATAAAATACTTCTTTTAGTAAAGTTTATTTTAATATCCTGTGTTTGCAAATGCTACTTTTAGAAAGTTAGCATTTGCTGGCCTAACCATTTCAGCCCGCCTCTGCTTGGATGTGGACCTGACTGTCTGGTGTGTGTGAGTGACAGGGCTGGGAGTTGACAGGTAGTGATTAGCAGGATGACCCCTTAGTGGGTGGTGGGAGTTTCCCCTGAACGATGCATCAGGCTGTGCCCCTGCCTCCACAATGCTGGCTCCACCCTCCTGGGGAGCGACTGATGACTCAGCCTGCACCTGGCCCAGGAAGGACCGAAGCCTGTCAACAAGGTGCTCAAGCTGCCCCTGCCTTCACAATGCCGGCTCCGCCCCCCTGGGGAGCGGCTGATGTGCCTGCCCTCACACTGAATGCAGAAGCCAGAAGTACCCACAACAAGTACTCAGAGACTGGAGCAGTTATGCAGAGGCCCCCCTGGCTTGCTAGAACAAAAGAAACTGGGTATAAAAGAAGGAGCCCTGCTCCTTGTAAATTAGATCCTGTTTGTGCTACAAGAGAAACTCTGCCCGAAGAGAAGGACCTGGAAGGACTACAAGGAGGAGTGCTGACTCTGGCCTGTGTCTGGTGCCTTGCTGCCAAAGGAGAGGAGGAGAAAAGACTACAAGAGACTTTTGCTTTTATTCTGAACTTTGTGCCAAACTCTGCTGAAAGATCTCCAAGGGCTTGCTGTTGAACTTGCCCCCTGACCAGCGCTCCAGGAACAGTGAGCGCTACCCCCTGACAGAGGAACCACTGTGGGGAGTTGCTTTCCCTCTGCCCGTCTCACCAGGAAAAGCGGAGCGCGCTGTGACCATCGCGCTCTTCAGCAACGCTCTGGGTGTTGCTATCTCTCCAAGCACCGTGACTGCTGCCTGCCTGGCCCAGAAGCACCGTGAAGGTCAGCCCAGCTGACCCAAACATCGTGACTGACCCCGAGCCGCAGCTCGCAACGCAAAGAGGAGGTGGTGCCCGTTGCCTGCTTGCACCCGCCGTGTCTGGTGCCCCTGAACGCGCCGCCGCTGTCCGAGAAACAGCTGTTGCGTGGGGTGCCTGAACGTCGCCTGGATCGAGAGAGGCGTGCTTTGCCGATCGCTACCCCTTTGTCGTGTGCCCCCTGTGCCAGGAAACCTTGAGGCGCTTCCTCAGCCCGGCCCGCGCCGCAACGCCAACCCCCGAGCCAGAGCCGAGCCGCCGCTCGCTCCAACGTCGGAAGGAAGACACCGCGACGCGGATCACCGCGCTGAACTGTGCCCAGGCTGCTTCCACGAGAAAAGGTACTGTGTCCTGCCCCGCGGTGCGAGCATCTGTCTTGCTTCGCTCGCACCGCCCGCTGCCCCGCCTCGCCCCAGGAGCCGCGTGCTGAGCGCTCCCAGGGCCCCCGCTCTCTCCCCCGCCAGCCGCGCACAGCCGTGCAGCGCGCAGAGAGAGGCGGACTTCGATTCCCCGGCCGCCGGCCCCGCCAGAAGCGTGAGGGTGGGTAGACCGGGCCCGCTTTTCCAGCGCGGAGGAAACGAAGGGGCACAGAGAGGCCACGGACAGCTGGGGGAATCCTGGTTAACAATCAGAAAGGAGAAAAGTATCGTGAGGAGCCTTGAATCCCCGTTTTGGGGGAAATAAGCCGAATAAGAACTGTTTGGGAATAACACTAAACGAAGATTGCTTCTTACTGAGAAAGAACTGTGGCAACTTAACCTAAAGAGTAACTGGAACCTGCATTTGAAATAACCAAGACTGTATTTACAAGCCTGCTTGAAATTTATATAAAGAGAATATATTTTTACAAATACAGTTTGGTGTCATTGTGTGGTGGGTTGGTTGTGACGGTGTAATATTGCAAATGTTTAACCCTACATGCCCCAGAGATTAGCCTACGACTGCTTAAGCCACACTACCTAGAGGGTAAGCAGAGGTTGTCTTGAAGGTAACCCTCAGCCCTGACGAGGAAGAGAGAGGCCCTGATTGTCGCCAGTGTTGCACTGCGCCAACTAGAGACTCCCCCTTCCTACATTGGACGCAGCGGTGAGGATTCGCGAACTTACATTTGCAGTGTTTTACCTTAGCTACTGACCATTGCATAGTGATTACAGTCCAGTATCTGAGCCACAGACTTTTTGATTCTTAATTTTGCTAAAGAAGAAGATCCCTAAGTGTTGCAAGCATGCCTGGCACAAACAGCATTGATGGAGGAGAGTCCATAGCCTCTGGTGCGCAGGAGCTAGAATGGGATGCATCAAAGCTGGATGACTACACAAAGAAGCAACTGAGTTTTTTTTGCAGGAAGCTCAAAGTTCCACACGCAGGGTGCAAAAACAAACCTGAGTTCTACAAAGCCCTGAAGGCCTGGATGGAATCTAGGAAGGCACCTGAGGATCAGGGTGCACCTGTGGATCCTGTGGGTCTGGAAAAACCAGACAGCGTCATTAGCTTTGGCAGAGGCCTGTCGCCAGAGGAGCTGGCAGACAGACAGGCAACCAGGGATCATGAGATAAAGCTGGCAGAATTGAATTTAAAGGACCAAATGGAGCTTGAAAGCAAAAGGATGGCTCTGGAAGAGCGAAAACTCCAGTTGGAGTATGATGTGAAGATGAGGGAGATGAGTCTAAAAGAGAAAACCTTGGATCATCCTCCCTCTGGTGGCAGCGCAATGCCGGTGCAGGTAGAGTCAAGAGTGCACATCCCCAAAGATGTAGTTAAAGAGTTCTTTAAGGGGGATGACATAGGACAGTGGTTTAGGGCATATGAGGTAGCCATGCTTTCCCACCGGGTCCCTGAGAGGGATTGGGGAGCGGGGTTATGGGGAAGGTTCCTTAGCGAAGGGCGGGACACCCTGCTAGATTTGCCCACTGAAGACCAGAGATCCTATCCCCATATGAAAGAAGCTTTAATGACCAGGTATGGGCTTACCCCTGAAATGTATAGGCAGAAGTTTAGGGGGTGTAATAAGCGGCCTGGGAGTACGTATGTGGAGTTTGTGACTTTTTTTTGCAGAGCACTGGATGGTTGGGTGAAGGGTAACAAAGTGAATGATTTTCAAGGTCTCTTTGATTTAATTGCATGGGAGCACTTGTCTGATCAATGTTTTCCTGAGTTACGCCAGCACCTGATTGATAGCAAGTTGTCCAACCCGAGGAAACTTGCTGAGGAGGCGGACCGCTGGCTCAGCACCAGGGTCCACAAGGGTCCAGTGGGAGACTCCGCCAAGGGTGGGCAGGGTCCCCAGCAGAAGAGTGGGGGGGACAAGGGAAAACAGAAAGGGTTCCAAAAAGGCCCCCAAAGTAATCCCCAAGGGGACCAGCAGAAAGGTTCTCAGCCTCCCCCACCCCCAAAGCAGAATGGGGCCCCGACAGGTAGACCTGTTCCAAAGGGGCCCTTCAATTGTTACAAATGTGGTGACCCGGGGCACATAGCCAGTGACCCCAAGTGTCGCCTGTTTGGAAAACCAGCACCCACTGGTGCTCCGCCCCGACAAGTGACCAGTGTTCACTTAGGAGAAGAAGTGATGGTCCCGGGGGGTGGAGATCCTGTTCAGATGACCCTAGTCTCACTAGGAGACAGTGAGATGGTCCCTACAAGCTACCTGCCCTCTAACACTAAAAAATATGGGCAGGTGGTTACCATCAATGGTAAGAAAGCTGAGGCTCTTAGAGACACAGGAGCCAGTGTGACTGCAGTGAGGCATCACCTGGTGTCTCAAGAGCAGGTTGTACCCCATGCCTACTGTAGGGTTGTCAACGCTGACAATTCAGAGAGTCAGTGTCCGATGGCTCAAGTTCCCTTCGAGTGGGGGGGGGTCTCTGGTACTCTGCAGGTCTGTGTGAGGAAAGCCATGCCTGTTGACTGTTTGCTAGGGAACGACTTGGAGGACTCCCCTTGGGAAAAGGTGGAGAAGACGACTCACCTGAAGATGGTGGGTCTACCTGACTGGGCGTGCGTGACCACCCGGTCAATGGCAGCCAGTAGGGGTGATCAAGAGGTCCTGGGGCCTGAGAGAGAGGCCCAGGAACCGGCCTTAGGGAGAAGGCGCAGGGTGCGCGGGAAACCGGCCCCTGAAGTTCCCACGGTCCAGGAGGAAGCAGACCTTGAGGGGGATGCCCTGGAGCCTACTGGGGAACAGATTGCCGAACTGGGGGACCTGCCTGAGCTGACCCATTGGCAGCAAGAAGGAGGCCCCTCCAGGGAGGAATTCTGCAGGGAGCAGAAAGAATGCCCTTCTCTCGTGGGTATGCGGCAGCAGGCTGCAGACCAGGCCAATGGTGTTCAGGCCAAAACACATTATGTGTACTGGGAGAATGACCTCCTGTATTCAGAGCCTAAGGCTGCTGAACCTGGGTCAGCCCGTGTGCTGGTGGTACCCCAGAAGTTCAGAGCCTTCCTACTGGGACTGGCTCATGATGTGCCTTTAGCAGGACATTTGGGGATGGACAAGACCTATGACAGGCTTGTCACCCACTTCTACTGGCCCCAAATGCACAAGAGCTCAGTTGCTCATTGTAGGACCTGTCCAACTTGCCAGGCAAGTGGGAAGAGCGGAGGGAAGAACAAGGCTCCCCTCCAACCCTTCCCTGTGGTCAGTACGCGATTCCAACGAGTGGGTATTGACATTGTTGGGCCTCTGGACCCCAAGACAGCCATGGGCAACAGGTTCATCCTGGTCTTGGTGGATCATGCCACCCGGTACCCTGAAGCCATCCCTCTGAGGACAGTGACGGCCCCCGTGGTGGGGCGTGCACTGATGGGAATTTTCTCCAGAGTGGGATTCCCTCTAGAGGTGGTGAGCGACAGGGGGACCAACTTTATATCCAAGTATATGAAGTCCCTTTGGCAAGAGTGTGGTGTAACCTACAAGTTCACCACACCTTACCATCCCCAAGGAAATGGGTTGGTTGAAAGATTCAACCGAACCCTGAAGGGCATGATCATGGGCCTGGAAGGTCCAATGAGGCGTAAGTGGGACGTCCTCTTACCATGCCTGCTCTTTGCATACCGCGAGGTGCCACAGAAGTCTCTAGGGTTCAGCCCCTTTGAGCTGCTGTATGGTCACCCCGTGAGAGGACCACTGAGTTTGGTAAAGGAAGGCTGGGAGCAATCTCCCAGGAAACCTCCCCAGAATGTATATAGCTACATGCTGGCCTTCAGAAACCAAACCAGGCGCTTCAGACAACTTGCTGAGGCAAATCTGGAAGCTAGCCAGGAGGAGATGAAGCGGTGGTACGACCAGAATGCCACTCTGGTAGAGCTTCAGCCTGGTCAAGAGGTGTATGTCTTGGCCCCAGTGGAACCCTGTGCACTTCAGGATAAGTGGACAGGCCCATTTGAGGTTGTGGAGTGCAAGAGCTCAGTGACATACTTGGTGGACATGAAGACGCCCAGAAATCCTTTAAGGGTCTTACATGTCAACCGCCTCAAGCCCCACTTGAAAAGGTCCGAAGTGGGCATGCTGTTGGCCACTGATGATGGAATGGAAGAGGAGTCTGAGCCTCTTCCTGACCTCTTAGTGGCCTGTGAGAAAGATGGGTCAGTGGATGGAGTTAACCTCTCACCCACCCTGACCCCTGAGCAACAGGAAGACTGCCGCCAATTGCTGGGGCAGTTTCCAGATCTGTTCTCCCTGGTTCCTAGTGTCACAGATTGGTGCGTCCATGATGTGGACACAGGAGACAGTTTACCTGTGAAGCATAAGGCTTACAGGGTAACTGACAGGGTCAGGGCCTGCATCAAGGAGGAGGTCTCCAAGATGCTTGCTCTTAGGGTGGTTGAGTCTTCCAGCAGTCCTTGGTCCAGCCCCGTGGTCTTGGTCCCAAAGGCTGCTGCGCCGGGAGCCACACCTGAACTCCGGTTCTGTGTGGACTACAGAGGACTCAATTCAGTCACCAAGACTGACGCGCACCCTATCCCCAGAGCTGATGAGCTCATTGATCGGCTAGGGGCTGCCCGGTTCCTCAGCACGTTTGATTTAACTTCTGGGTACTGGCAGATCGCCTTGACCGATGGGGCAAAGGAGAGGTCAGCATTTTCCACACCAGATGGGCATTTCCAGTTCCGGGTTATGCCATTTGGGATGAAGAATGCCCCTGCCACCTTCCAGAGGTTGGTCAACCAGGTGTTGGTTGGGCTGGATGAGTTCAGTGCCGCCTACCTGGATGACATCGCCGTGTTCAGTGGCACCTGGCCAGAACACCTGCGACACCTCTGGGAAGTGTTGATGGCGCTGCGCAAGGCAGGCCTCACAATCAAGGCCAGCAAGTGCCAGATTGGGCAGGGTTCAGTGGTGTACTTGGGACACCAAGTGGGGAGTGGCAAGGTGGCACCCTTGCAACCCAAAATTGAGACCATCCTGGCTTGGGAACCCCCCAAGACCCAGACTGCAGTGAGAGCCTTCCTGGGGCTCACTGGGTATTACAGGAGGTTTGTCAAGGGCTATGGCACTATTGTGACCCCCTTGACAGAGCTGACTTCTAAGAAGCAGCCCAGGAATGTGATTTGGACTGACACCTGTCAGAAGGCTTTTGACACCCTGAAGACTGCCATGTGCACGGCGCCCGTGCTCCTGGCTCCTGATTTCTCCAAGGAATTCATAGTGCAAACAGACGCTTCAGAGCATGGTGTAGGGGCTGTTCTCTCACAGATGACTGAGGAGGGCTGGGACCAACCCGTAGCCTTCATCAGTAGGAGGTTACTTCCACGGGAAAGTAGGTGGAGTGCAATAGAGCGAGAAGCATTTGCTGTGGTCTGGGCACTGAAGAAGCTAAGACCCTACTTGTTTGGGTCTCACTTCCGGGTTCAGACAGACCACAGGCCCCTCAGATGGTTGATGCAAATGAGGGGTGAGAACCCAAAACTGTTGAGGTGGTCCATCTCCCTACAGGGTATGGACTTCACGGTGGAACACCGCCCTGGCACAGATCACGCCAACGCTGATGGTCTGTCCAGATTTTTCAGCCTTAGTGATGAGGAACTCCCTGGGGAAGGGTTGTTCCCCCCACATTTCAGCTGGAGGGGACACGTGTTAGACCTGGCACCTTGGCGTGAGTTTCCCTTCCACTTTTTGCTGTTGTGCCTCAAATGTGTTGCTGGTGTCTGCTACTCAGGGCGCTGCGCCACGGCCAACCCGTGCCGCAGTGCAAGTGCTCCCTACTGTAAAGTGTACCTGTGATTGATGTCCATGATTGGTTTATTGGATTTACTGTTAGTCCCTAGTAAAGTGCACCAGGAGTGCAAGGGCTTGTGAATGCCAACCCTGCTAGTGGGCCTGCAGCGCTGGTTGCGCCACCCACAGAAGCAGCCTTAAAATGTGTCTAGGGTCTGCCATTGCAGAACCTACGTGCAGTCTGGTACTGTCACACTGGCTGGGCAAGTGCACACACTTGCCAGCCCCTAAAACCTTCCCTTAACTTCATATTAGTCACCCCTATGGTAGGCCTGAGGGCAGGGTGCATTGTAAGTGTAAGGTAGGACATGCCCTGGTGTGTGTGGCATGTCCTAATAGTGAATTACTACCAAATTCGTTTTTCACTATTGTAAGGCTACCAGTTCCCTTTAGGCCAGTTGGGCTGCTGGAATTATTACACTCTATAATCCCAGCAGGCTCAGGGAACATGGTAGAAATTAATGTTTAGTATGCCTGAACTCAGAATAATAAAATACTTCTTTTAGTAAAGTTTATTTTAATATCCTGTGTTTGCAAATGCTACTTTTAGAAAGTTAGCATTTGCTGGCCTAACCATTTCAGCCCGCCTCTGCTTGGATGTGGACCTGACTGTCTGGTGTGTGTGAGTGACAGGGCTGGGAGTTGACAGGTAGTGATTAGCAGGATGACCCCTTAGTGGGTGGTGGGAGTTTCCCCTGAACGATGCATCAGGCTGTGCCCCTGCCTCCACAATGCTGGCTCCACCCTCCTGGGGAGCGACTGATGACTCAGCCTGCACCTGGCCCAGGAAGGACCGAAGCCTGTCAACAAGGTGCTCAAGCTGCCCCTGCCTTCACAATGCCGGCTCCGCCCCCCTGGGGAGCGGCTGATGTGCCTGCCCTCACACTGAATGCAGAAGCCAGAAGTACCCACAACAAGTACTCAGAGACTGGAGCAGTTATGCAGAGGCCCCCCTGGCTTGCTAGAACAAAAGAAACTGGGTATAAAAGAAGGAGCCCTGCTCCTTGTAAATTAGATCCTGTTTGTGCTACAAGAGAAACTCTGCCCGAAGAGAAGGACCTGGAAGGACTACAAGGAGGAGTGCTGACTCTGGCCTGTGTCTGGTGCCTTGCTGCCAAAGGAGAGGAGGAGAAAAGACTACAAGAGACTTTTGCTTTTATTCTGAACTTTGTGCCAAACTCTGCTGAAAGATCTCCAAGGGCTTGCTGTTGAACTTGCCCCCTGACCAGCGCTCCAGGAACAGTGAGCGCTACCCCCTGACAGAGGAACCACTGTGGGGAGTTGCTTTCCCTCTGCCCGCCTCACCAGGAAAAGCGGAGCGCGCTGTGACCATCGCGCTCTTCAGCAACGCTCTGGGTGTTGCTATCTCTCCAAGCACCGTGACTGCTGCCTGCCTGGCCCAGAAGCACCGTGAAGGTCAGCCCAGCTGACCCAAACATCGTGACTGACCCCGAGCCGCAGCTCGCAACGCAAAGAGGAGGTGGTGCCCGTTGCCTGCTTGCACCCGCCGTGTCTGGTGCCCCTGAACGCGCCGCCGCTGTCCGAGAAACAGCTGTTGCGTGGGGTGCCTGAACGTCGCCTGGATCGAGAGAGGCGTGCTTTGCCGATCGCTACCCCTTTGTCGTGTGCCCCCTGTGCCAGGAAACCTTGAGGCGCTTCCTCAGCCGGGCCCGCGCCGCAACGACAACCCCAGAGCCAGAGCCGAGCCGCCGCTCGCTCCAACGTCGGAAGGAAGACACCGCGACGCGGATCACCGCGCTGAACTGTGCCCAGGCTGCTTCCACGAGAAAAGGTACTGTGTCCTGCCCCGCGGTGCGAGCATCTGTCTTGCTTCGCTCGCACCGCCCGCTGCCCCGCCTCGCCCCAGGAGCCGCGTGCTGAGCGCTCCCAGGGCCCCCGCTCTCTCCCCGCCAGCCGCGCACAGCCGTGCAGCGCGCAGAGAGAGGCGGACTTCGATTCCCCGGCCGCCGGCCCCGCCAGAAGCGTGAGGGTGGGTAGACCGGGCCCGCTTTTCCAGCGCGGAGGAAACGAAGGGGCACAGAGAGGCCACGGACAGCTGGGGGAATCCTGGTTAACAATCAGAAAGGAGAAAAGTATCGTGAGGAGCCTTGAATCCCCGTTTTGGGGGAAATAAGCCGAATAAGAACTGTTTGGGAATAACACTAAACGAAGATTGCTTCTTACTGAGAAAGAACTGTGGCAATTTAACCTAAAGAGTAACTGGAACCTGCATTTGAAATAACCAAGACTGTATTTACAAGCCTGCTTGAAATTTATATAAAGAGAATATATTTTTACAAATACAGTTTGGTGTCATTGTGTGGTGGGTTGGTTGTGACGGTGTAATATTGCAAATGTTTAACCCTACATGCCCCAGAGATTAGCCTACGACTGCTTAAGCCACACTACCTAGAGGGTAAGCAGAGGTTGTCTTGAAGGTAACCCTCAGCCCTGACGAGGAAGAGAGAGGCCCTGATTGTCGCCAGTGTTGCACTGCGCCAACTAGAGACTCCCCCTTCCTACAAATACGATCCCTATCTAGTCCCTGAGCCACTCCACCAAGGGAGCCCAGATCTTCTGACCCCGCTCCCGCCTCCTTCTTCCTGACCTCTGAAAAATGGCTGACTCTAAGTTATAGAGGGCCAGGATCCTCGCTCTCCAGTTTACAAAAGTGAGGGCGTCTGGACTGATCCATTCTGAAGTAATACACAGGGACATAGCGATAAATAGAAGAGCGGAAGCATGTCTAGTTCTCTCCAGCGAGCAATGTAAATGTAAATGTAAATGTGTTGGACTTGTAAAGCGCACAGCTGCCCGTAAGCGTCCCGGCGCTTGCTTAGGGAACCCATCCTGGTATTCCCCTGTGAGAAACCCCGGCAGGGTGTCCACAAGGTGAAAGCCAGGCATCCCGCCGCGAGGGGCCGTAGTGGAGATTAAGCAAGCTATTGCCCAGAGTCGCAGAGTGTGACCCCGTGAGTTGAGTAGGCACCAGAGCGAGAATTGTCGAGTCTGTGGAATTTTTGAGCCCGAGACCCGCCGAGGTGGGGGAATCGAACCCTGGTCCACGATCGATCTCAGCTTCCGGGTCTGCCGCCTCTAACCACTGAGCCACGCTAATTAAAGAAAACAATCAAAAAGAGAATAAATGTAATGAAATGTGTACTTCCACCTACCCAAATTTTAAAACAATACTTGGTTCTTCCTAAATTTTGGTGCAACCAATCTGGAAACAAACATTGAAACTCATTACTCTCACATCCAAATAAAACAAGCTGATGATAGGACAGCCGGGATATTAAGCCTAGAGTTAATAAATAGCTCTACATCTTGGAGAAACCTCCCAAGTTTGGGGCAGCCAAAAAACATATGTACATCGTTGGCAGTTGCCAGACCGCATCTCGAACAGCAATGACCCCCTCTACCCCCCCATTTAGAAATTTTGGCCTGGGTATAGTAAAGGTCAAATAAGGCCATATAGCTTTGAGAGCGCAAACTGCCTGATGTTAACACACTACTCGATAGTTGTAGGGCTTGGGAGATATCCAACCCTGTCTTACCCAGCTTTGCCTCCCACTTAGCATTCTGAAAAGGGAGATCATCTGGGAGACCAGAGAGCAAATGTTGATCTACTACCCCAATTCTTGACCTCCTCAAAATCAGTTCCATAAGTGTAATCCTATCAAATAAAATAGTAGCTTGATCCTTCATTTTATCTACATAACTTCGAATCTGTAAGTATTTGAAAAACTCATGTGTATTAAGACAAAACGTATCCTTTAAAAATGAAAAGGAGGCCATTTTCCCTTCGTACCCTAGATCACCCAGAGAGCTTAATCCGTGTAACATCCATCTAAATTTGAGAATTTTGAGAACATTGCCCCTACTATACAGGGAGAGATGTAAGTGGTCCATTCTTACTAGAGTAGAATTGACTGAATCGATAATAAGCAAGATGTTCAAGTCTGGAATATTGTCAACTACGGCAGTGATTTTGACCCCTAGATATGACGCAATTTGAACCACTGGGGCTCCAGAGGGGCCTATGGCAGCTGATTGGACAACCTGAGTTTTGGTGACATTAAGTTTATAGCCAGAGAGCTGACCATACTATTCTGCTAGGTTCCTAATAGCCGTAAAAGCTGATGCTACGTCGCTAGTCAAGACTATAATGTCGTCCGTATATACCAACACCTTATACTCTGAGACATTGACCCTAACTGAGAGTATATTCAAAGAACCCTCGATTTTGCTTAAAAAGGGGTCAATATAGAGGGCAAACAGCAGGGGCGAGCATTGACAGCCCTGCCTGGTGCCCCTGCTAATGCTGAAAGATCTTGACACCGAACCAGAGAAAGAGAGTTCAGCCTCTGAAGCAATGTAAAGTGATTGCACCGCTTGAATAAACTCAGAACTAAACCCCTTCCACCGAAGGACTGCCCATAAAAAACCCCAGTCGACCCTGTCGAACGCCTTCTCGGCGTCCAACAGGATAGCTCCAAGGGCATATTCTGTGACTTGGGCCCAGTCCAAAAGTGCGATGACCCGGCGGACATGGTCAGCCGTGTCCCTGCCTGGAATAAAGCTATGCTGGCATAGTGAAACTAGTGGGGAGATCACCAAGGCCAATCTGGTGGATAAGATTTTAGAGTATATTTTACTATCTGTATTAATTAAAGCTATCGGGCAAAATGACGAGGGGTCTAACTCCGGTTTGTCTTTCTTTTGAAAAATAATGATGGTAGTTATGCGCCATGACTCCGATATGCACCTGAGCTGTGCCCCTATAAGAATTGTTAGAAGATCCATCCGAATCTCTGAACGGAACAGACTATAACATTCCAGGGGAATAGAGTTAGGGCCTGCAGCTTTGCCATTAGCTAGTGAATTGATTGCCAGCTCGACCTTCTCCCATTCTATGGGGGCAGAAAGAGCTTCATTCTGTTGGGCCGTAACATGTAGGGTGTTAAGATCCTGTAAAAAAGCCCCAGCCTCAGTGTCTATATTTAGATCACTAACTTCCTCTGTGTACAGTGAGCAATAAAACTGCAGAAAGACCACCATGACCCCCTCCGATGTATCCTGAATATGACCTTGAGAATCCTGAATCTTGGTAATACGATTGGCCAAACCTCTCTGCTGGAGTCGCTTGGCCAGAACCCTGCCAGATTTTTCACCAAACTTGAGCATCATAGTTCAGAACTGTAAATACTTCGCAGCAAGGTCCTGGCCAAAGTACTCCAGCAGAGAGGCCCTGGTTCTGGCGACTTGCAGCTGGCTTTGGGCTGTGTCCCGGCCCTCCTTGATGGCACATATCAATTGAACCTCTGCAGCCCGTAGCTCCTCAATCTGCCTATTAGTTTGATCTTGAATAGTCCTCTGCCGAAAGGCCGAGAAACTCTTCGTTTCCCCCCGGACCGCTGCCTTTAGTGTGTCGCAGTTGATATTTAAAAATTCCGATAACCAGTTCCTCATATGATCTATATATGATTGTTCTAATAATAACTTTCTTTCAAATGTCCAAGTCTATGGGATACTGGACATGCGAGTGAAGGTACATTCAGTAATCACAGGGTTGTGATCTGCCATAATCCTAGGAGGAACTGAAATAGAAGTGAGGTCTGCCAACTGATCAGACATAAAAAAATAATCTAAATGGACCATTTTATTGTGGGGAGCAGAAAAATATGTATAACCGTCATGGTGTTTATTGTGATAGAACCAGAGGTCAGTCAAACAGTGCTCTTGAACCAGAGCTTGAAGCGCCCTAAAGACTCTAGGTTTCTTACCTACATAATTTTGACCCCCAGATAAATTAAAATCGGCAGACAAGTTAATGTTCATGTCCCCACAAAAACAAATAGGGTGAGACTAAAGAGCCAGCTCCACGTTCAAATGATGTAGGACTGCCGGATCGTCCAAATTTGAACAATAGACTGTGCAAATGGTTAAAGATCTGCCGTTAATTAACAGCTCGGTGATTACCCATCTCCCACTTCTATCTTGACTGGTTTTCCTGCATGAACCTGATCCACGCCTTAGTAAGATTGCCACCCCTCTGATCATAGAGGTCTGGCGAGAACACCCAATTAAATCAAACCCAGGAATTTTCAAATAATCACGATTGCTCCAGGGGACATGGGTTTCTTGCAAGCACAGTACATCTAAACGTAGGGCCTGAACAACTCTTGGAAACAGGGCCCTTTTCTTGCTATCGTTCAGCCCGCAAATATTCCAGGAGCCTATCTGAAATTTACCAAGCACCATTTGCTCTCAGAAACAAGAAACCTGAGCTACCTAATACATACAAAGCAATATTGAGCCGCCCTTCAGGAAATAGGCATATCCTAATGATGCCAATGTCAGTCAAAGTGCCACGATTATACTATAGATTCAAGCTTTTTTAATTTTTGAACCCCCGCCCCCTTCCCTTTCCCCCAATCCACCCCCAACCCTTGAACCCACCCACCTGCACCCCCCTTGCCCCACCACCCCCATACAAGGCAACAGGACCTAGGTCCTAGTGATGGAAGGGCTGGTTGTAACGCAAAACCTGCCCGGTGCCATTGCCAAACTAAAGATACCAATAGGGGATATGCCCATGGGGAAACAGAAGAAAGAAAAGAGGGAGGAAAATACAAAAACAAGACTTTTCCCCAACAAGAAAACAATACCCCCGTTAAAGGTTCCCGGAAAAAAAAGGGACAACAGAGAGCAGATCTTTGCAGCTTTACACCCTAAAATGAATTCAAAAACTCTTTAGCCTGGACTTCAGAGACAAAAAATCTGGTCTGGCCTTGATAGATAACTTTAAGTTTAGAAGGAAAAAGCAAAAATACTTGAGCTCCCTTAGACTGAAGGGGTACTATTAACTGCCGGAGCTGCCACCTCCGTTCAACAGTAGCTGGGCAAAGATCAGGCCTGACAAAGAACTCACAGCCCTTGCCGGTCGTCTCCTATCTGGCCTAGCCAAATCATAAATCTTTACCCTAGCTAAAAAGCTGCTCAAGCAAATTAAATTAGCATGGGGCCTATTATCCACTTGACCAGAGCGTTGCTTCTGCTTAAACGGAAAATGAGGTGCTCGCTGAATTTCAAGTTGCCAGTCGCACTGTTTAACCTCCGGAAATGCCTCGGTGAACAATTCAACCACAAACTGCCTGATGTCCGACCCTTCAATCCCTTTCGGGACTCCCAGAACTCTCAGATTGTTCCTCCGAGCTCTGTTTTCAAGATCAGCGAGTTTCGAGTGGATATCATACCTTTGAGATTTAATAAGGTCCGTGATGCTTCTTTGGGTGGCTGTGTCATCTTCTAGGGTGGAAATCCTCTCTTCTGCCTCCACAATTCTAGAAGCAATATCCAAGCTAGTTTAGGCTACTCTACGGATTGAGTTTTGAACCCTGCGGCACACTCCCTGAGTTCGGACACTCTCCTGCCGGGTCTCTTCGTGGTGTGCCATAATCGTCTGGTAGTGTCATCTTGCCTGGGGGCGGATAGGAGGAATTGGCACCTAGGTCCGTAGTATTACCTTCCGGATCAGGGTGCGTGGAAAATGAATAATCCCAGACTAGAGAGCCAGTATTCGGACAAGATGCAGAAGGCCTCTGATCTTTAGGTGCCTTCCGAACTGTACAAAGTCCATTAGATAAGGCTTCTGAGTGTAGTGCCTCACTAATTTGCCAATCGGCCAAATCACTGTCATCATCATCCGTCCAGACTTTGTCCAGGCCGCCATCGTCCTCAGAGGACCCAGTGAGATCTGATAAGGAGTAAACTTTATCGCCGTCTGTGTCTCCATTAAAGTTTAACAGATCATTCTGTGGGGGTACGTGAGGTGCATCGCCATGAATAGTCTTAATTTGCTGCTGTGGGGGCTCCGTAGCCTTTTAGTATGGGGGGAGTAACTACAGTTTCTGTATTTGCCATTGAACCTGTCAGGACTACAGCCTTGCTTAGAAGATCCCCTTAGTGGTAGCTGAAACCATTGGCCCCAAAGGAGGTAAAAAAGGAGCGGCATCCGCCTTACCAGTGAGAGAAGATGACAATGCTTTAGGAGACACAAATACAGGCTGGCCCCGTTTAATCTTAATAGAGTTTTGTGGCGTTTTGTTCTTGTCTGCCTGAGGTTTAAACATCGCCGGGAGGGTCTGCCTGATTTTTGCCGTCGTTGGAGCCGATGTTTCTACAGGCGTCTGCAGGCTCCCCTCCACATTCTCGTGGACTCCCGCACCCGATATCAGAGCTACCGGGGGATCCTGCACCTGATATCAGAGCTACCAGGGATTAGAGCCACACATTCACTCTTTGGCCTCTCTGGGGCGATATCAGAGCTCATTCAGAACACTGCTCATGCCCTGCTTCTCTGATGCAATCGCATCTAAGGGGTGAGCGAGGGGAGGCAATCAGTCTGATGGTGCAAGCCACCTTTCGTGACGTCACTACCTGTCGTGACGTAAGCGCCCCCCCCCCACTTCTTTTTTTAGGACTTGTGCCCTGGGGAATTCCCAGCAGAACTACCAGCAACCCTTATCTTGCAGGCTCCAAAGGGGGGAGCTAGCTCGCTTCAAAAATTCAAGAAAACGATCCATGCCACCAAAAGGCCAGAGAGGGTCTCAGGGTGCGGAGTTCATGCAGAGCTTACACTATTCCCAGGGTTAGGGGTGCATGGGCTGAAGAAAGCTCCAGTTAGAGTTCACAAAGGCACAGCTCATGCAGGCGTGAAAGGGAACTCTTTCCACAAATGAGAACCACACCCGACTCAAAGGCATGGAGGGATGGGGCTTCATTCGGAGGAGCCCACCCCTCCGGGGGAACTACTATAAATGATACATGTGGAGCAGCTACTTAGGATCTGGAAAGTGCTTTAGGCCACACAAGGGATATGGAAAGTCGAAGCGCACCAGGGACATTCCAGGGATATGAAGCACTACCTAAATGATACAGATGGAGTATCTACTCACAATCCAAGGGACATAGGAAGTGGGATAAAAATGACCATAAAATACGAACCACTACAATACTTCCCTCCCTCCCCAGTGATTAGAGGGACTTCCTTACATCAATGAAAGCAATACCAGTCATTTAGGAGGTCCGAAGAAGCATCCATGCAGAGCTTACAATGTGAATGGGCCACATGTGATACATGATGTGGAACAGCAGACCCACCCGCCACTCCCTGCAGAGCCCAAACTGTAAACATGCCACATGTGATACACAACGTGCAGCAGCAGAACCACCGCCCCTCCCTGCAGAGCCCACAGTTTAAACATGCCACATGTGATACATGACATGGAACAAAATAATCACCCACCCCTCCCTGCAGAGCTTAAAATGTAAATGTGCCATGTAAAACATGACATGGAACACCAGGCCTTCCGCCCCTCCCTGCAGAGCTTACAGTGTAAGCATGCCTCATGTGATACATGACGTGGAACAAAAGACCCACCCGCCCCTCCCTGCAGAGCCTACACTGTAAACGTGCCACATGTGATGCATGACGTAGAACCGCAAACTCACCCGCCCCTCCCTGCAGAGCTTACAGTGTGAATGCTCCACGTGTGATACATTACGTGGAACAGCATTCCCACAGACAATACCTGTAGATCTTACCGTGTAAACATGCCACATGTGATATGGGACGTGGAACAGCAGACCCACCCGCCCTTCCCTGCAGAGCTTTCAATTTGAATGTGCTACATGTGATGTATGATGTGGTACAGCAGACCAACCTGCCCCTCCCTACAGAGCTTACAGTGTGAATGTACCATGTGATACAGGATGTGGAACATCAGACCTAACCGCCCCTCCCTGCAGAGCTTACAGTGTGAACATACCATGTTATTAATGACGTGAAACAACAGACCCACTTGCCCCTCCCTGCAAAGCCTACACTGTGAATGTACCACATGGTTATACATGACGTGGAACAGCAGACCCACATGCCCCTCCATGCAGAGCTTACAATGTGAATGTATCACGTGATACACAACGTGAAACAGCAGACTCACTGTCCCTCCATACAGAGCTTACAATGTGCAGGTACCACATGTGCAATATGACTTGGAACAGCAGACCCACCCGCCCCTCCCTGCAGAGGCCACAGTGTAAACATGCCACATGTGATACATGACGTGGAACAGCAGACTCACCCGCCTCTCCATACAGAGCTAACAATGTGAATGTGCCATATGTGATACATGACATGGAACAGAAGACCAACCCCCCCTCCCTGCAGAGCTTACAATGTAAATGTGCCATGTGAAACATGACCTGGAACAGCAGAACCACCACTCCACCCTGCAGAGCCCACAGTTTAAACATGCCACATGTGATACATGACGTGTGACAGCAGACTCACCGCCTCTCCCTGCAAAGCTTACTGTGAAACGTACCAAGTGATACACAACGTGGTACAGCAGACCCACCGGCCCCTCTCCGAGGAGCCCATAGTGTAAACATGCCACATGTGATACATGATGTGGAACTACATGTGCAATATGACTTGGAACAGCAGACCCACCCGCCCCTCCTTGCAGAGGCCACTGTGTAAACATGCCACATGTGATATATGACGTGGAACAGCAGACTCACCCGCCCCTCTATACAGAGCTAACAATGTGAATGTGCCACATGTGATACATGACTTGGAATAGCAGACCCACCTGCCCCTCCCTGCAGAGGCCACAGTTTAAACATGCCACGTGTGAGACATGACGTGGAACAGCAGACCCACATGCCCCTCCCTGCAGAGGCCACAGTTTAAACATGCCACATGTGAAACATGACGTGGAACAGCAGACCTTCCGCCCCTCCCTGCAGAGCTTACAGTGTAAACATGCCTCATGTGAAACATGACGTGGAACTGCAGACCCACCCGCCCCTCCCTGCAGAGCTTGCAGTGTAAACATGCCTCATGTGATACATGACGTGGAACTGCAGACCCACCCGCCCCTCTCTGCAGAGCTTACAGAGTAAACATGCCTCATGTGATACATGACGAGGAACTGCAGACCCACCCGCCCCTTCCTGTAGAGCTTACAGTGTAAACATGCCTCATGTGATACATGACATGGAACTGCAGACCCACCCGCCCCTCCCTGCAGAGCTTACAGTGTAAACATGCCTCATGTGATACATGACATGGAACAGCGGACCTTCCGCCCCTCCCTGCAGAGCTTACAGTGTAAACATGCCTCATGTGATACATGACGTGGAACTGCAGACCCACCCGCCCCTCCCTGCAGAGCTTACAGTGTAAACATGCCTCATGTGATACATGACGTGGAACTGCTGACCCACCCGCCCCTCCCTGCAGAGCTTACAGTGTAAACATGCCTCATGTGATACATGACGTGGAACTGCAGACCCACCCGCACCTCCCTGCAGAGCTTACATTGTACACATGCCTCATGTGATACATGACGTGGAACAGCAGACCCACCCGCCCCTCCCTGCAGAGCTTACAGTGTAAACATGCCTCATGTGATACATGACATGGAACAGCAGACCTTCTGCCCCTCCCTGCAGAGCTTACAGTGTAAACATGCCTCATGTGATACATGACATGGAACAGCAGACATTCCGCCCCTCCCTGCAGAGCTTACAGTGTAAATATGCCTCATGTGATACATGACGTGGAACTGCAGACCCACCCGTCCCTCCCTGCAGAGCTTACAGTGTAAACATGCCTCATGTGATACATGACGTGGAACAGCAGACCCACCCGCCCCTCCCTGCAGAGCTTACAGTGTAAACATGCCACATGTGATACATGACGAGGAACTGCAGACCCACCCGCCCCTCCCTGCAGAGCTTGCAGTGTAAACATGCCTCATGTGATACATGACGTGGAACTGCAGACCCACCCGCCCCTCGCTGCAGAGCTTACAGTGTAAACATGCCTCATGTGATACATGACGTGGAACTGCAGACCCACCCACCCCTCCCTGCAGAGCTTACAGTGTAAACATGCCTCATGTGATACATGACATGGAATAGCAGACCTTCCGCCCCTCCCTGCAGAGCTTACAGTGTAAACATGCCTCATGTGATACATGACGTGGAACTGCAGACCCACCCGCCCCTCCCTGCAGAGCTTACAGTGTAAACATGCCTCATGTGATACATGACATGGAATAGCAGACCTTCCGCCCCTCCCTGCAGAGCTTACAGTGTACACATGCCTCATGTGATACATGACGTGGAACAGCAGACCCACCCGCCCCTCCCTGCAGAGCTTACAGTGTAAACATGCCTCATGTGATACATGACATGGAACAGCAGACCTTCTGCCCCTCCCTGCAGAGCTTACAGTGTAAACATGCCTCATGTGATACATGACATGGAACAGCAGACCTTCCGCCCCTCCCTGCAGAGCTTACAGTGTAAATATGCCTCATGTGATACATGACGTGGAACTGCAGACCCACCCGCCCCTCCCTGCAGAGCTTACAGTGTAAACATGCCTCATGTGATACATGACGTGGAACTGCAGACCCACCCGCCCCTCCCTGCAGAGCTTACAGTGTAAACATGCCTCATGTGATACATGACGTGGAACAGCAGACCCACCCGCCCCTCCCTGCAGAGCTTACAGTGTAAACATGCCACATGTGATACATGACGAGGAACTGCAGACCCACCCGCCCCTCCCTGCAGAGCTTGCAGTGTAAACATGCCTCATGTGATACATGACGTGGAACTGCAGACCCACCCGCCCCTCGCTGCAGAGCTTACAGTGTAAACATGCCTCATGTGATACATGACGTGGAACTGCAGACCCACCCGCCCCTCCCTGCAGAGCTTACAGTGTAAACATGCCTCATGTGATACATGACATGGAATAGCAGACCTTCCGCCCCTCCCTGCAGAGCTTACAGTGTACACATGCCTCATGTGATACATGACGTGTAACTGCAGACCCACCCGCCCCTCCCTGCAGAGCTTACAGTGTAAACATGCCTCATGTGATACATGACATGGAATAGCAGACCCTCCGCCCCTCCCTGCAGAGCTTACAGTGTAAACATGCCTCATGTGATACATGACATGGAATAGCAGACCTTCCGCCCCTCCCTGCAGAGCTTACAGTGTACACATGCCTCATGTGATACATGACGTGGAACTGCAGACCCACCCGCCCCTCCCTGCAGAGCTTACAGTGTAAACATGCCTCATGTGATACATGACGTGGAACAGCAGACCCACCCGCCCCTCCCTGCAGAGCTTACAGTGTAAACATGCCACATGTGATACATGACGAGGAACTGCAGACCCACCCGCCCCTCCCTGCAGAGCTTGCAGTGTAAACATGCCTCATGTGATACATGACGTGGAACTGCAGACCCACCCGCCCCTCGCTGCAGAGCTTACAGTGTAAACATGCCTCATGTGATACATGACGTGGAACTGCAGACCCACCCGCCCCTCCCTGCAGAGCTTACAGTGTAAACATGCCTCATGTGATACATGACATGGAATAGCAGACCTTCCGCCCCTCCCTGCAGAGCTTACAGTGTACACATGCCTCATGTGATACATGACGTGTAACTGCAGACCCACCCGCCCCTCCCTGCAGAGCTTACAGTGTAAACATGCCTCATGTGATACATGACATGGAATAGCAGACCCTCCGCCCCTCCCTGCAGAGCTTACAGTGTAAACATGCCTCATGTGATACATGACATGGAATAGCAGACCTTCCGCCCCTCCCTGCAGAGCTTACAGTGTAAACATGCCACATGTGATACATGACGAGGAACTGCAGACCCACCCGCCCCTCCCTGCAGAGCTTGCAGTGTAAACATGCCTCATGTGATACATGACGTGGAACTGCAGACCCATCCGCCCCTCGCTGCAGAGCTTACAGTGTAAACATGCCTCATGTGATACATGACATGGAATAGCAGACCTTCCGCCCCTCCCTGCAGAGCTTACAGTGTAAACATGTGATACATGATGTGGAACTGCAGACCCACCCGCCCCTCCCTGCAGAGCTTACAGTGTTATAAACCATACAGACACAGCGCGCGAGAGGGACCTGTTCGCGCTGCGTACATAACTTATGAACACATGCACCGAGGGGCGGAAATAATACATTCCAGGACTAACAGTTATATATTTATCCATCCTCAGATGAAGGCAGGCTAGGCTGGCGAGCCTTCACTGGACTCGAACCTGGGTCCTGCACTCAGTCCACTGTATAGCAGCGAACTGACAACCCCTGCTGTTTCTCAAAACGCATTTATTTCAGTTTTGTTCAGAACTGCAACAGACATATTGTAGACTGTCATTCTCACGGTCTCGCCGATTTCAGACTGGGTCTCAGCCCGATCACCATAGCAACATGAAACCAGTTAGTGATGGGCACTGGGCATTTGGGGAGGGCTGGTCTGAATCCAGTTATGCTGATAGACAGCTCTGATGAGACGAGATGGAAGTCAAACTCCTGAATCAGAGCTACAAATACATATCCGGCTGCCCATTTGGCTCACCGTGCGCTTTGAGACTATTCGCAACTGCTGTGACGTTTATACTACTCTATATAGGTCGCAGGCACCTTACCTTATATGAAGAAAATATTTAGGACCTTATTTATGAGGCCTTGCAACACTTTTGCACTGTCGGTACGTCACTTTTTGTGATGCACCGGCAGCGTAAAAAATGAGCCATGTTGCGCCCTATTTACAAAGTGACACATCTAGGCAGATGCGTCACTTTGTAAACCCCTGTGCCACATTATACCGGCTTTATTCTTCAGGCGCCACATTGCTTTTGCCGACCTCCGTATCGACCATGCAGATTCTCTGCAGTTAGGGTCTTATCAGCATGGACCATTAGTCCACTTTCTATTTCGTTTTGCTGCATTTACCAGTCACAGCATCCATTACCTTAAAGCAAGTGTGTGCTACTTAGCACAGTTGTACTTCCAATATTAATCGGTACACCATTTGTCAGCGACGCCTGTATTTATAATTTTGGCATCTTTTACATGAGATATTTTCGACATTGACACTCTAAAGAATTTAGCTATTCACGGAATCCCACGAGTAGTGCTTTCTATACATATATAGAAAGTCAGTAGTGGCATTCGTGCAGTACGTCATCGATTTTGGGCTTCTATATCATCTTCCCATTAGCATATCACGGATCCATTTGTCTACAAAACAGTTTTCAGTGCATTAAGACGGTGACCTGATGAAGGCGATAACGTCGAAACGCGCGTAGTCTTATCTACCGCCTTGCCTCCATCTTTTTGTCTAAGTTTTGGTTGTACTGTTCTTTACTAACGTCTTTGTGTTTATAATGAGAACAATACTACAAATCATGAAAATATTTACATAAAATGATAAAACTGGGGAAAAAAAGGAAAAGAATAATTATCAAATAAATGAATATCAGTTCTTTTACTATCTTGGTTATAGATTCTTATTTGTATGTTTACATTTTGATATTGTTATGGGCTGATAATTAGACATTACTAACTGACCTGTTTCTGCTTTAGTCAATACTGTGACTGACTCAGCTATATATCCTTACCTAATATACCACATTATACCTGCACCAGGTATAATGTATGCAGGGTGGGTGGTCCCCTGTAAAAAGCCTTGTTAGAAGTGGCGTATTGAAATCTATGAGATTTCAGTGCACCACTTCTAGGACGCCATTGCTTCAATATCTTACGCTTGCCTCACAGCAGGTGTAAGACTGATGCAGTGCTATATTCATAGCCCTCCCCCCACATTGCTGGAGTTGTGTCATGCTTCTGACAGGGGCGTAAAACAGGCCCCCGCAGCCCACGCGGTGCGGGGGGCCCCTAGCTCCAAGGTACCCCCTCGGCACTGAACTCTGGCCGGGAGAGCTCCTGATTGAGCCTGGATGGGGCCCCCTTAAGTACCGTTCAGGGAGGCCCCCTCACTCTTCGTGACGCCAGTGGCTTCTGACTCCAGCACTGTGTCCATTTTGCGCCGACAGATACGTCAGTAATACTGATGTATCTGTCATCCCTTGCGAAATAATGCGTCACACTGTAAATATGACGCATCCATCATGTCATAAAGAGGGCGCAGGAAAAACTGTCACATTGCTGTTTTCACGCAGCGATACAACAGTTTTCATAAATAAGCCCCTTAGTGTTGCTCTTAATTCACAATTTACTGCGTCAAAAAAATACAAATAATTTGTACTGCGCCAATATACATTTAAAATCATTTAGAAGCTTATATTATTTCTACTTTGCACGTGTTTGTGTTGGGATGATTAGTGACCACTGTCAATATCTTAAGCCCAGCAGCTGAAATATGAAAAGACTATGCACAGCGGGTACAGCATGTTTATTTTCGTGCGTGCCTCTGAATTCTTAAACAAGTCATTCAATGCCTCATTGCTAGTCGTAATCACGCTGCAGTGTCTTCAGTCCTTAGATCTTCTATTTCCAAGAAAATCACCATCAAAAAAGCTACTCAGTCGCACCCTGATGGCAGTCTCTGTAAAGACATCAAAGTTTGAATGGGCATCTAGTCCTGAATTCATTTTGACCTTTAGGAGAAAAAGAGGCCAAGTTGAAGGAAGAGCTGGCACTGGTGGGCAGTGTGTGAAGCTGGCACTGGTGGACAGAAAGAGGAGCTGCTAGAGGGTAAAGATAGCACTGGAGAGCGGCATGAGAAGGAAGATGGCACTGGTGAGCAGCATGAGAAAGAAGGTGGCACTGGTGAGCGGCGTGAGAAGGTGGCACTGGTGAGAGGTGTGAGAAGGTAGCACTGGTGAGCGGCATGAGAAGGTGGCACTAGTGAGCGGCATGAGAAGGTAGCATTGGTGAACGGCATGAGAAGGTGGCACTGGTGAACGGCATGAGGAAGGTGCCACTGGTGAACGGCATGAGAAGGTAGCACTGGTGAGCAGCATGAGAAGGTAGCACTGGTGGGCGGCATGAGAAGGTGGCACTGGTGAACGGCATGAGGAAGGTGCCACTTGTGAACGGCATGAGAAGGTAGCACTGGTGAGCAGCATGGGAAGATAGTTCTGGTGAGCAGCATGAGAAGGTAGCACTGGTGAGCAGCATGAGAAGGTGGCACTGGTGAGCGGCATGAGAAGATAGTACTAGTGAGCAGCATGAGAAGGTAGCACTGGTGAGCAGCATGAGAAGATAGCACTTGAGGGCAGCATTAGAAGGTGGCACTGGTGAGTAGCTTGAGAAGGTATCACTGGTGAGCGACATAAGAAGGAACGTGGCACTGGTGAGTGGCATGAGAAAGAAGGTGGCACTGGTGGGCGGCATGAGAAGGTGGCTGGTGAGCAGCATGAGAAGGTGGCACTGGTGAGTGGCATGAGATGGTAGCACTGGTGAGCAGCATGAGAAGGTGGCACTGGTGAGTGGCATGAGATGGTAGCACTGGTGAGCAGCATGAGAAGGTATCACTGGTGAGCGGCATGAGAAGGAAGGTGGCACTGGTGAGTGGCATGAGAAAGAAGGTGGCACTGGTGAGTGGCATGAGAAGGTGGCTGGTGAGCAGCATGAGAAGGTGGCACTGGTAAGTGGCATGAGAAGGTAGCACTGGTGAGCAGCTGGAGATGGTGGCACTTGTGAGTGGCTTGAAAGGGTGGCACTGGTGAGCGGCATTAGAAGGTAGCACTGGTGAGCAGCATGAGAAGGTGGCACTGGTGGGCGGCATGATAAGTTGGCACTGGTTAGGGCAATGAGAAGGTGGTACTGGTGAGTGTCATGAAAAGACAGCACTGGTGAGCAGCATGAGAAGATGGCACTGGTGAGCGGCATGAGAAGGAAGGTGTCATTGGTCATCGGCATAGGAAGGTAGCATTGGTAAGTGACATGAGAAGGTAGCACTGATTAGTGGCTTGAGAAGGTAGCAGCAAGAGACCCTGGCTCTACTGGGCAGTGTGGGGAGGTGGCACTGATGGGTAGCGCAAGGAACCTGCACTGATGGGTGTGAGAATCTCGCATTCATGGGCAGCGTGAAAAGTTGCCACTGGTGGGCAGGTGGTGATGATGGGAATGCTGGGCAGAATGAGAAGCTGGCACTGGTGTTCAAAATGACTAGGAGACCATTGTGGGTAGGTGGTGAAGGTCAGCACAGGTGGTCTGTATAAGAAACAGGCACTGGTTGGCAGCATGACAATAGCACCGGTGGGCAGCAGAAGTTTGCACTAGTGAGCAGCATAAGAAGTTGGCAGCAGGAGAAGTTGGCACTGGTGAGCAGCATAAGAAACTGGCAGCAGGAGAAGTTGGCACTGGAGAAGCATAAGAAGCTGGCATCAGGAGAAGTTAGCACTGGTGAGCAGCATAAGAAGCTGGCAGCGGGAGAAGTTGGCACTGGTGAGGAACATAAGAAGCTGGCAGCAGGAGAAGTTGGCACTGGTGAGGAGCATAAGAAGCTGGCAGCGGGAGAAGTTGGCACTGGTGAGGAACATAAGAAGCTGGCAGCAGGAGAAGTTGGCACTAGTGAGGAGCATAAGAAGCTGGCATCAGGAGAAGTTGGCACTGGCGAGGAACATAAGAAGCTGGCAGCAGGAAAAGTTGGCACTGGTGAGGAGCATAAGAAGCTGGCAGTGGGAGAAGATGGCTTTATGGGGTAGTGTGGGAAAGTGCTCCAGATAGGTAACATAGGACAAATGCACTCGTGGGTGTGAGAAGCTAGGTTACGTGCTGCTCAGCAAAAGTAGATACTCATGAGAAGACTTCTGTCCCAGGGCTTGTATACGCCCAGGATGGTGCTTAACTAAATGACTGAAGCTTCAGTGCTTCATTTGTAAAAATAATAAAAATAAGTGCCAGGGCTCTCGTCGGGAGGCCACTGCAGCTTACAGCACACATTGCTACTGCCAGCACATCCAATGACAGCATCAATAAACTACTAACCATCACACTCCTACAAGTGTCACAATTCAGATTGTTTTAGGGACCCAAAGCTATAAAAATGGTTGTGGCTGCTGGTATTAGTTGTTTTTCATGTATACTGAATTAATAAACAACTGTAGTTGTGCTCACCTGTAAATTACACAAAGAGTGCCACCATTTGGCAACTGTTATATTTGTCTTTGTCAGTGTTGAGAATTAAGTATAGGTGACAAGCACCGGTTACCACCAGGTCTAATTAAGCACTAAGTACGCTTGGCCTACCTGCTTAACCTAAAAAACTACTCACTAAGAATGCTGCCCACTAAAGAAGGCACAAACTGAGGTCACTTTTCAATAAATGCACTGATTGTGCTAGTTATCTAAAACTGGAACCCACACATGGCTTGGCAGTTCGGGCTGGACTGTTCCCATGAGGCACAGGGTCAAGGCTGATTTGCATATGGCCATGTCTGCACCTGGGGTGGCTTCTTGAGCAAAATAACGATGGATTAAACCCAGATCTGTGACTGCTGATGAATGTTTTGCCATTGTGCAACATTCCGTCCATCAAAAGGGTATGCCCAGACGTGGGTCCCCTGCTCACCAAGCTACTGGAGTCAAGCTATCCTGGCTGAAGATGGCTGGTAGCCAGAAATCGGTCCTAGGATGCTTGATTCTGGTCCAGGGAAGACATGGCTTGGCAGTTCGGGCTGGACTGTTCCCATGAGGCACAGGGTCAAGATTGTGCAACATTCCGTCCATCATCTTGTGTGTTTTGCTACCCACTGAGTACTCTACCTGCTCAAAGCAAATACTCACAGAGATGCCAATGAAACAAAGAAAGGGCACAGAGAGGCTCTGCTTAAATAACATAGGTTATCACAAGCCAAGCTTCTCAACCAAATCAAGAACACACATTGAGAGTGCTGCACAGGTAGAGCAGGTACTAACCAAACATACAGCTCAAGCAATGCAACCGCTCAGTGAGTGCACTGCTCACTCAAAGCGGGAGCTCAAGGTAAACGCAACTCATACCAATCAGCTACTCACGGAACGCGCTACTCAGCAGAAGCAGGTGAGAGGGTAAGCACTAGGGGAGCCATTCAGTCAAAGCAGGTAATCTTAACACATACTACCCACCTGAACCAGATGTTACCACCAGGAGCAGCCGGTGCAGGTAAGAGCGGTGGGTGAGGGGATAGTCGACAGACGACGGTGAGGTAAAAGAAAATTTAAAAAAAGAAAACCACTTACCTTGTGCTCTCTACATCGCCGACTTAGATGCAGTGAGCCCAAGGTAAGTGTTTATTTTATTTTGTTTTACCTTGTCATCGTCTGTTGACTACCCCAGCACCTGAAAACACGGACAATTGAGGAGATTGTGGACATTGTCCATCTCCAGTCCCATCTTGGAAGAATGCAAACATGAACACTGCATAATTTGCTTCTGCTAAACCATTAAAAGAAAGAGTTCATCCTCTGCATCACCTCAGTCTCAGGAAAGCATTTACTCTCTCTCTACTGGACTCTTTGGGTCCAATTTCGAGTTTGATGGACAGGGTATCCTGTCTTTTAAGCCTCAGCTTACCAGTCTATAATGAGTCGAGGGCACTGTCATCTTTCTGAGGGTGATGCTGCTGTTGTCTCTGGGTTCGAAACAAGGGTCTCTGGAGTAAGGACATCAGACTGCCCGCCTGGTTTACAGCAGATAGTCTGATGTATTTGTTTCTGTCCCTTACTGCCAAGAAAAAAATGGTTGTCTTGAACAGAAATAAAAAGGGAATGACACACTGGGTGAAAAGTTGGCACTGGAGAAGCATAAGAAGCTGGCATCAGGAGAAGTTAGCACTGGTGAGCAGCATAAGAAGCTGGCAGCGGGAGAAGTTGGCACTGGTGAGGAACATAAGAAGTTGGCAGCAGGAGAAGTTGGCACTGGTGAGCAGCATAAGAAACTGGCAGCAGGAGAAGTTGGCACTGGAGAAGCATAAGAAGCTGGCATCAGGAGAAGTTAGCACTGGTGAGCAGCATAAGAAGCTGGCAGCGGGAGAAGTTGGCACTGGTGAGGAACATAAGAAGCTGGCAGCAGGAGAAGTTGGCACTGGTGAGGAGCATAAGAAGCTGGCAGCGGGAGAAGTTGGCACTGGTGAGGAACATAAGAAGCTGGCAGCAGGAGAAGTTGGCACTAGTGAGGAGCATAAGAAGCTGGCATCAGGAGAAGTTGGCACTGGCGAGGAACATAAGAAGCTGGCAGCAGGAAAAGTTGGCACTGGTGAGGAGCATAAGAAGCTGGCAGTGGGAGAAGTTGGCTTTATGGGGTAGTGTGGGAAAGTGCTCCAGATAGGTAACATAGGACAAATGCACTCGTGGGTGTGAGAAGCTAGGGTACGTGCTGCTCAGCAAAAGTAGATACTCATGAGAAGACTTCTGTCCCAGGGCTTGTATACGCCCAGGATGGTGCTTAACTAAATGACTGAAGCTTCAGTGCTTCATTTGTAAAAAAAATAAAAATAAGTGCCAGGGCTCTCGTCGGGAGGCCACTGCAGCTTACAGCACACATTGCTACTGCCAGCACATCCAATGACAGCATCAATAAACTACTAACCATCACACTCCTACAAGTGTCACAATTCAGATTGTTTTAGGGACCCAAAGCTATAAAAATGGTTGTGGCTGCTGGTATTAGTTGTTTTTCATGTATACTGAATTAATAAACAACTGTAGTTGTGCTCACCTGTAAATTACACAAAGAGTGCCACCATTTGGCAACTGTTATATTTGTCTTTGTCAGTGTTGAGAATTAAGTATAGGTGACAAGCACCGGTTACCACCAGGTCTAATTAAGCACTAAGTACGCTTGGCCTACCTGCTTAACCTAAAAAACTACTCACTAAGAATGCTGCCCACTAAAGAAGGCACAAACTGAGGTCACTTTTCAATAAATGCACTGATTGTGCTAGTTATCTAAAACTGGAACCCAGTGCTCACTAAGCCACTGGAGTCAACCTATCCTGGCTGAAGACGGCTGGTAGCCAGAAATCGGTCCTAGGATGCTTGATTCTGGTCCAGGGAAGACATGGCTTGGCAGTTCGGGCTGGACTGTTCCCATGAGGCACAGGGTCAAGATTGTGCAACATTCCGTCCATCATCTTGTGTGTTTTGCTATCCACTGAGTACTCTACCTGCTCAAAGCAAATACTCACAGAGATGCCAATGAAACAAAGAAAGGGCACAGAGAGGCTCTGCTTAAATAACATAGGTTATCACAAGCCAAGCTTCTCAACCAAATCAAGAACACACATTGAGAGTGCTGCACAGGTAGAGCAGGTACTAACCAAACATACAGCTCAAGCAATGCAACCGCTCAGTGAGTGCACTGCTCACTCAAAGCGGGAGCTCAAGGTAAACGCAACTCATACCAATCAGCTACTCACGGAACGCGCTACTCAGCAGAAGCAGGTGAGAGGGTAAGCACTAGGGGAGCCATTCAGTCAAAGCAGGTAATCTTAACACATACTACCCACCTGAACCAGATGTTACCACCAGGAGCAGCCGGTGCAGGTAAGAGCGGTGGGTGAGGGGATAGTCGACAGACGACGGTGAGGTAAAAGAAAATTTAAAAAAAGAAAACCACTTACCTTGTGCTCTCTACATCGCCGACTTAGATGCAGTGAGCCCAAGGTAAGTGTTTATTTTATTTTGTTTTACCTTGTCATCGTCTGTTGACTACCCCAGCACCTGAAAACACGGACAATTGAGGAGATTGTGGACATTGTCCATCTCCAGTCCCATCTTGGAAGAATGCAAACATGAACACTGCATAATTTGCTTCTGCTAAACCATTAAAAGAAAGAGTTCATCCTCTGCATCACCTCAGTCTCAGGAAAACATTTACTCTCTCTCTACTGGACTCTTTGGGTCCAATTTCGAGTTTGATGGACAGGGTATCCTGTCTTTTAAGCCTCAGCTTACCAGTCTATAATGAGTCGAGGGCACTGTCATCTTTCTGAGGGTGATGCTGCTGTTGTCTCTGGGTTCGAAACAAGGGTCTCTGGAGTAAGGACATCAGACTGCCCGCCTGGTTTACAGCAGATAGTCTGATGTATTTGTTTCTGTCCCTTACTGCCAAGAAAAAAATGGTGGTCTTGAACAGAAATAAAAAGGGAATGACACACTGGGTGAAAACTTCTTGAGTGTGGGTGCCATTAGTTTTTTGTTTTTCAGTAACATACTCACACTTTGCGGTTATGTTTTTGAAATACAATAGTGGGTGGTGCACAGCCTTCTGAAAGGCGGCGGCCACACAACAAATTGGCAGTGGCTTCAGTGGACCTGCCATAATGGCTTTTTTCTGAAGGCACAGATGTCACAGCTGGCTCGGCGGTGATCTCTTGACGTGGTGGGCAGTAGTCCATCAGGGTGGTAGTTGTAATGCGCTCTAACACCCTGGCGCATGGTGAACCGCCCACCAATTTTTAGACCAGGCCTTTAAAATGTAAAAGCTTTTCTGGCTTGCTCTCCATGCCATTGGAGTCAAGCTATCCTGGCTGATGAGGGCTGATGCTTGTTTCCAGTCCAGGGAGGACCTGGCCTTGCAGTTCAGGTTGGACTGTTCCCATTGGGCACAGGGTCAAGACTGATTTGCATATGGATGGGTCCAAACTGGAATGGCATGGTGAGCAAAAGAACGATGGATTTAGGCCCAGATGGGGTGAATATATGACATTGTTCTGCATTCAGTCCATCAATTGCTCTTATTGCATTTGCTATCCCTCATGGCATTATAGGATGTTTCACTATCATGCCTGACTGATGATGCGAAACTTTAACTAGGTAGCAACATTGACTATTTTTTATCTCCAAGTCTACTAAGTCAAACTAAGGCTCATGCTCGCCTTATATATAGAATGGAATTTTGGAAACATTGTCCTTTGTAGGAACTCTTGGTCTAATATCAGACCACGCAAAGCAGCAGTCCATTCATCGGCTAGTCTCCTTACCACCTCATGCAAAATCGACTACTTCACTTCATATTTCATGAACTTCACTGGCTTCGTCAATGCCATGATCCAGAGCAAACTTTGTAGCTTTACGTGTTCCTCTGACAAAGCAACTCACCTTATTTAATAGAACTGCTCTCTATTTCTGGTGATCTGGTAGGACCTAGAAGATATGATAATGATATTTGATATTTATTATTTGTAGAGCGTCTCAGCGCTAGCATCTGTAATGAAGAAATGCTGCAAATGAAGAGGATATCTAAGATTACAAGGGAAGAGAGTAGATCCATGTTTTAAGGAGATTCCTGATAGTCATTAGATTCGTCTGGTTCCTCGGGATCCAGGAAAGCTGATTCCAGAGCTTGCACGTGGAATGGCCTAATGGCTAGAGCAGTCGACCTCGATGCTGGGGAACCAGGTTTGAGTCTCAGTAGGAACGCTCGACATCCTGTGATTCTGGGTAAATCACTTAATCTCCCAGTGCCTAACAAAATGAATGAGTCCGTCTGTAAAGCAACTGGTGCTCATGTAATGCGCTCCAATACCTTTGGGTTGACTTTGCGCTATATAAAACTCCTCCCCGAAAAACAAAAAACAAAAAAAAGCGACTGCCTCCCCACAAGGCAGTGTCAGCCTGATTGTTTTGGACGATTCAGACCGAAGGTTTCTTCTGGGGGAATACCAAGAGAATTTCTTTGCAAAATAAGCTGGGCCAGTGACATGGAGCATTTTGTGTGCTGTGCACAGCGCTTTAAAAGCCACTCTCTTTTTAATTGGGAGCCAATGCAGCTCCTCCAAGGGCTTTTGAGGCAGAGTCGAATTCCCTGATGTTTTTAATGAGCCGTGCGGCTGCATTATGTACTCTCTGTAGTTTTCTGAGGGAGCCTAGCTGCATACTCATATATAAAGCATTACAGTAAGCCAATTGTAATAAGACTAAGGCAATGATGACAGTTTTCTGCAAATCTGGCGGGATGAAAGGTAGAATTTTTGTCAGGGTTTTCAGCTGGTAAAAGCAGGTTGAAATCAGCTTGTTGGTGCCAGGGCCGGCTCTAGGCTCACGGAGGCCCTGAGCAGGGAGTGTAGGTAGGGGGCCCGAGGCCGCCAAATCCCTGCCAGGGGCCGCCACGCAAATATGTATCTAAGGATATATATTGGCGTGGCGGCCCCTGGGGTTTGGCGGCCCTGTGCAGGTGCACAGCTTGCACATGCCTTAGGCCGGCCCTGTTGGTGCGCTCTATGAAAGCAAGCTTGGAGTCGAAAATAACTTCAAGCTTTCTCACTTTGGGAAGTGGGGTAGGAAGAGGCCCTAGAGTTAGTGGCCACCAAGTACAACTCCAAAAGAAGGTGTCCAGATGGAAGAGGAGAACCTCTGTTTTCTCAGAGTTCAGTTTAAGGCAGTGGTATTCATCCAGCTAACTACTGCCTGCATGCAGTTCTTAAACCGATGCGCCACCTTCTTGATGTTGCTAGAGATGGACACCACAATTTTTTGGTCATCTACACAGGAGAGGGTTGGGAAACTGAAGAATCACATACGTTTTGTGATTAGGGCCACGTAAATGTTAAATAAGGTTGGGTTAAGCGATGACCCACAGCAACGACGAAGGACTAGAGATGACGTCTCCTTGGAAGACCGACTGCTCCGAGCACAAGAGATTGTATGCTATGCCTCCGATTCTTAATGCAAAAATATTTGCTTCAGGACAGAGTGGCTCACCGTATCAAAGGCTGCAGAAAGGCCTAATTGGACCACCACATCCTTACGTCCATTGTCCATAATCTCCCGAATCGGGATCCAGAGATGGTTTTTCACCATGGCCACATGGAGACTTGTATCCAGTCTAGTGAGAAAATGTCAGTGTTGAAAATGGAGATTAGTAATGAGGTAAGTGGGGTAGTCACCATGCTTGCTACTCCCTGGAGGATTCCGGGTGGGCAGGTGTCTGATGGGGCACCTGATTTCCTCTGATGGGAAACAGAAATGCCCTCTAGTTGTAAGTATCCTGTCCATTGCTATCTTTCACAAATACCACTGCCTCTGCTTGGAACTTCCTACCTCTCGATGTCAGAAAATTGCCCGCTCTCCCTTCCTTCAGATAACATTTAAAACATATACCAGTTCAGAACAAATTCTTAGACATTTTCTAATGTATGCCTTTGGTTATTTTACATAGAGCTTTGTGTCGTGATATCTGTTTAGAGCTACAGGATATGGCTAAATGTGATCTGAAATAAGTGACATTTAAATCCTCTATACCCTGCGGGCCATGGTGCTACATACACTTTTCAAATAGTATAAATTAATCAATAAAAATTACTACATTAATATGAGCGCTGGCTTATATACCATGACTTTGGTTCACACATGTATTTGAATGTGTAAGTTCAATTTACATCTGAAAAAGCTTGATTTATGGGTGGACAAATCACATTATTTTCCACTTCCACATTATGTTCCACCTGTGAATCAGCTAACAAATGCAATACAATACCCCTTGAGGGTGTAATATCCTGGGTGGGTGCATGTTCCACCGGGGTGGTGATTGATCCTTCCAGGCTGCCGTAGGAAGTGTAAAACTTGATCTGAAGGCATGCACATATTTGTCCACAAACCATTTCCACTCTGGAAGCAGATGTATATTGAAGACTTCAGGGCATAGCCATTTTCCGGATGGCGTGTAGGAAGGGAAGATCCCCTAGACTGCTGGCTTGAGCGGGACATCTGACCCTTTAACTCAATTCTGATGATCCCGGGTGGGCCGAGTTGAGTTGACGGTGTTGTGCCTGTTCTCCTGCTGGGTTACTTGCTTCTCACACTCTTCAGAGCCACTTCACTGTAGCTGCTCACATAACCTATTAGCAAACCTAACAGTAAACCCAGATTCTAAAGATGCTATCTGAAAGGCATCTTCTTTAATGAAGATATCCCAAGTTATACAGCGTAATGCTTAAGGGTTGGGGGTAAGCTAAGACATACGTTTTGAAAGAATCATTTTAAGTGGAGTCATCTGTGCTCCTCAAGGGAATCGGCCTTCTTCACAAAGGTAAATTGAGATGAAAGTCTAACTTTACGACATTCGGTATTCACAAAGGGCATTTATGAGTAGTTAGACTTTTGTCTCAGTTAAACTTAAGTTTTGGCCTTAGGTTTTACTGAGACCAGAACTAAAACAGAAGTTTAGCTTTACTGCTCGTAAATGCCCTTTGTGAATACCGAAAGTCTTAAAGTTAGACTTTCGTCTCAGTTTACCTTTGTGAATTGGGCCCAATGCCTTTAAGCTGTGGAGGAGTGTCTTTGAAACAAAAAATTAAATTAATTATAACCTTTATATAGAGAATATATCTAAAACGAGCCAAGCAGTACATTCTTTATTTCACACTGATTGGTTGCCCTTAATGACTGCCGCTAGCAGTAATGAATTGCGCAGTTCATGCACACAACACATAGGTCGACACAAGAGTCATCAGATATAAAACAGTAACGCGACAAGAGGACCTTATTTCCCAGCGGGCATCTCGACAGAAAGTGACATCACTGGATCTCCCTGCAGCCATTTCTACAGAAAGTGACATCACTGCAAGTGCCCATACCACGCCTATCGTCTGGCCACCATAATAGCAATGCTTATGACAAAGTTGTACCCCCCACGTAGGGTTTCAGGTAGGGTTTGAAATTGAAGTATTGAAATCCCCATTTTTGGATGTTGGGTGCAAAACGATTTCCTTAAGTAGCATAAATGTTTTTTCATTTCAGCTAGGAGACTTATTCAGAGGTAAAGCATATTTTCGTTTCTAAACATAGAACCTTCAGTAGGAATCTGTGTTTTCCCTGTATTTAGTATGAAAAACAGCCCCTTTTCGGATCTGGCCTTTATGTGGCACGTCATTGCTGATGTCACCATTCTGGATATATTACTAGGGTGGTGTGCATAGTTGATGGGGCAGACTCTTGCATGAGCAATACTCATAGTATGTGCTAATCTGGTTGAATGTATGTCCTATTGCATTTGTCTCCCACCTCACCCTTCCCCTGCCTTCATTCAAATCCCTTCCTGATACTTGGCGCTCACCCTTTCGAATTTTATCGAAAGCCCTCTTGTGCAATAACACACTTTTTGTGCTTGAACCTTCCAATGAAATGCATTGAACTAAGGGTTTTGTTTTTGCATGATTTGAGGCTTGAAAATGCAGATTGAAATGGGACAAAACTGTACTCAGAAATTATTTACTTGCTTTTATACATTGTCCCAGACTTGCAGTTTAATGGCACCTCACATTTGTGTTATCTTCCAGCTCTATGATACTTTTATCAGCCTTAAATTAATTAAATCAAATCAAATCAAAAGAAGTCTTTATTTCGACTACAAGTCATAAAAGAACATATTTAAAAACAACATGAGATAAAAGTAAAATCACAACATCAGATCTATAATGCAGCAATGGATGGTTGTTCCATCCGTTATTTTACAAGATCTAAGGGATGTTCTTATTTACACTTCTAAATTAATCCAGTCCACTGATTGTTCCATACACATTAGTTAAGAGAATACATATTATAAAACTAGAATTAAAAACATTAAAAAAGATGAATTAAGTTTTCATTTCTAATTTCTGTACAGTCAAAGTTTAATACAGGATTAAATTAATGGAGTGTTCAGTAATTTTAATTTGTTCCTACGAATTACCCACATCCATTAAAAAAAATTGGCCACGGCGATTACCAAGCTATCAGAACCATCTGTTCTTAAAATCCTTAGCGCTTCAGTGCCTCTTTTAATGCCTTTCTGAATACATAATGGCCTCAGCCATTTGGAGCGTGGAAATTTGTACTCAGGGCATATAAAAAGGACGTGGGCTAGGCTTTCTGGTTGGATAGTACAGAAGGGGCATGAAGCATCATTATTGTTAGTAGACCATGTACTGGTGAATGTGTTGATTGGGAGAGTTCCCACCCTGTACTGGTGGAACAATTTCCTATCATCAGGGATGTTAATAACATTCCAGTATGGTTCATAGACCGGTATGTGTTTTTGCTCCAAGAAATCCCTGGTTATTGAGGGGGCAGTGCATTTTTGGAAGTCTCTTTGAATTACCATGGCCCAGTAAAGCTCTTTTAGGGTCTTACGTGACGCAAAAAAATTTTGTGATGGGTTATCCCATAAATCCCCCAGTCCCATAGCTTTGTAGATCAGCCTAACTTCTCTGAACCAGGGTATTCTGCTCCCTTTGTCCATATCTCTAGTTTCTAATAGAGCCTCAGCATAGTGAGAAAGTTCAGGGGTGACCCAGATCCTCCGCCAGTATGCGATCGATCTGAATCGGGCGACATCCTGGATTCTCTGACAGCCCAGGTCTAGGTAGAGGGGTATCAACGGTGTGGATGGAGGTAGCCTCGCCAGGCCCCTCATGAACTTATTTTGAGCTATTGTCAGGGCCGAGATGTTAGATGCCCCCCATAATTCTGCCCCATATAGCACAGAGGCCCTTATTTTGGTGTCATATATTTTTAGGGCCGGAGCTATTGGTTGTGTGGGCGAGGATCGTAATTCTCTTAAGAGCACTCCTGCCAATTGTGCATGTTTAGTAGCTAGGTAATTCATATGAGGTTTCCATTCCAGTCTAGACCCCAGGGTAATTCCAAGATAGCTAAAACTTTGGGTCTGTTCAAGGGGCTCCCCATTCATTAACACTTTGCCTTTCACGGTCTTGTGTCTGTGCATAACCATACATTTTGTTTTCGATACATTGATGGTTAAGCCATAATCTGTACAGAAAGCCTCAAAGCACCCAATTGCTCTCTGGAGCCCTTGTTGTGTTTTAGAAATTAAAAGGGTGTCGTCAGCAAACAACAGTAAGGGTATCGAGACACCATTTAACTTAGGAGCATCTGTAGGTGAGTCCTTATAATATTCAGTAACCCTGTTGATGTACAGTGTGAACAGTGTCGGTGCCAAGACGCACCCTTGTCTTACTCCTCTCTCAGTTGGGAATTTGTCAGTAGCCTGGCCTGGCTCCCCCCACCTGACCTGTGCATAGTTGTTTTCGTGGAATTTTATTAAAAGGGCGAGGAGTTCCGGTGGCATGCCTTGCTCCTGAAGAACTCTCCACAGCCTGGTGCGTGGCACTAGGTGGAAGGCCGATTTCAAATCGACAAAGGCTGCGTAGAGTGTGCCTCCACCTAGAACTACCCACTTCCAGTAAATAGTAGCGAATCTGAAGACCTGGTCCACAGTGCTCGTGAATGGGCGAAAACCAGCTTGCAGTGGCGACATGACCTCAGCGTCGTCTATCCAACCCTGAATCCTGAGTAACACGAGCCTGGCCACCACCTTCTGGATACAGGCTATCAAGCTGAATGGCCTGTAGTTTGCGGGGTCAGCACGGTCTCTTTTCTTTAAGATAGGGATTATTTCGGCTCCCTTCCAAATATCTGGGATTGGGGAGCCTTTGGCAATGGCATTTGCTAATAGCTGAATATACGGTGCCCAGACCTCTCTACCATGCAAGAAAAGGTCTGCGGGTATCATATCTGGCCCTGGAGCTCTCCCTTTGGGGACAGTGGTTAGGGCATATTCAACTTCTTTCAGGCTAAATTGCAGTGGGGTGATAGTTACATTATTAAGGACAATATCACTGCTTACCCCTTTTTCCCAATCTGTGTGTGCAAACTGAGTCTTAAAATGCGACACCCACATTTCAGGTGCAACAAAATTTTTCGGGTGGGCCCTGTGGCACCCCTTGCCCCATTTTACTAGGTCCCAAAACCCTGTCATGTTTCTCGATTTGCTGGCTTCAAAAAGCTCTTCCCAGTATTTTTCATCCCAGGATTTTTTTGCTTTTTGCTGGGTCATTTTATAGCTTCGTCTTTTATCTTGTATAAGATCTCTGTTCTTCGATCTAACAGCTGCAGCGAGTATCTTGTATGCGGCCCTGCAGGTTTTGCCATACCAAGATTCTGCCCGCTTTCTATAATTACATCTTGGGCCAGTTACTTCTTTAATAAAATATTTACTAAGATTTGTAAAAAGTGTTATGTGAATTGGAACAACCTTGGACATGAGATCATCATCGGATGTACATCCCTGGAGCTCTGTCGTTGCATTTACTACTAATTTGTCCATTTCAGAAATATATTCCTGTTTGAGAAGACACTCAGCCCATTTTAATCTTCTAGTATCATTTGTAGAAAAAATATCTAAGTTGGGCGGATTGGCTTTAACATCCTTGGCTTTGGATAATTCTAACTCTAGGCTAAGAGGGTTATGATCACTCTCAATTCTTTTTATTATAGCCATATCACAGATAGATGACCACAACTCTAGATTCCCTAGAATGTAGTCTATCCGACTAGTGCTCACCCCATTGTCAAAAGTGGGTCTCCCCTCCTTGTCTGCATTTGACCTACCGTTTACTGCTCTGAGACCCTGTTCGAGACATAGGGCTTTAAGCTGAAGAGCAGCCTGTGTCCACCTTTTTATGGGGGGGATGGTTAGTTCGGGGATCTGCCAACTACAGTCTTCTGCCTTGGTAAGTTCGATGTCATATTGATCCAGGGGCTCAAATGAGCAATTAAAATCACCGGCTACCAATAGGTTTGCCTTACCATTATGTATATCCAGGTGTTGACCCAGCTGGGTGACTATCTCGGGCGGTTTGCCTCCTGGATTTCCCCTGGCATAGACATTAAAAACAATTAAATCTCTAGAGTCAGGAGATTCTAGTTTTACAATAAGAATGTTACTGCAATTAGAGTTTATTTGTTTGGTTTTATACCTGCCATCCTGCTTTTTCCATGTGGTTAGGCCCCCCATGGGCCTGCCTCTTTTGTTATGTGTTGCAGGTATGAAAAAATTCAAGTAACCCTGCCTAAAGTGGGGTGCCATCTGCCAGGTCTCCTGGAGTATTATTATGGTATACTTATCAATAAAGGTTAACCATTCCATGGATACCATTTTGTTCTTTAGTCCTGCTATATTCCAGGACACCAATAATTGGGCAGGTTCATTATTACTAATGCACTCAATAGTTTGTGCATGCCTCCCTATGGGAGTATTCCTGGGGATAGCTTTGGTCTTTGTGAATGCAGGGTAGTTTGCATTTAAACTATGTTATTTTCTAGAATTGTTATCTGTATCTAAATCCCTCCCATTTTCTGCTTGAATCGTGCTATGATGGACATCAGTTCCTTTCCCGCTTTCCCCTGTTCTATCTTTCCAAGGGGTTTGTTTGGCCCTGTCATGAGTTCCCTTGGTGGTCGTGGAGAAATTGATTCCTCCAGGCACCTGTCGTTTGCAAGCTATCGAGTTTATGCGTCAATCCACCCCTTCGAGTCCGGACAACAATGCATAGCGGTTTGATGTTAAAATATTGAAGCCTGGGACTCGTACCCCCCATTCGGCATGATTCCTAGGCACTTGTGTGTTGAGCACCTGATATTGGGGGTAGAAATATGTCAAATCCTTAGTGGATATTCCTCCCCCTCCTCTTAAATACGAGGTAGCCCTACGGTCCCTGAAGTTTACGACGACCACGTCCCCTTGTATATCCTTTGGTCTCTGACCAACCCATCCCAGTCTTCTGACATTTAAAATCTCTCCACTTATGTTAGACGGTAGAGGCCTGTTGTATATGAGCCAATGGACAACCTTGTTTTTGAGTTCAGGGTGCCCTTCTTTCCTTCCATCTGTTAGTTCGGGGACCCCAGTGAGGACTATAACGTAGGCTGCTGATTCAGGTGGTAGATCTACTCTACGAAAGATACCATGTTTATCCCTATCTTGGGATCTAGTGAATTTCCCGTTTTTACTTTCTTGGACAGGATTCTTCGGCTTGATAGGTCCTCCTTCCCTTCCTTCCCCGTCTTTCATATATGTACTGGTTGGTTTTGGAGGGGGGGATCAGTTACCTGTGTCTGAGATGTAATGCCATTGCCAACTTCTTGATTGGTATTTTGCCCATCAGAGATTGGCCTTTTCGCAATGGGACTTACTTTGGTAGCTGCCAATTCATGTATGATTTTGGTGTTTGATTTGATTACCTCCTCCATGCCCCCCAGCTGTTCATTCATTTTTTTAACCCGCTCCACTAGAGGTAGTATGAGAGATCTAATTAGATGTTCAATGTTTCCTAGTAATTTTGAGTGAACTTCAGTGGAGGCGGCGAGGCATTGTGGCTGTATTACATTTGCGGCTTTAACCTGCAAGCCTTTGGAAGGGCTTGTAACTGTTGGTGCCGTTTTTAAAGACTTAGCGCACCTGCCCTTATGCCTATCTCCCCTTCGTTTCCTTTTGTTTGTTTGTCTTGTTTGTTTTGAATGCTGGACATTGTGGTAGGCTTAGGGTGTATGTCGATCTTAGTGCTAGTTATCGTGGGGCTATCTCAGTATGACTCGTCAATAGCGGACACCCTACTGGTGTTAGTAGAAGCACTACGATCTAGCAGTTGTGGGGGGATACCAATGTCTCCCGTGGAGTCTCTTTCTGTGAGTGTGTTCGGGGGAGTGATAGTGTGCTGTGTGAGACCTAGAGACGAGCGCTTATTATACAAAAGCTCTATAGATAAGTGGCTTTCCGTGAGGGCTATTTCCCGTTCTAAGGCACTTGCGGCCCTGGTTATAAATAGGTCCAAGGTCCCTTGGACAGACCCTCCCGCCAATGTATTTTTCCCCGGACTCATTGTTGCAGTATTCTGTCTGGCTCCCAATAGCTACTATAATAGCCTTATGTAAAGTATGTTGACCCAATTCTTAGACAATATATACGAATAGGGCTTTGTCACAATAACAGGGTAATAACAGCTTACTTAGTTCGTTTCCAGGTCAGGTGGCCAATGTCCCGTCACAAATGTCAGGGGGGGGGCCCAGCCTGGCCTGCTTCGGCCTTGTACGGCCGTAGACGGCCCACCCTTTGCCCGGTCTTAGCCCGGCGTGTCCCGCGCGTGTTCCTGCGACGCAGGGGCTACAGGGAGTTTATAGCGCCTCCGGGCGCAGGGGTGACGGCATCAGTCAGCGCCGCAAAGGATCCTGGGAGAGCGAGTCCTCCACTCGGCGGCCGCAGCAGTGTGTGAAAGCGGCAGCGGGAGGACTCGCAGGGAAAGCGTCCGGTGAGTAAATGCTCCAAAATGTCCTGTTGTTTAAAGACTTTCACCTGCTCCCTCGCATCATTTCCAGCAGTGGTATGTTTGCCGCCACTCTGACCCCTTACAGCAAAGTGCAGCGCTTCAAAGAGGCACCGGCAGATCAAATCGTCCGGGTCCAGAGTCCAGCAGCAGGATGGTATGGAGAATAGCCCGCAGGGTGAATGAATGCACCAAAATGTCCTGTCAGCTGACTGATTTAGCCAGAATATTGATTGACCTTGTGGCCTTCAAGTTGCTGAAAGATTTCTACACTGTGAACATGAACCCACTGTTCTATCCTAATATCTGTATCAGCTGGCGAGTTGTATGAGCAGGGAAGATAGTTCTGAAGAAAAAGTCACTTAAGCTTCTATCATTTGTAAAATGGCGTTGATGTGTAGGCTACATGCTGGGTTGTAGCAAAACAGCCAGTGCGTTCACTGTTCATGCATGTGTTAACGAGATCCGGGTGCAACATGCAGAACTTCCAATCATGGTAATGTGCATCAGTGGGGCTAAAGGGCAAAATATAGGGCTTTGCTTAGCAGGAGATTTTAACGGCAAGCTCTCCCTGCAGGCTTCCTCCCTCAGCATAGCAAACACAACAAGATGGTGGACGGAGAGCTGAAACTTTTCAACCACTCACCCCCAGTCACAGATCTGGTTTTAATCAACAATCGTTCTTTAGCTAATTTTGCCACCCCAATTTGGACCCAGTCATATGCAATTCAGCCTTGACCCCGTTCCTCATGGAAACAGTCCAGCCCAAACTTCCAGGCCACGGCCTCCTTGGATCAGAAACAAGCATCCTAGGACTAAGTTCGGGGTGTCACCCCACATCAGTCTGGCTAGCTAAAATCCAGTGGCACAGCAAGCACGGACCAACGTCTAGGCATACCCTTGGTCACTTTAGGCAAACATAGCAAACAAAACAAGATGATGGACGGAGTGCTGAAACCTTTCAACCATTCAACCCCACTTTGCCCTAAGTTGGCAGGGTATGCCTAAACGTGGGTCCCTAGCTCACTTTGCTACTGGATTCAAGCTAGCCTGGCTGATGAGGGGTATTACCCCAAAACCGGTCCCAGGATGCTGATTTCTGATCCAGGGAAGACCTGGCTTGGCATTTCGGGCTGGACTGCTCCCATGTGGAGCAGGGTCAAGACTGATTTGCATATGGCTGGGTCTTGACTGTGGAGACGAAGTGAGCAAAATAACAATGATGGATTTAACCCAGATCTAATAGTGACTGGGGGTGAGTGTCTGAAAAGTTTCAGTGCTCTGTTCATCATCTTATTTCGTTTGCATTCCTCCCTGAGCATCCACTTTGTCGATATCTGAGATACAGCAGTATGTTTTTTGACTAGCTCTGATACTAGAGGGTCTGATTTGATGGAGTACCTGGCTGCGCACAACTTAAACTATGTAATGGATATAGCAGGTAGAAATGACTTTTCGATTCCCACCTTTAGAGGTAGAGGCTAATGCACAACAATTGATTGTATTTTTAGATCATGTAAATTGGGGAGTCATTGTTGCATGGGAAAGGTGTCTCATTGCATTATGGAGCCCACACAGCGACGGCCCGCACAGGTAAGTGCGTTGGGGCAGGGCACGGGAGGGGAGGAGCCGACAGATGAAGGAATATGTATTATTTATTTATTTAACTATACCTATTCCGTCGTCTTCGACATCTCCCCATCCCTGCCGCCTCACCACGTTTACCTGTGCTGGCCGCCTGTTAGACCACAACCCCATCGAGGTAGTATTCCAACTACCCTCATGCCTAATTCCAGGATATATTGTACAGCTAGAAAGCTCCAACTGACCACTTACAATTTAAGATTGGTATGGAGAGTCGAAGAACCTCCCCAACGTTTTTTAAAAAGTGATTAGGTAGAATCCAATATTGTTTGAGGCTTGTTTAGGAGAGGCTGATATCGAACACCAAGTAACTGGTGCTTTATCCAGGTTTGTCGTAATATAAGGGGGATATTACTGAGACCTCTGCGCCCAACCGGTAAAAAGCCCGGGTGGTTTGACAAAACATTTTCTAAGGTTAATCAACAGTAACGTAGGGCCCTTATGGCAAACCCTAGGGACACACAGGAAGTTACAACTCTACGTAAGGAAAACAAAGTAATCACCACTAGGATAAAGAGTTAAGCTCTAACTAAACAGTGGAACTCACTGGTGTCGGTGGCTAATACAAAGAACAGCAGACTTTTTTGGTCTGCTGTGTCTGATATGAGACGCATGAACCGGGCACTGACCCCGAATTCTTGTGACATCACTGGTGAGTCATGGGAGGTATTTATGCCGCCATTCCAGAGGAGTCTGAAATCCGTATGGTCCCAAGATGTACAGGGCCAAATTCTATTATAGTGCCTATCTTCAAAAAGAGTGACAGCATGCAGCCGGGTTGTTATTGGCTCACTTCCTTAATAGACTCAACATTAAAAATATTAGGAAGCGTTCTAGAAACAACAGCATTAAGAATTGGATAGAGGAGAAACAAATTCTTTACCCATGCCGATATGGATTCCTAGCTTTCATCTCCTAGCTTTCATCTACTAGCTCTCATCTTCTAGCTCTCATCTCCTAGCTTTCATCTCCTAGCTTTCATCTACTAGCTCTCATCTCCCAGCTCCCTTCTCCAATCTCTCTTCTCCTAGCTCTCATCTCCTAGCTCTCATCTCCTAGCTCTCATCTCCTAGCTTTCATCTCCTAGCTCTCATCTCCCAGCTCCCTTCTCCAATGTCTCTTCTCCTAGCTCTCATCTCCTAGCTCTCTTCTCCTAGCGTTAATCTCCTAACTCTCTTCCCATAGCTCTCATCTACCAGCTCTCATCTCCTAGGTCTCATTTTCCAGCTATCATCTCCTAGGTCTCACCCTCTAGGTCTCACCCCTAGCTCTCATCTCCTAGCTCTCCTCTCCTAGCTGTCATCTCCTAGCTGTCATACTGCGTAATGTGGCACATTGTTGTGTGATAATATTAACTCATCAGTTTGTCATTTGTACACATGGTAACACTGCTGAGGAATGATTTCACCTTATTAATACCAATTTAACACCCAAATACAGTATTAGCATCTGAAAGATGACCAGTGGACCTCTGCAGAGGGCCTTGCAGTGCGTAGGGACACGTGTCACCATGTTTTAGTAACTTTTGATCCTTATTTGATCCAGAAACAATTTTGTTTTGTTGTTATAGCCTGCGGATTCTGTGGCAAATGCTGCACGTCTATAATTATATGAATAAGGCAGTAGCCACAGAATCGCCTAATTCCAGTGACCCTGTATTAGAGGTATAAAGATAACATTGAATAATTTTTATACCTCAAAATATGCCTGCAAGAAGTGACCTTGAGCATGAATTTCACGAGTCGGGTTTACTGGTTTCACACCGAAATAGTGTTACTGGGTAGGGGTGTACAAAATTGCATATTTCTCTCCCCGAAATTTCATGAAAATTATGCAAAGTTTGATTTGCCATTATACCTATCGAGTGAAGATTCCTCGCGAGGGCTTACCTTGTGTTCAGTAGGAGCACAAAATGCCAGCTTGACACCGGGTTGAGGCTAAAAGTCTGTTGGGGGCAGTATTACCGTTCTTGCATATCATTTTATGTGAAAACCAGTCTCTTGCTGAGTGAAAAGGATGCAAAATGTAATTAATTTTCTAAATTACAGGTGATACAGAATTTACGGATTTTACACATTTCTCCAGGATAATTAAAATGATGTGAGTCACAATTACATAGTCTATTCTATTGACATTGCCTCTCAACTCCCAACATTTATATAAAACTTTATAAATAAATGAATAAATATATGTTACACCCCATTTGTTAAGGAAACAGATAACCTGGAGGGTGATTCAGGAAACTGAATTCGGTTTTGCTGCACGCAGTGCTTAATTTGAGCCGGTGTTTGCCGGCAGGGACACCGGCACTCATTTTTGTTGCCGGTGAGGCCCACCCGCACTCAATTTTTGGTACTGGCATGTATATTTTCTCATCCAACATGTTCCCGGGGGCAACAAAGGGAATTCGCACAACGAGAAAGAATGAGAACGAGGAAGATGTAAAAACCGTCATAAAGGGAGAAAGAAGGGAACCTGCAAGAGAGAGATAGTGGGGCTGGAAGTGTCTGGTCAGTTAAAGACACCTGATTGAGTCCAGACTATGCAGCCTTGGTATTCTGTGCACCGGTGCTGGCCGTGGGCTTCTGGGCAAAGCTTTGGGCACCGGCCCTCGTTCTTCAACACATTAAGGACTGGATGCCCACATTGGATGAACTATGGGCTCAACCTTTTTTGGCCAAAGGCAGTTGATATATTATTTTCCTCCATTTATTGATTAGGCACGCCATAGAGTAATTCAAATTCAAAAAGTCTTTATTACGATTTTTTTTCAATCATAAAAGACAGTTACAATTTAATATTTTAAAATTACCCTTCATTGACAGCTAGTAAAATCCACAGTTCGTCACTTCAACTCTCAATTAACAATTATTGGCCTACCGCCAAACATAAAACTCATAGATTACAGTCATTAAATAAGTTATGTTAAAAAGAAGAAAAAAAGGAACATGGATATATAATTCATTTCATTCTTTAAAAAAATATTTTAAAATTGATCACTAGGTACATTAATCACTAAGAACATTTTACAGTCTCAGGTGTCATAGGCCGAAATTACTGTAGGCTCATTTTACGGGCCCGAATTATTCACATCCAGTGGAGGAATTTAGCTATGGCTATAACTACGGCTTGGGAGTTGTCAGTTCGTAAAATCCTGACAGCCTCACAACCCGTTTTGAGACCTAACTGGACACAAATAGGTTTTAACCCAGATCTCCTAGGTACTTCATATTCTGGACAGGCAAAGAGAACGTGCCCAATGACTTCCCGCTGATCGGGACAAAAGGGACAGGCCGAACCTTGTCCCCCATGCCATTTTGCAGTGAGAGCATTTAGTGGTAATGTCCCCACCCTAATCTGATGATATTTCTTCCTGTCCCCATGGATGGTAATCCAGTCCCAATAAGCCTCAAAGGCCGGAGAATGCTTAAGTTCTAGGAAATCTGCCGTAAAAGATGGTTCAATACAGCGGCCAAATCAGAGTCAGAGTCAAAAATACTTTATTCGATTATTTTAAAATCATAAAAGTATACTACGCACACAATATACAAAAAACACATACAAACACTAATCAACAATGCAATTCAATTATAAGCAATTGATTAAAAACGCTTAAGAAAAATTGAGTAGGAAAAAGTCAGAAACAGTTATCATTTAAAAAATATAAAAAATAATTCATATACCCTGAAACCATCATATTACAGTTAATAGTAATTTCATTTGCCTTATTACTTCATCCTAAAAGCTTAATCACAACAGGGAGAAACTAAATGAACTAAATGAACAGCTCTTAACAGGATAAAGTTAAATCTAAACTTGGGCTACTCCAGAATACATTCCATCATTGGAGTATTCAACATTCTATGCCGTTTAACTCGCATCGATGCTACCAAGAAATTAGCAACCCCGAACATCACAATAGGGGTCTCCATAAGTTGTAAAAACAACAATGCAGGTTTCACTTGCATAAATCCCTTGTCCCTCAAAAGTGGTATGATATATTTTTTCCTTCCCTCATCAAAAAAGGGACAAAAAAAGACAAAGTGTATCAGGTCTTGATCAGTGAAGCCATCACATTTACATGGAGCATTATCCCTAGGCCTACTCCATTACAAATATTCACCTAATAAAAGATGCATCTGGTTAAAACGAAATTTCGTCAATAGCCATCGATGGTATGGCCTGTTCACTACAATCAAATAAGGCTGAATTGTCATAGTTGATATTACTGTGTAGTGTGCCCTTACTGTAATTTTCTCAATTTCCAGAGCTTCACGATGGATATTTCTATAATTCATAAATTGAACTTTTATCCATGTGACATCATCTTTACACAGGCTTTCGGGGTTAAAGTATTATTCCGGGCGGCCCAATAATGTAGCTACGGTTTTAATATGTTTCAACCATTTTATGTCTTTGGCTCTATCTCTCCCCATACAATCGCTGATAATTTTGCGATTTAAAGTCAGACTAGGATTCAACCATAATTTCACCCAAAGAAGTAGAGGGGCTATATTAAGTGCATCCTCAATATAACCTAACCCTAGTTCCGTATGGACAGAAAAGGAGGGGGTAGACTGTGGTAAACCCAATAGAGAACGCATGGATTTGTTCTCTTCTTTCTGAATTGAGGCAAGATCCTTATAGTCCCAAATCCCAGCCCCATATCTTGCTAGGGCCAACGTTTTGGCTCTATACAGGGTTCTGTGGGTTTCCCTCCCAGTCTTTTAGCGAAATTCAATATGGCTGCAAACGACCTGCGCACAGCCAACGCTTTATTTGTAATCTGGGGAGTCCAGGTGCCCAGGTCATCAAATATTATGCCTAGGTATGCCTAGGTATGTAAATGTTTTAACTTTGGACAGTATTACACCGTTACATCGCAAGGTTTTTGTGGTTTTCTTTCCTTTCCCCAGTGGCATAACGTGTGACTTTTCCATATTTACTACCAGGTCTAATTTCTGCATAAAAATCCCAAATGAGTCAAGAAGCAGCTGTAGTCCATTTGGGGTTCTAGAAATAAGGACCGTGTCATCGGCATACATAAGTACGGGCAGGGGGAACCCACCCATGCTAGGTATATCTGGTGTAGCAGTTGATAGTATTGAATATAATGAGTTGATATACAAAGAAAACAACATGGGGGCTAGGATGCACCCCTGTCTTACCCCTCTAGCTGATCTAAACCCAGCGGTGCATTTTCCATCCATTGTCATGCGCACTGATGCAGTCAGATCTCTGTGCAAATAGGCTAGGAAATTAACAAGTGCTGGGTCCAGCCCCAACTCCATGAGCATTGTCCACAGCTTCGACCTATTAACTAAGTCGAAAGCTGTGGACAGGTCCATAAAAGCCAGATGAATCGACCCCCTAGCAGCAACAGTATATTTACAGATGGTCATATACAGATTAAGACACTGGTCCTCAGTGCCCCTCCCGGTTCTAAACCCATATTGGGTATTGCATAAAATTTCGTTTTCTTTTTCCCACTTATTAATTTTGTTTAAAATGACTTTGCCTAGAATCTTAAATGACGAATCGATCAACGATATTGGTCTGTAACACCTAGGGTCTCCCCTTTGACCTTTTTTAAAAATTGGGATGATGATGGAGTGTGACCAGGATGTAGGTATATTAGATTTGTCCATACAAACTAGGTTAAAAACATTTGCAAGGACTATAGACCACACATGAGAGTGTGCCTTATACATATCAGCGGGTACCCCGTCCGGGCCGGGGGCCTTACCACCTGCTGTGTTTTCTATGGCATTTTGTACTTCTTTCACCGTAATTCTCAATGTGGTTTCTGGGATTATAGATTCTATGGGGGTGAAAGGAGTTATGGTGATCTTACTGCCATAAATAATCTCAAAATGGTCCAGCCATTGTTTCTCCGTGATGTTGGCCTCCACCACCTCATTTTCTCTGCCATTAAACAGTGGTGTGTTCACTATAGACCAGAACTTGGCACTGTCCCTCAAGGTCAGTCTATCATATAATGATTCCCAGGCCTTGGCTTTAATTTCACTCTTACGTGCCTCGGTCGTTATTTTATACTCCCTCCTGAGTCTTTTCACCTCTACAGTATTGCGCGGTGTACTTTTCAGGGCATCTAATAAAATTTTATGAGCCTTGGAGCAATCGGCGTTGAACCACCCATATGCTTTGCGAGGCTTAAGATTGGGTTTACACGTGAGTATCTGTACAACATTTTTACATATAACTTCAAAGGCATTTATAACATTCCCTCCAGTAATCAATGGATCTCTGCAAATGTTTAATTCTAATCCTACTTTGTCACACAAATCATTAAAAAAGTCATCTGGGATGATCTTAGACCATTTGACTCGTCTACCCTGGTCATGAGCCCGGATTTTTGTGGAATAAGTTGGTTGTAGTCCAATATTTATTATATTTGGGTTACTGTTAATTAGTTCCATGATAACCGGGTTATGGTCGCTAAATGTCGTCTGGATTGCATTATAGAAGATGACATTTTTGAGGATACTAGGTGACCCAAAAATGAAATCAATAATGGTATTACTACCCCTGGCACTATATGTTGCCACTCTGTCTTTGGGGTTCACAAAAACGGGTTCTGAGATATCAAGATCTATCAACAGTTCTTCTAAGGCACCCCCTTTTGCTGAATGTTCAAAGTGCGAGTGAGTCAGATAATCGTCTTCCAGGCAAACATCAAAATGACAGTTCAATTGACATAAATGTGTGTTAAAATCACCTAAAAGTATTTAATGAACAAATGTAGATTGACTCTTTTTATAGTCGTTTAAAAAATCGGTCAACATAAGGATATTTTCACTACCTTGTGTACCTTCTATAGAATTATAAAATTTTACATAGAGGATTTTTCCCCCGTATTCATCAAAACCTCTAAAGCTTGGCAATTGGGAGAGTTTACATTTATAGTTTTCATCACCCCCATGTGGCTCACTGAAATTAAGAGCCCTAGACCTCCCTTGCTTCTCCCCCTATGTGACCTTTGTGCTGCTAAAAAAAAGGATACATAACCTTCTACCCAAAAGTTACATTCGGTGTCCCAAGTTTCTTGTAGGGCAACCACATCATGTTTTTTTATAATTTCCAGCCATAGTGTATCTTCCCTTTTGGCTTGGAGACCAGAAATGTTCCAAGTCATTAGTTTCAGATTTCTGGTTTCTGTGGTTTTACAGGGCTGTTTCTCCACCCCCTCCTGTGGGGACAGTCAATTGTTAGCATCAAGTTCTGATAAGACAGCAAAACTGTTTCTCAGTTCCAAAACAGGTGTAGAAGATGTAGAGGCCACTGGGTATTTGGAGTTTTGGGTCAATAGGGAGCTTAGTGGTTGGGTTGCCCAGGTAGCTAGGTGAGCATTATGTCGTGGAGTGTTTTTCATTGTATTCATGGTCAGCAGAGGAGTTTGTTGTACTGGGCGAGGATAGAAAAAACCTAATGGGACCGCACAAATTTGTCCAAGTGTAATATTTGTGGCGTCCCAAAATAACCTAGAGCAAACATGTGGATTCCTAAAGTTTATAATAACACAGTCCTCAGAAAAGCATTTGGCGGTCGAACCCAACCAAGCTACTCTTCTTACCAAGCTTATAGATGCTGAAATGTCACTTGGGCCTGAGCAGTTTGTATCGCACCAGCTCTTTACGTTTTCCATGAGGGTTTGCTTGGTTTCTAACTCTCCTGGTTTGAGCCTCGGTACATTAACCAGTACCGCCACAAACGGAGTTGCCTGTGGAGGTAAATTTATCCTTGGTTTTGGATATTGTCCATTACCCGATCTTTGGTTAGTTCTCTTAGAGTCGTCCTCTTCATTTGCATGAAGTCTATGGTTGTACTTGGGGTCAGGAATATGCTGGCGAAATGTGTGCAATGTTTTATCTACGGATTTAGAATTATTTGTGGGATCCGGTATAAGAGGATGTGGCAAAGTTATTGGGTTAGACATAGTCGCTGCACTGTTAGACTCCTCCATGGGTTGGCTTTGTTGATTCTGGGGCAGTTGTGAGTCTAAGGCAAGATGCTCCGTTACCTTTTGAAGTAGCAGCGAGTTCATTCTATCACATTTACTTAATATACCAGATACACAGTCTTTTAGTGTTTCAACAATATCACTTGAAATCTTAATCAACGTTGTTTCGATGGTATCTGTTAGAACCCTTTCAATCATGTCTTTTATTGTACCTTCAAGCTTGGTTAAGAGTTGTCGTGATTTTGTTCTAGCTCTATACCGTAAAACTCGCATTTTGTGTGGTCTCGCAGTTGTTCTAGATTTTTGCATGTTTTGTGTTCCCCCCTCCGGGATTTGGGCACACTCAGCGGCCTCAAATGCAACTATAGGGTCTTCTTGACACACAATGTTTTGGTGCTCAGGTACAGTGTCATGGGCAGCGGTGATGATAACATTAGGTTCTAGTAGTAACATTGACTCTTTGGGGTCAATGAATGCACCTTCCAACCCAAGTTCAACCAACCCAAGTTCTCGTTCTTTCTCGGCAATTTCTTTATTTAGCTTCCCCACCGCTGATGTTAAGTATGTCATGATGCTTTCAGAGGCATTTGTTTTACGGGCAATTTTAACTTTACTAGTGCCCCCTGAAATCGAGGTCTGAAGTTTTCTCTTACCCATTCTGGCGACGTAGATGTTAGGGGTCCGGCCTGTCCTGTCCTCTGTCGTCCCCTGACGACCACAGATGGCCCGCCCTCTGCCCGGGCTCAGCCCGGCGCCGCCCGCGCGCGTCCCGTGGGCGGGAGGCTCCCCTCGGACTTTGTAGCGCCTCCGGGCGCTGTTGTGGCGTCACTGGTCCTGCGCCGGCCGGGGCAGCTGGGGGGTGTGGTTCCCGCTGCTCCCGTGCCGACCGAAATGCTCCCTGGCTGCTGGTGATCCTGTGCGGGCTTAGAGCCGTTCCCCTCACGGCGCGCTGTGGTGCAAAGTGCTTCGAGGTGTCCCGCCTGGCCGCTCGGCGCCCCTCGGACTTTGTAGCGCCTCCGGGCGCTGTTGTGGCGTCACTGGTCCTGCGCCGGCCGGGGCAGCTGGGGGGTGTGGTTCCCGCTGCTCCCGTGCCGACCGAAATGCTCCCTGGCTGCTGGTGATCCTGTGCGGGCTTAGAGCCGTTCCCCTCACGGCGCGCTGTGGTGCAAAGTGCTTCGAGGTGTCCCCAAATCTCTTTGCCTCCAGCATGTTCCAGTACAGGTCTCGAAATGTTTTTCTAGGTGGAAAAGGATTCCCTACTGGGTCATCCCACAACGGAGATAATCCCATAGCCTTATATATTGCTTTTACCTCCTTCATCCATAGTATTTTATGGGCCTTATCGGAGTCTCTCACCTCGAGGAAGGCCCGTGCATACTGGGAGAGTTCTGGGGTGACCCATAATCTCCTCCAGTAGGCAACCGATCTGTATCTGGCCATATCCTCGAGGCCATGAGACCCTAGATCATAGTGGAGAGGGATCAATGGAGTGGAAGCCGGTAAGCCTGTGATGGTGCGCAAAAATTTATTTTGCGCACCCGTCAACCTTTTTAAGTTACTGAGCCCCCACAGTTCCGCCCCATAAAGAACTGCTGCTCCAACTTTGGCGTCGTAAATCTTTAGAACCGGGGTGATTGGCCTGGTATGAGATAAGTAAAATTCCTTAGTGAGTGCTCCTGTCAATTGTGCGTGCTTCGTGATCAGCTGGTTGGTGTGCTGTTTCCAGTCTAATGTGGATGATAAGGTTATGCCCAGATAATTAAATACTTGGGTCTGCTCCAGTTGAACCCCATCCATAACCACCTTCCCTCTGGCGTATTTATTTTTGTGTAGGACCATGAACTTTGTCTTAGATGTATTAATGACAAGACCATGGTCATTACAGAAAGCTTCAAAGACTCCAACGGCCTTCTGGAGGCCCTGCTGTGTCTTCGAAATGAATAGCGTGTCATCAGCAAACATCAACAGGGGGATCAGCTTGCCATCCAACTTGGGGGCATCGGTTGGTTGCTGTTCAAAATAGCTGATCACCCTGTTGATGTATAGTGAGAAGAGTGTAGGGGCAAGTACACACCCTTGGCGTACCCCCCTTGCGATAGGGAATTTATCAGTTACACTTCCCTGCTGGTTCCAGCGGACTCTGGCAAAATTATCTTCATGCAATCTGATAAGGAGTGACAGGATATCCAATGGGATGCCCTGTTCTTGTAAGGCTGCCCACAGCTTAGTACGAGGCACCAAATCAAACACTGATTTAAGATCAAAGAAAGCTGCAAAGAGCATACCCCCCCCAGTAACACTACACGCCAATATAATAAAACAAATCTAAAAACTTGGTCAATCGTACTGGCCATAGAGTAATTGTTATATGTGTCATTGATTCCATCCCACATTACTGGAATGTACTGAAGTCATTCTACCTACATTTCAGATAGTTTGGCTTCAATAAGTGCAGAATGTTGCAGTATGCCCGATCTTAAATATTAGATAGCTTAATATCCTCTCCTATGGTGTTCCGATGACTTATCTCTAGACAATAGGAAATCATCTATAAAATATTAAGCGTGATACACAACTGTCAGGCAGGAACGGCCTTACTAGTGGACCCACTTTTTCTAAAAGCCTCCTGTGAAGCAGGGAACAATGTTTTAAAAACATTAATTCAGCATTAAAATCACCACATCAAATGAAGATTATTTGTTTTACAAATAAAAATGTGTGGATCACGGGAACAGCGAAAATATGGCAAAACTTACTTGTAGACACAAAAACGAGATTAGTTGTGCGTGCTTGAAACACCACTCCGTCCGATACCTTATGGCTGTGTTCTGTTTGACTGCTCTTCGACTGAACCCTAGCACTCAAACAGATCAGCAGCCGCCCCCAGTGCCTTAAGACCCTCACGGGTGAGTAGCCGCACTTTACAAATCTTGATTGATTGATTGACTTCTGTGGATCCTCACTTAATCATTATTGGAATCAGTGACCCTAATTAACTCATAATGGGAAGCTGGGGACCGAGGCTTAAGCAATTTCGATCATTTGAACTACAAAACAATACACAAAACAACACACAAAAATACAGAAACAAGCAATCATCAAGCAAATACACAAATGATTAAATATTTCATTTAATTAACAAACAAATATTTACATTTTTTAATTTGAATGGGATTATGTTCTGTTTGATGCATTTGCCCTGCTCTGATGAATTAACTTGAGTACTCCAACTTCATTTTTATCCCCCAGTTTGAAATTCGGATCAAAGGATAAGAACCGCTGCTCTATGGGGCGAGACAGAAACCTGCAAGTCCTCAGTAAATTATTTTGGAGAGAAAATAGAAAGAGGTCTTGCAGAAGATGTTTTCATCCAGAGCAGGATTAAGTCTAACCGCCAATGGAATAGCATTGCTAAAAACCTGAATTGTATAGGGGAACGTGATATTTTTCACTCACTGTGTCCAGTTTAGAATTGGGCCTCATACAACAGCTCTATCAATATGGAGCTGCAGAGGGTAACAAAATGCACAGGTCGCCCTCCTCTCAGTTTATATCAAATAAACACAAGGCCTGTCACCCCAGACTCTTAACTTCATAAATGTGGACGTGGAATTTTTCATTTATCTACGCCAGTCACTCCTCACTTTCTTACGAGGTAGTGTCCTTCCACTTCATTTGGCTTATTTTATAAAATAGTGTTTTTTATCAAGTGGCAGTCATATCTCATCTACTCTTAAAGATGGGCAACATATGCAGAAACCTAATTTAGGATACGCCTATGAGAAGCGGAATTTACGGCTGAAGTTTTCCTCTGACAATAAGTGGAGAGCTGGTACGACTGACTTTGGCTCCCACGTGGCAAAGATGAGTAAAGAAATGCTCTACAGTGAAGTGTGTGTTTTTAAATTGGAGAGATAGGATGTGTTATAGTAATCTGGCCATTGTGTTGTTTTGTCATTTGACAGTCATTTTAAGAAAATTGCACCAGTGTCTAATATTAGTGACGAATGACCTTGCCCTGACGAAATTTCCTGAAAGATTGAATGGCAATGAAACATGTCAGCAAAGAAAGGAAGTGGTCTGCATATATGCAGCCGGTTTTAAATTTCTGAATAAGCGCACAAGAAAAGAATAGCATTGGTAAACTGTGCATCTTATTTCAGATTTATATTGCACTGGGTCTTCTGTTTGGTAGTCACAAAGCACATAAGGTGTTTTTGAATTGTTTGAGCACTTTTTTTGGGACACTTTATATTTTTTAAGCAAAATGGTTACCGATGAGGATAAAAGTGAGCATAGCTGGAGTACCAATCAGCAAGCTTGACTGGTGGTATGCACGTGAGGTGCTATTTTGCTTTTTTAAAAATTATTGTAAACTACACACATTTACAGGTGTGGGTTTTGGTAGATACACCATTGTTGCCCATCTTTAAGAGTAGATGGGATATGACTGTCACTTGATAAAAAACACTATTTTATAAAATAAGGCAAATGAAGTGGAAGGACGCTACCTCGTAAAAAAGTGAGGAGTGACTGGCGTAGATAAATGAAAAATTCCACGTCCACCTTTATGAAGTTAAGAGCCTGGGGTGACAGGTCTTGTGTTTATTTGACCTACTACAACAGCACCAAAAGCTTTGATATATCTACAGGCTTAGACTGTGCAACTAGCACTCAGGGCATATCCAAATGTTACAGGCTTTCGCTCAACTGAATACACATAGCATAGCCACTGTCTACACCCCCATACTCATTGTCTACACTCCCCATATCCATTGTCTACACCTCCCAATTCATTGTCAACACACCCCATATTCATTGCCTACACACCCCACATTCACTGCCTACACACCCCATATCCACTGTCTACTCACCCCATATCCATTATCTGCATGCCCCATATCCAATGTCTACACACCCTGTATCCACTGCCTACACAACCCATATCCCCTATCTACACACACTGTATCCATTGTCCACACAACCCCATATCCATTGTCTAAACACCCCATATCCATTATCTGCATGCCTCATGTCCAAAGTCTACACACCCTGTATACACTGCCTACACAACCCATATCCACTGTTTACACACCATGTACCCACTGTCTACACAACCCCATATCCACATCTACACACCCCATATTCATTGACTGCACACCCCGTATACAATGTCTACACACCCCAAAATCTATGTCAAAAGACCCCATATTCGCTGGCTGTACACCCCATATCCATTGTCTACACCCACCAAATTAATTGCTCGCACACCCCATATCCACTGTCTACACGCCTAAAATTCATTGTCTATAAATCCTGTATCCACTGTCTGCACACCCCACATTCACTGTCTACACACCTCGTATCCACTGTCTACACACTGCATACTCTTTGTTTATTAAATCCAGATTCATTGTCTACACATCCAATAACCACTGCCTACACATACCAAATACACCCTACACATCCCGAATCCACTGTCTACACACCCCAGATTCATTGACTGCACACCCCATTGCCACTGTCTACACACCTCAAATTCATTGTCTATAAACCCCATATTCATTGTCTACACATGCCATATCCACTGCCTACAGATACCATATCCACCCTACACATCACAAATCCACTGTCTACACACCCCATATCCACTGTCTACACACCCATATCCACTGCCTACACACCCCAAAGCCACAGTCTAAACACCGGTATCCACTGCCTACACATCGCAAAGACACAGTCTGCACACCCATATCCACTGCCTACACATCCCAAAGCCATAGTCAATACACGCGTATCCACTGTCTACTCACCCCAGATCCATTGTTTACACCCCCAAATTCCTAGCCTATAGACCCCACATTCATTGTCTACACACCCCGTATCCACTGCCTGCACATCCCATAACCACTGCCTACACACCCCATATCCACTGCCTACACATTCCAATTCATTGTCTACACACCCCGTATCCGCTGTCTGCACACCCCGTATCCACTGCCTACACATTCCATATCCACTGTCTACACACCCTGTATCCATTGTTTACACCCCCAAATTCATTGTCTATAGACCCCACATTCATTGTCTACACACCCCGTATCCACTGCCTACACATCCCATATCACTGCCTACACACCCCGTGTCCACTGCCTAAACATTCCAATCCATTGTCTACACACCCCGTATCCGCTGTCTGCACACCCCATACCCACTGTCTACACAACCTGTATCCACCTCTACACACCCCATGTCCATTGCCTACATATCCCAAATCCACTGTCTACATATCCCAAATACACTGTCTACACACCTGTATCCAGTCTCTACACAGCCCGTATCCAATGCCTACATATCCCAAATCCACTGTCTACACACCTAAAATTCTTTGTCTATAAACCCTGTATTCACTGTCTGCACACCTCGTATCCACTGTCTACACACTGCATACTCTTTGTTTATTAAACCCAGATTCATTGTCTACACATCCAATAACCACTGCCTACACATACCATATCCACCCTACACATCCCGAATCCACTGTCTACACACCCCAGATTCATTGTCTGCACACCCCATTTCCACTGTCTACACACCTCAAATTCATTGTCTATAAACCCCATATTCATTGTCTACACACCCCGTGTCCACTCCCTTCACATACCATACCCACCCTACACATCACAAATCCATTGTCTACACACCCCATATCCACTGTCTACACACGCCGTATCGACTGCCTACACATCTCAAAGCCACAGTCTACACACACATATCCACTGCCTACACATCCCAAAGCCACAGTCTACACACCCATATTCACTGTCTACACATCCCATATACACTGTGTACTCACCCCATATCCATTGTTTACACCCCAAATTAATTGTCTATAGACCCCACAATTATTGTCTACTCACCCCGTATCCACTGCCTACACATCCCTTAACCACTGCCTACACACCCCGTATCCACTGCCTACACATTCCAATCCATTGTCTACACACCCCGTTTCTGCTGTCTGCGCACCCAGTATCCACTGTCTACACACCCTGTATCCACTGCCTACACATCCCATATCCACTCCCTACACATCCCATATCCACTATCCACACACCCTGTATCCACCTCTACACACCCCATATCCACTGTCTACACACCCTGTATCTACTGCCTACACATCCCATATTCACTGCCTACACATCCCATATCCACTGTCTACACGCCCTGTATCCACCTCTACACACCCCATATCCACTGTCTACACACCCCGTATCCACTGCCTACACATCCCAAAGCCACAGTCTACACACCCCATATCCACTGTCTACACACCCCATATCCATTGTTTACACCCCCAAGTTCATTGTCTATAGACCCCACATTCATTGTCTACACACCCCGTTTCCACTGCCTACACATCCCATAACCACTGCCTACACACCCAGTATCCACTGCCTACACATTCCAATCCATTGTCTACACACCCCGTATCCGCTGCCTGCACACCCCGTATCCACTGTATACACACCCTGTATCCACTGCCTAACCATCCCATAGCCACTGCCTACACATCCCATAACCACTGCCTACACACACCGTATCCACTGTCTACACACCCTGTATCCACTACCTACACATCCCATATCCACTGTCTACACACCCAGTATCCACCTCTACAACCCCATATCCATTGCCTACATACCCCAAATCCACTGTCTACACACCCCGTATCTAGTCTCTACACAGCCCGTATCCACTGCCTATATATCCCAAATCCACTGTCTACACACCCCGTATCCAGTCTCTACACAGCCTGTATCCACTGTCTTCACATCCCAAATTCATTATCTGCGCACCCTATATCCACTGTCTACACATCTCAAAGTCATTATCTATAAACCCCATATTCGATGTCTACACACCCCGTATCCACTGTCTACACACCCTGTATCCACTGCTTACACATCCCTTATCCACTGCCTACACATACCATATTCATTGTCTACTCACGCCAAATTCATTATCTACACCCCCCATATCCACTGTCTACACACCCCGCAACTACTGTCTACACATCCCATATCCACTGCCTACACATCCTTTATCCACTATCTACATACCCTGTATCTACTGTCTACACACCCCGTATCTACTGCCTACACATCCCGTATCCACTGCCTACACACCCCATATCCACTGCCTACACATTCCAATCCATTGTCTGCACGCCCCGTATCCACTGCCTACACATCCTGTATACACTATCTACATACCCTGTATCTACTGTCTATACACCCTGTATCTACTGCCTACACATCCCGTATCCCCTGCCTACACATCCCATATCCAATGCCTACACACCCTGTATCCACTGCCCACACATCCCGTATCCACTGCCTACACACCCCGTATCCACTGCCTACACATCCAGTATCCACTACGTACACATCCCATATCTACTGCCTACACATCCCGTATCCACTGCCTACACATCCCATATCCACTGCCTACACATCCCGCATCCACTGCCTACACACCCCGTATCCACTGCCTACACACCCCGTATCCACTGCCAACACCCCCGTATCCACTGCCTACACATCCCGTATCCGCTGTGTGTACCCCCAGTATCCACTGCCTACACACCCCTTATACACTGCCTACACACCCCGTTTCCACTGCCTTCACACCCCGTATCCGCTGTCTGCATACGCGAAACCATTGTCTACACACCCCTTATCCACTGTCTACACATCCCATATCCACTGTCTACACACCATGCCCATTGTGCCTTTACAGTACTGTTACCGCATGCACTGAGAGGAGTACAATGAACAAACAGAAGTGATCTGCATTTCACATGTTCATTCGTTGGTTCAGCATGCAGTGAAATGAAATAAGTAAATTGTCACCTGTAGCCTACTCATCACATGTTATATAACGACAGGCGTAAAGCAGAGCGGTCCATAGCTACACGTATTCTACACCTCCCACGTTCATTGTTCTATAACAATGCTGTGTGTGTCAGCTTGCGATAAAGCAAATATAATGCACACATGTAATTTCTCTGCATCACATGATCATTTTTTTGCAGCAGCATGGCATTATACCAGTAAAATGCAGATACATCCTAAACCTACACTCCCCTTGTTCATTGTTTTACAGTATCATGCATAGTACATTGCAATACACAGGCATGCACAGTCTGCATTTAATATGTCCAATGTTATGAGACAGCATGACAGGTGCAATGAGCCACCCATCACACAGGTTACATATTGCACATGGCTGTTACACTCAGATCCTATGCTTTACTTCCATTTGACGCCCTGACGTGCCCTCTCCCAGCCTGCTCACACCAGAGCTGGCTCCACATGTTGGCTCTAATGTGCCCCGACGCCATCATCCGTCTTGAGAGTCTGGCGGCCATCTTAGCTCTGGGAAATCATTCTCGGTTAGACCGTCTGGCTCTCCGGGAAGCTTATAGCTGCAAGCACAGCAGCCCTGCAAAGGAAAACAAGGTTAGCAACTACTTAAAACACACTCATGGTTTTTAAAGTGGATCATTTCTCTGCTGTTCCGTGACTTATTTTGTAAATAAACTGGGGTTGGTGCGTGGTAGTTGCTGGTGTTGTCAGTTTCCTGCCCCTGTTTCGACTCAATGACATATGTGTCCTGTATATAGTATGTGCAACACTGTCTAATATAATCATGCAATATTTATGCAGGACCTCGTGTAGGTCAGAGATGTGGGGGACCATGTCGGCCTCTACTCATGTGCACTGCTTTATGACCATGGCCAGTGCTGGCATATTTGCCAACTCAGGTGAGGTGGGACATTTTGCTGTCCTTTTATGCCATAGCCAGAGTCTGGCTCCCCCTGCTGGTGTCTATTATAGTGGCAGGATTATAAAGACTTCTCCAGCAACCGGCCTTGTTTGGGACATGTGGAAGGTGAAAGATAGGGCTACCCTTTGGATAGGGGTCAGTCAGTCACAGCCACCTTCTTTGGTTCTGCAGAGGTCAGAGATGATCATTCTCTGAAGTCATTGCCTTTTCTTTGCTGCACTTAGAGTTCCTTCTTGTATACCAGGTGGGCGTCTTGTGTCAATCTCTAAGGTGGGCGTCTTGTGTCAGTCTCTAAGATCGCAACTGGTACTCCCATGTTTTGCCATCTTTTTTCACCTATTCTCCTTTAGTCAGTTTTTATTTTAGAATAAATTATGAGCAGGGATCCAAAGGTTTCCTTAGGATCCCACAGTCCGTTCTGTTGAATCCAGCACCTTGGACCAGCAATGCTGCCTACTCTTAATTCAACCTCTCATCTTTTTCTTCCACCACCCTACACTTCCTTTATTTTTTTTATACTTTTAAAGGCTCTCCTTCATTCCTGCTGTCCATCTTTTTATCGTATCATTTAATTCCCGCTTTTTTCTTACATTTCTTCCTCTCTCTCTCTCTTGCTCTGGGTCAAAGTCTGCTATTGACAAATGTGCCTCGGTCTCCAACAATGAGCACCTGTGAACACCTGCTACAACCTTCAGGTCAACTTGGTGTTGGAGCCAGCTCTCCTGGAGATTCAGCTTACCTTCCCTAAGGCACCTATTTCAGCTGCAACAGGCTTCAAAAGTGTACAGTCCTTTCTGATGAGGAACTTGAGAGGTATGCTGGGAACCTACACAAACATATATGTAAGGTTGTGTACATCACCTGCAATCAGAAAGGTGAACATAGCATATATTATTGGGCACCATGCAAGACAGAGTTCCAAGACGGCACAAATCCTCCACTCTGCGGCATTGCAAAGAATAGTATATGTATCTAGCAACAGGATAGTATCTTTGTCCATCAAAAGAAAATATGCGTCTAGCTAAAGGATATTATCTGCATCTAGCAAAGGGATAATATTTGTCAATATCGAATGGATAGTTTCTGTATCAAACAAAAGTATAATATAGTACAGTTTTTCTTGACACTGACATCCTTTTGCTATACTCAGATGTCCTTTTGCTAGTCACATTAGACACCTATTTTATCCTTTTGCTAGACAAGATTCTATCCCTATGCAAGACGTATATTTGACACATATATTATCTTTTTGCTATACACGGATACTATCATTTTACTACACCCGGACCATATCCTCCTGCTAGGCACATATATGTGTCTAGAAAAGGGATGATATTGGTGTCTAACAAAAGGACAGAATCTGTGACTAGCAAAAAGATATTATGTGTCTCTAGAAAAAGATAGCATATGTGCCTTGCAAAAGTAGAGTATCTGTGTCTAACAAAGGTGTTTAGAAAAAGGATAGTGCCTATGTCTAGAAAATGACTCATAAAAGTATCTAGTTAAATGATATTATCTATGTCTGACAAAAGGATAATATATGATTCTGCCAAAAGGATCACATCCGTGTCTTCCGAATGATGTCTACGTCCGGCAAATGAAATGTTTGTCTAGGAAAAGGATAACATCTGTGTCTTCAGAATTATATCTGCGTCTAGTAAATGATATCTGCGTCTAGTAAATGATGTGTGTGTCTAGGAAAAGGATAACATCTGTGTCTTCAGAATGATATCTGCGTCTAGTAAATGATATCTGCGTCTAGTAAATGATATGTGTGTCTAGGAAAAGGATAACATCTGTGTCTTCAGAATGATATCTGCGTCTAGCAAATGATATGTGTGTCTAAGAAAAGGATAACATCTGTGTCTTCAGAATGATATCTGCGTCTAGCAACTAATATGTGTGTCTAGGAAAAGGATCACATCTGTGTCTTCCAAATTATATCTGCGTCTGGCAAATGATATGTGTGTCTAGGAAAAGGATAACATCTGTGTCTTCAGGATGATATCTGCATCTAGTAAATGATATCTGCGTCTAGTAAATTATATCTGTGTCTAGGAAAAGGATAACATCTGTGTCTTCAGAATGATATCTGCATCTAGCAAATGTTATGTGTGTCTAAGAAAAGGATAACATCTGTGTCTTCAGAATGATATCTGCTTCTAACAACTAATATGTGTGTCTAGGAAAAGGATAACATCTGTGTCTTATGAAGGATATCTGTGTCCGGCAAATGATATGTGTGTCTAGGAAAAGGATAACATCTGTGTCTTATGAATGATATCTGTGTCCGGCAAATGATATGTGTGCCTAGGAAAAGGATAACATCTGTGTCTTCCGAATTATATCTGCAACTGGCAAATCATATGTGTGTCTAGGAAAAGGATAACATTGGTATCTTCCAAATGATATCTGCGTCTGGCAAATGATATGTGTGTCTAGGAAAAGGATAACATCTGTGTCTTCCGAATGATATCTGCACCTGGCAAATCATAAGTGTGTATAGGAAAAGGATAACATTGGTATCTTCCAAATGATATCTGCATCTGGCAAATGATATGTGTGTCTAGGAAAAGGATAACATCTGCGTCTTTTGAATAATATCTGCACCAGGCAAATGATATGTGTGTCTAGGAAAAGGATAACATCTGTGTCTTCAGAATGATATCTGAATCTGGCAAATGATATGTGTGTCTAGGAAAAGGATAACATCTGTGTCTTCAGAATTATATATGCACCTGGCAAATGAGATGTGTGTCTCGGAAAAGGATAACATCTGTACCTTCAGAATGATATCTGTGTCCGGCAAATGATATGTGTGTCAAGCCAAAGGATAACACCTGTGTCTTCAGAATTATATCTGCACCTGGCACATGATGTGTGTCTAGGAAAAGGAAAACACCTGTGTCTTCCAAATGATATCTGCGCCTGGCAAATTATATGTGTGTCTAGGAAAAGGATAACATCTGTGTCTTCCAAATGATATCTGCGTCCAGCAAATGATATGTGTGTCTAGGAAAAGGCTAACATCTGTGTCTTCCAAATTATATCTGGACCTGGCAAATGATATGTGTGTCTAGGGAAAGGATAACATCTGTGTCTTCCAAATGATATCTACACCTGGCAAATGATATGTGTGACTAGGAAAAGGATAACATCTGTGTCTTCCAACTGATATCTGCATCCGACAAATGATATGTTTGTCTAGGGAAAGGATAACATCTGTATCTTCAGAATGATATCTGCACTTGGCAAATGATATGTGTGGAAAAGTATAACATCTGTGTCTTCAGAATGATGTCTGTGTCTAGCAAATGATGTGTGTCTAGAAAAGTTATAACATCTGTGTTTTTTTAATTATACTTGTGTCTATCAAATGATGTAGGTATCTTACAAAAGGATAACATGTGTCTTTGAAAAGGATAGTATATGTGTCTACTAAATGCATAAAATCTTTGCATGGCAAAAGGATAATGTCTGTGTCCAGCTTACCAGCAATGCCATTCCTAAAATAAAGAAACATACAGACAGAGGCATCGGGTTAGAATCTCAGCAGTTAGATTGAATGGGGAATTCAGCAGCTAGAAAGAGGAAGAAGGAACTCGGGCAGGTCAAAGTGCCAAAAGAACTTAACAATAAAGTGATCTACAGAGGGAGAACCAAGTACTGTTAAAGCAAAATATAATCAGTAGAGGGAAAGCAAGCTGGCACAGAAAACTCAACTGGACAACAGGCAGGGTACCAAAGAGAATTCAGGATGCTCACTAAACACATCTAACATGAATACAAAATCTGGTACACAATTTGATGCTTATGAAGAAAAGTACAGATGAGAAAACAAGGCATGTGGCGTTTCAGAAAGTAAGTGACAGGGTTGCCACACAAGTGCCAGGGTGGCATCATCAGTAAAGTGCATATTCAGGAACAAGTAACAGGGTCAGGACTGCATCATGGCATAGCATGGCATAAGAGAAGTACATCTCCGCTTTGGTCAGTCTTAGACACCCTGTCAGTCAGAATATCATGAACAAAAATGTCACAGCCAGAATACAGACTCCCACAGTTTTGTAAATAAAATATAGATTTTCTATTCATAACCCCAACCTTACATACCTTGAAAATATACATAATCAGGATACAAATATGTAGAGTTCAATTATGAAATCTAGTTACCAATATAGACTTGCCGTCACTATATTTGTTGTAGTAAATGTTCTATCTTCAGTATTTGTGCTTCACGAAACTTAAAACTTGGTTATCTGGTTGATTACTGTGCCAGTTAATTTCAACCCCTCCTGTCAACTCCTATGCCCCAAGTGACAAATCCACACACAATTCTGAAGAAATTCCACTCTCGCTACCCAATTAAAACCTTCGGTTCCCAGACAGGTACATGCTCCAGCCGCTTAATACGACCAGATAACACATCATTTAAGTAGATGCTGCTCTCCATGTCAGAAATTAGGAAAACTACATTGTGTCACTTGCAAAATATGAAAAGTCCAGTATCTGAGCTCCCTTATTTGTGTAGCTTCTAATGCAGACACAACATCTATTCCTCAGTAGGCATCATATATTATACAATATCAGCTATATAAATGAAATTATGCGGCTACAGAGGAAGGGAGGTGGCAGTTTAGTTGCCCACAAATGTTTTCACAAAAACTTGGTCAAATGTGTGGTTTTAAAATACTTCAATTTAAAATAAAGTGCATTTTCTATTAAAAAACTGCAAATGGATTGTTGGGGGTTGCGCCGCAAGAGTTTTCATGACAAAAGATACAAATTGTGTATTTCACTAGGCTGGTGCCTAGAGGTCTGCCTACACGACCAAAGCGCTGAGCTAGCACATAAGGTGCTCTTGTGGATTGCTTGTGAACGTGCAATCAGCATATACCATGGTGAGGGTGCTGCTGAGGAAGGATAAATGTCTCCGATACCCAGCGTAACTTACAAAACAACTCCCTCCTCCCCTGTCAAATCCACTCTATCACTACCACAAACACAAAAGTAGTCAAGAGCACAATTCTAACACAACTAACGCACAAGAATAAAACTTGTACTAACCTACTAACTACTAATCTTGATTCCGGAGTACTCTGCTACTCACTGAAAAAGCAGTTCAATGCCTCGTCTGGGGTCATAAGCGCTATATAGATACTTTCATGTAGAGTCTGCATAAAATGCAGAATCCACCACCCTTTTTAGGTTTTGCCTAGCGAGCTGCGCACTGCGCAGCTGCAGGGAAAACCTTATGAGAAGAGTAGAGTGGCTTTGGTCCCCGCCTCTGTTTCCATTGGCTAGCTCCATAAATGGAGGCTAGCCATTGGAACAGACATCTGCTCGTCATCCTGAGAGCAGATTCGGGGGCGTTCCTGCAAATTTTAGGCTTTCCGCCCCTTTCGAAATCGTCATGCGGCGGTGGGCGGGGTTTATTTTTTTGTCGCGTCCATGTTTGTTTTGTTCATTCTGCGGCCGACCGCCACCGGAGGAAGTCTTGGTCCATGTGAGTGCTTTTGGACGTTCTCGCCTCTCCTCCCCCTTCCGCCGTCGTCTGTTTCTCTTTTATTTTGTAGGTGTAAGATGCCCCGTGTTGCCTCATAGTAGCGTTTGCGATCAGCCTCCCCCCTCCTCCCGCTGTCCGTGTGCCTCGAAGTAGCGTTTGCGATCAGCCTCCCCCCCTCCTCCCGCTGTCCGTGTGCCTCGAAGTAGCGTTTGCGATCAGCCTTCCCCCCCTCCTCCCGCTGTCCGTGTGCCTCGAAGTAGCGTTTGCGATCAGGTAAGCAGCTGCGTGTGGTTGTTGTTGTCTGTTGTTGCCGTACATCTTTGTTTACATCAATCTGATCTGTTTCTCTTTTGTTTTTGTAGGATTAAGATGCTCTGTGTCCTGACTGTTGAGCGATCACCTCTTTGCGTGTTCCGTCGTCGTAATCTGTTGTTTCCTTACAGCAATGTCTGACTGTGTCTCTGTGGCTGTATATATGTGGAGCTATAAGTACAAGAGCAGAGTGATGCTATGTGTGTGAATGTCATGCTGTGTGTGGCTGTGTATGTGTGGAGCTATGTGTACAGGAGCTGAGTGAGGCTATATGTATGTGTGATGCAATGTGTGTGTGAGATACTATATGTGTGTGATACTGTGTGTGTCTATAGCAAGGTCGAACTGTGTACCTTTGTACAAGTGTATGTGTGCAGCTATGTATACAAGAGCTAAGTGATACTGTGTATGTGATGCTATGTGTATATGATGCTATGTGTGTGTATGTAGCAATGTGTGGCTGTGTGTGTCTGTAGCTGTGTATGTGTGAAGATATATGTCCAGGAGCTGAGTAATGCTGTCTGTGTGTGATGCTATGTGTGTGATGCTATGTATGTATAATACAGTGTAACTGTGTATGTCTGTATAACTATGTATGTCTCGTGCTGTGTGTGTGTAGTTGTCTATACAAAGCCAGTCAATATGTGTAGAAGGAGAGCTCTGTGTGTGTGTATGTCTCTGTAGACATATACCTAGGTGTGTGTATAAGTGCAAATGCAATACGTCTAACATTTGCTACACATAAAGCTATTTACTAGTAAACAACAACGCCATTTATTTATCTGTTTACTCAAAAAAAACAAAAAAAGATTTTAACATTTACAATGCCAATAACTCTAACATTGTCAAAGGCAAAACCGTTGCATTGTAAATGCTTGTTCGAAGCATGTTTCTGAGTAATCTATGTTCAGCTTCATGGTTTGTTGAGCCTCATAGCTGCCTTATACCTCCCTTCTGTTCTGTAATGGGCCGCCTAGGATACTGGCATTATGCAGCAAGAAAGGACAAATGATGCAGCATAATGTATATATATATATATATATTTTTTTTTTTTTCTCCAGAGTTTTATATAGCGCCAACTTGACACGAAGGTATTGGGTATCAGAGCGCTTTACATGAGCACCAGTTGCCTTACGCAAGGACACATTCATTTTTGTTAGGCATGGGGAGATTAAGTGATGCGCCCAGAATAGGGCACATCACTTAGGATGTTGAGCGTCGTTGCTGAGACTCGAACCCGGTTCCCCAGATTTGAGCCGACCGCCCTAGCCGTTACTATTATTTCACTATTTTATCATTTTATCTCCCTTACTGCTGCCTGGACAAACGTTTCCCCTCTTTGATATCAGTCTCACGCCTGCATACAGAAATCAGCAGTGGTTAGGTGGCCAGTTCACCTCTCTGCCACCCCAAAGCACCAGGAGTGGACTTGTTCAGTAACCTTTCATCTGTTTCAGTTGGACACATCCTTTTCTTTTGAAATCTGAAATGTATGTGGCATATGATAAATCATGTGGCAAGCTTGTTAGATCCACAATAGATTCACAAAGAGACAGAAAACGCTACTGAATAGCAGAATTCCAGTGGCCATGAGTATAGGATCCTGGAATGAGGTTTCCAGCAGCTGCCAGCATGCTGATCTGTTGCGACTGGTGACTGGCTGACTTTTATGTGAATCGGTGAAGTAAAATTTGCTAGGTAGCTTGTTAGCAAGATTTTCAATTTTATTTTACAGTACAACCAGTGGCAGCTATTTTACCCACACAGTACATGAGCTGTTGAGCGTCCAGGCTCATAGGATCCTCCGATTTCCAATTGTATCATAAAAAGTGAGAGCAACTCTCTCACTCCTTGCTTTTTTCCATTGCATTCTGGGACTTGCAGTTCTAGTTCACTACCAAAGAATCATCAAACACAATTTCTCTCTTAGAAGGTGTGAGTGGTGTGTTCATTCCTTTTTATGGTTGCTTTCTAGTGCATGTAGGCTTTTCCCACAAAAACCATGAGCAGAAGGGCCAGAATACCTTGAAGAAACATGGCAGAGTGCACTCATCTCACCTAACAAGGCATATCAGTGGCGTCACTAGGGGGGTGCGGGGGGTGCGGACCGCACTGGGTGACACCATCCTCACGGGGTGACACCGTGAGACTCTGCAATATGACACCACATATGTGCACATGTGAACTCCAGCATGTTCACGAAGACGCGTATGGGGAAAAGTGCACCTCGTGGTGAGATGACGAAACAAACATGAATGTTTAAATGCAAGATGCAACAAGCCACTTTAGAGAATAGAGACCACTCATAAAAACGCCTTGCGGCCACCCACCAATTGCTCTTAAGGGGCATAAACGTGAGGACGCGTGTTAAGAAAAATGCACTCAGAAACAATGGATGAAACAACCATAAAAATCACTGTAGTGCAGCATGACGCTTTAGACTCTTCAGAGTACCTGCTTGCTGTTCAGAATGTGCCGGCACTCTCCAATTCTACGTATTGCAGCAGTGCTGAGAAGTGAGAAGTGCAGCTGCTCTTTCAAATAAAGAGCACTGTGTACCGGACAGTACCTCCAATTTAAAGCACGCGCGTTACTCCGACGTAACATTTCCATAGGAGTCATGGAGCTGTGTGTCAAGGATGGAAACACACCGGCCCGAATTTACAAAGCAGTTACACGAATAAGCCATTCCAGAGCGCAAAGCCTCTTATACAACTCAGGAAGATTGGGCCCGCAGGTACAGCTGTATTTATTTACTCACACAGAGAATTCCTAAATGTGGGTATTCACAAACATTTTCTGATCCTGCTCTTCGGGACTAGGAAAATTAAAGGTATTTACGCCTGTTAGGGGTTTAAGTAAATCCTCGTTCACGGTTGTGAAAGGAACATCTCCCCAAGTCGCTGGGGTGAGCACGAGGCGTGCCTCAACAGTAAAAATGGATTTGCACCCATGGAGAAAAAAAAGTTTGTTTACATGGGCTTGTTTTTTTTTCTTGCAGACCAGAATATACATGTATATAATATTAGTGTGACTGGGTTTCAAGGTGTCACTCACGCCTCATGATATATGAGAACATAGAGTTCACAGCTCTGCCTTTTGCCATAAAATCCGCTGCCAGGGTGTTCGCAGAGTACTCCTCACTATCCCGAGCTCATCTAAAGGGACGATATACACGTGTCAAGTACCCAAACCCGGATGATTGATGCAGAAGATGTATTCAGAAGTGCAGGCACTTTACAGCCAAGATAGTGCAAGCACTGCCTAGCTGGGATTCACAGTGACTACATCAAGTCACACCTGACGCATTGCCAGACAAAGACTCTGTGGAACCAGTCATAGACGCTCAGGGAGTGCTGGGATTTCCCCTCTATCTCAGGCTCTAAGAGTAAGACAGGTGTAGGCATTGTAAAAGGCGATGTCGACGTGCAAGCATTCCCCTCCTGTTACGGTCACAATCACTCCTCCAGATCAGAAAGGGTTGAGGTGATTTCAGGGCCAGCTTTAGTGCTGATGGTGCCACAATCTTTTTTGGTGCCCCCAATGACGGACTTCCTTCGCAGATTCTCTCACCACTATCCTCCAACAGTGCCCCATATTATCTCTCCCTAGTCGTGAGGGGGTGACACCATGAGTCACCGCACTGGGTGACATCAACCCTAGTGACGCTATGCTCTATGTATGTGATGCTCAAATTGTATTAAGTTCCAATAGCCACAACTTTACCTAATATTTATGAGAGGGAGTCATACAAGTCAATGCGTATGATTTTCGAAGTTATTTTCCTTTTTGGAAGCATTAACCGATATCTGTCCATGCATAAAATTCTGACAGGAGAGAACATGCATAATGAAAATAAAGATATGGAAGTCCTTATGTGGGTGGCATCCAATCAAAGTCCACTGTCTTGACTTTCTTTCAGCTCTGAGTGCACAGAGAAGGCAGAACAGCCCCAAGGATCTCATCCACCAATCATGTAGAGACAGTGCCTAATGTATGGACGCAGCATTCAATCTTAGGGACTAGGACTTATTTTTCATCATCCAATGGGGGAAACAACGAAGACCATAAATACAGGGAAACCGCGACAAAGGGAGAGAGCAGGGATGAAAAGGGACCTCACATGCGATCAGAAGTGGAGGGAACAAGGCGCTATGAGATAGAATCAAGCCTAGTTAGCCTTTCATTCGGCAAACCCAGCATTTCAGAGTGCTGTGGCGGGCTCCGATGGAAATTCTGGGTCCTATCCTTACTTTTAACAAATTAAGCATGAGGGATTTGAGACATTCAAAATGAAGCGGCTAGGTTGGCATACCTCGAAACGCATCCTTTCGACCCCACCGGATTTAGTCCACTGGCCTTCATAATATAACATAACATGCCATGCCATAACATACCATAACATAGCACAGCACAGCAACACAACACACCATAACATCACATACCATAACGTAACATAACATACCATTCAAATACAATTGGGCGCCCAACAGTTCGGAATACATTTAAAGAAAGTAAAGCTGGTCATCATCATATTGTAAGGACACATCAGTCTATAGACGTCTTTGACTTTCTCGATTACACATTTTGAGGTTTTTCAGCTTTTATGTAGTGAAAACTTCCAAAAAGAGGTTACATTTAACAGTGCCCATGTTGGGACACAATCAGGGGGATAATGTGGTTATAGAGCTGGGATTTCTAGGGTTTAGTGAACAGTGAGAGAAGTTACTGGTCCACATCAAGCTAGAAACAAGCAACCTTATTTTCAAGAGGCAAGTTCACTTCTCTGTGGGTCACACTCACTGGCACAACTACTGTTTCTCATTTCGCAACATATTCAATAATGAGGCCGCACATGTTCGGTTTCCATGACAGCGTGATATTCGTGAAAATGTATTAGAAATAGGATAGTGGGAAAAAACAAAACACTCTTTTAAAGATCAAAGAAAGAGAAACATATAGATGGAAAGAGAAAGACAAACAGAGAAACAGAATGATGTGAGTCAAGGGTCAGTTGGACAACTCAAAGGGATGAGTGTGTGCTGTCTGCATGGACCCTTGTTTAACCTGTAGTTGGCAGGTAGGAGTCATTTAACCTGTAGTTGGCAGGTGGGAGTTGTTTAACCTGTAGTTGTCAGGTGGGAGTTGTTTAACCTGAAGTTGTCAGGTGGGAGTTGTTTAACCTGTAGTTGGCAGGTAGGAGTTGTTTTACCTGTAGTTGGCAGGTAGGAGTTGTTTTACCTGTAGTTTGCCGGTGTGAATCGTTCAACCTCGAGAGTGCAGCGAGAGTTAAATTTAAGGCCCTTTGTATAGCCCACAGGACCTACTGGGGTCTGGGCCCGGCCATTAACAGACCTCTCATTACTCCTTACCAACCAAGAAAATTCCCGCGCTCCTCCAATCACCATCTAGCAGCAACATTGAAAATAAAAAAGGTGAGAAGTGGAGGCAGATCATTTACCTATAATGCAGCTAAACTTTGGAATTCGCTGCCTTCGCTTATCTGTGGTGAATCCTCTCATCTTACATTTCGGAAACTGCTCAAAACATGGTTATTCAATCAATTCACTTAACAATTATACTACTTCTCACTAGTCGCAAGCGCTGGGACGCCCTCGGGTAGCTACGCGCTATACAAAAATCCAATAATAATAATAACCTATAGTTGGCAGGTAGGAATTGTTTAACCTGTAGTTGGCAGGTTGGAGTCGTTTAAACTGTAGTTGCCAGGTAGGAGTCGTTTAACCTGTAGTTGGCAGGTAAGAGTAATTTAACCTGTAGTTGGCAGGTAAGAGTAATTTAACCTGTAGTTGGCAGGTCGGAGTCGTTTAACCTGTAGTTGACAAGTAGGAGTCGTTTAACCTGTAGTTGGCAGGAGTCGTTAATGTGACATTGTAAGATCAGGGTGCTTATCACCCAGTCTTCTTGAGATGTCTTTGCCACGTGCCCCCTATTACTACAATCTCTGTGAAATTCTTGAATCCAATCCTGTGTTGTAATCATATGTGAAACTTGCACACAATGTATATTGCTTTTGGAATTGATGTACTATTCCTGTCTAGACTAGAGCACACTCCGTTAAAAGTGCGGTATCTGTAGTTGGCAGGTAGGAGTCGTTTAACCTGTAGTTGGCAGTTAGGAGTCGTTTAACCTGTAGTTGGCAGGTAGGAGTCATTCAACCTGTAGTTGGCAGGTAGGATTCGTTAACCTGTAGTTGGCAAGTAGGAGTCGTTTAACCTGTAGTTGGCAGGTGGAAGTCATTTAATCTGTAGTTGGCAGGTGGGAGTCGTTTAACCTGTAGTTGCCAAGTAGGAGTTGTTTAACTTGTAGTTGGCTGGTGGGAGTCGTTTAACCTGTAGTTGGCAGGAGTCGTTAATGTGACATTGTAAGATCAGGGTGCTTATCACCCAGTCTTCTTGAGATGTCTTTGCCACATGCACCCTATTACTACAATCTCTGTGAAATTCTTGAATCCAATCCTGTGTTGTAATCATATGTGAAACTTGCACACAATGTATATTGCTTTTGGAATTGATGTACTATTCCTGTCTAGACTAGAGCACACTCCGTTAAAAGTGCGGTATCTGTAGTTGGCAGGTAGGAGTCGTTTAACCTGTAGTTGGCAGTTAGGAGTCGTTTAACCTGTAGTTGGCAGGTAGGAGTCATTCAACCTGTAGTTGGCAGGTAGGATTCGTTAACCTGTAGTTGGCAAGTAGGAGTCGTTTAACCTGTAGTTGGCAGGTGGAAGTCATTTAATCTGTAGTTGGCAGGTGGGAGTCGTTTAACCTGTAGTTGCCAAGTAGGAGTTGTTTAACTTGTAGTTGGCAGGTAGGAGTCGTTTAACCTGTAGTTGCCATGTAGGAGTCGTTTAACTTGTAGTTGGCAGGTAGGAGCTATTTAACCTGTAGTTGGCAGTTAGGAGTCGTTTAACCTGTACTTGGCAGGTTGGAGTCGTTTAACCAGTAGTTGGTAGGAAGGAGTTATTCAACCTGTAGGTGGCAGGTAGGAGTTGTTTAGCCTGTAGTTGGCAAGTAGGAGTTGTTTAACCTGTAGTTGGCAGGTGGGAGTCATTTAACCTGTAGTTGGCAGGTGGGAGTCGATTAACCTGTAGTTGCCAGGTAGGAGTTGTTTAACCTGTAGTTGGCAGTTGGGAGTTGTTTAACCTCTAGTTGCCAGGTAGGAGTTGGTTAACTTGTAGTTGGCAGGTGGGAGTCATTTAACCTGTAGTTGCCAGGTTGGAGTCATTTAACTTGTAGTTGGCAGGTAGGAGTTATTCAACCTGTAGGTGGCAGGTAGGAGTTGTTTAGCCTGTAGTTGGCAAGTAGGAGTTGTTTAACCTGTAGTTGGCAGGTGGGAGTCATTTAACCTGTAGTTGGCAGGTGGGAGTCGTTTAACCTGTAGTTGCCAGGTAGGAGTTGTTTAACCTGTAGTTGGCAGTTGGGAGTTGTTTAACCTCTAGTTGCCAGGTAGGAGTTGGTTAACTTGTAGTTGGCAGGTGGGAGTCATTTAACCTGTAGTTGCCAGGTTGGAGTCATTTAACTTGTAGTTGGCAGGTAGGAGTTATTCAACCTGTAGGTGGCAGGTAGGAGTTGTTTAGCCTGTAGTTGGCAAGTAGGAGTTGTTTAACCTGTAGTTGGCAGGTGGGAGTCATTTAACCTGTAGTTGGCAGGTGGGAGTCGTTTAACCTGTAGTTGCCAGGTAGGAGTTGTTTAACCTGTAGTTGGCAGTTGGGAGTTGTTTAACCTCTAGTTGCCAGGTAGGAGTTGGTTAACTTGTAGTTGGCAGGTGGGAGTCATTTAACCTGTAGTTGCCAGGTTGGAGTCATTTAACTTGTAGTTGGCAGGTAGGAGTTGTTTAATCTTTAATTGGCAGGGGAGAGTCATTTAATCTGTAGGTGCCAGGTAGGAGTTGTTTAACTTGTAGTTGGCAGGTAGGAGTCATTTAACCCGTAGTTGGCAGGTCGGAGTCGTTTTACCTGTAGTTGGGAGGTACGAGTCGTTTAACCTGTAGTTGGCAGGAGTCGTTAATGTGACATTGTAAGATGAGGCTGTTTATCACCCAGTCTTCTTGAGATGTCTTTGCCACGTGCACCCTATTACTAGAATCTCTCTGAAATTCTTGAATCCAATCCTGTGTTGTAATCATATGTGAAACTTGCACACAATGTACATTGCTTTTGGAATTGATGTACTATTCCTGTCTAGGCTAGAACACAGTCCGTTAAAAGTGGGGTTTCTGTAGTTCGCAGGTGGGAGTCGTTTAACTTGTAGTTGGCAGGTAGGATTCATTTAACCTCTAGTTGGCAGGTAGGAGTTGTTTAACCTGTATTTGGCAGGTAGAATTCAGTCAACCTGTAATTAGCAGGTAGGAGTCATTTAACCTGTAGTTGGCAAGTAGGAGTCGTTTAACCTGTAGTTGGCAGGTGGGAGTCATTTGACCTGTAGTTGGCAGGTGGGAGTCGTTTAACCTGTAGTTGTCAGGTAGGAGTTGTTTAACTTGTAGTTGGCAGGTAGGAGTTGTTTAACCTGTAGTAGCCAGGTAGAAGTCGTTTAACTTGTAGTTGGCAAGTAGGAATCATTTAACCTGTAGTTGGCAGGTAGGAGTTGTTTAACCTTTAGCTGGCAGGTGGGAGTCGTTTAATCTGTAGTTGCCAGGTAGGAGTCATTTAACTTGTAGTTGGCAGGTCAGAGTTGTTTAACCTGAAGTTGGCAGGTGGGAGTCGTTAAACCTGTAGTTGCCAGGTAGGAGTTGTTTAACTTGTAGTTGGGAGGTAGGAGTCGTTTAACCTGTAGTTGCCAGGTAGGAGTGGTTTAACTTGTAGTTGGTAAGTAGGAGTCATTCAACCTGTCGTTGGGATGTAGGAGTTGTTTAGCCTGCTGTTGGCAAGTAGGACTTGTTTAACCTGTAGTTCACAGGTGGGAGTCATTTAACCTGTACTTGGCAGGTGGGATTCGTTTAACCTGTAGTTGCCAGGTAGGAGCCGTTTAACTTGTAGTTGGCAGGTAGGAGTCGTTTAACCTGTAGTTGGGAGTTGTTTAACCTGTAGTTGCCAGGTAGGAGTTGGTTAACTTGTAGTTGGCAGGTGTGAGTCATTTAACCTGTAGTTGGCAGGTGGGAGTCATTTAACCTGTAGTTGCCAGGTAGGAGTCATTTAACCTGTAGTTGGCAGGTCAGAGTTGTTTAACCTGTAGTTGGCAGGTGGGAGTCGTTTAACCTGTAGTTGGCAGGAGTCGTTAATGTGACATTGTAAGATCAGGCTGCTTATCACCCAGTTTTCTTGAGATGTCTTTGCCACTTGCACCCTATTACTACAATCTCTTTGAAATTCTTGAATCCAATCCTCTGTTGTAATCATATGTGAAACTTGCACACAATGTATATTGCTTTTGGAATTGATGTACTATTCCTGTCTAGAGTAGAACACAGTCCGTTAAAAGTGTGGTTTCTGTAGTTTGCAGGTGGGAGTTGTTTAACTTGTAGTTGGCAGGTAGGAGTCGTTTAACCTGTAGTTAGCAGGTAGGAGTCGTTTAACCTGTATTTGGTAGTTAGGAGTCATTTAACCTGTAGTTGGCAGGCAGGAGTCGTTTAACCTGTAGTTGGCAAGTAGGAGTCGTTTCACCTGTAGTGGGCAGGTGGGAGTCGTGTAACCTGTAGTTGGCAGGTGGGAGTTGCTTAACCTGTAGTTGCCAGGTAGGAGTCATTTTCCTTGTAGTTGCCAGGATGGAGTCATTTAACCTGTAGTTGGCAGGTAGGAGTCATTTAACCTGTTGTTGGCAGTAAGGAGTCGTTTAACCTGTAGTTGGCAGGGGGAGTCGTTTAACCTGTAGGTGGCAGGTAGGAGTCGTTCAACCTGTAGATGGCAGGTAGGAGTTGTTTAACCTGTAGTTGGCAAGTAGGAGTCGTTTAACCTGTAGTTGGCGGGTGGGAGTCCTTTAACCTGTAGTTGGCAGGTGGGAGTCGTTTAACCTGTAGTTGCCAGGTAGGAGTCGTTTAACTTGTAGTTGGCAGGTAGGAGTTGTTTAACCTTTACTTGGCAGGTGGGAGTCGTTTAACCTGTAGTTGCCAGCCAGGTAGGAGTCATTAAACCTGTATTTGGCAGGCAGGAGTAGTTGGCAGGTGGGAGTTGTTTAACCTGTAGTTTGATTGTGCGTGCTGCATCGACAAATGCGATGCAGCAAGTGCAACAACATTTGTTTTATCTCTTTGTTTGTGTACTTACCTCTGTGCGGTCCTATTCCGCAGTTTACTACCTCCCACCTTGCCCCTCCCCCGCCGCACGTCAGTGCCCAGCAGCACTCCCACCATTGGTTAACTTGTAGTTGGCAGGTAGGAGTAGTTTAACCTATAGTTGGCAGGTGGGAGTCTTTTAACCTGTAGGCATTGGTTAACTTGTAGTTGGCAGGTAGGAGTAGTTTAACCTGTAGTTGGCAGGTGGGAGTCTTTTAACCTGTAGGCATTGGTTATCTTGTAGTTGGCAGGTGGGAGTCGTTTAACCTGTAGCTGGCAGGAGTCGTTAATGTGACATTGTAAGATCAGGCTGCTTATCGTCCAGTCTTCTTGAGACGTCTTTGCCGCGCGCCTCCTATTACTACAATTTCTCTGAAATTCTTGAATCCAATCCCTGTTGTAGTCATATGTGAAACTTGCACACAATGTATATTGCTTTTGGAATTGATGTACTATTCCTGTCTAGACTAGAGCACACTCCATTAAAAGTGCGGTTTCTGTAGGGCACATGTTAATTGCATACAATGTCAATTTGTGTTCATTAAAACAATATTTGGCGTCCATTATGAATTTTCACTGAAGCACTTAGGATTGGTCATTTCCATAAATAGCATAAAAAAGGGAGTACGAATAGTGCATTGTGGTTCCTTAGGCGCCAAATGTTGTTCGCAAATGATTAAAAGTACCACAAAATTACCAAGACAACTAGGCAATAATGAGAACGGGAACAGTGGTGGGATGAGGGTGGGAGCTTGGGGAAGTTGTTATTGACACTTGCAGTGTCACTTTACAAAGTTCGAAGTCATCAAGCCCAGGGGTAATTATTTTGTATTTCTTGCCAGTAGTGTGATCATGGTTTGCTCCATTGAATTGTGCCTACAAAGCATCCACCATCTTTTTTGAAAATCTTTTTGTCCTGACCCTTCCCATCATGAACTCTCTTATTTTCTGTATCACTGTTAACTTTATAGAGCTTGGACACCCTTCTGGTAAGAGAGAGCAGATATAAATTCATAATCAAGCAGTCAAGTGTAACCTGATTAGCGCAAGTAGATTACGCACGCCAGAGTAAGTCAATGACAAAACGCAGTTTCCTATTGTAGACCAGCTTGACCCGACTGTACTTCTGGCCATTGAATTCTATGCTGGCACATCTCCATCTGGGTGACCAATGAGCTTTCTTCTGGTTAATTAAGAAATAAAGAATTCTGGGCGAGAAAGGACTAATTGTGGTAGAGCAGAGAGAAGTGTTTTTAACCTTTGTTTCAATAGAGGAATCAACTTTAAGCTGTACATCTATCTGAACTTGTGCCTCAACTGGATGAAAAATAAATCTAAGGAAAACAGCTGGTGGCGATGGAAATCAAAGATATATAGCGATTTGGAAAAAAAGGTTTCTGAAGATAACACAAACTATGTGGCATGGCTGGGTGACCAACAAAGGTACACGTTCATGCTAGGTTTTCTGGATTTCCACATGGTTACTTTCCAAACAATAAATCTAAATGGAACTCATTTACATTGACAATGGTTACCTTATAAAGCTATCACAGATTTGTCCTCCTGTACCTACGCTGCAACGCCTTGACTTTTAGGGCACAGGTCTGAAAGAGTGGAAAGCAAAGACAGACTAACTAGAAGAGAAATCAGGAGACACAGCAGGACAAGATTCAAGGCCTCTAATGATACAATCATAGAAGCACTGGCTCCTATTTGTTTTCAGTCCATTTAGGAGCACATACAAAACGAATATAAATTACAACATCACAAATATATTGGAGCAGAGGGCCAGGTACCTTCACACATTGTTATATTGTAACCTGCTGAATAAATTCTTAAGGACCCCTCATCAAGACCAATACACTCAACACATCCAGCAGAAAACTGCCCTTCTGGTTAATGTAGCCATTGGAAAACTGTACTTCTGGTGAATGTAGCCATCAGAAAACGGGTCTTCTGGTTCAGGCAGCCAGCGGAAAACTGAACTTCTGGTTAATGTAGCCATCAGAAAACTGGACTTCTGGTTCAGGCAGCCAGCGGAAAACTGAACTTCTGGTTAATGTAGTCATCAGAAAAATGGACTTCTGGTTAATATAGTCATCAGAAAACTGGTCTTCTGGTTAAAGTAGCCATGAGAAAACTGGACTTTTGTTTAATGTAGCCAGTGGAAAACTGGACTTCTGGTTAATGTATCAATCGGAAAACTGGACTTCTGGTTAATGTAGCCAGCAGAAAACTGCCCTTCTGGTTAATGTAACCATCGGAAAACTGGCCTGCTGGTTAATGTAGCCATCGGAAAACTGGCCTGCTGGTTAATGTAGCCATTGGAAAACTGTACTTCTGGTGAATGTAGCCATTGGAAAACTGGACTTCTGGTTCAGGCAGCCAGTGGAAAACTGAACTTCTGGTTAATGTAGTCATCAGAAAACTGGTCTTCTGGTTAAAGTAGCCATGAGAAAACTGGACTTTTGTTTAATGTAGCCAGTGGAAAACTGGACTTCTGGTTAATGTAACCATCGGAAAACTGGACTTCTGGTTAATGTAGCCATCAGAAAACTGGTCTTCTGGTTCAGGTAGCCATCACAAAACTGGTCTTCGGGTTCAGGTAGCCAGTGGAAAACTGAACTTCTAGTTAATGTAGTCATCAGAAAACTAGACTTCTGGTTAATATAGTCATCAGAAAACTGGTCTTCTGGTTAAAGTAGCCATGAGAAAACTGGACTTTTGTTTAATGTAGCCAGTGGAAAACTGGACTTCTGGTTAATGTATCCATCGGAAAACTGGACTTCTGGTTAATGTAGCCATCGAAAAACTGATCTTCTAGTTCAGGTAGCCATCGGAAAACTGGTCTTCTGGTTCAGGTAGCCAGTGGAAAACTGAACTTCTGGTTAATGTAGCCATTAGAAAACTGGACTTTTGATTAATGTAGCCATCAGAAAACTGGACTTCTGGGTAAACTAGCCATAAGAAAACTGGACTTTTTTAATGTAGTCAGTGGAAAACTGACTTCTGGTCAATTTAGCCATCGGAAAACTGGACTTCTGGCTCATGTAGCCATAAGAAAACTGGTCTCCTTGTTAATGTAACCTTCGGAAAACTAAACTTTTGGTTAATGTAGCCAGCGGAACACTGGACTTATGGTTAATTTAGCCATCAGAAAACTTGACTGCTGGTTAACGTAGCCATCAGAAAACCGATTTTCTTGTTAATGTAGCCAGCAGAATATTGAACTTCTGGTTAATGTAGCCATTAGAAAACTGGAGTTCTGGTTAATATATCCATCAGAAAACTGCTCTTCTGGTTAATGTAGCCATCGGAAAACTGGACTTCTGGTTAAGTTAGCCATTGGAAAACTGGACTTCTGGCTCATGTAGCCATTAGAAAACTTGACTTCTGGTTAACGTAACCATCAGAAACCAGTTTTCTGGTTAACATTGCCATCAGAAAACTGGTCTTCTGGTTAAGTTAGCCATTGGAAAACTGGACTTCTGGTTAATGTAGCCATTGGAAAATTGGACTTCTGGTTAATGTAACTATCAGAAAACTGGTCTTCTGGTTAATGTAGCCATCAGAAAATTGGACTTCCGGTTAATGTAGCCATCAGAAAACTGGTTTTCTGGTTAATGTCGCCATCAGAAAATTGGACTTCTGGTTAATGTAGCCATCAGAAAACTGGTCTTCTGGTTAAGTTAGCCATTGTAAAACTGGATTTCTGGCTCATGTAGCCATCAGAAAACTGGTCTTCTGGTTAATATAGCCATTGGAAAAATAGACTTCTGGTTAATGTAGCCATCACAAAACTGGTCTTCTGGCTAATGTAGGTTGCCCACAGCTCTTCATGAGTTACAAAGTTCCTGATTCCTTAGTGGCTATAAGACAATACATTTCCATTGATAAAACTATAAAATAAATTGACATTATTGTAGCTACGATGCAGGACCTACACTAAAGTAAGGATCAAACCACAATATTGCAACATCCACCGGCGGGTAACTGTGCAAAGCACACATACATGTTAAAAGAAATCGGTCTCCTGCTACTACAGTGCGGAATATTATACAAACATGGCCAGGACTATAGAAAGAGTATCTTCCCTACAACTGCACAAACACAAAAACTTGTTAAAGAATGTAAATCCAGGAGTGATCATGAAAATAAAATATCATAAAATATCATCAGTTCAATATCCGGTGCAGCAGTACTTATAAAATATTCTCCATCACACCTAGACGTGGGTCCTGTCCTCCATGCAGAAGTCATCTTTGATGTTATGCGGGCACAATACTATAACAAAGACCTGGCAAAGGGCCTGAATTAGAGTTTGGCGGATGGGTTACTGTGTCACAAATGTGACGGATATCCCGTCTGCAGTATTACAAGTGCATTATATTCAATGGTACTTGCAATATGGTGGACGGGATATCCGTGACGTTTGTGACGCAGTAACCCGCCCCCAAACTCTAATTCAAGCCCATAATGCTTTATGGTACGGTACGGTTTAGTATGGTATGGTATGTTTTGGTATGGTATGGTTTGGTATGGTATGGCATATTATTACATTTGTGTACTCCACGTCTGTAATTTCTTTGGCTTTGCAGTGCTCTGGAAGTACTATCGGAATCTTTCCACAAGATTCCACGTTTGCACCCTATCAATGAAAATTTATGACAAAAACCTGTATATAATGTAAGTGATCAAGAACGTCTTTCACGAATAACAATAATGTATTTATGCAAGGTAGGGTATGGTAGGGTATTTAGAGAGATGGCACATAGCTGATAAGCACTAAATTGAGGAGCATAAAGAAAAGCCTGGGGTTGTGTACGCAGCCGCGGCCCGTCCAGGTAAGAGCGGTGGGTTGTGTGGGGGGTATTTTGACGGACGATGATGAGGGAAAATTCAATAAATAATTAATTTTCCCTCGTCATCGTCCGTCAAAATACCCTCCACACAGCCCCACCGATCTTACCTGCACGGGCTGCGGATATCTGTACGGGTGATGTAATAGTGTTGTGTGAAGAGATATGTCTTCATTTTCTTACTGAATTGCAAGGGGTGGGAGCCTTTCTGATGCTGATGGGGATTGTGTTTCAAATGCTAAATGTGTAGACTGAAAAGGCCCGCCTCTTGGTCTTTTCCTTCCTTATCTCTTTATTTCCAGCCTGGTTATGTCTTAGGAGATGATTTAAACGTTGGCGCACCTGGTACCCCATCGCAAACATGACAGGGTCCCTTGTTTTTTGCTAAGATGTTGGTCTGCCCACCCTATCAAGGATCAGAAAGACCATCAGCTTTTTATTGACAGAGTCCCTGTTTGGTCTCTTGACAGAAAGCTTCCAACGATCGCCAGAAGTAGCAGGGGCCATCGGAGAAAGGGCATTACACTGCCTGCCCAAATAATGCCCACTATGTTCAGGGAAAAAGCTCTCTGCTTGTGTGTGTTATTAGCTTTTTGTTTTTCAATAATAAACTTTCCCTTCAGGAGTTTACTTTGGAAAAACAAGAAGCATGTAAAAGTTTGGTGGATGGCCTTCAAAACTGACAAAAGCCGTCCATCAAACTTCTGGTACCTTGACAGGAACCGCCATGAGGGCATTTCCAGCAAGATACCAAAATCATTGCTCATCCAGCAGTCATTTCAAATCTGGTGGATATTAATCCTTCCTGGTGGCAGATATAAAGTCCTCTGCCACCCTGAAAGATGGAGTACAGTCCAGCGAACTCTTGCGCATGCCCTGAATTTCCTAAGTGTTGTCCACCACAGAGAACTTATTCCCTCATCCAGGTAACAAAAACTGTTTTAATCATTAGGAGAAAAAAGTAGACTCGAGTGCACTTAGCACCTTTGAAGCATCTGGTGATGGAAATGGAAAAGGGACCCAAAGAGCAATGATCACTATTACAGGAATGTGGAGTTTACCATGAAACCTCCTTTTTATATCGGTTTTCCAACCAGTACTCAATTTGTAAAAGAACATAAGTTCCAGTGCTCTCCTCAGGAGGCCACTGCAGCTTGCACCACACATTGCCCCTACTGTGCTGCCAGTGATGCTAACAATAAAACTACTAACCTCCCACTCATAAAAGTGTGACAATTCGGACTATTTCAGGCCCCCAAAGCTGTAAGAATGGCTTGGGAAGTAGGTAATAGTCATTTGTAACATATAGTAAATTAATTATTAACTATTATTGTGGTCGTCTCTAAATCAGCCAGACAGCACCACCTTGTGGCAGATTGTCACAAGCACTGGTGTTGACAATGAAGTGCCGGTGCAGAGCACCAGAAACCACCGTCTCAAATTAAGCACTGTCTCCAACACAAATGCAAAAACATAAGGTCGGTTGAATCCAGGTCAGCATCCAGAATGATGACGATTCACAGGACTCCAATGGTGGAAGAGGTGGTGCTCTTGCACTCGGTGCAAAGTCACGCGGAAGCAAAGAAGGCAACACAGGGGGAGCAGAGGGAATCAGCAGTATGTGAGGAGCGCTGAGAGATTGTACGGCAGATCTCCCTACGAAGACAAAACACACCAAACTATAAACATTATTTTAACTCAAGTATTCCTACTAGAACAAATACATCGCTATAATGTATATCCTTCATTAATGTGTCTTCTTTCTCATGCAGATCCATGCAGGAAAAACCTTCCCACATGCCATGCCTCACAAATGGGATGCAACTTTGCCACAGCATTTATCACACACACAATCCAGTCTGGGAGACATAAAACATGCAAAACAAAGATGGAAGCTCATCTCAATCCCAGGAAATTCGACTGGCTTAACATCCATATCTGGTATTTCTGCAAGCTTGATGACACTCTTCAGCTGCAATGAAATCTAGCCTGATTGCTTGCCAGAAATTTCAGCTGTGGATCTGTCTTTTACTAATATAAAAATTATATATTTTTCTGTTTTATTAAGTTCTTAAATATCTGTTTTATTCAGGAGTCAGTGGAACCTATCATCATTGTTAGTGCAGGCCTCAATGACAAAAATAAAGAGCTACTTGCTTTGAATGCCTACGCAAAGCAGTGAGTGAGGTTAGGGCAAGGCCTCAGTGGGTGAGGGTAGGGGAGGCCTCAGGTAGGGGAGGCCTTAGTGAGTCAGATTAGGGGAAGCATCAATGGGTGAGGGTAGGGGAGGTCTCAGTGGGTGAGGATATGGGACACCTCAGTAGGTGAGGATAGGGGAGACCCCAGTAGGTGAGGATAGGGGAGACCTCAGTAGGTGAGGATAGGGGAGGCCTCAGTGGGTGAGGTTAGGGGAGGCCTCAGTGGGTGAGGATAGGGGAGACCTCAGTAGGTGAGGATATAGGAGGCCTCAGTGGGTGAGGATAGGGGAGGCCTCAGTGGGTGAGGTTAGGGGAGACCTCAGTAGGTGAGGATAGGGGAGGCCTCAGTGGATGATGTTAGGGGAGGCCTCAGTGGGTGAGGATAGGGGAGACCTCAGTAGGTGAGGATATAGGAGGCCTCAGTGGGTGAGGATAGGGGAGGCCTCAGTGGGTGAGGTTAGGGGAGGCCTCAGTGGGTGAGGTTAGGGGAGGCCTCACAGGGTGTGGTTAGGGGAGGCCTCAGTGGGTAAGGGTAGGGGAGGTCTCAGTGGGTGAGGATAGGGGAGGCCTCAGTGGGTGAGGTTAGGGGAGGCCTCAGTGGGTGAGGTTAGGGGAGGCCTCAGTGGGTGAGGTTAGGGGAGACCTCAGTAGGTGAGGATATAGGAGGCCTCAGTGGGTGAGGATAGGGGAGGCCTCAGTGGGTGAGGTTAGGGGAGACCTCAGTAGGTGAGGATATAGGAGGCCTCAGTGGGTGAGGATAGGGGAGGCCTCAGTGGGTGAGGTTAGGGGAGGCCTCAGTGGGTGAGGATAGGGGAGGCCTCAGTGGGTGAGGGTAGGGGAGGCCGCAGTGGGTGAGGGTAGAAGAGGCCTCAGTGGGTGAGGTTAGGGGAAGCATCAGTGGGTAAGGCCTCAGTGGGTGAGGTTAGGGGAGGCCTCACAGGGTGTGGTTAGGGGAGGCCTCAGTGGGTGAGGTTAGGGAGGCCTCAGTGGGTGAGGTCAGGGGAGGCGTCAGTGGGTGAGGATAGGGGAGACCTCAGTAGGTGAGGATAGGAGAGGCCTCAGTGGGTGATGTTAGGGGAGGCCTCAGTGGGTGAGGATAGGGGAGACCTCAGTAGGTGAGGATATAGGAGGCCTCAGTGGGTGAGGATAGGGGAGGCCTCAGTGGGTGAGGTTAGGGGAGGCCACAGTGGTGAGGTTAGGGGAGGCCTCAGTGGGTGAGGTTAGGGGAGGCCTCACAGGGTGTGGTTAGGGGAGGCCTCAGTGGGTGAGGGTAGGGGAGGTCTCAGTGGGTGAGGATAGGGGAGGCCTCAGTGGGTGAGGTTAGGGGAGGCCTCAGTGGGTGAGGTTAGGGGAGGCCTCAGTGGTGAGGTTAGGGGAGGCCTCAGTGGGTGAGGTTAGGGGAGACCTCAGTAGGTGAGGATATAGGAGGCATCAGTGGGTGAGGATAGGGGAGGCCTCAGTGGGTGAGGATAGGGGAGACCTCAGTAGGTGAGGATATAGGAGGCCTCAGTGGGTGAGGGTTGGGGAGGCCTCAGTGGGTGAGGGTAGGGGAGGCCGCAGTGGGTGAGGGTAGAAGAGGCCTCAGTGGGTGAGTTTAGGGGTGGTCTCAGTGGGTGAGGTTAGGGGTGGCCTCACAGGGTGTGGTTAGGGGAGGCCTAAGTGGGTGAGGTTAGGGGAGGCCTCAGTGGTGAGGTTATGGGAGGCCTCAGTGGGTGAGGGTAGGGGAGGCCTCAGTTGGTGAGGGTAGGAGCGGCCTCAGTGGGTGAGGATAGGGGAGACCTCAGTGGGTGTGGATAGGGGAGGCCTCAGTGGGTGAGGGTAGGGGAGGCCTCAGTGGGGGAGGTCTGGGGAGGTCTTATTGGGTGAGGGTTGAGGAGGCCTCAGTGGGTGAGGGTAGGGGAGGTCTCAGTGGGTGAGGGTAGGGGAGGCTTCAGTGGGTGAGGGTAGGAGAGGCATCAGTGGGTGAGGGTAGGAGAGGCCTCAGTGGGTGAGGTTAGGAAGGCCTCACAGGGTGTGGTTAGGGGAGACCTCAGTAGGTGAGGATAGGGGAGACCTAAGTGGGTGAGGTTAGGGGAGGCCTCAGTGGGTGAGGATAGGGGAGGCCTCAGTGGGTGAGGTTAGGGGAGGCCTCAGTGGTGAGGTTCAGGGAGGCCTCAGTGGGTGAGGATAGGGGAGGCCTCAGCGGGTGAGGTTAGGGGAGGCCTCAGTGGTGAGGTTCGGGGAGGCCTCAGTGGGTGAGAATAGGGGAGGCCTCAGTGGGTGAGGTTAGGGGAGGCCTCAGTGGTGAGGTTATGGGAGACCTCAGTAGGTGAGGATATAGGAGGCCTCAATGGGTGAGGATAGGGGAGGCCTCAGTGGGTGAGGTTAGGGGAGGTCTCAGTGGGTGAGGGTAGGGGAGGCCTCAGTGGGTGAGGGTAGGGGAGGCCTCAGTGGGTGAGGTTAGGGGAGGCCTCAGTGGTGAGATTATGGGAGGCCTCAGTGGGTCAGGTTAGGGGAGGTCTCAGTGGGTGAGGATAGGGGAGACCTCAGTGGTTCAGGTTAGGGGAGGCCTCAGTGGGTGAGGGTAGGGGAGGACTCAGTAAGTGAGGGTAGGGGAGGCCTCTGGGGGTGAGGTTAGGGGAGGCCTCAGTGGTTGAGGTTAGGGGAGGCCTCAGTGGGTGAGGTTAGGGGAAGCCTCAGTGAGTGAGGTTAGGGGAGGCCTCAGTGGGTGAGGTTAGGGGAAGCCTCAGTGAGTGAGGTTAGGGGAGGCCTCAGTAGGTGAGGGTAGGGGAGTCCTCAGTGGGTGAGGTTAGGGGAAGCATCAGTGGGTGAGGCCTCAGTGGGTGAGTTTAGGGGAGTCCTCAGTGGGTGAGGTTAGGGGAAGCATCAGTGGGTGAGGTTAGGGGGGCCTCAGTGGGTGAGGGTAGGGGAGGCCTCAGTGGGTGAGGTTAGGGGAAGCATCAGTGGGGGAGGTATGGGAGGCCTCAGTGGGTGAGGGTTGGGGATGCCTCAGTGGGTGAGGTTAGGGGAGGCCTCAGTGGTGAGGTTGGGTGAGGCCTCAGTGGGTGAGGTTAGGGGAGGCCTCAGTGGGTGAGTTTAGGGGAAGCCTCAGTGGGTGAGGATAGGGGAGGCCTCAGTGGGTGAGGTTAGGGGATGCCTCAGTGGGTGAGGTTAGGGGAGGCCTCAGTGGTGAGGTTGGGTGAGGCCTCAGTGGGTGAGGTTAGGGGAGGCCTCAGTGGGTGAGTTTAGGGGAAGCCTCAGTGGGTGAGGATAGGGGAGGCCTCAGTGTGTGAGGTTAGGGGAAGCATCAGTGGGTGAGGCCTCAGTGGGTGAGGGTAGGGGAGGCCTCAGTGGTGAGGTTAGGGGAGGCCTCAGTTGGTGAGGTTAGGGGAGGCCTCAGTGGTGAGGTTCGGGGAGGCCTCAGTGGGTGAGGGTTGGGGAGGCCTCAGTGGGTGAGGATGGGGGAGGCCTCAGTGGGTGAGGTTAGGGGAAGCATCAGTGGATGAGGCCTCAGTGGGTGAGGGTAGGGGAGGCCTCAGTGGGTGAGGGTAGGGGAGGCCTCAGTGGGTGAGGGTAGGGGAGGCCTCAGTAGGTGAGGGTAGGGGAGGCCTCAGTGGGTGAGGTTAGGGGAAGCATCAGTGGGTGAGGCCTCAGTGGGTGAGGGTAGGGGAGGCCTCAGTGGGTGAGGTTAGGGGAGGCCTCAGTGGTGAGATTATGGGAGGCCTCAGTGGGTCAGGTTAGGGGAGGTCTCAGTGGGTGAGGATAGGGGAGACCTCAGTGGTTCAGGTTAGGGGAGGCCTCAGTGGGTGAGGGTAGGGGAGGACTCAGTAAGTGAGGGTAGGGGAGGCCTCTGGGGGTGAGGTTAGGGGAGGCCTCAGTGGTTGAGGTTAGGGGAGGCCTCAGTGGGTGAGGTTAGGGGAAGCCTCAGTGAGTGAGGTTAGGGGAGGCCTCAGTGGGTGAGGTTAGGGGAAGCCTCAGTGAGTGAGGTTAGGGGAGGCCTCAGTAGGTGAGGGTAGGGGAGTCCTCAGTGGGTGAGGTTAGGGGAAGCATCAGTGGGTGAGGCCTCAGTGGGTGAGTTTAGGGGAGTCCTCAGTGGGTGAGGTTAGGGGAAGCATCAGTGGGTGAGGTTAGGGGGGCCTCAGTGGGTGAGGGTAGGGGAGGCCTCAGTGGGTGAGGTTAGGGGAAGCATCAGTGGGGGAGGTATGGGAGGCCTCAGTGGGTGAGGGTTGGGGATGCCTCAGTGGGTGAGGTTAGGGGAGGCCTCAGTGGTGAGGTTGGGTGAGGCCTCAGTGGGTGAGGTTAGGGGAGGCCTCAGTGGGTGAGTTTAGGGGAAGCCTCAGTGGGTGAGGATAGGGGAGGCCTCAGTGGGTGAGGTTAGGGGATGCCTCAGTGGGTGAGGTTAGGGGAGGCCTCAGTGGTGAGGTTGGGTGAGGCCTCAGTGGGTGAGGTTAGGGGAGGCCTCAGTGGGTGAGTTTAGGGGAAGCCTCAGTGGGTGAGGATAGGGGAGGCCTCAGTGTGTGAGGTTAGGGGAAGCATCAGTGGGTGAGGCCTCAGTGGGTGAGGGTAGGGGAGGCCTCAGTGGTGAGGTTAGGGGAGGCCTCAGTTGGTGAGGTTAGGGGAGGCCTCAGTGGTGAGGTTCGGGGAGGCCTCAGTGGGTGAGGGTTGGGGAGGCCTCAGTGGGTGAGGATGGGGGAGGCCTCAGTGGGTGAGGTTAGGGGAAGCATCAGTGGATGAGGCCTCAGTGGGTGAGGGTAGGGGAGGCCTCAGTGGGTGAGGGTAGGGGAGGCCTCAGTGGGTGAGGGTAGGGGAGGCCTCAGTAGGTGAGGGTAGGGGAGGCCTCAGTGGGTGAGGTTAGGGGAAGCATCAGTGGGTGAGGCCTCAGTGGGTGAGGGTAGGGGAGGCCTCAGTGGGTGAGGTTAGGGGTGGCCTCACAGGGTGTGGTTAGGGGAGGCCTCAGTGGGTGAGGTTAGGGGAGGCCTCAGTGGGTGAGGTTAGGGGAGGCCTAAGTGGGTGAGGGTAGGGGAGGCCTCAGTGGGTGAGGTTAGGGGAGGCCTAAGTGGGTGAGGTTAGGGGAGGCCTCAGTGGGTGAGGTTAGGGGAGGCCTAAGTGGGTGAGGGTAGGGGAGGCCTCAGTGGGTGAGGTTAGGGGAGGCCTAAGTGGGTGAGGGTAGAAGAGGCCTCAGTGGGTGAGTTTAGGGGAGGCCTCAGTGGGTGAGGTTAGGGGAGGCCTCAGTGGGTGAGGTTAGGGGAGGCCTAAGTGGGTGAGGGTAGGGGAGGCCTCAGTGGGTGAGGTTAGGGGAGGCCTAAGTGGGTGAGGGTAGGGGAGGCCTCAGTGGGTGAGGTTAGGGGAAGCATCAGTGGGTAAGGCCTCAGTGGGTGAGGGTAGGGGAGGCCTCAGTGGGTGAGGTCAGGGGAAACCTCCGTAGGTGAGGTTAGGGGAAGTCTCAGTGGGTGATGTTAAGAGGTGCCCAATGTGTGTGGCCACGTGTTAAGTGTTCTGCAAGTGAAGAGCAGAGCTGGCAGAAGATGTTGCTGCAACACTATTCTCAATGGCCCTCATTTATGAAAAGTGATGCATCGCTGGGTGAAAACAACGATGCATCACTTTTCATTGCGCCCTCCTTGCGACACTAATGATGCGTCATATTTACAGTATGACGCATCATGTCGCAAGGAGTTACAGATACGTCAGTATTTCTGACGTATCTGTAAGTGCAAAAGTGACGCATTGCTGGAGTGTGTCACAAAAGTGACGCAACTCCAGCAATGCGTCCTTTCACATGGGGCAAGCCCCATGTGAAAGGGCCTGCGTCAGTCTTACGCCTGCTGTGAGGCAGGCACAAGATTTTGACACAATAGCGTCCTAGAAGTGACGCAGTGAAGCCTCATAGATTTCACTGCGTCACTTCTACGACCCTTTCTTGCGTCAATACGCCCCCCTTGCATACATTATACCTGGTGCAGGTATAATGTGGCGCAGGGGTTTACAAAGTGACGCATCTAACTAGATGCGTCACTTTGTAAATATGGCGCAACAAGGCGCACTTTTTACGCCACTGGTGTGTCACAAAAAGTGACGCACCGGCGGCGTAAAAGTGACGCAGAGCCTCATGAGGCCCAATGTGCTTAAGTTCATTTAGTGGGTGAGTTATGTTTGTAATAGTGTGGGCACAAGTCATGATTTATGTAGCTAACCATAACCAGTCAATTCATGGGGTATTTTGGTTTTATTTCATAGCCATAGCTTCAATTTAAGTTTAATTCGTGATTTTTTTGTAAACAACTAAGTTGTTGGGAACAGGCAACAACTTAACTTAACTTCCGCTGAAGAAAGTTTTTTAAATTATATATTTTGTTGCTGGTATACTACACCATTTCTGGAGTGCAGAGGGGTGTTGGCTGCAGGGCCAGCACCATCATACCATAGATGACCAACCCTCGCAGATTGCAGCTTTTGGATGCGCACAGCAGGGGTTGGCCTTAGGGCTGTGTCCAATCCTCTGTATGTGACGAACCACCCTGAGCACGGCCTTTGGCCATATACAGTCGGGGTGAGTCACAGAGCCTGGCCGATGGCACCCTCTCATCCCAGCTCTTCATGGAGTGAGAAACCACTGCTGTGCACGACCTTTGACCTCAGTGCCCACCATGGTTACTGTGCGTGGTCTTACTTGAAACATGATTTTCTTTTGTTTTAACTTTTCAGGATTTGCAAGCAAAGGATATCTACCTTAAAAAAAAGAAAATTCCAGCTGTAACCGCAAATTCTTAAATACATGGGCCTAAATTTAGATCCAAGAATCCCAAGAGAAAAAAACAGGTTTTTTTTCTTTAAAATGTTGGCAGCAGTATATCCTCTTTTTCAAAAATTACAAATTGATTTACACCAAACACATCAAAGTTGCATATCTGGAATAAAAATGTTTAGTTTCGTGTCCAGTTGGGTGTCATTCCTGCTGTTGTAGAGAGCACATTTTCTTATAGCAGCTAGAATTGGAAAGCTGAACTTTTTTTTACCCCTGCCCTTTTATCTTTAACTCCCTGGAAGGATCTACGAAAAACGTGCCATGTCGAAACTAAACTTTGTGATTTATGCTATTAGAGTGGAAGGTTCTGTGGAGACACTTAAAAGAGGGCGACATTTAAAGGCAAACCAATAGGGGATTTCCAGTAGAAGTACATTCTAAGCTTATTACCCGTCTAAAATATATTTGAGGTTTTCTTTTAGACACTATTTTGGGAAACAGAGAGACAGAAATACAAACAGATCGATAGACAGATAGGACGATAGATAGGTAGGTGGGTAGGTAGGTAGGTTGGTAGGTAGATGGATTGATAGATAGATAGATAGATAGATAGATAGATAGATAGATAGATAGATAGATAGATAGATAGATAGATAGATAGATAGATAGATAGATAGATAGATAGATAGATAGATAGATAGATAGATAGATAGATAGATAGATGGATGGATGGATGGATGGATGGATGGATGGATGGATGGATGGATGGATGGATGGATGGATGGATGGATGGATGGATGGGTGGGTGGGTGGGTGGATTGGGTGGATTGGGTGTGGATGGATGGATGGATGGATGGATGGATGGATGGATGGATGGGTGGGTGGGTGGGTGGGTGGATTGGGTGGATTGGGTGGATGGATGGATGGGTGGGTGGATTGGGTGGGTGGGTGGATGGATGGAAATGTAGGTAGATTACCTGCCTATTTATGAGCTTGCTGACTGCTGGATCTCTCTCCTCCGATCTTACAGGACAGTCACAAGCACTTGGCATTTTCCTTGCAGTCCACAGCGGAGGCCCCAGCCTCTGACCTCCTCTCAGATCTCGCGAGGCCCCCTACCCTCCACATACTGTCTCCTCTGTCACCAGCAGAAAGCAATAAAAGTGCCAGTGCGGGGAAATGCGTGTAAACGGCACCTCCGTAGCCCCTGGAACCACCTGGGCTGCAGTTTCATGAGATAGTAATGAGGGGCTTGACACCTGAAGGGAAGTGGGTGGTGGGGCTCGGAGCCCGACTTCCATGCTCCCGACAAGCCCTTCCGTTTTCCTGCAAACGAGAGCGGCCTCCTGTTCCCGACCCAAGGCAATATTCAGGGGGCGTGAGATGAAAGCAATTTATTTTGCGCGCAGATGCAATGGGGAACCACATACTCCCCGGGTTTTTTCCTTCTAGCTCCTTGAAGCCTTGTCACTGCTTATAATGAGCGTGTAAGATGGCAATGCCAGACACCTGGGGTTTAAAAGAAGACACATGCACCTCCTGAGGAGCAAAAGACACACAATTGATGGACGGAATGCAGAACAAATCAAAACATTCACCCCTAGTCAAGAGATCTGGATTAAATCCATGATTCTTTTGCTCACCATGCCACCCCAGTTTAGACCTGGCCATATGCAAATTAGTCTTGACCCTGTGCCTCATGGGAACAGTCCAGTCCGATCTGCCAAGCCAGGTTCTCCCTGGACCGGAAACAAGTATCCTAGGACCGGTTTCGGAGTTTCACCCCTCTTCAGCCAGGATAGTTTGAATCCTGTGGCACAGTGAGCCCAGGACCCACGTTTGAGGAGCAGGCGTGCCCCAAACCTTCAAAGGCCCCCAAACCTTTTTAGGGGCCCCTCATTCTGCCCAAGGCCAATGATGATCTGTGAGATATTGGAGACTCTGGTGGAGACTCTGGGGGTCCTGTTCATATTCAGCAGGGGTGCCCCATATTTTGTGTTACGTCACTGTAAGGCACTTACATATTACAAGGCACCGTGGCCATGCGCCATCAAGCACTGCGCAGTCACATATATGTCAACCAGAGGCATAAAGAGCATGCCTGTACCATTCTTCACCGTGTTCAGTGAGCTCCATGTCATTGGTAAACTCTTTTCCAGTTCGAGGTTTGACTCACACATGTCACTGTTAACAGGTCTTTATTCCAAATCGTCAACTTTAAGCAGCACTTAATTTGAGCCGGTGGTTTCCGGTGCTCGGCAAAGGCACCTAATTGCCATCACTGGCTCTAATGACAGTCCACCACAAGGTAGCACTGTCTGTCTAATTTTGAGTTGAGTACAACAACAGTTTTTAATAATTCAATATATATTAAAAATGAATAATACCTTCTGCTCATGTAGAACTGACAGCAGGCACACAGATGTGCACCTACTCACACTGCTCACTTCTCACTAATGGAGAAGTTATGGCATGACGTCATGTTAGGTGAATGCCCTGTGAGCTTTGTAAGGGAATGGAAATCCTTTAAAGAGGCCTTTTCTCTCTGGATTGCCCTCCTCTTTTTGAAACTCAGGAGCAGCAACATTGTTGTGGTGTCACCAGGGCTTTAAGTGGAAGCTTTTTCAATATTATATACACGCCATAATTGCTGCTTACTTACCTTATACAACTAACAACTATTGACAAAGCCAATAGTCCTGTTGCAGGTATATAACTTGTATCATTTATCTGGATGCAATGACAGAAACAGCAAAATACAAGTGGGGCGGCACACTATGCTAAGCAAAGATTTTTAGTTGATGTGTTTTTAACCCCCCCCTGTTTACATTGGCCACACCCCTTTGAGAGACACCCCAGTTTTTTCATCCCACTTAAAGCCCTGTATATATATATATATATATATATATATATATATATATATATATATATATATATATATATATATATATATATATATATATATATATATATATATATATATATATATATATATATATATATATATATATATATATATATATATATATATATATATATATATATATAAAAAAGTCATCACCACCACTTGCTGGCCTTTTCGAAGCAAAAATGACGAAGAGTAGACCCAAAATTTGCTGGTGCAAGTATTAGAGTGTCTGTATTGTGCCCAGCGCGTCTGCCAGGACGCGTTTCGCTTCCCTCTGAAGCTTGATCACATGACATACTACGTGACATCCTGAATGCTTTTTAAAGTGCCAGTGCATAGTTAAACGAATTCAGTGCAAAATGACTTATAGGCGTAGACATAGACAAAATACTGTGCAAACTACGCAAGATCACTTTAAAAAATAGCATACTGTTGGTAATCTAAAACTTCGAACAATATACACTATGGGGCGGTAAACATCGTTTACAACGATGTTTTCACAACGCGGTACCTTTACACCGCGGCTGTGACAACGCAAGTCGTTACCACGACTTGCGCTGGAGGGCGCTCAAGGTCTAAAAATAGTTAATTTACTATCCTAACACCTTCCCTAGGGTCCACGGGGACTGGTGTTAGAATAGTAAATTAAACTATTCGAAATCCGCGCCCCCCCAACGCAAGTCGTGGTAACGACTTGCGTTGTCACGGCCGCGTTGTAAAGGTATGCGTTGTGACGGTACGCGTTGTACCGTCATATATCCCTATGGGGCTCATAAAATAGATAAAAATCAAGGTTATTCCAATAAAACAAGGGTAGACAGTTATTCTTCCAATCAAACCCCTCATCAACCAATTTGAATACCTTGTACTATAATATCAGTACATATAGCCCTTCATCACATAGCGTAATGAATTTGTTGCACAGTACAAGTTATTGTTGTATTTTTCATTTGGATATTCAAGCTATAAATATTGCCTATTGATTTCATAAAGCCCATAGTGGGCCACATACTAAAGCACTGTTTCTAGAATTCATTTTTACCTTAATAAACAGGCCTTCCTAATGGATCTAAAGTGCAAAAGTGCCCTAAATGTGCAAAAACTGCTTAAAGTGCAAGAAAATTCTAAACCATATATACAAACCTATTGTTACACATTACAAAAATTTCAAAAACCTAACAGAGACAGAGGCAACATTACTGCTAATATATAGGGATAAATAAATTCCCTAGATGGTAAAACTACATTTAATTACTCAACATGTTTATGTTCCTGATATTCAAACATCCATACAAAAGTATTTCTTAAAACCCCCGGACAGGCATTTTCGAAAAGACTCAGAATGTATCATCCTAGACATTTCTAAACAGGTATACAGATCTTCCCTATCGTTGAGCCCATTAGGGTTTTTACTGTCGAGCTCCAGTATAAATATAGTTTCGAGGAGACGTAGCTTAGCCTCACGATCTCCTCCTCTTTTAGATGGAAGAACTGTGTCTATTCTTAAACAAATGAGAGGGGCTCTGTTATAACCAAAAGGGAATAGAGCACCAATTTACTGTAAAGTAAAAAAATAATTTTTCCCTTTGGGTAGACCGTATATCATCAACATCAAGCACATTCAATCAATACACTTAACAAGACTCACTCCCCTCGTGGAATTAAATACACCTAATACATCATGTGAAACACTTACAAAGAAAAAGTAATACATCAATAATATCAAAACAGACTGTTTATTTTCATACTAAAAAACATTCAACTGAATGAGCAATAATTATAAAACACTCATTTTTTTTAAAAAGGACAAAATTACAATAAAAATTCATAAAACTATACATGAGAAAGGGAAAGACAATCGACTTTGTCTTATCACTGTTAATTTAGTCTCTATCTGGGCAACACAGAGTTGGGCTTCCCTTCCCTATACCCCTTTACTTGTTGACCACTCCAAATTTAACAAATATTTAATGCGTCAACGCGTTTCTGAGGCTTTTGTTCGTTATAGCCACCTTCTTCAGGACAATAAGTAATTATTTCTCCATATCCTTCGTATAACCTAACACAGAGATAAAACATGTCTTTACCTCATGAATTTATATACCCTATACATGCTTCATTTTTCAATATAAAAACATTATGGAAACATAATTGTTGCCTATCAGTGCAAGAGTACATCCATATTATTTACTATATTTGTCTCAATTCAATATTACTTTATCTAAAACATCACATCTTATCTAATTCTTAATTCCACTGGTAAAAGTATGATGGAGTCCAACTGTAATGCATGGTGTGTAGTATTAGTAGTAAGATGTGCGACTGATTGATGTTAGTGAAACACTTACAATGTAAAAATGCGAACTGTGGGGAAGAATTGTCTCTTCTTTTGTTTTTTTTAAAAAAACAATAAAGTCTTCTTGTTACAACAGGGGTGTTTGATCACACCCACAGTGGAATTAAGAAGTAGATAAGATGTGATGTTTTAGATAAAGTAATAAAAGCCTTGGCACTAGACTCTCCAGATAAAAAACAGGTCGTCTATGTATCTCAGGTAAAGGAGAATATTGTGTTTGGCGATTGCACGATGTTGCCCGTACAGGACCTGCTCCTCCCACAGCCCCATGTGCAAGCACGCATAGCTGGGGGAGAAGGAGGCCCCCATCGCCACTCCTCTAACCTGCTGGTAAATGAGGTGATTGAAAATAAAGAAATTTTGCTCCAAACACATCAGTACTATATTGAATAACATTCTGTTGTGAGTTGAAAAATGAATTGGGCGCCTGTTTAGAAAAAGTTCAACCGCTTTGAGTCCATCACAGTGCCTTATTGACGTATAAAGGGCAGAAACATCCAGAGTCATTAAAAGCAGATCCGGTCCCCAAACAACCTGCTCAATTTTTCTTAAGAAATCAGAAGTATCTTTAACATAAGAATCTAATGTCTTGACCCAGTCCTGTAAAAAATAGTCAATATATTTGGGCACGTTCTCTGTTGAGCTATTGATGGCTGAAATAATTGGTCTTCCCGGGGTCTCTCCGTATCTTTATGGACTTTTGGGATCAAATAAAAAGTGGGAATGACTGGATATTCCTTCTTCAGGAAGCGGAATTCCTCATCTGATAACAGACCCCCACTCCTCCAAGCCTGGAGTTTTGAGTATTGATCCGTCCCTGTGGATTTTATGATTTATATATATATATATATGTATATATATATATATATATATATATGATATGCTCGCTTATAGGGACTCTCAGCCAGCCCTCTCCATCCTTTGGACTGTTCGGTCATTGACATTTTTCTTCCGCACACTGCAGCACACAGCATTGTGACTTCAGCCAATGGCTTGCTTCCCTTTGAATGGGTTCAAAGCTGGACATTGATTTGGCATTTGAAGCCAGGACTTGGATTGTCGAAAAATAAGGGCAACTAATTCAGGAAGCCAAGATGTAATCACACAACTCACATGTGTGATTAACAGTTGCCAATGAGAAGCTGTCACAGGCTCAGAAAGAAAAAGCCATAGTTTAGAAAAAAAATCCTCCTTCCAGTATGAGGAACACCAGAATGCAAAATGGGGCATTCCAATATGTAGGACAAGAATTCCAAAAGATTAACCTCCAAGCACAACAAACAGGAACCAGAAGGGCGAGAGTGAAAAGCTGCCTAAGGAACACAGCTGCATTGTGGTGCACCCTTCACCCAAACTGGAACCCTTGTATATGGAACAAACAGGAAATTATGAAACTCCCCATGATGGATTGGAAAAGTTACTAGAATCGAAATAAAGAAATAGCCATTTTAGAAAAGGAAGAAACTGAAAAGAAAAAAGTCTGGACCGGACTACGTGCAGGGCCCACCGCAAACTTTCAAGAGTCAAACGCCTTGGAAAGCAGGCAAACATGCCCAACATTAGCAAGCAGCTCAGAACTTCTGGGTACGTCTTTTATCGTGCCTAGGCCCTAGGGTTAAAAAAGCACCCCCTTCTGCGTTTGATCTCCACTTTTTAGTTTTAACGGAGATGCTCCCTATGTCCTGCTTGTTTTTTGTTTACTTCACACCCCTTGCCTCCAGATCCTGCCATATTGCCACCTGTAATTTCTGTGTTGTTTATGTATGTGGTGCCAGAAGCAAAATGTCTGGAAATAGGGATTGTGTGGCAGATGGGCTGCATACTGAGTAGATATAAAGTTTGCTGTTGTTTATTATTTAATGACCTTAATTGGTCACAAGTTATTGGCACCATAGACTTGAGGATCCAAGAAGCTCAGAAGCTGTTCTGATTGTTGTAACCTTTGGTTTGTGTTTAACTGTCCCCGGTGAATAGATGATATTTTGATGATTTTTATCCTTAGTGTGGTACCCGAGAAAGGCTTCTACTACCCAGATTGTTGGTGGTCTTCAGCTCTTGTTGTCTTGAGTTATTGCAAGGATCAGTGTTGGCATCTTGTTTTTAATACCAGGATATTGTGATTGAAAAGCAGCAGTTTCATCATGCAGATTTTAATAGACCTCCCAGTTGCGTTTAACACCACTGAAACATACAGTTGTTGTTTGCAACTACCTTCCGCAAGCTGGAATTGGGTGTTGTATCTGGCACTGGCTGCTTTCCTTATAGAGAGATCACAATCAGTCTGTAACCCTCAGTCAACTGTTCATTCCTGCAGTGTGCCCGTGGCTACCCATTGTCACCCTCACATTCAACATATATACGCATCTCCTGGCTCAACTATTCACCGTCTGATGTTGTGTACACGTGCATTGATGACACAGATCATGCTCTGGTTGAACAGTGATTAGATAGAGGACAATGGTGCTTAAGCTGAGATTCTGCCTCAGTATCATCAGTCAAGGGGTTGACCTGATTGGTTGAAAATAAATAGTGATGAAACTAGGCTATGTGAGGAGGCGTTGCCTAATCCCTTTGTAAGCACCTCATTACACAACCCTTCTTCCTTCTCCTGCGGTCATGCTGCACCTTGTCATTAATGTTGCAGAGTGTGCTCGGTCTGCCTTGCAGTATTATTGCATCATTAAGAGCTGAGCCCATAGTGGGTAATGAGAGTGAACCTTGAAATCAAAAGTTATCATTTACATAAGAAATCAATTGCGTAACCAGGCGTTTCTTGTAATCTACAAGTGCTAGCAAGGCATCTGTGGCAAGTGTGGTCATTTCATCTAGACTAAAATATTGTGGCATGTTGAGGTTTGGTGGGTTGGCTCAGATTGTGGCTGTACATTTGGTACCTTGCACCAATATTCGGGAAGACAATCTGAGGTTCTTATGCATGCGCTCATCGCTGTTGTCTATCCTGTACCACCCAACAGGCATACTAAGCTATTTGACCTTCTGTCCTACACCCTAAATGATATAATTCCTGTTCCCCAAAAATTGTCATGTATTCCCACGCCATGTGCCATGTTTCCAAAGGTTCAGAACAAGAATCATTTCCTTCCCAAAACCTAAGTTGTGTAACTTATTTCCAACTCTATTCGTGAGACAGAAAACTGTTGAAAATTAATATTGTCCTAACCAACAAGATGTAGCTCATTAGAATAGTCGACGATATAGTACTCGTTCTGAGGTTTCACACCTATTTAAATTAAGCCCTGGCTTAATTGCTTTTACGCAATTATGCTATTCTACCATGTGGCGTAATTACTTGACATACTCTGCAAACTTTTAGCACAGGAGCACGAGAACAACGCAAACTACGAGAAGGTAAGGGGTTGATGTTTCTGAGGCTTGGGTTTTTTTTTTGCCTTATTTTTAAGCTTGAAATGCGCCTTCTTGTCCACAATGGGAACATGGATGTAATTTGTGTAACAATATAGCATTAAATGCCAGTTTCTCCATTGTGAATAATTTCACATAATTTGTGTCGAATTTTGAGTAATTACACCAAATCAATTTAATTGTATTTTGCCCACCCCTAATTAAAATATGACATGTTTGTACACTTCCCACATTTTTCTTCTAAAATACATGATAAGTGAAGAGTGGAAATAAAGTAACTTACAAAATGGTCACCTCAGTAACAAATGTAGACTAACAAATTTAGAACGTCGCACTGAGTATGCAGTTGAGAGAACAGTCGTTGGTGTGATGTTCAACTTACAAAAATATGAATGATGTATGGGTTGCATATTTTTCAATTTTCTTTTACCATCTGTCAGCATTAGAATGTTATAATCTGAGGTCAGACTTTTAGCTTAATATTCACTAATTGTTTATTCTCAAAAGAAAACATTTCTTCAAAAGGAGAGTGGAGGGTTTAGTTAAAGTTGGCTACTATGTTCAAAGGAGCCGCTATATTAAGGCGTGGCATAACAGAAGACGTTTCAGCACTATCCCTTGGTCATAGTTGTGTGTATTCAGTGAAAAAACCAAAGGTTACAGGAACGTTATAGTTAGGCTCAGATTTGACATATACAAAACCAGTGAAATTCAGCAGTTATAGTTACCTGACATGACTATAACTTACGCCCCCCGCAATGCATTGCTTATGACCTCCCATTTTATATCATTCATGAGATGGTAAGGGCCATCACTGATGATATCTCGAATGACCTTACTGATGACTTCAACAAGGAAAGTAAACTTCAATATACTTCATAAAATACCATTTAGATTTTTTAAAGGTAAGTAGACAACACAGGTAAGTGGGTGTGAATAGTTGTATGAGTGGGTGAGTGACTGTGTGAGTGGCTGTATGGATGGGGTAGTCTGTCTGAGTGGCTGTATGGGTGACTGAGTTGCTCTGTGGACGATTAACTGGGTGTGTAATTGGATGTATGAGTGAGTGAAGTTGGTTGGGGGTATGAGTGGGTGTGTGTGAGTTAGTCAGTGGATAATGTCAGCAGTGAAGTCACTGACCATGTCATGAGTGATGTAATATGTGAGGTCATAAGCAGTGAATTGCAGGGGGCATAACTTAAAGTTATGTCAGGTAACTATAACTGCTGAATTTCACTGTTTTCGTACAAGTAAAATATGAGCCTAACTATAATGTCCCTATAACCATTGTTTTTTTTAGTGAAGTTTTAAGTTTTTTTTATTTCTATTTCCTAACTACAATGTCTCTGTAAGCTTAGTTTTTTTCAGGGAATATCTACGGTTTTCTAAACTCTATTTCCCAACTATAACGTCCCTGTACCCTTTCTTTTTTTAGCAAATTTGTAAGATTTTCTTAAATTGTATTTCCTAACTGTAACCACTAACCTTTGACACAGAGTGTGCGAGTGAGTGGATGAGTGTCTGAGAGGGGGGTATGAATGGCTGAGTAGGTTTGTAAGGGGATGTGAGACAGTATGAGTGGGGCTGTAATGGGTATATGATTGTCTGAGTGGGTCTGTGAGTGGGGGTGTGAGTCTCTGAGAGGGTCTGAGGGTCTGTGCTTGAGTCTTTGAGTAGATGTGTGAGTGGGTGGGAGAGAATATGAGTGAGTCTGTAAGTAGGAGTATGAGTGTCTAACTGTGTGTCTGAGTGGGTGCAAGAGTGAATGGGTCTGTGAGTGTCTGTGAGAGTGTCCAAGTTGTTTTAAGAATGGGTGCATAAGTTCCTAAGTGGGTTCTGCTAGTTTTCAGTAGGCCGGGGAGGAGCTTGCAGAGTCTCATTTGCCAGAATTCCATGGCGTTACAGAAAAACGCCACCAAATTCTACCGCGTTCCGTGAGCGGGTGGTGTATTGCTGAGCCACCCCTACTGAAGTTCCCTTGGCTCCTGAGGGTCGTTAGGGGCCAAGAACCCCTATTGTTGCCACTACTAAGTCCCCCACAGCGGGACTGCTGAGACTTTATCAGAGTCCTCGCCCCCTTTCTCAACCACTCTGAAAATGTGCATCCTGGTGCACTACTAGTTGGGGGTTGAACTCCCCAGGGCTGCTGAGGGTCATCGGGGACCAGGACCCCTATTGTTGGCGCAAGTAAGTCCCACACAGTTGAATTGCTGGGACCTCGTCAGAGACCCCACCCCCTTTCTAAATCACTCTGCAAAGGGGCCTTCTGCCCCACTACTAGGTGGTGGAGGAAGTCTCCTTGGCTGCTGAGGGTCAGTGGGGGCCAATAACCCTTATCGTTCCCACAAATAGGTCTCCCACAGCAGTATTGCTGAGACCTCATTTGAGACTGAACCCTTTCTCTCAACCACTCTGTGAAGTGCAAAGGGGCCTTCCGGTTAAGTTCTTGAAGTGTGCGAAGATTTGCCGACTCCGCAGAGAATGCAGATAATGTAAATCTCTGCATACTACGCAGCGGAGCGGAGTTGACGAGCCCCCGCCTCCACCCCCCAATTAAGAATTAATTAAAACCTCATTCAAAGTAAAAGGATAAAGACTAACCTTGACTACGGTGTCCCCGTGCTGCCGTCCTCCTCTTCATCGCCATCTCAAGGTGATCTGCGGGAGTGCGAGCATGCGCAGATTACGATCACCCTGAGACGACGATGAAGAGGACGGCAGCCCATTCTTAAAAGGGGGGTAGAGTCGGGTGGCGGAGGGGAGTTTGTCCCCAACTCCGTGGACCTCCGCGTAATCCCACTCCGCCAGCTCCGCCCTGGTTTACTTCTGGTGCACTACTGGTTGGGGGAGAAAGTCCCCTTGACTGCTGAGGTTCTTTGGGGGCCAAGAAGACCTATTGTTGCCACAAGTAAGTCCCCCACAGCGGGATTGCTGAGACCTCGTTGGAGGCCCACCCCCTTTCTCAACCATGCTGCAACTGGGCCTCCTGGTGCAGTTCTGGTTGGGGGTTGAAGTCCCTTGTCTTCTGACGGTCTTTGGGGGCCAAGAACCCTATTGTTGCCAAACGTAAGTGCCTCCACAGTGGAATTGCTGAAATTGTTGGACGCCTACCCCCTTTCCCAATTACTCTGCAAACGCCCCTCCTGGAGCACTACTGGTTGGGGGATGGAGTCTAGGGGTGAGCACGCTAGCAGAGATGAGTTTACCATCCACCCCTAGATTTCTGCCTCTTTCTGCTCATTGTTGACATTTATTTTGCCTTTTCTCGTTTCTTACCTTTATCTTGCCTCTTTCTACTTGTGTCTGATCTTTATTTTGACTCTTTCTGCGTCTTCCTGTCCGTTTCTCACCTTTATCATGTCTCTTTCTACTCATTGCTGACCTTTATTCTGCCTTTTTCTACTCATTTCACACCTTTATTTGGCCTCTTTCTGCTTGTTGCTGACCTTTATTCTGCCTTTTTCTGCTATTTTCTGACCTTTATTCTGCCTCTTTTCCGACCTTTATCTTGCCTCTTTCTGCTCACTGCCAACCTTTTTTGTGCCTCTTTCTGACCTTTATTCTGCCTCTTCTGGTCGTTTCTGACCTTTATTTTGGCTCTTTCTCATCTTTTCCCCCCATGACCGCTCCCTGCCTCCTGCGAGAGCCAGCATTGCTCTTAGCCAGGGAGCTGCTAAACATGCAGCTCCCTGTCTGTCAGAGCAATCCTTTTGTCTGTTTCTCTTCCCGCTTGACAGTGGGCAGGGAAACAGACAAAACCTCTGCTTCCCACAAGCGACAGCATTTTGCATGCTCGTGCTTGCTGGAAGCAGAGTGTTTTTTCGGACTTGGTGGGAGCAGTCAAGGCTCCCGCCAAGTCACAACAAACAGCTCTGTCCCGGGGGTGGACACCCCGGGACATAGCTGGAACCAGTCCTGGGTGGCACAAGGAAGTGGGCCGCCCGGTCCCACTGCTTTAATCTGCACACGTTGGCCCTGAGGACATGGTGGTCCTGGGGCCATAAGTATCCCAGGAGGGGGAGCCACACTGCCCTGCCCCATTTTAAAAATAATATTTGGCCTCAGAGAGTTGGTGGTCCCTGGGGCACAGGGGTACAAGGGCCTCCTCGTTAGGTGTTATTTAGCTCCAGGTAGGTGGTGGTGCCAGGGGCTCAGGGAGGGCTGTGCGCCCCCCCATCAATCCTTCTTTAACCCTGGGAAGGTAGGGGTCCCAAGGGCTTATAGAACTCATGGATGGGGGCCGTGGACTCCTTTTTATCAATAAAGCCCCGGGAAGGTAGTGGTCCCTAGGGCTCAATGAGCCTTAAGAGAGGGGCCCGATAAACCCCTCTTTTTAAAAAAAATGACCCCAGGTCTTGTCTCACCTGGGGCTGAATTCAATGCAAGCGCATCAATTATATAATTTCAGATGTCAGTAGGGATGCTATCAATGCAGTTATGGAACATTTCATGAATAATGTTATTTGTGAAGGTACAAGCAGTGCATGGTGAGTGGGGTGAGGTATATTTACTTTTGTGTCTCTGACTAGGCCAATGTATCTTTGACTCCATTGGTGTGTCACTAAGTCAATGACGGTAAAAATATACAGATTACTCAACCGGAGAGGTTAAATGTCATGGTTGGACACAGTAGATTATGTGAAATTGTTCACATTATACAAACAAAAGGTTTTGAAATTAATCTTAGTAAAGTAGTGTTTAAAATGTTTAATAAATATAAATTTTGAACAGAAACTGACATCTTATAAGTATATGAAACACATTAACAAAACACAACTATAAAGAATTGAGAAACCTTTCAAAGAAAGTGTACATGTTCAGTAGATTTATGCATGGCGCTTCAAACTTCCCATTGATGTGACTGCATTTTGCCAGTCATCCTAACTCTATAACGCCCAGGTCAGTGATCTCCATTTCCAAAATTGAGTTGTTTCTGACTAACATTTCATTGAGCCGGTCCACCAGAAAAAGTCAGAGTAGCCTCTAGCTAATGTTGTCTTGAGTAATGTCTCAAAAACCTTACACCGAATGGACCACTTTCATCGTCTTCCAAATGTAATTACTTTTTCATAACAATTTTGAACAGACGGTGTCTATGTATTGATGTGATTGTATCTTGTTTACCTAGTGTTTGACTCTCTCTTCTTCTTCCTTCCAGGGACATCACTGGACTGTGAAATGTTCTGCTCCACTGTCAAGCAGTGCTACCACACTTGCATAACATCTGAAGATCCTCCTGTTACCAGCTGTCCTTGGCACCGATGAGCAAAGCCACCATGCTCCACACGGAAGGGAATGCCCTGCTGAAGGCTGTGTGGCAGGGCAAATTCAGACTCACACGTCTACTTCTGGAAGGTGGAGCCTATATTAATGAAGGGAATGCTCAAGGGGAAACACCCCTAATGGCAGCATGCTTGGCCAAGTATGATGACCCCCAGAACAAATCCAGGATGATTAAGTACTTACTGGAAAATGGAGCCGACCCCAACATTCCTGATAAGTTGGGCAAGACTGCTTTGATGCACGCCTGTGCGAACCAGGCTGGAGCAGGCATTGTATCTTTACTACTTGAGCAAGGCTCTGATCCCAGCATGAAAGACTATTCAGGTTCTTCTGCTTTAATGTATGCTATCAACCAGGGTGACCGTGCAACACTCCAGGTCTTGTTGGATGCATGCAAAGCCAAAGGCAAGGAAGTCATCATCATTACCACAGACACATCTCCTTCTGGGACAAAAAAGACAAAACAATATCTTAACTCCCCTCCCTCACCTGGTATCGTTGAGAAGCAATCCCCAGGACTATGTATGTCACCTTCAGAAATTGAAATAAAGACCTCTCTCTCACCAGCAAGTGAGAAGGAAGAGGAACGTGATGTCTTCAATTTCAATATGGGAACCAGGCTTACCTGCCCTACTTTATCAAAACCAGAAATTGAGTCTTCTTCAGAACAGATACCCACTAAAAGTAGAGTGAATCACCTTAAACAATTAAAAAGGCTAAATTCTGAACCATGGGGCTTGGTGGCACCATCAGTTCTGAGTGCCTCCCACCTCTCTGCCCCACAGGAGGGTTCTGCCACAGTCAGTGCAGAAGAAAAGATCAGCAGTGATCTCAATGGACTGACCATTTCCAAGAGGCCTTTGCTTTCTAGGAGACACAGTATTGAAGGCCAAGACCCGTCATGTTTCAAGATGGCCAGTCATGCGTCTGGTGAAGACTCATCAATACCAATAACATCATGGGCTGACAAGGTCCAGTTTAACCAGCTACACCAACCATTATCCAGACGCAACACTGCTCCAGAAGCACAAGAGAACACTGCTGTCACAGTGGTCCCTACCATCGGTACCAACCTGCGTGCAGGGGCGCACCACAAGTTGACTCGTATGGAACATTATGAGTCAGACTCCCACCTTTGTCCAGATTCCATACCTGGGTCACCAGATTCAGGACGTGTGTCCATAGAAAGGAGAAAGTACAATGCTTCACCATTGACCCTTTTCACAAGCTCTTCTCGGGAGTCCTTAGAGAGCATACCCAGTGCTGTATCACCGATAACAGTACGCCGCAGGACACCTGGCCTTTTGGAACGAAGAGGATCTGGGACTCTTCTACTTGATCACATTTCCCACACCCGGCCTGGCTTCCTGCCTCCACTCAATGTCAACCCGCACCCCCCGATCCCAGATATCCGAGCCAATGGCAAGGCTACCTCCCCTGTCCATGGAAGCCAGAAGGGTCTGATCCCTGTAGCTCCCAACTCTCCAAAACATCTTGACACCAAAGCAAAGAAAAAGCTTGTGAGAAGGCATTCTATGCAAACAGAACAGATCAAACAGCTAGCCAATTTCCAGAATTTACTGTCTCATAATGAGTCTGTGAACTAAAACCATAGCAAAAAAGCAAAGAAGGCAAAGGTTTGGAAATGTTTCATTCTCTTCTGCTTCATGCCTTTTGGATCTCTGTTGCTATAGAAAAGTTATGTTCCCCACTGCAACTAAATACTGATCAAGACATTGAGTCTTCGATCAAGAAGGAGATGATGAATCAGGAGGTTGCCCCTTTGAAAGCACAATACTTTAGTTCTGATTCCAAATTTGATAGTAGATCTGTACTCTAGGCCCACTTTATCACTTGGGCCGCTATGTGATCCATAGCAATTCACTGTATCTAATTTCCGGTTTTTTTGGGAGAGTGCCTTAGAAAAAGCAGATACCCATATCCTGATGTTTCAAAATTGCCTGATATGATCCCTGTTTTTTAAAACTAAGCATACAAAGTACCAGGGTAAAAATAGATGACTCAAAGTAGAATCCCTATACCCGCACCATTTGCACCCGGGTTAAATAAATATCAAAACTATGAATGTTCTTCATAGCCTTTAAATCAATTAAGCAGTGAAGTGACCATCCAGCAGGGCATTTGTGGTACTTGGCTCAAAATAAAGAAGAGTTAGGGCCTGAGGCAAACGTTTTGCACTGTAAGTCGCAGGAGCATTCACTAACAGGAAGCACCTAACACGGGCCCTTACAGCATTTTAAACAGTGAACTAACAAAGAAGTTGCAACTTTTCCAGAATGCAGTAGCAAGACTAATGAAGGATAAAACCAACCACACCAGGTCTCCATCACTAAAAGTTTAGCTTACAGCTTAATGTAAAATATAGAGTTCATCAAAAGTACTTCCCCAAATTTTGCAAACTATATTTGCAAATGTATTACAAATTCATTCCACAAACGCGATTATTATACATTTTATAAGTAGCACTGAAGGCCAGGTTTATCTAATCACTTATCCCCGAAACAATCAAATATAAATTGTCAGATATAAAGTAGGGGTGTGCAAATGTTGCAAAGTTCTTTCCTGTGCAATGATGAGAAACTTGATTAAACTTTACAATTTTCTTGATAGCCATCTGACTTGCAAAATATTGAATAAATAGAATTAAAAAATGTAACGTTCTCAACAAAGTATTGCTGTGGGACAAAAACTCAGCAAAAACACTTTTAAAGGGAGAATTGCGATTCTCCTATTAACATGATTAGAGAATCTGGATTTCATTAAAGACTCGGAGGCTAGCATTATGCATGTCACTTTTAATGCAGACCCAAGCAGCCGCATACATCATAAAGCAAAGTTCCGAATAAGAGCATTAGCAAAGATAAGAGGCATGCACACATAACAATAAGCCTCTTTTAAATGTGGAGGACATAAAGAGAAGTCCAATAAAATTTAACTTTAACCAGAGATGATAACAAATCTTTAGGCCATCACGAAGAAGAAGGTATGAATGTTGGATAAACTTGTCCGATGAAGAAAAACCATGAAGTTATGAGAGGTTATCTGAAAGAAAGAGATACAGGTATGAATAAACTAAAAATTGCTCATGAATCATGCCTAAAAGAAAAGACTTAAGTCAATATGATAAACATAACAAAAGCATCAGTACATAGGAATAGAAATAAAGAAATGTAAATTGAATGTCAAAATAACCACACAAGGGAAACGGTGGGAAGGATAATGCTAGCGTCTGAGTCTTTAATTAAATCCAGATTCTCTAGTCAGGTTAATAGGAGAATCGCAATTTCATTACAAGACCGGAGGCTACCATTATGCATGTTGGTAGCCATCTAAGACAACATCGGACAAATGAGAGATTGGTTTGCAATAGTGATGAGCAAAAGTTCTAGAATTAGACCAATCAGCAGCTTTAAGGATATCATCCAACTTACCTCCAGACCAGAAGGACTTACTGGCCATTGCACCCCTGATAGAATGTGGTTTGAAAATATTCAGATCGATACCAGCTAGATTCATAACAATTTTAACCCATCTAGCAATAGAGGCAGAGGTAATAGCTTTGTGAGGTTTAACAAAGGAGATAAGTAATTGATTCACACCAGAGGGGCGAAGAGCATTCATTCTGAGATCATATTCTTTCATACAGTCTACAACACAGAGTTTTTTGTATAAGTCAAAACGTGGATAAAAGATAAAATCAGACATAGTCTTGGTTCTTCTATAGATTTCGAATTTAACTCCAAACATATCGTAGGATCTATAAGAGATATCAAGAACTTTAACATCAGAAACCCTACGGCAGGATATTAGACAAAGTAAAGTAGCGAGTTTAATTGAAAGATTCTTTCTGTTCAAATGGGAGTTATCGGGCCAGCTAGAAAAAAGATTAAGAATTAAATTCACATTCCAGCGAGATTGGTATCTTGGTCTAGGAGGTCTCCTTAATCTGATACTCTTAAGAACTCTACAAATAATGGGATTTTTACCTACCGTTTTACCTTTGATAAGAGCATGGCCTGGGGAAATAGCTGATCTATAACAATTGATAGATCTATAGCTAAGGTCTCTTTTGACATTTTCCACAAGAAAGTTAATTATATCAACGATAGGTGCCTCCACGGAATCCAGGTTCCTTTCCAGGCACCAACAAACCCAGGCTTTCCAAATGTTGTTGTGTGTGTGCTAGGGGCCCATGATTCACCGAGGAGAGCTGAAGCTGCGACGAAAGTCCAGCGAGATCATTGGCTCTCCTGACACTCTCCAGGCAAGAAGGCTCAAATTCCCTGTTTAAACAAGAGGGTGAATTTGTCCGTCTAAGTCTGTAAGAAGGTTTATCAGGATAGGAATTAGGAAGGGGAGATCGTAAGTCAGTTCTAGGGCAGTAGGGAACCATGCTTGGGATGGCCAAAATGGGGTTATCAGGACAATTGAGGAGCGTTGATGTCCCACTTTCTGAAGGACTCTCTGGATCATGGCAAATGGAGGGAAGGCATTAGCGTTGATCCCTTCCCAAGATTGGAGAAAAGCGTTTAACGCTAGAGCACCCGGGTCGGGCATCCAGCTGTAATAAGTCTCCAATTGGAATGTTAGTCTGCTCACGAATAGATCTATTTGGAAAGGGCCCCAGAAATTGTTGAGGGAATTGAAAACAGACATGTTTAGTTTCCAGTCACTGTAGTCTAAGAGGAACCTGGAGTTCCAATCCGCACAAACGTTGGATTTCCCGGGGAGATATTCTGCTCTGAGAGAGATTTTGTGTTCCAGGCAGAAAATCCAAAGTTTCTTGGCTAGGTTGGAGGTCTTTTGATTTGGTACCACCCAAACGGTTTATGTAGGCGACAGCGGACATTTTGTCCATTTTCAGAATTACTGATCTGCCTTGAAGGGAGTGTTTGAAACTCATCAGAGCATAAAGCCCTGCTGTGAACTCCAGGTAATTGATGTGGTGAAAAGATTCTCCCCGAGACTAAATTTCTCCAGTGTTCTGATCCTGGAGTCAAGCACCCCAGCCATGAAGGCTCGCATCTGATTCGAAAATAAAATCTGGCGCAGAACCAAAGATCGCTCTGCCGTTCCATGCGTCCAGATTGTCCAACCACCAGGTCAGTTCTGAGATGGCCTCCTAGTTCAAGGAAACACGATCTCCGTACCAGAGGCCTGATCTCATCGCCCTTGCTTTTATTCTTTGAAGGGCTCGATAATTTAGGGGGCCCGGAAAGATAGTCTGAATGGAAGAAGAGAGAAGGCCCAAGAGTCTGGCGAATTCTCTTAAAGAGAGATTTTGTTGCTTCAGGACATGTCTTATCTCTTTCCTATTTTGGAAATCTTCTTTGGAGGAAGAAGGAGAATGCAATTCATGGTGTCTACGGTGAAACCCAGGAATTCCATGGTCTTTGAGGGAGATAGTATGTATTTTTCCTTGTTTATGAAAAAACCCAGGCTTTCTAAAAGTTCTACAACAGTTTTCAGATCTTGGATGATTTGATTGTAATCTTGAGACAGGATAAGGATGTCGTCTAGGTAGATGATGAGACGAATACCTTTTTCTCTTAAAGATGAGGCGACGGCCCTCATCACCTTGGTGAAACACCAAGGGGCTGAGGAGAGGCCGAAAGGAAGGGCTTGGAATTGAAAAAGACGTTTTTTTCCAAATAAAATGAAGGAAGGATTGATGTTCCTCTGCCATAGAAATGGTAAATTAGGCATCTTTCAGGTCTAATTTGACTAACCAGTCCCCTTCCAATAAGAGGTCTCTCAGAAGATGGATGACTTCCATCTTGAAATGTCTGTAAATTTGTTGAGTTCCCTCAGGTTTATGACGGGTCTCCAACTTTTGTCCTTTTTTTATACAAGGAAAAGAGTGCTTATAAATCTCAGAAATTCCATAGGGACCTCTATAATTGCACCTTTCTGAAGCATTGAGGAGAGCTCTTCCTCTATTATTTTCTCCTGATCTAAAGTGAGGGGAATTACTATGGGAAGTGACTTTTGAATTGGAGTTTGGGTAAAATCTATAGAAAATCCGACCACAGTATTTAAAACCCAAGGGTCTTGAGTGATGAGTTTCCAGTTGTAGTAAAACAATTTCAGTCTGCCTCCCACTTTTGGTTTCGAACAAAGGGGGCAGGATAAGGGAGAGAAGTACTCACTTTGAGGGTGGGTGTCGGCAGAAGCTCCTCTCTCTCTGAATCCTCTCGAACGGAAGCCCCTTCCTCTTGGGGGGTAGAATGGAGGTTGATTGGAGGGTTGGTATCCTCTTCCACCATAACCTCTAGATCTGGAATAGGGCCTGCGGTTGAAGCGGCCGGAAGATTGGCCCCTCTTTCCGACCCTTCCAAAAAGGTTGTTCGAATTGAAGACCTTTTTCATGTTCTGATGGGCTTTGTCCAAAGAAGTGAATGTAGAAACATATTTACTGAGGCTTTTAATTAAGTCTTCCCCGAAAAGTAAACCTTTAGGATTAAGAGAGGTTTCTTTGTCAGCCAAGTCACTTAGTTTTGGGCTAATCTTGGTTAAGACTACTCTTCTACTCTCTGAGTTAAGGCCTGCATTTGCATTGCCTAGTAAGACAAGAGCCCTTTGACTCCAACCCCGAATTGAATGGATGGGTGTTGAGAGGGGAGTCATTAAGGTAGCTCTCTTCGGCGGCATCAATGATTTTAGTTAAAGGACCTAGAAAGTCTAAGACTTTGTCTTGGCCGATTTTAAGGGACCTTTCTAATCCCTTTCGAGGGTCTCTACCAAGTTTAAAAAGGTAAGTAAAAAGTTCGGGGTCGAGATTTGGGGTCTGGCAAACTGTACCCTCGATTGAAGGTCTAGAGCATTCTGCTCTTAAAAGGTTGTGAGTCTCCCTCTCCATAGGGTTCCTTAGCTATTTAGTAATACATTTGCATACATGTTCATGGGGGGTCCACTCCGAAGTCCTAGGATGTTTAATATTAAAAGGAGAAAACATCTCCTCTCCTAGGGGGGTCAATGATACTATCTTTTGAGGAAGAAGGAAGATTGTCGTCAAAGAGAAGGGAGTCAATATCTTGTTCATCCTCATCGAGGTCAAGGATATATTCATCCAGGAATTCTGAGGCATTATCATCATGGTCATCAACATGAAAATTGTCATGTACGAATTGGAGACCATCTTCATCACCTTGAGCACCTTGATAGTTTGTGCCACGAGGGATACCCATATAGTTTGTGCCACTAAGGACACCTTTCAATCTTGTGCCGCTAAGGACACCTGAAGTGTTCGAGGTGCGAGGGCCTCCTGTAAATCTCGAGGTGCTAAGACCTCCTGTGCTCTTTGGGGTAAATTCAATATTTTTTGACTTCTTAGATTTCTTACGCCTTGTTTCAGTGATACCGTTCTCGTCTGTTAGGTCAGGTTCGGGGGAGTCATCCTCTTCAGAAGGGAATGATCTTTTTGAAGCCTGGAAGGAGTTGAGAACATACAGGATCTGATTTCCTTATGAATTAGATTTTTTATTGCCTCATTATTAAAGCCAGATTCAGCGGCGCTAGCCTGATCTGAGTCTGTGTCAGACATAGTGAATAAATATTTTTTCTTTTCTTTCTAGTTCTTTTTTACTTTTTTTTATCTAATATATCAAATATAACTCCCTTTTTAAAATATTTTTGTTAAATAAGGGTTTAAAAAAGGTGGAGGGGGTAAATGGAGAGGGTTAAAAAGAAATCGAGTAAAGCGCAAATACAAATATATAAACTTAAGAGTAATACAAGCAGCAATAACACTAGAGCATTGGTGATAACATCAGCATATAAATGGAAAAGGAATAAATCAAACAGTTAGAGAAGTAAAGTAACAAGAGAAGTTGTGAACTTATCTGCTTGGAGCCGCATTTAAAAGAGGCTTATTGTTATGTGCTCATGCCTCTTATCTTTGCTAATGTTCTTATTTGGAACTTTGCTTTATGATGTAAGCGGCTGCTTGGGTCTGCATTAAAAGTAACGTTCTCATCAAAGTATTGTTGTGGGAGAAAAACTCAGCAAAAACACTTTTAGAGGGAGAATCTGGACAAACATGGGCTGTGTGAAATTAGTAGGTGCAGGAAACTTCACAAACTGGGCAAATTGCGTAGTTAGTCAACTTTGTACATCTGTGGGGCCACATTCGATCACACCGTATGAAATAATACACTCTCTGTACCAAAATAAGGACAAACATTAGCAAAGACTAAAGGCTCTGGCCATGAAGAGAATGCAATTTTTAAAATATATTCATGAAGGTGAACATAGTCAATAATTATTAAGAGTTTAAAAATGTAATAATGGCACTGTATAAAGTGGCATGTATATTTTTGAATAAACAAATAGGTAAATAAAGGTAGATTAAAAAAACATGAGTTGAAATGATAGATTGGACCACCAGCCTCTGCACTGAAGTGGACTAATATTAGGTGAATGGGCATATGTGCACAGACAAAATGCCATCGCTCACATGGAAGGGAGTCAGAGGTTGATGGTGGCATACCCCGTCTCATGCTGTATGTGGTGGCGGGAAGACGCACAATGTAAAGCTAACTTCAACAAACCAGTGGATGAAGAGGGCTTTGACTCTCTCTTTTTCTTCCTTCCAGGGACATCACTGAACTGTGAAATCCCCCATTTGTCTGTGTGTAAATTTATTATGAATTTTTGGCAAAAATAAGTCTGACAAGACTACTAAAACTGCCTACTGGCCAGACAGAAAAAAAGATGTTGTGAGGATGATCATTAAATGTGTTGGGATCAAAAAAAAGGGCAGCACATGCTAAAAAAACCAAATTGAAAACAATTTCAAATGACTGTGACGGATGCTCAAACCAAGGCTTTTCAATAGCATGAAACTCTGAAATCTCGACAATTGCAACATGGCATACTCAGTGCCCCATAAATCGATAATCAGCTGCTGACATAATGAAAACAAATGCAATAATTAGCTTCAATCTTTAAAATGTGTCATTATCCTCCTAATTAAGGCCTTGGTGATTGCTTTAAGCCATTCAGAGGCCAGTGCCGGTGGCACCTTACCAGTGAGAATGAGCATGTCTTTCATGGGACAGGAGCTGTTCAGAGAACAGCTGAAGGGAAGAGGAGATCTAATAATGGAAAGTAGAGCTGCATCTCCATCAATATAAACCAGAGATGTGCAAAGTAGGTCTAAGAGGACCAGATCCATTCTATTTTGTTTACTATACCCAATAACTACTTAAAATAGTTCCATCTACATCCATCATATGTAAATTAATTTTAAGTGGAAATCCAGAAAATATGGGCAAGACCGATTTGGTACATCCCCGGTATAATGTGTATCTGTAGGCCAAGGCATCAAATGTTAAATACACCTCACTCAAATTATGTTGTCTTACTGAGAGAAGGATTCTCCGAAAGTGGGGGATTTATTTAGCTCTAGTGTTTTATGTTGAGCCAAATATTATCAAGACTGCTTTCAGAGAGCATTTTGCATATTCTTTTTATAGCGGTTTTAGAGAGCAGGCCACACATTTACAGAGTTCTATAGTCCAAGTGGAAACCAAATTTTAATAGTAAGAAATACATAATTATTTTCAATGGACAGTTTTTTTAATGAGAGCTTGCGTCAATAGGCATAATTTAGAAAGACATATACCCAAATTGCCAGGAGCGGTGACACATTTGGATCATTTAATTTATTTCAGAACAATTTGTAGGACCTCTGCCAATTGTATCAAATGTAAACAGTGGCCCTGAACCTGCTTTTTTGAGACTAAGCATCCACCTCACCAACTGACTGAAAACAAATCTGGCGGGATCCCCAAATGGATCTATAACATATTTCTATACTGTGCACGTAAGCCAAAAGGCTGTAGAACTCTGTACATGTTCAAAGACAAGCTTAAAGTTAACACTTTAATAGACTTTTAATAGGAGAGGAAGCTGGATTGGGGGCAAATGCCATAATAGCTAATATTTTCCTCAAAATGAATGTGTGTTAAACATACATGTCAACTGAAATGTAGACAGAAAAGGTATTTTAACTTACAACAATCATTCTGCATTTCATAGGGGGAATAAGGATCAATCAAAAAACAACATTCTGTGTGTTTTCTTGAAAAAAAATCCAGCAGATGAGATGGACATATATTGTGATAGAATAAAATGGTAACCAGTCAATCACTCAAGGCGCACAGCAATAGGGGGAAAGTAACAGCAAACAGTATCACTAATGGTGCTCAAGGAAGTAAAGAGGTTGGTCACCATAACCCCAAGGCAGATCCACAACTGTGGATCAACAGTACATTTGAGAAAAATGTCCTCCGAGCACTCTGATCCTGTAATAGTCTGTATTACTCGTTCCTTCTTCTGATGTCAAGATTCAATCGGTACAGCAAACACGTTGTCTTCCAATCACTTTTATTAGTAATCTACTTTGCAATCCAATGTATACAGCTCCAATTCAAAGAATAAAACAGCCAACACGTGTTTCGTCTTGCTCTTATTTAGCAATCGACTTCTTCAGGGCTGCAACCCAAATGATAATAACATAAGAATAACCACGTACTACATTAATACTCTTAACACAATTACATATTTACATCCATTACCAAGGAAATTGCAAAAGATAAACAACCTCCAACCAAACCAGTGTCAAAGGAATAGAGGGAAAGAACCAAGTCACCAGAAAAAAGTCACCCAAAGTAAGTGTCCGCACAAAATTAATCACAATGTACAGGTCTCACATCAAGACCCCTACCAACCTTATCTGTTATTCTTCCATCTCCACAATGTTAACTCACATTGCATGGAAAATCCAACTCACAATATTGGTTATTCACAAAAAAAGGCAGTTAATCCTGCAAAGAGTAAAATTCTTAGTATTTAAGCAAATACCATACTGTAGTCCTATTGGTCCTGTAACTCACTAGTAGCCACATAGGCACCCTTCTAGAACCCTTTGTTCGATCTCCCCGAATTAGTACGTGGTTATTCTTATGTTATTATCATTGGGGGTGCAGCCCTGAAGAAGTCGATTGCTAAATAAGAGCAAGACGAAAACACGTGTTGGCAGTTTTATTCTTTGAATTGGAGCTGTATACATTGGATTGCAAAGTGGATTACTAATAAAAGTGATTGGAAGACAACGTGTTTGCTGAACCGATTGAATCTTGACATCAGAAGAAGGAACGAGTAATACAGACTATTACAGGATCAGAGTGCTCGGAGGACATTTTTCTCAGACATATATTGTGAGTTCAGGGGTCTACTGTGGTTACGAGCATCAGAAGAAATACATATATATCTGTATATATATCAAATGTATGTAGTTGTTCCTTCACAATCACAATACCATATTGAAAGCTCGTGCCAATGCATGTAGATTGAATGGTTCTATCCGTTTAATGGCATCTAAAGGTTTTGATATTTTTAATACAGTACCGTACCATTAAAGGTTCTCTAAGAATGTAATATGGTCCAGAACTGCTTTTCAGACAGTACTAGCAAAAGATTTCGGACATGAACTCCTCGACCAACTTCCTTATCTTGTCCACTAATTTCATAAAAGGCCACTACAACCCAACCATGATCAGATTGACGCTGATCCATGTAAGATTTTAAGCAAAACCTCAGCCTGCATAAATCACACCAGTATACATTTATTGTATGCAATTGTATCTATCGTAAATTCTGGTCTACGTTGGCTGTATTGTACGAATGTTGGGCATCTCGGAATTTGAAAAAAAAAAAACAGAGATCAGACCAGATGCTTTGGCGGGTGTTCTTCCGTTTCCCGTCCGCTAATGCAAGAACAGCATGGATTCATAACCGCGTGTCTTTAATACAACTTCCAATTGGTTCGAGGAGGATGAAACATTTCAGAACCAGATATATGCATACATATGTACGACAACTCTGCAGCACTGGATTGAAATCGATCACATCCACAAAATGTTACAGATTGTCAGGCACAAGCGTATGATATTGTGATCTGTGAGACCACAAAAAGGTGCTGTACTCAATTGCTGGATAGAGATTTTTAATTTGTCTGTTGATAGACGACACAGCAACAAACTACATGACTTTCCATGGTGTCATGACACTATCCAACCGACCATTCTTCAATAGGTGAAAACCAACATTTTCAAAGACATCTAAAATTAATTAGGCAGATCCAATGGGACTACTCATCTTCCAGCAGGACCAGTCCTATTGATTTTACCTTACATCTGTTCAAGCTGCCATCTTTTTACATTTTTTTGTATAACATTTGGCTTCATTCCATCTGCTGTCTGTTCATTTAGCACCGGGAAGCTGTCTATGGAGACATGTGGAGGACAGTACAAATCCTATTACTAAACACTAATTCTTGAGGTCATGACCTTGTTACAATCTGTGATAGCTTGTTTATGTGATCGATGTTGACTACAAACCTGCATTGTGTTTAATTATATGCACATAAATAACAATGTGGGTTGAATATGTTATATCTGACAATTGTAGCTCTTAGAAACATGAGATTACAAAATTGATAGATTGAACAGAATCAAACCGTACAGAGCATTAAAAATGTTATTTATTTTTACAGTGTATGGGCTGACAAGATGGGTCTGATGGTCCTGGGTGTCAGCATATGGTGTTTTACTCTCTATGTATCCAGTTCATTTGGCTAGTGTATTATCATACAACATCTAAACAGCTGAACTAACTACGGTAATTTTAAATAAGATGCATCAATGGTGCCCTTGAAATTCTTAAAAGTACTTTTTAGAAGGTGACCACTATAGTCTTCTATAATGTAGAGAGGAATACAAGGAACCCCTTTCTGAAATGTGTAACGCCCTGTGTGTATGTAGGTAAATATGCATAGAACCTGTCCATTGATATACTGTCTTTGAATGTAACTTCTGGAGGTTTATGTTTAGTGGGAGGCTACCAACGCCTTTATCTCCACAATGCACTACCCTTACTGCCACAGCATCAGTAGGCTCCTCTTCCACTGTAAAGAATCCCATCATATATAACTAGATGGGAATATGTACTTGCGTATATTCGAGATTGACACCGAATTGTCCATACATCATCGAGGTCTGGGCAATATCACCACGGACCAGTGAAGCAGATGTTGGATCCTTCAGCCTACAGCCCATCACAACCTTAACTTCCTGAAGCATTTTCCCTCACCTCTGACCCATTGCATTGCATTTTCAATTTTGGGATCCAAGTTCCCACCAGCAAAGGGCATCGGCCGTAGTTGAGTGTCTTAAGAAAACTAAAGACATCCCACACCTGAACTACAAGGCACTGCTGCTTCACTTCTGTACATTACTGGATTGATTACTGTATGGGCACTTATGGATGCTATCACATTATAACTATCTACTTATAGATGTATTTGTATCGTTTTAGGTACGTGTGTGTGCATAGATATATACCATAAGTGTGTGTCTGTGCATATAAATATATATGTATGTATATAAGTGTATTTATATACATATACATGCTGCAATTTACCAAGAGAACTGCATTTTTTCCTCATTAATTAAGTCTACCTGTATCTCAGTTAAGCCGTGGTAACATTTCAGTTCATCGACAGCCAGTCACGTTAGTCGCCGTTCTAAAAAGCAGACTCGTTCAGTCGCAGATAACCACTAATGCCAAATTTTCATACATGGACCATTTCAGGTCTTTAGAGAGGAGGACTTTGCATTGACAAAGGAATCTCAGGATGAAGACAACATTGGGCTTAACTCGTTGGCAAGAGTAAAAATTCAACAGCATTAACATCTAATGAAACAGAAGGCCATTTACAAAATACTATTTCTTAACTAGCATGTTGCACAACTGTGAATGTGCCAGATACAGAAATTCTGCTGCAACTTTTTTTTAGCTTATAGTGGAAAATGGTTGGGTCAACATATTGCCACTGCCTAAGTTTAACAGGTAATTCTTCCAATTCACTTGTTCAACTCGGTCCTGTAATGGCAGTAAATATCTAGTGACTGCTGTGTTTGGTGGTTCAAGTGCAATAAGTTTCAACTGGTCAGGCATAATATTCTGAAGAAACAAATCACCAATGTGAGTGCTTAATCTAAGCAATGACCTGCAGTAATGTCCTAAATTCTGTTGTATGCAACACGTATGTCAGCTACAGTACAGGAGTAGACATCATGGCTGGTGACACAGTGGATATGTACCACATCCCCACAAATGCAAGAGTGCCAGCATGGCCAATCCATCCGGTATCCCACGCCCATATAAGTTAAGTATAGAAAAGTGCAACCACAGAATAATAGTTTAAATAGATCCCAGCAGGACCAAAACTGCCACCAGGCCTGGCTTGTGAGACTAGATATAGTAGGCATCTACCTCCAAGTCCATTGCTGCCGGGGCTACTTGTGTCTATAAGCTGCAAAGACATCCTGAATTAGGGCATAAGAAATTGCGAAAAGTCACTTAGCCTAAGATACATCAACACATTTTTACACTGTCTTTCAAACGCTTCTTAATGAGCCCAAATGTGCTAGTAAAATTTCCCAAGGTATCTGTCACTCTAAATCTCAAAAGAATACCACCATGGCAAACATGTGATAACACAAACCCAGCAAGATGTTAACACAGCCAAAAAAATAATGGATATTAGGCTCCAAAGCAATATATACTGGGGATAAAAACTATTCAGCAGACTCTCCCCAAAAGATTTAATCCAAGTACTAAAATATTATTACCTTAGTACTGTATGATTCAACCACATGGTACAGCCACTTAATGTAATGAGTTGGTCCCAGTAGTAAATAATGACTACATGATGCTGCACGTTTTTGTGCCTGATTAACAATACATTCATTTTAGGAGTATGTAAAATAGTACTTCAATAAAATGACTTTACATACTACAAACTGCAATTCAGAAACTTAAGGCTGGATATCTCTATCCCTATCTACCCTATTTTTGCGGTATGGAAAATGTACACACCGTTAGCAGAGATCTACGCACATGTAACTATAGGAATTATTAGTAAAATTGGGATGGACGAGGGGGAGTGGGGAGAAAATGGGGAACAACTGCTACAAAATTGGTGGGTTATCGGAAAGGAGGGGTTTAGGGAGGGGCATTCTAAAACCAAAGGCACATTCACTCAAGAGTAAGACAAATACTATTCACAAAATACACCTCTAATTCTAGTATAGCCTTATAGTGCCAAAACATGTTTAAATATACTCCAGCCCAGGCTTGGAGTAAGTCACGTGCTACACTTGGCCAATCACTGGTACTGTAGAGGTAAGCTGTAATATGAACATTCCAAAGGAAATAATGTAAAATGAATGAATTTAATAAATAAAATATATATATATATACACACACACACACACACTAACACACATATGCATATATACATAGTATATCGTTTCAAAACTTAACTGTCAATAAAGCTTCATTATTAGATTTAATATTATACATAAATCGAAAATAATTGAAATGATATCTTCAAGTTAAAAAGTCTTAAAATGACTTAAAAATATTAAAATTAAAAATATAACTTACAAACATTTAAATAAAAAAATAAATGCAAATAAAAATGTTAATAATTGTGTGATTTTAATTTAAAAGTACTCTTAAAAATAATCTTTATACCATTAAAGTATTCAAATTAATTTAAAAGTTAGCACAAACTTAATTATAAGAGGGAGTGTGTTGTATATTTTTTTAAGTGGTCGCAGGTTAAAATTATTTGTATGAAAAGATTTTACATTATTTTATTAAAGTATGTATTTATTGTTAAATAATAAATGTTATTCAATTTCCCAATATCTTCCTTTAGGGAGATCTTTGCTACGGTGGTGGAGATCTCCACAAGCAAGTGGAAATTTACTAATAGTAACTTTACAGTTGAAAATGTAGTCGTAGGACTCCATGTTCACACAGGAGGGAATGGAGACTCTTAAGTCGACATGTGGGTGTACAGCTCCACTCAGAAATGGTGAAATGGCAAAAAAGTGGAGTTTTACACCTAGATTTAGGAGAGAAGTACACATGAAAACTCAAATTTCTGAATTGTGCTCAGTATATCACCAAGCTTCCACACTGTCCAAAAAACTGCAAAACCTTTAATTGTAGCAATCTTGCAATGGTAAAAACAATAATAAACACATTTTAATTCTTTTTTTTCATTTTTTAGCTTTAGACTACTGTACACCAGGCCCTAAACTCTTTATTAATTTATTTAAGTGTGCTTTTATATTTATTTATAATAAATAGCAACCACATTTACGCTATGGTCAGGGCAGTTGATGTTCAGGCCCTAATATTGAAGAAACAGAAAAAAAACGAATTTATCACAATTCTCATAATTTATCTCTGCAACATGCACAAAGTGGAATTAGAGCCAGGGTCTCCAACCTTTTCTGTAATAGGAGCCACTTAAATTAATATAAATTAATAAAAATCCTCCCGAACTACTAATATTAAAGATGTAGAAATAACCATAACAGACAGGATTGCATTAGTGGCCAATTTATGCAAGATTACTAGCAATGATCACCTCTGCACTTCAAGCTCAGTTGCCAGTAGTAATGAAAAAATGCTCTGTCAATGTGGAACACCTCTACATCATAACAGTCATAACTGCAATGCTCTTGTCACCAAGTTAATAATATTAGTCATAGTCCCCCAAACACCAATTGATTTTTATCACTCAAATATAAACTTTAAATTAGTCAGGGCTGCTCCCGTGAATCAGTAGTGGGACAGGGAGGGAGGAAAAGGGAGCAATTAAAAAAAAAAATCATTTATCTGCCGCCCGGCCAGCTGACTGGCTGCCTTTTCCGTCCTCTTCCTGGCTTCTGTTGGAATAGGAAGCACGAAAGGCTCCCCTAAACCATTCACAATGCTGGAATGCAGCATTGTAATTAGCAGGCAGCCAGGATCCCCTGAGCCAATCACAACGCTGCAATGCAGTGTTGTGATTGGTCTGAGCACCGTGGTTCGGCGCTCAGATGGATAATGGAAGCCTGGGCATGTTTTCCTCCCATGCTGTAATGCAGCCTGGGTGGAGAACAGGCAAAGTGTGCATGAATGTTTGGCTGGGCCCAGAGGGCTGCACGTAGGAGGGTGCCACCACTCCTCCACCCGAGCAACCAAGCCCGCCCCACAAAACTGCCCCAGGACAGAAAAATGAAATGATAATAACTTCTTGTTATCATTTTATTTTTCCTTTTTTTTTGCCGTGCTGAAAGGCAGAGGAGCGGTCCCTTTTTAAAATATATTTTGGAAATTCAACCGTTTTTCTCTAAGCATCAGCTTATGAATTCTGAAAATACACATTTTCGTTTCAAATACACACTTTTACAATTTGGCATACACACATGCATTCATTCAAATAACCACAATCTTCTAATTTAGCTCACTGTGCTGCGCACAGGAGAGCTACTTACAGGTGTCTGGAGAGCTACCAGTAGCTCCCCAGCTACTCGATGGAGAAGACTGGATTAGAGGGATAGGAGGTGGAGGGCAAACATTTTTCTGTGGTCAGCCTTATCCCCACCAAAATCACACCTTTTCATTGAAAGTGTCGTAGAAGTAATTACTAATTTCTTATTACCTGCCAGTCTCCCCATATTATGCTCCATGTTTCTATCCTCCCAAGTCTCCAGCTTATCCCTGACTACAGCCAAAATTCCACTGCTCCTCGCTCTTTGAAATGCAGGCTGCTGACTCAGAACAAAGTTCACATACACCAAGTTTTCAAACAAGCAGAATTGCCTCTTGCCTCTTACACAGGGAGACAACAACTCCTTTGCTTATTTCTTCATATAGCTGGACCGGGAAAAAGTGTTCAAACACCCGATGTTGTCAAAAATTCTGTTCACTGACTCCTATTCCGACGTTCTCTTGTTTGCTGGGCAAACAGGCGGAGACGAAGCCCTCACCCTCTTTCGACGCACTTTATGAAGATGTTCCCTCAGTGTCCCCGACTTTGAAGTCTTGAGCACCTGAACCCTAGTTTGTATAGTTCCAATATGTACATAAATTGTGCAGTTTGCTCTCTGGGCCTCGCTGCCTCTATTCCCTTCCGGCTCCAATGTACAACTCCTCACTATAAGATGCACCAAAGGGTTTTGCCCATTCTGTGTCTATGGGAAAATGTGTTCATGCATATGGCCCCATGTTTGTAAACATGGCTGAGAAGGACCTATCCCGCTACGCCTCTTTCTCTTGAACTTCCAAATCAAGCTTCCAATGACGGCATACGTGCTGCATCAAGACGCACTGCCAAGACGTAATATGCCACCGCCTCAGAGTTTAGCGCTGTCTACACGTGACATTGGACAAACAGGGATGTTTAACTGTGACTCTGCTATTTATTCCTCGTAGGATTCTGTCATGTGTTAATGAGTTGTTAATAATGTAAATAGTATGTAAATAATATAGTATATGTTAATATTAACAATAGTATTCACAAAATAAAATGTGGCTAAACACTGCGTTTCCTGTCCCAATGTCATAGAGGGTACCACTGATTAATCCTTTGTGTTACGAAATAAAATGCTTTTGTCCTGTTTTTCCAAGTATTGCTCGCCCAAACAGATGTCGCTGTTTTTTAAAAAATTGTAATTATTAAAAGATGTAGATAGGCCTTCGCAAAAATGTAGAGCTTTTCCGACAGGTCAACCGGTGCTTGCAGAAGCAGGTAGGGGTGGACAAAATGTAAACCGCGTGACAAGCTGGTGAGAGATTTCACGACAAGATGGCAAAACTAAGACGCGTCAGTCACTTGCAAGGTGGACGAGGAGATTTTTCAACAAGCCGGTAGAGTCAGGCCTGTGGCAGAGTCCGTTGTCAGTCTTTGCTGAATATTGTAGAGTAGCGATTCGAAACCTTTTGACTTCTGTGAACCCCCACCTAATTCATTACTAGAATCCTGGGACCCCCACTGAGTCATTACTGGAAACTGGGGACTCCACTCCAGGCATATGCAATTTCTATGATTTGAGCTCCAAAACAACGCACAAAAATAACAAAAACAAGTATACACCACACAAATGCTCAAATATTGAAATATTTTCCTTAATTCGCAATCACATATAGAAAATGTTTTCACATTTTCATTTTTGGTTCCTTATTTGTATAAACTTTAATTTTAATGTATTTAATTTAATATTATTTGATTTTGTAATGCAGTCGTAGACCACACACAGTAGGCTTCATGCACCCCCAGGGGTCCTCATACCACAGGTTAAGAACCACTGTTCCAGAGCCTAGTCTATCACTGAGGTTGATAATGATTTCTTGATGATGAAATTTGTCTCTTGCGCATGCAACGCTCTGCTTGTAGGGTCTGAATGCCTGCCTCTACTTTTACTTGTTCGCTTGGAACCAAAATGGTGCTGAAGCTTCCTGTGGTTGTGGTTCAAAGGTAGGTGCACAGCTGGGATATAAATAAGTGAATACAGAAAGGTTCAAAACTGGAAACTACAGGAAGCAAATGGCGAAACCCACCAATCTGATTGTAGCGCAGCAAAAAATAAACATAGACGGATTGGCAACAAATTCCCAAGTACAGTGTAAATTACAAACTGAAAATGCAGTGAAAAGAAAAATCAATAGTAAATCATAAGACTATTCAGAATATAATTAAAGGCATAAAAGGACTGAAAAGGAGATGCATCCCTAGGGAAATCTACATACCCAAATTCCAAGACATACTTTGAGCAATTTAAATCCCTTAATCAAAATGCAGCTGAAAACATGTTGATGAAAATGCTAAAATGTGAAGCTTTAACTTTTATTTAAGGGTTTACCATCAAAAGACTAAAGTACTGTTAGACTATTAGCAGTACATGTGAATCTAATCATGTTTCATTTATAAAAGTGGAATACAATAGAGAAGAAGAAATAAAAAGTGAGAAAACAATTATTTTACATTAAAGTGGTTGTAAATTTTTTTGTGGAAAGGGGCAAATCAACAGAGCTACAAGGTGTAGACGAATAAGTACTAAAATGGAAGACACTAAAGAAACAAGCATTGGCCATATTTTTTAACATGATGTAGATCTAATCATTTTTTCATTTATAAAATCTGTTTGCAATCGAGCAAAAAAAAAAGAAAAAAACATTTGATAATAATGTGGTTTTAACATTTGCAGTGGGGGAAATAGGGCAAATGTATTTGATAATAATGTGGTTATAACATTTGCAGTGGGGGGGAAATTGGGCAAATGCTATAGATCTACAATGTGTAAAAGAATAAAAGGCAATTTGTTGGATATTTGCCTGGTTCCAGCTATTGTGTATTTTTTTAGTGAGTGACATGGGGATATGTAGGCGGTCGCCAGGTTTAACATGGATGGGTCCTGTACAAGCCCTTTCCTTTTGAGGAGTGGGGTTAGTTAAAGGTGTATAATGACCCCTTTTTTGTTTACCCTGTGCATGAATGATTTTGGGGTCCAGGTTTCTTGATAAGCAGGTGGATTGCTCTGAAAACGTTCCCGCCAGATCCCTGCTTTGCTATATGCAGATGATACTGTTCTATTGGCTAGAACAGCACGTGGTCTCCCGACCCTGTTAGACAGATTTGTGAGCTATATAAATCATTTAGATCTTTCCACCAAATATAGCAAATCACAGGTAATGGTGCTGGAGCCAAATAAAGACCAAGTCAAGATATTTCCATGTACAGGGCCAAAGTCTCTCTAGGGTGAAGGTATACACCTATTCAGGTGTGGTTTTTGACGACCGGAACACGTGGAGCCCGCTACTTAAAGCTAAGGGATTAGCTCTCGCAAAAACGTTATCCACACTCTTCTCTTTCTCCACCAGAATTGGGAACAAACCACTGAATATCCTAATTAAGATTTACCAGGCCAAATCTGACGTAGTAGCTACCTATGGTAGCGATGTATGGGGTTATGGCAATCTAAGGGAACTCCAAGTAATCAAAAATGGCTTTTGTAGGCGCCTACTGGTGGTACTGGCCTCTACTTCTGTTTTTACTTGAGTTGCCTTTCTTTCCGACTTTATTGCACGTTGCCCCTTGATTAGATGGCTTAATATTTGGGTACGACCAGAAAACCATCTGGGCAGAGAGGTAATTAAGGACTGTCTGGAGCTTGTCGGGTCGAGGTCAATCAAATGGTTGATATATATTAGGGACACCTTTGCTTAGTTTGACTTGCCCACTTCCATCTCTAAAGCTCACATTGTCTGGACCAGGGTCAACGTTTTGCAGCGGAGGGCATCCGAGAGGGAAGACTTTATGCTGGAAAAACCCATAGCTCATGGCCAGGCACTGATCAATACAGGTCCTGCCATTGAGCCCTATTTGCTAAGAACTATTAATGTTCATCATAGATTTCTCCTCACTAGATTCAGGTTTCACCAGTTCCATACGTTGTTAGCTTTTCACAAACCTGATGTCTGGTGTACAAAATGTCCTTGTATTTGTGATAATTTTTCCTTTCAGAACCTATTAGACTTTGTAGTTTTTTGTGTTTTTTATGAGACCCTCGATGGGTGTTTTTGCTTCTATTACTGAAAACGTTGCACTTTGTTCAAGTAAAGCCTGCCTTAATGTGCCTACAGTAATATTCTACATATGTTACAGCTTGCTTTCTTGCATCATCTTTGAGGTTAAGAAAGTCGTTTGATAAGGGGAGTGATTTTACTTAAAAGATTTTAGCCATCTTTGGGAAGAAGTTGATTGTGGAAAGATGATTGTGGATGTGCATTTTATTCTGTCTTTTAAAACTTTTTATAGATGTGTTGTATGAATGTTTATAGTTATTTATTGTTTTTATTGATGCAAGCGGATCACTGATAAAGTATTAGGAAAGTTTTACAAATTTTTATGTTCTATTGATATAAGCTGTTCATCGTCATAGTACTTGGAATGTTTTTATATTTTGTGCGAATCATTGTGTGCATTTTTATGTTTCTTATACCAAATAAGGTTACTTTAGACTTTAAATTTACAAAACAATATGGTAAGAAACTAAAGAAAGTAGCATTAGTAAAGCCTTTGGTGCTCATTGTTATATGTGTGTACCAAGCAATATGCTCTGCCAATGTTTGCTTGTAAAGTGTTGTTAAATAAAGGGGAAAAACTAAATACTGAGGGGAATCCAAATACACTTCCTAATGAATTTAAAAAGACTGTTGCACATGAGTCAGCTTAAAAATAAAACAGTGGACTGTCTAATGGCAGGTACTAAAAATAAAAACAGTGTGCTGAAGCAGGGAAGGAAAACACTTGCCATGGCCTAATTTACTTTTCAAAGGATTTTGAACTTCAGCAAATCCTTAGCCATTTGCTGCTGTGTAGCAGAATGGGGCACATACGTATGGGCCTCCCAGAGAAGAGGCAGCTCCATTCCAGTCATGCTAAGTACACCTTCTGCCTCAAATACAGGCCAGCTAAGTACAGCACCATGTCCCTCTTCCTAGTGTGATAAATGCTGCCTTTAAGTGCCAAAGCCCAGACTTTCATGCAACATGTGTGTTGGACCCGGCCTCGTGGCGTGGTCCTACCCCTCCCGCACGGCGGGCCCCGGACGACATCGGCCCTCCATCCAGCCCGGGTCGGCCTCGGGCACACCTCTGCACGCCCTCCAAACCACCAGATCCGCCACCCGGCGGCCCACAACCACTGACACGGCACACTCGGGCCGCCCCAGCATTACCGGTCCGGTGCCCACCTCGGACCCTCATTCCAGGCCCGACGCCATCTTGGGCCCATCACGTCACAGGCACGTGGTCCCGGCCCAGCCGCGGCCACGGCCCCAGCGAGCCCGCCATCGAGGCACCAAGAATCCTCCGGGTGGTAGAGTGGCCACTCCACCAGAGACAAGGAGAGGGGAGTTTCGATGGCTCTCCAACCATCCCCGGATGCCTGGTTTTGATCACCCTCCGGCCTCCCTGGGCTCCGGCTCCACCCCCATGCTGCGTGTCTGGACACCATCATCCCGGCCCCTCTGACCCCCAGGCGCGAGGGTCCGGACATCAAAGGACTCCAGACCTATATGTGAGCCAGGCCCGGAGTAGGACGGCAGTTGTATCCCAGAGTCGAGAAGCCCTGCTGACGCTGTCGCGGCTGACCCTGAGACGAACTCCCCTTGCTGCTCTACCTGGAACCTGCTGGCGCTGCCGCGGTCCATCTTCACTGTAACCACCTTGGAGCCTGCTGGCGCTGCCACGGTCCATCTTCACTGTAACCACCTTGGAGCCTGCTGGCGCTGCCGCGGTCCATCTTTGCTGTAACCACCTTGGAGCCTGCTGGCGCTGCCGCGGTCCATCTTCGCTGTAACCATCTTGGAGCCTGCTGGCGCTGCCGCGGTCCATCTTTGCTGTGACCTCCTTGGAGCCTGCTGGCGCTGCCGCGGCCCACACTCGCTGAACCATCTCGGAACCTGCTGGCGCTGCCGCGGTCCACACTCGCTGAACCATCTCGGAACCTGCTGGCGATGCCGCGGTCCACACTCGCTGAACCATCTTGGAACCTGCTGGCGCTGCCGCGGTCCACACTCGCTGAACCATCTTGGAACCTGCTGGCGCTGCCGCGGTCCACACTCGCTGAACCATCTTGGAACCTGCTAGCGCTGTCGCGGTCCACGCTCGCTGAATCATCTTGGAGCCTGCTGGCACTGCCGCGGCCCAACCTTCCGGAACCCCCCAGCTCGAGGATTGAGAGCTGTGCGTAGGGTCCCATTGCAACCGACCATCTATAAGACTGTCCCGCTACCTGGCCCCTTGCTACGAGACTTTCCAGATCTCGGGATCTGCTGTATATATTGAAACGATACTTATTGCCCGATAAAGATTGAAAACTCTATCTACGTGTGGTGTATATTTGGAGTGGTGTGGTTACTCTGCTGTACGATTCTAGGAGAGGGCCCTCCCGTCTGAGGCCTCTCGACATCACTCGGTCCCTTCTCTGAAGGAGGGGTAGACCTAGGGATGGTCAGTCAGACACCTTCTGCCTCCCCCGGGTTCGCCTTTCTAACAATGTGGAACACACTAGATTAAAAAAACACACAAACAACCTAATAAAGATTGCTCTTTAGTCATCCCCGGACAAAAATATACCAAGTATACCAAAAAAGGCACTGGTAAGCAGTGCTCAGATGAACTAGTAGGAACAGGGAGTAAAATGAAGAGCATGGGGCTTGGGGTTTGAGGGGTATGCAGCACATGAGGCAGGAGCAAAAAACAAAGGTTCAGTCCCATGGAGTGCCCAAGAAAAGAGAAACTAAGGGCCTCATTTAGGAGGCTGTGCGTCACTTTTACGCCGCCAGTGCGTCACTTTTTGTGACACACCAGTGGTGTAAAAAATGCACCTTGTTGCGCCATATTTACAAAGTGACGCATCTAGGCAGATGCGTCACTTTGGAAACCCCTGCGCCACATTATACCTGCGCCAGGTATAATGTATGCAAGGGGGGCGTATTGACGCAAGAAAGGGTCGTAGAAGTGACGCAGTGAAATCTATAAGATTTCACTGCGCCACTTCTAGGATGCAAATGCGTCAATATCTTACGCCTGCCTCACAGCAGGCGTAATACTGATGCAGGCCCTTTCACATGGGGCTTGCCCCATGTGAAAGGACGCATTGCTGGAGTTGCGTCACTTTTGTGACACACTCCAGCAATGCGTCACTTTTGCGCCATACAGATACGTCAGAAATACTGACGTATCTGTAACTCCTTGCGCAATGATGCGTCATACTGTAAATGTGATGCATCATTGGTGTCGCAAGGAGGGCACAATGAAAAGTGACGCATCGCTGTTTTCACGCAGCGATGCGTCACTTTTCATAAATGAGGCCCTAAGTTGTTGCCGTATGTGAGCAGGGAATGGATCCAAGTCATCCAATCAAAAGGATGGTAACAAAGCTATGCACCGGAGAGATACTAACACAAATAGAGGACGGAAAAATTATTGATTAAGAAGTAAACAAATAACAAGGCAACAAATCATTCGCAATTTACTGACTCAATTCTTATGTTAACAAGTGATACTGTACACGGCATGTTTTTGTTAAGAGACATCTAAAAGCTGCGTGTAGGTGAGACCTGTAAATATCTGTGTCCCGATTACACAACCTTAAAAAACTCCGTTTATCAACGATAGAGGGATAACAGGCAGAGTTGGCCGGACACATGCTCAAAAATTGAACCTGTTGGTGCAGACAGATCTGAACAGCACAAAGCACTTTATGCACCATGTAATTATATCAGATTCTCTGATATACTTCTGGGGTAGACAATTAAAGGTCATAAGGGCCAGATCGAAGGCAGATTTTCTGGATTTTCTGAACATCCGTGTAAGATAAATGTATATGTAATTCTAAATGGAGCACATTTTTTGAAAAACTATGATTTGGATCTTGATTCGCGGATCTACCTTTGACCCCCCTGGACATAGTTGTTTCGGATTTTAGCACCTTTGTTTCCAGATCATATGACGTAGGTGTAGTTCCTAATAGTACACACAGGGGTGATAGTACAAGTGATACAAGAGGAGAACTCACCCACTGTAATGTGCAGCAGTATGAATTGCAGTGAAAACAAGCATTAGCAAACGAACCGTGTTTTCCTGGGCAAACTAATGCAATGATTATTATTATTTTTTTTAATGTATTTATTGCAAGCCTATACTTCCAATTAAAAAAATAGAAAATTGGAAATGCAATAGTCACACTCTTTGAACTAGCTTTTCTAACTGAAGAGAAAGGAACTATTTCTAGGCGTATGCGAACAATGTGCAAAGGCTTTGTGCAGTCACAAAAAGTGAAGCTAGCCAAAGTGTAAAGTGGGCTGACTCTGCCCCAAGCTGCATGATGTGCTGATTGGAAACAAGTTATGAAGGACAATTTAATAGGCTAACAGATGAAACCCACTTCCCAAAAGCCTCTCTGTGTATAGTGTTATATACCTATTTTGTTTTAGAACCACAGTAGTCTGGCTATGTTTCACTCCATCTTCACATTAAACTATGAGTTATTTTAACATTTCGAACTAATGTATCAACCGGGACCTCTAAAGCATGGACATAGAAGAGGCTTTTAAATAAAGTACAAAGCGGGGTAAGGAAACAATGGGTTGACAACACCCAAGAGGTATCTGGGTCCGTGAACGAAAATTCAAATAATTGAACATGTTTGTTCAGGAAAAAAAAGTCTTATTTCACATTGAGTAGCAAATCAAAACATTATCCTTGAACATTTGGATACAAAATTTGTGTGGAAACAATGTTATAGAATTGAACTTTATAATTAATCTGTGGATCTGATGAATGTTGAAGGCATTTTATAGATAGGCAGGCCTACTTCATGTGACATAGTAGTGTTCAGATCCAAAAATTACTATAAGCACAGCCAGAAACAAGATGGGCAGCACGAAGACCGAGTACTGCTCTGCACAGTAAGTGAAACAGCATCATCTTGTTCCGCGGTCATGCGACCTGTGGAATTATCCAGTGAAGTGGTCTCGGAAACATAAAAAACAGTCGTTGTGGTAGGGTCAGTACTGACTTGCTTAAGGCGAGCCTTGGTCTAGAATGACATGGAGGGTGAAAAATAATGGATTGTAATGCTTCTCTGAGCAAATTGCCAGTGGTTAGACTTTTTGCAAGCATTCCTCCCATCACTTTTTCTATGATTGAGGATTTTTGACCTCAAATACGTCTCTGAGATGTGCAAGTGTAGTCCTGAAGTTCAGAGAAGAGAAGAGGACGAATCCTCGAAAAAGAGAGCATGAGCAATTCCAAAAAAGCAGGACACATAGGATGTAATTACTTAAGATAGGCGTCCATCCTAGGGCAGGCAAGAGAGCTTCACCAACACTGAAGACAGCAGCCGTGGCCCGTGCAGGTAAGAGCGCTGGGGCCGGGTGAGGGGGGATTTTGACAGACGATGACAAGGGAAAAATAATTATTTCTTTGATTTTTCCTCATCATCGTTAGTCGAAATACCCCCATCCCCACCATCCCACCACTCATACCTGCACGGGTCGCGACTGGAAGACAGCCACCTGTACTTAATTTCTGGAGGTGGTTGCCATCAACACTTATTTTAGTGGGCCTTGGCTTATATTTTAATAATTTACCATGGCAGATGGCAAGAGAGAGAGAAAGACAGAAAAGAGAGTATTAAGGATGTGCAGAATGATAGGAAATAGGTGACAAAGGGAAATAAATAGTTGGGATGAAAGTCCCTGTATAACCGAGATAAAGAAAAAGGAATTGCAGATGGTGAAAGGAAGAGGAATGAGGTTGAATCAAGGCTAGGCAGTCTTGGCATTTGTCAACCACAACATTCAGCAGGGCTGGCTACAGGCTCCTAAGAAAAAATTTGAGCCACTGCCCATTTTATGTTTACAAGTTAAGTCCTGGCAGCTACAGATTGCAAGACAAAAGGGCAGTGGCAAGTCTCCCATTATTAGACTGGTCCGGGACATGCTTTTGGCTTCCACTATGTAAAAGCCAGGAAAGATAGCGGAGCCAGCCCACTCAGACGGATTCACGCTTCTAAAATCCAGCTGAACTCTTTCCAAAGCACTATGCCTCTGGCACTCAGTATTAAAGCATCAAATTCTTGGAAATGTGAGTTTCAACTCCCATGCGCATAGCTCCCGCCACCTCATTGGCTGGACCGATTTCAACTCATAGTATCCCTCTGTATCACCATGGTCGTCTAGATGAGAAGGGATCTCTACGCTCAGCTGGCCACCCTCCCCCAGCTAGCAGTTATTAATACTGGACACATAGACAACAGGTGACCCCTGTGACCTCCAAGAAAGCTAGGTCTTTCCTGACAAGAAGCCCTGTCTTAACCTGTAGTATTTTCTGGAGGATCCTTTTATGATTCTTGTCTCTTTGCAGAGTTGGGAGTGGCCAAGAGACCCCTTTGGGGTGGTTGGCGCTAAATAAATGATGGCACTGCCCGGGACAACCAGGCACTTGGCTGCCCAGTGTTTCAAAGTCCAACGAAGAATAGTCATTCTGGTTGAGCCCTTGTGTTTTCCTCATGTTACGAGTTTTCTGACATGTTCTTTTACTTCATTTTAGATGTTGCTCAACAAAAGGGTTCTAGACTGCGATGGGCCATAGAAGTCAGGTAGTTCAAAAGTGGTACTCTTATCTCTTTTAACATCCTCAACCAGAGATGCAGCGGCCATTCTTATTCTCTGGCAGTTTTCCTGATTAGCTGCAGGCTAGGGGGCTGATTTCAGAGTTGCCAGACTGCCAGTAATCAGACCACCAAAGCCCAAATGGCCACACTCTAGTCTCGGTCCTTCAGCAGTTTGGGGCTGGCATTAACATTTTTGTCAGAGTTGAGTTTGGTTTCCATTTCGGGCCGGTCCCCATCACCAGTACCTTACACAATATATATACATGCATGGATAAAGGCTTCACTTATGCCCTAATGGTAGGTCTGCTGAGGTTCATGCCCTCTGTAAATCCATGGAGTTTGTCAAGACTAAACTGTGTTACCACTCTAGCATCGGCAACTGTGTGCTATATACACTATATAGTACAAAAGAATGTGTAGGTTTATGTAATCTGCCTAGACCAATTAACGGACCGTAACATCTTCGCTTCTGAGGTCTGCAGCCTTGAAATCTCTTGTATCCAGGGGCGTAGCTTCCATTGGTGCAGCAAGTGCAGTGGTACAGGCGCCCAGAGGCTGGAGGAGCCAAATTTTAATCTGATTATTACTGTATTTCACATTTAAAACTGTGGCAAAATAGCCCATTTCCTCACTTGCACTGCCCGTGAAATGCTGGCTACGCCACTGTGAGTAGCAGGCATCTCAGTAGTCTATTGAGGCAAATGTGTGAACTTTGAGTGTCACCTTAGACTTAAGGTTGACAGACCTGTTTCGAGACACAGTAAAACGCATGAAGAACATTCTATTCCTCCAAGCAAGCCAATTTTTGCATCTGAAGTGTGCACAAGACGGCATTACAGCCAGGGCTGGACTGGCTGTTGCAGGTACTGGGCATTTCCCTGGTGGGCCGGAGGGGTGGGGGGCAGTTTGTGCCTGTGGGGGCCAATTTTCTCACTGAGGCCGGTTATGCAGCAGTGCTGCAATATTGGCCCACTGTAACAAAAGCGGGAGCAGTGCTTATTGCTACCCCCCCCCCCCCTACCCACCACTCACCCACCCCTCCCCTCCCAGGGACAGTGGAGCAGCAATCTGCCGGGGCTGGTTGCTGTTCCCAGCCCAGCCCTGAATACAGCTGTGAAGAGAACATCTCAGTAGACTAGGCCAGGGCATAGCTGCAATTTGTGCAACAGGTGCAATTGCACCAGGGCTCAGAGCCCAGGGGGGGGGGGGCATTGAACACTAATAACTGCTGTATTGTACTACCCCAACAGCAGTCAAGGAGCCATTTCCCTTGCTTGCAATAGGGCCCCTGGCATCCATTCTGCGCTAATGTTGGGCCATAACAAAGGACCACAGGCCATGTTTTATTTGTCAAACCTTCTCCCATGTCAGAAGCGAAGATGATTTTCTTTTCTAAAATAGCACCCTTGAGATGCCCGGACGCCGATTCCGCACACGAGACATTTCTTACATTCTCCAATGGGGTTGGAGGGGAGTGGTTTAAGGATTTAGACACCATACAATACATTGGTATTGCATCTGTGCTTCTGCAGAGCGCTGGCTGAGCTATATTTAGATTTTTCTGCACACATCACATAGGGCGAGAGCGAGGAGGTTGAGACGTAGCAATCATGTGGCGCGCGGCGACGCTCTCTCCAAGAACGCACGCACGCTCTGCCCGCGCGCCATCCGAGCAGGCTGCTCTCTGCCCCTCTGCTACCCTCAACCATCACCTGCATGGCGCAGGCACCTCAGAATACAGCAGCTCTTTCTTTGTCCTCACCTGAGACAGTGAAAAGAATGTGTGATTCTAGCCCCCCAAAAACACCTGAGCCTTAGGCAGAAATATCTGGAAGCCCCGCGAGACCGGTTCTTTTCCCAGACAATGGATAAGCCTGTGTCGCACTGTGTCGTCAGATGCAGCGCAGGGTAGGTGGGCGCTGGGAACACCTGCAGTTCAGTGTCTAAAAATATATTCAGAACAGGTGGTGTCAGGGGGGGGGGAAAGCCTTGCGTAGGGGGGCTGAGGGAACCTGAACAAACCTTGGCAGAGCCAATGGGGTTCGCCTAGTAGAGCTATTGGCTTGGCTAATCTTTTTGAGCGAAGTCTGTACAGCATCAATAAACCTATTGGCTTGGCTGATCTTATTTTAGCCATGCTGTGCAGCATTTTTTTTTTAAAAAGCACAACATTGCTGTGCCATTTTGTTGGGGCCTACATGTGTTCATCATGGATGCACTCATCTACAAAATTATCTGGGCATTTTTTCGATTTTATTTATCCATCTGCGATGAATGGGGAAACGAAAAAAAAAGGTTCTCACATACGTTATTGTAAAAATGCAGTGCGACAGCACTTCCACAAAAAAAAGGATGACCATGTTGCGGCAGTGTGTTGGAGGAGGGGAAAGGGGAGAAGCAACATGGCTAGTGGGTGGAGAAACAACATGAGGAAAAAACAGTAACATGTAGAAGCATACAGAGACAAGAGAGGACAACATGTGGAGGCTGGGGGAAAAACACTTCGGGAGATAGCTGGAAAATGTACGCCCTCTCTTGGAGTGCTTAAAAAATAGTAGTTCTCTCTTGGAGTGCTTAAAAAATAGTAGTTCACTAAAATCAAGCAATTGAGCACGGAAGTCAGCCAATCAAAGAGGTGGCTATGCTCCATCTGAGCGACAAATACAAGACTGACAAGCTGAGACACGATTAAGAAGCAGGCAAATGATAGTGACAGTAAAGCCATCTAATCGTAATCAGTGGCTGGGCTGCAAGCCCCTGTATGTTGTTCGTAATACAACAATATGTCTTCCTCAACCAGACAGCGTTGATTAATAGGTACGACCAGGGGTGGATTGGCACTGCGGGCATTCGGGAATCGGCCGAAGGGCCGCTATTTCAGTGCCCTCTGTGGGCCGTTTTTTTTCTCCCCTTTCCCAGTCCACAGAGAGTGCTCTCTGCTGTGGACTCTCTGTCGACTGGGAAATGGGAGAAAAAAAACGGCCCACAGCACGGAGACAGAGACAGAAATGAAAGCGCTTCACTGTGCAGGCCATACAGCGATTATCAGCTGTGGCCTCTACTGCACCCCCTGCCCTGCAAAGCAATCACGCTGAGGGTGGCTGGGGAGGGGGTGATTGTTTACAAGAATCGGCCTCCCTGGGGGCCAGGTGTTTCTCAGGCCTTTTGAGCCATTTTCACCATGGCCCCCCTGGGGCCCACGCCACCTGGGAAACAGTGATAGTCTTAACACCTCGCCCACAGCCCCTCACATTCAGGGCACAGTGGGCGAGGAAGAATGGGTCTGGCTGTGGGGGCCAGGTGATGTTTTGAAAGCGCACAATCTTCACCTTAGCCCCTCCCCCGTCCCCCGTGCAAGAAGTTTTAAAAAAAAAAGGGTTATAGTTCTTTCTCGGTGTCATTTTAGAACTGATGCATTTTCAATATTACATTCAAGGAAGTCATGGTTGCAGCTTTTCTATTTTATGCAACTAACAAGCATTGACAAAACCTATAGTTCTGGCTTGTTGTAGGTGTAACATTACTTGCTGTATTATATATCTGAACGCAATGACAGAAGCAGCAAAATACCAGTCGGGCGGCACACTATGCTAAGCACAGATTTGTAGCTTAGGTGTTTTAAGCTACGCCCATAATTACATTGAACACCCCCTTTGGAGAGACCCCTCAGTTTTGTCATCCCACTTAAAGCCCTGGAAACAACACCATGTCACAGACACCTCAGGGCCTGGCACTGTGCATCATGCATGACTCATGACTTCCAAGGTTTCAGATTGACTATGTGCAGGGGCATCTTGAACGCCTCCCTTTGCTTTAGGAACTACAGCGAGGGGTGAGTTCCTGATGAGTCTCTTCTGTCTGCAACGCTGCTTACAAAGGCTCAGCTCACAATTATTGTGAAAAGGTGGGTGAGAGAGTAAGTGAAGGGATGGCTGGATGGATCAGTGAAAGGGTGAATGGATGAATGAAAGGGTGAATGGATGGATGATGAGAGAGAATGGGTGGATGGATGAGTGAAATGATGGATTGATTAATTGATAAGTGAAAGTGTGAATGGATGAACAGATGTGTGAAAGGGTGGCCGTAAGGATGGATGAGTGAGTGAGTGAAAGGGAGGGTACATGGGCAAAAGATTGGATAGATGAGTGAAGGAGTGAAAGGATGGATGGATGGATGATTGAAAGGATGGATGAGTGATAGGGTCAATGGATGGATGCATGAGTGGATGAGTAGATGGATAGTTGGGTGGATGGAAGGAAGGATGGATGGCTAAGTGAAAGGGTCGATGGAGAGAGAAAGGGAGAATGGATGGCTGAAAGGGTGAATAGGTGGAAGGATGAGTGACTGGGTGGATGGATAAGAAAGTGAAAGGATGGCTGGATAGGTGAGAGGGCAAATGGCTAGATGGATGAGTGAAGAGATGAATTGGGTGAAAGGGTGGATGGAGAGAAAAAGTGAGGATGGATGTGTGGATGACTGAAAGGGTGAATGTGTCTAAGGGTGAGTGACTGGGTGGATGGATGAGTAAGTGAAAGGGTGGCTGGATGGGTGAAAGGGTAAATGGATGGATGAGTGAATGGATGGATGGGTGGAAGAGTGGATGAATGGGTGGATAATGGGTGGATGAGTAAAAGGGTGGATGGAGGGATGGATGAGTGAAATGATGGATGGAAGAATACATGATGGATAGGTTTGCAAATGGTTGAATATGTTTGGATCTGGATTAGCGGCATCTTATGTTTGCCACTTTACATCTCACAATGACTATCCAAGCAGATCTTTCCGACCATTTCTCTCACCAAACATGCCTGCTCAGAACCATGAATTGTAAACAAAATATCAGACTGGACAACCCAGTGCTGTAACCATATATATAGATTATTATCATATGAAATATCACAAAAAGACCTGCACAGTTGATCAAAGCTGCGTGCATACCGAAAAACCGTGAAGTACACGATTGGTTCAACCTGATATAAACTTATTTTGACTAGTGCTTAAATGGTTGTCTATTTACTTACTTACATAATAATGCGCAACCTCCTCTGATGGGTCTGTAAAACGTACCTTTTGTCCAGAAGGTTTGTTCTGAATTTTAACCCTTTGTCCTGAATTTTTACACTCCCCATCCTGAATTTGCACCCATGCCAGTTGGTCACCCTAGTCCTGACACTCCCATACAGAACTACAGAGTGTTCACCCTGCCTTTTCTATTTGGTTACTCTTGTAACCAGATGCACCACACTGCCAAGCTCTAACTCAAGAGGGGCCATCTAATCCCCTTGGCATCCCACTCTCCACAGGGCTGACCAAAGTAGGCTGAGTAAAGCTAGTAGCTAAGTACTCAAAGCAACATCGAGTGTGCCTCAATCGTCATCCCACCGAATCCAGAAAATACTGCACTAGACTCAGTTCAGTAGGTCTTCCTCAAAGGTTTACTTGACTTGCCACATCCAGCACCCAGAAATGCAATGTGTTGCTAGCCGATCCCTTCCTCTGAAGCAAGAAGGAACCGATAGGAACCATTTTGTTTACCATTTCTTTGCACAATTTACTGATTCATTTGTGTGCCAGTTAATAATGTAACTTTATTTTAAAGGCCTCATCCAAAATGCAGACAAGGGGCATATTTCTCCATATGCGAAACATATTAATTAGTAAGTTTTGGTTCGTTTTTGTTTGTAGTGTGTAGGTCTGACTGCACTCTATTTTAGGTCCTAGGCCAGAATGTGGCAACATGTTTGTGTGTTGATTTCAGGACATGTCTAAGACTTTATGTAATGTGATTTCTCAAAAGAGAGCTGTTTAGCCTCATTCTATGCTAGGCCTTGTTCGAGGCCTAAGCAACATTTGCAAACTTAGCACTTCTTTCTCTGTGCAGAAGAATTAACTTTTCTAGCATGTTCAGGTTAGAATTCCTTTTTGCAGATTTTATATCATTTTTATGGTTAATTGAGTAGTCCTCAGTCTCCTCATGGCCCAGACTTGAAGGCAGCAACAGATGTGAATAAAACTGTGTTTTTTGTATATAGACATCACTTGCTGGCTGTGAAATAAATTTATGACTAGATTGTACAGATACATTTTTTCAGCATTCTTTACACCCCAGACTGCCTTTTCCTCATTTGTGAATTCTTACTTTTGTTCCCAGAGATTCCAGTCTTACCCTTTCTCCTTGACTTTGTACTAGATTTCTGATTTATGTGATGATTAGCTGGTTGGGAAAGAGTATCTAACGACCTTGTGCAGGGCGTTAAGACTGCATGTAAGTATTCAGTTATCAGACCTGCAGTGCTCCTAGTCTTTACCAATGTTACTTGCTCTGTAAGCTTTAAAAGGCTTAATTTACTAAATATTTCTCTACGAATTAGACCTCAAAGAGTAACCAAATAGTGTTTCATGAAAGGGCACGCCCCTTGAATGTGGGCCACGCCCATTAACTGTAGGCCACACCCCTTAAATGTATGCCACGCCCCTTGAACGTGGGCCACTTTTTCGTCAGTGCCCGGGCCAAATTGTGATCCCAATCCGACCCTGGGTACGACCTAAAAATTGTGTATTTATAGCATCACCCTGCCTCCCTAAGCACCTGTTGTGAGCCATTGGTGTTTGTTAATACATGTTTATTTTGTCATCATAAAATGCCAGTCACTGATGAGCGGGTTTCACATCACACTTTTTGTAACAATATACATTAAAACATATAAAAAAGTTCAGGATGACCCTGAAGGAACTTATTATGGAGAGGTGTGTGTAAGTTGTTGGATACAGACTTGACACTGAGCAGGCAGAATTAGCCCTTCATGCTTCCTAGGTCAGTAAAATCAGTACCATTGACTTGGACAATAATAACACCACTAATTTGAAATATATAGTTACAGATAATTGTCCTTGTGGTGTGCTATAAACATTATCACTTCAAATAAAAAATAAATTCATATGTCCTGAATACAGGTGTTGGATGGGTTTTCGGAATGTTTGTGTTAGGGTGCGGCAACTAGAGTGCTAACCTTCACCTCTAATGGAAGTCTATGAAAGCCAAGTACCCCTCATAGAATATACTGATCTACAGGTAACCAATAATTTTCACACTTTAAGCATCTGAAAGGGAAATTCTGCGGCTGCTCTATGATGAAAACAATAATGCGCCATTAAGGGACATTTTGGCTGCAAAATTTGGGTCGATAGATGTTGATGGCAGGTAAGGACTTTCTCACCAATTTAGTTTGTCAGAAACAACCATCTCTTTAATGTGGATCACTGCAGCCTGATGGGGCAAGCTGAGCTTCTTTAAGAGCTGTGCGTTACCCAACGTCTTTGTATATTTGTAAGGTAAGCAACCTAAGGGCCTTATTATCAGTGTCCTAGAGATTGGTTCACTATCTACACCCCAATTAGTTACCAATACCAGGGATTTAGGTAATTGAAGGGTGGGAGGGGCTATAGTTTCTGAGGATTGGCTTAAAATGATGAATTATCAGATTAATTCTGCTCCTGAGTCCTCTAGTTATACCGTATTTGCCCACAATTTCACCCGGAGACTCTACCTGCATTTATGACACGGAATCTCTGGAAGACAGACACCGTCTCAGCAGAGTTACGATGGATCTTGCAATTCGGAGGGGATGGTAAGTCCTGTTGGAATGAAGAGGCCACTCATAACTTGATCTTAAGGTTGGTAGTGGTCTCACATCAAATGTTGAAGTAGGGGGATGTTATTTTGCATTAATCTACTGAAAGCAATGGACATGTCAACAGTTTCAACAAGAAGTCTCATATTGTATTTGGAAGGTACGTCTGTGCTCCTCAGAATTACCATTACCGGAAAATAGTTTTTTCAATATACTCTGAATCCCTCTTCTCGGATCTCCTCCAGCCTTACACAACGTCAAAGGAAGGGCGATGAATGGGGAAATGAGAGGGTGGGAGAGGAGGTGATACACATCACCCATGTATTTCATGATTTGAGGGCAAATTTACTCTGGTGAAGCTGTCTATACTGATAGAGTCTTCAATTTGGGAGAGTGAGGATGAAAGTGTGAGATTCTGTTGGTGTTTTAAATTATGAACAAAGGATGACTGCCCAATATTGGAATACGAAAAACACAAATATAGCTAATTGGCACTTCCACAGAGCACTTCAAGGTATGATAAATTGACAGTCTAATGATACTGGTGGTCTGGGTTCTGACGTGTGTACCACTGTTACAGCTATCTGCAGCTATCACTCGCTTTTTTGTGTCTTCTGACTGGCTTCCTCATCTGGCAGCCTCGGATTGGTAACGCGGGCACTCGGGCAAAGCCCGAGGGGCCGATGTCTGAGTTCCTGCTGTGGGCTGCTTTTTTGAGCAGTCTGGGGCCGATTTGGGCAGTGTCTCTATTTTCAGACTACAGCCAGCGTCCCAGTGGGTGGCTGAGTGGCCTTTCTGCAGGCAGATGGGCGCTCATTACCACCCCTCTCTCCCCCTCCCCGTCCGCCACCAACACCGCCGGTCCTCCACCCCCGGTTTAGCAACAGGCAGAGGTATCACTCCCTTTGTCTCGCAGGCCAGCCCATTAATGTATGCACATACTGAGCGGGGCAGGGGGCCTCAGTAGAAGTGGCCTCATTTGTTTTCAGGTGTGTTTCACTATTGTAAACTAGTGCGTTCATTTTTTTAAGCCCCCCCCTCCTTATTTTTAATGTATTTACGCTGAAGCAGTGATTTGAGGAAAGGCATTATGCAAATGGGGGCCGATTTTTTTTTTTGTGTGCCCGGGCCGATTTTCAATCTCAATCCGACCCTGTCGTCTGGCAGCCTCTTCCTGGTCATAACAGGAAGTGATGCAACAAGGTAAGCGCAATATCCAGAGAGAACACACTGTCACACAACAGGCCAGTATGACACAATGACACCAGGGGCAACAATATACATGCAGTGCATCACCCTTCATTGCGCTGGGCACACCTTTAAAAAGGTGCGCCCAGCACAATGAAGGAAAATACACCATATTATGATGAATGCGCTGCCCTCAGCGCAACAGCGAACTTCTCCTGTTGGGGGCAGCGCAGTCATGTGAAAAACGGGGTGGCTGTTTTGATGCCGCTCTGTGTTTTCACTGTTTAGGTGGCCCCAGTCTGCAATTTGAAGGGGGATTTGAGATCCCCTTGCAGGCGGGTGCAGTCAGTGACTGCACCTGCCTGCAACAGGATGTCTGGGGGTGTCCATGGAATCTCCCTCCCCCCTCCAGCTGGCATCTATCACGGGGCGCACTGACAGTGTGCCACTTTTTAGATGGCTCACTGTTAGTGCGCCTCCTGAGAGCATCATTGCCTCTGCGCCAGCATCTGTATTACCTCACGGGTGCAGAGGCAAAGAGAGGCACACCCCCATGCAAATGAGGGAATGCCTCCTGAAGATAGCGCTATTGCTTTATGTGCGCCAGCGCAATCGGTATTACAGAAGAGGTAGCACAAGCGTCTGCGGCCCCTTCTGTAATACCAAAGTACCCCGGGGGCACGCAAAGCGGGCACAAACTCCTGTTGTGGCCCGGGGCACTTTGTGTAATACGGCCCCAGGTGGCCTCTGGTCTACCAGAATAGTATCACAAATTAGCTGAATTGCCCCGATGTGAACATGGGATCAGGACAGGAAGCTGCCGGTAATTATTTAGGCCATTACGATATAATGGGGTGACCCACAAAAGTCCAAGGACCTGGGTAACGTTTGGTATAGAAAACAATGGTCCTAGACGACTTAAGTTTACACTTTAGTTCTGCGCAGCATTCATTAAGTAAAAATATACCAGGTATGTTAGACCTGGCACCATTGGCGTGGGTCTCCCTTCCATTTTTCGTTGTTGCCTCAAGTGTTTTTCTGGTAATAGATGCTTTGGGCACTGTGCCACTGCTGTCCAGTGCCACAGTGCGAGAGCTCCCTACTGTAAATTGATGTATTGTTTAGTGGTTCCCTGATTGGATGTTTGGTTTACTGTCAGACCCTAGTACAGTGTAATGAGTGTGCCCAGGGCGTGTGATCCAAATTCTGCTAGTGGACTTGCGGCACTGGTTGTGTCACCCACAGAAGCAGCCTGGTAAAATGTGTCTAAGGTCTGCCATTGCAGAGCCTGCGTGCAGTCTGGTACTGTCATGCTGACTGGGCAAGTGCACCCACTTGCCAGTCCCTAAACCTTCCCTTGTCTTCATATTAGTCACCCCTATGGTAGGCCCAAGGGCAGGGTGCATTGTAAGTATAAGGTAGGACAAGCCCTGATGTGTGTGGCATGTCCTAATAGTGAATTACAGCCATTTTCATTTTTCACTATTGCGGGGCTACCTGTTCTCCATAGGCCAGAATGGGCTGTTGGAATTGTTACATTCTATAATCCTAACAGACTCAGAGAACATAGTAGAAATTCGATTTTAGTATGACTGGACTCAGAATAATAAAATACATCTTTTAGTAAAGTTTATTTTAATATTCTGTGTTTGCAAATACCACTTTTAGAAAGTAGGTATTTGCTTGCCTAATCATTTGAGCCCGCCTCTGCCAGGTTATGTATTCCTTGTCTGGGTTTGTGTGTGACAGGGCTGGGGAATTCCAGGAGACAGGCTGGGGCAACCCGGTGGTGAATAGGGAGATCTGCATCCAGATGGGAGGGAGGAGTTGCACCTGGGACCTGAAGAGGGCTAGGCCTTCCCTCTACAATGCTGGCTCCATCCCCTGTGGTGTGTCGGATGTCTCTGCCCTGCACACTGAAAGAAGAGGAGGAAGACTGTCAACAAAGTGCTCCAGGACTGTACTTGCCTTCCACAATGCTGGCTCCACCTCCTGTGGGGAGTCTGATCTACCTGCCCTGTGCTGTGAGAGGGAAGGAGAAGTCTGGTAAACAGAGTGCTTCAGAACTGGGCACAGGCCCCTCTCCCCTCAGAGAACAAAGGATTTCGGGGTATAAGTATTGGGACCCTGATCCCATGAAATCAGATCACTACTGGAACTGACAAGACGAAACCTCTGCTGAGGAGAAGGAACCTGAAGAAACTGAGGAGAGACTATTCCCAAGCTGAAGTGCTGCTTGGGAGATTGACCTGCAGTGGTTGCCTGACTGCCAAAGAGAGGAGAAAGGAATTTGTGGACTTTACCTTTAATATTCAACTTGTGCAAAGATCTCCAAGGGCTTGGAAGAGAGCTTGCCCCCTGACCGAAGTCCCAGGACCAGTGGACTTCACCAGCCTTTCTGAATTGCTGCTGGAAACAAGTGGCTACAGAGGCAGGGAGCTGTGACCGACTCTCACGATCGACCCGTTGTCCTGTAGGCACCGCACCAAGCAACGTCCGCCTCGAACAATGCAAGCTCTGCGCTCACCGACTCCATCAACGAGCGGTAGTCTGCACCGCGACTGGAAGGACACCGTGATGTGCAACGCCTCACTACACCAAATCAAACTGGTCTGACCGACGCGGTCACTGCTGCTGATTTCCAGTCCTGTGACCGCACTGGAGTTGGGCACTGCCTCGCACGCTTTGCGACCCACGGCCCAACTCGCACCGCTGTCCGGACTGATCAACGCCAGCTCCTGAACTCCGGCTGTGTCGCCGCAGTGTAAAGCTGGAAGCACCGCAACGAGCAACGTCCGCCTCGAACAACGCAAGCTCTGAGCTCACTGAATCCGTCAATGAGCCGTAGCCTGCACAGCGACTGTAAGGACACCGTGACTTTCAACGCTTTCTTTTTCTACACCGCGACGAACCCCGGAACCGGCTCGCACATCCGTGCCGGCTACCTCAAGGAAAAGGTACTGTGTTTGAGTCTGTTGACATTTGAGTGGGCCCGGACCGTCGCGGTCCGCTGGATTTGTTAGACTCTGTGTTCTTTCAGCACGCCGTAGCCGGACAAGGCTACCAACTCACACAGAACTTTGATTTACACCTTTTTAACCAGAACTCTTGAAATTTAATAGTACTGTGGATACTTTTTGTTGTTTATTGGTCTTGTGATAATTCTATATAAAGTATACTTATTTTTTTATATAAAACCTTTTGTGGTGTCCATTTGTAGTGTTGTCACTGGGTTACTGTATGTGGTCACAAATGCTTAACATACATCGCCTCTGAACTAGCCTTGACTGCTCGTGCCACGCCGCCTAGAGGGTGACCAGGGGTTATATTAAGAGGGTAATTCCTTTGCCCTGACTAGAGGAGAGGGTCCCTGCTTGTCACACGTACCTACCTGTGCCAACCAGAGACCCCCAATTCTAACAAGGTACATATAGAATTCACATTGTATCATTAATGTACCACCAATTCCTTCACAATCCAAGCATGAATATCCTCAAATGACAAAGTATAGCTCAAATGGGGTCTGTTTTATTTCTCAATTGTTTTTATATTGATCACAGATCACCATATTCAATGTTTTCAATAGAGAAAAGAGAGTGTGAAAAAAGGGGAGAGTGCTCGTGAAGTAGGACAGATATAAAGGAGGGGAATCCAAAAGATAGGCCAAACAATCACTTTCACATTCAAATATTCATTAGTAAACTGGTTGTGGTTCACAGTGGCACCAGTTTTACAAGTCGGCCTTTCCCTCGTGTATTTACAAGTATTTCTTATTTTCTGATGGTGCACAATCATAGAAGAATCATGGCTGCAGTGTTTGGAGAAATCAATCAACAGGGTGAGTAATCGCCCACTACATCTCATTCTATAGTCTAAGTGCAGCCCAGGGGATCTGTGCTGAACTCCTAGATACACAGATGTACTCAAAGCCATGCAAAAATACCAAAACACACAATCATGCATGCACACGCACACCCGCTATTAATACGATTTTACCTTGGGGATATTTGACCTCTGCACTATACTTTCTTTGAGATTCTGTCTCCCACGTAGTCACAGATGCAACAATGTACAAACAGAAGCCATCCTGCCTTTACTTGTCCTGGCCTGGAACACTTGCAGCACCTCTAACCGATGCAAGGATAGGGCTGGAGGTGGGCCCTCCTTCTCTATACTGGCTTCTGATAGGATATGGGGATGAAGAGTGATAAGCCCCACCGTAGCCTCATTTGCAGACATGCTGCACTGCCTGAGGCAAGTCTTCATGTCGGCTATGTGTTGCAAATGTGTGAGGTGGGCCGAAGAAGCTACCGCCTGACAGTTCAAAGGAACAGCAGAGTCCCCCTTTGCTGCTGGCATGATGCTGCCCTTTAATTTGGAAACAAAAAATAGCTTTGATGCAAAAGTGTAACACCATGTCAGCAGCTAGTTGGAGATGCAGGCAGGCTTGGTAGGTTGACACCCTGGCGCCCTTTATGGGCGAGCCGTGGCTGCATTTAGACAGCCATGGGGATAATATAGCAGGCAGTTGCATACCAGCCATTTACTTAAACATCTCATGGCACTCATAAAGGTGTTCTCCTACACTCTCTCAGATATGTAGGCAAGTACTGACACAATATTCTCAACCATGCAGAGAAATAGTATTTCAAATTGGGTGATGGCTACAAGTGGAGACCCTGTCTGTGCACTGTCGCTGCAAGCTACACTTGGCATGTTATAGGTGTGTCTGAAGTACCAAACCCACGTTTAAGCACACATTACACACTTCTAAGATATGCTGTACATATGCCATAAAGGATGCTGTTTTCTGCTTAAGAGATTGATAGATATAATTTTGAGTTGAATGAGTTACTTGAGCACTTGTAGGCCCCTATGTGAGGTGCTGCATAGAATATGCACCCCTAAAGCAACTGATATACATGTTCACAAAAGTATAGACCCTCCTTGCAACCTAATCAGACAGCTGCAGAAGCACATATACATTGAATCACTTACTAAAAACTACTTATGCCTGCAGCAGACTCAAAGGTAGTTTCAGTCACTTGTTCATCACTTTCTGTTTCCTTACAGAGGCACTGAAGTATTTTTGCAGCCACTTACATATACATTACACAGCCATAGACCTACTAAAACACACAGTCACATACCAGCACATTTACTTAAACATCTTATGGCACTCATACAGGTGTACTGCTACACTCACTTACATAGGTAGGACAGTACTACCACAACCTTCTGAAGCATGCAGAGAAATAGTCCATGAATCACAGGTGATGGCTACTAGTGCAGACCCTCTCTGTGTATTCTTACTCCAAGCTGCACTTGGAATGCTATAGGTCTTTTTCAATTGATCAGACCCATGTTTTAGTGCACATACTACACTTCTAAGATATGCTGTAGGCATGCAATAAAGGATGATATTTTGTGCTTAAGAGATTGAGAGATGTCCGTTTCAGTTGAATAAGTTACGTGTGCACTTGCATGCCTCCATGCCAAGTACTACATAGAGAATGCCATCGCTAAAACAATTGACATACATGTTCACAAAGACATAGAACCTCTCTTTCAGTTACAGAGACAGTTACAGAAGCACTTATACATTCTGACACTCACAAACAACAATTTATGCATGCATCAGACTCAAAGGTAATTGCAGTGACACCTACATAGCTCGCTATTTCTCAACACAGGTACTGAAGTATTTGTGCAGCCACATACATGCACATTTAGAGAGCCATAGAAAGATTATAGCAGGCAGTTATATACCAGTATATTTACTTAAATATCTCATGGCACTGAGAGAGGTGTACTCCTACACTCTCTGAGATATGTCGACAAGTACTGACACAACTTTGTCAACCAAGTACAGAAATAGTCCTGTACACATGGATGATGGCTAGTAGTGCAGACCCTGTCTGTGCTCTCTCACTGCAACCCTCAGTTGGCATGTTATAGGTCTTTCTGAAATGTCAAACCCACATCTTAGTGCACATAACACACTTCTAAGACTTGCTGTAGGTGTGCCATAAAGGATGCTGTTTTGTGCTTAAGACATTGACAGATCTCTTTTCAGTTGAATAAGTTACTTGTGCACTTGGAGTCCACTATGCCAAGTAGTGCATAGAGTTTGCCAACCCTAAAACAATTGACATAAATGTTCGCAAAAGCATAAAACTTCTCTTTCAATTACAGAGACAGTTACTGAAGCATGTATACATTCATTCACTCACCAGAAACTATTTATGCTTGCAGCAGACTCAAAGGTAGTTGCAATGACACCTACATAGCTCTGTATTGCCTACCACGGGCACTGAAGTATTTGTGCAACCACTTACATACACATGTAGGCAGCCATAGAGGTATTATAGCAGGCATTTACATACCAGCACATTTACTTAAACACAGGGCACTGATAGAGGTGTACTCCTACACTCTCTCAGATATGTCGGCAAGTACTGATACAACCTTCTCAACCGTGTACAGAAATAGTCCTTCAAAGAAGGGTGATGGCTACTGGTGCAGATCCTGTCTGTGCTCTCCCTTTTAATGTTATAGGTGTTTCTCAAGTGTCAACCGACCAATTCAGACACTCATGCACCCACTTAGACATCTACTCAAACAGTCATAGACTCACTCAGATACACCCACTCAGTGAGACACTTATGAAGGTACTCCCAGGCCCACTCACAAACACACACACCCAGTTACACACCATTGAGACAATCGCGCACTCAGGCTCACGCCCACTGAGGCAACCTTTCATAGGTTACAGGTAGGAAATATAATTGAAAAAACCTTAGAAATTCACAGAAAAAATAAAGGTTACAGTCATGCTATTTTTAGGCTTACATTTCACTAATCCAAAACCAGTGAAATTCATTAGTTATAGATACCTGAGCTAACTATAACTTACACCTTTGCAATGCACTGCTTATGAACTCACTCATACCATCACTCATGACATGGTCCTTTCTCGAAGGCAGCACGTGAAATACTGCAACTTCGCTCCCAATATATCCCCATGATTCCACATCAGTCTCAGGTGAGCACATAATTAGTTCCAATGCAATGTGGGATTGAGAGTCCAAATATTACCCACCTGGGTTTGCAGCCAAAACACATGCCAAAATAAATGTCTTAGTGCTAGTGGAAATCAAATCAAAATCAGTTAAAATTCCTTAGCAACCTGGTTCCGTAATTGCTGCCTGAATAAACATAACACGGACCCGCTATTCTTTTCTCGATGGTTCAACTTTACTACCAATTCAACATTACATTGGACCTAATTATGTGCTCACCCAAGACTGATGTGAAATCATGGGGCAATATTGGGAGCGAAGTTGCAGTATTTCATGTGCTGCCTTAAAACAAAATCTCCTTACTGGTAAGTGCAAGGGACCAATGTCCCCAACATACCCTAGTTGCTTTCAAATGTTTCTGAGTTAATCGTCAGCTGTTCTGGCCTTCCGTAGTACAACAGTGGCCTTACTGCCTTCAATTCATCCCATCCTCACTTTGTTGCAGCCAGCGGGCGTCCTTCCAATTATAATCCATATGACCTCTGAAGCTGTAAGGAATGCCCAGCCTCTCGGGTTGGGGCTTGTAAGCGGGCATCAGCCGTAATGCATTCCAAAAGAAACACACTTGCTGCTCCTGCGGCGTGAAAGAAGCCCACCAGAACAGTTAGATAAATAATATTTTTTATTTACAAAGGAGCCAAGCATAATGCGTTTCGACCTTTTTATTAAGGTCTTAATCATATGCAAATAAGATTTAATTAGTTGTGTGTCTTTTAACAACGTGAAATGCATGACAATGGAAACCAGACTTCCATACATAGATCTCATCTGTCTCGGTAAAATACATTTAGGAATCCGTGAAAAGTATTACCTCATACTCTGATTCAAATGAGCCAGAAATGTCCCCATATTGAATTTGGTAATTCTCAAGTAAACATTCACTTAATAGTTCACTTCAAGGACTCAAAGACTCCAGTAACCCTAATGAATTGCGTTGGCAAATGTCAGCTCGATTCCATTCCACAGAGTCCCAACATTTCCATCACCAAAGTCGTAACATCATAGTGCCAGCCTCGAAGAATTCACTTTCATATAGGGCTCAAAAAAAGGTTGCATTCAGTGTGATTGCCCACAACTCTGCGTTTCACCTATAGTATTGAATGGCAGTAAGGCCACTGTTGTACTATCCAGCTGTGCTACCTTGTTCCAGAGGCCCTTGCAACCTACTCCATTAAGTGGGACCCTTTAAGTCTCTTTGGGCAGCGTATTTTCAAGTAGTCCCCTTCTTCGTAGCACACTAGCTACCATTGACCGCTGTACCCTCCTCCCGGCCGAATCCGGGACGCTCCAGAGAATCCGCTGGTGAAACATTGGGCCTGGCCTTGCTACCTACTTAAATTCCAAAGGTGAACCTTGAAATAGAACGATGGGATTTTTACATGCATTTTTCTCCTTTCTCCCGTGGACTTTAACAGTGTGTAATTGCTTACAAAATTAATTCGTTTTGCAAACTTGAAATATTCATAAGTTAAAAAGTACTGACTGTAGAACAAAGTTTTTGGTCTGAAAATTTTCATTAAAATCTGTTTTATTTTTATAAATTGATCTCATATTTATTCTTGAGTGTGTGTCTCATTTATTGCCTCTATGAGTACAACACAAGCTTAAAATTACCCTGTGATAAGACTTACGATGTCAGGCGGATTGCCTCCGCCAGGCTGGCGGTAGCCACCGCCGGCCTGGCGGAGGCAATCCGCTCCCGAATGCCCCGTGCCATATTAGTATGGCGGACGGGACCGCGGCGGACGCGCCGCCCCGGTCGCCTTGCGGAAAATGATTAATATGGTGGTGGTGTCTCATAGACACCGCCAGCCATATTAGTATGGGCCAAATCGGATGCCTTTCCGTGGCGGCGCCGCCACGGAAAGGCATGCGGTCTTCACTTTGGGGGCCCCCTGCGGGTCCCCAAATTGAAGGAGGGTTGGGGGGTGCACATGGGGGGGTACCTGTGGTACCCCCTGCACATGCATATACAATGCGGTAGGCACTGTGCGGTGCCTGCCGCATTGTGTATGCAAATGCCAACATGCATCTATGACATTGTGGCGGGCGGTGCAGAGAGCACCGCCCGCCACAATGTTATAAATGCAGGATGCGGCTACCACTGTGGCGGCCGCATCCTAATATCACCCACGGGACCCCCGCCCATATGGCGGGCGGTCCCGAGTCCCGATAGGATGGCAGGCGGACTAAGTCCACCCGTCATCCTAATGACCCCTAACTGTTCACCCACAATACCACAATAAGAGCATTCATATTCATCTATTTTTGCCTCTGTATACCAATCAGAGTCTTACTGGACTCTGCACTGTGTACTTCATTTTAGTGCACTATATAGAGAGCCAGTGTCCTACGTTGGTAGATCAGCGGTGGGGTATACAACTTTGCGTATGCTGATAAAACTCTGTCAATAAGTGACCACAAATAAATCCAAAATTGTCTTTAGTCAATTGTATTTTTTGATTGGTCTACTTTTCTAAATTTTAATATTAACTGTTAGAGCCTTGGTAAAGTCCATGCACTTTGTTAGATTCTAAAGAGCTTACTCTAGTTATGATAAAAGAAAAATGTTAAGGTTTTTTAACTTCATAAAAAGGTCCTAACTTTAGGGAAAATAATGGATAACCCGCAGGAGCAAGCTCAGGAGCTTGACCTGACACCATACAAGGAGTTGTGATACTCCCAGCTATGGACTTTCTGCAGGGGTTATGGTATTAAAAGTGGAGCTCATGCTACCAAAGAAAAGCTTATGAAGCTTTTGGCAGCACATGAGAGAGATCATCCAGCGAGTGAATATGAATCCCAGGAGAATCACACAACAGAAGAAGATGCCGAAGAGGTGGTAGAGACTCCTGCCTCAGAAGTGGAAGCTCCCTCAGAGAAGGAGCTTGTCCTAGAAAGATTGGCCAGGAGTCCGGAGCTCAAATCCTGGACATAGAAAAGAAAAGAAGAGTGCTGGCAGCAATATCTTAATACCTAGGGAGAGGAATCATTTGACCCTAAACCAGGGACATCGTAAGGATTTTGGGGGCCCTGGGCCAAAACTATTTTGGAGGCCCCTGTTCGAAACAGGTTTGAATTTATGACTCAATATCAGCTCTCTATGACACCCTCCTATGTCTCATATGTGAGGTCCTATTGTGATCTAAAATATGAATTCAAGGAAATTGGTATTTAAAACAATCTATTTAAGAATTATTCAAGGTCATGTGGGCAAGGCTCTCTGCAGAACAGAGCTGGCTCTATCAGGGCCGCCCCCTGAAAGGCTGGGGCCCTGGGCCAGAGCCCACTTTTTCCATGCCTTAAAATGTCTCTGCCCTAAACTCCCTAAGGGAGTTGTCCCTAAATATGCAGAAGGGGATGACATCACTAAGGGATCACTGACAGAATATCGACAATCAAAATATCGAGCTGACAGACTATCGCTGACAAAATATCGACTACCAGAATATCGAATTCCTATCTACAAACAGGTAAGTACAAAAATATTGAATCCTAAATATCGTAGTAAATAATATAGTTTGCTAAAATATCAAATTTTTTGTATCTCCTAAAATTAAGGTAAAAGTAATGAAATAATAACTATAATTAAGTAAAACATACTTGCACATAATTAAATAACCGTAAAATTAATAAATAATAAATGTAGGTAAACAATAAAATAAATTGCATTTTTATTTTTTATTACATATGTATTAACCTAATACTAATAAAATATAATTAATATTTTTAATAATTAAATATTAAAAACATAATTTTAAATATACTACATCTATATATATATATATATATATATATATATATATATATATATATATATATATATATATATATATAAATAAGCCTATAATATACATATAAAAAGAAATTATATATCAGTTAAAACATTAAACATTTATTTTTTTTATATTTTACACTACGTTAAATATAACAATACTAAAAAATTGCATAGCGTAAAAGATAACATTTCTATTTCCACTCCAACAAGTGGTACAGTAGGGAAAATGTTGGATAGCGGGTAAATAAAAATTACTATTCCCACTCCAGCGAGTGGAACAGTAGAGAAAGTGTTGGATAGCAAGAGGGTAAAATGTACTATTCCCACTTCAGTGAGTGCAACAGTTGGGAACGCATTGGATAGCGGGAGGGTAAAAACGTACTATTCCCACTCCAGTGAGTGCAACAGTAAGGGAAAGCGTTGGATGGCGGGAGGGTAACAATTACTATTCCCACTCCAGGGAATGCAACTGTAGGGAAAGCGTTGAATAGCGGGAGGGTAAAAATTACTATTTCCACTCCAGAGGGCAACAGTAGGAAAAGCGTTGGCTAGCGGAAGGGTAAAAATTACTATTCCCACTCCAGTGAGTGCAGCAGTAAGGAAAGTGTTGGATAGAGTAGGGGAATAATTTAATATACCCACTACTGAAATATAATTAATATTAATTGACAATTACCATCACCAAGTGGTTTACTGCCTTCAAGAGAGCTTGTATCAGTAGAAGGGTAGACAAAAAGCACCGGGGCTCCCTCTTGTGGGAACTTGCATTAGGTAAATGCAGGGATAGACTGCTGACATTGAATGAGGAAGATGCTGAGTCTTAAGACCTCATGAAGGGTGCCCTGATTGAGGGCTTTGGGCTCACCACTGAAGAATATAGAATTAAATTGAGGGAGAGTCAGGAAACAAAGAGTCAGTCCTGGGTTGAATTTGTAGACTTTCAGTGAAAACACTAGGGGGTCTATTACAACGATGGGCAGATCGCCACCGCCCGCATGGCACTGGCGATCCGCCCGACATTATCTCCCACGCGCCTCCCATTACTCCATTATCCCATAACATATTGTTGGTTGAAAGCTTTATTTCGATATGCATATATCATAAAAGCATTACACAGAAATATATAAAACAGCACATCAAAAAAGATCATAGACTGTACATGAAAACATCAAATAGTAAAAACAGAATAAATAAGTTTAAAAAAGCATTAAATCGATAAGGACAGTCTTTTAAGGCGAATCAACCAAGCCCATTTTAAAAATTTGGAGACAGCACAAACAATAGGGGGAGCAGTATTGGTCAGTAAAATACGTAAGGCCACCGAATGCTGACGGATACCCATCTCTTTACAAAGCGGTTTAAGCCAATAATATCTTGGGCGCACGTAGTCAGGGCAATCAAGGAGAAAATGTGCCACTGTTTCGCAACAGTCAGAACAAAGGGCACATTAGCGTGATACCTGCTTATTCAAGTTCCATCTGGAAAGGAGGTCGGCTAGGGGTAATGTTCCTAGCCTGAATTTGATATACAGGGCCCGGTCCATTGGAATGGTGATAATGTCCAAAAAGGGTTCAAGGGCAGTAACATCTTTAATCCTCAGATATGCTGCGGTGGAATTGCAGTGATGCTGATTGTGATATCAAAAAGGGGGGAAGGGAGGTAGGACAATTTTTAAGGGGGTCCAATGTACTTGTCCTAACAACAATCAACAACAAATGGTGTACAGAGTTCCCCCGGGAGAGCTCAAGAAATTTGGCTCAACCTATAATTCTCTCTCGTGATATCTAGACAAGGGGTGAAGAAAGGGTCTCAAGTGTGCAGTGTAGACCCATATTCCAGAATGAAATGCCGGCTGTCCAGACCTTGGTTTCCTGTGGGAGGGGTAGGTGCAGAGCAGCTTGCCTGCAGCGACGCTAGAGGGCTCCCTCATCTCGCTGCTGGCCCCACTTGGACGGCCCGTGAGGTTTCAAGAAGGAAACATTAGGGTTCCAGAAGGTCCCCTCAGTGGAACCATTATGATACGACACTACCTCAGGTCGTATACTGGTGTCCTGACAAATTTTTAAAGGAACCAAGTAATTTATGAGCACCCAGGTCCTGATGAATCGCCCTTAGGGCGTGAAACATGTTGACCACTTCTTGCACATAAAGGGTTGAATAAGGGTTGGTTCCATTACTTGCCACCCCTTAGTACCCCTTTTCTTTTTATTGAAGCAGGGAGCCTGACCAATAAAACATTCACCAACAGGACTCCCCTGACTTCTTTTAACTTCACTACCACGCTCACGATTACACTCCCTTAGGCCCCTCACACGCACACACCCGCTGGCCCAGAATTAAAGATCTCCACCAAAAGTGCAGCTTTCACCGCTGCCCGACGGGCATTGCACCGCCAGCCTGCCGAAGGAGCAGGGTACCGATGATGAGGCTGGACAACTATCGACTGGGGCTACAGCTGTGGTCCTGTCGATAGCCTGTGTGAGGTACCTTTTCATTCTGGAATATGGGTCTACACTGCACACTTGAGACCCTTTCTTCACCCCTTGTCTAGATATCACGAGAGAGAATTATAGGTTGAGCCAAATTTCTTGAGCTCTCCCGGGGGAACTCTGTACACCATTTGTTGTTGAGTGATGCTGATTGCTCATGAGCTTGGAGGACACCCAATCCCAGTATATTTTTTTCAGAGACTCCTTCGGGGGAGCTGAGTGAGTAAACCAGCAGGAACCCAGACCTAGTTCCCCAAGCAGGTGTTTGATGTCTCTAAGCCATTTAATCTTCTGTCAGCCATCCGAATGCATTACCTCTACCAGCCCGTCTGCATAGGATTTTAATTCCGGGACCCTCCACAGTCGGGCCCACAGTAGGAGAGGCCGGAGGCGGGCCAGGTCTTTAATTGGTTTACAGCCCGCATCCATAAGCACCGGGACTGTCGGGGTGCTCATCGGGACTGCCATTAGATCCTTGATAAATTTGTTCTCCGCTTTAGACAGAGACTCCATGTTGCCCATACCCCATAACTCCGCTCCGTAAAGTGATGCGGGTACTGCTCTAGCCTTGTATATATCAATGATCGGAGATACACAGTGTTTTGATGAAGTATTGTACTCCTTTAGCAAGGCTCCCCCCACCCTTTTATGGACCAATGTCATTTTGTTGGTATGGGGCATCCAATTCATACCATCGCTCAGCCGAATTCCCAAGTAGTCGAATTCAGAGACCTTTTCAAGGGGGATAGAATTCAAGATGGGGGGGCGACCTAATTTTCTGGGGGGATGCATGACTAGATATTTAGTTTTTTCTACATTTATAACAAGACCTCTCGTTACACAAAAATCCTGAAACCGGTTCAGGAGCTTCTGAAGACCCTGGGGTGTTTTCGAGATGAGAAGGGTGTCGTCGGCAAACAACAGAGTTGGGATCTTAACATCACAGAGTGTAGGGGCGTCTGCTGGTTCTTCAAGCAAATGGTCTACCACCCCGTTCACGTATAGCGAGAAAAGGGTGGGTGCTAGGACGCAACCCTGCCGGACACCCCTCTCTACCCGGATCTTGTCAGTCTTCTCCCCATTCAAACCCCATCTAACCTGGGCATAGTTGGCATTATGCAATTTCATTAGGAGGTCCACAATATATGGGGGCATCCCAAGACCACACAGCACCCTCCAAAGTTCCTCCCTGGGAACTAGGTCAAAGGCAGTCTTCAGGTCTATAAAGGCCAAGTAAAGACTGCCCTTGCCCAGCACCACCACCTTCCAGTACAGTAACAGGAGTCTAAAGACTTGTTCAATTGTTCCTGTGCCTGTGCGAAACCCGACCTGCATCTCGGATAGTATATGGTTATCATCCACCCAAGAAAGAATTGTAGTGTAGTTCCTATTATCCCAATAGGCTCTGCGCATTGGAATAATACCTTCAATAGTATAGGCCTAGACCAGGCGTTAACTAGGTCTACTACTGTCGATATTAGACTTAAAGTTTTGGGTTTTGCCAGCTAGCTCAGAGTTCACTAGAAACTTTCTCGAATAGGCAAGGAGGAGTTGAACCTCCCTGGATAGACAAGAAGGGATTTAGTTTCTGACAACCATAGAACATGACAACTTTGCTCTCCCCTAATCAAGAGTGTATCTCTAGAGTCGTGTGAAAACAAAAGACGACTTATTTTACTCAGTCAGTACGTGCATTCTTAGTCTCACCAGATTGTAGAGAAAAGGAAGAGACGGGCGTGTTCAATAAAAGATGTTATTTATTGATCAGTCTCTTTTCTCATACAAGAGAAATGGATCGATATTATTGCAATACTTATGGTTAAGTAAAGTGCATACAATAAAAGCAGAAGTATAAAACAATACTGTAAAAACATTGATATGGTTTCTAAGCCATATGAAGGTTTAAAATGAATAAAATGAATACATACACATTTACATTTGACTAATCGTACTCAACTGGTGTTTCTAACTACGCCTACCCCGTGTACCTGACCTAAGCCTAATACGTGGGCGGGAATAGAAAGTTACAGTTTAAGTTAAGTTTGTTTTGCCAAGTGACTGACTAAAGAATTCTCTGCAAGGGGTTATTCAGTTCTGTACCTGGAATCTAGGATGAATGAGGGATGGTATCTCTCGTCTCTGGTCTCGATATTCCAGGCTGCCTGCGAGGGCTACCCGGAAGCGCCGGAGCTGGATTTCTCGGCAGGAGAAAGCAGCGTCTCGTTTTCAGCGCGTCAGGAAGGCGGGGCTGCGCCAGCGGGGTCTGCTCTGCTCTGGGCTTCGGCAAGTCTGGCTGCTCCGATCTCGTCACCACCGCGTGTGTTTGCATAGGGCAATATCGGTAATATTTATACCTTTAAGGTGCCGAGATTGACGTAAGGATGGACATAGATACGTCAATAAGGATGTCATACGACCTGGTCGTTAGCACATTCTTTTGCTGAAGTTCTCGGTGAAATCAAAACAATGGCCGCAGGGTTTTTCCCAGGTCTGTCATAGGTTTGATTTGTTTTGGGAACTCCGTATGCCTTATCAGGGGCTGGAGGAATATCGCTTGTCTAATTAGATGGCAAGCGTTATGACCTAATCAGATAACACGTTCCTGAGCCGTAGTGTGGCTTTATCAGATAACGGTTCCTGCATCATGGGGGGTTTCTGCCTCATGGGATGGCTGCTAGTTAACTTGTTAACCAGAATAGGGTCAGGAATAGGGGGATCGATACAGAACCTATAGGAATACATCACACCCACTCCACGCTAACTATGGACATATTTACGAATCTATGCATAGTAAAACATACTGTAGAGTATCGTGTATACCTTACCACCCCAAAATACATAAATGCATTTTGAAATTATCAAATATACGGAAAAAACAGTCACATGTAATATATGCACTCAAGCTGTAGAATAACGCTAAAGTAATCACGCATATCTATACATTATCACTAATTTGTATACGAGAATTTACACATGAAATGGCTCTTAATACAGAAAAAAGGTTGGAGACCATTCCATCACAGAATAAAATAATTATGAACATACCAGCGGGCAGCTAATGTCTACAAAGTATCTAAAAATAGAAAGTTTAGTTCTCTAAGAATAGTTCTTACTTTAAGCAGAAAATAAGTGTCCCGAAAAATTCGTAACAATATTTTGGGGCTGCTGAAAAAAAAATTGCTGTCCGTGAACTGGAGGGAAAATTGTTCATGGTATTTAGCTATTCTAGTTGAAGGCCAAATTCAGGGAACGCCGTGTGCGAGCTTGCTCAAAAGTCTCTATTTCTGCTCTGGTGAGAACATCATATCATTTAGACTGTCGAAAAAGCTGTCAACAGCTTCCTGGGAGAGTTCCACCAACTCGGAAAAAGATGTAACCATGCATTCGTGCGCATGATTGTTTCCATTGACGTTTTGATTAGTATTGCTGACAGAAGGTCGTACCTGATCAATGCTGCTTTCATCTTGAACTTCACTACCCCTTAATCGTAGTGGTGAAGCTTCCACGAATGCCGTCATCAGGATTGGTAGCCGTTGAGGGCAGCACAAAGCATGAGCCTTTATTGGACTCAACAATGTTTCTGCATCCATTGGCGCATCTGATTGTAGAGTCAGACAGGTGTCTAACACGCATTCTTCTCCGCATAGCAAGCACCTTAATACAGGTAAAACACATCGATGCCACATTGGTCGAAATGAAAGAAACCAAGTCATGTTCAGGTCTCTAAGCCGGGATAGTCCTAGGATTTTTGATATCCGGTCCCGGTATCCAATGGCTAGGATTGTTTCTTCCCTTGTCGCAGGTGTTTTGTCTGTGACATGGTTTGCCATAACGAAATATAAGGACTAGGAATAGGATTCCTGCAATTAGTCCTAAAATGAGGGGAAGTCCGCCAAAAATCGAATGGACGAAATCTGGAAAAATACCCAGTATGGCTTTGAATGGTGTTAATGCCATCGAAAATACTGTCTTAAATACTTTTGAGACTCCACTGGTATCAGAAATATTTAAGATTTCATTCAGGATTTCTGCGAAATGTATGGGGGAATTAGTTGATAATAAGGAGTGAATCTCTGCAGTCGTCCTTGCGACTAGGAGATCATACGTTTCTTTTGATGACGTGAGTCTGGTCGGCGTCTGAAGAAGCACTGTTTTCATTCTGCTTAAAGTATCTATTTGAATAGAAGTAATTTTCAAGTTGGGCCATGCCCTTGCCTCCCTGTCTGGAAGGGAGCTGGGGAACAATAAGCGTCCACAGCACTTGACCGTCGCAGTCGTAGTTACGAGATAAGGAGTCCCGGGCATAAGACTACAGCATCTGCGATCTACAATTAGGATGTAACTCCCATTGTAGAGTCTTTGAAAGAATGGTTCTATCTCTGTTGCAGGTGCGCCTAGCTGGTGACATGAAAGGTTATTTGAGTTCCCTTCACAGGCTCCATGCAAACTAATTCCATTACACAGAAGTGTACCGCTCAGTGACATTGCACAATTATTGCCACTAAGAAACACTTTCTGTCCCTTATTACTGACACATGCATGTGAATAGGGCAAGTTCCATGTTGTTTTAATGTACCCCTTTCCCAATTTTTCGTACATGCCAGCCTGTATATATTTTTGGCAGTATTGAAACCTGAAGGTTGATATTGGAATATTAATTATCCCATGTATTATCCATTCACTGACAGGTCGTTCTGACATTGTCACTGGTAATCTCTCGAGTTTCTCAATGCTCAGAATTGTATAATCAGCACCCTTTTGTGCCATACTGATTTGTTTATCAGTAAGGTTAAAGATATTGAATAGTGACGTTGTGTTGATTAAACGCCAAGGCACATAGCCTGAACGCAGATTTTGTAACGTCCAGCCAAGCTGTACAATAGAACGCAATTGAGACTGACCGTGTTGTAACAACAGCAAGTCTTGCGATATTATGTCGATTGCTGAAGACACAATGCTGTCCAGAGAAAAAATTCTGGAGGACAGAGTCATTAACCCATTGTCCACTACAGAAAGTGATTTTTCCAAATGAATACGGTCAATTTCCCGTATTCTTTCTGCTGTCTCAATTTGAGTCACCTTCCAGGCCTCGTTGTATGCTGCATATACAGAGGCTGCTATGAAACGTTTCTGACGCTGTTTGCGCGGTCCCATAATGAAATCACGCAAGTCAGCACCATCAGTAAGTAAAGTTAGGTGTTGCTTAATTTCTGCCAGTGTGGAAGTCTGTAGCCATTGAAGGCATAATTTGCCCACACTGTAGGTGGTTATTATTCCTGGGTGTTGTCTTTGGGAATATCTAGGGTCTGGCCTGGTCATTTGGAACCCCTGTGTTTTGTTCAGGAATCTGTTTTGACAGTTATTAGTATCTGTGGGCCAGATCAACCACTGTTTCCAATCAGGATGTGTTCTGTTTTGGTTTAATACATAATTTACGTCTATCTCTTCATCTGTGGAGCTATTGCTGTTCATTGTTGGTTTTGGAATAGACGGTTTATTTAAGTCTTTGATTTTGGCTAAGCCAAGACAGGTAGTTTGTTGAACAGTGTCATTTAAAAATATAATTTGTTCTGGGATCATGCAGGCTCTAAACAAAGATTCTATACCCTGTACTTGCCATTCTTTTGTACCCCAAACACTTTTTACTTCAACATTTTTGTCCTAATAATCAAAACCAAAAGTATTCATTTGTTCAAAGAATGAGTCTGAATATATCAATTTCGTGTTTGTTATCATGGTCTTTGTCCCTGTCTTATTTGACAATTTGAAATAAAATGTTTCGCCATTACTTGTGTTAAAACCTGAAAAGTATGAATATTTGTCATAAACGGTTCTTGAGCTTCCTTTTGGAGGGGTTGCACAATGTTGCCATTGATTATAATTTAAAACATTTCTAGGTTGTGCAGATCTATGTAGAAAATGGTTACCATAGTGGTTATAACAGTACATACTATCATAATTTGTCGAACCCTGCAAATAATCATGTTTGGTAAATTTAGCAGACATCACTAAGTCAGACATCATATTATTTATACTTTCAAAGTCCCAATCATCAGCAAATGAGCTTGGTTTTACAAAGTTACTCAACGAGATCTTAATTTGGTGTGGATATTTCAGGATTTCAACCGGCCCATAAATTTCGTAGTCAGTTTTGTCCCATGCTACCCCACCCGGTATAGGATTGGCTGTGAAGTTGACTGAAGAAAGTTCTCTTTTCTCGACGTGTGAAGATGTGTTTGGTTTGAGGATCAAGTTGATTTTCTGACTTGCTGTGTCCATTTTAGCATATTTTCCCTCAATGAAGCGTCCCAAAGTTAGTACCATGATGAGCCAAAGTATGAGGATAAATGCACCAAAACCCACCCAAAATTCAATCCATGGAGAAATTAGATATGTTTCTTTCAGTTGTTTCAAAAGTACTTTAACTTTATCTTTAAAGGTTTTTGTTGATGGCTGTGTTTTTGATTCAGTGAAGCCTTCAGAGGAATCATCGAAGTTTATGAAGTAGCCGGATGCAGTTCTGTCAATTGTTCCAATTGCTTCAGGATTACTGTTTCTTGCATAGTCGTTTGTTACTTCATTATAGATTGGTGTGTCTCTGCTAAATGTTTTTATTTGGGTTTTCAGAGGTCTAAGTTCCATTGCATTGTTGCATAGTCCTTGTTGTAGTTCTGTAGGCGTTTCGAATGTGATTAGCCTCTTAGATTGAACCTCTGTGTTAGTAGCAAATCTTGGTGTTCTACTACTTCTCGGGAGTCCACTTGGCCTACTATTTGTTATCGGCCACATGTTGTGGTTTTACCAGGTCGATGGATACAACTCGGTTCTCCTTTTTACCAGCAAGCGGCGGTAGTACAACTGATCTTGTCCCGTTGACAGACAAGACAGGAACTGCTTTTCTGTAAGAAGGCCCAAATTCCTTCTTTACCGCGATCTTTTCTCTGACTAGATCCCCGACTTTTGGAATCCAGACAGGTCTTGCTGGGACAGGTGGTGGTTCTTCAGTGGTTGTTGGCTGCTGTTTCAACTTTATGTTGCTCAGGTCTTTTCTTGTTTCGTTTAAGTCCTGCAAAACAGCCAAACGATCTTTGATATCAAAGCTTTTTTCCTTCACCACTGAAGTCTGACTGTCGAGGTCTAAGACTAACATCCTAGTTCCAAATAATAATTCGTACGGACTGAATCCCTTCAGAGAATTTCTTGGCAAGTTATTTAGACTACGTTGGACACTTATTAGATGTTTGACCCACCCAGCTCCCGAACCTAATATCCTTTCTGTTATAGATAGCTGTATGCCTTGGTTTTTTCTTTACACCATCCCGTATCCCTCAGGAAGGAAGTGAGAAGAGTCCCGCTGTGCTATGCTCACTTGGCCATTTTTCCCCTCAGGCTGGAGGGCCAGATTGAAAACAATGGTCAAACGTAGCATGCTCTTAGCGTATATGCCATTTAGACTCGCAGATCTTTGTATAACAGTCCAGACGTCAGCCGAGTGCTGATGATCTACATTATAAGTGGAAACTAGCCTGTATATGTTAATCGGACGCTTTGCTTTCTACTGTTGATCTTTTCTGGAGTGAAACGACACGGTATTACACCGTTTCTCTCACCACTACGATTTCTGTTACAGTTTGGGCAGTTTTTTACAAAAATGGTATGATGCAGGCTCATGCCTGGCCACCAGTACCTTGATTGTAATTCTTCCAGAGAATCTTTTAGTTTGAGGTGTCTGAGACCCTCGCCCATATGTGCGTCTGCTATTAACAAGTTTCTCCTGTCCATGTTTGGAATCACTCTATCCCCCACTCCAGGGATTCGAGCAAAAGGGACGGAGTTTGCATCGATTATGTATGTATAATTGAGTGGATAGTTGATCGGTAGCGCTGAGCAGTCGCCTTTTGATGACGTTTTCACCGCCAGCACTGTTTCACCGTCAATATACTTCACTGTACGCTTTTTTTGAGCTACGGAAGCCGATTTAGTTGCTACCGCTGTGGCTGTCTCAGCCAATGAATTCCCTGCAACGTGAACGCCATCACGCTGATGACTCAGTGAGTGTGTCACGTGAGTCTTTGGTAGTTCTTTTTATAAAAGAGCTATTTGTTCCCAAAGCAGTTTTTGCTTTATTGTTGCACCTGTGTCATCTTTGTAACCGTTTTGAATCCATGTCTGCAAATCGTTGTTATATGATTTGACGCAGTAATATGAATCGGACACTATAAGTGTCGGGAATTCGCGATCCGCATTATCTAGCGCCATTTTCAATGCTATTATTTCAGTCTGTTGTTCTGAATTAGTTTCTACTGAGTGTGTTTTTGTTAATAGAGGTCTTAGTTTACCTCCGCGCCACACTTCTTTTGTAATCTCACATGTTGGGTTGTATGCTTGTTCTCCCCAAACGGAGGGTTGAGCATGTCCGTCTGTATAGATTACACAAGCGTATTGTCGTAAGGGCAGAATGTCGATAGGCAGAGGGAATGTTCTTTCATATTCTAGATTTTTCAATTCCTTTAGTTCTGGATCAAAGTAGTAGTATACTTTGTCCGTTGTAATTGAATTCACCCATTGTATCCATTCCGGATTCAATGTTGTTGTTGGTAAATTACAAGGTGTTGTTAATGCCTCAAAGGCTGATTCTGCTGTTCTGACTATGATACGTCTACCGTCCGCTTGATCTTTTTCTCTAGCTATTGCGGTTTGAACTGCATGAACAATGTTTTCTTTAATGCTGAATTTCTTTTCAGCTTCTGTGTACAAGTGTGATTTGAATGCAATTGGTACCTTTTCTCCCTCATTAGAGGTCAGGTATGTGAATCCGCATCTTCCTGGGATGACTCGAATCACAAGATTGCGTGTGTTATCACGTGTTTCTAATTTTGTTTTAATTAACATGTCTGTTTGTAAGGATCTCAAAATTTCTGTGTGTATTTGAGTCCAATTGGTTCTTTTAAAATCTGGTTTTATCAGATCATAAAGGGGTTTGACCCTTTCTGCGTAATTTGCAATGTATGTTCTTCCGAAATTTAGGAAGCCTAGAATTGACTGTAGGTTTTTTAGTGTTCTAGGTGCTTGGAGTACGGCACATTTCTCTAGGAAATTGTCAGCCAGGCTTTTGCCTTCACTTGATAATTCGTATCCTAAGAACAGGACTGTTAGATGGGCAATTCTGGATTTTTTAAAGTTGAATTTGTAACCCTCTGCTGCGAACCCAAGTATTATGGTGTTCACTCTCTTCAAGTGAGTATCCAAGTCATCATCTGTTAAGTATATGTCGTCGACATAAGATAATGCTTCGTCATCATATGTTTGTAGTAATTCTGTTACTCTCGCTGAGAATACCCCAGGGCTATTCTTGTACCCCTGGGCTAACCGACAGAATTGTTTTTGAGAGCCATTTATTGAGAATGCAGACAAATATCTGCTCTCTGGTGCTATGTTTTGACAAAAGAATCCATTAGAGATGTCTAATGTTGTTTTGTATTTTTTGCGCACTATGTTATTCATTAGTGCAGCACTATGCGAGTTTTGCACTGCAAAAGTTTTGCAACATGAGTTAAGGTGTCGGTAATCCAAAACTAGACGATATGAATTGTCTGGTTTGGAGACCGGAAACAAAGGGTTGTTCATTTGTGAGGTGCAAGTTTCAATCACCCCCTGGTAGTCTAGTTGATCTAGGATTTCTTTTACCTGTTTTTTAGCTTCTTGCTTAATTGGGTACTGTCTTTGTGCAGTAGGTTGTGATTTTAACTGGATTTTGTGAGGAGGAGAGTCCTCATCCCATCCTACATGATTTTTATATAAAGCAGGAGCTTGAGCTACTGCCCACTTTCTGGCAAGTGTGTATTTTTTATGAATTGGGATATGATTTGAGAAGGCAGGCATAATTATTTCTTCGCCATGAGGGCACTCCCTGACAAACTCTGGTGGCCAGTCTTTTTCAGCTAGAAGGATGTCATAGCCCTTGGAGAGATTATCCCAAAATAGTCCCCTTATTTTTCTAGTCTTATCCCCTTCTATACGTAAAGTTATTTCATATATTTTGTGAGGTTTGCTAACTCTGGTGTCTGCAGTTTCCACTTGAAGATATTCATTCGTGTCCACTGTCTCCAGAAGATTCATAAGGACTTTGCGAGCTATGCTCACTTCTGCTGCGCTGTCTAGCATTGTCTGAGCCCATTCTCCGTTTTTCAGTTGTGTCCTCAGTATTCTCGGCATTGTTAACTACCTTAATACTGGCTACCTTCTTTTTTGGAAATTGTAATTTCTTTTTTAGATGAGCAGGTTCCTTGTCTTTGGACTTGGCGTGCTCTTCTCTTTGTTCTGATCGTCCTCTTCTTTCCGATTTCTGCGAGGAAGTCTGAAAAGATTGAGAGGGACGTGTATCAATGTCTTGATATCTATCAGGCTTCTTTATATTATCCCTATTTCTAAGGTTATATCTTTTCCCAGAGGGGTCACTTTGGGGTGACCTGTGTCTTTGGTTCGGAGATTTTTCTCTCCGCCTAGGAGACCTTCCTCTGGACTGGAATTTCTTTTCTTTAGGATTGGATTGTTTGTTTCCATCCCAGCTCGTTTTTTGTGATGTTGAATTATTATTAAAAAATATTTTTTCGGGACTTTCAATCAGTTGTGGTTTTACTGGTATTCCACCTAAACTATCTCTACCTAGTTCCTCATAGGATTTTTCTATAATTCTGGCAATTTCAGCTGGTTGGTCTGCTATATCTGTCTCCTTTAACCTCTGGCGGATCGCCACATTTGCTGCTTCTCCCTTTATGTTGGCTAATAATATAGCCGAGACCTGCTTGAAGTCTTTTAGTAATTTCATACCAAGAGTTAAAGCGGGTTCTGGACCGTATTCGTCTTGAATTTGTTTTAGCACATCTGGTATTACCGAAATGGATGGAACACCGTGCGTTTTTGTGTAGATGGAAGCAAAGACTGTACCCCAAGTGTCACAGTCCTCCACGTGTGGTGCGATTCCCATTGGAAGACAGATAGTCAGAATCCTGTGTTTTTCTAACGGGGTGGTGTCTGGAAACACCGCCTCTATTTGGGTGATTTTTTGTGCTAACCAGAATGGTATTTGTTCCCGTTTAGCTGGCACTTTACCTAGGCAGGATTGTATGTTCTGTGGTGTAATTTTATTTGTGTTCCCCTGATGAGGGGTCAGCTGTGGAATTTTAATTGCTGGTTGAATTGTTGAAGTCCGCATCACATATTGGACTAATTGTCTATGTAATTTTATTAATTGTTTTAGCTGTGTTAAAAGGTTTGCTGCAGACATCCCATCGATGTCTGGATGTGGTGTGTATCCGGCTAGAACCGGCCACGTTGCTCCTGGTCTACCTAATGGACCGAGCCTGGTGATGTGATTATTATGTTTTAGGGCGCCATTAAATAAGAGCAGATGCTCTTGAAATTTAAGTGGTACTTCCACCTCCTCGAAAGGAGTGTACTCATTAGGAGGGTCCTCTGTTTTGTAATAGTGGAAGTACTTTGTTACAGCATTTGCTGCTGGAAAATGTATCCATGAATAATATACCTCTGTCTGCCGATATTCGTGTGCCTCAATCACGAATATGACTGTGCCACCTCTAGGTGTCAGTCCATTTTCTATAAGTTTTAAAGTTATAGATTTCCTCTTGATGACCGGGATGAGTATTATATCCGGGTCTGTGTCTTGCAGTGCATTATCAGCTGCTGCGAGTTCAGTTGCTATCCTAACCGTCTCTCTTTCTTCATCACTGTCTACCATTTTACCGACAGGAAGGTTATTTAGTTTGTTTGCAGTTCAGGTTTCTTATGGAAACAAAGATTAGATGCACAATATTTTGGAACAGTGTATCCTTCAACGTTGACTAAACCAAGGACCATAAATAGGAGTTTCCTCCTGCGAGGTCTGGCGGATATTACCTTTTACCCACTCCAGACGTCTTTGGAGTATTATGGGAAAAAAGGGGTCTGAGTGAAAAAGCACGACTGAGTTACTCTAAATGTCTTACGTTAGTTTTATCGCCCTTCCAAACACGTTGGGCGCCATGTAGTGTAGTTCCTATTATCCCAATAGGCTCTGCGCATTGGAATAATACCTTCAATAGTATAGGCCTAGACCAGACGTTAACTAGGTCTACTACTGTCGATATTAGACTTAAAGTTTTGGGTTTTGCCAGCTAGCTCAGAGTTCACTAGAAACTTTCTCGAATAGGCAAGGAGGAGTTGAACCTCCCTGGATAGACAAGAAGGGATTTAGTTTCTGACAACCATAGAACATGACAACTTTGCTCTCCCCTAATCAAGAGTGTATCTCTAGAGTCGTGTGAAAACAAAAGACGACTTATTTTACTCAGTCAGTACGTGCATTCTTAGTCTCACCAGATTGTAGAGAAAAGGAAGAGACGGGCGTGTTCAATAAAAGATGTTATTTATTGATCAGTCTCTTTTCTCATACAAGAGAAATGGATCGATATTATTGCAATACTTATGGTTAAGTAAAGTGCATACAATAAAAGCAGAAGTATAAAATAATACTGTAAAAACATTGATATGGTTTCTAAGCCATATGAAGGTTTAAAATGAATAAAATGAATACATACACATTTACATTTGACTAATCGTACTCAACTGGTGTTTCTAACTACGCCTACCCCGTGTACCTGACCTAAGCCTAATACGTGGGCAGGAATAGAAAGTTACAGTTTAAGTTAAGTTTGTTTTGCCAAGTGACTGAATAAAGAATTCTCTGCAAGGGGTTATTCAGTTCTGTACCTGGAATCTAGGATGAATGAGGGATGGTATCTCTCGTCTCTGGTCTCGATATTCCAGGCTGCCTGCGAGGGCTACCCGGAAGCGCCGGAGCTGGATTTCTCGGCAGGAGAAAGCAGCGTCTCGTTTTCAGCGCGTCAGGAAGGCGGGGCTGCGCCAGCGGGGTCTGCTCTGCTCTGGGCTTCGGCAAGTCTGGCTGCTCCGATCTCGTCACCACCGCGTGTGTTTGCATAGGGCAATATCGGTAATATTTATACCTTTAAGGTGCCGAGATTGACGTAAGGATGGACATAGATACGTCAATAAGGATGTCATACGACCTGGTCGTTAGCACATTCTTTTGCTGAAGTTCTCGGTGAAATCAAAACAATGGCCGCAGGGTTTTTCCCAGGTCTGTCATAGGTTTGATTTGTTTTGAGAACTCCGTATGCCTTATCAGGGGCTGGAGGAATATCGCTTGTCTAATTAGATGGCAAGCGTTATGACCTAATCAGATAACACGTTCCTGTGCCGTAGTGTGGCTTTATCAGATAACGGTTCCTGCATCATGGGGGTTTTCTGCCTCATGGGATGGCTGCTAGTTAACTTGTTAACCAGAATAGGGTCAGGAATAGGGGGATCGATACAGAACCTATAGGAATACATCACAGAATCCTTCCCAAAATTGCTTTACCCGCCACCTTCTGGGTCGAATCTATAAGGCTTATAGGCCTATAGTTTCCTGGGATATCACGATTTCCCTTTTTAAAAATTGGGACTACCTCTGCCCCTTTCCAGGACTCTGGGACAGACCCTCCCTCAATAATGGCATTTAGGAGAGCAGAAATCAACACCCCCCAATCGCCTGGATAAGCACGAAGAAGATCCCCTGGTAACCCATCCGGGCCAGCTGCTTTTAGTGGAGTGAGGGTTTTAATTAGGTTTGTGACTTCACGAGCGGAAAAAAAGTCCATATCTCTATCCAAAGAATAAGGGGGAAGGATAAAATGATCATTAAGTGGGCCTTCAATGGCACAATAGAGACCCAAAAAATGGTCAAACCATGCCTTGGCAGTAATAGTGCAAGTCCTCAAGGTGTCGTCGGGACGGTTCCTACTACCCACCAGGTCCCAAAATCTTTTAGCATCTCTCCCTCGACTGGCCGTCAGGAGGTCCTGCCAAAAGTTGTCTTCCCATTCTTCCTTAGCAACTCTTTGGCAGTGTGAATATGACCTTCTGGCCTCCCTAATCCTAATTTGGGATTTAGATTTAACTGCGTCAACGAGCAGAGTCTTCGCCTCTCTGCACGTACGGTTAAACCAGCCTTGTCTAGCCTGGGAACCTGGTCTCTTCCCATTAGTACTACCTGGAACAATAAAAAGATCACTAAGAGCCAGGGTTAGGTTACAAAATCTGGCAGACACATCCCCCAACCCACCTCCCAGAGGGTCAAGGTTACCTGTGGCTGCAGCTAGGATCTGCGATATGGAAAGTAGTTTCTCTGCTGAGAGCGACAGCTTGGCCCACTTTAGCCGTCGACCGCAATTTGAAACTACCGACATGTCCGTGACGGAAGAACACAGAGTTCTGCTGCCTATACCGTCTAAACACCTATTGGTCAGGGTAAGTGAAAGGAGATTGTGGTCACTTTCTACAGAGGGTATAATAACCATATCCTTAACCATACTCCATAGATGGATATCAAGAAGAAGATAGTCTATTCTAGAGGAATGTGCGGGCCTATTATATGTGTGGGCTCCCTTTTTATCAGAATTAGTCCTGCCATTAAGTGCCCTCAGGTCAAACTCGGTTGTTATAGAGTTAACCTGGAGCACCACTTCCGACCATTTTTTGATTGGACTAAGCTCTAGAGCCGGTATACCCCACCTGTTATCGTTAACCTCTTGGTCCTGTGAAACTTCAGGGCCAAGGGGCTCAAAAGTGCAAATGAGGTCACCTCCCACCAGGGTGCGGTGCTTATGTGGCGAGGATCGAAGCAAAGTTTCCAGGCGCGCTATAGTGGGGGATTCTCTGCCTCCCTTCACACCTCGGGCGTAAATGTTAAAGATGTTTAGGATAACCTGGCCCTTTGGATTTTTCAATGTGATATTAAGAAGGTCAGGACATTTCATCATTATCATCATTCCAATCTTTATTTCGACCATTCGGTCATAAAAGATACACAGTACAGATAAAAAATCACATGTAACTACATCTTAACAGATAAAACATTGAATACATATATTAAAAGGCTCCTGTACAGGCTTAAGCATCTTAAAAAAGAGAAGAATTTCTAAGTACTACCCAGCATCTTTAAGAAGCGATTACGTGTATACCAGACATTAGTAAAGAATTTGGAAAGTGCAAAAACAGTTGGGCCGGTAACATCAGATTTTAAAATCCTGTAAATTGGTGCATATTCCCTGCCACCCATATTCCTTATCAGAGGGAGGAGCCAGTATTTTCTAGCTGCCTTGTAGGCTGGGCAGAAGAAGACCACATGCAAGTCGTTCTCCTCCTTGTCGGCACATACAGGACAGTGCTTTGTGGAGGAGGCCGATGACCAGGAGCTTGTAAAGGACCGGAAGGGCAATGTGCCGTATCTCCACTGGAGGAACAGCTTTCTAGCAAGTATGGGATAGATAGGATCCAATGCCTTCTCAAACCTATAAAGATCCTTGCTTTGCAAGAACACAGATGATAGGGACCCGTCTGGCTGGGTAGCTTTTGCCCTTGCCCATTTGTGTTCGTGGTACAAATTCGCCAGGGACCTCTTGGAGATGTTTGATGCTACCATCGCCGGCTCAGTCCATAAATCAGGTAGCCCTAATTCCATACAGGTAGCTTGAATATTTTTGACCCAGGGAATACTAAGCACCTTGGGGTGATTCAGTAATTCGACCAGTTCCGCCCTATAGTCTGCGAGATCATTGCTACTCCATAGCCTACGCCAGAAGGCTATGGGTCTCAAGCTTATCTCGTCAGCTAGTGGTCGTAACCCTAAATCAAGCCTCAAGGGAAGGAGCGGGGTACTCGGGGGGAGTGCGGCTATCTGTCTTATGAACTTATTTTCTGTTAGTGACAGGCTCCGGCAGGGCGTATGACCCCACAATTCAGCCCCGTACATAGTCGCTCCCCTAGCCTGGGCCTTATATATCTGGATTAAAGCCCCCAATGGACGGTATGACGAGCCGGTCATCATCCGGGCGATGCCCCCAGTGGTTTGTATAAGTTTAAGGTTTGCCCTACTCTGGTGGGATCCCCAGGTCATGGTTTCGTTGAGGGTCACACCAAGATATTCAAAGGTGGCTACTCTCTCGAGCCGCACGGCTCCCAGTTGTGGATTCGGGCGCAGTTTCTGGCTCGGGTTCAAAACCATGAATTTGGTTTTTGTGGCATTAATTTCTAGCCCTCTATCAAGGCAGAAGGCCACGAAGGAGTCGAGTATCCTTTGTATACCCATAGGGGTTTTAGATAGCAACAGGGTGTCGTCCGCAAACATAATTGCGGGCACCCTGCTGCCATTTAGTTTAGGGGCGTCAGTATAGTCAGTGGCATTGAGATGGGCGATTACCCCGTTGACAAAAAGGCAAAACAGGGTCGGCGCCAACACACAGCCCTGTCTTACCCCTCGGCCAACGGGGAATCTATCAGTCAGTTCCCCCGACCTCCCACACCTCACGCGGGCGTAGTTACTGTGGTGCAGCCTCTGTAAGATCAACAGGATGTCTGGGGGGACACCCATCTCTGCCAAGACGCTCCAAAGTTTCCCCCTGGGCACCAGGTCGAAGGCAGCCCGTAAGTCCACAAAAATTGTGTACAAACTGCCGCCGTCGAACTTTGCTGTCTTCCAATAGATTAAATTCAATCTAAAAACCTGGTCCACTGTGGATACCCCCTTCCTAAATCCCGCCTGGTAGGGACTAAGGGCTCCCACCTCCTCCATCCAATCCTGAAGCCTGTTCAGCAAAACCCTACCGAACAGCTTCTGTGCTACGTCTATCAGACTAATCGGTCTGTAGTTGGCTGGAAGAAGGGGCGAGCCCTTTTTAAAGATGGGGACCACCTCTGCCCCCAGCCAAGTACTAGGGATTTCCATCCCACCGAGAACACTGTTGAAAAGGGCGACGAGGTAGGGCGCCCAGACAGTGGGCTCCTGTTTAAACAAGTCCCCCGGTAAGCTATCCAGTCCCGGCGCCTTCCCAGAAGCCAGGCCTGAGATGGCAGCAGTGACCTCACCCAGTGTTATTGGCTCCCCTTGGCAGCCCGGCCCGTCCACCTCAATAGCAGCAGGAAGTTCTCCCGGCTCAGAGCTGTATAAGGACTGAAAATGAGCCTGCCACACCCCAGGTGCTATATTAGGCTCTAGTGCCGATTGTAGACTCCCTGACCCCCCCATTCACTGTCCTCCAAAACAGACGTTGATTTTGAAGCGCTAAAGCCTTTGTGAGTTCTTCCCACTGGTTTTCCTCCCATTCTGCTTTAGCCTGGGCAAGAAGCTTTTTATAGGCTCGCCTGCTTTGTTTCAGGCGTTCCCCTCCTATACCCTCCTTAATTACTCCAAGAAGTTCTGTTTTAGCCCGTCTGCATGCTAGATTGTACCACAATGTTTTGCCTTGGCGCCTCTCCCTTGGCTTTCGTGAACTACTAGTGAAATGGAGTGCCACAGCTTTTATAAGGTCCTCGTGGGCCTTATACAATTTGGTCTGGGAGTCTCTATTGTTTGCCTCGATGTCATAGCTCCCCACGGTTTCCAAAATAGGAATAATCTCAGCATAAAGCAAAGGGAGTTTATCCTTGCTTGTAACCAGGTGCTCCCACCTGATTCTTCTCCTGCTATTATCCAGGAGAAGCGCGGGTTTGTTCCCTTCCACTTTAGGCACTGGAGCTTGGGGGCCTGGATGAACAAGGTCGAGCTCAAGGGCGTTGTGGTCACTATCGGTCCTCTCCATCACCCTAAAATCCTGAATTGTCGTCCACCTCACTAGTTGGGCCAAGACATAGTCCAGGCGGGACTCTCTCCCCCGTCTATTGTAGGTAGTTTAACTAGGTATGTCGGATTTCATTCGCCCATTACAGGCTCTGATTCCGAACCTTAGGGTGAGGGCAGTAATTTGTAGTGCTAGTGGGGTCCAGGCTTTCGAGGGAGGAGCTTCCACCGCGGGTACTGCCCACCTAGCCTCTTCTTCCAATGAAAACCCTTCCAGAAGGCCGGGGAGTGGCTCAAAATGAGAATTAAAATCCCCACCAACCACATAGTATGAATCATTCGGCAGTTCAGATAAAAAGTTCGAAAGTTCATCAATGGTTGGTGATTCCTTTGCCATTCCCATCGGCCTGGAATAGATGTTAACCAGCACAAGTTTAGCTTTGTTTGGCCATAGTAGTGAGACCACAAGGATATCTTCAGAATTAAACGGCCACCGTGTGGCCATACAGCCCAAATGAGATGCGACCCACGTCGTGAGCCCCCCTGACGGACGGCCTTTGCCTTCCCACCTTGCTGGAATGGAAAATGATGTATAGCCTTGGTGCCCGTAGTCCTCTCTGGCCCAGGTTTCCTGGAACATACATACGTCACCAGTCTCGATGTAATTTACCCAATCCGGCTCGCCCAGTTTGTTGGCCAAACCCGCAATGTTCCAGCAAATTAGCTTCAAATGTTATGGGGTGTCGGTTGCCATGCCATAGGGGTTGGGGGAGAAAGTCCCGGGCGCCACTTCCGTCGGAAGGCCTGAGGCAGGGGCAGCAGTAGGGGCAGATGGCTCAGAGAGTCTAAGCAAACCGTTGTCCACAGGCAAAAGGTCCCTGTCTCTTCCCTCAGCTGTGTGTTCATTATCAGCGGATAGATGGAAAGGTCCACTGATGCCATTATCAAGAGCCACTAGATCGTCCGATAGGCCAGAGGTTATGTCAGTAGCCACGGTGGGAGGTTCAGAAAGTCCGCAAGAGCCGTTATCCCGGGTCACTGGCTTGTGTACAGCGAGTCAGTCGACCCCGTCCAGGCCGTTCAAACAATTGAAACGATTAAAATGAAAATAGGGTGTGTCCGGCAGTTGGAAATGCGGGCGTTGTGCATGGTCCTTGTGTCTGCGTCTACGTTCCACCCTTGTCCATTCATCATGCAATGGAGCCTTGTGCATGCGAATGGGGGGGAAGAAGAAGGATACTGGGAGAGTCTGAATGGTGGAATCCAGTGATCTATTTACTCCTTCACAAATGTGCAGAACAGTGCCCGGATCTTTAAAAGTTACCAGAATACAGTCCCCTATTATGGTTTTTCTGGTCTTCCCTAACCAAGGGACCCTTCTAACCATAATAATCTCATTGTTAAAATGAGATGGTAGGGGTCGGTTCCAATTAAGCCATTTGATGACCTTTTTCTTAAGGGATTGGTAATCTTCATTTTCCCCTGATCTTAAATGGGGGGCACCTGCTAAGACCACCGTTAGGCTATTGGCTTCTGGCGGGAGATCTGGCCTCCGTGGTCTTGGGGCTGGCCGGACCGGAGAGTGTGGGGTGGCTTTACCGTTTTCTTGGCATCTTTCGTTGATCTCTGCCTGAGATCTTTGAGGGGCATGGTCTATTGGTTGTGGGGGTCCATTAGTTTGGTTGTTATACTGTGCCTGGAATGGAATAGCCATAAGTGGCTGAAAAGGGGGGGCAGATGGCGCACTCTGGGGGGGGGCTTTGTTAACAAATGTTGGAGCTCCTACTTTTGGAGGGTCCCCTACGGAAAGATGAGTTCCCACTAGCTTAGTTTGCTTACTGACTAAGGTGTTCAGGGTAGTAAGAGATGTTTCTAATAAAGTGAGCCTAATCTCAACTTTTTTCAAACTATCGCTAATGGGCTGCAGGAGGGAGCGGAATAGAAATTCAATGCTCCCTATAGATGTAAGTGGGGGGGTTTTGTTCGATGTGTTAGCCTCTGGATCCTTATTAGTAACAGCTATGGTGGGGCTTTGAGCCTTAGGAGGTGGAATAATAGGCACGATCTCATCAACCTTCCCCGGTAGGAGTGAGTTAGTGTGTTTCTTGCCAAAATCAAGATGAGATAGTTTAGGTTTCCCCGTCCCCCTATTGATTTCCTAGTACGTTTACTAGGCGGAGGCCTATGCACCTCCACCACAACATTTGGTTTTGGCTTACTCTTCTTAACTATTTGCATAGGAGGAGTTTGAGTTACCAGGTTAACCGGGGTAACGGATAATATTGGGGGAATTGGGTCTGGATGCTTTCCGGGCACCCTCCCTGGGGTGCAGGGAATTTCCCTAAGTAAAAGGGGAAAGTCCTCAAAGGTCAGGGGATTTGGGCTATTAAAGGGCGTACCTTCCTCTTGGGAGATAGGGTAGGGGATAATCTCAGTCAGGGATCTATTTTTCATGGATTCTATGGAGCGCCTACGCTCCGCCCTACGTTTCTCTAATGAGCTTTCTTTACCCGCCTCTCCCTTGGCAGATTTGAAATAATTGTCCAAAGTCCCTATGCTAGAGGCCCCCTCCCTTGATGGAGTTTCACGTGGTGATGGCGAGGGCATAACTTTATACGTATTGGAGACTGGGATTATGGGAATGGGCCCAGCCCGGCCTCCTTCGGCCCCGGACGGCCACAGACGGTCCCGCCCTTGTCCCGGGCTTCTCCCGGCGCCCTCCCGCGCGCTCCCGCGCAGCGGGGCTATTACCTCCTCTTTATAAGTTTGCAAAGTACACCGAGTGGGCGGGGCCGGCAGGGAGAGGAGCCCAGCTGGAATCGGGCGCGCGGGGACTCCTGGTCCGTGGAGTCCTCCGCTCTACCCTCGCAGCCCTGCCGGTCTACTGGTCAACAGGTGATGCCCCTTAGAGTTAGCAGCCGCTGAAAACCGCAAAGCGGGACCCGCGGAGCGGGTCCGGCGAGGCGTGGCGGCTCACAGCAGGCTGGGTCTGAGGTAGAGAGTAGTGAACGCGGCGTTAGAGCAGGGAATCCGCCGAAGGTGCACTTGACAACCACTTAAGACTTGCGGTGGTGGGGGCGGGGCCGGCAGGGAGAGGAGCCCAGCTGGAATCGGGCGCGCGGGGACTCCTGGTCCGTGGAGTCCTCCGCTCTACCCTCGCAGCCCTGCCGGTCTACTGGTCAACAGGTGATGCCCCTTAGACTTAGCAGCCGCTGAAAACCGCGAAGCGGGACCCGCGGAGCGGGTCCGGCGAGGCGTGGCGGCTCACAGCAGGCTGGGTCTGAGGTAGAGAGTGGTGAACGCGGCGTTAGAGCAGGGAAAGTCAGGACATTTGGTATTGTGCTCATCCACCCTACAATTAAGTGCAGTGGCTACCCAAACAAGGAGACCTCCCGAAGGACGGCCTCTGCCGCTCTCAATTTGTACTGCTGGTATATGGTGGGACGAATATCCCGCCTTATGAGAGGGCTCCCTGCACCAGGTTTCCTGGAACAAGCATATGGAGTATTCCTCCACCAAAGCGTTCCAGTCAGGCAAGGGCAATTTCCTATCCAGACCGGCCACATTCCAACTGAGAACCCTGATAAGTGGGTCCGTCACAGTTGGGATGCTACCGGCCTCGACGGTATCTGCCAGGTCTATGGCTCCCACAGAAGGACAGGTGTTTGTAGGCTCGGTTACAAACGGCACTACCCCTAGTTCCCTTGTGTCGCCTGGATCCCTATGCTCTCCTAAAGTGGGCAAAGGGTTGAGTTCAACTGCGGGGTTTGAAATTCCGCAGATAGAAATACCAACCGCTCTATTAATAATTAAGCTCCTATTTTTTTCCTGGCGATCAAGGGATTGTCACCAACCCCTCCCTAAATCTTGCCACCCGCCCAAGTCGTTAGTGAACGGGACAATAGTATGATTATAAATCTGTGAGGATGGGGTTGCTGTACCAATCCCTGGCCACGGGCAACTTCTAGGGCCATTGAACTCATTGAACAAAGAGGTTGAAACACTAGTGGGGCGTGGATAGAAGAAAGTAAGGTCGACAATACCAATTCCTCCCTTACCCGTGCACCAGCCCTGTCTCGTTAGCCATCCTACCACCCTTGGGTCTTGAAAATTAACCACGATACAGTCCCCCCCCAGGTTTTTAGTGGTGGAACCTATCCAATCTATTCTCCTTACTCCCAATATGAGACCATCAACTTCCCCGGGTAGAGGCCGATTCACCCTTAACCAGTGCATAGCCTTGTTTTTAAGCATCTGGAAGGTTTCTCTCTGTCCTGGTGGAAGTGGTGGGACATTTATCAGGACTGCTACGAAGGGGAAGGAATCTGGGGTAAGGTTCATGGGGGGTTTCTTGTGAGGTGGCTTTTTCGGAGGTGGTAGGGACGGTCTGGAGACAGTAGAGGCAGGGCGAAGTGTCGTTTTATTCACTAATGGTTGATTTCCAATAAGTGGGGCAGATGTTATAGCAGTACCCATTTTAGTGCCCTCCACTCCTCCTACCACTGAAGTGACCAAAGGATTTGTACTGGGCAACGGCTGATGCACAACAGACTGGGCAGGTAATACAGTAATGGGGGCATTTACAACAATACCCTGTGGTGCCGAATTAGGCAGCTTCGGGGGTCTCTTTACCACCACACTGACAGTTTTTGCAGGTAGGGGAGAGTTGGATAGTTCCCTTTGTCCCTTAGCATGTGATGGAGCTTGAGCAATATTCTGGCAATTACTGTTACCATCCAACCTAGCCTGTGTTTTTATCAGTGCCTTGGTGGAGAAAAAATTATCTAGTGTTGCCTATTCGAAATGGTCTAGGCGGTCTGTGAGCTTAATAATGCGTTCCTCTAATGGAAGCAATAGGGACCGTAACATCCGTTCTACTTCAGGGAGCAGACTGCTTAGGCATGGCTGTGTATCTACCATTACCGTCCCTTTATCTATAGGGATGTTAGAACTGGGATCTGAACTACCAGATGGTACAACAGCCCCCTCTTGCATAGTTTCTCTCCCCCGGCTTGCTACGGAGGCTGCCTTTAATTCATGCTTTTATTAACTTTCCTAAGTTTATAAGGTGGCTTAGGTAGAAGGCATTTCCTAGATGAGCTATTACCTTTCCTTTTAAAACCTGGTTTAGGATTGGTCGATGGAGCACACACCTCAGTTGAGCCGGTTGTAGTCTCTGTGTAGCTCACACAGAGAGGAATCAATTCGCTCACAGTACCCTGGTTGACCCCATTAATAGTTACATCATGACCCAAGTTGGAAACGACAGGTAAATGTAATGAAGACAATGGTGTAACTAAAGCAGGATAGATATGTCCAGAGCGCTTGTCCCCAGGGTTTTTTAAAAGTTCAATTGATAATCTTCGCTCTGCACGCCTCTCAGCAAGCGAAAGTTCTTTATCAATCAACTGGACGGGGCGATTAAAGAACTTATCCAAAGGACCCACAACTGATTGGCCGGCATCGCCCGGAGGGGTCCTCGAGGCGGTGTTATTAGGATGATCCGGCATTCTTTAGGATTAGGAACCCTATTTACCACTCACTAGCAGATGTATGCAGATGACAGCGGAGTGGCCCAGCCCGGCCTCCAGCGGCCCCGGACGGCCACAGACGGTCCCGCCCTTGTCCCGGGCTTCTCCCGGCGTGCTCCCGCGAAGCGGAGGTACTGGATACCTTATATACGGTTTTACTGCAAACTCATAGGCTGATAGGCGGGTGGGCGTGGCCAGCGGGGAGAGCAGCCCAGGTGTCACAGATTGGGCGCGCAGGGACTCCTGGACACTGGAGTCCCTGCCTGTGCTCGCAGCCCCGCCTGGCCTTCCGCCTGCCCCGCGCTCCTCACAAACAGAGTTCCCCGGTAGGCAAAGGCTTCCCAAGGCAAGTAGCGCTGCGGGACCCGCGGAGCGGATCCGGCGAGGTGCTGGCAAAATCCACGAGGCAGCGCTAGCAGGGAGACAGCTGATGTTCCACGGACCAGGTATGGGCTAAAAAACTTCTCCAGAAGGGTCCCGGTGAGCTGGGGTCAAGTTCTGATTTTAACTCCGTCGGCGGGGGGCGTGGCCAGCGGGGAGAGCAGCCCAGGTGTCACAGATTGGGCGCGCAGGGACTCCTGCACACTGGAGTCCCTGCCTGTGCTCGCAGCCCCGTCTGGCCTTCCGCCTGCCCCGCGCTCCTCACAAACAGAGTTCCCCGGTAGGCAAAGGCTTCCCAAGGCAAGTAGCGCGGTCCGGCGAGGCGCTGGCAAAATCCACGAGGCAGCGCTAGCAGGGAGACAGCTGATGTTCCACGGACCAGGTATGGGCTAAAAAACTTCTCCAGAAGGGTCCCCATATTATGATGGCGGGTGTACCGCTTTTCCGCCCGGTCGACAAGTCGACCGGGTGGAAAAGGGTTGAATATGGTGGCAGTGTCTGCAAGACACTGCCGTCCATATTACTATGCAGGCAGGATGCAGCCTTTCCATGGTGGCGTTGCTGCCACGGAAAGGCATCAGTGTGCGCAGTTGGGGGCCATGGGGGCCATGTTGGGGGGTGAGGGGTGCACATGGGGGTACCTATGGGACCCCCCTGCATTTGCATTCACAACATGGCAGGCACCGCGCAGTGCCTGCCACATTGTGCATGCAAATGCACAATGTGCAGCCACAGCATTGTGGCAGGCGGTGCTGTGTGCACCGCCTGCCACAATGATGTGGATGGGGGATGCAACTGCCACCCTGGCGGTGGCATCCTAATTGCTGGTGCGGGACCGCCGTACCACTGGTGGCAAGTCCCAGCACAACAAGCGTGCGTCCGTCTGCCATCCTAATAGACCCCCTAGGTGTTTGGTTAAAAAGCAACAATGTGCATGATAACGGTAGGCTTTACAATTTGATTGTAAAAGAACATCCGTTAAGTAATTGTGTGCAGGAAAGTTGCATCAATACCTAGTGGACCTGGGGCCAGTCTCTCCCTAAGAGTTGGAGAAGAAGGCTGATCATTGGGTAAAAACCAGAGTGCCCATAACTAGACATAGTGGGGGTGACCAAAAGAAAAGGGCCAAAAGATCCCCCCCTCCACCCCCCCCAGATAAGAAAGTAGATCAGTCTGAATAAGATAAAAGGAAGGAGTCCCCTGTAGGCCCCAAAATACCGGTCCAGGAAGGTGGGCCCAGAGACACCTCACAAAAAAAGATGGCTTTCAGGGTAAGAACTGGAACCCCAAGAAGACTTGGTGCCTTAACAACAACAAGACAGGGCACCGAGCCCGGGACCGTTCTGTCCTAAAAAACAAAACCCCTAGTGTAGATCCAGGGTTTGCTAGTGTAACCTTTGAGGGGATTGCTCAGATGAGGAAGTCTTCTTAGCCTTTAACTGGGAAGTGGGCTTAAAGGGTGAGCTGAAGATTCCAGAGGGGCGTAAACACTTCTACCGCCTACTGGTAAATGGAATCCCAGCCACTGCCCTGAAAAATACCTGTGTCCGTCCCTCTGTTGTGCATGACAGGGTTGTTTCTTCCGACCAGTATATCCCAGGTGAAACAAAAATAGTAAGGGTCATCGCAGGGGAGTTCACTGCTAGGCCTGTGGCCATAATGCCCCTAGAAATAACTGGATCCCTTATTTTAGGAAGGGTGATAGTCAGTTAAGACCTCCCCCTTGACGGTCTCCTTGGAAATGGCCACCAGAGGTTGATCTGAGCCAAACAGAGGTACTGGCCCAGTGCCACACTTTACCCAATGATTCTTGGGGGGGGGGGTGGCTGAACCAGCTAGTGCAAGTAAGCACCACAAGAGAAAGCGTAGGAAAGGTGGGCATCTATTAGCTACAGTTCCAGTAAGCCAGGGAGGTTTTACCCAAGTAAGGGAGAACTCCAAAATGTGCACTGGTACAGCCCTGCCTGTCCCGCAAGAAGTCCTGCATAGTCAGGCAGCTGTTCAGCTTAAGTTGGTGGCTCCTCAGCTGACAGAAGACAGGATAGAAGAGTGATTACTACAGGAAGTAGTGACCCCCCACTTTAAAACAGCAGACAGGAACCCTGAACCCCAAGAAACCTGTAAATTAGCTTCTAAACATGCCAGTGAAGAGCTAAAGGTGTGGTTCTGGACACTGGCAGCTGTCAGTGTCCTCTGGTGGGTATTAGCTTTTATTGCTGCACTGTCCCCATGTCTGACCCCATATCAAATAGTAAGTTAGGCCCCCTGGCCCTGTTGGTCATGGTAGGGTTACTCCAGCTGTGGGTAACCTCTGTGGGGAAGATGGGTGTTGACCTGGCTAAGTTAGGTGTAGCTGAGATAGACACATCTGATCACAAACGAAGACATTGAAGAGACTATGAAGACTCTCCCAGGTTTGGCTGAGTCTCCTGGCCTGTGGGCTGGGGGCTTGTGTGAAAAATGTAATTCTTGTTGCAGTACCCCCTATTTTCTGCCTGTTTTTTATGCACTTTGACTGAAGTACACTGGGTCCCTGCTAACCAGGTTGCCAGTAAAATTATTCTTTCCCTAAAACTGTCCCACAATTGGCACAACTTCAGCAAACACTATAAGTCCCTAGTAAATGGTACCCTTGGTACCTAGGGCATTGTTCTCCTGTTTGTTTTTCTTTGCCCCATCCAGGTCTCTCTGACCTTTCACCTACATCACAGCCATGTCGCTTGGAAGACAGGCTACATATTCACGGCCGGTGCACGGACGCGCCTCTCTTGCACCAAAGGTGTCCCTAAAGTAAACCTGTCTGCACCCGTCCGTGTCTGGACGGTGCCAGGGCCAGGACCCCTGTCCGTTCAGACCCCCAAACCAGACGGTATAGAGCCAAAGAACTTTCCCGACTGGTACCCACCCTAGCAGTGGAGTGCCACCCCACCTTAGATGTCTCTCAGAAAACCTGCAAGAAAACCCTAGGATGGGGTGTGGGGCAGAAGTACTCTTTCTATCGGAGGCCTGGCTTACCAAAAATTCCAACCTGGAGATCCTTAGCTTGATCCCGACAGGCTATCAAATAGTCAGACAGGACCGTATCGCACAAAGAGGGGGATGGGGCGGTTGCGATCATTTTTAACCAATCTAACTGCTGTACTATGCATGACCCTGGTATCATAGATTGTGAAGCGGTCATTTTAATTCTAACCATTTCCAATAACAGGATGGTAGGTGGATGTCAAAGTTATCGTCCATCTGGACCAGCCACAAATTGTATTTCTTCATTAGCAGACATCCTGCCCACCTGACAGTTGCAGGTGATTTCAATCTGCACTTTGATGATGTAACCTGTCGTCCAGCCTCCGCGCTCATTGAGGATCTAGAGATAATCCAGATTTCGCAATGGGTGACCGCTCCCACCCACATCCTTGGCCATATGTTGGAGCCTGTTTTCTGAAATTACAACTGCATTGACGGTTGGAGACCCTATCCCTGTCATTTGGTCTGACCACTCCATTATCCCATTTAATTTCCCTCTGGCCGGTCCCATTATAACCCGCAAGGAGGGTGTCAAATATAAAAGAAGGAAATGGGCATAGGTCACCCTGAAGGCCTTCACTGACGCACTTGCAAATGAGGGCTCTCAGTGTAAAACCAGCATTGAGTCGGTCAACCAGCATCTTGAAGATTGGATCATGGGGGCCTTTGATAGGATTTCACCACTGATAGAATATTGCGCCACCCACTAAAAACCATTTGCAGAATGGTTCATTGAGGAACTATTGCTATAGAAAAAATCATGGAAATGTCTAGGAAATGTCTAGGGCATAAAGATTTCAGCGCCAATAGTAAAGCCAACTACTCTTCGGCCCTTTAGGAATACAATAAGGTTTTCCGTACTACTGTGGTTCGGAAAATCTGGATTCATATAATTATACTGGACTCGAGAAATAAAACTTCGTGGAAATATGACGAATTTGGTATCAAAAGACCGAGAATGACGAGTACATCATGTACATGTATTTTCGGCGTGTTCGAGTGACGATTTCACCTCGAAATCGTCACTTACATTCTGAACCCTTGGCTCCCATTTATATGTTGCCCTTTACATAGGCCTTAGTCCAGTTGAATTTGATTCCACAAGGACACATACTCCTTAATCGACTTTTCCCTGACCTCAGTACAAGTTAGAACCATTGCCCCAGGCCGAACTCGTTAGGTCAGTTCCCTCCCAGTGGCCGAGCAAGATAGCATCTAGGCTCAACCAGCCATAAAACCATTTCAGCGCGCACACCTGCCATATCTCGCTCACATCTTTCTCCACTCCTTTGCTTCACTTGCTTTATGGTGGGGAGGTGCCCGTTTTTATTAGGGGTCCAGTGATATCTGATGAAATGTTGGGCCTTGCCAAATGATTTGTCGTAGGCAGCACGAAGTGAAATATGGACATGTCATCATGACTCTGCTTTTTCTTTGAACCAGAATATGTTAACTATTTACTTTACAACCAAGAATGTTTTGCCCAAGGCCCAAAACTGTGTATAAGAAGAGAAGCCTGACTTCATGAAAGTGTGCAGTCGCCTGAGAACATACCCGTATTGTACTTCTAGGACACCTGTTACCTTGGTTGCAGCCAATAAACTAATCTTTGACTTCACCTAGAAGACTCTGAAGTTTCTGTAGGTCTGGATCAGGAGAACCCAAGGTCTCTGGGTGTTGATTCCCTGGCACCGCTGGGTTACCGGTTCTGTGCCGGTTCTTAAAAACCCAGTACCTCAGTTGGCGCCCAGCGTTTGGGGCGATTCCAGTGGTACCAGTCAGCCTGAAGATCGTGAGGAGCTTCGTGTGAAAATTCCGGAGGACGGCCAACCACCTCATCGACCCCTGCATGTCGACGTGGTCCGAAGGTCTTTGCTGCGAGGTTCCCCGCTTCCCGACGGCTACAAGGACTGCTGCCCTGGCTATCGCCCTGATGTGGACCCTTGAAGTTTTTGGTAGAGCGAAACACTGAGACGAGTCTTCTGGTGAAGTCATCGAGATATTTTCAGTTAAGTATAAGTGGAGCGTCTCCCAGTCCTTAGTTGGACTTACTTTGTGGTATCTTTGGGATACAAAAGGTTTTGTATTGGTACTTGCAAGCACCATAACCGAAGGACTCGTGTATTCACGAGAAATATCGTAATCGATAATCCTTTGAAGTTTGGAACTAGACTAGAGAGCGAGGATGCCTAGTCTTAGACTTGGGAATTTATTTTGTCTTGGTGGTAATAATAGGGACTCCCGATTGGAGGACTCATGTCCGGTTCCTCCAGTTGGAACTCCGACTTACGAGCTATATGTAAAACATGGGGTAGGCCCCATCACCTACAACGAAGTATGGATTAAATACACTAGGAAAGATGGTGTTTTAAAATGGCCCCAATATGGTAGTTTTGATTCTGAAATCTTAGACAACCTTGAAGTTAAACTCTTCAAAAAGAAAGCCCGGCCGGCAATGTTTGACTCCTTCCGCTTATGGCGTAAAGAAGCCAAACAAAAAGAAATTAAATTAGCTAAGAAAAATAAAAGAGAAGGGGGACTTTCAGTAATGCAAGCTGCTGTGCAGTTTAAAGATAATGAGGAAGAGCAGATGAATGAGCAGTTGCACAGGCAACGTAAACTGGCAATAGATAAGTGTTATCCAGTTTTGCCGTCTCTTCAGCAAGAGGCAGCAAAAGAGCGTGAAAAAGACCCATTAATGTCACATTTGCTAAATTCACCACCCCCCTATGCGCAGAATGCCACAGCACCCCCGCAACCTTTAGTTGCACAAGCTGCGCCTCCTGCTCCTCAACAGCACCCACCAGCTGTTCTTCAGCTGGCTCCTACTTCTTCGGTGCAGCCTCCTCCAGGCCCACCGACCACTTCTGTTTATGCGACTTTGTATTGTTCTCCTTCAGGAGTACAACTCACTTTAGGTAAGAAAGTGGTTTCTCCCATGTATTTGTCGAGAGATGCACTTCCAGCAGAATTAGCACTTCTCCCAGATATTCTTTGGGCTACTGGTCCTAATGATGTAGGTCTTTTAGAAATTCCACCATATGTTGTAACATTGAAATCGAATGTCAAAATGCCACGAATTCCCCAATACATAATATCTAATGAGGGTGAAAAAGCTTTGCTAGCGATTGTCTACGAACTAATTGAAAAGGATGTGATTGAAGAAACACGAGGCAATGTTTGCAATAGTCCTGTTCTGCCTGTTTTAAAACAAACTGACCCTTCTCAGCCACCTGTGTACAGATTCGTGATTGATCTTCGAGAAGTAAATAAGATAGTCGTGCCACAATTCCCAGTTGTGCCCGACATTACCACATTATTGACTATGATTCCAGCTTCTGCTTCATGGTTTTCAGTGATTGACCTAAAGAATGCTTTCTTCAGCATCCCAATTGCTGAGGAGAGCAGGGATATTTTTTCATTCAGTTTAGGAGGTCGAAGCTTCCGCTTTAAACGCGCTCCTCAAGGCTACTGTGAAAGCCCCTCAATATACAGTCAGGCTCTGAAAACACAGCTTGACACGATTGTTTTGCCAAGAGGTGCCACTCTTGTACAGTATGTGGACGATTTGCTCATTGCTGCAGATACTGAGAAAATTTGTAAAAAGGCCACATTGACATTATTGCGTCATCTGTGTGATCTGCATCACAAGGTGTCACTTTCCAAGCTTCAATATTGCCGACAAGAAGTGACCTACTTAGGTCACCTCTTATCGAAGGAGGGAAGGAAACTGACCCCAGAAAGAATTCAGGCAATAGCGAAATTGAATGTGCCAAGAACACAGAGAGAAGTGCGTGCTTTCTTGGGCATTACATCGTACTGTAGACAGTGGATTCCAAATTTTTCGTTATTGGCCAAACCCTTGGTGGCACTAACGTGTAAAAATACACCCAATCCCATTCCTTGGTCTGAAGAGTGTCAGAAAAGTTTTCTCGAATTACGCACAGCATTATGTTCGGCTCCTGTGTTAGGTACCCCCAACTACAGTAAGCCTTTCACATTGTATGTCCACGAGAAGGAGGGCTGTGCATTGTCTGTGCTGACTCAGTTATTCGGAGATAGACAGCGGCTATGCGCCTATTTTTCGGCCACTTTGGATCCGGTAGCACAAGCATTGCCGAGTTGTTTAAGGGCCACAGCAGCAGCAGCTGTTTCTATTCGACAGTCTGCTGGTCTAGTAATGAATAATACACTAATCATGATGGTCCCGCATGCAGTAGACACATTGTTAAATAGGACCAAGACACAGCACTTAACTAGTGCTCGACTGTCCAGTTACGAATTGATGCTGCTAGCGAGCCATGTGCACATAAAAAGGTGCAGTACCCTGAATCTAGCCACGTTGTTACCAATTGCAGAAGAGTCAGATGCTTCAGAGCAGCACGATTGTTTCCTCACAACAGAGGAAGAGACAAAAGGGAGAGTAGATTTATTTGACACTCCTCTCTCTGAATGTGATGGTACATTATGGGTAGATGGTGCATGCTTTAAACTCCCAAATGGGAACGTGACTACAGCATATGCTGTCACCACTTTGCACACAGTCGTTGAAACTGCACGAATACCACATGGTTCAGCTCAAGCCGCAGAACTAGTCGCACTTACGAGAGCATGTGTGTTGTCTAAAGGAATGAGAGTGACTGTCTACACTGATAGTCAGTATGCGTTTGGAGTGGCTCACAGTTTTGGACGATTGTGGAGAGAACGTGGATTCCTGACTTCGCATGGAGCTAAGATTCAGCATGGTCAGTTGGTGAATGAGCTTCTTGAATCACTGACCTTGCCCCTGCAAATAGCGATTGTGAAATGTAGTGCTCACAAGAAGGTGACTGATGATGTTGGTCGTGGAAATGCATTTGCTGATGAGACCGCTAAGGAAACGGCAAAGAATGTGATGAGCCGAATGTATGTTGCAGGCCCTGAAAGATGGACTGGTGAGGTTGGAATATGTGAGGACACGATAGAAAGTGTGAAGTCCATCCAAGCTGAGGCCACAGAGAAAGAGTTAAGCACGTGGAGAGAGAGTACAGGAAGAATGGATGCAAATGGTTGTTGGGTTGAATTGACAGAGCATCAGAGATGGTTGTTACCCGATGCATATGTGCTTGCAGTGGTTACAATGGCTCATGGAATGGCTCATATCAGCGCAAAAGGGATTTGCGAGTTGTTGGCCCCAGTGTGGAAGAATTCAGGGATTCCCAAGTGTGCAGAGAATGTTGTCAAGAATTGCATGGTATGTCTGAAGCACAATCCTGGTAGGGGAACCCCAACTCCAGCTGGTCATTTTGTACCTCCTACGTATCCGTTCGAGGTTTTGCAGCTAGATTTCATACACATGGAGAGGTGCAACAACTTAAAATACGTGCTCGTGGTTGTTTGTGCCTTCTCAAGATGGGTAGAAGCCTATCCCCTAAAAGACAATACTGCCTTGTCCACAGCGAAAGCCCTTGTAAAAGAGTACTTCCCCAGGTTTGGAATGCCTAGAATGGTCTGGTCTGACAACGGAAGTGAATTTGTGGGTCGTGTGATGAAAAGAGTGTGTGAAGGGCTAGGCATTAGGCAGAAGTTCCACGCTGCAAATCACCCCCAATCAGCTGGATTAGTAGAATGTTACAATGGCACGCTGAAACTTAAATTGGCCAAAATCCAAGCGAGCACAGGTCTTAAATGGCCTGACGCTCTACCCTTAGCACTCCTATCCACCAGAATGACTGTGCATTCGCGAGTGAAACTCAGCCCCTACGAAATCGTCTTTGGCCGGCCAGCCAACATATGGGGAGTGCCTAGGCCCACGAAGTTCAGCGAGCTGCAACACCCTATTTTGCTTGATTACTTGTATGAATTGACGGCTAAATTGCGTGTTTTACATCAACAGGTCCACAACACCTTGCCTCCGGTCTCTGAGACTCCGGGTCACTCCATTGACCCCGGTTCCTGGGTTCTCGTCCGCAACTTTCAAAGAACAAGAAACGACCAGCCCAGGTGGACCGGGCCTCATCTCGTCCTTCTGTCTACAAGGTCAGCTGTTCGGGTGGAGGGGAAGGCCAACTGGGTCCACGGGATCCATTGTAAAAAAGTACCCTTCCCTCTGCCCTATGACCAATGGGTCCAGAAAGGTAGCACTGACTCAGAGCTCACAACTGATGACCGTGTAAAAGAAACTAACCCTGAAAGTGAAAGCGAAAACATTTTTCAAGAAACTGTGCCACCACCAGAACAATTGAACTCTTTGGAACCTGAACTCCTGTTTCAGGACCAGACAGTACCAGGAAAAAGACGCTACAATTTGCGACCGAGAAAAACAGACTAATAAAAGTGATTCCTTTTTATGATCTGAGACCAAGACCTATGGACTAATAAACGTATCTTTTCCCCAAATCCTATTTTTGAAAGTGCAGATCTCCCATTTAGGAAACTTGCTTATTTTTTGTTTTTCGAACCGCCATCCGGGTTCCGCTGCTAGGGCCGCGATTGGTTAAAGTCTTCGGAAGTGCAGCCAACGACGTTAGGTCGGTGGTTCTGGTCGGTCCAAGGGAGTTGCCCTAGACTGACGGAAGCACTCCTTAGCAGAATCAACCTCCTCGTCGCGGGCAGCACCTTAGAGAGGATGGAGTTTCCTGATGTAGAGAGCCCTGCCAAACAAATGAACTTTAAGCAGAGACTATGTAACACGATGGCGAAGAAAAGTTTTATCATATTGTGTATTTTTATGCTATCAAGCGTAATGATCTTTTTGATAAGTTATGTTTCATTCTCTTTCCATGTAACATTTGCGCCTACTACATCACTCATACCTCCTCCTACTATTTCCTCTCATTCTTTCCACCCTCTGCCTGACCACGAATCAAATAGGAGATTAGAGTTCATTAATAACTCCTTCGTTCAGTTATTACACCAACACCAACTTGTAATGAACACAACTAACTGTTGGGTGTGTGGTCTCATGCCTCACACAACGGATAAAGGTATCCCCTATTTGGTCCTGCCATTTAGTCACAATGGTTCAGTATGGGCATATAGGACAATGTTCATATATGCACGAGAAATCCAACCCCTACGTTCTGTAAAAGACAACCTCAAGACTAGCGCCCTAGTCAAAGGTATAGTTGACATGATCAAGGAAGTAAGTTCTTATGAAGATACTCCGGATGATGAGATACTTGCATATGTAGGTTGGAACGTGACCGGATATGGCACTACATTAAGTGAGAAACCTAAGCCAAAAGATCGTCCCCTATCTGGATCATACCCCATCAAGGTCACCTGTGTCTGCAAGGTATTGGCAAGAATCCCAGAGCTCAGTTAGGGAAGAGTATCTATACAGAAACTTATGTTTTTGGATCTCAGACTTCCCCTGCGTTTTTAGCCGCTAAGAGTACTTATTTCATCTGCCATGATAGAGCCTATACATGGTTGCCCCCTGACTTCTCGGGCTCATGTTTTGTTTCATTCCTGTTACCTCCCACCTACACAGCAGCGGCGGATTACCATCGGACAAGGGTAGTTAGAGGTGTTTTGAGTAAAGAAGACACTGCAGGTCAAGAATTTGGGGACTTTGCAAAGGGTTTTCTGCCGTTCTGGGGATCCATGGCTAACAGCAGAAACATAAGGCAATTAACAAGGGTAGTTGAATCCACCGTGATTGAAACTGCTGGTGCCCTTAGTAACCTGACTGCTGAGCTCCAGTCGGATCGACTTATGACCCTTCAGAACCGGGTCGCTTTGGATGTAATACTTGCGGACCGAGGTGGAGTATGCAAATTGATCCAATCTAGTTGTTGCATTTTCATCCCAGATAATGCTCCAACCGTGTACAGGGCCATCTCCAAACTACATAAGATTTCTGAATCCATTCATGTGGATAAAGGAGATTGGTCGCTAATGGGATGGTTCTGGGAACTAATATCTGCCTGGGGATGGAAAATTCTGTTGGTCATTGGGATGGTCTTAGCCATTCTTTTCCTGTTCTGTCTGTGCATACAGTGTGCTCCTGCAATATGTGGCCTCTGCGTCACATCATGTGTAAGGAAGCCTGTGTCAAGAGATGAACTAAGTACTAAAATGATGTTACAGCAACATCTCAATGACTTTAGGAATATAGATCTGGACTCAGACTAACATGAGGATAGATTAATTGCCTATGTAAGGGCAAAAGGAGGGTTTGTGGTTCGGAAAATCTGGATTCATATAATTATACTGGACTCGAGAAATAAAACTTCGTCGAAATATGACGAATTTGGTATCAAAAGACCGAGAATGACGAGTACATCATGTACATGTATTTTCGGCGTGTTCGAGTGACGATTTCACCTCGAAATCGTCACTTACATTCTGAACCCTTGGCTCCCATTTATATGTTGCCCTTTACATAGGCCTTAATCCAGTTGAATTTGATTCCACAAGGACACATACTCCTTAGTCGACCTTTCCCTGACCTCAGTACAAGTTAGAACCATTGCCCCAGGCCGAACTCGTTAGGTCAGTTCCCTCCCAGTGGCCGAGCAAGATAGCATCTAGGCTCAACCAGCCATAAAACCATTTCAGCGCGCACACCTGCCATATCTCGCTCACATCTTTCTCCACTCCTTTGCTTCACTTGCTTTATGGTGGGGAGGTGCCCGTTTTTATTAGGGGTCCAGTGATATCTGATGAAATGTTGGGCCTTGCCAAATGATTTGTTGTAGGCAGCACGAAGTGAAATATGGACATGTCATCATGACTCTGCTTTTTCTTTGAACCAGAATATGTTAACTATTTACTTTACAACCAAGAATGTTTTGCCCAAGGCCCAAAACTGTGTATAAGAAGAGAAGCCTGACTTCATGAAAGTGTGCAGTCTCCTGAGAACATACCCGTATTGTACTTCTAGGACACCTGTTACCTTGGTTGCAGCCAATAAACTAATCTTTGACTTCACCTAGAAGACTCTGAAGTTTCTGTAGGTCTGGATCAGGAGAACCCGAGGTCTCTGGGTGTTGATTCCCTGGCACCGCTGGGTTACCGGTTCTGTGCCGGTTCTTAAAAACCCAGTACCTCACTACGGTAAGCAAATTCAATATGCATAAGATCGAGTCCTTGTCTAACTCCTCAAAGGAACTTTTCTCCATTGTTAAATCCCTATCATCTCTGGAACGTGTATCCGCTCACATAGTTCCATCCTTAGAGAGCTGTCACCTGACTGCCTGCTTCTTTTTTGACAAGGTCGCAAAAATCTACGACTCCTTTCCCGAGACAGTAAGAGATTACCAGTTCTAAAAGGCCTGGTTTGAAACTCCAGCTCAGAAGGAAGGCCTTGCCACTGTCACCACTCCCTCCTTGGACAAACTTTGCATGCTTCTTATCAAGGTAGAATCTGGATCCCCTCTGATCCGGCTCCACCTAGAATTCTGGTTCTGGGAACGGAGAATATTTTGCCTAGGTTGATCTCAACATTTTTTCAACAGGCGTAGCTCCTACCAAGAGGAAGCACGCTACTGTAAAACCGCTCCTTAAAAAACCTTCAATTGATCTGTCCCTTCCAGAAAATGTTATGCCCATTTCATTCCTCTCCTTTTTCTCAAAAATCGCAGAGAAACATGCTAATGCTCAACTGCTAAGTTTCATGGAGCCAAACAACATACTCCACGAAACACAATCAGGGTTCCAGGCTGAGAACAGCAATGAATCAGCCTTACTGCTGGACTCTAAATCTCTTAGATTCTGTACTGACCAAAGTCAAACAGTCGCACTGATTACGCTAGACCATAGTGCAGCATTTGATACCGTATCCCATGGCCTTCTGTTAGAACGACTAGGGAGTTATAGCATCAAGGGCCGAGCCTTGACATGGCTGGCCTCTTTCCTCCAGGACCGCACATTTCAAGTGGTGCAAACTCCCATCTCCTTCGAAGTGCTGCCTCTGCCTCACAGGTGCCTCAGGGCTCGACATTGAGCCCTATGCTGTTCAATTTTTACATGCATCACCTGGCTGATGTCCTAGAGCAACACAATTTCACCATAGTGTCTTATGCCAATGACACACAACATATTGTCACTGTCTCCCAGGAGGAGGGGGGTGGCACCCCTATTTAGATCTTGCCTGAGGGATATTGCGGAATGGATGAATACGAGTTGCCTTAAGTTGAATGCAAAGAAAACAGAGGTAGTCATTGTTGGGAAACAACCACCTGTCTGGTCATTATCTTGGTGGCCAAAGGAACTCGGTCCTACTCCAGATCCCAAGCCCAAAGTGAAAAATGTGGGTCTACTGTTTGATTCTAACCTTACCTTTGAGAGCCAAATATTCTGCTTGGCCAAGAAGTGTTTTGGCATGCTCAAGACTCTGGCCAAAATCATTCACCTCCTTCCTATATGTGCCAGGGAAACAGTGGTTCAGGCTCTCATTATGTCCAAATTGGACTATTGTAGGATCCTTTACATTGGAGCCACACAGGGCAGATAAAAAAATGTTAAAACTGCAGAGAGTGCAGATTGCAGCAGCACATCTACTGGTGAAGCTCGCGAGGTGGGCACCCACTGGTCTTACCCTGGAAAATCTACATTGTCTACCATTGAGCAAAATAATCTCCTTCAAAGCCATGTGCTTCTGACACATAATTTTTAATGGCAAAGGTCCTTGTTATCTTTTCTTGTTAGCAAACCCCACCACCCCACTAGAAGACTCAGATTGACAGACGCCACACTGGCAGCAGTGCCCGTCATAAAGAGGATCCTGCTTGGGTGGTTGCCCCTTTGGTTTTCGGGCATTAAATTTGTGGAACACCCTCCCCCTTCACATGAGACAAGAAGCTCTTGAAAAAACCTTCAGGAAGAAACTTAAAACATGTTTGTTTAGGCCAACCTAACTTTTTTGGCCTCCCCATGGGCTGTTTTTCCACTTCTGGCTCTGTTTTTCTTTTTGTTTTAAAAAAACTTCTCTTTTTCTCTTCATATGACCTCTGCATCTGGATAGGGTAATCCTAGCGCGGGGATGCTCCATTGGGAGCAACCATTGAGCTTTAAAAACCTTTTAGCATAACATAACAAACAGTTTTCATAGCACCATGATGGCTTCACTGTCCTCTGAGATGTTTAGTTCTGAACATCTTGTCTTAAGAAATCCTCACTGATGCCAGTGATAGATATAATAATAAATGCACACAGGAGACCATTTAGAGGGTCCCCAGAAAACCTACCAAGTACTGGCGTGGTCTCTGATTAAATACCACACAACACCTTGGGTCTAGTAAAAGGAGCGAAGAATGAGAGGAAGAAGGGACAAGCCAGGATGAAAATATGTCAACAGGTTAAGACAACAGCCACCTCAGTTTCACCTATCACACGCCTCATTAGAAAGTGATACTCAACAGTAGCTTCATTCTCTGGAGCATTGTGCTTGTGTGAATGAGCACCACTTTGCTTTCTTGTCTATGCGACTGCATACAGTCGATTTTAATCAAGGGAGGATGATGTTTGTTTTGAGAGTGCATTGTTATTGTGTAGGAGGTTACCATCGAGAATCATGTGATAGAAAGGTATGCCATAAATAAGTGTATCATGGACCTTGCTGTTTCTGTTACAGAGCGGGCCCCCTTCCCTGAGTAGTCACTAGGTAGAGGTGAGGTTGACACCCAACTGTTGTGTGTAAGTGTATGTACTGTATGCACTATATGGGCAACTTTGAAACCACATTTGGTTTCACTTCAGCCTTGTAATTCTATGGAGGCTGTTTGTGTGGTGAATTTTGAGTGTTGGGGCTAGCATAACTTTAATATATGCATATTGTCTTTTCAGGTAACCGATAACCTGTTCCACTGCTGCCGAGTTGGAATTTATCGGTAGAGTATATGAACTGTTTAATTTGACATTATCACTGTTTTGTTTTTCACTCCTTCACTTTTAGCAGCAGCTTTATATATTACTAGCTCATTTGGTCCTGAGGAATGACCTGATACTGTTAGATCCTTGTGAGGGCAGAAACATGTCGACCTAATTCATCGCTTAGCACTTGACTTTTTCAATTGTTTTCACACATTTCTTTTTTACTATGACAAGGGCACTCTAATAATAAAATTGGAATGGAGTTCCTTTAGTCATTTTTAACACACCTTTTTCATATTATTTAGCGCTGCACTTTTCCTCTTTTAGAAACCCTCTTCTCTTAGCAAGAATATATATTTATGGGTTCCATGTTGTACCCTGTAGAGTCATCAGCCATCCTCTAGCCTTGAAATCAGCTGAGCGTAACTTAGTCATTTTCCAAGACTGAGTGCCCTAGCGAGAGGAGGCCAGACCCAAATGATGATACCTCACAACTTGTGAATGATGGGTCTTGGCAATTAAGTTTCTCCTCCTTAACTGAGGTGGCTGTTGTCTTAACCTGTTGACATATGTTCATCCTGGCTTGTCCCTTCTCCCACTCATTCTTCGCACCTTTTACTAGACCCTAGGTGTTGTGTGGTATTTGATTGACTCTCTAATAAAAGAGAGAGGGACCCCAGGACCAAAGGGATAGGGTTCCACAATAGACACAAGTCAAAATATATAATTCCCTTTGGGCGAATTATCATGGACAGACAGATTATTGCCAGTAAGCATATATACACTCAACAATAAAAAACATAAAAATTGATAGAATAGATGTAGCAGAGATTGGATGCTCCTAATAATTGAAACAGCCCAGGGTCTAATAATCCTTGAAAAAGAAGAAATTGACAAATTGGAAATTGAATTAAAAAACTGTCCCGCCCTTGAAGAGGCTAAAAAGAAACTGGCCGATATAAATAGAGATGTAGAAGGATATAGTACATATCTACTTAACAAGAAAACCAACAAATTGAAAAAGGATATTGAACAATATGCAGAGGAGAGAGTTTACCCCTTTTTACAGGAAAATTATTTTCAAAATAGATATAATGGTAGTTGGGTACGACCTGCTAATAAACAAATATACTCTCGTGGTGGTAATAAACAGGTCACTTTCTCCAATTCTTCGTGCTCTACCTCTGAAGAAGAGGGGTGTACGGATTTAGGGAGAAATGGGTGTGACCAAGGGGTTTTTTTAGACCCACACCCAAGGAGGGGTCAATATCACAATGGAAATCGAGGACAGGGTCGCTTCAACCGAGGCAGACAACAGCATTACAATCAGGGACATCCCCAACAGAATTACAATCAGGGACCCCCTCAACAGAACTACAATCAGGGACCCCCTCAACAGAACTACAATCAGGGACCCCCTCAGCAGAGCTACAACCAGGGCCCTCCTCAACAGGATTATCTAAGCACCCCGAGCAAAAAATATTGGAAACCAGCAAACTACCAGTAATTAATTTATCTTGCAAGGACTTGAATGATATAGAGATAGGGATTCTCAGCAGAGGTTTTATCTTTGTCCCTTCAACAAATTTGGATACATTTCAGCTAGAGAAGGACCTCCGGTCCTTCTTTAGAAAAATTAGACTAAAAAGATTTTTTGAGAATAGGGAAAGCAGAGACCACATTAACATTTCTGGGCTAAAACCAAAGTCAAAATTCACACCAACACTGAGTATCGTTAACAAGAATATAGAAGCCTTTGAGACCGCTGTAGAGAGTGGGATTCATAAACTTCTGGAGAAGAAAAACAAATCTCACTCTTACAATATCTCCAAAATAGAGAGAGAAACGCTAAATAGACTTAAGGAAGATGGGTCTCTTACTATAAAGCCGGCAGACAAGGGAGGTGGAGTAGTGGTTTTTGACACAAGTAACTATGAGCAGAGGATGCTTGAACTGCTTAATGTGGAGGAACACTACGTCCGAACCAATGAGACTAGTCTTAAGAGAGTGGCAGACGAATGCTTACAGTTACTGACTGAAGCTAGGGAGGCGGGATTTATTTGTGAAGATGAATTCCGCTTTTTAAACAATCTTGAACCAAAAACTCCAGCCATCTATGGCTTACCTAAAGTCCACAAGAATAGATTGGATCCACCTATGCGACCCATTGTGAGTAGCATAGACTCACTTTTAGAACCTATCAGTAAATATGTGGACCATTTCCTACGACCCCTTGTGAGCGGCCTAAGATCATATGTGCGAGATTCAGCACACATTATATCAATGGTGGAAGGTAAAACATTCTGTGGAGAGACTCAGTGTCTGGTAACCCTTGACATTGAGTCTCTTTACACGAATATCCCACAGGTTGACACAATAGAGGTCATAGATGGACTTCTAACAGATCTAGACCTTGGGGGTGCAAACAAAGATTTCATAGTTGATTGTGTGAAGTTGATTCTGACAAACAATGTGTTTCTATTAAAAAATGAATATTTTAGACAATTAAAGGGGACCAGCATGGGGGCTACCTGTGCCCCGAGTCTGGCGTGTTTGTATGTTGGGAACTTTGAGGCTAAGCATATAGATAATGAAATGGCGCCTTTCTTCGAAAATGTAGCGGGCTGGTACCGCTACATAGACGATATTTTCTTCATTTGGGATGGCTCCATTGAACTTCTGGAAGAGTTTCTTCTTTGGATTAACTTAGGTGATCCAAATCTGAGGTTTACATCAGCATACAGTACCGTAAAGGTTGACTTTTTGGATATTTCCATTAAAAACTGCAATGGTGTTCTGGCTGTTGAATTATTCACGAAACCCATGGCCAAGAACACACTTTTGCACTACTCTAGTTTTCACCCTAAGTCACAAAGGGAAAGTATACCTTTCAGTCAATTTCTCCGCCTCCGGAGGAATTGTTCTGACATTAATGATTATTACAAACATGCAGATGTTCTTAAAACGAAATTTAGAGAGAGAGGATATCCGAAGAAACTTTTATCACATTCAATGAAGAGAGCGAGATTCTATGACCGTGATGCACTGGTTCAGAATGTGAAAAAAGAAAAAGATCCCCTTAACAAAGTTGTGTTTGTCAGCAAATTTTCCAATATGAGCAACCAAATCAAAAATGTGGTAAATAAGCACTGGCATATCCTAAACCATGAAGAAGAATTGGCCCTAGAGAAACCTCTTTTCGCTTTTAAAAAGAACAAAAACTTGCGGGATCTATTGGTACATACGTACAGAGATGAGTTGGTGGAAAACCAAAGAACACTAGATGGCACAAAGGTAATTGGAACAACCAAATGTGGGATGTGTAACATCTGTGCTCAGTGTATGGTAGGATCAGAAATTGTGTGTAATACCAAGACAGTCAAATGTAAAACCCATAACAACTGTAGAAGCAAGAATATTATTTATCTCTTAAAGTGTCCGTGCGGCCTCTGCTATGTCGGAGAGACAGGGAGGGAGGCACGCACGAGGTTTCAGGAACATAGATCAGCCATAAAAACAAAAAAGATCACTGCCCCTATTGTTGCCCATTTTTTAGAGAAAGGACATGGGGAATCAGATTTCCACTGGTTCATCTTGGAAAAAATTAAAATTGGCAAGAGAGGTGGCAATATTGTCTCTAGAAGAAAAGAGAGAGAACAGTGGTACATTTCATATCTCGATACGGTAAGAAGAGGTTTGAATTGGAGAGAGGACTGGGACCGCATTATTGGGGCAGTGTAATCATTCCCCCTTGGTGTCATCTATTTAGAGAATACATGAGCTGTACCCACTATCTCCACCTTGCCAATTCCTGATCATAAGGATCTGGGATGGCATGCTGGGTATTATAGGGATTGGTTACTCATTGATAACATTGATTATAGAATGATAGAATGATAGAGAGAGAACTTACTTAGAGTCATAGGACCAGCCACTATAGTTGTAATCCAGAGGAATCATTCACTCCAAAGCTCTATATATATCTAATAATTATATAATAGAATTTTACCACTCTATGATAATAAGCCACTATTATTATATACCCATGCCATAGGAAGTAATGTAAATATATTTTGCTTTAAACAGAATATCGTTCACCTGCTTATTTTTAGCAGAGAACATATGGCTTTTGTGTATAGCGTATATTTGGCAGGTTGGCTATGTTTGGCATTGATTCCACGTGATGGCTAAGGGCATTGTTTACGCTGCGGGCGGTGTTGACATTCGGGCGGAAGTGAGTTTTTTCCGGCCCTGCCTCCATGAGAGAGTCCGCTGTTTGTTTCGATAACTCCAGACGCCATGTGACAGGAAGATTTGTGGCACTTCCTGTATTTATCGCGTATTTAAATCAGTGACTGGAACGGCGGATTGTTTGCCGATTCCAGCCACGTTTGTCCACACGCGGGACGTCTTTGCCTCAAGCGCCATAGGTAGGTGATTGGTTGTGCTCGTTTGAATGTGATCGGCATAGGTAGAATTAAGCCCCTTTGCCTTTTGGTATCCGCCTGTACATCTAACAGGGTGTACACGCTGCAAGTTTTGCAGGACGACCTATTATCGTGCCTGCTTTAAAGCGAGCGGCGGAAGTTTAATTAAGCCCCTATCACTTGTGATATCCGTCTGTATTACTAACAGGGAGTGTACGCTGTAAGTTTTGCAGCGCTACCAACTATTGTGCAGTGTTTGAATGTGACCGCCATGAATTGTATTAAAACCCTATAACTTGTGGTATTCGTCTGTATCTAACAGGGAGTGTAAGCTGCAAGATTCCCAGCGCGACACATGATCACCTCATTCTGTGAAAGCTTTTAACAAGTAAGCCATATTTCTCTGCGCTGGCTGCTTTTTGTTTAGATTTTTACTACCAAAGTGACACCTTCACTAGAGTGTAAAACTGATATGTGGATTCTCCTCCTACTGTTTTAGGGAATGACTATACCTCAATCGTATGAGTCTTAATGACCATACCCATACCGCGTGTGAGGCACTTTCACTACATTTCTATGTAAGTATAATGGGGAAGTGTGCTTATAATAGGCGTTCGTTTGCTGAAGCTGATAGATTCCATAATGACGTTTCTGTCAATTATTCACATAGATATACGCATTGACAAGTGGCATATGTGGAGTGTTAAGTAGCAGAGGAACTACGTAGAATATCAGTGTGGTTGACCGCTTAGGATCATCCAGACACAATTGGAGGTGAGCACTTCTGTAGTGAATAATAATAATTGAAAAAACTTAATTAGCTGACTGGAGCTTTGGACTATCTTATTCTACAGTGTGACAGTAAACACCACCCCTCAAAAAGTGTGGCGGTTGCTGACACTAAAATACTATGTTTATCCATTTTTTTATATAGAAGACAATACCATTTTAACTTTGAAGGGATAGTTCGCTGGACGAACATCTTGTGAGACTGGGAAGGAGACAGAGTACCCCTGACCTATATTGTACGATATTTAGCTTTTGAGGTAGGTAATGGATCATGCTCTCTCTCAAATGGCCACCTCTCTTGTCCAAAGATAAACCTGAAGGGCAGCTCCTAGTTTTTGAAGTTTAAGGATGTGCACTATGTATGACATTTAACAAAGAATCTCATATTTGGAGAGATCTTTAGAGACGGTCTTGAGATATTTAGATATATGACCAATTTGTATCAGGAATTATGTATTTATAATCGCAATTATGTCTTTATAATCGCAACTAATGTATATGTATATATATTGTTTGTTTATTTAACATGGAAGCAATGGTCGAGGGATGTAGATATCTGTATACATTATGTTTTTTAAAAATGTTTTTTTAAAAATGTTATATCTTCTTGTAAATAAGAATATGAGTATATCACTAAATGGCATTAAGATTTGGTTTGTTTGAATTTCAGAAACATTGGGAAACATAGATTTTGTGCCTGATGAAGGTGGTTAAATATTAACTACACCACCGAAACGCGTCGATGCTCAAGGAGTAATACTAGGAAAACGAATTAAGGAAAATTCTGTATTTCTGTCGGAATTTAATCCCTTACCTGTACCTCCTTTTTTACTGAAATGTTGGATATATTTTGTATATAATGTTCTGTTCTGTGTATGTTTCCCATTATTAACAAATTATAGTGTATGGTAATAAACTGTGCAGATCTACTTTTATTATTGTGCTTTTCTTAGAATCTTTTGAATATTTTGTGCATTGCTTCCTTGTTAAGTTTTTATGTTTTTTATTGTTGAGTGTATATATGCTTACTGGCAATAATCTGTCTGTGGTATTTGATTGATACATAGAAATGAAATGAAATGAAATGAAATGAAATGAAATGAAATGAAAAATTGCATTTGTATAGCGCATAACTGCCCTAGGGCCTCGCAGCGCTAGGGGAAATACACCTTGCCGGTCTTTAAAATTTGCTGAGACCCTCCTTAATGTTTTGTGTTCCGTGGTCTCTGACTAGTCTTAGCCAGCCTGCCACTACCAGACATGTTTCTGACCTCATGGGGCGAGGGCAAGCGCTCTCTAAAGCCAGGAACAAAGCCTGCTCTAGGCAGAGGTGCTTCACACCTCCCCAGGACAGGATTTCCTTCCAAGGTGGGAAGCTTCAAAGTCGATGCTACCTTTGAAGTGCGACCCAGACAGCTCCATCTAGTGGAGGATGCATACCCCTTTCCTACTCCACATTTGGCGGGAGGACAGGTGGGAAAATTAGGGAAATTAGGAGTGGGTTCCCATTTAGTCAGCACCATCCCTAAGGTGAGACAGGAGATGTGGACCCCATTTTTTATTTCCCTCTCTCTTGGTTTGAGGGGGAATTAGCCATTGAGGGTCAGGGTAGAGCCCCTTCCCACAGGAATTGGTCACCAGAGAGTGTGGACACCCTAAAGGTAGGTAGCCAATTGGCTACTACCTGTCACTCCCTCTAATGTCCCTAAATGTTGTATTTAGGTGGCATCCCTGGACCCTGAACTTAGATTCGACAGACACAGAGAAGACAAGGACAAAGAAGAGGGGCTGACCCGAAGACTGAAGCCCAGCTGCAGAAAATTGGCACCAAACCCAGCCTGCTGCCTTCAGGATTCGACAATCATGGAGTGCTATCTTATCCTGCAACTGTGAGGCCTTCAAGAACCCCCGATCTCCTCCAGTCTTCTACAAATCATCTAGGAGCTCCCTTGGAGTAGAGGTACTACTCCCATGCAGTCCACAGGCACCAAACTTGAGAAATCCAGTTTGTCGACTTGCTGCTCCCCAAGGACTCTTACACAGCACTCAGGCCAAAAGTAGTACATCAGTTCCGGGGATCAGCTCTGGTTCCTCACGATGTTTGGAGAAACCAGGCTTTATCGGAGCTGTGCCGCACCAATACGCTGTGTACCGGACCTCTTACAGCATACAGCGAGACGAAGAGTCCATTCTGCACTCCATCCGCCCAGTAAGCAAGCACCTGTAGAGGGGCATCGAGACCCCGAAATCCACTGAGTGAGTGGCCGAGCTGTTTTGAAATCGCCTTTCCAAACTGCCTGTGACCGTGAGGACATCTTGACAGGCACTGCCCGGCTGACCTATCTGCTCTGCACCCGGCCCAACCTTCATTCGTATTGATAATCCAGCTGTGCTCCCGTGGTTCTGAGGCCCTTACGACTTGCTCCCTCAAGTGGGACCCGTCAGACTTATCTTTAAGTCCCTTTGTGCAGTCTGTTTTCAAGTGGCCCCCTTCTTCCTAGCGCACCAGCTACCAACAACTACAGCACCCTGCTCCCGTACGAAACCGGAATGCTCCAGAGAATCTGCTGGAGGAATATTAGGCCTGGCCTTGGTACTTAACTTAAATTCTTAAGCTGAACCTTGAAATTCAACTGTGTGATTTTATATGCAAATTTCTCCTTTCTCTCATTGAATTCAACGATTCGTTAATTGCGCACAAAAGTAATTGATTTTGCTAACTTGAAAAATTCATTAGTTACAAATGACTTACTGTATAACGAAGTTCTTAGTCTGAAAAAATACATACAAATCAGTGTTATTTGTATACATTGGTCTCACATTTATTCTTGACTGTGTCTCATTTACTGCCTCTACGAGTACAACACATCCTTACCACTACCCTCTGATAAGCCTAACTGCTCACCCACACTACCACCAATAGAGCGCTAGTATTATCTACTTTTTACCTCTGTATACCAATCTGGGACTCATTGGACTCTCTACATAGCATACTTCATTGCGCTATATAAAGAGCTAGCATCTTACACATGGTTTAATTCCACCCACTCCTCCCCAGGTTGCAGGGAGGCTGGAAAGGGTTAAACCCTTGTAGAGCAAACGCTGTCAGAGCTTTCTACAAATCTAGCCTGGAAGAGGCAGCTGCGTGACAGGTACAGCCCTGGGACTGCGATGATGACTGTGGGGACGGTGATGATGCACCCACGAGGTGCCAGGTGGGTGGGTACCGTGAGATGAGAGGCGCGGGGGCGGGGGAGGGGCGGCTCTGCCGCTACTCTGCGGAATCCCTGACTCAGCCGCACGCGCACTCTGCTGACTGCCTCGCGCCTGCTCCTCACGGCGGGTTTACGTGCAGCACGTAACCAGGGCGGCTTTTTCTAAAAGGAAAAAAAAATAGGAGAGGGCGATATAAAAAATAAATGAATGGAAATAAATATTAATAGCGAATGTTGCCAAAATCAAATATATATTGGTATGGACGGCGTCTAAAATTAGCCGAGCACTACTGTATAAATGAGCATATATGTTGCGTTATGTAACCCGGGGACGCAGTAGTGCCCACGGGCGCCATATTGATGAATCCACGCTTAGTGCAGTGTTTCGAAGCTGTCACTCTCAAAAGGTCTTTTTCTGATGATTGGAATGGCCGCCGTGGGATTGTAGAGGTTAATTACCTCTTGACAAGGCATGCATTCTAAAACAGGTAATCACAGGGGATTAATTAGCATAGGAAATGTGCAAGGAAGTAACGACCAAACTCTGTGGTGCCCCTGCGTTAAATGAACCTGCTCCAACAGTGAGCAGTCGGTTTACTCACTTTGATAGAAATATGTCTGCACATTTTATTTACACTTTTGTCTTAATCTCTATTGTTTGTTACATATTAGCGCCGAAACCCTGCACAATATTTTCTTTAAACTCGGGGGATTCACAAACACTGCGTTCACCGGCATGTGACTAGCAGGTCACTGTAATTTCAATTTAATCTTTACATCACCTACATTTTGAAAATTCTTTGGAGTGAGAACGATTTAGCATGTTTGATGACATCAAAGAAAGTGATGTCATACAAACATTGACATCAATGACAACAGTGGAACCGATATTAGTTAAATTGTGAAACAATCCAAATGAATGTAAAACCCAAAAATAACATCAAAACCTGATTACTGGAGACCAGTGGATGACTAAAGTATGGCGCAGCACTTCAGTGTCTTAAGTAGCCCCTTCCCTCATTTGAAGGAGTATTTGGGGGGGGGGCTACCCACATATGGTGTTGCTTCATAAGGTTCATGCAGGCCTTAGGAGCCACTCTGCACCCAACTGAGGCGCTTTTAGAGGTCAGGTTCCAACCTGACCTCCAAAAGTGTGAGTTTCACTCGTAATGAGGAGAATCAGCTCTGTCTTTTATGCTTGCAGTGGCATTGAATGAGTACCAGAATACACTCAGATATACTAATACCAAAGAAAAATGTTGAATGAAATTGTGTTTATGTACAGGGGCTATATTAAAGAACACGTTTTCATTATTCTAAAACGATTGTTTATTCTCCGCCATGGTGATGAGATGCCTTTGCTTCCTGTGATGTTTTCTAACTTGAGTAGTATTTCCTAGAGCTTAGATCAGCCTTCCAGAAATTGACATAGATTTTTGATACAGGTGGCAGGAGAGGCACGTTTCCTTGTTAAAGCCGGAATAGAGCACAGTAGAAAGTAAAAGATGAGACAGGTCATTTTAGTGCATAAGTTGAGAAAAAAAAGAGTTCTTATGAGCCCTGCACAGGTGCACATGAATGCTGGGGTTGCTAAAAATCTAGACTGCTTACTCTTGATTTCTGCTCATGCCTCTATCTCCCTCCACTTGCAGATTCTATTTCATCCTTGCTTTTTCCCTTCGACAATGTTTTCATATCTTGTACTGCCGTAGTCTTTCTCCCTCTTTTGCATGGCCCTCTTTTGCTCTGAGTCAAAACATGGCCCAGGCCCTCAATAACGAGTGCTGCTGATCACCACCTGCAGCTACTGGCACAAATTAAGCTCCGTTCTCTTCCTTTGTAAATGTTTGGAAGCTCCAAAGATGCTCACCCCCAGGGACTGTCTTAAGGCAGGTGACGCATTCATTGGATTTACAGAACATCCTGAGATGTGTATGTGACACACATTGTTCTCCATGGCTTTAGGCACATCTGAGTGTCCCCTGTCCGCTCCCACTGATGTCTGGACAAAGGGGATGGATTCACCTCCCCATAAATAGTAAGGGTTCCCTTTGCTTGCATTCACCATACATTTTGCCCATACAAACATAGATTATTGTATAGGTTTACATGCTTCAAAGATCTCCTATGTTTGGTAAGCTAGAGATTCACGTTCAAACAAAATGGTCACATGTGAATGAAATAGTCAAACACATATTCTTTGCTCCACAGTTTGTGTCATAGCCAGTGAACCTTCGGCCGCATTACACATGCAGCGTATTTTCCTTGTTTGCCCTGGGGGCACCTTTTAAATGGTGCACACAGCGAAATGAAGGAAAATGCACTTTATAATGCTGAATGTGCTGCCCTTAGGCAGGGCTGTTTCTACCATTAGGCAAGACTAGGCGGCCGCCTAGGGCGGCAAAAGGGGGGATTTTTTTTTTGTTGAAGGCAGCAGCACCTGTATGTGAGTGCAAGCGCACCTGCTTGTACATGCTGCACAGTGCTCCTAGCATAGTGGTGGGTGGTGCGGGCCGGCGGTACCAGTGTATACACACCTTCTCACTCTGCTAGTCGCAACTTCCTCCCAATGTTCACGCAGAATCTGCTGCTCACTCTACTCTCACTGCTCCCCACACTTTCACACACTTGCAGCCCTCGCCTCCCGTCCACCTCCACCAGAAGCGGCTGCATCTGCTATTCCTCTGCGCCCCCACGGAACATGGCTCCGCCATGGCCTCACGTTCCTGTGACCCGTCGGACCCACCCTGCCTTTCTCTGACCCGGCAGTCCACGAGGCGACAGGCCTACCGCCCCAGCCCTTCCAGCCCGGGAGCTCCTTTCCCCTCGGAGGCCGAGAAGGCAGAGAAAGCACAGTGTCCCAATGACAGAGGGAGAGGGAAGGGGTGCTAAAATGGCAGCAGAGGCCTAGCAGTTAATTGTGCATTTGGTGCAGTGGCACCGAGACATGGAAGGGTCGAAATATAGCTCCTTTTTTAGTACACAGGGCTGTTTTTCTTGCTCACAGTAGGGCGCTTGGCAGTCTTGCTAAGGCACTAGTAGTTAGAAGGGGGATGTGTGAGGTCTAAATGAGCGTACTACGGCAGCAGCAAGTGGAGAATGGTTTGCAGGTGCATGTGGGAGAGGCAGTGGGGTTCGAGGTGGTGGCAGACGAGAAAGGGGGTGCGAGAGCTGAGGATAAAGATGAGAAATCAGGAACTGCTAAAGAGGGGTGAGTGGAAGAGAGCAGACCACACAAGAACCAGGGACACATCTACTGTATTGGGGAAGCAAGGAAGAACAATGCAACACGAAAGAAGCAGGGTGTAACATTTTCATTGGTTCCAGTCAATGTGAACACAATTATAAGGTAATTGGAGGTTGGGGTATTAAAAATGGGTCAGAGCCTGTGTTTCCCGGAATTTATTATATATGTGGAAACAAGGCTTATTTCAAATTGCCGGATCACTGGTATGGAAGCTGCTATTTTGGAATTGTCTTCCCGAAAATATACCATGTGAATGAAATTGCTGGAAGCAGTGAAAGCACTAACGGTTTAGTACGTAGTAGAAGAGAAAGTATAGGGGAAATAATGGGTAGTATATTTAGTGCATTGATACCTTCAGTGGGAGTGGTTCTGAACACACACAGAATTTGCAAATTGTCAACAGTAGTGGATCGGTTATCTACTGACACTGCTAGTGGATTTCTGATGATCAATACCGAGATGGTTGCGATCAGATCTATGGTTTTGCAGAACCGACTTGCCCTGGACACATTATTAGCAAAAGAGGGCGGAGTCTGTAGAATGTTGAAAGCGCAACATTGTTGCACTTACATACCTGACAAAAGTGTTGAACTCAAAAGGTATGTAAGGAACATTACAAATTTGGAAAAGGAACTCAAACCACTGGAGGTTGATAGTGCCTGGAAGAGACTTACTGATGGTCTCTCCGCTGTAGGTCATTGGTTTTCCAATTTAGGTAAAGGTTTATTATTTAAGGTACTGATGCCAATTGCAGGAATAGGTTTTGTCATATTCCTCATATTTGTCTGTTGCAAATGTCGCAAACACTAAAAGAAATATACTGTGAACAAGAGAGGCATGAAACGGAGAGTGGATGAACTTGAATTAGAGGAACTGAATAATCAGATTTATAAAAGGGTGAAAAATTCTCACCCTAACAAAGAAACGAAAGAAAAATTGAATCGAATGTTGGAAGAGATTGAATTGGGCAAATTGTGAAAGTTGGCATCTGGTTCTATGGTTTTGTGATGATAGTAAATATCATCAAAGAGGGGATTGATGGAGCAAGGATTCGCACGCTACGCGACTTGCTCATACTCATGAACCTCGAATAACTATAACGAATTAACTCAACATGTTTGTCTTACTAATTTCCCTTTTATTCTGACATTTGGGGTATCCGAGAGATGCTTGCCTATGTGTACTAAACAGTAATAACGCTTGCTATTAAAATGGCCGCTGCTTAGCGGGAAATTAGTCTGCGCATGCGTCGGTCATAGTCATGTGACGTGACGTACTCGCAGTTCTGGTGGGAAATATTTGCTCATGCGCAGCACAGCTAATATGGCCGCTTTGTCTTCTCATATGCTCCGTGCTTGCCAAGCTGCTTTTGCAAAGTTGTTTGTTCTGCATTTACCCTAACGCTATAGTTATTATAAAGTAAGGGGTATAGAGTAGCTATTCATGGTATACAGTGTATTCATTTTTTTCTGTATTTCTAAATTGTTCTCGCTTACCTTTCATGCATCGTATTATTTGGGGCCCGAGGAACACTCAAGATTCCATATTGAACCGCCTTTCTGCGCATGACAGTCTTCTGCCGGTGACATTGAAAACTTGTCAACCCGAAGTCCCAGCCAAGATGTGCCTGGGAAGATGCACCTTCGCCTAGCAGAAGAAGCTGAATTGCTTTCAATGTATCATAATTCATAGATGTACTATTGTAATAAGAAATGTTAGGTCATGGGAACCCCAAATTCAATAGGCGGTCCCAGATCATGTAAATGCAGGCTTGTAGAAATGAAATATGATTGGTGTGTTGACCTATCCTACTTGGGGACCAATCGAAACTGGGGATTCTTACACTTGCAACATTTGGAGGGTGGTACACTGACCCGAAAACAGTATAACTAGCCTAGGTTTAGCTAGAGAAATTGTCTGACTTGTCCGAATAGCTGACCTGTCACTGACCCAACGCACTCAATAGGTGACTTGATACAGAGGGCTGTGGAGCACTCTGTCCGAAATTTCCATAGACTCAAGGGTTTTGTTGAGAAACCTTAAGTGCTGGCGGAGCACTTTGCTGGGAAGTTCGATAACCCAATCGGGGTTCTGACTGATAGCTGCAGAGAGGGTGGAGCGCAGGCGTTGCTTCCAAACTGCGGGTGCTGGTCGTGCCTTGGTGGTCCTGTCCTGATCCTAAATCTGGGTTTCCTGTCCTTTCCTGGGGTGTCCTTTCCGTCCTTGCTGTCCTTCTGGCGACTGTCCTTCCTTGGGGCTCCTTCCCGTCCTTAGCTGACCCTTGGCCAGAGTTGGTCTTCACACCATACTAGGTAAATATAGTGCTGAAAATTCTACTCTGCACCTTCTATATTTTCTTTCTTTTGCTTTAATAAAGTCATATTCTTTCAAAATTGATTTCCATGCTTTTCGCATCTCTGAATGAACAAGTCATACATAAAATTGTCGTTTATTCTAGCTTGTTCCATTTTTACGCATCCTTTAAGTTCATTCCTTTTCAGTTCACGATACATAGATGTTCCTTGTCTTTTCCAATTATTTAGCCGATTTAAGTAATTGCACCGGTTTATTAGTATGGTCTAATTGCATTTTACCTATAGTTCCTCTTTATGGGGAAATATTTCCCTGTGAAATTCTAGTATGCTCTTTATTCTTCCCCGTCCTTTAGTCTCTCCATATTAAGTCTAAATTCTGAAACTGCTGCCTAGCATGTTCCTTGTTCTTACTTTCCTTTAGACTCACAAATGGTTGGTTTCATTTATTTCCTTTATGGATATGTGCTCTTTATGATTTTGGTTATCGACTGTTTGTTCATTGTGAACCTTATGCTTTCTGAGATTGAAGAATTTTAGATAAAGGTTTTAAAAACTTCTTGAGTTTGTGGTTATTATAAAAGTACAAATAGAATATATAAAGTATAAGTATTTTGGTGTCTGCCTTTCTTTTACAGCTAGCTCCCTGATCCATTGTGATCTTAGGTACCCGTAACGGTGGAATGGTAAGTCGGGTACACTGGAAATAAATAGGAAGGAACAAGGGATACTGGTAGTAGAGTGTATGGTCGCCCGATTAATGAATATGGTAAATTGAAGTTTATGGGCCCGATACGTATGTGGTAAAAAATTGTTGGTCGGGTGACCTGCGCGCTCTATCATGAGCAGGAACCACTGAAGGGAGGGAAGGCACGCACAGAAGCACGGAGAAGAGAAGCTAGTGGGGGATGGCAGGCAAGAAAGAAAGGGTGAGCAGGACCTGGTGAATGGAGGGCAGGGGTCCTGAAAGAAGAGACACAAGTGAGTAGCCAGAAAATTAACATACCCCTCACTTGTAACTTACCTCTAATCACACCGGGCTCGCACAGCGTGCAAATACAACCATGCTGGAAAGACTTCCTTACAGCTTTTCATTTTCCTTCGGAGGGTCAATCCGTTCCCACTCCCTTCTACTCATCCATCCACCCCTTCATCTTTCCATACACTAACCTCTTGCCCCATTCAGCCATACTGTTTCCATCCATCCATCTGTCATTGCATGTGTGCATCCATCCTTTCACACATCCGCCCTCTTACCTGATATTCCCTAATGCTGGTATTTTGACTTGCAGGCAGACCGTATTCACTTTTGATAAAATGATGAAAGAGGCGATGCAGGAATCATTAAGGGAGAAGGTGGTATGATAGGAAGTATCAGGAGTGCAGGGCCTGTGAACAGATGCGAGCCGGTGAAACAGGAAGGACAGGACCTTTTGAATAGGGCCAGGGCGGCGCGGGGGGGGGGGGTACGAACAAAACGGAGTGCTGGAGGGAGAGGGGCAATTGAGACCTGCAGAGACAGTAGGGGGAGAGGCAGATGAGAAACGCAAAGGAACGAGGAACACTGGAACAATAGGTGATAGACTCAGGGAGAGTTAATGAACCAGTGGAGGCGTGGGAGGTGCAGAGTAGGGAGCTCTAAAGGGAGGGCTTGACAGACAAGAGAGGAGTCCATGAACTTCAGTAGAGAGAGATGCGGAGTGATGGTAGTAAAAGGGAGGGGGCGGCATTTTTCAATTCTCGCCTAGGGCGGCAAAACAACTAGAAACGGCCCTGCCCTTAGGGCAGCCATAAACTCCTGCTGCCCTGGGGGCAGAACATTCATGTGAAAAACAAAGTGACTGCTTTGGAGCCGCTCCGTGTTTTCACAGTGCAGCGGCAATCGGCCTGCACTTTTAAGGGGGATTAGAGATCCCCTTGCAGGCGGTGCAGTCCGTGACTGCACCAGCCTGCAAGGGGATGTCTGTGGGGTCCATAGGGCCGCCTTTCCGCCCTCCAGAGGACTGCCTTCAGGGTACGCACTGACAGTGCGCCACCTTCTAGGTGGCGCACTCTCAGTGTGCCTCCTGAGATCTTCTTTGCCTCTGCACCTGCGTCAGTAACACGGCGCGGGCGCAGATGCATAGGGATTCCCTGATTTGCATGGCGCACACCCCCATGCAAATGAGGAAACGCCCCCTGAAGATAGCAGTGGTGCTTTATGTGCGCCAGCGCTATCAGTATTACAGAAGGGGCCGCACAAGAGTCTGCAGCTACTTCTGTAATACCAAAGTGACCGGGGGCGCACAAAGCGGGCTCAAATGCCTGTTGTGCCCCCGGGTACTTTGTGTAACACAGCCCCATATCTCCAAACTTCTTTGAGCATTATTTAGAGTTCGTTGGAGCGAGACATCTGTCAAAAAGAACCAGGGGTCCCGCCTGTTGTATTAAGAATGCGTTCATGTCAATGGTCTTCTGAATAAAATGGATTCAGGGCTGGCATATTTTTAAAACACAGGCCCGGGCTGCCAATTAACTTTTGTAAGATGCAGGTAACAGATCTCATTTGTGCCACCCGTAAAATACTATTGCATGCATTTTAAGGTGACTTACCAAAGTGATAAATATGACAATTTACCACAATTTCCCATTTTTAAGGCAGAGCATACGCAGCTGGGGACTGGTTTGCATCCACAATAGTACTTCTGGTTAAGATGTCAGACATCCAGAGTATTATAGGGAATGCAAACATAGCAAAATAAGTATCTCCTGCTAGACAACATAGTTCACTCAAGGCCGAATCACGTAATGCCAGAGTTGGAGGTGGTGCCAGGGAAATGCTAGCGTCCTTTGACTCTATCCCCCAGATTCATCAATGTCCCGTTTTGCGAGTCCTTAATAGCGATTTTTAAGGAATCGCTATTAAAGACTCGCAAAACTGGATTCATGTAGAAATAGCAATATTATTTGAGATTTCTACAGCTTCCTTATTTGCGATTAGCAAATTGCTAATCGCAAATAAGGAAGCGATTTCAAGGATGCCAGGGGTGTCCAAAGGACACCCTGTAGCACCCCTGAAATGAAAATGTAGACTGATGTTGCGCACACACATATCCAAAGGACATGTGTGTGTGTAACATACATCTTAGAAAAATGCACTAAAGTGCATTTTTCTAAGTTTTCGCTATTTACCACGAAGTTACACTTCGCGGTAAATAGCGGCCCCATATTGCGAATTCGCAATTTCAAAAAGGTTCATGAATAGCATTTAAAGAATCTTTAATTGAGATTCCTTAAATGCGATTCTTCGCAATATAGCGATTTCTAGTATAGGGATTTTTGCATTTGGGATGATGAATCCCAAACGCAAAAATTGCGCTCACAAAGGGCCAGATTCTCAGAATCTGGCCCTTTGCGAGCTGATTTTAGTATGATGAATCTGGCCGTATACCCTTATCTCTTCTGGTTTCTGAATGGGAACATCAGGTTTTATTTAACAAGACTACGATTGAATCTATTGCACCCTACAGTTATTTTTCCTAGGAATATAGTCTGGGAAGAACCACTACCAAGATGTCCGTACAATAACACTGCCACTCAAAGCACATTGTACTTTGTTGCATTTTGCACTCTGTATTTTCATGCTAGGAAGTGATTTATGTGCCCTATTTTTCGCTTTTTTTTACTACGAACTCCCATAAGGAGGCTTTTGAGTGCCTTTCACTGGGGTATAGAAACAAACATGGCTCAATATAACTACCCTGCCTCTTCCATATATGTATGTTGGATCTGATCTCATTTTAAAAACTTGTTTACATTTTCTAATCATCAGTCTGAGACCCATTGGCCCTTTTTTTATTTGTTGTATCCATCTTATCATTTGTATGTACCCTATGTAGAGTCTTCCTTGAAACTAACTGTATTCTCCCTGGATGTGTCTTGAACATTGCAATGCTGCTCTATTTATTTATGAAATGTTTTTTTATTATCTGCACTTTTATCCCCGCATTTGGCCAAATTAAGATTTTGTGACTAACTGACTCTAGACCACATTTCTCCTTGCCTTAAATCTTCTTTCATAAGACAACCAAGTGTCTCAGTTAATGGGAATCGACTGTTGTGGAACAAACGTCTCCCTAGCATGCTTTAAGGTCAATTAATGTGTTGGAAGTGGCAGCGATTGACCTGTCTTGGAGAGCACAATCTCCTTCCAAAGATGGGACACTTCTGAATTTGGTGGTAAAACTTGTGGACGGCGCATCCAAATACATACACCTTTATCTCATCTGACCCCATATGCAGGGACATCTTCTTGAAGGCATCAGTCCAGAGTCTTAACCGAAAGTCGGAAATTTGCATCCACAGGTTTCTGATCTTCCACAGTAGGTAGTTCTGAATTCACACAAGTTTTCCACAGAAGCCCTGAAAACAAGGGGCATTGGCAGGTGGAAAACCTTTGTGAATCCCATTTTTGCCTTCAAATATATACATTTATTAGCCACTGTTGTTCACTCTTTTTTCCCTCCCATGGGGATAGCATTTCTTGCCATGAGGAATACTCTTCACTAATCCCGTCACAATTTTTGGGAATCGTCGCCTTCACCTTCCCATCGTTAAAAATAGTATTTTTTTGAGCACACAACAAGAATAAATCTCTGACCATTTCCAGGGTGGGAAATGGTCACAAATGATTTGTGGATACACACAAATGTGTAACTTTGGTGACGTTAACAACATTCCATGGCATTCCTGTCACTTCTGTCTCATTGGATGGGATTTACTCAAGTCAAGAATACCTTTATTCGGCACCAAGACCACAAAAGTATGACTAGCAGACAGAGCATTTTCAAATATTAAAAACCCTTATTAATAAGATAAAATCACATGTAAAAAAGATACATCATCGTCCATAAAATGTCAGATTGGTATTTACTCACATTGAAACCTCCCTGTTAGTAAATCCTTTTGCAAGTGTGAAATCGACTTTTGAGAATTACAAAAGTGGTTTGCACCCATAAAAAATATTCCCACGTCTCAGCCTGGCTCCTTCTTGCAAACACCTGTGTGAATCAGAGCATCTCATGTCCCACTTGGATTCATTTGACCAATCAAGCACAGGTTTGCAACCACTGTAGTGCTTGCTAGTTTCAATCTTATTGGTGTAGTGCACAAGAACTTTATCTGCAGATATGCAACATTGGATGATAGTGTTTCTCAATTGGTTCTGGGGCAAAAATTCCTTAGAAGATTATAGAGAGCTCAAGCATTTCGTTATCAGAATCTTTTATTGCGGGATTGTAGTGGACATTGATAAACTTTTAAACTTAATTTAATATGGACTTTTATGGGTTTGGTGACGTCTACCTATAATGCACCATGGTGCAGCAGGTCATTAGAGACCCTGGATCTAAAGCAGGTAGAAGAAAATATACTTATGTTGTTACCCCTGGTTCACAGATTTTCATTTTTTTGTCATTGCAGGACAATATTTGTTTTGCACCACTTCAGACTCCACCCATTCATCTGTCATTGCATGGGATTTGAAATCTAAAATACACGCTCTTTCTACTAGGAGTCCTTCCTGTAAGGCTTATCCTCCTCAAATGTTGTTGGGCAGGGGGTAAAGGGGATGGCTGTATCTTATATGCTGAAGATAATGGGCCGGATTCACAAAAGTCCTCCGCACACGTGGCCGAGGCCACTCGGGCGGAATCTCTGCAGTGATAATTCTCATTGCAGAGATTCCGCCCGAGTGCGAAGTCTCCCGCGACTGCAGGGCCTCCGCCACGAATGCAGAAGCCCTCTGTGAATCCGGCCTAATATCTGTTCCACCATAGTGAGTCTACTGAGCAACCTGAATTTACTCAAGATCCATCAACTTTTAAAGAGACACGCGTTCATTCACTGGATTTTGAGAGGTCTTTAAGGCCTTGTAGAGAATAATAGAATGCAGATTCTTAGAACACTTGTTTATTGATTTCAGACCAGCAAGAAGAGAATAGAAACAATCTACTACACCCATGAGTCATTCGGTAAAGGTGGTAATTTGTGCTGCAGAGACCTCTGCAGCACAAATTCTTCGTTGGCTAGATGTGTTTCCATACGCATAAAAGCAGCGTAAGGACAGCCATCGGCTAGCGGTGCTTCCATGTGAATGGATGCTGTGTCATAAAGGCCATTGCTAGAGCTGCTTTAATTTTCAAAGGTTCAGTGTAACAAAGAACATTGGCTAGAGGTGTATCCATGCAACTAGATGATGTGTAAGGAAGTACATTGGCCAAGCATAGATGCAGTGTTAGGAAGCATATCTGCTAGCGGTGCTTCCATACCACGAGATTCTGTACACTAAAGGATGGAGAAGCGTGGCTCAGTGGTTAGAGGCGGCAGACCTGGAAGCTGAGATCGACCGTGGACCAGGGTTCGATTCCCCGCCTCGGCGGGTCTCGGGCTCAAAAATTCCACAGACTCGACAATTCTCGCTCCTGGTGCCTACTCGAATCACGGGGTCACACTCTGCAACTCTGGGCAATAGCTTGCTTAATCTACACTACGGCCCCTCGCGGCGGGATGCCTGGCTTTCACCTTGTGGACACCCTGCCAGGGTTTCTCACAGGGGAATACCAGGACGGGTTCCCTAAGCAAGCGCCAGGATGCCCTTTGGGTGACAGGTTTGCGCTATATAAGTACACCTGCATTTACATTTACATTTACATATCGGCTAGAGGTGCTTCCTTATGCACCAATGCTGTGTAAGGAAGGACATTGGCCAGAGTTGCTTTTATGCCGATTAAGGACCTCTAAGGAAGGAATCAGCCAATGATGGTTTCAGGTACATCGACACCGTGTGAGGAAGCTTACTAGTCAAAGATAATTCTATGCACATTCATGCTGAGTTAAGAAGGTCATCCATTAGTGATGCTACGGTATACATTGATGCTGCATCGAGAAGGACATTGGCCAGAGGTGCTTTCATATGCATTGATGCTGTGTAAGGAAGGACATCATCTAGAGAAGCATCCTTGTACTTTGATGCTGTGTAAGGAAGGACATCATCTAGAGAAGCATCCTTGTATATTGATGCTGTGTACGGAAGGACATCGTCTAGAGAAGCATGCTTGTATATTGATGCTGTGTACGGAAGGACATCATCTATCAAAGCATCCTTGTTAATTGATGCTGTGTAAGGAAGGACATCATCTAGCAAAGCATCCTTGTTAATTGATGCTGTGTAAGGAAGGACCTAAGCCAAATATGAGCCTTTGCACATTTATGATCTTTAGAGAAAGACATTCACCATCGATGAGTCTACGCGGTAACAAGACAAAATATTGAATTCGAAATATAAATTTACCAAAATATCGAAGTCAAAATATAGAATGGGAATTCTATATTTGTTTATTCGATATTATGTCAGTGATCCGTCTACGCACATAGTGCTGTCAGGAAGCACATCAGCCAGAGATGCTTCCAAGAACATTGATGCTGTGTAAGGAAAAGTTTATAAGGCTGTGTAAGGAGGCACATCAGCCTGATGCTTCCGACACATTGACACTGTAAGGAAAGCTATTGACCAGAGTTCAGTCTATGTACATTAAGGGGATATCACCGGAGAAGATTCTATCTGTAGAAATGGTGTAGTCTGGGATTAGTCCAATCACTGTAATGCTGTGTGATGAAGGACAGGGCCAGATATTGTCCATTCATATTGATTCTGCATAAGGAAAAACACCGTCTTGAGATACTTCCATGTGTAAGAAAGAGCATTGGCCAGGGATGATGCTATGCAAATGAATTGACCAAACTGAGTCTAGGCACACCAATGCTAATTAGGCTAGGACATTGGCAAACAATTATTTTATAGTCAAGATTCTGTTTCAGGCAGAATAGCAGCCACAGACACACCTTATTAATGTGCTAGAGAGGACATCGGTCAGAAGTGCTCCATGCACATTGATGTGTAAGGAAAGACATAGCGGCGCCATGCTCCATGCACATTGAATGCACTAGCCAGAGATGATTCAAAGTACAGGAAAGGCTCCTTAGTCAATGATGCAGTGTAATGAAGGCATCAATTACAAATGTTCCGTGCGGACTGCGCATTGGAAGATGATTCTTTGTAATTAGAGGCCGTGCAAGGAAGGTCATCGATCAGAGATGATTTTTTGTAAAATAATGATTTATAAGAAGTATATTGGTTAGAAATACTCTGTTCACATTGGTGTTGTGTAAGTGAGAACATTGGTTAGAAAAGATTCTGATTGTATTATTGATGTACAAGAAAGCCCCCATGGACAGTGAGGCATTGTAAGAATTGACGTTAGTCAGAGATGTTCCAAGAATATGGATGCAGTGTAAGGATAAAGCTCAGTCAGAGATGTTCCATGCACGGTGATGCAGCGTAAGGATAGACATGGGCCTGAGATGCTCCATACACATTGATGCAGGGTAAGGATGAACATCAGTCAGAGATATTCCAAGCACATTGATGAAGTGTAATGATGGACATCGGTCAGAGATGTTTCAAGCACATTGATGAAGTGTAATGATGGACGTCAGTCAGAGATGTTCCAAGCACATTGATGAATTGTAAGGATGGACATTGGTCAGAGATGTTCCATGCACATTGATGAATTGTAAGGATGGACATCAGCCTGAGATGTTCAATGCACATTGATGAATTGTAAGGATGGACATTAGTCAGAGATGTTCCATGCACGTTGATCCACTGTAAGGATGGACATCGGCCTGAGATGTCCTATGCACATTGATGAATTGTAAGGATGGACATCGGTCAGAGATGTTCAATGCACATTGATGAATTGTAAGGATGGACATTGGTCAGAGATGTTCAATGCACATTGATGAATTGTAATGATGGACATCAGTCAGAGATGTTCAATGCACATTAATGAATTGCAAGGATGGACATCGGCCTGAGATGTTCCATGAACATTGATGAATTGTAAGGATGGACATTGGTCAGAGATGTTCAATGCACATTGATGAATTGTAAGGATGGACATTGGTCAGAGATGTTCAATGCACATTGATGAATTGTAAGGATGGACATCGGCCTGAGATGTTCCATGCACATTGATGAATTGTAAGGATGGACATCGGCCTGAGATGTTCCAAGCACATTGATGAATTGTAAGGATGGACATCGGCCTGAGATGTTCCATGCACATTGATGAATTGTAAGGATGGACATTGGCCTGGGATGTTCCATGCACATTGATGAATTGTAAGGATGGACAGCGGCCTGAGATGTTTCATGCACAGTGATGAATTGTAAGGATGGACATCGGCCAGAGATGTTCCATGCACATTGATGAATTGTAAGGATGGACATTGGTCAGAGATGTTCTATGCACATTGATGAATTGTAAGGATGGACATCGGCCTGAGATGTTCCATGACCATTGATGAATTGTAAGGATGGACATCGGCCAAAGATTTTCAATGCACATTGATGAATTGTAAGGATGGACATTGGTCAGAGATGTTCTATGCACATTGATGAATTGTAAGGATGGACATTGGTCAGAGATGTTCAATGCACATTGATGAATTCTAAGGATGGACATCCGCCTGAGATGTTCCATGCACATTGATGAATTGTAAGGATGGACATCGGCCTGAGATGTTCCATGCACATAGATGAATTGTAAGGATGGACATCGGTCAGAGATGTTTCAAGCACATTGATGAATTCTAAGGATGGAAACCGGCGTGAGATGTTCCATGCACATTGATGAATTCTAGGGCTGGACATTGGCCTGAGATGTTCCATGCACATTGATGAATTCTAAGGATGGACATCGGCCTGAGATGTCCCATGCACGTTGATGAATTGCAATGATGGACATCGGCATGAGATGATCCATGCCCATTGATGAATTCTAAGGATGGACATCGGCCTGAGATGTTCCATCCACATTGATGAATTCTAAGGATGGACATCGGCCTGAGATGTTCCATACACATTGATGAATTCTAAGGATGGACATCGGCATGAGATGTTCCATGCACATTGATGAATTCTAAGGATGAAAACCGGCGTAAGATGTTCCATCCACATTGATGAATTCTAAGGATGGACATCGGCATGAGATGTTCCATGCACATTGATGAATTCTAAGGATGGAAACCGGCGTGAGATGTTCCATGCACATTGATGAATTCTAAGGATGGACATCGGCCTGAGATGTTCCATCCACATTGATGAATTCTAAGGATGGACATCGGCCTGAGATGTTCCATACACATTGATGAATTCTAAGGATGGACATCGGCATGAGATGTTCCATGCACATTGATGAATTCTAAGGATGGAAACCGGCGTAAGATGTTCCATCCACATTGATGAATTCTAAGGATGGACATCGGCATGAGATGTTCCATGCACATTGATGAATTCTAAGGATGGAAACCGGCGGGAGATGTTCCATGCACATTGATGAATTCTAAGGCTGGACATCGGCCTGAGATGTTCCATGCACATTGATGAATTCTAAGGATGGACATCGGCCTGAGATGTTCCATGCACGTTGATGAATTGCAAGGATGGACATCGGTCAGAGATGGTACATGTAGTTTGAGGCTGTGAAATAAAGGATGTCAGTCAAAGATGTTCCATGCAGATGTAGACAGTGTAAGGACGTTTATCAGTCAGAAATGCTCCAAGCACATGGATGCAGTGTAAAGAAGGGCATCAGTCAGAGATGCTCCATGCAGATTAGTGCAGTGTAGGGAAGGACATCAGTCAGAGATAATCATTGCAGATGGATGCAATGTAAGCATGGACATTGGCCAGACAATTCTTTGCATAAACACACTGTATAAGGAATGGCATTAGTCAGAGATGCTCAATGCCGATGGATGCAGTGTAAGGAAGAACGTCAGTCCATGAAGCTCCATGCAGATTGATGCTGTGAAAGGAAGTACAAACATCCGGGGTGCTCCATGCAGATGGATGCAGTCTAAGACCGAACATAGGCCACAGATGATTGTTTGCAAATAAAAACTGTAGAAGGAAGGACATTGTCCAGAGAAGCACATCGGTCAGAGGTGCTCTGTGCAGATGGATGCAGTGTAAGGAAGGACAGAGTCAGAGATGTTCCATGCAGACAGATTCAGTGTAACGAAGGGTATCGGTCAGACATGTTTCATGCATATTGATGCTGTTTTAGAGAACGACATCGGTCAGTCATGATCCATGCAGGTGGGTGCAGTGTAAGGATGGACATTGGTCAGAGATCTTCCATACAGATGGATGCAGTGTACAGAAGGACTTCAGTCAGAGATGCTCTATGCAAATGGATGCAGTGTAAGGAAAAACATCAGTCAGAGATACTTCATGCAGATGCATGCAGTGTAAGGTTGAACATCATTTAGAGATGCTCTATGCAGATGGATGCAGCATAAGAAAGGGCATCGGTCAGAGATGATCTATGCAGATGGATGCAGTGTAAGGATGGACATTGGTTAGAGATGCTCCATGCAGATAGATGCAGCGGAAGGAAGGACATTAATCAGAGATTCTCCATGCAGATGGGTCTAGTGTAAGGAAGGACATAGTTCAGGATGCTCCTTGCAGATGGATGCAGGGTAAGGAAGGACATAGGTCAGTCATGCTCCATGCATTTGGGTGCAGTGTAAGGAAGGACATTAGTCAGACATGCTCCATGAAGATAGATGTGATTTAAGCAAGGACATCAGTCAGAGATGCTCCATTCAGATGCATGCAGTGTAGGAAAGTAATCACATACAAAATACTCCTTGAGTAATGATTTAAATCCAAATTATTTTCACATTTGATATCGGTCCAGTCTATAATCCGAGTTATTAATCGCACAATTAGAAACTACAGTCAGGGACGTATTCAGAATGCAGATATTCGATTCCTTCATTGATATATAATTCGTTGACACTTAGTATTATACATGTTATTAAAAAAATATATCCAAGCAATATATACATTTAATTGGTAACACAGACCAGACACTGTAGTCAGCATGCGGTTGCTGAACCTCCTGTTTGCACCAGACATCTCAGTTGGCCGTGTTTTCATTGATTGCAAGGAGATGATTAAAATTAATTTGGAATCTGTAACATACAGACTGGAGACTTCTGTTTTGAAACTGTTTTCCAAGGAAGCAAGTGTTTACAGGATTGTGTTTTCCACAATGCTGAGTCCTGAGGCTGGTCCTGCCGACCTATTTGGCCATTGAAGACAGAAACGTCGACACCCTATCCTTTATAACTTCAAACATCACAAATTTGTTTTTTGTCGGATCCCACTAATGTGAACACATGAAGGATTGATCTATTGGGGTTGTAGATGATATTTACACTGTTTTAGGTAAAGAAGTGACTGCACGTCCACCAATCCCGGGATATGAAAAGTCTAGAGAATTGAAGGGATTGCTTGGATGTGCCAGTGTTGTTACCAATTAAATGTATATACTGCTTGGATGCATTTTTTGAATAACATGTATTATAGTAAGTTTCAATGATTTATATACCAATGAGGTAAAGAATATCTACATTCTGTGTGAAAATATTTTAGATATTTTAGATTTAAATATTTCCTCAAGGAGTATTTTGTATGTGATTATTACCTTACTCAGTTCCTTGGGGAAAATTGTGTCGCCCTATTGTGTTATTGCTGTGTAAGGAAGGATATCGGTCAGAGATGCTTCATGCAGATGGATGCTGTGTAAGGAAGTACATTGGTCAGAAATGTCCCATGCAGATGGATATAGTGTAAGGAAGGAGATCAGTCAGAGATGGTCCATGCAGATGGATACAGTGTAAGGAAGGAGATCAGTCAGATATGGTCCATGCAGATGGATACAGTGTAAGGAAGGAGATCAGTCAGATATGGTCCATGCAGACGGATACAGTGTAATGGTCCATGCAGATGGATGCAGTGTAAGGAAGGAGATCAGTCAGAGATGGTCCATGCAGATGGATACAGTGTAAGGAAGGAGATCAGTCAGAGATGGTCCATGCAGATGGATACAGTGTAAGGAAGGAGATCAGTCAGATATGGTCCATGCAGACGGATACAGTGTAATGGTCCATGCAGATGGATGCAGTGTAAGGAAGGAGATCAGTCAGAGATGGTCCATGCAGATGGATACAGTGTAAGGAAGGAGATCAGTCAGAGATGGTCCATGCAGATGGATACAATGTAAGGAAGGAGATCAGTCAGATATGGTCCATGCAGACGGATACAGTGTAATGGTCCATGTAGATGGATGCAGTGTAAGGAAGGAGATCAGTCAGAGATGGTCCATGCAGATGGATACAGTGTAAGGAAGGAGATCAGTCAGAGATGGTCCATGCAGATGGATACAGTCAGGGCCGGACTGGGAATCAAAACCGGCCCTGGCAAAGTGCTCGGCCGGCCCCCCCTCCCCACTCGGGGGGGTTGGAGGTGCCGCCGAGTGCTTTGCCAGGGCCGGTTTTCGGCCGATTTTGTTACAGGGCCGATTTTGCAGCTATGCTGCAAAAACGGCCCTGTAACAAAATCGGCCCCCAGGGGCCCAAAACCGGCCCCCACCCTTGCGGCGCACCGGGGGATTGCCCGGTGCCCGCTATGGCCAGTCCGGGCCTGGATACAGTGTAAGGAAGGAGATCAGTCAGATATGGTCCATGCAGACGGATACAGTGTAATGGTCCATGCAGATGGATGCAGTGTAAGGAAGGAGATCAGTCAGAGATGGTCCATGCAGTTGAATACAGTGTAATGGTCCATGCAGATGGATGCAGTGTAAGGAAGGAGATCAGTCAGAGATGGTCCATGCAGATGGATACAGTGTAAGGAAGGAGATCAGTCAGATATGGTCCATGCAGACGGATACAGTGTAATGGTCCATGCAGATGGATGCAGTGTAAGGAAGGAGATCAGTCAGAGATGGTCCATGCAGACGGATACAGTGTAATGGTCCATGCAGATGGATGCAGTGTAAGGAAGGAGATCAGTCAGAGATGGTCCATGCAGATGAATACAGTGTAATGGTCCATGCAGATGGATGCAGTGTAAGGAAGGAGATCAGTCAGAGATGGTCCATGCAGATGAATACAGTGTAATGGTCCATGCAGATGGATGCAGTGTAAGGAAGGAGATCAGTCAGAGATGGTCCATGCAGATGAATACAGTGTAATGGTCCATGCAGATGGATGCAGTGTAAGGAAGGAGATCAGTCAGAGATGGTCCATGCAGATGAATACAGTGTAATGGTCCATGCAGATGGATGCAGTGTAAGGAAGGAGATCAGTCAGAGATGGTCCATGCAGATGAATACAGTGTAATGGTCCATGCAGATGGATGCAGTGTAAGGAAGGAGATCAGTCAGAGATGGTCCATGCAGATGGATACAGTGTAAGGAAGGTCATCGGTCAGGCATTCTCCATGCAGGTGTACGCAGTGCAAGGAAGGACATTGGTCAGAGATGGTCCATGCAGATCGATGCAGTGTAAGGATGGATATCAGTTATAGATGGTCCATCCAGATTGATTGAATGTAAGGATGGATATCGGGAAATGATGCTTCATGCAGAAGGATGCAGTGTAAGGAAGGACATTAGTCAGACATGCTCCACGCAGATGGATGCGATTTAAGCAAGGACATTAGTGTGAGATGCTCCATTCAAATGCATGCAGAGTAAGGAAGTACATTGGTCAGAGATGTTTCATGCAGATGGATACAGTGGAAGAAAGGACACTGGTCAGTCATGCTCCATGCAGGTGGTTACAGTGTAAAGAAGGGCATTGGCCAGAGATGCTCCAGGCAGATAGATGTAGTGTAAGGAAGGACATCAGTCAAATATTCTTTTTGCATGTGGATGCAGTGTAAGGATGGACATTGGTGAAAAATGCTGCATGCAGATGTATGCGGTATAAGGAAGGACATCTCTCAGAGATGCTCCTTGCAAAGACGCATTGTAAGGAAGGACATTGGCCCCGGATAATTCTTTGCATATGGAAGCTGTGTAAGAAAGGACAGTTATCGAAGAATGGTACTTTGTATGCAATTGCTAGCTAAGGAAGGCCATCCGTCAGAGATGCTGTATGCAGATGGATGCACACATGTGATTGTGTGCACAGTCTCTCCAGGGCTTGGAAGCTCTCTCTTCCTGCACACCGGTGCTGTCTAAGGAAGGGCCATCAGTCAGAGATGCTCTATGCAGTCGGGTGCATACAAGTGATTGTGTGCACAGTGCACAGGGCTCGGAGACCTCCCTTCCTGCACCCTTGTGCTGTCTAAGGAGGGGCCGCAGACTGCCTCGCGCCTCCCCTGTGATGGCGGCTGCCGCATCGGTATGCCGGCGCGAGGCGTTTCTTGGAGATCATCTGAGCCTGCATCGATTGCCGAGTTATTTTTAGCCTTTCTCTGGTCAGAGGTTTCTTGGCTCGGCAGCAGAACCGGCTGCCGTATATCTTTCCTGAGGCAGTGCTGACACCTGGCGGCTGAATTCCATTTATTAAAGGGTTTGGCTATTTTTGCGGCGCACGGATAATAAATAGCTTCAGACATTTGATTTTTTGTTCTTTATAGTATTGTTTTTATTAATCGTGAACACAAGGACAAATACACAACATGCGGTTTTACTGTTTAAACAGTTTGTAAAATGCAGGCGGTGGTAGGGTATGCAGATGATGGAGTAGACAAAAAATCGAGATACCCCCACTTTACTCTTTAAAATGCTTTATTAAGAGAGTAAGACAACGTAAATCATCAGTAAATAATCCATAATAGCAGGAAACCATAACAGCAAGGAGAATAATGCGAAACAGTGATAAAAAACGATCCCTATGGAATAAAACCATACTTAATACAAATGCATTTTAAAGAATTTTATGATAAGGGAGAGAAAAGAAAGGAAGAGGAGAAGAGAGAGAGGGAAAAGGAAGGGAAAGAAAAGAAAGAAAGAAAAGAGGAGAGAAAGAAAGAAAAGAGGAGAAGAAAGAAAGAAAAGAGGAGAAGAAAGAAAGAAAAGAGGAGAAGAAAGAAAGAAAAGAGGAGAGAGATACCCCCACTTGGCCCTTCCCTCAAAGGCACTGAGTAGGAAAGCGAGTGAGTCATTTTGTCCCAGTTTTGAGGAATGGATGGGCTTGGTCTGGATGGGATGTTCCTCTCCTAACAACCTTTTTCAAACTGCCAAATAGTAAATTTCCCCGCACACTTTTTAAACAATTTGTTCAAAAGCTAGATATTTTCTTGAAGGTTCTGAAGGGCCTCTCACAAATTAAGTTTAAAAAAAAGTTCTACCAGTGGGCTGTGGGTGACTTATACTGAGTGTTAGGGGGTTCCCTTACCCTCACCTTGTTTTCCCATTTTCTGTGTTGTTATTTTTCAGCATTTTTTTTCTGATCTCAATACTTCTTGTTTCTTCTTTGTCCCTCCCTTGCTTTATCTTTTTCACTCTCTCTCACTATTTCCCTCTCTCTCTCCTTTCTTTCCACTGCATTTCTCTTTCCCTTTCTCTATCTTTGTAGCACTATCACTGTAGCACCTTGACACCCCCCTCTTAGCTCTATTAATGGATTCTGGTGAAATTCCACGAATGAACCTCCTCCTCAGAAGCAGATTGAAGAGGGCCCATGAAGCAATAGTTATAGGTTCACTGTGCCAGAGCTTTTAGGCCATCAGATGCAGTCAGAGGTTTAACTCAAGGCTTTGTATCCTCAGCGAGGCGGGTGGGAGGACCCCTAGGGGAGGCTCGCGACCATTCACGAAGCCTCGCTCGATCTAAGCCCAATGGAGAGATATTAGAGGCTCGTGCGCTCTTCATCACATGGGCAAAGTGGTCGTCAGTAAGACTCACAACAGAATATTGCAACAATCCTGACCAACCTATATCGTTATCAAATCAGCTTTAACTACGAACTGCCACAAATCAATCCCCCGTAATTGAAATTTGGTTAGAACGTGGCAATAAACATGGGTGCTGCAAACTGGCATATACGGCTGTACCCTGTTGTGTCTTCTTGCAGTAGTGGATTTGGATTACATTTTTGCAATTGCATGTTTCTGTATTTTATTGATCACGGTTAAGGGTTTTAGACCATGCAGGAGCTGTACTCTGCTCCATCTCCCCACCCAAACCAGGGAGGTAAACTGCATATCCAGCTTCTTGGAAGCCGTCCACGGGATAGGGCAGGGAGAAGTTCTGCAGGGTGTAAAGGCAGCGAGTGAGCAAAACTGTGTTCGCCAGTGCCACTCTATTCATCACAGAGCAAGTTAATTTATTCCAAATACTCGTGGATGACTCCAGCCCCTCAAGTACCCTTCCCATATTGTAAAATCATTGTCGCTTAGGGGTATTTGCCATCTGCATCTCCAGATTATGGAATTTGTCAGCTTCCCAGGCCAAATGCACATCTGCCAGCTCGTCCGGGGGCTTATTCGCGTAGACCGCAGTCAAAAACAGGACTCTTTTATGCACATTAAGGTGAAGGCTCATCAACTGTCCAAATTTGTGTAGTTCTTGAAGTAGGGTTGGAATTTCTGTCTGCGGGTTGGCGAGATAAAGAAGTGCATCATCCACATACATTGAAACCACATGTGTTGTATGCCTGTCCTGTATGCCCCATTCTCCCAGGCATTCACAAAGGTAGATTGCCAAAGGCTCCATAGCCAAGGCAAATGATAACGGTGAGAGGGGACAGCCTTGTCTCGTACCCATCGCAATGTCCCATCTATCAGAGATGTACGAACCTGACATAACTCTAGAAGTATGGTCAGCGTGGAGCTGTCTAATCCAAGTCTGAAACTTTGTACCAAGTCCTATTATCTCCAACAAAATGTGCCTGTAGTCCCAATCCAAGGCCTCAAAAGCTTTTTTGATATTCAATCCAACAAGGGCTGCCTCCAAATCAGTGTCGGAAGTAGGGAACCGAGGCCTGTGGAGGTTAATTTTTGTACTTCGCCCTGGTATAAAACCGCACTGGTCTGGGTGGACCACAGCAGTCTTCACTGACCCCAACCTGTTCACCAGGGCCTTAGCCAGGAGCTTTACATCTGTATTAATCATTCAGAAGGGTTTTTAGAAGCTTACCTCCCGCAGAACACCGTAGTGTCCTCCCCAAAGCCCCACCGTGCTCCAGTTCAGGAAAGACCTTAAGACTTGGCTCTTCAAATAACTCCAACGGAACTATACCCCACCTCCTGCGCCTTGAGACCCTAACGGGTGAGTACTGTGCTTTACAAACCCCTGGTTGGTTGATTGATCCATGTGCTTCTCCACTGCCTGTTTCATGTTGCTATCTTGCCCATTGTTTCCACTCGCCACACTGACCCTCCATGTTGCTACTGTCTCTCGTCATCTATCTGGCTTCCATCCCCCCTGCGCCTCCTTTCGGTCACCGTTGCTTTTCACCCCCACCCCCAGGCATTGATCCAGCCCACCAAGTGCCCTTCATGTCGCTTGCCGCAGCCGCACCTTCCGCTTTGCTTCAACTCACCCAAGCATAAGGAACATGCCGTTATTTTTTTAAATTTGCTTATCCAACTCGGATCAGAAAATAAATAGGAAATTAGTGGCTTCGTCATTTTGTAGACACAAACTTAGCCTTTAAAAAAATATTATTTAGCCATGCTGCACACCACCTGGGACACTGTACAGCATGGCTAACAAACCATTGACAAAGCCAGTAGCTCTATAAGTCTAGACCTTTTGCCTTTGCCAGTGCTTGTTAATGATGCACCTGGCTTTCATTCATCATTGGAGGCAAGAGCACAATGATTAATCTGAAACTGTAGCTGCAGGTGGGGTCCACCAGCACTCAGTGTTTTAACTCATTAGACTTTGGCCTGGAGCAAGAAAGAAAACCACAGAGGTGAGAAAGGAGAAGAAAAAAAAAGCTGTGGCAAAGGAAGTAATCAGGAACACCACAAGAAAGAGAAAAAGGGGGACATCGTGCGAGGCTGTGCATTAAAGAAGCAAGAGGTGGAATGTAGATTTTGGACCCTTTGGTATTCAGGACACACCGACATTCAATATTTCAGGCAGCTAGCTTCTGAGCAAACCATAGGTCCCTTCAGTAAATCTTTTCAAATTAAGCACTGCAAGAACATGATCGCTGTACTCGTTTTATAATGTATTGCCTCTTCTTCAGCAGTTGATGCAGGGCCGCGCCTGCTGCCTAGGAATCGTATGACGTGGTTTGAATTTAAATTACCTTGCAGGATTCCATAGAATGTGAATTCTGTTTTAGAACTGCTGTCTAGGAATCAGAAACCACTTACATACTGATGCTAATAAAGGGACTATAGGTGCAGCAGTGCCATCTAGTGCTCATCAACAGCAATACAACACCTCTTTCATTGAAACTCGTAAACGTTGCTCTCACCGCCATTTTGGTAAATGTTCTTCTTTCTATTTTGTCACATCAAAATGTAAATATGCTCTTTATTTTCAATAAAAAATTGCAGAAATTAAAAAAAAAAAAAATTTCAAAGTAGGGTGCTTGCTGTTAAAGTGGTAACGATATCCAAGGAATTTGTGACCATGATAAACAAAACTAGAAACGCCCCCCACATAATTTGGCAGGTTGAAGGGGTGGCGGAATACTCATTGGTGCATTTTGCTCTGGAATCCATTTTGAGAATTAAAACGTAGGGGCAGATTTACAAGCCCCCTGCGCCACCAGTACGTCACTTTTCATCACGTACTGGTGGCGCAGGGGGCTCCTCCATATTTACAAGGAGAGGAAAAGCCACCCTGCATGACTTTTCCTCTGCTTGTAAATACGGCCCCTTCACTCGCAGCATTTTGCGTTGAAGGGGCGTTCCATGGGTGTTGCTGTGGGTGTTCCCACGCAACACCCATGGAACAAGACACATCTCTAGATTTACGAGAAATCGTAAATTTGGAGATGCGTCCGAATGCTACGCCACCTTAGAGGTGGCGTAGGGAGGCGCAACGAGGGGAAATGTTTTCATTTCTCCTCGTTTTTTCCTCTTTCAATGCGTGCTGCATTCTACAGCACACATTAAAAGAGGAAAAAGCCTTTAGTGATTGTTTTTGTGCAGGAAGGTGTCCCTTCCCGCTCAAAAACAATCTCTCCATGGGGCAGGCATCCTTGCACCATGGTGCAAGGGTGCCTGCGCCGGCGCTTGGCAGCTGTTTATGCACCAGCGCAGGGGAGAGCACAGGAATGCGACATATTCTTGTAAATATGTCGCATTCCTGTGCTCTGAAAGTGCCGCAGCGTGGCGCAGCCAAAGGGCTTACGGTGCCACGCTGCGGCACTTTCTTGTAGATCTGTCCCATAGTGCTGAAGAGTAACTCAGAAGACAAGCATTATTTTTTACAGATATGACGAACTCCATAAAATATATATTTTGTGCAACTAAATCACCGAAAACACTGACATGATCACCAACCCAGATCCCGTCCATATTCACTGTCATTATAGGATTTCAAAGTCAAAGTAGCGAACCCTTAAAGTTAAAATAGCGAACCCGATGTCTCAATGAACTTTCTACTCTACTTTTCAACTTTCTTGCGTGCTATCTTTCTTAAAAGAATTCTTTAATTTCTTCAAAGACATTGTGGCAAAATATGAGATTACTTGCTCTTGGCAGCGGAATTGTGGAAAAATATTTTCATAATCCTATTGCTTGTGGTGCAGTAGTTCAGTGTGCTGAAGAGATGTGACTCCAGAGCTTTAAGGGGGCCGGGTCCTGCCGGTGCTCAGCACCGGCAGTTCTGAAAAACAGGTCTGAGACAGGTCTCTATCTGGCTTTCTTCATTTTTGCCCTCACCCTCAGGGTGACAAAAAAATCTAAACTCTGGAGCAGTACCACTGTTCACTGATTTGATGTAACTTTGAAGAGATTAGTTGTAGGTTTTTCATGGTCTCATCATTTCAGAACTGAAGCATTTTCAGTATTATATACAACAAAGCCATAGCTGTTGCTTATTTATCTAATGCAATTAACAACCATTGACAAAGCCAATAGTATTTATCAGTGTTTTCCAAAATTGTTACAGTCTGCACTTGTAGGAGGCTGACTTTGTATATGGTGCACACTTATTTAAGTGAAGCGGCTTGAACTAATCCAGATAACTCTCATGGTGATTTTAGTGGTCTTAGACAACCATGGAACGCTCTCTAAGTGGTAGTTGTGGAGATCAGCCTTCAGGCTTAATCAAGAATGAGTGTTAAGCCGCTTGTTTACTAGAACTAATCATATAATGAAGGTTAAACGAAAAAGAACAACACAGTATCGTTATAAAAATAAGTATATTTATTATACACACTTACTAATACATTGGTATATCAGGCCAGCTGTTTTTGGCTTGGCATCCTCAGTGACTCTGGTTTGCCAGTAGCCAGCAGTCAGGCCAAATGTACTAAGATACTTGGCTGAAGCTAGAGTATCAATTAGCTCATCTGCCCTAGAATTTGATGGGTTTCAATCCTGGTGACTGCATTGAGGCCTCTGTAATCTACACAACACCTCATCTCCCTCTTACTATCTTGGGTGTGAAGTTTTGGCACAAGGACTACTGGACTAGCCCAAGGGCTACCTGAAGACTCAATGACCCCCAACTCCAGCATCTTTTGGACCTCAGTGCTGATGCAATCTCTGACATAGTCAGGCTGTCTGTAGATTGTATTCTTCACAGGCAGATTGTCACCTGTGTCAACTATATGGGTATACCAGGTGGTTTGACTGTGAGTCAGATAAAATAACTGGGTGAACTGATTGAGGACTTTCCTGCGATCAGCTTACGGCAGGTCAGTGAGGCTGCCTGCCATGGTTACTCCATCAACTGACCCATCAACAAGGTTTTGAGAGAGGAGCTCAGGGAAAGGGTCACTCTCTTCTTCCTCCCTCATCGATGACCATGAGCAAGTCCATGCCAGCCCTGTCAACAAAAGATTTTAGGCGGTTCACATGAAGTGCCCTGTGGGGACTTCTAAGAGTACCTACGTCAACCAAGTAGGTGACCTCACCTTTTTTTCTCAAGAATGGCATGGGGGCAACTCTACTTGTCCTGGAGAGCTGCTAGGGCCACAGGCTACAACACGCACACTTTCTGTCCTGGCTGGTAAACAGTCAGTACAGCCTTTTGGTCATGACAAGCTTTCTGAAGCCCCGGGCTGGCCTCAAGGTTTTTGCTAGCCTTCTTCATGTACTGAGGCATACGTGAACGCAGGCCAAGGACATAGTCTACAATACTCTGTTTAGGAGATTTGAGAGGCTGCTCCCAGCCCTCCTTAACCAGACACAATGGATCCCTAACGGGATGTCCAAACAAAAGTTCAAATGGGCTGTAGCCCACCCCCTTCTGAGGAAACTCTCTGTAAGCAAAGAGAAGGCAGGGTAGTAGGACATCCCATTTTTGCCTGAGCTTTTCTGGGAGCTCCATGATCATACCATTGAGGGGCTTGTTGAACCTTTCAAAAAGCCGATGGCACTATGGATGGTAGGGTGTGGTAAACGTATAGTTTGCATCACACCTTTTCCACATGGCAATAATGTAACTAGACATAACGTTTGTGCCTCTGTCCGTTAAGTCCTCCTTAAGGAACCCCACTCTTCAAAAGACTGCCTGAAGGGCCATAGCCACTACATGAGCTGTGGTGGTCCTAAAGACAATAGCCTCTGGATACCTAGTGGCATGGTCCACCACCACTAGGATGTAACTGTGTCCAGATGCTGTTAGAGGGTTTAAGGGACCAACAATGTCTAACCTTACCCTCTCAAAGGGAATCCCAACCACTGGAAGTGGAATTAAGGGGGCCTTTGTAGTGCCACCTGACTTACCACTGGCTTGGCAAGTGACACAGGAGCAAAAAAACTCCTTGGTGTCTTCAGGCATGTAGTGCCAGTGAACATGAGGGATAAGCCTGTCCCAAGTCTTGCTTTGCCCTAGCTGTCATGTGCTAGGGACAGAAGAAAACCCCATGACTTCTGAGGTATTGCCAACCTCTCAGAAAACAGAGGCCCATCTTTCCAAAAGATTCTATGGGACTCACTGACACTCCATACCTCCTCAGTAGCAGCTTGCAGTCTGAGCTGTTCAAGAGAGGGGCATGCTTTCTGCTCCAAACTCAAGTCTGCCCTGGAAGAGGCCCCTGCCTCCAAGAACTAATCATAGTCAGGCCCAAGTTCCTCTGGGACAGTTCCTTCACAGGGACTGAGATCATCTCTCTCAGGAGACCGACTCTCACTGGCAGTTTGGGAGTAGGATAATTCTCTAGCTGGTCCATTCTTTCAGGATCCAGAGTTCCCTCAGAGCCTAACGGTTCAGCCTGAGCCCTCATCACAGCAAATGCACTGGCAGAGATTCCTATCATCTCTGCATGTGTCCTGAGCTCTACTTTAGACCAGTTTGAAGTTTCCAATTCATTGCCCAACAGACAGTCTACAGGCCGGTCTGAAGAAACCACAACTCTTTTAGGGCCAGTTACCCCTCCCCAGCTGAGATTCACAACTGTCCACGATCTATCAGTCTTGACATTGCTGGTGTTGGTCACTTGGTAGAGTTGACCAAGTATGATTTGCTCAGGGGAAACACGTTTTGCTGTCACCATTGTGACACTGGCCCCTATGTCCCTGTAAGCCATAGCTTCTTGACCATTGATGAAAGGCTGTTGTCTGTACTTGCCCAAGTTAGTGGGACTTACAAGTAAACTGGTATGGTCCATGCCACTGTCATAGACAAGGACAGCCTGAGTGGGTGTTCTCACTAGGCCAGAACCCACTTAGAACCCAAGGTTAACCCTACTAATCCCTTGGGGGCTGTACTACCACTTGTACTGGAACTAGGGGGCTAGTTGCCTTAGGGCCAGTGGTAGTAGCTTCCTTGGTGTTGGCCTTAGCACAATTGGCATCACTTGGCCTATGGCCTTTTTCCTTACATAGTAACCCTAAGGTTTCTTTCCAGAGGGAGTGGAGGATTGGGACCCACCACCCAGAGGCAGGTTTTTGGGGACCTTGTGAAGACTCTATTTTGTATTTACCTTTCTCCCCACCATTTTCGTGGGCTTTAGAAGAGTCTTGCTTCTTCTGATCACCTCCACCACCATCATTGTTCTGCTTAACCCTGGTACAGACCAATTTGTCTGCCTTCCTTCCCAATTCTTGGGGAGAGGTCGATCAGAGTCCACCCAGTACTGGTGCAGTTGCTGATTTTGGCAATTGTTAAGGATGTGCTCTCTCATCAACAAATTGTGGAGTCCTACATAATCATGTACCTTGCTTCCATGAAGCCAGCATTCCAGAGCCTTAATAGCATTTTCTATAAAATCAACCCAGTCTTGGGTGTGTGCCTTCTGTGTATCCCTAAACGTAACCCTGAATTGCTCAGTGGTTAAACCAAATTTATCTATTAGGGCACTCTTCAAGACTGAGTAATTGTCTGCATTCTCATCCCTAACAGTGAGGAGTTTGTCTCTACCTTTGTTAGTGAAGAAGAGCCACAGAAGAGCTGCCCACCACCCTTGAGGGACCTTCTGAACTTTACAGGCCCTCTCTAAAGCAGTGATCCATTTATGGATGTCACCCCCCTCCCGGTAAGGAGGGACTATCCTGCTAGTTTCAAACGAAGGTTCCCTGACTCTAGGTACACTAGTGCTGCCACCATGGGACTCTAGTGACAGATTTTTCCTAGCCCTCTGAACTTCCAGGATCTCCTTGTCAAGGGCCAGCTGCTCTTGCATGATCTTGAGCTTTTCTCTCTCAAGTTTGAGTAGGCGGTTTTCTCTCTCTAAGGAGTCCTCCCTCTTGCTTGAGATGGAGGTCTCTATGGAATTGTTTGAGCTATTGGAATTAACAGAGGAGGATCTAGACACCCCCTGCATTCTCTACACCCTCCCAGGAGGAACAAAGGTGGACCTACCTCTAGCGACACCCTCTGTACTATCAGTACTATTCCCTGGGGGATCAGAGTCCACCATTGTGGAGTCAACAGACTCCTCTTGGTCATGCTCAGAATTAAGGTAACTAGGGGCAACCTCTCCTGACCCTTCTTCTGGCATCCCCACCCACTTTGTCCTATCAGGATTCTAGAGGTCATCCTGCAGAAGCAGCTCTAATAATTGCTTAGTGTTAGGTTTGCTACCTGTCCTTCACTTTCTAGAGGCACACAGGGTCCTTAGTTACTGGTACTTAAGACCACTGTATCTAGAGAGTTGGGAGCCACTAGGTTCCCCAACTAAAGACATGGTGACTAGATGTAATGTGGTGATGCACCTACCTATCCTAGTGAAAACTAAACTTCCAAATATTGGAGAAAGGGTTGTACTAGACCCTTAACAACCAGTAGAACTTACTGTTAAAAAAATGTTTTTATATTTGCCTAATGCTAGTGATGGTTTTTCACTTAATCCTAGATTAGCTGGTAAAACAGTGCAGACTTATATTCCAAGTGCTGCACCCCAAAGGACCCTGGAACCCCACGGGTCTGTGTAGAGAGTGGAAACACAGCCACGTACTCAATGCAAGTCAATGGGAAAGTTGCGATTGCAGTTTTCAATAAGAAGGACCCTTCACAATGGAACCTGAAGAAACCCAGTGGAAGACAGAAGGTTGGAGAGTCGCCCAACAGTGGATACCCCAGGAACCAGAAGACCTACACCAAGGAAGCTGGGGGTATAGGTTCAAATTGACGTCGGAAACCGCTGTAGACCACAGTGGATGACTTCAGAAAAGATGACACTGGCGAAGAAGGGGAAAGAGTCTGGTGGAATCCAAGGATGTATTCTTGAAGAGAAGAACCTGCAAACAGAGGGGACAAAGTCTATGCCACTCGGAGGTGACCAGGAGGCACGGAAGATGCAGGAGTGATGAGGGGGGCCTTCTTGCTGTAGCTGTAAGGACCAGGAGCATTCACAAGCTGTCCTCCATTGGGAGTCAAGAAGCAGGGAGTCTGTGTCTGGCGGGAACACAAACAGGCTTTGGCAGCAGCAACAGATGTGGTAAATGATAAAGGTGCCATGTTGGGCCCAGCAAGGTCCAAGGGACTCACCAAATGCACGAGAATCAGGGCAGGCCCTGAGCAAGCAGGAGATCCCACTGAAGCCAAACAAGACCCTCAAGAGGACCCACAGGCTGAAGGCACAGGAGTCACAAGTGGCCCTCAAGAAGCTCACCAAAGATACAGGCTTACAGTGCAGAGGATGTGGTGAGGACAAAGATCTTGGTAGGAAAAGATGCTGGAGGCTGGAGCATTTGTAGCCAAAATATCTTTGGAGTACAGAGCCAACAAGCCTTGGCAATGGCAAGTCAATGGGGAGCACAAAGATTCTGTTCCAGCAGTTCCGATGAGGGATACAGGCCTCAAACTTGGTGAGAGGACAGGCCAGGCCTCGAGGGAGTTGCAGAACCACAACATGTGTTGCTGAGCCTTTCGGGGTCTGTGGGATATCAGGATCAGCAGACTGGTCAGCTTAGTTGCGGTGCCTGAACATGCAGGGGAGTGACTCCTTCACTCCAAGGAACATTACTTCAGGTGCTCTTGATGCCCATGGGCCTAGAGAGGAACCTGGATGCAGCACGGACACTGAAGACTGGCAGAACAGCGAGACCAGGCGCAGCAGGAGTCTTCCTTGCTGCAGTCTCGGTTCCAGACTTAGTCCAGTGAAGTACAAAGCACCAAGATGGTCAAGGTTGAAGTGGTTAAGAGTTTGAATATTGTCCCACGATGAATCTGAAGAGCCACCCACAGGTAAGCCCTTCAGTACCCTAGGGAAAAGGTTAGGATGATTCAAGGATCCCTCCCCGAGGAGGGGCTGGACAGGGTGGAGAAGATTCCCATGTCCTTTGTCCAATTTCACACCAGAGCGGGAGCCAAGGGCTCCCTTAACTGGCTCAAGCTGTAGTATGTAAGGAGGGTGCCAAATGTGCCCTTCAAAGCAGTCTGGTGGCACTGGCAAGCGCCCCCACCCCAGCCCAATACACTAACTCCTGTATGGGAGTTGGTCACAGCTCCCTGTATCAGGAAACCTATTGTTCTGCCTTCTCCTGCTTGGAATCAGCTTAGCAGCAAGAGGGCAGAAATGTGTCTGTGGTTGGCAACAGCACTAGCTTTCTGTTAGTCCCTAAAAGGCTGATACGCGGAATAACGGGGGGCACCCTAGGGGAGCCTCCAAGTGCATGGGATCCTGCATCCAACACTGGAATAGGTGTTGGGGTAGGATTCCATCTTTGATACCAAACATGACCGGTGTCGGTGAATCCAATATATGGTTAGACATCTCACAATTGACTTGATGTCCACTATATGCATTAAATGGCTGACCGCACTAACAAAGCCTAGAGAATTGACTCTGGGGTTTGTAGGGGTGCCCTGCTCATGCAGGGACACCCTCACACTAGTGAACAAGCACCCTGCCCTCAGGACTGAAGAGCCTGCCTTAGGGGTGACATAGGTTTTAAGTGTAATGACCTCAGATATAAACTTATATCTGTGGTGAGGGGTGAAATCACCCACTCACACAGACTGAAATGGCAGGCCTGTAGTCACAATTTGAGTGGTCTCCCACGGGTGGCATAATACATGCTTCAGCCAGCGGGGGACCCCGGGGTACCTTTGCCCTGGGTACCTCGGTACCATATACTAGGGACTTACAAATGTACACCAGTAGATAATCTGGGGTGTACCTAAGTACTCACCGTTGTCAAATTTAGGGAGAGAGCACAGTGACTGGGGCCCTAATTAGCAGGATCTCAGTCAGACTCGTCAGAAACCAGCTTAGCACCAGGCAAAAAGAGGGGGTAACCATGAAAGCAGATCCTAATTTCCTATATCACTTAACATGGTTTTGGACATCTCAAACATTTCCTAGCAAAAGTGCTTTTCCAGCGGTTACAAAATACATTTATTGAGAAAAATGTTATTGCAGGTGGACTATCTTTAACTTGAAGTGTCATACAAAACAGTTCTTTTTCTTGTTTGTTGATAACCTACACGGAGTCTCACTGGTAATCACAAACATCCATGCTGACATGAGGATGACAAGTCCATTCACAAAATCAATGTTCTCATGTTCTGTTTTTCGGAAAGGAGGAGAAGGCGGATGGACCAGCATCATAACATTGGGTGTAGTACAATTGAGGTGGTGAACAAACCATTATAGGCAGGGCCACTGGAATCATGCGATGTTGCTACATTTTGTGCATAATTATGGATTTTCTGCATTTGCCACATAATTGATCGTGTGCTGCATAATCTGCAGTTTTTAACCCCCAAAATTGTTTCCAACTCAAACTGATCAAAAGTTAAAAAAGGTTGTGACTTGCATTGCTGCTAAGTGGAAGGTCCTTCGCAAAGGTTGACTGGTCAATATTCTGTTGCTTACTTTTGTAGTTGGGTGGTCAATTGATTCTTATGAGGCAAAACCCCTTGCCCAGAGAGTGTTAGCATTGTAAAAATGGTAAAGTAACAAAAAGTATCACAAAACGGGCCACATTATGCCACCTAATTTGCCTTTTCTTGCCACATAATTTAGTCAGCCCCAAAGAATGACTTGGTCCTTCCCGTCTCATAACTCCATTGGCCCCAGTTATAGATAAGACAGAAATTGTACTTGTGTTATGTACCAAATGTATAGGTGTTGCAGTAATCATGTAATCAAAAGTATCTTGAGGATCCTTCTTCGCACATCTCACAGCCCACTTCACTTCCTCACCCCCATAGATGCTGCTAGGATACAACCACATACCAAGAGGTAGTGTTGGACAAAAACCTCGGGAGCCCTGCATGGAATGGGAAAACTGACTTTGCATAAAAGGGACCGCTGACTCCGAGCCTGAAAGATGAATAAAAGACTATGTACTATTAAACTATAGGTACCAACATGCAGCAGAGACCTTCCTGCATCTGAACTGTGCATGTCAATGATTCACATCCAGAAGGTTTGTGGCACACATATGTAGTCACAGCTGTCATGGCTCGCGCAGGGAGGGATGTCGCGCGCGTTGGGGGGTTTATTTTAATAATTATAAAATTAAATAATGACACTTACCTTTCCGCCGGCTGGGTTCTGCGTATTCTCTGCTCCTGCTCCCCTGCCTCCAGCAGAAACAAGAAGCAGAAGCAGGCAGTCAGGCTACCTCCCCTAAGCCAATCACAATGCTGCAAGCAGCGTTATGATTGGTTGGGACACCATCCAGCCAGGGGCTTATGGGGATGCCATTTTCCCCATGCAGGCTGCATTGCAGCCTGCATGGAGAAGGGCAGAGTGAGTATGACTGGTTTGGGTGGCCCCTGAGCGCCGACCAAACAGTCTTTGTGCACTTGGCAGTGGGCATGCACATCACTCCTCCCCTGCTCACAGAGCAGCCCCATACAACACGCCCGCCCACAATTAAACATAAAATGGTAATAACTTGAAGTTATTACCATGTTATGTTTCTGCTTCTCACACTGTGAGAAAGCAGTGGGCAACACTCCTCCGCCCTAGTGAAGGAGCCGTCCCTGAACATATGAGCATTTGGTGAACTGAAACACCCTTTTCCTGAACTCTCCTTACTATATTTAGACACCATGCCAGTTCCCAAGAATAGAGACTGTGCGCTGAGACTGGCAACAGCCTTTTGTGGATGAAGTGTAAGCTATGTATTTGTTGAGTGACAGTAGCACTTAATCTACAGTTCCTGTGCATTGAATTGTATTGTATTTTATTGCAACATTTATATAGCGCTTGCTTCCCCATGTGTGGCGGTGAAGGTCCTGCCTACATGGGCAGCATGATACACCATGTGAGATGTGTGGTCGAAAGGGTGTTGTCTTTGTTTTTTTTGTATAACAAATTTTATTGTAATTTTCAAAAGCACAATGGTATACACTTTACACTGCATTTCTCCTCTGTAATTTGCAAGGCCTCTCAGTTACTCCTCTTGTACTGCACTTTTTTTGCCAACACAAAGAGTACAAAAAGTAGAACAACCCAATAAGCCTGGGCCCTCTCTCGACCCTTCCCCTATACACAACACTCGGACAGTATTTGTTCGATCATAACATCAGTTACATCATCCTCCTTTTCTATGTTTGCCTGGTGCTTGATTGGGCTTCATTCCCATTGGTCAGGAACATTTTGGGACAGAGCGCTTCAGCAGTATGGAGGTAAGCTATACCATCCAGGTTTTGTCTTTGTTTTGATCCTATGTGTGAAGTCTTTGCATATTGTCCGTGAAGACCACTGAGCCGCCGTCTGTGATAAGGGACAGAGCCTTTGGCAATGTGACGGAGGAAGAATCATAACATAACATGTATTTGTAAAGCGCACAGTCACCCAAGGGTATCAAGGTGCTGAATAACAGATGTTCATTGTTACCCAACTTAATGGTACTCTATTTATCAACCTCAAAAGGATGAATGGACCCGGCGGGATTTGAACCTGTGCCCATGAGGTTGAGCACAGGCCCAAGCAGTGGACATATTAGTCCACTGAGCCACCCGACCCAGCTAAAGCACTGTGAGAGATAGGCACACATATAAAAAAAAATCGGTAAACCAGCAGCTTCTATCTGCTCTGAAGACCCCTTTGTGGTATTTCTTATGATCATAGTCTTCGTAGCTGGTTAACACATTGAGTCGATCATTCTGAGATATACTTTAACCCCACCGCTGCTGTCGACGTTCAGCGGACGTCGCGTGCACTACCTCGGTAGTGCTGCGCACGTCCGTTGAACGTCGCGGGCCCCCCCGCGCAATAAAACGTTCCGCACTAGCGCGGAACCTTCAGCGCAGGTGAGAGAGCGCCAAACAGAAGTAACATTTGTAGGGGTGTATCATATGCACAAGTAGTTAACACCCGCATATATAGAGAATTTACTAATCGTGTTCAAATGCAATGTAGGGCTGAGAACTAATGTACTTGGTATTAGAAATACATGGAGAGCTAATGTTAAGAGTTTTGAAAATCAATAATGCCGTTTTAACATAGAGATGTCGTTTGATGTGAAGTCTTTCACTAATAAGAGATGTGTTTTAATAGATCATCATTGTGACTCTAGATCTGCTTTATTAAAATTCATAGTTGTACCTTTTAAACGTGATAAAATTGCTTGAGATAGAAAAATGTATTTTGCTTTAAAGATGGAGGCTTAAAGAACGAAAGATATTGTTTATGTTAGGATGTTGGGCACATAAACGTGCAGAGGCCCAGATCATGGAAATCGTGTAGGCCTGATCGAAGATGCCTTGCTTAGCATTAAATCGTAGAAATGTTTTTGGAGAAAGCTGCCTTTAGCTAAAGTCAATTGCAACATTAAGAAATTGTGAGCCGATTAACATGTATTCCTTTGCAGGTGCAGGACCAAGTAGATAGTGGAGTAGAAGGGCCCATTGTGTATGAATGTTAGGATACTAGGCTCAGACGTGGAGGAGTAGCCGAGGAATTTAAGAAAGCAACTTGAAGCGAAGAAGAGCCTGGGACACAAGGACGTTTTAACGGACAAGGATGGAAAGGTGCCATAATGGAAAAATCTGAAAACCAACACCTTCGAGAGGGGCGTACCTGAAGGTGTGTCGTCCGCATTGTGGCGTTTTTGTATTAGGGACAGCACCCAGAGGGAGAAGGTAGAGTAGATGAGCCGAGGAGCGAGAGGGAGCGGTTGACCAGGCAGAGAGCTTAGCTATGACTGAGGAGTCGTTAGACTAAGCCGTAAGAAAGTGAGTGGACTACTTTGGAAGTCGCCACTGCTGACACCTTTATTAGATTGGGCTATTGTTGAGTAGGGATGTCACTTAGTATAGTGCAGGGACAGATTAACTTGAATTTATACCTTTTATCAATGCATACTAAAACTCAGGTTATAGCAATTCTTGTTAGCCTGATGATTCTTGAATTGATTCTTGTATTATTCCTGAGCCGTCTGAGACTCTTCCGTGGGATTATGTTTGTATTAGTGCCTGTTTATCTTCTAAACCTTTTGCTGAGGTGTTTATACATCCAGTTGTTTTTGGCTTTGTAATAAATCTTCAAACTTAGTCCTTAGTCGGTGGTTCTTTGGGGTAAAACAGTGGGAATCGTTGAAGTGGATTGACTATTGATAGATAGATTGCCTAAATCATTCTATGACAGGTAAAAAGGTCCAGTCGACCTGAGACGGGATTCTAGAGAATGAGATGCAGACTCTAGAAGGGAAATCCCGCCCTTTCAGTTGGTAGCAGAGTAGGATGGTTTATTGCGGTGTTACGTTGTATTGTTGTGTTGTATTGTTTTGCAGAGTTGAGTGCCTGTAGTGTGAAAGGGGATCAGGTTGTGAGCACGCGCAACCAGTGAAAATCTTAAACTCAAGGGGAGTTTAAGTGGTTCGGGTGTATCGAACACCCATAGTAATTGTCGACCATTGTTAAGGGGGTCATGAGGTACCATTGATCGCCCGCAGGACCGAGATAGGGGGAACGAATGTGTGAGTGCGTGGGTAACGGACGCTGGTCAGAAGTTGCCGTGTGTTTGTAACCTATCAGTAGAGGCGATTGTCCGCTCGTTTCGTGGACAGACATTTGCCAGTTCAGGTGACAAATACAGTCAGACTGTGGAGGTACAGTCAAGGAGGTGGTTGCTTGGTCGGAAGTGATCATTTCCAGTGTATGATTGGGACGCATGCGTGACCGGGAGACGAGCTGAGAGAGGAGGGGAACTGCTGCGAAACGGAGGCGAGTGACGTCAGAAGGAGCCGCGCTGGGATAGGGCGGTTAGTGTGGAGCCGCGCTGGGATTGGTGGATTGTCATCGGGAAGTAAAAGAGCGCTGTAAACAAAGAAACGTTGTGGTTTTCATCATGAAATGGTTAAAAGGGTTGCAGAATTGTTTCAAAGGTGAGAAGAAGTTAGAACCTCGAGGTGGGGAAGAGGCTCCACCCGAGGATACTCCAGCCCATTATATGGCTACGAATGTCGGGTTGCATACCATATTGTGGCTTGAGAATTGGTGTAAAATGACTGACGGAAGCGAGGAATTGACTTTTCCTAAATACGGAACATTTAGATTGGAGGTGCTGTATCAGCTAAAAGCAACTATGGCTTCTTTGCGGCCTTTGCCCAGACCAACACAGTTTGAAGCACTAAATGCGTGGATCAGGGCAGCCTATGAAAATAACAGAGGTAGGAGACAAGAAAGAGTGAAAAGATCAGTTAGGGCGGTTCAAGATGCGAGATGGGATGCACTAGCCAAGAGGAGGAGAGTGCAGACCATCGAAGGGGACAGGTTGTACCCGTTGTTGGTCAATACAAGGGATGCGCAGAGAAGGGGTACTGAGGATGAGGACAGTGAGACAGACAACAGCCTGATAGAGAGACTGTTGTCGGAGAGACCACCTCCATATAATCCCGAGATGGAGGAAAGGCCAGCACCAGCAATGGGCAGGGAGGCCTCTGTCGTGGACGGTGGCGTCCCAATGGAGAGCGGCTTGGGCCCCTTAGGGGACAGGTTGGGCTCGGTGGAGGGAGAAAGGGCACCTCAACTTTCTCCAAGGACGAGAGTAGTGGGAAGATTTACGGTACAAAATGTACAAAACGAAGAGGGTGTTGATTCTCAGAGACTGCCAGACGCTCTTATGGTACCTGTTACCATAGGTCCCATAGTATCAGTGTACAATCCAGAACAGATACAAAGAGAGGGTCCACCACAAAGAGAGAGAGAGAGGAGTGACAGTGAAGGAAGGAGTAATGTGGCAGACGGATGGAGCCAATTGCCAAGGCCTGTAGAAAGGAGCACCCCTTTGGCAGCATCGGCAGACTCATCTGGAGAGCAGGGGGGTTTGAGCGGACCGATGGACTTGAGAGGACCACGGCCAAGGTCACTTAGGGAATTAAGGCCTGATTTGAGTACTTGGGAAACGATTGCGGATACCCAGAGCAACAGGTCGAGGGATGATTTTGACCATGGAAACCAGGAAAATAGGGGGGTGTCTCACTGCGCACCTAGCGGAAGCAGGCAGGAATGGGATCGCGGAAGTGTGGAAAGTAGGGGGGCGTCCCACCACGCGCCTAGCGATAATAGACAGGAGTGGGACCGCAAAAGTTGGGAAAACCGAAGGGTTCCCCATAACACACCTGAAGAAGACAGACGAGTGAGTCAGGACTGTGGAGGGAGGGACTCTAATGGAACTTCTAGCCAAGGTACATTGAGGGCGGCGATAAAGGCAAGAAGGATCGATGTGATGAGACTTAAAACAGAAGTGGAGGAAATAGTGGAAGGCACATTGCCACTAGAGAGAATCGAACTCTATGAACCAGATGAACTGTTGTTTGTGGCGAAAGATGTTACTCGAAGGGCTAGGACAGCTCATGAGAAATTGTCTGAATTAGCAAATAAGTATGCTGTGGATTTGACAAGGACGAAAGCATTACAGGGTGGCCATAGGTTGCAGTACTCTGACCAAGATCTAGAAGAGAAGAGGGTGATCGGATTAAAAACCCACATCAAGGAATTGGTTGTGGGACTCCGAACCTGGATCCAATTGGACAAATGGGAGGAAAGGTGGTCAAAGAAAAAGAGTGTTAGGCGAAGCGCCATTGAGACATCTCCGGGAGGAGGGTTGATGCATGTGGAGGCGTACCCCTTGCAGGAGGTGGCTCACGGGGGATATGTACAGTACCCTGGAGTAGGGGAGATTTGGCTGCCTTTACGAACTCGTTTCCAAAGTTGCGCGAGAGTCTAGTGGAATGGTACAAACAGGTAGAGAGGTTTGTTAAGATCTCAAAGGTACTGTGGATTGATTTAAACACACTGTTTGACATTGTGGTTCCAGGAGACCTGTGGATAGCATGCATGGTCAGTGTTGAATGGCCCACAGTGGAGCCAGACCGAGATGCTGCCACGAATGGACCCTCACCCAGGGTGATGGTAAAGTATGAGCAGGCGATCACGTGGTTGAAGACTAAGGTACCACCACAGGACATTGACTGGGTGAAGATAGATTGGACTAGGCAGGAACCGAAGGAGACAGTTCACGAGTATTATGAGCGATTATTGCAGATTTTTAAGCAGTACAGTGGATTGGATGTGATGGATCCAAAGGACATGGGACAGTTTGTGTCTAAGTTTGTTCTGGAACTGAGACCTGATATCTGTCTCATGATACAACAACATTTAATTTGTTGGCAGAACAAGCCTCTGGACGAGATCCTGAGGTACGCGAGGTATTGCAGTGATGAGATAGACTCTAAGACAAAGAAGCTTAAGGATAAACTGATGTTAGTCCAGATGCAATCGGGAGGACAAGGTCAGTCAGGAAGTGGAACATTAGGGAGAAAATCGGGGGGACAAAAAAGGGACAACGAGGACGGCCTAAGACCCAGGATAGATCTGGCGACTCTGAAAAAGACGACCAAGTGTCACCAGTGTCATGAGGTCGAACATTGGAGACGCGAGTGTCCCCATAACCCAGAAAATCAAGGACAGGAAGAACAGGAGGAGGAGGTTCAAGCCCCTCCGGTACAGAAAGTAACAGTAACCAAGTTCCAGATGGCTAAAGGGGGGACTTCAGCCCCTAGGGCTCCGGTTCCCCAGCCACTGAAGATTTCGACAGGGAACAAGGTTTACAAGCAGATGCCTTTCATAGTAGAAGGGGACGAGTACTATTACTTTGACCCAGTGACAGGACGGTACCTGAGTGGGGAGGAGGACTGTACCCTCGGGGCAGTTCTGGAGGTAGACCAGAGGGGACCATTCGTAGTGTGGTAAATAAATAAATAATACCTCTATTTTTGAATGAATATATGAATAACAGATAGCTCAATAAATAAGAGTCAAGATTCGAGGTAGTAGGAGTTTGCAGGTTTAATACAGCATAAAGGACAGGAACAGGACAACCTGCACGGACAAGATCTGGGATGGCTAGCTAGCACGGGGCAGGATCGGCATCGGCGTGCCAGGGAAAAGGAATCGGCGTCGGCGTCACATTTAATAACAGTGCACAAGTATATATACTAAAACAATTGCATTACAATGACGGAGCAGTGGGTGTGGTCAATAGCAGTCGCGAAAGATAAGGGTGTAAGTGGGTGTAACAAGAGGCGTATACATAGACATGTGATGTAAACGTAACAGAGTATGTCATAAATGGGGCGGAAACATGGAGGGGGCTACCTAAGGAGCCGGGACCTCTAACCTAATGGTGCGCGCAAACTGACAATGACGTGTTACTAGGAGAAGCTGGGGGCTATGAACTCTGTGCTAGGAGTAGAGACTGAAGTCTGGAGAGTCAGGGCGACATGTACCTAAACCCTATCTAGTGTCTAATGTTTAGAGAACATGTTGATATAAACTAAAAGTCAGGAGGGGAAAGGCTAACAGACTCTAAGACTGGAGCATACATTATTCTACATGTAGTGCGTTGAAGAATATTAAATGACCATAAAATGCAGTATTTCTCTTACATGGAGACGTAAAGGCTAGACAATGACGGAAACTATTGATGCGATTCAGTAGCTTAGGAATGCAGAGAAGGAGGGCTGGACTGATAACTAGAATCATAACATACTCTTGGCAGACTCTTAGGCAGAGCCAGGCTGAGCCGGGCACTGCGAGGCAGGAAGTAAGTGAAGGGTCGAGGATACAGGTGGGGGCTGTATCGCTCCTCAGCGAGGGCTCAGGAGACAGGAGCTGAATCTGGTGTCCGGGCCCTTTTGAGGCCTAGAAACGGGGACTTTTCAATGAAATAACGTGCACACTGAGAAACGTGGCAACGCAACTCTACATAGGCCTAATACTCGTAGCTTTCACGAGAACTGGAAACTGGCATACTAGAGATGGACACAACTGTAATTGCGTCTTTAATCAAACATGGGGAATACATATGCATATTAATCATGCACACATAACATAAGATGGAGGAACACGTAGGGACACAGAACATGGCAAAATTTACTTTTCCACATTCCCTCCTTGTCACTACGTTTCCATCAGGAAACATCAATATTCATGATACCATCTATCATTTCATACAGTATCATTTGCTCGTCTCGAATTTTCTTGGAACTGGATTTAGAACGGGACTTGGGACTAGGAATACAGGATGTAGCACAAATGCCGCAAATCGCAGGGCCACATTGTAAACAGAGGCAGCAACTGAATATGATCGCTACTGCAATACCTAGAAAGGACAATACTTTCCATCCCCAGGCGGAAATTATATTCCAGAACCAACCGGACCATGTCCAGGTGCCTGGATTTTGGTGTAACATATGGGCAATATTATGGAGTCTGGTAATAGCTAAATAAACAGACGGTGCGTTATTAGGAATGAAAATGCAGCAACTAGATCCGATGGCTCTACATGCCCCGCCCCTATCGGCCAGTATGACGTCAAGGACGAGACGATTCTGGAGCACGACAATTCTCATAAAGGATTGCTCTTCGGTTAAGTTACCTAGAGCAGAGGTAGTCTCAATCACTACTGCTTCAAGTGTTCTGGTTAATCTACGTATCAGTTTACTGTTCACGACAGTACCTAAGTAGGGGAAGACACCTTTATTGATATCTATGTATTGTTCTAGAGCAGTTTCAGTATAATCGACAATCGGGAGGTCTCTCTTGTGTCTAGTATGTACTAGGTGGGAATTCCTATGATAGTCAGGTGGGGCTAGGAAAACTGGTGGCAGTAGGAAGGCAATGTAACAGGTTCCCTCCCAATCGAGGGGCAGACGGACATATGCGGTCTGACCACAAACAAAATAAGAATGACGTGAAGCTTTGAAAATAGATTTCCTACTGTCACTATACTTGACAATAGTAGTACAATCACTATGGCCTACATGTACGGAACCATTATTTCGGACACATAATTCGCCTTTGACTGGTAATACTGACATAGCAGGTAAGTCTGGAGTAGAATCAGACTGAACATTCAGGACCATAAAATTCGAAGAATAATTACCCAAATTATAAACTTCATTTTCTAGATCTAACCCTGTTCTGTGGGGAAGACCTTGCTTGCCTGGGAAACATGTACTATTAAGAAAAGACATATCTGTTGAGGATGACGTTAACGTGGACCATGCTCCACACGAACCATTATGTGAAAATGGATAAGGAAAGAGTGGCAGAACTCCCTTCGGTGTCTGGAAAGGGGGGAGTCGACCACACACCCAACAATTAGTGGCATTGCTGGTCTGGTGTGAATAATGTAACATGCGGATAAAAGAATTATTTCGCATAGCAAGACGATATGAGAGTTCATGAGGAGGTAGATCACTAAACGTGTGCTCTACTGTAACATTAGCAGACTTATTTACATGAGAAACTGGAAAACACAAATAACATGCATAACTTATGCAGGAAATCATAATGCTAAAATATAGCAGAAAACATAAAATAATAGTGCAACTTTTAGAGTTCTCACTAACTCTCTCTCTGTGGGGGTCTATTATATACATGTCAGAAACCGGTCTAACCGTTTCACCTAGGGGAGGACTTAGACAATCAAACTGGCTGACTTATTTTACTAGACCTTAATTTAAGCTTATACTCCTGCTGCGGAGTTTTCTCTAACGGGGAGGAATCTGTATCATTGTCTTTTGCGGGACAGTCCTTAAGAATAGTACTTTGACAGTCTTTACAATCCTCGGGAATGTTCTTGGAAACAGGTTTTAGTCCAAAAAATCTTTTCACATGTGACAGGTGGACCCAGCCCTTCCTGCCTTCCAACTTGACGGCAGTACGGGTGGCCAAGAGGACCTGTTTGGGTTCCTTCCAGCGGGGCTCCAGCGGACTTGAACGATCAAAGTTCCTCACAAGAACCATGCATCCGGGAACGATTTCATGCGGTGCCACCTCGGTATTGTCTGGAAATGCGGCGGCAACCTGTGAACGACAAGAGTGTAGGGCAGACATCAAGGAAGCTAGGTAATCTGTCAGCATATTACTTGAAACATCGGTAATACTTCGAGGTCTAGGTGTACCCCACATATTAGGGGGCGGCCGAATACGACCTCATACGGGGACAGGCCTGATCTGGAATGTGCGACCATGCGCATATAAAACAAAGCGACTGGCAGAGCTACTAGCCAGTCCACACCTTTCTCTTTACATACTTTTGCAATTCGAATTTTCAGGGTCTGATTATGTCTCTCTACGAGACCGGCTGCTTCAGGATGGCGTACACAATGAAACTTCCACTGGTACCCTAACAAAAGGGAGACATGTTTCATAAGCTCAGATGAGAATGGCTGGCCGTTATCAGAATATACGACCCTTGGGAGTCCATAACGGGGGAAGAATTCACGAACCAACTGCTTGGCAGTGGTCGCGGCTGTGTAATCTGGGACTGGATATGCCTCTGTCCACCTGGACAAAGCGCATACAACTACAAGGACATACTTGAAACCTCGACATCGCTCCATCTGAATATAATCCATCTGGAGGACTTCAAAAGGGTGGTCAGGGGGCTGGAATCCACCTTGTTCCACCGGGACACTTTTACCTGGGTTAAACTGGCAACATATCATACAGGTACGGACCTTCTGCTTGGCTGCAGCTCGTAAATGCTTGTTGAACCAAATGTTCTGGATACTATCTAACATAGCTTTTTCTCCTAAATGTGCTGGACTATGTGCGGTATTGATAATGACTTGAACCATAGAGTCGGGGAGAAACCATGTGGCTTTTCCCTTCGTTACCCATCCCTGATCTGTCTGGACCCCTCCTTGTTCGGACCATTTCTTGATTTCATCGGGAGTAGCATGTAACTGGATATCTATGACATCTTGAGTGGGGTCCTTAACTGTCATACAGGTAGTCAGATCTGAAGTATGTGTCTGTGTCGGATTAACTGACATGTCTGGAGTCTGTGCTGTAAGCTTGGCTGTGCGATCTGCTAGATCGTTACCTTGAGAAATAATGTCAGTAACTTTCGTATGTGCTTTGCACTTCATGATAGCAATAGATGTCGGTAAGTGTATGGCATCTAACAGAGCTTGAATAAGGAGACCATGCTGAATCTTGGTTCCATGAGAAGTCATGAAACCTCTCTCCTGCCAGAGCACTCCAAAGTCGTGTACAACTCCGAATGCGTAGCGTGAATCCGTGTAAATGTTAACTTTCAGGTTCTTGGCGTGTATGCAGGCTTGGGTCAGAGCGACTAGCTCTGCTGCTTGAGCAGACAGGGTGTCAATACGATGTGTCTCTATAACTTCAGTGTCAGTAGTCACTGCATACGCGGCTACTAGTTCTCCTGTACTTGTTCTCATACATGAACCATCCACATAAAGTGTCAGGTCGGGATCTGGTAATGGAATATCTGTCAGATCTTGTCTTGGCTTAGTCATAGTGTTAACTACTTCCACACAGTCATGTGTGGCAGGATTTAAAGTAACTGATGGTAATAGTGTAGCAGGATTTAGAACGTTGCAGCGTCTGATTTCTATGTGTGGCTGGAACAGTGTCAATTCATAACCTGTCAAACGTGCAATTGTCAAGTGCTGAGTCTGTGTTCGGTTTAAAAGAACTTCCACGGAGTGTGGAACTTGTACTGTCAAGGAATGTCCTAACACTATGGAATCACTCTGTCTGATAGCTAGTGCTGTGGCTGCAACTGACTTGAGGCACGCAGGCAGCGCCTGGGCTACAGGATCTAGTGTGCTCGAAAAATAAGCACAGGGCTTGTATTGTCCTGCTTGATCTTGTGTAAGAACAGATAATGCTGTACCTTCACGTTCAGTGACGAAAAGTGTAAAAGGCTTACTGTAGTTCGGTGTAGCTAGAACTGGAGCTTGGCATAAAGCTTTCTTTAACTCATTGAAACTAAGTGTATGTTCAGATGTCCAAGGGAGGACAGTCGATACGGCTGCCTCCTGTGTCGTTAACTGTATCAGTGGCTTGGCTAGAAATGCATACTGAGGAATCCATTGTCTGCAATAAGAAGTAAGGCAGATAAAAGCACGTACCTCCTTCTGGGTCTTGGGCTGAGGAAGACTCGCTATTAACTGGATACGGTCAGGTGTCAACTGCCTACCCCTCTTGGACAGTAAGTGGCCTAAATAGATCACTTGCTGGACACAGAATTGAAGCTTCGAAGGGGACACCTTGTGCCCCATCTCGGCAAGGAAATACAAAACTGTAAGGGATGCTCGCTCGCAAGCACGTTCAGAACGGGCTGTGATCAGTAGATCATCGACATACTGGAGCAGGGCAGTGTCAGTTGGCATGTGAATATTGTCTAGTTGTCTCTTAAGTGCTTGACTGTAAATACTAGGACTTTCTGTGAAACCTTGAGGAGCTCGTGTGAACATATAGCTCCTTCCATTTAAACAAAATCCGAAAAGAAACTGGCTGTCTGGATGAATGGGGACACTGAAAAACGCGTTCTTGAGGTCTATGACTGTAAAAAATGAGGCTTCGGAATCAATGGCTGTCAATAGGGAAGAGATATCTGGGACAACTGGGTACTGGGGAATAATACATTTGTTGAGTTCTCGAAGGTCAATCACTAATCGATATACTGGGGGTGCATTTGGGTCAGTACGTTTCATGACTGGAATGATCGGAGAATTACATACATTGGAGTCAGTTTCTACAACTACTCCTTGAGCGATGAGCTCGTCAATAATTTTGGATAAGGCTGTTACAGCCTCAGGTGGCAATCTGTACTGCCTGATTCGTGGTAACACTACGCCTGGCTTGAGAGTCACACGATGGGGTGTGATTTGCATATAACCAACATCAGTTGGACCTTGTGCCCATAGATGCTGCGGAACATTAGACAATCTCGGATCAAAATCTCGTAATACATAGTGACCCTTGAAGTCAAGTAAGAACAATCGTATTCCCTCTGGGGAGCAGCAAATAACTGCACCTAATTCTTTCAGTGTTTTAATGCCTAACAGATTTTCTGGACATGACTTCGTAAGTAACAGATCAGTAGTGCGGGACAATGGACCTACTTCTAGAGTAACTGGCTTAGATATCTCGTTTACAATAGGCTTTCCTGAAAATCCAAGGGAAATATTTCTAGAGCCTTAGAGCGGAGCCCCTGGAACTTCGGCGTGACTGATGGTCGTCCTACTTGCCCCTGTATCAATCAGAAACTTTCTGTCTTTCCCTAATACTTGACTGTGAACATAGGGACCCTCTTGATCTACAGGTATCTCGATGAGAGGCAAGCCTACCTCCCTCTCTAGGCTGTTTCATGAATATGGCTGATACTCTGGAGACTCGGACTGTGCATACTGGTACATCTGCTGTGTAACATGCTGTGTTGCAGCAATAGGCTGCGGCGCTGGAACTGTCTGTTGTGCATTCTGTGACTGATAAGTCTGTGGAACTTGTTCTTGTCTAGGCGGACGTGGTCTTTCTTTAGTCTTACCGGTGGCTATGTTGTGTTTCAGAACTGCACACTCGTTTATATAGTGACCTGGCTGTTTACAATAATTGCAGGTCCCTTTAACGGGAGCTGCAGGATGACTGGCTTGATTCGTACCCCTCTTCTGACTGTCTTGTGGAACAGATTGTGCAACTAGTACTTTCATTTTCGTGTCTTTCATACGTTTTCTTTCATGATCTTGCTCTTCTCTGATTCTATTCTGGTGATACTGAAGCATCTGTAACATTTGGGACGGGGTATTAGCTTGCCAGGTACTTTCGACTTTCAAAACTCGGTTCTTAACTTGTGGACTTGAATTCTCGACTAATTTAGTAACAAAAAGATGAGGGTATGACTCGCTACTTGTCTTGAGGCCACTGTTTATAATAAAGCATTTCTCAAATCTAGAATAAAAATCACTAGTGTCTTCGTCTTGTTTCTGTTTACAGGCTGAGATTGCATCCCAGTCTTCCTTTTTAGTGGCTAATAATCTTGGCAAAACTTGTATCAATAATTCAGGTAATTCTTTACATTTCTCTCCTAGACCGGTACCTGGTACTCGTATCTTATCTTCAGCTTCTAGAACTGCCCAATCGATCTTTTTCTCTCCCACCTCCCATTCTTTTTCCTTGAGTTTTTCATATACCCCTGCGGGCAACAGGACTTTTAACATTTTAATTATATCTGGATACGTGTATTCTCCCATACGGAGCATGTCTTTTAATTCTCGGTGGAACCCTGCTGGATCTTTGTCATGACAGGGAATTAATTTCTTCATCTCTAAGAGTTCCATCTTTGTAATCGGAGTGTAAACAAACACTCGTTGCATTTCACCATCTGCTGTCCTGACTGGGTGTACTTCTCGTAACGGATTCTGTCTATCTATGTAAAAGGGTTTACTTTCTGGGGGTGAGACATGAACAAAATGCGGGTTCAAAAACGTTCTATATTTGTGACGCTGTTCTAGGATGACACTAATTAAATCGGTACCTAGACCTTTCCATCTATACTGGAGTAACTCGTTCAGGACATCGTGTAACGGACCTGGATCAGAATGTTGACCCTCATACAGAGTAATGAGGTGCTGGATCATATACATACCCACCAGTCGTTGCTCGGCTGGAGGCAGTTTCAGAAACATTTGTGCCACTATTTCGTCTGGAAAAGTGGTAGAATCAGTAGTCCATCGGACTGCTGATCGGGCTAGTTCTTGTTCATGCATAGTACTTAACTCACTATAACCGATTCGTGATTTCAGAATATGATCGGTAACTTGAAATACTTGTTCTAGAGAACCTTGCTCTGGTGCTGGATGAGGAGCAGTTTTCTTGTAGTCTAGACGTAAATGGCGGTCTGGAAATCTAGATTTTCCTACATACGCTATTCTAGTGGGATTCTCGTCGTCTACCTCTTCAGTAGAAGAGTCATTCTCCTTCTCGCTTACTTGTGCTGCTTTACGTTGTTCGTGTAACTTTATTATTTCTTTACGAATTCTCTTGTACATACTCTCTATACTACTGATGGTTCTGTGCTTACCCTCGGCTATATTATCACTCCACCTTGTCAGGATTCTCATTTCGGCCGGATCTTTAGTCGGAGAATCTTGTTCTCTTATTAAACAATTAATCAGAAACTTTAATAACATGAGCTGGATCTCAGCTTTCCTTTGAGACATGGCTTCGCCAATACTTTCTGGATCATCCCCTGTACGGATGAAACGATATATTCTGTCTAGATCTTCTTTCATATTCGGTAGGGTGTCCAAATACCCGGTCACCCGTCTTACACGGATGGAATATATAACTGTACTATCATCACCTGCGACTGGATCATAGCGGCATTCAGTAAGAGCTCGTCGGATATCTGCAACGGACTTATATTTGGGCGTGCGCTGTAACGCACATTCATGTAACTCGGCCAACGTTCTACGTTGGTGTGGTGGCGGGGTACCAGGAGGACCTCCTCCTGCGGCCCCTAAACTAGAATCGTCAACTGATACTCTTCGTGCTGGCAGAGTGGGAAATTGTAATGTAGGCTGGACCGGGGGTACCGTAACAGGTACTCCGGTGACTGGAGGAGCAGGATTTACATTATTTACAGGAGCTGGCGGAACAGGATTTGCATATTCTGGGACTGTGTCGTCCAAATAGGACGAGATAAAAATATCAGCTGCGGTCGGTTTGTGACGTAGCTTGATCGGAACTAATGGTGGCGGAAAATTACTGGATGCCTCCGGGGTTGCTTTTGGCAAGCCCTCGGCAAGAAGAGGGTACATACCCTTGATGAGGGCATTCCTCTGTCTGTCTGATTGTTCTGTTTTAACTCGTTCACCTATCTCGATTAATTCCCTTTCTTGGGCTCTTTCTAAGGATTCTCTACTTAATTCTGACTTTCTGATTTCTTTTTCGGTTCTTCTATGAGATTCTTTACGCCATAACTCGATGGCATCTTTCTGTGACTGTCTGGCTTTCTTTTTCCATAATGCTTCTTCTACTCTCATGATGCACTCGGCATCCCATGTACCCGATACGGGCCATCTATACTTTTCTTCTAATTCCTTGGTGTACTCCACCCATAAATCTAGATATAATATGGCACTTATGCCATGCTTCTGATACATAAAATGACCTGGACTGTCCCTAGGCGGGACAGGAACTGCTGCTTCTAGCAGACCTTTTCTGGTTTTTAACTGACGTAATTTCGAGAATAAAGGCATGACTGAACTGTAATCTAGACACAATACAATACACAATGAACACGATAACTACACCACTTTCATACCACGACATTAAAAATACATGAAGAACATTTAAAATAACAATTCGAACAGAATACTACCTGGAATACTGAAAACAGAATACATGAATCTTCTCGAGAACAGAACTGACTAGAACAGAAACTAGATGCACTGCTAAAACAGTACGAAACTTACCGGTCTCATAAAGAGACACGTCAGGACCCGCATCCACCGAAGTGGACACTTCGTTTTGGGTCTGTGTACCACCAAAACCCACGGACCAGAGTCAATTAGATTGACCCTGTCTAGATACTACCCCAGCAACGGTACTCACCGGGCAGCAAGAACGGAAGGCCTCGGACTGGACTGGACTGCTTCGACGCCGGACGGACGAACTTCGGACTTCTGTTACGGGTGGGCCTCCGGATACCTCGGACCTTGGACTCTCGGCTTGGGCTCTGGTCGGGACTCGCCGCGTTCCTCCACCGCCTCGTCTGGATGCTGGACCGCCACCTCCGTCTCCTCCATGGGCCTGAGGGATACTTGAAGCAGAAATATCTGCACGTGCACGGTATGGTTCCGTCACGGCTGCAGAGGGTCAGGGGGCCGGCGTGGCTTCACCGGCGCGTGGGGAAAGGGCAAGTCCCTATTCGGGCGCCATTATGTGGTAAATAAATAAATAATACCTCTATTTTTGAATGAATATATGAATAACAGATAGCTCAATAAATAAGAGTCAAGATTCGAGGTAGTAGGAGTTTGCAGGTTTAATACAGCATAAAGGACAGGAACAGGACAACCTGCACGGACAAGATCTGGGATGGCTAGCTAGCACGGGGCAGGATCGGCATCGGCATGCCAGGGAAAAGGAATCGGCGTCGGCGTCACATTTAATAACAGTGCACAAGTATATATACTAAAACAATTGCATTACAATGACGGAGCAGTGGGTGTGGTCAATAGCAGTCGCGAAAGATAAGGGTGTAAGTGGGTGTAACAAGAGGCGTATACATAGACATGTGATGTAAACGTAACAGAGTATGTCATAAATGGGGCGGAAACATGGAGGGGGCTACCTAAGGAGCCGGGACCTCTAACCTAATGGTGCGCGCAAACTGACAATGACGTGTTACTAGGAGAAGCTGGGGGCTATGAACTCTGTGCTAGGAGTAGAGACTGAAGTCTGGAGAGTCAGGGCGACATGTACCTAAACCCTATCTAGTATCTAATGTTTAGAGAACATGTTGATATAAACTAAAAGTCAGGAGGGGAAAGGCTAACAGACTCTAAGACTGGAGCATACATTATTCTACATGTAGTGCGTTGAAGAATATTAAATGACCATAAAATGCAGTATTTCTCTTACATGGAGACGTAAAGGCTAGACAATGACGGAAACTATTGATGCGATTCAGTAGCTTAGGAATGCAGAGAAGGAGGGCTGGACTGATAACTAGAATCATAACATACTCTTGGCAGACTCGTAGGCAGAGCCAGGCTGAGCCGGGCACTGCGAGGCAGGAAGTAAGTGAAGGGTCGAGGATACAGGTGGGGGCTGTATCGCTCCTCAGCGAGGGCTCAGGTGACAGGAGCTGAATCTGGTGTCCGGGCCCTTTTGAGGCCTAGAAACGGGGACTTTTCAATGAAATAACGTGCACACTGAGAAACGTGGCAACGCAACTCTACATAGGCCTAATACTCGTAGCTTTCACGAGAACTGGAAACTGGCATACTAGAGATGGACACAACTGTAATTGCGTCTTTAATCAAACATGGGGAATACATATGCATATTAATCATGCACACATAACATAAGATGGAGGAACACGTAGGGACACAGAACATGGCAAAATTTACTTTTCCACAGTAGAGGCTGATGTAGATGGACATCCCACCACCTTTTTGGTTGACACTGGTGCTACCCGTTCTACTGTACGGTCTGCGGTAGTCCCCAACTTACCCCTTTCAGGACAGACTATCCAAGTTGTATGCGTTGCAAACAGAAGAATGACGAACCCACTGACTGAGCCGGTCCCAGTGAAGATCGGAAGTTTGCAGGGACAAACATCAATTCGTAGTGTGTCATTCCAGTCCTGTGTGTCTGTTAGGAAGAGATCTCCTGTGTAAACTCAATTGTACCATCTACTGTACCCCCAAGGGAGTGGAGTTGCAGACCAATGATGATGATGCTGCCTTTAAGGTTGCAAATACGCGTGTGTGCATAGAATTGTATCCTGCTTTAATGGTGGAAGAACTCCCTTGGGATTTGAGGGATACAGTCTCACAGGAAGTGTGGGACTTTACAGGAGAGGAGATCAGTTTGATTAGAGGAGTAGAGCCAGTTAAGATACAAGTAAGGCCGAATGCTGAGTTCCCAAGAACACCCCAATACAAGTTGACTCCGGAAACTATTGCAGGAATAAAACCTGTGATCGAATCCATGATTAGACAGGGAATTCTGAAGGAAGTCATGGGCAGTCCATGCAACTCCCTGATCATGGGTTTGCAGAAGCCTAGCGGGAAGTTCAGGATTGTGCAGGATTTGCGAAAGGTGAACAACATAGTTGTTCCATGCTGTCCAGTGGTTCGGAATCCATCAGTGATACTGTTTCAAATACCGTTCCAAGCTGAGTGGTTTACTGTAATTGATCTGTGTCAGGCTTTCTTCTCGATTCCCTTGCATGAGGAGAGCCAATTTCTTTTTGCGTTCAAACTGGAGAATCGTGTTTTAACGTGGTGTCGTATCCCTCAAGGGTACACGGAGAGCCCATCGATCTTTAATCAGTTGCTGAAAAGGAATCTTGAGAGTCTGGTACTGCCGCAGAACTCCGTTCTCGTACAGTACATAGACGACCTCCTTGTTGCGTCAGAGACAGAAGACGCTTGTAGAATTGACACCATTGCCTTGTTGATCCATTTGGCAGAGAATGGACCCAAGGTATCCCCCAGCAAGTTACAGTACTGTTTGTCTGAAGTACAGTATCTGGGTCACAGGATAGAGAAGGGAAAGAGGAAAGTGTCGCCTGACAGGATTGAGGCGATCATGAAAATGATGGTGCCTTCGACCCAGAGAGAGGTTAGGATGTTCCTGGGTATGGTTGGCTACTGTCGCCAGTGGATTGCCAATTTTTCCCTGAAGGCGAAACCATTGCAGAAACTGACGCACAAGGATGTGAGTGATCCGGTACCATGGGACAAAGACTGTATGATGGCTTTCCTTGGGCTGCGAGAGGACTTGTGTCGCGCTCCGGCTCTGGGAATGCCCGATTACACCAAATCATTTTCACTGTTCTGTTGTGAGCGGGAGGGGTGTGCTTTGGCAGTCTTAGCACAAGATCATGGAGGAGTCCGTAGACCAGTTGCTTACTTCTCGGCTACCTTAGACCCAGTAGCCACAGCGTTGCCCGGATGTCTTAAATCCATTGCCGCAACCGGTGTCAGCATTGAAAGGTGTGAAAGCATTGTGATGGGTCATTCACTGACTGTATATGTTCCCCACTCAGTGGAATTGTTGATGACAAGGCCCAAGACGCAGGGATTTCACCTGACTGCTGAACTTGCCTGTTGTGTTCTGACCCTTGCGGTTGTTGGAGCCATTAAGCGCTACTGAAATCTTGGGCGCCTCCTCTCCACTCACAAGCGCTACTCCTCGCCGGACCCGCTTCGCGGGTCCCGCTTCGCGGCGCTGTCATCTTGTGGGCGCTGGGGTGCAGAGGCTTCTGGGGACTGCTGTGGGCGAACTACAGAGCAGGGCTGCGAGCGTGTCGCCACCAGGACTCCGTTTCCCAGGAGTCACTGGAGCTGACCTGACCCGAGACACCTGGGCCGCTCTCCCTGTTTGCCACGCCCTCCCTCATCTCAGTTAAAACAACCAGACTTTGAATCTTTGTGGGATTTCACCTGACTGCTGAACTTGCCTGTTGTGTTCTGACCCTTGCTGTTGTTGGAGCCATTAAGCCCTACTGAAATCTTGGGCGCCTCCTCTCCACTCACAAGCGCTACTCCTCGCCGGACCCGCTTCGCGGGTCCCGCTTAGCGGCGCTGTCATCTTGTGGGCGCTGGGGTGCAGAGGCTTCTGGGGACTGCTGTGGGCAAACTACAGAGCAGGGCTGCGAGCGTGTCGCCACCAGGACTCCGTTTCCCAGGAGTCACTGGAGCTGACCTGACCCGAGACACCTGGGCCGCTCTCCCTGTTTGCCACGCCCCCCCTCATCTCAGTTAAAACAACCGGACTTTGAATCTTTGTGGGATTTCACCTGACTGCTGAACTTGCCTGTTGTGTTCTGACCCTTGCTGTTGTTGGAGCCATTAAGCGCTACTGAAATCTTGGGAGCCTCCTCTCCACTCACAAGCGCTACTCCTCGCCGGACCCGGTTCGCGGGTCCCGCTTTGCGGCACTGTCATCTTGTGGGCGCTGGGGTGCAGAGGCTTCTGGGGACTGCTGTGGGCGAACTACAGAGCAGGGCTGCGAGCGTGTCGCCACCAGGACTCCGTTTCCCAGGAGTCACTGGAGCTGACCTGACCCGAGACACCTGGGCCGCTCTCCCTGTTTGCCACGCCCCTCACGTCTCCTCCCTCTACCTCGCTTCTATAAAAAGCGGACGTTATCTCCGCTGCGCGGGAGCACGCGGGAGCGCGCGGGAGCGTCCCGGGAAAAGCCCGGGACAAGGGCGGGACCGTCTGTGGCCGTCAGGGGCCGAAGGAGGCCGGGCTGGGCCCAATCATTTTCATTTTGATATTCATACACTGCCCTTCTATTTGTTACTGTATTTGATATTGTTTTATTTTGATTAATTATTGCTGAATTATGACTGCTAAAAAACTCCGTTCTGGGAGACTCTTGGTAGGAAGGTCGTGTGCCAAAACCAAATCTAACCCTCTCAGAAATAAGGATGTCCAAAATTTACAATTAAAGGGTCAGTGTCAACTATTCCAGCTATGGGAGAAGCCCAAAGATAAGAATATGTCTAGGGATATGGGCGTAGTAGTTTCCCCAGTGGGGACTTCAATGCTGGTAGTGGAGGAGCCACTTGTGGGGGGAAATTCTGGTATGAGCTCACTAACCTGTGATGAAATTAATTCAACAAAACCCACTGGTTCCCTCCCTAGCAACTTACTTGCCCCTAGAGCTGAGGACCAGATTTTGAATAACATTCCAACAATGCCTGATGTCAACTGTATACAAGAACTCGCAGTTGGTTCTAATCAAAGGGAAGTGGGAAATGAGGATTCCCAAATGTTGGACATTGATCTGGATCTTTGCGGGCGTTACTTGCAAGACGGATCTTTGAAGTTATTGGAGGCCGCCAAAACTCCTCTCGGCTCCATTCCCCCGGGTCTCCATCTCTATAGCAGCACCCCTTCGATACAATCCCATGATATTACCTCCTTGTCTAACAACTCAAATAGTCCCGAGTTGAATATATCAGGCATTCTCCCTATTGTTTTTTCTCGCCCAGAGAGTCTGGATAAGCCCATTTCCGAGTCCCTAATTGCTTTAGAACACCTGTTGTCCTCAATGTTAATGCTATTGGGCAAATTTGTAGGAAGTAATGACTGTGTTTTAGAAACTGTTACCCAGATTCTGAAGGTCCTTTTAAATTGGGAACAGATTCCCAGTATTGATCCTTGTGGTGGTTTGCAAGGTCCTAAAGCCGATGGTGTTGCTTTGCCCGAACTCAGGCATATAGTCTCTTCTTCTTCTTCTCTCAATTCAATTCAGAACATCCTACCTGTCCCCGCTGAAAACGAGTTATTATCAAATGTGCTTTTGTCAGTCCCTAAATCATCAGCATATAATTTTATCACCGATGTGGCCCTTGAAATTGCAGAAGACTCTAGTAAGGGAGAAGATTTAAAATCTGTTAAAGAGTTTTTTCCTATCTTTGTCCAAGAATCTAAGGAGAAGGGGGAAAAAGAAAAAACGGAAAAACCAGATAAGCGTAGAGGAAAAAAGAAGAAACCTCTCCGTAGATTTAAAAAAAAGAGGCAGAGACAAATAATCTTTGACGATGTTTTAGATCAGCACGTCAAGAGTGAGGCTAATATGTCCTTTCAAACTATTGTAGGGGCTGAGGCTGTAAGTCCACAGCAGGGCACCAATTTGCAAAGTGAAGAGGTGCCAGCGCTGTCTGTTGAGAACACCAATACTATTTCTAGTTGTACGATTCCTAGATTAGGAATCCTCCCTACCGGATTAGAGATGCCATCGAACTCTTCTCCGTTAGTGAATCAGAAAAAATCTGCTACTGAATTGGTATCAGCCCTCAATCCAACTGTTTCCTCTTTTTTTGTTCCAATAGAAGATGCAGTCTACTCGAAAAAAAACTTTGGAATCACAAAGGAGGATAGTATAGATACTCTGACGCTGGATTTCCTCCCTCTCTTTGATACTGAATTAATTATGAACAGATCCTGGCTCCTTAGATGTTTTAGGGAGATGGAGAGTCTGAAGTTAATTCAAACTAGTGATATTGATCTGGTCACAATTTTGAATGGTGAGGTAGGTTCTTGTACTAGGGTTAGGTTCTATTCCAAACTTATCGTTAACCATATTTTGAAACAGGCTGAGAATCTTCAGAGTCGTGGGATCAATATAATTCCTTTTTTTTCCCCCCGTAGAGTTGATTCCCTTGATAAGAGGCCCTTTGGCACAAAACAGGCTACTCCTCCTTTCCCCTTTGAGGATTTAAGGATCAGCCTTTCTGATTCTAAACGCCTAGTATCTCATGTAATCCCTCTATCTTTCCCCACAAAGGGAAATAGAGTAGACAATGGTCAGCAATGGAATTGTTTACCTGGTGCTTTATCGGGTAAATCTACAGACAATCCCAAATTATTGACACATTTTTAGCAGCAATTTGAAAATTATCTCTTGGAATGCCGCCGGAATTAAGAACAGTCCTGAAAAGATGCTGTATCTATATACCTTGGAGGCTAATGTGATCTGTATCCAAGAGACGTGGTGTGTGGATAAATTGTCAGTGGATAGGGATTACATCGTTTTGGAAGGAGGGGCTGTTGCCTCAAAGAGGGGTCACGCTAAAGGGGGAATCGCTTGCCTATTATCTAATCGGATAAAGTGGAAATACTCACATCACTTACATCCCAGTAACCTTTTCCAGGCAGTGACATTATTTCATTTTGACAATCTGGAAAAGATTCAGTCCTTGGTATTAATAAATGCATATATTCCCCCTGACGACTGTTATAATGGAGTGTTAAAACAAGTTATTGCCTTGCCTTCATTAAACAAATTAAGAAAACAGTTCCCTCACCACAGGTAATTTTACTGGGTGAACTTAATTGTAAGATTTCTAATCTAAGGTTGGAACTATTTAGAAACAGGCTCAAAGAGGAATACTTTCTGATCCCACAAGCTCTTTTTCCTGATAAAATTAGAACAAACAAGAGAGGGAAACTGCTGTTGAATGAATTATCTGAATTCTAGGGTATTATAGTGAATGGAAGGCTCCCCTCAGACACTCCGGCTCTTTTTACGCACAAATCTCACAATAGTGAGTCGATATTGGACTACATAATTGTTGAGTATTGTTTTTTCCACCTTTTACAAGATCTAGTAATCTCACATACTCCTTTTAGTGATCATAATGTAATTGTCTTAACACTTTCTCTATTCCCACCCCCGGCTGACCCTTGGACTCTGAATGGCGATCTAATCAATTTTGGGGCTAAAACTGGAAGATGCTTTTGGAACTCAAAAGCCATGAAGGGTCTAGGAAATCTTTTAGATAAAACACTCAGTGATCTCCATAATTGGCCAGGGGCCGAACTGTCGTCTTTCGAGTTTTTTATGAAGAGGATTACTTTGGTTGCAAGGAAATCCAACTCAATCAAAAAAAAGTCCACATTCCCTTGCTCGGTCATTTCCCTAAATAAGGAAATAAATAAACTGGTGAGGAAACAATACTTGTCCAGATCCCATGAAAGATACCGACAAATAACCACCTTAAAAAGAAGGAGACGAAGGGCCAAGATGAAAATAAAATAAGAAAAAGAGGATTCTCTCTGGATTAACCTGCGGGAGGCCGCAGTGAACGGGCATGCTAGACTGTTCTGGTCCATAATCGGGGAGTGTTGTGGAACAAGAGTCAGGCCTCGCCCTATTCACATATGTGAGCAAACCTGGGTAAATTATATTGTAAATTTATATGCCAGCAATGGGCCTGCGGACGTGAATTCGAGCCTTAATAGATTTCCCGTCTGAGAAAACCATTGAATTGGCTATAAAAGAACTCCGTCTTTCAGGTGCAATGGGGCCCGATGAACTCCCCATATCTGTCCTGAAACAGGACTCTGTTTCGTGGAGCAAAATTTTGTTCATTTTATTTAGATTCTGCTTCTTGAATAAATCAGTCCCCCCGTCTTGGAAAGGGAGCATCTTGGTGCCTTTGTTCAAGAAGGGAGATAGGAATAATCCTAAGAATTATCGCCAAATAGCCCTTCTTGATGCAATCGGCAAAACTTTTTCCAAATGTCTCCTATATTCTATAAATGATTGGGTGGAGAGGAATCATATTTTACCTTTAGAACAGACAGGTTTTCGCAAGGGCCATGGTACACTGGACAATCTTACCGCTCTCCAGATAATCTGTGATAAATATGTTAGGGTACGAGGAGGAAGAATATATGCTGCATTTATTGACTTCTCCACAGCATTCGACAAAGTGGATCGGCCGTTGCTGTGGAGAAAGCTGGCAGCTCTGGGTATGCCTCCCCTCCTGTTAGATCTGGTTAAGGCCCTTCATTCTGATACTTGGTGCCAAGTACTACAAGGTGGGGAAAGGGGGTTATCCCAAATTATCCCGACTATTAATGGATTAAAGCAGGGTTGTCTTTTGGCACCTCTGCTCTTTTCCTTATATATTTCTGATCTCCCTAGGTCTTTATCAGCTTGTGAAGGTATCGCTCCGTCTTTAGGGGGATCCCCCATTTCTTGTTTGCTCTACGCGGACGATATTCTTATACTAGACCTTACACCCAAGGGGTTAAATAATCGTCTGCATGCCTTGCACCTCTTCTCTGAATTCCATTATTTAAAGATAAATACGATCAAAAGTCAAATCATGAGTATTTCAGGGAGGAAAAAAACAAAATATGAGAAATTTGGCTGGTCTGTAGGTGGACATAAACTGGAGGTGGTTAACTCCTATGTCTTTCTGGGGAAAATACTATCTGACAACCTAAGTGACAAGGCCCACATTGATAACAACGCTCGTAAGGCCTTGTCTCAGGGTAAAAGTGTAAATGTATTATATTCTGCCACTGGGAGAAGACACTTTCCTCATATGCTAGAGGTCTTCAGGGCTAAAATACCGTCTTCCCTCCTGTACGGAATCGAAATAGTTGATATAGGGCAATGGGGCTTTTTACATGTTGTAGAAGGAAAAGTCTTAAGGTTTTTAGCCTCTACTAATACTTCTTGCTCAGTGGCATCTCTAAGACTTGAGTTTGGCATCCGCAGTAGTTGGGTGCAAGGGTTGGCAGGGTTGGTGCATTGGGTAACCAGCTTGGTCAGAGGGGATGTGGGTACTCTGAGACACCTAATGAAGTTGGAATTGTTGGGTATTTTTAGGGAGTTCTCCTCTCTTGTAAAGAACTTTAGGAAAGCTGTTGAACTTTTACAATTGAAGGAGAGCACTCTTTCACCCTATCCGCCGCTCAGCTAAAACCTCTTTTGAAACAGGCCTCGTGGGATCTCAGCTTTAAGCTGGATAGGGAATTCATACTTACTAAGAAAAATGTATCCCCCCTTATTGATACATGCGTATTAAAACGCATGCAACCCTTTGTCGCCTGGAATATACCGCATGGTATAAGGCATTTCTGGCTCCTTTTAAGGCAGGATCTACTCCCCCTTAATAAGCTTATGGCTAAGTGGTACGGTTGTCCTGCAACCTGTAATCTTTGCAATCTGTCTACCCAAGATTTTATTCATGTTCTTTTTGTATGTCCCGCACTTCGCTTATTTCGCCGTAAGTGGTTTAGACAAATTTGTTTGAATTTGAATATTCTAACTGCCAATTCCTTCTTGAGAGCTTTATATAATCCTGCTAATGCAATGTTTTGTTTTAACATTTTTAATTTCTTTAAAAGTTTTTTTAATATCTATTAGAAGGTCTCATTTAATAGTGTTGATTGAGCACATAGTATTAGTTAAAAATGTTGTCAAGTGATTGGTTGTATTTTTCTTGAGTATCTTGTATTATGTACATGTTTATTTTTCTTTCTTTTGTTTTATGTGGACCTCTTTGGAGTTCCAAAACATAATAAATAAAAACTCAAACTCAAGTAATGTGGACCAAGACACAGCACTCGACAAATAATAGGCTCACACGCTACGAGCAGGTTATACTTGCTGCGGAGAATGTGACCCTTAGGAGGTGCACGGTCTTGAATCCTGCTACTTTGATGCCATTACCAAATGCCTTAGACGATGATTGTGAAGACCATGATTGCCTTGATGTGACTGAACTGTGCACCAAACCTAGACCGGATATTGTTGATGAGCCACTGATAGACCCTGATGAAATTTTCTTTGTCGATGGCTCATGTGTAACGGACAATACTGGTCAGTTGAGAGCAGCTTTTGCTGTTTGTACTATTTCTGGAATAGTCGAAGCGGCCTGCCTGGAAGGAGTGCACTCCGCTCAGGTGGCTGAGATAATTGCGTTGACGCGTGCCTGTTTGGCAGCCAACAAGATTCGGATCACCATATATACTGACAGCCAATATGGGTTCGGCGTGGTTCATGACTTCGGTCAGTTGTGGTCTCAAAGGGGTTACATGACATCATCGGGTTCCCCTATCAGGAATCGAGAATTTGTCAGATTACTGCTGGAGGCTTTGCAGGGTCCAGCAGAGATAGCCGTTGTGAAATGCACTGCATATAGCAAGGGTACCGACTTTGTGTCCCTGGCAAATCGTTATGCTGATGAAGTTGCACGTTACTGTGCCGAGCAGGGATACTTGTTTACTGAACAAACTGTCGAAGGGGCGCAGGGAAGAACTGAGTTAAACATGATGCTTGAGGTGGCTGATACCTGGGAAGAGTTGAAAAGCATGCAGGAGCAGGCGTCAGACTATGAGAAAAAGGTGTGGGGGACAGCTGGTTGTGTCAAAGGAGAGTTGGATTTGTGGGTTTCAGCTGATGGGAGAGCGGTGTTGCCGAATGAACTGATGAGTCCGATGGCACGACAGATACATGGTTCTGTACATCTGGGAAGAGATGCGATGATGCGTGTGTTCAGACAAACTTGGTACAATCCGAAATTCCGAACAGCTGCGGAAGCAGTATGTCAGAGGTGTGTTACATGTCAACAAATGAGCGTTGCGAAAAGAACACCAGTTACATTGAGTCACATTGGGAGGTCCGGCGGAACTTTCAATAGGATGCAACTGGATTTCATTGAGATGCCGAGGTGTAATCGCCTCAGGTATGTCTTGGTGATCGTGTGTGTGTTTTCCAGGTGGGTTGAGGCATACCCAACTCGTAGGTGCGATACACTCACAGTAGCAAAATTATTGTTGCGGGAGCTTGTGCCACGTTTCGGGGTTCCGACCTCTTTGGAATCGGACAGAGGGACGCATTTTAATAGTGAAATTGTGAAAATGCTCTGCTCTGCACTGAACATTGACCAGAGACTGCATTGTAGCTATCGACCAGAGGCTTCTGGCATAGTGGAGCAAATAAATGGAACCCTCAAGGCCCGAATGGCAAAGGTGTGCTCATCCATGTCCCTGAAATGGCCAGATGCATTACCGTTGGTGCTAATGAGCATGCGTAGTACGCCAGACAGGAGAACAGGTCCCTCACCTCACGAAGTATTGATGGGGAGGGCTATGAGGCTGCCATCTGTTCCTTCAACAGCCTTGCTAAATATCACAGATGATCTGATTTTTGATCATTGCAAAGGACTTTCTGATGTCATCCATTCTGTGTCCCTTCAGGTGCAGACTGCTGAAATTCCGGCTTCTAGAGACCTTTGTCACGACCTGTGTCCGGGTGACTTGTGGTTCTGAAAATCTGGATTCGTGTAATCGTTCTGGACTCGAGAATTAAAACTTCATCGAAACATGACGAATTTGGTATCAAAAGACCGAGAATGACGAGTACATCATGTACATATATTTTCAGCATATTCGAGTGACGATTTCACCTCGAAATCGTTATTTGCGTTCTGAACCCTTGGCTTCCATTTATGTGTTGCCCTTTACATAGGCCTTAATCCAGCTGAATTCAATTCAGCAAGGACACATACTCCTTAATCGACTTTTCCATGACCTGTGCAAGTTGGAACCATTGCCCCAGGCCGAACTCGTTAGGTCAGTTCCCCTCCCAGTGGCCGAGCAAGATAGCTTCTAGGCTCAACAAGCCATAAAACCATTTCAGCGCGCACACCTGCCGTATCTTGCTCACATCTGTCTCTACTCTTTTGCTTCACTTACTTTATGATGGGGAGATGCCTGTTTTATTGGGGGTCCACTGATATCTGATGAAATGTTGGGCCTTGCCGGGTGATTTGTTATGGGCAGCACGACGTGAAATATGTACATGTCATCATGACTCTGCTTTTCTTTTGTAAACCAATAACTGTAAATGACATACTACGAATTCGAAGAATGTTTGCCTGAAGCTGAATATTCTGTATAAAGAGAGAAGCCTGACTTTGTAAATTCGAGCAGTCTCCTGAGAATATACTTCCCCGTGTTGTACTTCTAGGACACTTGTTACCTTGGTTGCAGCCAATAAACTAATCTTTGACTTCACCTAGAAGACTCTGAGTTTCTGTGGTCTGGATCAGGAAGAACCCGAGGTCTCTGGGTGTACCCTGACACCGCTGGGTTACCGGTGTCTGTGCCGGTTCTGAAAAACCCAGTACCTCAGCTGGCGCCCAACGTGGGGCGATTCCAGTGGTACCAGTCAGCCAGAGGATCGTGAGGAGCTTCGTGTGAAAATTCCAGAGGACGGACAACCACCTCATCGACCCCTGCATGTCGACGTGGTCCGAAGGTCTTTGCTGCGAGCTTCCCCGCTTCCCGACGGCTACAAGGACTGCTGCCCTGGCTATCGCCCTGATTTGGACCCTTGAAGTTTGGTAGAGCGAAACACTAAGACGAGTCTTCTGGTGACGTCATCGATATCTCAGTTAAGTATAAGTGGAGCGTCTCCCAGTCCTTAGTTGATCTTAGTTTTGGTATCCTTGGGATAAAAAGTTTTGTGTTGGTACTTGCAAGCACCAAAACCGAAGGACTCGTGTATTCACGAGAAATATCGTAATCGATAAAACTTTGAAGTTTGGAACTATACTAGAGAGCGAAGATGCCTGGTCTTAGACTTGGAAATTTGTTTTGTCTTGGCAGTAATAATAGGGACTCCCGATTGGAGGACTCATGTCCGGTTCCTCCGGTTGGAACTCCAACCTACGAGTTATATGTGAAACATGAGGTTGGCCCCATCACATACAACGAAGTATGGATTAAATACACCAGGAAAGATGGTGTTCTAAAATGGCCCCAATATGGTAGTTTTGATTCCGAAATCTTAGACAACCTTGAAGTTAAACTCTTTAAAAAGAAAGCCCGGCCGGCGATGTTCGACTCTTTCCGCTTATGGCGTAAAGAGGCCAGACAAAAAGAAATTAAATTAGAGAAGAAAAATAAGAGAGAAGGGAATATTTCAGGAATGAAAGCTGCTAAGCAGTTTAAAGACAATGAAGAAGAGCAGATGAGTGAGCAGTTGCACAGGCAACGTAAAATGGCAGTAGATAAATGTTATCCAGTTTTGCCGTCTCTCCAGCAAGAGGCAGCAAAAGAGTGTGAGAAAGACCCATTAATGTCGCATTTACTAAATTCGCCACCCCCCTATGCACAAACAGCCACGGCGCCTCTGCAACCCTTAGTTGCGCCGCCCATGGTTGTTATGCCTGCTCCTCTACAGCACCCACCAGCTGCTCTTCAGCTGGCTTCCGCTCCTCCGGTGCAGCCTCCTCAAGGCACACCGACTACATCTACTTCGCTTATGCCTTCTCCGACTCTGCCTAGTGCACCTTCGATTTCTCATAATGCTCCCTCTGCTATTGCCTCTACTTCAGCCTTATCTCACCCTGTTTTTCCATCTGTTCTTCCTTCAGTTTCACCTTCCATTCAGCAGAAAATGGCCAGCACTGTTACTAACCTTCTTTTACCTCTTTTCGGGTCGCCTACTATGACCCCTAACATGGGAAGAAGACAGTTGCGAAGTCGACTGCCTGACTATCAAGAAAGAGACTCACTGAATAGTTTAGCACGGAAATGGGTCATGGACACTGTAAAATATGATGTAGAATCTGTCATGGAAGTCTTCCATCAATGGGAAGCAGCGACACAGAGATATGTTTTCGAACAGATGTGTGTTTTTCTTTGCGAGGATTTAGAAGACAATGATCTGGAATGCATCCCGCAAGAGATGTGTCGTGTACGGTTTAAGTTCGGAGAGGGTATGATTGTAGGTCCAGATGTGGAGAAAGCAGTTGAAATGTTGTTATCATATCGGAGTAAGGGAAGCAGTTCTGGGTCACCATCTGAATCTAGTACATCTAGTAGGAAAAAGGCGCGACAATACCCTATGAGAGAAGTTCCCCCACAATGGAGAGAGGGTGACACGACTGCTGTCCCACCTATCCTGCCACATTTTCAGCGTGTATGGGTACATGTCCCATGGAAGCGAGCTGAAGTTTTAGCACTTAAACAAACGTTACCTGATCCGCGTAAAAATCCTGCAGGGTATTACAAAGAGTTGTCGCAAACTGCTGGGTCATGTATAATGAATTTAGCCGATATCGATATGCTATTTGGGAATGTTGTTCCACAGCCTTTATGGGGTAAAATTCGTCATATAGATCATGATCAGGAATTAGGTGACTCATGGGCTAATATTACTGCGGCAGATGCCCGACAAGTTGGTGGTGCCAAGCCTGAGCCTTTGATAGCAGAACTCCCTGGTAAAATAGTAGATTACATGAAAACGATAATGCCTGCAATACGTGTAAATTGGGATAAGTTGTCTGCATGCAAGCAGAAGAAAGAAGAAACAGTTTCAGATTTCTTCACCAGGTTTGAAGAAACATTCGTTGACCACAGCGGTCAAGATATGACCACAGAAGTTGGTCAGAGATTGTTTATCGATAAATTCGTGCACAATTTGCTTCCAGAATTGTGTAAAAAGTTAAAGGATTCAGAAAGTTCTTGGGCAGTCTCATCTTCAGCCCAGATATTGGCTACTGCACAATATTACGAAAATAGAGACAAGGATGAGAAAGATAAAGTAGAAAAGAAAACTAAAGAACTAAAAATGAAGGTTTTGCTGCAGCAAGCCTATCCGCCATGTGGTGGTGGCGGTCAAAATAATAATGGTCAGAATCACTACCAAAGTAATTTTCAGCAGCCTCAACAATATCAGAGGAACTCGCAAAGAGTCGAGTACACTCAGCCACGTGTACCTGTAGGCCCCAACCAGTGTTTATATTGCAGACAAGAGGGTCATTTCAAGTATAATTGTCCTATTCTATTACAACGTGCAAATGGAGTTTCTGGTGTTAGAGGTCGTGGCAGACAGCAAGCACCTAGAGGTAGAGGGCGTGGAAACGCCCCTCAGAATGCACGTCCCCTTCCACCACAAAACTCTATGAACAGGTTTGATCAGCAAAATAACGCATCTGATAGGACAGCTCAATACTACGTTGATGATTATTACACAGAAGATGAGCATTGGGAAGGTAATGATTGCTAGGATGGCCATAGACAAAGAGAGGGAGTTGTTTCAGTTCCAGTAGATCAGAGTGGACCATACGTTGAGGTGATTACATCTGGTGTGTCAGAACCTTTTCTGTTGGATACTGGTGCTACAAAGAGTTCTATTATGCACTCAAAACTCCCTGGCGCACCTTTGTCTGGCGAAACGAATGTATCAGTAGGTTTTTCTGGCGCCCCGGTTAGAAATCCGATTTCTGACCCTTTGTCTCTTTCTGTTGGTCCTTGTGAATTAGAAGCACCCCTTATTCTGACAACAGGTTGTGGTGAAAACTTGCTAGGATTGGATTTGTTAAAAAGATTGTATGCAACTTTGTACTGTTCTCCGTCAGGAGTACAACTTACTTTAGGTAAGAAAGTAGTTTCTCCAATGTATTTGTCGAGGGGTAAAATTCCAGCAGAATTGTCGTTTCTCCCAGATATTCTTTGGGCCACTGGTCCAAATGATGTAGGTCTTTTAGAAATTCCACCATATGTTGTAACATTGAAAGCCAACGTTAAAATGCCACAAATTCCCCAATACAAAATTTCTAGTGAGGGTGAAAAAGCTTTGCTAGCGATCGTTTACGAATTAATTGAAAAGGATGTCATTGAAGAAACACGAGGCAATGTTTGCAATAGTCCTGTTCTGCCTGTTTTAAAACAAACTGACCCTTCTAAGCCACCTGTGTACAGATTCGTGATTGACCTTAGAGAGGTGAATAAAATTGTTGTGCCACAATTTCCAGTTGTCCCCGACATTACCACATTATTGACTATGATTCCAGCCTCTGCCTCTCGGTTTTTGGTGATTGACCTGAAGAATGCTTTCTTCAGTATCCCGATTGCTGAGGAGAGCAGGGATATCTTTTCCTTCAGTTTAGGAGGTCGAAGCTTCCGCTTTAAACGCGCTCCTCAGGGCTACTGTGAAAGTCCATCAATATACAGTCAAGCTCTAAAAACACAGCTTGACACGATTGTTTTTCCTAAAGGTGCTACTCTTGTACAATATGTGTGATAAAGAATTTCCAAAGGACTAAAAACGAATAGCCCAGGTGGACGGGACCACACCTCGTCCTTCTCTCTACCAGATCGGCAGTTCGAGTGGAAGGGAAGAAGGCCTGGATCCACGGGGTCCACTGTAAAAGGGTACCCTTACCTCTGCCCTATGACCAGAGTAAAGAACTTGATGCCGTGCCAAATACCGTCCCTTTTAATGATTCACATGTAAAAGGAACTGACTCTGAACAAGAAAACGAAAACATTTTGCACAAGGCTGTGCCACCATCCAAGCGAGTGAACATTACAGAGCCTGACCTTTTGTTCCCAGATCTGACAATACCTGGGAAGCAACGGTATAATTTGAGACCGAGAAAAACGAACTAATAAAGTCATTCCTTTTGCAATTTGAGACTAAGATCCATGGACAAATAAAAAAAGATACTTCTTTTTCCCCCAAGTACTATTTTTGAAAGTGCAGCTCTCCCATCTAGGAAACTTGCTCATTTTTGTTTTTCGAACCGCCATCCGGGTTCCGCTGCTAGGACCGCGGTTGATTAAAGTCTTTGGGGTGCAGCTGACGACGTTAGGTCGGTAGTTCTGGTTGGTCCAAGGGAGTTGCCCTAGACTGACGGAAGCAACCCTTAGCAGAGGCAACCTCCCACCGTGGGCAGCACTTTAGAGAGGATGGAGTTTCCCGATGTGGAGAGACCTGCCAAACAAATGAACTGTAAGCTGAGACTGTGTAACACGATGACAAAGAAAAGTTTTATAATATTGTGTATTTTTATGCTATTCAGCGTAATGATCTTTTTGATAAGTTATGTTTTATTCTCTTTCCATGTAACATTTGCGCCCACTGCATCACCCATAGCTCCTCCTACTGTTTCCGCTCATTCTTTCCACCCTCTGCCTGACCACGAATCAAATAGAAGGTTGGAGTTCATTAATAACTCCTTTGTTCAGTTGTTACGCCAACACCAACTTGTAATGAACACAACTAACTGTTGGGTGTGCGGTCTTATGCCTCACACAACGGACAAAGGTATCCCCTATTTAGTCCTGCCATTTAGTCACAATGGTTCTGTATGGGCATATAGGACCATGTTCATATATGCACACGAAATCTACCCCCTACGTTCTGTAACAGACAATCCTAGAAAAAGTGCTCTAGTCAAAGGTATAGTTGACATGATTACGGAAGGTATTTCTTATGAGACTATCCCTAGAGATGAGACACTATTATACATAGGATGGAACATGACTGGATATGGAGCTACCTTAAGTGAGAAACAGCAAGCTAAGAGATCGTCCCCGATTTGGATTGTACCCCATCAGGGTTATCTGTGTCTGCAAGGTAATGGCACGAATCCCAGGGCTCAGTTAGGGAAGAGTGTTTGTACTGAAACGTATGTGTTTGGATCTCAGACTTCCCCTGCGTTTTTAGCAGCTAAGGGTACTTATTTCATCTGCCACGATAGAGCCTATACATGGTTGCCCCCTGACTTTTCGGGCTCATGTTTTGTTTCCTTCCTGTTGCCTCCCACCTACACAGCAGCGGCAGACTACCACAGGACAAGGATAGTTAGAGGTGTCTTGAGTGAAGAGGACACTGCAGGTCAGGAATTCGGAGACTTTGCAAAGGGTTTTCTGCCGTTCTGGGGATCCATGGATAACAGCAGAAACATAAGGCAATTGACAAGGGTAGTTGAGTCCACCGTGATAGAAACTACTGGTGCCCTTAGTAACCTGACTGCTGAGCTCCAGTCGGATCGGCTTATGACCCTTCAGAACAGGGTCGATTTAGATGTCATACTTGCAGACCGAGGTGGAGTATGCAGATTGATCCAATCTTGTTGCTGTATCTTCATCCCTGATAACGCTCCAACAGTGTACCAGACCATCTCCAAACTACATAAGATTTCCGAATCTATTCATGTGGATAAAGGAGATTGGTCATTGATGGGATGGGTCTGGGAACTAATATCCGCCTGGGGATGGAAAATTCTAATGGTCATTGGGATGGTCTTAGCCATTCTTTTCCTGTTCTGTCTATGCATACAGTGTGCTCCTGCAATATGTGGCCTCTGTGCTACATCATGTGTAAGGAAACCTGTGTCAAGAGATGAACTAAGTACTAGAATGATGTTACAGCAACATCTCAATGACTTTCGGAACATAGATCTGGACTCAGACTAACATGAGGATAGATTAATTGTCTATGTAAGGGCAAAAGGAGGGATTGTGGTTCTGAAAATCTGGATTCGTGTAATCGTTCTGGACTCGAGAATTAAAACTTCATTGAAACATGACGAATTTGGTATCAAAAGACCGAGAATGACGAGTACAATTGTCCTATTCTATTACAACGTGCAAATGGAGTTTCTGGTGTTAGAGGTCGTGGCAGACAGCAAGCACCTAGAGGTAGAGGGCGTGGAAACGCCCCTCAGAATGCACGTCCCCTTCCACCACAAAACTCTATGAACAGGTTTGATCAGCAAAATAACGCATCTGATAGGACAGCTCAATACTACGTTGATGATTATTACACAGAGATGAGCATTGGGAAGGTAATGATTGCTAGGATGGCCATAGACAAAGAGAGGGAGTTGTTTCAGTTCCAGTAGATCAGAGTGGACCATACGTTGAGGTGATTACATCTGGTGTGTCAGAACCTTTTCTGTTGGGTACTGGTGCTACAAAGAGTTCTATTATGCACTCAAAACTCCCTGGCGCACCTTTGTCTGGCGAAACGAATGTATCAGTAGGTTTTTCTGGCGCCCCGGTTAGAAATCCGATTTCTGACCCTTTGTCTCTTTCTGTTGGTCCTTGTGAATTAGAAGCACCCCTTATTCTGACAACAGGTTGTGGTGAAAACTTGCTAGGATTGGATTTGTTAAAAAGATTGTATGCAACTTTGTACTGTTCTCCGTCAGGAGTACAACTTACTTTAGGTAAGAAAGTAGTTTCTCCAATGTATTTGTCGAGGGGTAAAATTCCAGCAGAATTGTCGTTTCTCCCAGATATTCTTTGGGCCACTGGTCCAAATGATGTAGGTCTTTTAGAAATTCCACCATATGTTGTAACATTGAAAGCCAACGTTAAAATGCCACAAATTCCCCAATACAAAATTTCTAGTGAGGGTGAAAAAGCTTTGCTAGCGATCGTTTAGGAATTAATTGAAAAGGATGTCATTGAAGAAACACGAGGCAATGTTTGCAATAGTCCTGTTCTGCCTGTTTTAAAACAAACTGACCCTTCTAAGCCACCTGTGTACAGATTCGTGATTGACCTTAGAGAGGTGAATAAAATTGTTGTGCCACAATTTCCAGTTGTCCCCGACATTACCACATTATTGACTATGATTCCAGCCTCTGCCTCTCGGTTTTTGGTGATTGACCTGAAGAATGCTTTCTTCAGTATCCCGATTGCTGAGGAGAGCACGGATATCTTTTCCTTCAGTTTAGGAGGTCGAAGCTTCCGCTTTAAACGCGCTCCTCAGGGCTACTGTGAAAGTCCATCAATATACAGTCAAGCTCTAAAAACACAGCTTGACATGATTGTTTTTCCTAAAGGTGCTACTCTTGTACAATATGTGGACGATTTGCTCATTGCTGCAGATACTAAGAAAATTTGTAAAAAGGCCACGTTGACATTATTGCGTCATCTGTGTGATCTGCATCACAAGGTGTCACTTTCCAAACTGCAATATTGCCGACAAGAAGTGACCTACTTAGGTCACCTCTTATCGAAGGAGGGAAGGAAACTGACCCCAGAAAGAATTCAGGCAATAGCGAAATTGAATGTGCCAAGAACACAGAGAGAAGTGCGTGCTTTCTTGGGCATTACATCGTACTGTAGACAGTGGATTTCAAATTTTTCGTTATTGGCCAAACCCTTGGTGGCACTAACGTGTAAGAATACACCCAATCCCATTCCTTGGTCTGAGGAGTGTCAGAAAAGTTTTCTTGAATTACGCACAGCATTATGTTTGGCTCCTGTGTTAGGTACCCCCAACTACAGTAAGCCTTTCACATTGTATGTCCACGAGAAGGAGGGCTGTGCATTGTCTGTGTTGACTCAGTTATTTGGAGGTAGGCAGCGCCCATGCGCCTATTTTTCGTCAACTTTGGATCTGGTAGCAAAAGCATTGCCAAGTTGTTTAAGAGCCACAGCAGCAGCAGCTGTTTCTATTCGACAGTCTGCTGGTCTAGTAATGAATAATACACTAATCGTGATGGTCCCGCATGCAGTAGACATATTGTTAAATAGGACCAAGACACAGCACTTAACTAGTGCTCGACTGTCCAGTTACGAATTGACACTGCTAGCGAGTCATGTGCACATAAAAAGGTGCAGTACCTTGAATCTAGCTACGTTGTTGCCAATTGCAGAGGAATCAGATGCTTTAGAACAGCACGATTGTTTTCTCGCAACAGAGGAAGAAACAAAAGGGAGAGTAGATTTATTTGACACTCCTCTTGCTGAATGTGATGGTACATTATGGGTGGATGGTTCATGCTTCAAGCTCCCAAATGGTAACGTGACTGCAGCATATGCTGTCACGACTTTGCACACAGTTGTTGAAACTGCACGAGTACCACATGGTTCAGCTCAAGCTGCAGAATTAGTTGCACTCACGAGAGCATGTGTATTGTCTAAAGGAATGAGAGTGACTGTCTACACTGATAGTCAGTATGCGTTTGGAGTGGCTCACAGTTTTGGACGATTGTGGAGAGAACGTGGGTTCCTGACTTCGCATGAAGCTAAGATTCAGCATGGTCAGTTGGAGAATGAGCTTCTTGAATCACTGACCTTGCCCCTGCAAATGGCGATTGTGAAATGTAGTGCTCACAAGAAGGTGACTGATGATGTTGGTCATGGGAATGCATTTGCTGATGAGATCGCTAAAGAAACGGCAAAGAATGTGATGAGCCGAATGTATGTTGCAGGCCCTGAAAGATGGACTGGTGATGTTGGAATATGTGAGGACACGATAGAAAGTGTGAAGTCCATCCAAGCTGAGGCCACAGAGAAAGAGTTGAGCACGTGGAGAGAGAGTACAGGTAGAATGGATGCAAACGGTTGTTGGATTGAATCGACAGAGCATCAGAGATGGTTGTTACCCGATGCATATGTGCTTGCAGTGGTTACAATGGCTCATGGAATGGCTCATATCAGCGTGAAAGGGATTTGCGAGTTGTTGGCCCCAGTGTGGAAGAATTCAGGGATTCCCAAGTGTGCAGAGAATGTTGTCAAGAATTGCATGGTATGTCTGAAGCACAATCCTGGTAGGGGAACCCCAACTCCAGCTGGTCATTTTGCACCTCCTACGTATCCGTTCGAGGTTTTGCAGCTAGATTTCATACACATGGAGAGGTGCAACAACTTAAAATACGTGCTCGTTGTTGTTTGTGCTTTCTCAAGATGGATAGAAGCATATCCCCTGAAAGACAATACTGCCTTGTCCACAGCAAAAGCCCTTGTGAAAGAGTACTTCCCCAGGTTTGGAATTCCTAGAATGGTCTGGTCTGATAACTGGAGTGAATTTGTGGGACGAGTGATGAAGAATGTATGCGAAGGGCTAGGCATTAGGCAGAAGTTCCACTCTGCAAATCACCCCCAATCAGCTGGATTAGTAGAATGTTACAATGGCACGCTTAAACTTAAATTGGCCAAGATCCAAGCGAGCACAGGTCTTAAATGGCCTGATGCTCTACCCTTAGCACTCCTATCCACCAGAATGACTGTGCATTCGCGAGTGAAACTCAGCCCTTATGAAATTGTCTTTGGCCGGCCAGCCAATATATGGGGAGTGCCTAGGCCCACGAAGTTCAGCGAGCTAGAACACGCTATTTTGCTTGATTACCTGTATGAATTGACGGCTAAATTGCGTGTTTTGCATCAACAGGTACATGACTCCCTGCCTCCGGCCTCTGATACTCCAGGACACCCCATAAACCCTGGATCCTGGGTGTTGATAAAGAATTTCCAAAGGACTAAAACGAATAGCCCAGGTGGACGGGACCACACCTCGTCCTTCTCTCTACCAGATCGGCAGTTCGAGTGGAAGGGAAGAAGGCCTGGATCCACGGGGTCCACTGTAAAAGGGTACCCTTACCTCTGCCCTATGACCAGAGTAAAGAACTTGATGCCGTGCCAAATACCGTCCCTTTTAATGATTCACATGTAAAAGGAACTGACTCTGAACAAGAAAACGAAAACATTTTGCACAAGGCTGTGCCACCATCCAAGCGAGTGAACATTACAGAGCCTGACCTTTTGTTCCCAGATCTGACAATACCTGGGAAGCAACGGTATAATTTGAGACCGAGAAAAACGAACTAATAAAGTCATTCCTTTTGCAATTTGAGACTAAGATCCATGGACAAATAAAAAAAAGATACTTCTTTTTCCCCCAAGTACTATTTTTGAAAGTGCAGCTCTCCCATCTAGGAAACTTGATCATTTTTGTTTTTCGAACCGCCATCCGGGTTCCGCTGCTAGGACCGCGGTTGATTAAAGTCTTTGGGGTGCAGCTGACGACGTTAGGTCGGTAGTTCTGGTTGGTCCAAGGGAGTTGCCCTAGACTGACGGAAGCAACCCTTAGCAGAGGCAACCTCCCACCGTGGGCAGCACTTTAGAGAGGATGGAGTTTCCCGATGTGGAGAGACCTGCCAAACAAATGAACTGTAAGCTGAGACTGTGTAACACGATGACAAAGAAAAGTTTTATAATATTGTGTATTTTTATGCTATTCAGCGTAATGATCTTTTTGATAAGTTATGTTTTATTCTCTTTCCATGTAACATTTGCGCCCACTGCATCACCCATAGCTCCTCCTACTGTTTCCGCTCATTCTTTCCACCCTCTGCCTGACCACGAATCGAATAGAAGGTTGGAGTTCATTAATAACTCCTTTGTTCAGTTGTTACGCCAACACCAACTTGTAATGAACACAACTAACTGTTGGGTGTGCGGTCTTATGCCTCACACAACGGACAAAGGTATCCCCTATTTAGTCCTGCCATTTAGTCACAATGGTTCTGTATGGGCATATAGGACCATGTTCATATATGCACACGAAATCTACCCCCTACGTTCTGTAACAGACAATCCTAGAAAAAGTGCTCTAGTCAAAGGTATAGTTGACATGATTACGGAAGGTATTTCTTATGAGACTATCCCTAGAGATGAGACACTATTATACATAGGATGGAACATGACTGGATATGGAGCTACCTTAAGTGAGAAACAGCAAGCTAAGAGATCGTCCCCGATTTGGATTGTATCTGTGTCTGCAAGGTAATGGCACGAATCCCAGGGCTCAGTTAGGGAAGAGTGTTTGTACTGAAACGTATGTGTTTGGATCTCAGACTTCCCCTGCGTTTTTAGCAGCTAAGGGTACTTATTTCATCTGCCACGATAGAGCCTATACATGGTTGCCCCCTGACTTTTCGGGCTCATGTTTTGTTTCCTTCCTGTTGCCTCCCACCTACACAGCAGCGGCAGACTACCACAGGACAAGGATAGTTAGAGGTGTCTTGAGTGAAGAGGACACTGCAGGTCAGGAATTCGGAGACTTTGCAAAGGGTTTTCTGCCGTTCTGGGGATCCATGGATAACAGCAGAAACATAAGGCAATTGACAAGGGTAGTTGAGTCCACCGTGATAGAAACTACTGGTGCCCTTAGTAACCTGACTGCTGAGCTCCAGTCGGATCGGCTTATGACCCTTCAGAACAGGGTCGATTTAGATGTCATACTTGCAGACCGAGGTGGAGTATGCAGATTGATCCAATCTTGTTGCTGTATCTTCATCCCTGATAACGCTCCAACAGTGTACCAGACCATCTCCAAACTACATAAGATTTCCGAATCTATTCATGTGGATAAAGGAGATTGGTCATTGATGGGATGGGTCTGGGAATTAATATCCGCCTGGGGATGGAAAATTCTAATGGTCATTGGGATGGTCTTAGCCATTCTTTTCCTGTTCTGTCTATGCATACAGTGTGCTCCTGCAATATGTGGCCTCTGTGCTACATCATGTGTAAGGAAACCTGTGTCAAGAGATGAACTAAGTACTAGAATGATGTTACAGCAACATCTCAATGACTTTCGGAACATAGATCTGGACTCAGACGAACATGAGGATAGATTAATTGTCTATGTAAGGGCAAAAGGAGGGATTGTGGTTCTGAAAATCTGGATTCGTGTAATCGTTCTGGACTCGAGAATTAAAACTTCATTGAAACATGATGAATTTGGTATCAAAAGACCGAGAATGACGAGTACATCATGTACATATATTTCCAGCATATTCGAGTGACGATTTCACCTCGAAATTGTCATTTGCATTCTGAACCCTTGGCTTCCATTTATGTGTTGCCCTTTACATAGGCCTTAATCCAGCTGAATTCAATTCAGCAAGGACACATACTCCTTAATCGACTTTTCCATGACCTGTGCAAGTTGGAACCATTGCCCCAGGCCGAACTCGTTAGGTCAGTTCCCCTCCCAGTGGCAGAGCAAGATAGCATCTAGGCTCAACAAGCCATAAAACCATTTCAGCGCGCACACCTGCCGTATCTTGCTCACATCTGTCTCTACTCTTTTGCTTCACTTACTTTATGATGGGGAGATGCCTGTTTTATTGGGGGTCCACTGATATCTGATGAAATGTTGGGCCTTGCCGGGTGATTTGTTATGGGCAGCACGACGTGAAATATGTACATGTCATCATGACTCTGCTTTTCTTTTGTAAACCAATAACTGTTAATGACATACTACGAATTCGAAGAATGTTTGCCTGAAGCTGAATATTCTGTATAAAGAGAGAAGCCTGACTTTGTAAATTCGAGCAGTCTCCTGAGAATATACTTCCCTGTGTTGTACTTCTAGGACACTTGTTACCTTGGTTGCAGCCAATAAACTAATCTTTGACTTCACCTAGAAGACTCTGAGTTTCTGTGGTCTGGATCAGGAAGAACCCGAGGTCTCTGGGTGTACCCTGACACCGCTGGGTTACGGGTGTCTGTGCCGGTTCTGAAAAACCCAGTACCTCAGACTGGGTCCTGGTGCGGAAGCACGTAAGGAAAAGCTGCTTGGATGTTAGCTGGAGAGGACCGTTTCAAGTTATATTGGTGACAAACACTGCTGTGAAGTGTGGAGGATTGCCAAATTGGGTCCATGCTTCTCACACCCGACGAGTTCCAGCACCCCTGAAAGAAACAGCTCCTCTCGTAGATGAAAATCCAGCCGTGGAGGAAGATCCACTGGAGGGGACAAGTCAAGCTGTGGGGGTGTCTGAAGAGGCCGGTAACTTATCTGATCGAGCTGAAGGAAATCACGACGACAGTGACACTGAGTCTACCTCTGAATGGGGAAGTTGCTGTGAAGGTGATTTGAGCGCAGAACAAGCTGAAAGTAGGGATGAGCAGGGTGTGCAAACGAGAAGCAGAAGAGTGAGAAGCGCAGAGGCTCATTGGCCTGAGAGGCAGAGGCGATTGAACGTAAGACTGGCTTCAGAACGAGATCTTGCTCATGTATAAGAAGAATCAGACCAGGAAGAGGGAGAACCAGAAATAGAGCAAGGAGGTCCGAGAAGGTCCAGGAGGGTGAGAGTACCTTGTCGAAGATACGCCACTCCTGAGTGGACCTACCCTGTGACAGATGCCCGGTGTACTGAGATCAGGGAGGGTGAGGGCTGTGACAGTGACCAGTACGAATCCAAATGTTAAGTTGGATGTGGTGCTGTTGGTACCAGGACTTGAGATCGAAGGCGTACTGACACTCACCGTTCCTAATCCCCCTTACCTAAGCAAGATACGTGATTTAATCCTGAATAGACTGATTTTTCCTACATTTGGTCCAGAAATACCATCTCACGAATCAATTGTGCTTCGCATGGAACTTCTGGAATACGTGCTAAGTGCAGTTGGAGCAAGTGTGATCATTGATTACTAAAGACTTTTGTAATTAGCTGTTGAACTAACCTAGAGCCGAGTGGAAGAAGAAGAAATGTAGGGACTTTCCACAGAGGACGGAGAAGGGTTAGGGTTGTCTGTTGTTGATGCAAGTGAAGAACTAAAACGGGGATTTCTGCTTTCAGAGGTGTGGTTCGAGAGACTCAAATAACCAAGAAAGAGACTTTGGGTTGTTGCTGAGAACGAACTACATTGTTCCGAGACCATGGAGGCTGGAAATCCGACTCGTAGGGCTAAGTGCATTGTAGGAGGAGTGATATTATTTATTTTCTTAGTAGTTATAGTTTCCTATTTAGTACCACACGAGCAGGCAGTGGAGGTTGAGGGAACACCGACACCTACCACTCCTAGCAAGAAAGAGGTCAAATTAGGAGCAGAGAAGGCTTTGCTATTATAAGAGAGTCGTAGGTTACATGCAGATCTGTCTAAAGGCAATTTTAAGCAGAATGTATATGCAAAGTTGTTGTATGAATACATTGATGCGATGGATGCGAAAGACTGCTATGTGTGTATGCAATTGCCGGCTTCAGTAGATGAGGGTATTAGATACCATCACCTTCCATTGACATATGGAATTTCATGTAGTTTGCTGCTTAGCATATTTTATGGGCGAAACCATTTTGAGTATTTCTTTTCGAATTATGATGTTGTGCTTCCAGAAGTCCCTGCTTATAAACACCTGAATAAGTTCGATTATTATAAGTCAGAGGATAGACTTGGATATTTCTTCATTCCAACACAAGAGTTAGACACCTTATATGCTCACCGACACAATTTGACATGTTTGCTATCAGAGACAGAGAAAAAGTTCATAGAACAAGTAGAGGACAGGTACAAAAAGCAAAACCAGTTGCGAGATTCAGGGCAAGGTAAAGTTGATTGGACGGATGAGGAGAAGCAGCACAGGTCAAGAGGGAGTTATGGTCCAATAGCTCTAGATGAAGTGCAGAAAGGGAAGTTGTGCATTCACAGACCACAGACGTATTATGAAAATGTGTATGTGGGTGATACTACATGTGAACACACTTTCACATTGGAGTATTATACGAAGGATTTCTTGCAGAGCGTGGTGCAGGTGATTCCTACAGTTTATTTTGTCTGCGGAAGGAATGCGTATGTAAGATTGCCGGAGAAGTGGTATGGAACGTGTTATCTAGCAATTATTTTTCCCAAGATTTACCATACTGAGGATTTTGCTCTCTTGGAGGGAGGACATCAGACGAGGGTAAAGCGAGGTGAAAGTGCTGGTGCAATAGTTGGAGACGTGTTTGGAGCAGTGATACCCATGTTGGGAGTGATTTTGAATGACGTGAAGATACGGCGGTTGGCAACTGTGGCGGATGAACTGTCAATGAGTACAGCTAAGTCATTAGTGTTGGTTGAGGGTGAGATGTTGTCGATAAGGACAATGGTTTTACAGAACCGTCTTGCCTTAGACGTCCTTCTTGCAAAAGAAGGAGGAGTCTGTAAACTTTTGAAGGTACAGGAATGTTGCACGTATATTCCAGACAATTCCAAGGATCTGGAGAAATATATAAGTAACATTACTGCCATTCATTATGAAATTGAGGATTTAACGCAAGAGAACGTGTGGGAGAAGATTGGCAAGGGAGTTGGAAATGTTGGAAACTGGTTTGCAAATCTGGGAAGGAGTTTCCTTGGGTTTGTACTCAAACCCCTCATCATAGTTGTGGCATGTGTGATTGGGTTGTGGGGTTTGGTAAGAGTGTACAAGTGGTATAGGTCAACTAGATTGGAAAGATCGATGAGAGTGCAAGAGCAAAGAATGGAGAGACTGCAGGACAGTCAATATCGGAGCTTGAGAGCGATGGAGATGCTCAAGCGGGGGAAAGTGGCGACAGGCTCTGTTTAACTCGGTTCTTACCCTCAGGGATGGTGTGATGATGGTGATGACACAGGTCATCAAAGGGGGGAACTGAGAGAGCGCCAAACAGAAGTAAAATTTGTAGGGGTGTATCATATGCACAAGTAGTTAACACCCGCATATATAGAGGATTTACTAATTGTGTTCAAATGCAATGTAGGGCTGAGAACTAATGTACTTGGTATTAGAAATACATGGAGAGCTAATGTTAAGAGTTTTGAAAATCAATAATGCCGTTTTAACATAGAGATGTCGTTTGATGTGAAGTCTTTCACTAATAAGAGATGTGTTTTAATAGATCATCATTGTGACTCTAAATCTGCTTTATTAAAATTCATAGTTGTACCTTTTAAACGTGATAAAATTGCTTGAGATAGAAAAATGTATTTTGCTTTAAAGATGGAGGCTTAAAGAACGAAAGATATTGTTTATGTTAGGATGTTGGGCACATAAACGTGCAGAGGCCCAGTTCATGGAAATCGTGTAGGCCTGATCGAAGATGCCTTGCTTAGCATTAAATCGTAGAAATGTTTTTGGAGAAAGCTGCCTTTAGCTAAAGTCAATTGCAACATTAAGAAATTGTGAGCCGATTCACGTGTATTCCTTTGCAGGTGCAGGACCAAGTAGATAGTGGAGTAGAAGGGCCCATTGTGTATGAATGTTAGGATACTAGGCTCAGACGTGGAGGAGCAGCCGAGGAATTTAAGAAAGCAACTTGAAGCGAAGGAGAGCCTGGGACCCAAGGACGTTTTAACGGACAAGGATGGAAAAGTGCCATAATGGAAAAATCTATAAACCAACACCTTCGAGAGGGGCGTACCTGACGGCGTGTCGTCCGCATTGTGGGGTTTTTGTATTAGGGACAGCACCCCGAGGGAGAAGGTAGAGTAGATGAGCCGAGGAGCGAGAGGGAGCGGTTGACCAGGCAGAGAGCTTAGCTATGACTGAGGAGTCTTTAGACTAAGTTGTAAGAAAGTGAGTGGACTTCTTTGGAAGTCGCCACTGCTGACACCTTTATTAGATTGGGCTATTTTTGAGTAGGGGTGTCACTTAGTATAGTGTAGGGACAGATTAACCTGAATTTATACCTTTTATCAATGCATACTAAAACTCAGGTTATAGCAATTCTTGTTAGCCTGATGATTCTTGAATTGATTCTTGTATTATTCCTGAGCCATCTGAGACTCTTCCGTAGGATTATGTTTGTATTAGTGCCTGTTTATCTTCTAAACCTTTTGCTGAGGTGTTTATACATCCAGTTGTTTTTGGCTTTGTAATAAATCTTCAAACTTAGTCCTTAGTCGGTGGTTCTTTGGGGGAAAACAGTGGGAATCGTTGAAGTGGATTGACTATTGATAGATAGATTGCCTAAATCATTCTATGACAGGTAAAAAGGTCCAGTCGACCTGAGACGGGATTCTAGAGAATGAGATGCAGACTCTAGAAGGAAAATCCCGCCCTTTCACAGGCAAAGGGTTAAAGTTTATATGTCAACTCGACAGTCATGAATTTATGTTGTGTACAACAACTACAAAGATGGAGGCCTGAGGCTGAAAATATAAACGGTGGAAAGCGTGGATTGATCAGCATATGTATCAATTATCAAGATTAAAAACTCTAAGGTACACTGCTAAATTCATATAATTTAGGTAGTTAAAGTTGGTTAATATACCAAGTTCGTGCCCTGGTACTGTAGGATATAATCTTCCCTTTAACCGTTTTAACCGATTGCAAGTACATGTAAATGACATCAGTCACTGGCTCCTGGTATGCTGCCCACGGGAAACAGCCACTACAACGCGGCCCTTTCCACGCTGTACTTAACCACGTATGCTTTACAATGCATGCGTGGTTACCACGTAAAGCCTTTACCATGCATTTCTTTACTACAAAATACGTAGTAAAGGAATGTGTGGTAAAGGTAGAATTAAAAAAGGGAGCTGGGCGGGCTTGGGGTGGGGGTTCCCCCCTCAAACAAAAGAGTGAGTTAAAAAAAAAAATCTTACCATAAGGACGATGATTTGTGCCTTTTGTCCTTCCAGAAATAAGCCAGCCTCCCTAACGATGTAATAACGTACGTGCGTCTACTTACTGCCTTTTCAAAAAAATAGAAAAAGGACCACCTAACATTGAAGAAGGAGAAGTCCGTCTATGAAAAACTGTGAGTATTTTTTTTTTAATATACTAACTTATAATGATATTAGGGAATATATAAGGAATTGGGGCAGGGATCGAAAAAAACATTTACAATGAAAAGGCCATTATCATGCATAGTTATACAAAGAAAATCGTTGTTTAACTATGCGTGGTAAAGGCATTTTCGTTGTATAGCAAATTCGTGGTAGTGGTATTCGCGTTGTAACGCATGCGTGGAAAAGGCATGCGTTGCAACGGAATGCATAGTAACATCATACAACCCCTGCCCACAAGCTAAGCTATAAAGTATATGAGCATGTTTCACTAGTTTTGCCTGACTTTCCATAACATTTCTGGGTGGTAGGGTGTGCCGGATCACTCCTTAGTAGGGCACATTGGTGCTGTTTTTCATTGTATCCTTTGTTTGATATAATGCAGAATACTTCAACGGCTCTCCTGCCTGCCCCAGAGTATAAGGGATTTACTTTCAGCAGCAAATCATTTCCCTTAATTGCAAAAACTGAAGTGGACAACCACATAGCTCCTTTAGTAATTATTTGAAAAAGGGAAATGTATGACTAGGATCCCAGTGTGGTTGTTTGTCATTGTCAGTGTTCCCCCTTTCACAGATAGAGTGATCACCCCCTTATCAGTGGTATAAGTCACCCAGTGTCATAGATTTCAGTTCCTCTCATTATACTGCCCTTTGCAAAAAAGATAATTATGATGGAGGGCTGTAAAGAAAATCTACCTGGCGTGACACTTAAGGTGGGTTCACAACACCACTACACGAATTAGCCAGATATAATAGGGGCCACTGGAATTATGTGGCAGCTGAGTTTTTCATATAAATATAGATTTGCCGCATTTCCCACATAATCCATCATCTGCTGCATATTCTGCAGATTTTACCCAAAAATTATCTGGCAGATGCATCAACGAAAATACCTCCCGGTAAAACACCGAATCGGTAAAACAGGCCGATACCGAACGCAAAACCAGAAAATGCTATGCATCAAACAATAAATCGGAAAAAAATAAAGATTCGCTAAAACCCCACGCGGTAAATTACCGAATCACTAAACAGACAATCGGAATTACCGAACCCCAAAGCTGACTTCGGAAATACCGAATCGCTATTAACGAACCGCAATGGTATGCATGAAAAGTCGCTAATACCAAAAATCCCTAAAATCGCTATTTAGCATGAGCAAAATAAGGGGAATCACAATCAGGAGGTAAAGTTAACTGAAGGACAGAAAAAAAAATTCCAACCCCATCAGCAGGTGCTGACAATCAGTAACCCTTCATAAATGCCCTGGGAAAACCCACATGTCAACCAAAATGGCTGCCCCCTACGTGCTTGCTAGGAGGAGGAGGTTCAACGCCCAGGCCCAGCGCAGGAGGATGATACAGGACAGGATCTTCAGGGTGCGCATCACTTTGCTGGGGCAGACCGAGGAACAGGTGTACGACAAGTATAGACTCAACCGTGCCATGATAATGCGCCTAATAGCAGACCTGGAACCATTACTGCAGCACGAGACCCGTAGGACCAACGCCATACCAGCCCATGTGCAGGTCCTATGCTGCCTGCACCTGCTTGCGTCTGGAAGCTTCCAGGGAGTAATAGCTGAGAGTGGAGGCGTGTCGCAAAGTGCTTTATCACGATTCTTCCACCGGTTCCTAGAGGCCATGCTGACATTAATAAATCGCCACATTACCTTCCCCACAACCCCCCAGCAGCTGACCCGCACCAAACGAGAATTCTACCAGGTGGCACAATTCCCCCATGTCATCGGGTGTGTTGACTGCACGCATGTCGCCATCTGTCCTCCATCAGCCACCGAATACATATTCTGCAACCGGAAGTCATACCATTCTATCAATGTGCAGGTGGTGTGCAATGCCAAGTACATAATTACGGACCTTGTAGCCCAATTCCCCGGGAGCACACACGACGCCTACATATTCCGTCACTGTGGCCTCCACAGGCGCCTGATCAACGGTGAATTCGGAGAGGGACACCTACTAGGTACATATAGATGCATCATCGTACTCTCCAACCACTCCATCCCCACATGTATATTTTCATTCATGCTGATTACCATTCTCTCCCCATCCTGCAGGTGACAGCGCATATGCATTGCGTGAATATCTCCTCACTCCCTATCTCAGCCCAGCTACACCGCAAGAGCAGCGCTACAACAGAGCACACATCAGCACCAGGAATGTGGTTGAGCGGACATTTGGCATCCTCAAGAGCCGCTTCCGAATACTGCACAAGACTGGAGGTGCCTTGCAGTACGACCCAGTGACCTGCTGCCAGATCATTGCTGTGTGTGCCATCCTGCACAACATCGCCACACGCAGGGGGATACCCATAGAGGTGGACGGAGAGGATGAACTACGTGCACAGCAACCCCCCCCAACACCGACAGGCGCATGTGCCCAACACAGCTGAAGAGCAAAGGAGGCGGACATACATCACACGGAATAATTTCTGAGACAGGTAAGAGAGTGACTTGACAACAGGATCAGTTTTGCAAGGGTTTAATGGGCATGGACACCTGACTGGTGCAGAAATACGTAACACAAACATGCTGCTGCTGCAGTTAAAGTCAAACTAAAATTGTCCCTTCTCAGAACGGGTGATGCGTGCGGCACCTTAGTCTGGCCATGGTTACGTCACCAAGGACTGTGTGACTTTGCCACATGTTCACTTCCGTTTGCCGCGTACCCCCAGTCTCTTGTCCTGTGACTCCTCGGCTTCTACACGATGGGAGTCAGTGGCAGTTGCATTGCGGCCACTGCGCCTCCTCCCGCTGGACTCCGACAGGGAGACGCTGCTGACACTGGAGGCTGCCTCACTCCCCTCTTCCGCTCCCAGACTGCTGACACTGGCTGACCCAGGCTGCAGTTGCTCCACTGCAGTGGTCACCCTCTCAAGGGCCTTTGCCACATCCCCACAATAATGACCTAGGTCCACTTGCAGGGACACGGACCTGCGGGACAGCACAGCCGTGCTGTTGCACAGCTTATTAATGGCCTTGTTAGTTGTATTCACTGCCAGCATGATCTGCCTGTGACGCAGGCGCTCACTCCGTTGGCCTGCGACCACGGCACGTGTCAGTTCTTGCAGGCACAGCTTGATTTCATTGTTGCCGGCAGCTACGGCAGTGGTGTGCTCACGCACAGCGTCAGTCATGTTGCCTAGTTTGTTGCAAAGTTTGGTCATGGAGAGTTTCATGGCACCGATGTGTCTCCCCTGCAGGCGCTGGACACGCAGCATCCGGGTCTCCACAACTCCGTACCCTTCGGACAGATCGACTGGTCTTGCAGCAGCCCGACCCGGGAGCACAGCCCTCTGCCTGATGCGCTGTTGTGCTGCAGTTTGGCTGGTTGGAGTGACGACAGCCTGGCGTGGAACATTTGGGTGTGCTGAACTGTGATCCGACTCCATCACGGGCAGGGAGGGAACATCTGCTCTGCGGCTCTGCGGAGTGGCCCGCACTGGTGGTGGTGGTGGTGGTGGTGGTGGTGGTGTCTTGGACCGCGAGGATGGTGGTGGTGGTGGTGGTGGTGTCTTGGACCGCAGGGATGGTGGAGGTGTTGTCCACCGTGGTGGTGAAGGGGAGGACATGGCTTCAGCTCCCTGTGAGCACTCCGCATCTGACAACACTGGCGTCTCTGAGATGACGAGGCGGGCACTGTCGTCAGAATCGATGGGGGATGCATCTGTGTGTGAAACAGTGCATTGTTATTATCATGGTATAGTATGTGACAATAGCTGTGGCATCTCACAATAAATAACTTTTTCTGACTGACATTTGGCCCTTTGCTGCTGTATTCATCTCTGGGCTCTGGCATGCACCCATTCATGTATTGACTACAACTCCCATGGTGCAACACAGTGGTGAGGTTATGTGTTTAGGGCAATGCTACATGTGCACTGGGTCTGGCATGGGGGATTGGGCAGGGACTTAGTACGCGCTGCATTGTTACGCTGCCATGCTTCTTACCTTGTCCTCCTTCCGCAGCACCAATCAATCAATCAATCAATCAATCAGAGAATTTGTATAGCGCACTACTCACCCGGAGGGTCTCAAGGCTCTGGGGGGGGTCCGCTACTGCTCGAACAGCCAGGTCTTGAGCTGCTTCCTGAAGGCGAGGTGGTCCTGGGTCAGGCGGAGGTGGGTCGGAAGGGAGTTCCAAGTCTTGGCGGCCAGGTAGGAGAAGGACCTTCCTCCTGTGGTGGCTCTTCGGATGCGGGGGACGGCGGCGAGGGCGTGGCTGGTCGATCGAAGCTGGCGCGTGGGAGCGTAGAAGTTGAGGCGGCTGTTGAGGTATCCTGGACCTTGGTTGTGTAGGGCTTTGTGTGCGTGGGTGAGGAGCCGGAAGGTGATTCTCTTGTTGACCGGGAGCCAGTGCAGGTCTCTCAGGTGTCCGGAGATGTGGCTGCGGCGGGGGATGTCCAGGATGAGTCGTGCTGAGGTGTTCTGGATCCGCTGGAGTCTCTTCTGGAGTTTGGCGGTGGTTCCGGCGTAGAGGGAGTTGCCGTAGTCCAGACGGCTGGTGACGAGGGCCTGGGTGACCGTCTTCCTGGTCTCGGTGGGGATCCATCGGAAGATTTTGCGTAGCATTCTCAGGATGTGGAAGCACGACGAGGAGACGGCGTTGACTTGTCTGGTCATGGAGAGGGAGGAGTCCAGGATGAAGCCCAGGTTGCGTGCGTGGTCAGTTGGTTTGGGTGCGCTGCCCAGGGCGGGGGGCCACCACGAGTCGTCCCAGGCGGAGGGTGAGGATCCCAGGATGAGGACTTCCGTCTTGTCTGAGTTCAGTTTCAGGCACCAGAGGTGTCCAGACGTGTGACCCCCACAACAGCTTCCGGTTCTATGGTGGACTCCACTAGATCCTCCAGGGCTGTATTGGGCGTCACATTGGATGTGCCCCCTACTGTGCCAGCAGCATCCCTGACCCTCTGTGCTATCTTCTCCTTGGCCCTCTTACGCAGGTCGTACCAGCGTTTTTTTAGGTCGTCGATGCTGCGGTGGGTGACTCCGCAGGCATTTACCTTGTCCTTGATGCGCAGCCACATCTTTCGTTTTCCTGCCTCTGGCACCTTCAGCGACAACTTCCCAAACAGTCGGTCATTGTTGCTGGTCACACACTCTATTAGGATTTCCAGCTCCTTATCAGAAAACTTGTGTTTTCGCTTTCGGGGTGTGTCCTTTCCCTGCTGGGGGGCCTCCTTCTCCATCTTGTCCTGCTTGCCTTGTCCTGGTTGCTACTGGTTCTGTCAGGGTCCTCAACTCCTGTGCTCTGCCTCCTTCTCTGTGCTACTCCAAACACTGAATGCAGAGTGGCTGTCCTACTTCCTGGTTGTGATGTCATCGGCCTGCTTCCGAGGCGTCGCGTAAATTTACCGTTTTCACTATTACCGAATTCGCTAATACCGGATTCACTAATACCGATTCGGTATTAGCTAACTTGGTATTTGCTACGCTGTCGTACTTTCAGTATTTAATAGCGATTTTTACCGATTCAGTAATTTTTACCGATTATTTTGATGCATCGCGGTTTGCATGTCCTTAATAGCGATTCGTTATTTTTCGCTATTACCGACATGTATTATCGATTGTTGATGCATATGCCCGTATGTTTCTAGTTCAAACAGTTGCTGCGCAATGGATGCCTTTAGCAAAGGTTAACTGCTCACCTTTCTGTTGCTAATTGCAATATTGTGGTGTTAAACAGGTGATAATGAGGTGTAACTGATGCCCAGACAGTGTTAACAAGTGTAAAAATAACAAAATAATGAAGTAATACTATCACAAAATGTGCTGTGTTATATCATTTTAAAAATAAACTAAATTAATTAATTTGTGGGGGGGAAACCCCTTTTAATAATTATCCTTACCGCCCTATACCCCTACCTAACCCAAAAACACTCATGCCACCCAATACCCCTAACCACCCCTATACCCTAAAATACCCATACTCCCCTATCCACCTACCATCCCTAACCCTTTACCTCCTTATACCCTTACCCACCCTATACCCTCAAATCTACCCTTTCCATCGAATATCCTTACTCAACCCTAAATCATAAAAATACCCGTACAACCTAATACCCTTACCCACCCCTAAACCCTAAAAATATCCTTTCAACCCAATACCCTTAGCCACCCCATAACCCTAAAAATACCCTTCCCACCCTATACCCCTAACCACATCAAACCCTAGAATTCCTTAACCACCCTATACCCCAACACACACCTCAAACACAGTGCAGCACCATTTCTACAAATTCTGGCCTGCTGCTGGTGTTACACGCTGTGCTGGTGCACAAACAAATATATGTCATTAGAACTCATGCGTTACATCGCATGCCATTACTACGCGGTCGTTTCAACGAACGCGTTGTTACATTGCACACGATTATATCGCAAGTTGTTCCAACGACTTGCTGTAGGGGGTGCGCTGGACTTAGGAATAGTATAATTTATTATTCCTACTCCAGTTTGTGCAAAAGCAGGGAAGGTGTTGGATTTACAATCCAACACCTTCAGCCCCCACAGCATTGTAACGACTTGCGATGTAATCGTATGAGATGTAACAACGCAGTCGTTGTAACAACCACGTTGTAATGTCATGCGATGTAACACATGCGAAGTAGACAATGTCTCCTGCACAAACAGGTGCATTGTGTGAAGCACATCCTCCTGCCGTGGAAGAGAGGATCATGTGCAGGGTCTTGCATAGGATTTATACTGAGGGAATACAGATTTAATGCAGATGTCTGTGAGTGTGAGTTTCTATGTTTTGGTGTTCATACAGGTGGCCCCTGAACACATTCAGTCCTTGAATTGGGACTGAATGAGACTAAAATTTCAATATAGCCGAAGCATGAGTTTGTTGTCGAGTGCGTACGCTCAAAAACACCATCCAAAAGACTTGATAAGAATGGCAGGAGGAGAGATGCCCGGACCAAAAAGGGTGTGGCTCTGGGAAGTGTCCTGGGGAGTCCACAACTGACTACTTTAAGGCTGATTGAAAAGGTGACATGGTGATAGATTGGAAGTGGTCATCTACAGAGGAGGCAAGCCACTGCATTAGAATCTTTATTAGTAAAGAGGGACAGACGACTGATCGGCGTCGTGTCTGACAACATGTCGAAAGCTACTAAGAGGGCCCTCATGATTGCCACCACCATCAGAAGTCTACAAATGTCCTCCGTTGCAGAAGCACGTTTTGAGGGCAGGGTGGCTGGAGGTGAGTAAAGTTTGATTGGCGACAGGAGGGTAGTCAAGTCAAGTCAGGGACATTTGTATTGTGCACACGTCACTCCAGGAGTCTCATGGCGGTACCCCATGCCTCAGATTGTCCATTCATCATCTATGCACGCAGTCACTCATCCACCCGTGCACTTATTTATTCATGCATTCACTCAGCCGTTGACATATTCTCACATTCACCCACTCGCACATCTACATATCCAAACACACAAAAACACACCAATCAATGAAGAAGCACTTTCAGCTATAAAAAAAATCCAGACCTTTTGGCTCTGCCAATCCATGTTTATCTCTCATCTTTGGCCACATTTATGTTTGCCTGTTCCACTGTTTCCTGTTCACTCTTGCAGATACTACTCCATGTGCCTCACCGTGTCGTGCAGGAGCCTATGAGATCTTCCCTTCAAGAGACTGCTGCTTTTAGGAGGCATGTTTGGCTTTTGCAGGATAAGCTGCATGACTGAGATTACCTGCATGGCTAGGTCATCTGTGCTTTTAACTCTTCATCATGACCTTCAGCTGTGCAGATGATGTCTACTTACAGCAGTCATACACTTCACTTGCCTATGGACCTCCATTAGGTCTACTTGGCTAGGTAGGCCCAAAAAGGCTTATAGCCAACATTTGCCTGAAAGTCCTGATGTGTGTTCAGACCAGCAAATGACCTCAGACACTTGGAACCATTTGGAAGACCTATTGAGCATCCAGTGCTTGGTCTGTAAAAACCCAGGGTGCAAGGGCCGAAACGTTTTCTTTGTAGCCTGTGACAGGCGCTGGTGAATGCTTGTATCACTTAACTCGTAGGCTTGATTAGTCTTACTTGTACCTCCTGCCCCTTTTATCCAGCCCTCCATACTTCTTGTCTCTTTCTCCCTTTGGCACTATTCTCCTATCTTTCTCTTTCTTATTTCTCCATTTTCTGTCTTTCTCTTTCTCTTTATTGCTCTAGGTCCATGTCTCTGGAAATGTGTGACTCTACTGCCACTAGCTCACACCTGCACAAAATAAGCAATACTTTCGAGACCTAAAGTGTTGTACCTGCTCTTCTTATTCCTTGATGCTATGCAAGGGTCTGAGTCAACTTTGACTTACAGAGGTTTATAGATTCACGTCTCTGAGTACTTGCAGTTTGAAGTTCACATTTGCTACGTCTTTTTAAGTATTATGTCAATGCCTTTTGATTTGTCCTTTGTCGATCCTTTTGTATCTCTTTATGCACCATCCTGAATTAATTTTGCTTGTTTACTGTGTTTTTCATGCACTTACTATTCCACCAATAAAATGCTCTGTTGGATTTCCCTTTTATGTGAATTTCCTTTAAGAATAATATGGAGCCAGTTCTAAACAGACCTGTTATTAATCACTAATAAACATGGGTAGTTTAGGCAAAGAGAAACACACTTTTCCATATATTTTACACTAGCTATACCCGGCTATACGTTGCTGCGGCTCAGTCTTGTTAAATTGAAGAGAAAGAAAAGAGTAAGTGCACGTTTCTAATATGTTTAATTTACCAATGCTTGTGGGTATACAATATGTGTTTGTCCATCCTAATATATGTAGACTATTGTCTATATGCATTCCTTGCATTTGTTGTGCAGCAACCAAATCAATAGGGTCTGTTCGGCCTTTCGATTAAAAACACACGCGTATTGGACACGCGCGTATTCGAATCCAACGTTGTGTATGTATAAAAACACTCTAATGTTGCAAACTGAACCAACTCCTCCCCCCTCCCTCCACCCACTTCCCGGTCTGCCATCCTGACACCAACTGTCCACCCTAATATATGTAGACTATTGTCTCTATGCATCCTTTCTTAAGTTGCCAAGTGAACCAACTCCTCCCCCCCTCCACCCACCCACTTGCCGGTCTGCCATCCTGACACCAACTGTCCATCCTAATATATGTAGACTATTGTCTATATGCGTCCCTTGTATTTGTTGCGCAGCAACCAAATCTATAGGGTCTGTTCGGGTTGCAAAGTGAACCAACTCCTCCCCCCGCCCTCCACCCACTTCCCGGTCAGCCATCCTGACACCAACTGTCCATCCTAATATATGTAGACTATTGTCTATATGCGTCCCTTGTACTTGTTGCGCAGCAACCAAATCGATAGGGTCTGTTTGGCCTTTCGATTAAAAACACGTGCGCATTGGGCACGCATGTATTCGAAACCAAGGTTGTGTATATATAAACATGCGCTAATGTTGTAAAGTGAACCAACTCCTCCCCCTCCCTCCACCCATTTCCAGGTCTGCCATCCTCACACCAACTGTCCATCCTAGTATATGTAGACTGTTGTCTTCATGCGTCCTTTCTTAATGTTGCCAAGTGAACCAACTCCTCCCCCCTCCCTCCACCCACTTCCCGGTCTGCCATCTTGACACCAACTGTCCATCCTAATATATGTAGACTATTGTCTCTATGCGTCTATTGTAGTTGTTGCGCAGCAACCCATTCGATAGGGTCTGTTCGTCCTTTTGATTAAAAACAAGTGCGTATTTGACACGCGCGTATTCAAATCCAACGTTGTTTATATGTAAAAACACGCTTATTCGAATTCAACGTTGTGTCCAAATTTCAAAGCAGTAGGTGAAGAACTTTCGTAGATTTTAGATTTTTCTCAAACGCACATTGACATTTGTATGTGTCTTTTTGTGCTCTCGATTAAAAACACGCACATATTCGACACACGCATATTCGAATCCAACGTTGTGTATATAAAAACACGCACGTACTCGAATGCAAAGTTGTGTCAAAATTTCAAAGCAATCGGTGAAGAACTTTCGGAGAGTTTAGATTTTTATAAAACGCACATTGACATTTTTATGTATTGTATTGTATTGTATTGTAATTGCATTTATATAGCGCTTACTACCCCTGACGAGGCGTCAAAGCGCTTTTTCGGCGGGTAGCACGCTACTCCGGGACCCACAGAGGATTAGTGTTGAATTAGTATAGTGAAACATGCAAGTACATTTTAAGTGGTGGATAGGTTAATCAGTTATTTGGATTTGGAATGATAGCAGAAGGATAGAGTAGGACAAAGGTTTGTATTTATCTATCGCTCGCTTGTTGACGCATGCTATTCAGGGAGCCTATAGAGGATTAGTGGTGAATTAATATGGTGAAATATGAGGTAATTTCAGTGGTGGATATTAGTCTGTTACTTGGAGTGAGAAGGAGGCTTTTGGATGAGTAAAAAGGAGTTTTGGAGGGAAGGAGTCAGAGGGGAGAGTTTAGAAATGTTTGTTTTAGGGGATAGGTGTAGTAAAAAGAGGTGTCAAATGATGCAAGGAGGGGTAGAGCAGGAGAGAGTCTAGAAAAGGTTATTTTGGTGATCATAGTAGTGGTATGGGGTTTGGGATAAATGAGAGAGTGGATGTAGAGGATATATTGATAGATCTATAGGATGCGAGATAGGGTAGTGCATTAGAAGGAGTAGTAGAAAGAAGTTTGAGAGGAGTCAGAAGGTTGGGCTAGAAGATATATTGAGTGAAGTATAGGCTGAGAAATAGGCTAGTGCATTGGAAATGCTAAATTAGAAGAAAGAGATAAGTATATAGATCCATAAGTACATTAAAAGTATATAGATACATAAAAAAGTAAGTATATTTAGATTAAATATATTGATAGAGGCACAGGATGAGAGATAGGGTAGTGCATTGGATATGCTTTTTTTCAGGAGAAAAGTAACAGACACACAGATCCAAGTACATGGAAGGTACATAGATGTACAATGGAAGTATGTACATGTAGACCAAAAATGATTTTTATTTATTGATGATGATTATTATTATTTATTTTTTTCGTCTCTTAAAAAAATTATTGTTTTACATGTTTTATAAAGTAATACACAAAGATAGGTACATATCTATAGTGAAAATAAATGCTTATATACAGAGGGATATGCTGTAAATTTCTATTTTCGTATGGTGCTTATGTGGGGAAGAGCCAGATCTTGAGTAGTTTTCTGAAGATAGGTGGTTGTCGGTGGATCTTATGTTGGGGGGTAAAGAGTTCCATAGTTTGGCTGCTTGAACAGAGAAGGATGTGCCACTCATTGTTTTTTTCTTGTACGGTGGGATTTTGAGGCGAGATTCTCCTTTAGAGCGTAGGTTCCTTTGTTGAATGTGTTTGGTGATTTTATTCCTGATGAAGAGTGGTCCTATTCCATGTATTGCTTTGTGGGTAATACAAAGCACCTTGAAGGTGGATCTTCGGGCAACCGGTAACCAATGCAGGGCTTTCAAGGCAGGGGAGATGTGGTCTCGTGGTTTGATATGCAAGAGTAGTCTGGCAGCCGAGTTCTGAATCCGTTGTAGTCTTTTCATGGTCGTTAAAGGTGATCCGTGGTAAAGGCTATTGGCGTAATCGAGTTTGGATAGAACAAGGGAGATGGTAGCTTGGACCTTGTGTGGAAATCCCAAATGAGGGAAAATTCGTCGCAGCGTTTTTATAGTAGCAAAGCTTGATCTTGCTAGTTTATTTACTTGGACATTCATTGACAGCTTGGAGTCCATGGTCATTCCGAGGTTTCTTACTTCCTTCGATACTTTAGGCAGTGATCCCAGTTCATCAGGCCATGCGGCAAGCGGGTTGTAATTTTTCCAATCGCCACACGTGAGTATTTCAGTTTTTGAAGCATTCAATTTGAGATGGCTCCAAGTCATCCACTGATCCACGGCTCTGAGACAGCTGAAAATTGGTGATTTTCCAATGTCTTTGGGGCATTCTAGTTGAAGGAGTATTTGCGTGTCATCTGCATAGTTGTAGCACGTGAGGTGAAATTTATTGATCAGTACTGGTAAAGACTTCATGTAGATGTTGAAAAGCATGGGCGAGATGATAGAACCTTGAGGAACCCCTGCTTTTGTGGAGTACGGTTTGGACGAGAAAGGTGGGGTGTGGATGACATTAGTTCTGTTTCGAAGGTAGGATGCGATCCAGTCTAGAGCAGTTCTCTCTATGCCGGCTTCATAAAGTCTTTGTTTCAGAGTGTCATGGTCAACTGTGTCAGAGGCTGCTGAGAGGTCCAAGAGGAGTAGCGCAGCAACCCCGTTGCGGTCAACTGTATTCTTTAGGTCATCCCAGATGGCAAGGAGGGAAGATTCAGTGCCTCTTCCCGGACGGAATCCTGTTTGGAAATCTGAAAGTATGTCATTCTCTTCAATGAATTGGGACATCTGGGCGAACGCTGCTCTTTCTATCAGTTTGCCCAGGAAAGGTCCATTTGTAATGGGTCTGTAGTTTTCGGGGTTCAGCGGGTCCAAGTTTGTTTTCTTCAGTAAAGGGCGTATGTATGACTTTTTGAGTTCTTCTGGAAATATTCCAGTAGTTAAGGAATCGTTGATGATTCTTCTTACTGGAATGGCAGCAGAGGTTGATAAAAGAATTGTCTTGAAAGTTTGTGGCGGACAGGGGCCAGAAGGGCTGCCGGCAGGCCTGCTTGCTTTGACCAGGTCCATAAATTTATCGTGTGAGATGTGTTGGAAGGAACGGAGAGGCTTGATTAGAGCATTCTTGGATAGTTGTTTTGTACAAGGGTTAGTGCTGGTGCTTTGTTTCTGTTGTAAGTACGAGTCCAACGTGTCTGCTTTGTCCTTGTAATGATTTGCCAGTTTGTCTGTGAAATCTTGAGTAACAGGATGAGTTCCTTCTAGGCAATTTGGTTTTCGAAATTCATTGAGTATTTTATAGAATTCTTTATTTGCACATTTAGCGTTTTGAATTCTGTCTGAATAGTACCTTTTTTTAGCTTTTTTGATAGCCGACTTATATAATCTGTTAATTTTTTGTAGGTGAAGTTTGTCTTGTTTGGCGTTTGTTTTGAGCTAGGTACGTTGCAGCTTTCTAATTTGTTGTTTTATGTTTTTTATTTCTATGTTTCTCCAAGGCGCTTTTTTCCTTTTGTTCTGTTGTGTGGTTTTGAGTGGTATCAGGATGTCAAAAGCTTCCTGTAGCCACTCATATAGATTCTGAACAGAATTTATGGTTTCCAGATTTATACTGGGTGTTAGTTGTGTTTCCAAGTGTTCCAAATTGAGTTTGTTCCACGGCCGATAGGTGGATGGATGTAAGGTAGTTTTAGGTGAGTCGCTTAGTGTTGTTTTATGTTGGAAAGCAAGCAAGTGGTGGTCTGACCATGTGACTGGATTTATAGTTTGAAAGATAACTTGTTCAGTATTAGCAAAAATGACATCTAGGATATGTCCAGCGATGTGTGTCGGATTGGGGACAATCTGATGCAGGTTCAATGCGTCTAGGCCAGTGATTATTGTTTTCGGATGGGTCACATTGGTTTTATCAAACCAAACGTTAAGGTCACCGAGAATGCACAGGTTGGAGTGTATTGTTATCAGATTTGAAACTGTGTCTAGAAGTGCGTCTGGGAATGTTGCCTTGCTAGGTGGAGGTCTGTAAAGGAGCAGGAAGTTACAGGTGGAAGACGGTGTAGGATTGCATCTTGTTAGAAGAGCCTCACAATTCTTTATGGAGCTGTTGTCAATTTTAGTGATATGTATTGTTTGCTGAATACAACAGCTAGACCACCTCCTTTTTTGGCTATACGATTTTGGGTGATTATTTGATAACCTAGAGGAATGGCTTCATGCAGGACTGGAGCCATATCCTCTCCCAACCATGATTCAGTTATGAATAGTATGTCTGGTTTTGCATCGGTGAGAAGGTCGTAGATGTGATGCTTGTTTTTAGAGAGGGATCGAGCATTTATTAATAGACAGTGTAGATAGTGGCCTTTTGTGATAGTGGGACTTTGTTTTGTAGAAGAGTGATCAGTATTGTGTGGGTGTGTAGCAGGTGAGTTTTTAGTGCTGGTATTAGCTGTATTAGGATAGCAATCGTGTAGCTGTTCTATATCGTGTTCCTCATCCAGCATGCTAAGAAGGCATTTTGATGGGTCTGCATGTGTATGTGTTGGAGATGGTGTTTGAGAATGAGTTGGAGTGCTCTGTTGCTTTTGTGGTGTAACATTGTTGTGCGGTAGACTTGGGGAAGCAAAGTTGTGAGGTGTGGCATGTTGCTTATATTTTTTGCGTATGTTGAAGGTGGAAGGTGTATGAGTCAGGGGAGGTGGTGCAGCATGTGGGTCATGCCGTAATGTTTTAAATTGTCCAATGGATGAGAGGCGGTTAGAAGAGAGGTGCTGTATTGCTGTATCTGTGTTAGGTGTGGTGGAAGAGTGGAAGCTTGGCATTGGAGTTTGTTCCTTTGTGTGCTTTGAAAGGTGGGTATATGTATGTATTTTGTGATGGTAAGTATTATGAGGTGTTGCGCTCTGAAGATCTTGTTGTGCTGGTGTGTGTGATATGTTTTGCTTTTGAGGTGTGGTGAAAAGGGGTGCTGATGTATATGTTTCATGCACCTGATTTGGTTGTGTAGTATTGTTTGTGAGAGGAGGGTGTGACGTAGAGGGGGTGGTGATGTGTTTATGTGTAAAGTGTATGCTGTGTGTAGAATGGAATGAAGTAGAGGTGAGAGCGTTTATCTTAGACTGGTTTGTTTCAAGAGTTATATGTCTGTGCTTTCGATTAAAAACACGGATTATGGTTATTGTGTAATTCATTTTAGGTGTGAGTTGTGCTGTTTGTAGGTGTTAAGGATGGGAAGTAATTTATTTGTAATTGATGAATTAATAATTGGATGTTAATACATTTCAAATAATTAATTGGTAATTAATCATGGTAATTGTGTAATTATTTCTACGTGCTTGTTGTGGTGTTTATAGGTGTTAAAGGAGGGAAGTATTTTATTTTAAATTGATGAATTAATATTTTGATGTTAATTAATTTTAATAAATTAGTTTGGTAATTAACTATGGTAATTGTGTAATTAATTTTAGGTGTGTGTTTTTGTTTTTATAGGCGTAAAGGGTGGGAAGTATTTTGTATTTAATTAATTATTATATAGTTGTTAATTAATGTTAATTATTTGATATGTGAAGTGAAGGAGAAGTGTGGCTCACTGGTTAGAGGAGGCAGACCCTGAAGCAGAGGTCAGACCCGGGACCAGGGTTCAATTCCCGACGCGGCAGGGTCTTGAGCCCAAATATCCACGGACTCGATAATTCTCGTTTCGGTGCCTACTCGAATCACGGGTTCACACTCTGCAGCTCTGGGCATTAGCCTGCTTAATCTCCACTACAGCCCCCCCGCGGCGGGATGCCTGGCTTTCACCTTGGGGAAGCCAGGATGGGTTCCCAAGGCAAGCGCCGAGATGCCTACGGGTAATCGAGCGCTATATAAGAACGCATAATAATAATAATAATAATATGTATTTTAGGTCATTGTTTATTTTTTTGCCTGTTGTTTTTACTTTTAAAGAGGTATAGGGTGGGTATTAACTACATTTTAATTACTTTATCATTATTTTTTAATAGTAATAGTGTTTAATTTAAAAATAAGTTTTAATTGTGTTTTATTATTTTAGAGATTAATTTAGGTGTGTGTTGTGGATATCATAGTGTTAAAGTGTGTGTAGTCAATTAGGGCTAGATGTAGGTAACTAAATACCGGTCGGTAACGGCCAAAAATCGTTAATTATCCCGTTAGCGACCGGTATTTAGCCTTTTCTAATGTAGGAGGCAGGTTTTAAGGATTCATTAATTTACCGATTCCTTATTTTAAGGAATTGGTAAATTACCGAATCCTTAAAAGCTATGTAGGAGGCACTCAAGTGAGTTCATGTTAGCTTTAGGGGTTCGTTATTTACCACCAACTACAGGTTGGTGGTAAATACCGAATACCTTACATAAAGCATTTTTATGCTTTTATCTCAGTGCCATGTGGCAGACATACATGCCCTTAGGGCATGTATGTGTGCCACATGTGCACACATGCACGATTCAGGGGTGCAACAGGGTGCCAATGTGACACCCTGCCACCCTTGAATATGCTCCCCCTAATACCGATTCGGTATTTACCAAATCGGTAATAGTGAATGGCTTCCCATTCATTCCTATGGGCCTCCAGGCCCATAGGAATGAATGGGAAGGTGATTTTGAATTTTTACAGATTTATTACCTACATCACATTTACCAATTCTTAAATACCGAATCAGTAAAATTCGGTATTTAAGAATCTGTAATTTATGATTACCTACATCTAGCCCTTAATGTTTATTAGTTTTTTTATTAATAATATTTTTTACATTGATTATTAATTGTGTTAATTTTGGAAAAAATGTAATAAAAATGTTGAAGTGTTTTGTTATTGGTATGGTCTTATAGGGTAGGAAATTAAATAAATACATTGATGTATTAATTAATTTGTTTGTTTGTAAATATTTCTAGTTTAAAAGACTTTTTTTAATAAATATAATTATTATTTTATATTATATATTTGTAGTTTTTTATATGTAATTAATATTATTATATTTTTTCTTTTTATATATTTAATATATTTAAAAAAATTCTTTCTAAACATTGTTTATTTATTTTTATGATTTTTTAATAATTTGTTATATTTTTTATTTTTGTTTTAACTGAGTGTGAATGTTAATTTTTGTCTCTTCGCTATCCAACACTTTAGCTAATGTTGCACTCACTGGAGTGGGAATAGTTATTTTTACCCGTCCGCTATCCAACACTTTCCCTACCGTTGTACTCACAGGAGTGGGAATCAAAAATGTTACCCTTCCACTATCCAAACGTTATTCTAGTGTTGCATTCAGAGGAGTGGGAATAGTCACTTTTACCCCTCCGCTATTCAACACTTTCCCTACACGTTGCATTCAGAGGAGTTAGAATAGTCATTTTTACCCCTCCGCTATCCAACACTTTCCCTACACGTTGCACTCTTTAGAGTGGGAATAGCTATTTTTTTTACCTCCGCTATCCAACACTTTCTCTACTGTTGCACTCACTGGAGTGGGAATGGTAATTTTTACCTCGCCACTATCCAACACTTTCCCTACTGTTGCATTCACTGGAGCGGGAATAAAACATTTTACCCTTCCACTAATCAAACGTTATTCTACTGTTGCATTCAGAGGAGTGGGAATAGTAATTTTTATGTAATGTAATGTAAGTGACATTTGTACCGCACAACTTCCACTCCAAGGAGTATCTTGGCGCTCACACAACTCAGATGTAAGAGTTGGAAAGGAAAAAGAATATCCTTTAGCCCTCCACTATCCAACACTTTCCCTACACGTTGCACTCTTTAGAGTGGGAATAGTAATTTTTCCCCTCTGCTTTCCCTACTGTTGCTCTCACTGTAGTGGGAGTAATATTTTTTACCCCTCCGCAATCCAACACTCTCCCTACTGTTGCACTCTTTGGAGTGGGAATAGTAATTTTTTACTCCTCTGCTATCCAACACTTTTCCTATTGTTGCATGCTTTGGAGTGGGAATAGTAATTTTTTTCCCTATGCTATCCAACACTTTCCCACTGTTGCTCTCACTGGAGTGGGAATAGAAAATGTAATTATTTTGCTATACAACACTTTCCCTACTGTTGCACTGATTGTATTGGGAAATGTAAGTTTAAATATGTTTTAATAGTTTAATGTTTTACTTTATTAATTAAAGATAACAGTTTATTAAAAATGTTTTAGTAAAAAAAACAACAACAAAAAAAAATATATATATATGCCACTGACTTTGAGATTTGTGTTAGTGACTTGCGCAGCCGTATGAAAGCCCGAGGGTACACAGAAAAAATGTTTAATCAAGCGCTAGTGAAATCACAGGGTAGAACACGGGCCAGTTTGTTAAGTCAAGCTTCTGACAATACCGAATTGCCTGATGAGACATTAGATATCATCAAACAGGAATGTCCCAGATTTATCACTGATTATAGCAGCCAACAAAACAAGATAAGACAAATAATAAACCATCATTGGCCTACCATACTAACTGACAATGTATTGGGTAACATGCTTCCTGATAAACCCATGGTTACCTTTCGTCGGGCACTAAGTATGGGAGCTGTGCTCGATCAAAGCAGCCCTGAGCTTAAACTGAAACCAAATTGGCTAATCAAGGAGGGATTCCGGAAATGCTCCACTTGTAGAGCATGTAATTTCGGAATAAATAAGACACATTATAAAACTCCCTTCTGTGATACTGAGCTTCCTATTAAAGGCCAGCATACATGCAAAACAGAATATGCTGTATACGTACTGACATGTACTTGCGGCCTCAATTATGTAGGCAGTACTAAACAGCCAGTACATGTCAGAATTTTACAGCATATTCGGGCCATTCTACACTCAGACCCTGCATATCCAGTGGCACGCCATTTTTTTAGCTCACGCAACAAAGATATCAATTGCTTGTCATACTATGTAGTGGCCTCAGTCCCTAAATCAAGGCGAGGTGGTAATCGGGAACTCAAACTCCGGCAACTGGAGTCACGAATGATCCTTGATTACGACAGTAAATGGCCGAATGGGCTTAACATCACAGAGGATCTTCGTCATTTCCTATGATATATTTCCCTATGTAAATATTGAGTCTTTGCGAAAAATGTATTAACTCTGAGTGTCATTTTCCCCTAGGTAGTCAGGTTCCCTGTTATCTAGTGAGTCTAATATTCTTTCCAAGGTGACCTAGGATAGTACTTGTCTAGTAAGCCAGTTGATTGGCCAGTCAAGTTCCTTGTTGGCCACTTTGCCATCAATACACCTAGCTCCTTACCTCCTCCAATTTTGTAAATATACACTGATTGCTATTTAATATTTTGTATACACCTTTTTTTATCAAACTTTGTCTGATATTTATTAGCACTTTTTTACACTGGGTGTTTTTAGCCATAAGTAATTTTACATATTGTACTTTTTATGTTGGTATCAAATGTTTTTACAGTGTTTTAAGAGATACAGAAAAGGACAGTGTCCTATCTCTAACTGTTAAATTGCATTTATGCATTGAATACACAAGGTACTTTTTGCAATATGTGGATTCAGCACTTTATCCCCATCTCCCCTATTCCCTCATGCACTTTAATATACTCCACTTGACGCAGGCTCGGAACCAGTCAAATTTGTATATATTTGCACTTATAAATCAGTCCTCCAGTCACTTTAAATACTATATATATGAAATTTACGGTCTTTTTTTAATGGATTTATCCTGAAATATGAAATTCTTATAAACAATGTTTATGGGACCATATTGCACAATTATTGCATAGTGTTATATTTCATGGTATGTTGCCTTAAAGCATGTTTTTTCTTAAATGATATACACACTAGTTGCTATAATGTAAAAAATTCCGTATGAAACACTATACTCCGATAGACAGGAGAAGTATGTCTTTTATTTCTATGACACTTTGACATCATGTGACTGGGCGGGCTGATTGGGTATGCACTGCATTATAAAACTAAAAAATTTTTAACTGGCTCACTTGCATGTGAACAAGGGCTTTTCAAGCCCGAAACGCGTAGTGCCCTCTTGCCTACCGACTATTTTGCAATAAAAGAACCTGTGAAGCGCACCTGGTGGTCCGTCTCCTCTGTTCCCTCGCCGATCTGACTTCTGTCTGACTCGGAAGTGGTGTTTGGAGTTTCCGCATATATATATATATATATATATATATATATATATATATATATATATATGTATATGACAAGTCTTTCTGCCAATTAGTAGGAAAAACCAGACACTCCAATAGAAAGTTTTAATGGCACAACAACGCGTTTCAGCTTACTCCTTCATCATGGTCTACAAAGATTCTAAATTACACTTTCATTTTTTAATTTATTACATTGAAATAAAAAGAGGACTACACCAAAACAAAGTGTCTTCGATAGTGAACAGAACCATGGCGGCCATTTAAACTCTGTAAAATTTATTTACAAAATTGTGTAAAAACATCGTAAAGGTTTTAAACATATTAGATGAAATATTCATGCCGAATGCAATCAATATTACAACCAAATTCATGATAAAACAGAAATGATCCGAACTCCAGTCAGTAATGTAACTTGATTCATAGGTAATGCCTTATGTCCCTATGAGCAACAAACAATGGCGGCCATTTTGCCACTGTAAAGTAAACTCACAATGTTCAAAGATTATATTCCCATTGTGCAGTTGCCACCACTTACGTCATATTAAGTCCAGTATGATACAAACAATAATACGATCAGCATCAAATGGACATGCATGATAGAAGTAAATGTAACACATCATAGATTCCGTTATGATAACTTCATTCAAGTCAAGTCAATTTCAGCTTTATTCGAGTTACACTCATAAAAGCACACAGTAAAAGAGAATAAATGTCTCCTGGGCTGCACATTAAAACATGTTAAAACTGATTAATGTATACATTCTAAAAGATCATGATAAAAATACATTGTACACAATAAAAAAAATATAAAAACCGTCAAGGTACAATTAAAATGCGTTAATGTAAAATTCACCCTTGGAGCCTATTTCCAGCTTTGTGCTCAGCCTAAAAAAAAAAAAAAAAGATCACAGCAAGGGCTAACTTCACTCATAAATTAAGACCCAGTGGTCTACTAACACTCAATACATTGAATGATCTCAACGTCCTGCCCAAGTGATATAATAGAATTAAGTCAAATATGTCCAAAAAAGATAATGGTTCCATGTTAGTCACTATCAACAAAAAAGGTTGTGAAAATCCCTGCACCTGTGTGAATATAAAGCAAATACAAACATCTTAAAACATCTTTAAAAGTCCTGATTCTGCAATTCTATTTACACATTCCTATGCATTCAGATGGATTGCTAGTTCCTCACTGGAACTCAAACCCTGTGGTACAAATCAATAATATATTTAGTTTCCATCTTGTGCAACATCAGTTCCCGATTTCCACCCCTTACATTGACATTCACTGCATCAATTACCATCATTCTCAGTTTTTTCTCATTTTAAAAATGGCAGTTGAAAGAAGTGACACGCCACTGGGTAACGTCTATCATTGTGCCTGATGGAACGTACATGCTCCAAAACACGTTTCTTTGCACGATGTATAGTGCTCCCTATGTACATGTTATTACAAGGGCAAATTAGAGCATATACACAGTGAGTGGTATTACAATTTAAGGATTTCTTAATCTCAAATTCTCTCTTTGATTTCGGTATTTGGAACTTCAAACAATCTGTACTATTGGTGCAAGCTTTGCAATTTCTGCAACACCGTAAACTTAAATGTCCCACAACACACGATTCTTAATTTTTCGTGACCAAGTTGACACTCAATTCATCACATAACAATCTACTTTTCCTAAATGTAATTTGAGGGTTGCTGTTCAAATATTTAGACAAGCTCTCATTAAACCTAAGGACATGCCAATGTTTATTTAAAATCTTCTGCAAATCATGTGCTTGGGAAGAGTCTATTGTGATGAACCTGATATGTTCAGAACCTTCCTCGTGTGCTACTGGATGCAATAGCTCATTCCTTGTTACCTTTTCTACTCATTGACTAGCCTGTTCAATAATCTTTTGGCTGTGTCCACGTTCAACAAAACGTTTACACATAATTGATTTTTCACAAGAGAATGCTGCTTCTGTGCTACAATTACACTTAACCCGTAATAGTTTCCTATAAGGGATACTGTATATCAGGTTAGATGGATGAGCACTTTTTGCGTTCAACAGACTATTACCTGCCGTTAACTTTCTGAATAGGTTAGTCTGGAGCTTCCCTTTTTCTATGCTCACTACCCCCTCCAAAATTTCAATGTTTGTTCTACGGTTCTACTGATGTGCTCAGTAAACAAAAGGTTACAAGAATTAGAATTAAGCTTATGCACACAACTCTTGGCAGAATCCTCATCCCCCTTCCAAATACAAAACATTTCATCAATAAAACTCAGCCACAGGACCACATAGTTTTAAAACTCCTCCAGCTGCACGGCCACCTGCTCCTCCCACCAGCCCATGAATACTTTGGCATAGCTGGGGGCGAAGCAGGTGCCCATCGCTGTGCTCTGTGACTGCTTGTAGTGGAATTGTCAAAGATGAAAAAGTTGTTCATCAAACAAAAATAAATCATATCCAAAATCATTTTAGAATGAAAAAATATAAAGATATAGAGCGTTTCTTTTAAAAATGTCTAATGGCTTGCAAGCCCGGATCATGTTGAATGCTCGTATATAGACTGTTGACATCCAAGGTTAGAAGAATATATTCTTCTCCTCCATGGATGCCATCAATGACAGTTACGAAGTGTTTGGTGTCCCATAGATATGCCGACAGCGCCATTACAAATGGTCTCAAATAGTGATCAATAAATCTAGAGGTGTTTTCTAGAAAGGATCCAATTGATGAATCAATAGGCCTGCCAGGCGGGTTTTCCACATCCTTGTGCAGTTTGGGCAAAAGATATAATATTGGCATTTTAGGATGGGTACATTTCAAATAGTTGAACTCCTCCCATTCACACAGCCCCTTTCCACCAAATCTTCTATTAGAGCTCAACACTTCATTATTGCTAGAGATACAATAGCAGTTAACATCATTTAATTGTCTCATTCCTTCAGCCAAATATTTGATTTTATCCAAAACCACAACATTTTCGCCTTTATCTGATTGGCGAATCACAATGGAACTATCAGAGCTCAACCTCTCTATTGCTTGCATCTGGGTGATCGTTAAATTCTATCTATATGTTGGTAAAGTTCTTTTTTAATTTTTTATTTAATCAGTCATGTTAAATGCTTGTTACATATACAAAAGGAAAAGAAAGATAAATTATACATGATACATGCCATACAAGCAGTGCATAAAGTCTAGATCCAGTTTTTGTTATACATATCCCCAACCCCCCTCTCCCGCCACCCTTGCCCCAGGACCATGGGGAACTATGCCAAAGTCAGGCTGCGACAACAAAAACGAAAAAAGAAAAGAAAAGAAGAAAAGGAAAAGCAAAAAGAAAAAAATCACTTCCTTAGAGAAGCATTACAAATATGAAGCAGAGATTGCAGGGATGAGTGCTCTTCCTTACCCTGTCTATTTAACATACTATAAATCTTATGCCGATTCCCAAGAGTTAAATCCCTGAGGTTATCTATGTCCCCCCGGACGACCGCCAGACCCAAATTGTTTCAAGCCCGTATGGCCATTCTCCTCAGTAAAGTTTTACAAGATAGATTTGTTAATCCAGGTGCTGATTGGGACCAGATATCCTTCCCTCTTTTCCTTGCTCTCAGGCCTCTGCGTTTGTATATCTCTTTCTCCCACAGATAAGTAGCTAACAGTTTCCCCAGCCAGCAGTGCACTGAGGGAGGATATTTGTCTAGCCATATGGTTGCTATGAAGAGCCTAAAAACCGCCATCATAATAAAAAGCAAGGTCTTCCTGGGCGCCGTCAGAGCCTGGTTGCTTACCCCTAGCAAGATGACTTGTGGAGACAACAGAACTTATATAGTTCATGATTTGATTAACGTAATATGTCATTTTGCCAATCAATTCGGTTAGCCGGTGGCAAGTCGCAAACATGTGGACACTATCGGCGGCGAGCTCTCCGCAGCGAGGGCAGTAGATACCTGTAGAACCTCCCCATTTAGAGATCCGAGAAGGAGTAATATATAGATTCATCCATGTTTTAAAACATTGAACCTGTATATTGGCAGATATAGCTGCTGTTGAGCTTAGCAACAAGGAGTCCTTGCACACTCCTGTATCCACCTGGACATTGTCCTGCCATCTATCCATATGTTTATATGTTTATCGTCCTCCATATTTTGGCTAAGCAGTGTGTAATAATTGGAGATGGAAACCCCTTGAGTCCCCAAAGCCGCCTCCATAAGGGGAATTTTAAAACTATCTTTTTTGACAAAAAATCCCTGATTTGTAAAAATTTTTAAAAGTGATTATTTCCCACTCCAAACTTTCCCTTTATAGCATCAAATGGTAAAATTGTGTTATCCCTCATTAAGTCCCCAATAAATCTAATTCCTTTCTCGCTCCAGAGTTCCATATAGCCATCATTAAAAATTTCAGGTAGGAGTGAATTATTTTGCAAGGGAGTATACCTATGAATCCTGTTCATCTTGAGTTTTTTCCTAATCGCGTCCAGATTTTGAAAGCGCCCAACAAGACCTTGAACTTTACTCTTTTAAAATAGACAAAGTCGATGTGCCGCATCAAGCAGCCTTGTGCCTCTTTTCTGAGCAGTAACCTGTAAATAGATGGATAAGAGCCGGCTGGTGCCTCTACAGAACCTTTCCCTAGCAAATCAGTCATCTGGCATAAGTTTGTAGCCCAATAAAATATCTGAATATCGGGGACAGACCACCGACCCCGCGTCTTAGGTTAGGTCATGTATTTCAACGCTCTCCGCGGGTGTTTCCCAGCCCAGAGAAATTTAGAGATAACTTGATTGAAGGCGGAGAGCCAAAGTTTGTTAACCTCCAGCGGGATTGACCGAAAGAAGTATAGGATTCTAGGCAGAAACATCATCTTTATCACGTTACACCTTCCCAGTAGTGTCAGATGTAAGCTGTTCATTCTGTTGAACTCAGATTTGGTCTTGCGTAGCAGGGGCTCCACGTCACATTGCACGATCTCGTCTACATTTGCGGAGATGTCCACTCCCAAGTATCTAGCCGTGTCAGTAACTCTGCTATCCACCAGAGTTGCCCCCGCATTTTTAACAATCATTGTTTTACCCCTGTTTAAAAAATAACCAGAGACTGCTCCAAACTTTTGAGCCTCTAGTTCCACTTCCTTTATTGAGATCGCGGGGTTAGTGGTGGTTATGACTAGATCATCCGCATATGCCAACATTTTTAAATCCACCCCTGGCGTTGGGAATGCCCTGATGTTGTTATTCCCTACAATTATCCTGATGAATGGGTCAATGTATAAAGCGAACAATAGGGGGGAACACGGACACCCCTGCCGAGAGCCACGTGTGATTTTAATTATATCCGACTCCCCGCCCATCATAGTGATCCTAGCCTCAGGGTTTGGTACATGGAGCCTATTGCATTAGTGAATTTGCTACCCAGACCCTGCCTTGCCATAGTAGCCCACAGAAAGGGCCAGGAGACTCTGTCGAAAGCCTTCTCGGCAACAAGAAAAATGGCTGCGACAGGGTCTCCTGACACCCTTGCCAGGTCAAACAGAGTAATAATTCTTCTTACATGATCTACCGTGCCCCTCCCAGGCACAAATGCATGCTGGAATGGAGAAACTAACTTTCCTATAACTGATGACAGCCTGTTAGCCAAAATTTTTGAATAGATCTTGAGGTCGCTATTCAAAAGGGTTATTGGCCTATAAGATCCCAGTTCAACTATGGGTTTACCCTTTTTTGGGAATACTATAATGTTTGCCCCTCTCCACGAAGCTGGGGTAGCCTGGTCCCTTTGAGCCCTTTGGAGAACTTTCAACATCAAGCCCATAATCTGATCTTAAAATGTTTTATAAAACTCCCCTGGAATTAAGTCTGGACCGGTGGCTTTGCCTGAGGAGGACATATCTATAGCTGTTGAGAGTTCTTCCCATGTGATTGGTTCGTCTAATCTCTCTCTTTCCTCCCCTGAGAGCTGATCCAAGGCTATCCCTGAGAGATAATCCTGGATTTCCTGGGGACCTCCCTGGGAGTCCTCGGTGTATAGCTTCTGATAGAGCTTCTGGAACGCTGAGATGATATCCTTTGAATCTGAAACCAGACCCACCCCGGGGTCCCTGATCTCCTTAATTCCTGCATGGACTATTTTCTCCCTTGTGCGTGTTGCTAGCAAGTGACCTATTCTCTCACTACTCTCATAGACCCGGGTTTTCCATGCCATATATTTGCCAGCTGCTTTTTTAGCTGAGATTTGTGTAATTGCAGCTCTGGCGATTGTGACTTTTAACTGTATTTCCTCCGCAGCCAGGCCGGCAGACAGTGCCTGTATCAGTTGGTCCTCTTCTGCGCCTAGGTCTCTATATAAAGTCTGTAGCAGGCTTTTCTCCTCTCTTTGGGACTCCCACCCAAACCTGTTAGATTCTCCTCATAGCCCTGCTTTCAGAGTGTCCCACACATTGCTTATGTTAGTGCTTCCCAAGTTATCCTCTATAAACCTAGGGATGCACTCTCTAATCTGCCGGGTGTATTCTGGGTCAGTTAAGAGCGCTCTGTTGAACGTCCACAGGGTCTGCCTGAGAGGGAACTCAATCTCTAGCTCAATCACCAGGGGGTTGTGATCAGACATAACCTTTGGGAATAGTTCGATGGAGCTCTTTGTGACAAGCTCTTGTGATACCAAAAAGTAATCCAACCTAGCATGTACCTTATGTGGTGCAGAGAAATATGTATAGCCTAATTCAGTCCCCCTAAGCAATGCCCACAAGTGTTCTAGACCATGCAATGCCTGCAATTGTGACAGAGACTTAAACACTTTGGGCTTCCTTACCTGATAAACTGACTTCCTGGAGGCTACCTGACAGTTCAAATTAATATTTAGGCCTCCGCAAAAGATTATCGGCAAAGTCCAGCCTACTAATTCGGATTTGAGCCAATCAAACAAGGCTGGATCATCTAGCACTGAGCCGTAAACAGAACACAGGGTAAAAATGTTATTCTCCATACACCCCTGTACTATTACTCATCTGCCGTGACTATCCGCCTTGCATCGTGTAAAAGTAAGACAGCTTTTTGTCCCATTCCTTGCCAAAGCAACCACCCCCTTTGTGCGAGACTCTTGCGATGTATTGGCTACAACATAATACCCAGACAGCTCGAGAAGCCTTTTTCTGCTGCCCTCAATGTGAGTTTCCTGGATACATAAGATATCGGCTCTTAAGAATTGCACATCCACACTCACTCTTCTTTTTTTTGAGGATCATTTAAACCACATATGTTAATAGAGGCTATTCTGATTTTCTTCATTTATACCTTAGTGATGCTGACCAAAACAAACCACCCTGCAAAATAACAAAATTGTGCAATCCCAGATCCCGTGAGTATCCTGCTTTTCCCTTGGTCCGGGATCCCCACCCCCTCCCTGCCCTGCCCACCCCCTCCCTTCAAAGTGGCAAAATAGGTCCGTAGAACCTTGAGATGCCTCCTGCATGTTGTTGCGCCCCTAGCTGCTCCCTCTCACGACCACACTTATAAATCCGGAAAGAGATTTAACCAGATTTATAAAAAAAAGAAAAACACCTCCCCAACCTGTAGTGCACCTATTTCTCCCCAGGTTAGCCCTTATTTCCTTACACTCTTGTTCGTGAGCTCAGTCAAATACTCCTGTGCTTGAATTTCTGAGGTAAACATTCTGATCGAGCCCTTGCAATTAACTTTCAACCTAGCTGGGTTCAAAAGAAAAACCTCACAACCCTGTTGCTGAAAAGGGGTGATAAGAGAGCGGAGCCTCCATCTCCTCTCTACTGTAGGGTGACAAAAGTCAGGTCGTGCAAAAAAAAGAATGTCCTGCTGCAGATCTTCTCACATCCGGCCTGGCTTTCTCAAAGATGGCTTCCCGCAGTAGAAAGTTCCCAAAGAAAATCAGTATGGCTCTTGGCTTTTCTTCTTGGCCTGGTCTTTTCTTGAGCATTAGGGGGAACCTGTGAGCCCTTTGCATCTCAGCATCCCAATTCCAGTGGTCTAGCTCGGGAAAAACCTCTCGAAACAGCTTTAATACAAAGCCCCGGATATCATCGCCTTCCTCTTTTTCTGCAATACCTAAAAGCCGAAGGTTGTTCCTTCTTTGTCTGTTCTCAAAATCCTCCAGCTTCCAGAGGACGTCGGTCATTCTGTTTTCGTTAGAAATGGATTGTTTGTCAGAGTTCTCCACACTTGCTTCCAGGTGGACTATGCGCTCCTCCAGTGCAGTAGTCCGTTCATTGATCTCTGAGCAGGTCTTGTTAACCTTTCTGACAGCGCCCTGGAGTTTTCTGGTAGCCGTGTGCGCTCTCTTGTGCTCATGGCGGGCTTCAGACTGAATTTGTTTTAGGGTAATATAGATCAGATCCATAGATGGTTGACCACCTTGCGCTCCCCTGGCTCCGTCCGCCCCATTGGTGCTATCCTACGCCGGAAGCATTTCAGACCCCTGGGCCTCTGCTAGGTGTGAACCCGAATAATCCCATTTCAGCTGATTCGACTGGCTGCCTTCAGAGGTAAATCCCTGGTCTTCCCCCAGATTTTTTAAACCTTTCCTTTTGGTGCGGAAGGAAATACGCCTCTGCGTGTCGGGCTTCCACTGTCTGTTGAGAGCTCCCCAGGGCTGCTTTTCCAGCTATCTTCTGAAATGTCGGAATCATCCGTCATCGAGAAGAACCTGTCCGCCCCTGGAGTCAGAGTATCAGTATATCCGGGTTGATCCTGGCAGAGTATGTCAGAAGGGGCGCGCGGGTGCTTGTCTCCATCAGCCTCCAACTGATCCCCTGGTTGCCCCTCATGTTCCACAAGAGATTCCTCAGAGAGTAGTAGTTTCAGGTCCCCATTCGCCTTGGGGGGTGTGTTAGGGGGAGCGTTGGTAAGTATATTAGCTAGTTCATTAGCGAGCCCATTGATTTCCTCAGCCCCTGTGCTGGCTGTGCTGGCTGTCTTGACAGAGTTGCTCTTGCCAGTAATATTTTGTGCCCCGCTGTCCCCCTTATCCCCCTTGTCTTCAACTGCCTTCTTTGTTCCAGTGTCCTTGAGCGTTCTGGCTTTTAAATTTGCGTTTATGATGTTACTACCGCTTTTGCCCTTGCTAGTGGGCAGTCTGGGTTCCTGTGCTAGGATGGTGTTATTTCCCTTACCTCCAAACATCCCAGGAACTATTGGAGTTCTGCTGCGGGCACCTTTCTTTGACCTTTGCTTGTTGTCTCCGCTCGGCGCTGTTTTTTCGCCCTGGCTACCTGCCTTGTGCAGCCCTGCTTGCCGATCCCGATCGGCGCTGGATTCCAGGGGCTGCTTCTCTCGCGTGCGGCAGGTCGCGGTGACAGGTTTTACTACTCCGGGCCCTTCCGCGTCTTTTGCCCTCTTCCCCTTTGGAGGCATACTTACCGGGATGTCCGATGAGTTGGCAAGGTTCTGCTCCGTGCTCTGCTGCCGTGATTCCAGCTTCTTCACGTGTCTGACAGAGACGGCAGATGCTCTCAGTTCCCTCAGCGCTCGGGTTGCCAGGGACAGCGCAGCCGGTGAAAGCTGAATCCGCATCGGTGAAGGCAGAAGCCCCCTCGCCAGGTAAGCGAAGTATTTCTATATTTTTTTTTGAAGGTTGTAATAGGTCTCAAAGTGAGCCACTATTAGGCGGGGTGCCGTTTCCCTCTTAGCGTAGCGCTGGGTTAAATTCCAAGTTTCTCTGGATTAATTAGAACATCATATGGCCGTGAGTGGGAGAGCAGCTATCCGCAAGAGTCACACAGCCGTCATCTTGCCCCCCCCCATGTCGGCCTCTCTTCAGCACCGTGGTGCTTCACGAAGCTTCTGAGGCCAGTGGTGGAGTCCTTGCGAGCCCGCGGCGTTCGTCTGATCATATATCTCGACGATATTCTCATTTTGGCACAGTGTCCTCTCCTATTGAAGACTCATTTGAATTGGTCAATAGATCTATTACAATCGCTCGGGTTTCTGGTGAATCCTCAGAAGTCTGTTTTCACTCCCTCTCAGTTGATAGACTTCCTCGGTTTTCTAGTCAATTCGGTTTCCTGTCAACTCCTCTTGCCCAATCAGACGATCAGATCCATCAAGAGGGAGTTGAGGTTGGTTTTATCCAGACAGAATGTGTCGTTGAGATCGGTAGCTCGGATTGTCAGTCTACTGGCATCTTAGATTCAGGCGATTTTCCCGGGTCCTTTGCATTACCAGGCTCTTCAGCATCTCAAAATCAGACATCTCCAGAAAGGTCTCCGCTATTCAGATCAGGTTCCTCTGTCGGAGGACGCGAGGTGGGAGATGTTATGGTGGTTGGAACACATGGAGTCTTGGAACGGGCGTGCCCTGTTCAGAAAGTCCCCGGATGTGGTGATGGAATCCGATGCCAGTCTGTGGGGTTGGGGAGCCCGTTGCGATCAGGTTTTGACGGGAGGCTGCTGGTCTCGGAAGGAATTGTCTCTCCATATCAATTGCTTGGAGCTTCTGGCAGGCTCTTTTGCGATTCGCTGTCTGGCCCCGCCAATGACGAATTGTTGCATACTCCTCCGCATGGACAATGTCTCAGCGGTTCGGCATGTCAACAAGTTGGAGGGGATGAGGTCCAAACTTCTGGCGGAGATTGCGAAGGATTTTTGGCACCTTTGTCTACAGCGTCAGATCACTGTTATTGCAGGATACTTTCCGGGTCGCGACAATCTGATTGCCGATTGGAACTCTCGTCATCCGAGGGATTTCAGCGATTGAAGGCTTCATCCTCTTGTGTTCCGGACTCTGTCCTGGATTTGGGGTCGCTGTCAGATCGATCTGTTCGCTTCTCGCCTCAACGCACAACTTCCCCGGTTTTTCAGTTGGCGTCCAGATCCAGAGGCCCTAGCCACGGATGCGTTTCTCCAGGTCTGGCCTCCTCTCCCGTGCTATGCGTTTCCCCCATTTGTCATTATTTCCAGGGTCTTGGCTCGCACAAAGCATTTCCAGTCGGAGCTCATTCTGATCACTTCTCTCTGGAGGGCTCAGGCTTTGTTCCCGGTTCTTATGGAGATGAGTTGTTCAACGCCGCTCCTTCTTCCCCAGAAATGGAATCTGTTGCTGGACCCTCTGCTTAATCCGCATCCCCTTGTACAATCGGGTCAGCTCCTCCTAGTGGCATGGCGGGTTTCGGGGAATGCTGGCAAATCCCAGGCCTTTCTAGAGACGCTACCAGATTTATCAGCGAGGCTTGGTCCCCCAACACACACAAACGTTATGCTTCAGCTTGGAAACGGTGGTGTGATTGGTGTTCACAACGGGAGGTGGATCCCGCTTCAGCGGATATCTCTCTGATTTTGAATTTTCTGGCCTCTATTGCCTCTTCGGGTCTTGCTTATAGTACAGTCAATAATTTTCGTTCTGCCATCTCTGCAGGCGACATCCCTATCGATGGCAAACCTGCGGGGGAACATCCTTTGATTTCTAAATTACTCAGGGGTATACGGCTGGTAAAACCGCCTTGTCCGAAGTATGTGGCTCTATGGGATGTTTCTATTGTTTTGCGTTTTTTGGAGTCTTGGCCTTCCAACTCTTTGCTAACTCGCAAACAGCTCTCGGCTATGTTGACAATGTTACTGTGTTTGGTCTCGTGCAAACGTGTCTCCGATGTTCGAGCTCTGGACCTTGCTGGTCGTACTTTTTCACCTGAAGGTGTTACCTTTACTATCTCAAAACGCACCAAATGTAATACGTCTTCCATTACGTATCCTTCTTTTCCTAATCAACCACAACTTTGTGTGGTTCAATGCATTAAGGATTATGAGGTGAGTACTGCTCCTTTTCGGCAGGATCTGCATGGTCAATTGTTAATTGCTCTACAGAAGCCTTTTAAGCCTGTGACTCTAGCTACGTTAGCAAGATGGGTGCGTTGGCTAATGCTTGAGGCAGGCATTGATGTTTCCATTTTTGGTGCGCATTCCACACGGGGAGCTATGGCTTCTAAATCTTTTCCTATGGGTGTGAGTCTGCTTGACATAATGAAGGCTGCTGATTGGTCCTCTGATTCTGTGTTTAAATCTTTCTATTTTAAACCTATTGTGGATATTGCATCTGTAGTGGTGGCACAGCTATGAATAAGCATAATCGGAGCCTCCGGTCCTGCCATAGAATAAAAAATGTGTAAACATACGTGACAAGAATTTTCAATTCTATTAAGGACACAGAGGCGAAGATTATCCCACCCAACTTTGTCTGATTAGTTTTCTGCATATGTTGATATTATTGCTTTTTCATGCAATTGCATATTGTGTTTCATTTCTCTATGATCCTTGTTGTGTTTACCCTCCCCCTTCTGGTTATTACACATTTCTTCTAGTATGGAATGGTGTATTGCGACTTTTTATTTCTTTTCAGGTTCTGATCCTAAATGAGGTTATTCCTGTCCGTTCCTTTCATCTGCCTGATGACTGTCTCAAGTTCCAGTATTTCTTCTGTTGCTGCGAGCATCGCGTCCTCCTTTCCAGTGGTCTGCTGTTTTCTGGTGTTGACCTCTACTCCATAGTTTTGTTTTGGACTGCGACTTTCTTCAATTGATCTGTTATTATGGACAAAGAAAGAGGATGTGTTATTCTCTATGGTTCTTTATATAGTGTGGTTACTCTATGGTTTACCAGGTGATACCCAGAGCATTCATGTGTATTGTAGTCGTATTTTTTCTTACTTATCTGTGATTGGCTGCTGAGCATTTCTGGTAAAGAAATGAGAAAAGCATAATCTTCGCCTCCGTGTCCTTAATAGAATTGAAAATTCTTGTCACGTATGTTTGCAAATTTTTAATTCTGACTCCTTGTTTGTGAAAGACATGGAGGGCTGTTTTGAATGGTAACCACTAGTAAGTTACCACTTTTTTTAAAAGCACATGCGATTTGTGCAGGGAAGGAGGGAGCAGGTAGGAAGGGGAATGAAGAGGAGATGGCGTAATGGCGGGAGTGGCACTTTGATGCTCGCGAGCCTGGTTCAAGCCTGCGGTTTGATACCTTCGGAGTGGGGGTACAAAAGTCAACAAAAAAAGTTAAAACAAGCAATGGAGTGTATATAATAGAGGAAAAGGCAATAAAGCGATGGAGTAAACAAGAGAGGGGGTGCAAGAGACAAAGGTGCAAAAATACGACATATTGTGCATAAAAGGAAAACGCAATTACTAAAAGCAGTGGGAGAGAGGGCGTGTTCTGGCCACGCGGGAAGATGGCTGCATGAGGGAGAAGCTCCGCCGAGGGATGGACCCCTGGCGAGCTTCCTGCCCTTACCTGGTGGTCAGGATCCTGCCTTTTGTACTCCACTGCAAGCGGGGACTTTGCTGAGCACAGCGGTGGTCTCAGACGTACAGCAGCGCTGCTTTCCTTCATTTTCCGGCATGTCGACAAGGGGCCCGTCTACTCTGGAGCGCGCACCGTGACCTGCGCGCTAATGACGCCGCGCCTCCTCTCAGGGTAAGCCGCGCCTCCTACAACTTCAGGGCCGGGCTTTCTCATACCTTAGGCTGCGCCCCCTCAGACGACGAGGCCGCGCTCCTCAGCCTTTCAGAGAACATGATGAGTCTAACATTGTGTGTATTCTTAATACACAGCGCCTTCTTTTAACACATTTACCAGAGGATTTCTTTGAAGTTTAGTAGAAGAGTCCTCTGAGAATTACTTCCACACGACAACTTTCACTACCTGGAGGCCATTTGAAGTATTTTCCACAGGAATTTATGTTCTGCCTAATTGTGCCTTTTTGAACCTTTTCAAATGAGTTTTATGTACTTCAGTGTGTTGCCTTCAAAGACAGTTGGTGAATTTAACTAACCCCTTCATTGGATTTTGACGCTATATTTTTGCTGTCTCATGGACATTTGGTGCAGTACTATCTACCTTCATCGAATTCCTGTTTTTTTTTTCTCTTCACGTTTATTCTTTCAGGCTGTCTCTCTCATTGTAGCCTTATAACGCGTACCACCTTGGAGACTGCCTGGAATCTATTCATTGTCATTATTTCTAGTGCCAATGCTCTAAGCTTATGTTTTATTCTACCTGCCTTTTTGTGAGTGGACCGGGGGGGGGTTTACTTTCATGTACTGTCTTCCTATTTAGAGATGTACCTTCTCAAGGTGTACAGACCTTAATGTTTTTCTACAATTCAGTCCCATAGCATTGATGGTCTGTTGTCACTCTCCTTTACCGCACTCACATGCTTTGTTTCTGAGGTAGTTCTGGTACGCAAATTTATTATTCCAGTGTTGCCCTGGATTGGTGCTACGATATTTGCTGTTTGTGACAATTTTATAGTGGTTTCTCCAATATCAGGCATTAACTGTATGTTTGATGCACCATTGATTTCATCATTGACTCCTATTCCAATATTTCATCAATTCGCTATTGTAGACCATCACTACAACGGTACACTGCAATGTCTAATATTAGAAACAGTGGTCGTGGCCCTAAGCAGACGCTTTTCACTGAAGTGGTAAAACGACCCTCTACTTCGACAGTTAAAAGTAAAGGCTCTGCGTCGCCTCCTTCATCGCAAGCTGCATCACTTCAGAGCGACAAGTCCTTGTCAGATACTATGCAACGCATTTTACAGGAACTTTCTGGGGTTAACCGTCGACTGGAAGGTTTGGATATTACCATGACGTCATTGGCTGCAGAAACTAAGTCTATTAGAGCAGAACTCACTACTTTCCATACACGGATTGACGCCATTGACTCTAAAATACCGGATATGGAAAGTCGACTGGATTCTGTTCAGGGTTCAGATCAAGACCTACTCTATCTACACAGTAAGATCATCGATTTGGAAGATCGCAGTCGTAGAGATAATATCCGTTTTTTTTGGATTTCCAGAAAATATTGAAAAGCAAGACATGAAGACCTTTCTCTGTGATGCCCTTCCCGTCTTAACTGGTATTTCTTTTGCTCCTCCTCTTGAGATCCAACGTGCTCATAGATTGGATCCCCCCCGTTCTGGTGCCTCTGCAAGACCCAGACCAATCATTGCCTTCGGCATGAACAAACCCAACAGATCTTATCACTGGCTCGTTCCCGTGGCTCCTTTCTATTTCAAGGTCATACCATCCATATGGCTGTGGACTTCTCTAAGGAAACCAATGAACGGCGGAAGGCGTTTCTCTCCCTACGGCCCCAACTACGTCAAATGTACATCAAATATGGATTATTTGAGCCTGCACGTTTTCGTATTACTAGAAACGGCGACTCCAAAGACTTCTATGATCCTGCACTTCTCCAGCAGTTTCTGGACGATATGAAGTCCGATGATATGGAAACTCAATCTTCTTTCTCTGCTCAATCTCCTCCCTCCAAGACCTCCTCTACAAATTTGCCAACGTCTCATTTCAACAATTCTATTGACCCCAGGCACCGTGGCAGGGATATTACCCGTCTGCCTCGCTCTCAAGATGATAGGGATTCAGCTCTACAGTCTGTCTCCTCCCTCACTAACACACAACAAAGAGACAAGTCTAGGTCGCCTCTCAAGAACCCTTCTGATGTTGACTGAATTCTTTTTTATGCTTTAATGTTTCCTTTTTTTATCTTATAAGCTTATTGCAGTCCTTGCTGTTGATGATGCTTTTGCTGTTTCACTTGCCAGTTGGGGTTCAATGTATTGCATACTTTGGTCACTGCTTTTTCATGTTTTATGTTGTGCTCTTTGCCTTCCTGTTATTCTATATTTCCTAATTGTACTGTCTTTTCAATTTTAAAGATATTTATCCATTTTCATGTTTTGATTACTGTATATTGCATGGCTATTGCCTCTTTCATCGAGAGGGCTTTTCTTCCTTTTTGTCCATATTCTTTCCCTATGATGATGTTGTTGTTGTTACGCTTGTTACTGTATATTTCATTTATTAGTTATTACGCTCTTGCATGCTGTCTATTTGTTTCATTGTTTCATGTGTTTAGATTAAGCTTCGTCATTTCTTTTGTTTCTCTTCTTTTGCATCACTTTATATCTTTCCCCTTCTTCTACTTCCTATCTCTTTTCTTCTTTTCACATGGCATTGTACGATTTGCTTCTTTTCGTGCTTTCTTTTTCATATTTTCTTAACTCTATTTTTCTATCAGAGATATTTTTGATGTTCGCTCAGCTGTTTGAAGATCTAATGCATTATATTATGTGGTCATTTTTGATTTATGGTTTACATTATGATCTACATGTTATTGTTATTTTGTATTCCTTCAAACATTTTGCATTGTTTTCAAAGAGCATTTAGCCATTTTCAGGCCTTGCTTATTATGTGTTACTTACGTACAAGTTTTTATACAAGTTTATTTTATTTGGTTTGGTACTCCACTGAGGACCACAAAAAAAGTGTATAAAATTCAATTCGTACAGCTTTTAAAAGTTCTCATGTTAATACAAAGATAAAAAAGGTTTTAAAAATGTATAACATTTGTAACAAACTAGTTCATTAGGGGGAGTTTTGCAAACAATAATCAGTTCCTTGACAGTGGTAATACGGCATCTGAGATATATAGGAGACAGATGTTTTGCTCTCGCCGCTACTACTTTTGGATTGGGGCATATGAACAGTAGATGCTCTAAGTCCTGCTCTCCGCCATTACATAGGCTACATATTGGTGACTCACTTAGATGCCATTTTGATGTTAAAGTTTGGGTGGGTAGAATACCCAACCGGAGTAGGATTATTACTCTCCTAGCGCCGTGAGTGAGATTAAAATCTATATAGTTCTGGGTTTTCTTAAATACTATTGATTCAGCAAAGTTTTTATAGGAAATTAATTTGGCGCAATGTGTCGAGTCAAGTTCAAAACTTAGTCTTGGGGTATAGCATTTTAAGAAGAGTTTCAGTTGAGGCGGTGTACAAGTCAGCAACAGATCAGTACTAATGTTCGCCAGTTTGAAGGCGAAAGACATGTTTTTGTAAAATACGTGCTTCGTAGAATCGTTATCAAAAGTCTCTGTTTTAAGCAGGGAGCGAAGTGTACCTTCCTTTGCATGGAGCAGGTTGTATGCCCACCTAATGATGTTTGCGATACCTCGAGAGTAAGAGCTCGTAAGCGATAGTTCAAGTCGAAGTGCTTGTACCGGTATAGACTGCGCTACTTTTAGCATTTTCCTCAATATTTTTCCTTCTTTTAGGTCCAGAAATGTCCACTGTTTTATAGGTATGTATTCCAGGGCATACGATAAAACTGCAGGGATCTTCACACTGTAGACGTTAAGCAGGGAAGAAAAATGTCTGTTTCCCGAGGCAGCATATAACCTTAGCAGAGCTCCTGCGTGCACCTCAGATTTTCTTGACAAGTTTAAGAACTGGGGGTTATTTTTTAGTGACTTAGTGAAGATCCTTCCCAGATAGGTATACTCCTCAACTTCTTCAATTTTTTCGTCCCCCGAGTCTCCAACAATATTTACTACTTTTTTTCTTGCCTGAGAAAGAAACTATTTTTGTTTTGGCTAAATTAGGTAATAGAAAGTTTTCCTTAGTGTACATAAACAGGGCATCCAGATTGTTTTGTAGCCCAAAGGGGGTTAGGTCCATCACTATAATATCGTCCGCATAAAGTAAGGTGTGAACTTTTTGGGCAGCAATCTTTGGTGGAAAGTTTAGTTCTTGCTGTAGATGCTGAGGCAAATCACAGAGATATAAGGAAAACAACAACGGGGCAAGGAGACACCCTTGCTTGAGTCCATTAGGAGTTGGGATCGGGGTAGTCAGGCCCTTTTCTCTCCCCATTTGTACTTGGCACCAGGTGTCTGTATGCAGTGCCATTATGATTCGTAACAACTGCTCTGGGATTCCTAATTTCTTTAGTTTTTTCCATAGGGTCTCTCTATCCACTCGGTCAAATGCTGTGGTAAAGTCAATGAATGCTGCGTACACAGGCTGGGATTTAACTACCACATATTTATCAAGGATAGTTTGTAACATCGCGATATTGTCTAAGACTGAGTGTTTTGGCCTAAAGCCTGCTTGGTAGAGCGGGATCAGTCCCTGCGTAAAAGCCCATTTTTTTAGTTGATCAAGTACCTCTGCAGCAAAGATCTTTCCCGTAGCATCCAATAGTGCTATCTGACGGTAGTTGCCAGGCTGTTGTCTCGGTCCCTTTTTATGTATCGGTATGACAATACTACCCTTCCAGGATTTCGGCAAATTCCCTGTGTTTTGGATGAAATTGAAGAGGGGAGATAGCATCTTACTCCAACCCTTTGGGTTAGTCTGAAGGACCTTAATAGGTATTTGGTCCGGGCCGGTGGCTCCTGTTGTTCTTGCCTTCCTTATATGCATTTCTACAGAAAAGGGGGACACAGTTCCAATGGATAAGGTAATTCCTTCGCAGTTGTTTGTGGGAGTTATAGGCCTTTCATGGTTAATGTTTAATTTATACAAGTTGGTCAAATATATCTCCCAATCTTTAGGAGAGACTGGGGTGGCTTGCAAGGCTTTTTTTGTGCCTGTTTCTTTGGGGATTAGTGACCAGTAAGTACGTTGATTGTACTGTTTTGCTGCTATTCGCAGGTCGACCCAATTTTTATCTTGAGTTATATTTTTTTGCCGTTGTTTCTCCCTCTTACGTTGGTTCTTTAATTTATTAATTTCTGCTTGTCTAGATATAGAGGGATCCAGGAACTGCGATCTTATTAATTTATTTAACCTTTTTGCACTTGTGGATGGCCTACTAATTTTATTTTTGAGTCTAGCTGGTGCAGCTTGTTGCACTTTGTGTTGGAGCATTTGTTTTAATGTCTCGATTATCGTCTCAAAATTTGTTATTAGGTTGGGGGAATAGATTGCTTGAAGGAGCTGCTTTGTATTTAGTAGAATGGCGACTTTATTGAGTGTAGCAGAATTCCAGTATATCTGCCTTTGGTTTGTCTTTACCGTAACTGTACTGGATTTAAACATGATGTGGCTGGTTGGGCATATGGTCGTTGTCCATTGGGGGTGTAGGGCCTGGTTGGCATGGTCGGTTCCTTGGACAAAGTAAATCTGAAGCTGAAAGACAGACCCGTACATATCCAAGCTGCAGATCATGTAATCCAAAATTGATATGGAGTTCGTTCCCTGTCTCGTATAAGACGCGGGGATGTCACCTTCCACATTTCCGTTTAGGATAGTTCCATTTAGTAGAGGTAGTGATTGTAATAAAATTTTCCCCCTTTTGTCAGCCTTTCTTTTGGTCGGGAACAAAGGCACTGAGATTTCAAGAGCTTCCTTCTTATACCAGCTTGCCCATTTCAGTATTTCTGTATTAGATAGTTTTCCGTTAAGGTCACCCATGATTATAAAAGGGAGATAAGCTTGAGTTTCTATTATTAGCTGGATATCTTCCAAGATTTCAACAAATAGCCCGTCGTTTTTTTGTCCAGGGGGTATATATAAGTTGAAAAGCAATAAGTTTTTTTGCAGCTCTGAAGTGTCTAACCCCAACCTGATCTTGATTCATTGGAAGTGGTTAGATTTTGTGGAGATGATTTCTTGGGCCCAGTTGTACTTTTCACTTAATAGGTTTGCTATACCTCCCTTCGCATACCATCGGCCAACCTCCTGCGCTGGGATATCATAGGTAAAATACCCCTCCTGGTAAAAACTTTTTGTTGACCAAGTTTCTTGAATTGCCATTATAGCTGGTTGATTTTTCGTAAATTCCATCATCTTTTCTGGTGTTTTCCCTGCTATGTTCCAAGACGATATCTGTAGACCACTGCTAAACTGAGCAATTCTTGTTTTTTATTATTTAAAGTCTCTGCAATCCATGACCAAGACTGATCAATATTTACTGTGTCCTTATCTTTGGAGCTTTGGCTCCAGATTTCCCTCTCCCCGTCTTTTACTGAGATAATTAGATGATCTGCAGAGTCACCTATATAATTAGTTTTTTTATTTTGCTGATTAAAGGATTTTTGTGAAGATCCCTCAAGCAGATTTCTCGGTTTTCCATCTGTAGATTTCTGTATTGGGGTTAAATTGTAGCCACATTTATGGAGAGTCTCTTTTTCTTTCAGTATAATTCCAGGGAGCACTGGTGACCAAAATTCTACCACGGTGGTTTTCATTTTTTCTTTATCCGGAAAGGATACTAAATCCATGTCTTTACGTGATAAAGTTTGTAGGGGCAAAATACGTTGAAGGAGGTTAATAATACGGCCTCGATTGAGAGGGGCTTCTTCTGTTGGAAACAGCTCTGTTATTTGCAGCTGCGTCGATATGAACTCTTCTTGTGTTGGATTTTTTTTCCGGTAATCTTCGGATCTTTTAAAATGAACTCTTAATGCAGGGCTTACTGGGTCATAAGGGAAGTCTTTTGCCCTTGGGTTTAACGGATTTTGTTGGAGAGTTTTATTATTAGATTTTTCCATCAGGTTTTGATTTGTTTTCTCTAGAGATATAGGAGATTTTATACTTTCTTCGTGAACAAAGTGGGCGTCGGGAGGGGTGGTGATCTTCTGAAATTTGAGTTTGTGCGCTTTTTTCTTTTTGAATCTTCTTAGCGGCTTTCCCCTTTTTTTCTTTCTTTCCACTTGCTTCTTTTTTATATTTTGTAAGTCCTGCGCATCCTCGCCGTTTAGGCCGGTACTATCCTTTTTTTCTTGGACCATGACGGGATTGGCCATGATAAGTTTGTCTTTGGGTTTCCTGAATATAGGATATTGGTTAGACTCGCTATTGGTGTCTTCTTTAAAGAGTTTCTTTAGGGAATATACCGTAGTTTTAAACTGATTACTTGATGGTCCCTTACCTGATTAATTACCGGTTTGTGTTCCCATTTCTCTTTTCGTCGTTGCTAAGTGGCTAGTGCTTTTGATGACACTTGTTACTTCTTGACAGTTGTCAGGTATTCCCTTTACTTTGGTTTGCTCTGTTTGTTCTTTTTTCCTTTTTTCTTCCACTAGAAATTTTAATATTCCTATTTGCACATAAAGTGTTTGATCCGAGTTCTCCAGGATGTTACCTAGATGAGCGAGGACCGATTCCAGGATTTTTTGCAGTGAAAAAAGAGAGTTCGATACTGGAGTATTGTTGTTCGTTAAGCTGGTGGACTTGAACATAAAAAGGTCCGGGGAATATTCCAGAAGACTCTCTCGGTCAGCGGATTTTTGTAATGTGCTATTGTATGTAACATCGGGCTCCTCTTGTAGCCCCAGATCTGATTCTCCTTTCTTAACGGTTGGTCCACAATGCGTCGAGATATGATCGGGGCTATGTTGAATATTAGATAAGTCCAATGTTATTTGGCCAGTTGACTCTATTTCTGGGGGTGAGTCCTCGAAATCTGTTAAGGGGGTTGTTTGGACAGGCTCAGATATAATTAGGGTGTGTTCTTTGGGGGGGGCCTGAGCACTTCCCTTTTTGTCTTTTCAGTCCTCCATTATTTCAGCTATTATAGTTGGGTTTGACTGATTTATTGCTACTAGCCCCTCCGTGGTTAATGATGTAAAGTACTTTCGTATTCCGGGGGTTCCTGTTATCCTTCCACTTTTCACCGCTTTGTTAGTTGTCTTCCTAATTGCCTCTTCTGTCCCCATTCTTTTCATAAAAATAGTTCGTGATCTCAGTTTCTTAAAGGCCCTTTCCCTGCACCAGGACTATTGATAGTATTTTTCCGATTGTAGGTTATCAATTTGATTGAGACTGTGGAATATTAATTTAGTTTTACACTGGCCAGGGGATTTGAGTGGCTTCCTCCCTCTGGCCTCTATACACTGGATTTTGGCTGGTGCTTACTACTCTGTGGTAGCACCGGCCCTTTCAGATTGAGATGATTTTCAGCTGGGAAGGGCCGTTTATGGTTGGCGTTCCAACGGTGTTATTCTTATAGCACCAAACTTAGCGGGCACACCTGGACTCCGCTTAATTCAATTGCACTCCTATTTTATATTACTGCTCCTTGCCTGACGCACTTAGACAGACCCTCCCCGAGGATTCAGCCTCAGAGGCCCGCGACGCCTCGACAACTCCGCCACCTCACTTTCCCAGGCCCGTCTACCCCTCACAAGGGGGCTGCTGCCGTCAGGGAGAGAGCGAGGATAGCCTCGGGGTTTCGAAGTCACGGTTGTTACCAAAGTTAATAAGGACTGCCACTGGAGGTAGTTCAAGGGGAGTTCGGGGGGAATGGCAATGCTAGCTGCTATTTGCTGCTGCCCCCTTCCCCGTAGCCCCCAGCGCCGCTCTCACCGTTATATTGCAGCTGAATGTCCAAGCTTCGGTACACGCCTCTTGCCTCTGGATTTACTTGACTCCTCTAGTTCCTTAGTTCCTTAGGCACCTCGGGCAGCTGCTTGTGGATGCGGCTTGATTGTTAGCCTGCCAGGATAGTGCCTCGCTATGTGCGCCTTTCTACACCTTACTGCGTGTAGTTCTTTTAGATATCCTTTGTAGGTGTCTGCCTTACTCCATGCTCCGTTGCTGATGGTGGTGCTTCGATTCTCCTGATTTTATCTTTTGGGGGGGGAGGCGAGATTCAGACTGTGGTGCTGAAATCTACAACCGAGCCGAGCAACCCTGCTCCTCCTCTTAGTCTGCTCCCGCTCAGTGCGCTGTTCAGACCCCGCAGGTTCATGAGCGGGTTCGCGCTGCCGCCAAACCTACCGCCCGCTCCTGCTCCCGCTCCCGCTTTGCTCCACACTATGCTGCGGGGTACGGGCTGCGGGCTCACGGGCTCACGGGCGGCGGCAGACAGGTTGCTGCTGTAGGCGTGCTGCGTGCTGCGGGCTGCAGGGGAACGGGCTACGGGCTGCCAGTTCGGGCTGCCGGTTCGATGTCTGAAATGGGTGGCCCGGTGACCAGGATAGCTTTGGCTTTCAACTTCGGTCTCAGGTTCCTCACCGCCAAGCCGCCACCGCTAAGCCGCCAAGCCGCCGGCCGCCGAGCAACCCTGCTCCGCTCCTCACGGCAGGCTCACACCGACTCTCTGTGACTCTGTGACTGCTGCTACTCTGCTTCGACTCTCTGTTACTTACGTAGATTTTGCTTCCTGCATGGGGGGGATTATTTTTTTTTCTATTCATTCCCTTCCCTATGGTGCGGTTAATGCTGTTAAGCTTTACACGGTACATCTCATTTATTTTTTCTGTGTCTTCCACCATGCACTATCATCTGCGTTTACCCCCTTCTTCTTCTTTTGTTCTCTACCTCTTTCCCTCTCTTTATTTGACATTATCGGGTATGTTCCCTTTTTATATCTTGTCTTCCTATTTAATTTGCTGTTTCACTTTTCTTCTGTTGTGTGCCATGTTTTCTTATCTCTACCTCCCCCTGCGGGTCTTTCATTCCTTATCATCATATTATTCTTGCATCGTGTGATTATCGCAACACGTTTTCATGATTCTCTCTATTTCCCGACTATGTTTCATGATGTTCTCTTGTGGTTTATTTCGATTTTGATATTGTAATTTTAATCCATTGTGTTTCATATATTCCATACTATCCTTTGTCCCCTAGATCCTCATTTTTCTTTCCTCGGAGGGGGTCCCACTCCCTTGGCGCTGCTTTCAGTGCGCCCAGACCCGTAGTAAACAGTCTAGGTTCTCTTTTCTCTTTTCTCATTTTTATTCTATTTCCATCTTTAATACTTGCTTCCCTCTATTTCTACCTACTTTATCTATTTTAGATGCTCACTCTGCTTTTCTAAATTACTTTGTTCTTTCTTTTTTTGTTTCTCTTTCTTTTCCTTATTTATCACTTTTCCCAACCTCTACACACTTTGTCTTCTGTTTCCCAGAGTGACATCTTTCTTCTTCTCTTTTCGTCTATTTCTTTCTTTTCTTTCTTTTTATCCTCTTGTTGAATCTTATTATCATGTCTTCTACTCAATCGTTATCAGTGGTTTCCTGGAATGTTCATGGTCTTACTCATTATATAAAACGCAAGAAAGTTCTTTCATATCTGCACTCTAAACATGTAGATGTTGCTTTATTGCCGGAAACACATTTGGATGATGTTGAATCTAGTAAACTCAGCAGAGACTGGGTTGGTAAAGTTATTCATAGTAGTATTTCCAAGCCTGATCCCACCAACCCTAACCCTGTTCGTAAGTGTGGGGTAGCCATCCCCCCCTTTACAATTTCCAAAACATGGCCTGATCCGGAAGGTCGGTATGTGTTTGTTAAGCTGAAAATTGGGAACTCTTTTATTTGTCTTGGTTCTGTTTATGCACCACTAGGTCCCAAAAAACAATTTTTCCTTCGCCTGAATCGCCTTTTCACAGAAATAAATGCTTCTCAGTTTCTCATTGGAGGAGATTGGAATCTGGCCCCAGATCCTGCCCTTGACAGAACAGGTTGCCTCAACATTGTCAATGCTTCTGATAGAGCCATTCTATGGGATATTCTGGCTGACATTGGTCTTGTTGATCATTGGAGACTCAGTCACCCCAGGACAAAGAATATACGTTCTTTATCCTTTTTCTTCCACACACGGCACATTCTCACGTCTCGATTATTTTCTTCTTTCGCAACGAGCAGCCCAATTGGTTACACAGTCACAGATCTTGGACGCAGCCATATCTGATCATTCCCCTGTTTTATTATCTCTCGATTTGGGTCTCTCCAGTCCGGGACGCAAGCCATGGCGCTTAAATGTAAACTAATATAAAACTCCAGCAGGTAAACTTCTTTTACAATCACACCTCCAGGATTACCTTGATATTAACAAGGACTCAATCTCCTCTAAGAGAATGGTTTGGGCAGCTGCTAAAGCGACCATTAGATGTCAACTCATGCGGGATGCTGCTCTTCATAACAAAAAAAATGCTGTTAAACAGGCTGATCTGGAGAAAGACATTCGTCGACTTTCCCAATCATATGTTTCAAAGCCAACCCTCCAGAACCGTAAATTGTTAGAGCAGGCACGTATGTCCCTTAAACGTCTTTTTACTTGTAAGGCTGAATATGCCTTGCAAAAGATGAAAGGACGTCATTACGAACAGGGGGAAAAGGCTGGCCGGTTATTGGCTGCGCCAGATGGCAATTCCAGCTATCAAATCAAGTTGTGGAGGTATACTTACTCGGCCACAAGAAATTGTTGAAGAATTTGCCTCATTTTACAAATCTCTTTACTCTCCAAGCACTCATATAGATATACTTCAAATGTCCAAATTTTTAGACACGGTGCATCTGCCACGACTCTGATGAAGGTAGAGCCCTACTTGATGGTGTCAGTACGAAAGACGAAATATCCTCGGCTATAACTGCCTTACCGTATCATAAAGCTCCGGGTGATGATGGTTTTCTTCCTGAATTTTTTAAGTGGACTGGTCAGAGTATGATTGACACTTTACATGCTGCATTTGGGGAAGCAGTGGAGAAGTCTTCTATCGAATCTCTTTCCAACAAGGCCATTATAGCTGTCTTACCAAAACCCGGTAAAGATCCTTTGTCATGCGGCAGTTATCGGCCCATATCCCTTTTAAATTCTGATGTCAAGATACTTGCTAGCATTCTTGCATCACGTCTTCGTAAAGTTTTACCTTCTTTAATTCACAATTCGCAGGTAGGTTTTGTTCCTGGTCGGTCCTCTCGGAATCATTTACGTACTCTATCTCATACTTTATGGTCAGCTAAACATCTTGCTGATGATGCCCTTCTTCTTTCTCTGGATGCTGAAAAAGCATTTGATCGCATTGAGTGGGAGTATCTTTTTACAATCATGCAAAGGTTTGGATTAGGCAATCAATTTATAGATAAAGTGCGACTGCTTTATGATAATCCATCAGCTCAAGTCAACTGCGGCGGTTTCCTATCTACTCCATTTCCAATTAGACGAGGTACTCGCCAAGGTTGTCCACTTTCCCCTCTTCTTTTCCTTCTCGCAATGGAACCTTTAGCTGCTGCAATACGTCAATCTGCGGCAGTGGTAGGCGTCCCTCTTCCAATTGGTCATTCAAAAATGTATTTATATGCAGATGATCTTCTTCTCACACTTACTGATCTTCCCCATTCTCTTCCTGTTCTCCTTAATATCATCAATGATTTTTCTTCCTTCTCCGGTTACAAGATCGACTGGGATAAAAGCGAAGCAATACCCATGTCCATTGGCACTACCAAAGCAGCAATTTCTGGTTTTCCTTTTCATTGGCAATCATCCCGGCTCAAATATTTAGGGATTTTACTTAATAGAGGATTTGATAATTTGGCTCCTTTAATCGCGCAGATGCAAAGAGACTTCGATAAATGGAAGGTTCTGGGTCTATTTTTATGGGGACGGGTTCAGGCGGTCAAGATGGTTACCCTCCCTCGATTTCTTTATGTTTTAGGAATGCTTCCTCTTCACATTCCCCTAACTACTCTTCGGCCTATTGACTCCAAAATAAAACTTTTTGTTTGGGGTACGCCTAAACCGCATCTTACCTTGGCCAAACTTAAATCTCACCAATTGCAGGTGGGTTTGGGTCTTCCTTCTATCGAACACTACTCACTTGCTCTGCATCTTTCACAACGTACTTTTTTTTTGCCCAAGTCCAAAGATATACCTCAATGGGTCCCTCTTGAACGTCATTTGTTGGCTCTTCGTCCCGGCTTGTCCCTTCTATATGGTACGGGTGCCAGTCCTTCTGATCCAAAAAACCCTATATTATATGCAATGTATAAATCTTGGCAAAGAAGTCACTGTATACTTAAATTTAATTCGCGTATCCATATCAAAGCTCCTCTATAGCTCAATTCTGCTATTCATATTGGAGGTCGCACTTTGTCCTGGCCTATGTGGCAGGAAGCTGGTATCCACACTATAGACCAACTGTTTCATGGTGACGCTTTTAAATCCTTTTTTCAACTTACTGAGGAATTCCATTTACCACCCACACAATCCTGTAAATGTATTCATCTTCAACAAGCTATCACGAAACATTTAGGCCCTCCACCTGACTTGTTATCCGTATCTCCTATTTTGTCATATCTACAGTTGTGGGGAAATCTTAAAGGTGTGACTTCTGGTCTTTATAAGACTTTTCTACATCCTCTATTTTCGCAGCCTCTTTCACAAGCTCTCCAGTTGAAATGGCAATCTCGCTTATCAGTTGTATATTCTAATACTCAATGGGACCAAATTTTAGAACAATTATATAAGGGAGTTCGGTAAGCCCGTCTCAAATTTTGCATTTTCAAAATTATACATGAATGGCATTGGGCTCCAGTTAAATTGCATCATGCTAAGCTGCTATCACACACTTTGTGCTGGAGATGTTCTGCGTCCGGTTGTGACATTACACATATAATATGTGAATGTCCCTGTACTAGATCCTTTTGGCTCTTTGTACAAAAGACATTGGCTAATACGATGTCCCTTCCTTTACCCTTTACTTCTACAAACATTATTTTACATGATTTTCGCAGCCTCCCGAAGCTTTCTAAACCACAAATTCGTCTTCTTCATACCGCTTTGGCCACGGCCAAAATTTGTATATTGCGTCACTGGAAATCTCCCCTTCCTCCTTCCCAGGAAGAGTGGTTGGTGGCGATGGTACAAACAGCATTACATGAACGTACAATTTATAATTTGCACGATCAGTGTGGTGTTGGGTTCAAATCAGGCCTACATACTCAGCTAAACTCTCGAACACCTTAGTATAGAAGTTGGCACGGACACTGGAAAAGGTAAAAGACAAGTTTATTAAGACCCCATGGGGTGGTGATACATTCCTACAGCACCCTTCGGTAATGTAAGAAGTAGCACACCGAACATTGGTGCGCGACCTCTTTTATACAGTTTATTAGCAATAAAAAGATAGGCGGTTACAAGTTACACATTTTAGGTACATATAAGGTCATTTTTGGAACACGGCCAACATGTGGGAGGAGTTTCAACAGCACTGGTCAGTTAGTGTGAACATTCCTAAAGAGTGACCAATTGGTGCGTAATGCGCATGTGCGCTTGACCAGTACTAAAAATAGCCTGTTGCCGAGCAGACTAGTGACCATGGGTATCGAGAAAGGACAAAAGGGCACACTGACCACGAGGCAGCGTGTTCATAGGAAACGGAAGTCAGAGGGAGCCAAAATGGCCCCCGTTCGTTTTGGTCAAGTTAACAGAAAAGACCGTGTAGCTGTGCTAAACGCTAACTCAGGAGCTGCCAAAACACGACAGACGGCCCTTTTAGCGTTTAGCAAAAGCTACCTCATAGTGAACGTAGTCAGAATGTTCATCCTCAATGTCAATAGCCATTATTTTCAATACTTCATCATTGATCAGTTTCTCTTGCTTAACAACAGCTCGTTTGGACGGAATACAGGCTGTGATACATACAGAACATAATGTAGGGACACATTGAATACATAGACAAAGGAAAAATAGTACTCCAATAAAAACACAGAGAATCGTTAATAATTTCCAACCCCAAGTACTAAGCAGGGTCCAGAACCAACCAGAAAAGGTCCATGTTCCATTTTCTGGATGGATCTCAGCAGCTATTTTATGTAATTTTGTAATCGAATCATATACAGAAGGTGAGTTATCTGGTACGTAAACGCAACAACTACTTCCGATGACGCGGCATGCTCCACCTCTATCAGCTAGTATCACATCTAGAACCATTCGATTCTGGAGCGCTACAATTCTGGTAATTTGTAATTCCTCAGTAATATTCCCTAAAGCAGAGGCAGTTTCATTAGCGACGGCTTCCACCACACGTGTAAGCCGCCTTATCTTCCTGCTATTCAGTGCAGCTCCTACGAATGAAAACAACCCCAAATTGAAATCTACATATTGTTGTAATGTGGTATCAGTCTGGTCTATTTCATCAAAATCTATTGTTCGTTTCACTCTATTCAATATGAAATCATGGTACAAAACATAATCATTGTGATACATGGGAGGAGCAATAAATACAGGTGGTAATACAAAAGCTATATAACACGTTCCCAACCATCCCAATGGTAGACGGTGGTATCCCTTATTTCCACAAATGAAATATGTGTTACGTGAGGCTACAAATGCAATTCCAGTTGGTGTATCAAAGGTAAGTGTAATATTACATTCACTGAGGCCTACAGGGATTGTACCTTTATTTCTAATACACAAATCTGCTTTTGTATCAATGACTGTTATTATATGCATGCTCGTCACATTTATAAGTCTTTGATTCGTATATACGCGAGGCGTAGAAACATTGTCCGGACGGTACTCTTCCCATTCGAATTTAGTTCCTTCAGCGTGTGGATAGCCATCTTTATCGTTATAGCATATTTTATTCAACCGAAAAAGTAGTCCACCTTTCGTTGGCCATCGCAGAGTAAAAAGAAGAGTGTACCAAGCATGACAAGAACCATTATGAGTAAACGGGAGAGGAATGAGTGGTGTTCCTCCCTTCTTCTGATGTCCGGGCAACATTCCACATACCCAACAATTGGACGTGTTGGTCATATTATGAGTATGATGCAAAATCTTAATAAAGCTGTTGTTCAAATAAGTCTGCCTATGTCTTTCTTCGTGAAAAGGCAGAGTGAAATGAAAATGTTCGGATGGACTTGGAGTGGTGGGCAGCAAATGTTCTCGTACAGGAAACAACAGTTCTATAGTCCAGGCTAATACTGCGATCACCACTACGGTCAAGACAAATAAAACAGCACCAAGAATTCTCCCTCTTCGTGTCGAAGGAGATGCCATAGTTCACAAAACAATACTCTTCAAAAACAACACTAAGCCGGAAAAATAAAAAAAACGATGGTTCTGAACCGAGGCTGCCGTTGATTTGTTCTCCGGGATTCAAGACGGGTGTCGCTACACTGGGCAGAACTGATCCCCCCCCCTTGATATTCCCGGCTTCCGTTTCACAAACCTCAGAGCGGTTACCAACCAGTTTCAAAAACACAAAAGGAATCTTATTTCCTGGGGCGTAGATTATACTTCACTTTATCAGAAACAACGTGGTCCGGGAAGGCTCCCTCCAATTCATCAGACGTAACAGCTGGGCTCTTTTCTGTATCCAAAATCTTTCTGTAGTCGGATAGCACCACAGGGCTCACCAGGTCCGGAGAGACACGTCGGCAGTGCGTTGAATGTATCCACCGCTTCTTGTTGGTGACTCTCACAGCAGTTCGCGTAGCCAGCAGCACTTGCTCAGGGCCATGCCATCTCGGTTCCAAACTGCTGGATCGCTCAAAGACTTTGACCATCACGTGGTCCCCAGGGCGGAGATCGTGAGCCTCACCAGTGGAGTTATCAGGGAGCGCCTCTCGAACCTGTTGATGAATAGAAAGCAAATCATTTGTTAATCGTGCCAGATAATCGTTCATCATTATACAAGGCATATCATGTATCAAACGAGGTTTTGGAACTCCCCAAATATTCATAGGCCTTCCAAACACCACTTCGTAGGGTGTGAGGCCAGATCGAGAATGTGGCACTGATCGAATGGACAGCAATGCCAAAGGCAAAGCATCCGGCCATTTCAGAGATGTAGATGCCACTATCTTTGCTAACTTCAGCTTCAGAGTTGCATTGTATCGTTCTACTAAACCTGCTGATTGCGGATGAAAGACAGCATGGAATCGTTGCTTGATTCCCAATCCTTTCAGGACGTATTCCACTACTTTCCCGATGAAATGAGGGCCATTATCACTCCACATAAGTTTACAAACACCGTAGCGCGGGAAGTACTCTTTCAGTAACACCTTAGCTGTTGTCAATGCTGTATTGTCTTTCGTAGGGTAAGCCTCAATCCATTTGCTGAAGGCACACACCACTACTAGGACATACTTGAGATTATTACAGCGCTCCAGCTGGATGTAATCCATTTGTAGTACTTCAAATGGTGCAGTAGGTGGAACAAACCCACCTTTAGGAGTATGAGTCCCTTGTCCAGGATTGTGCTGCAAACATATCAGACAGGTCTGCACTACTCTCTTAGCCGTGCTAGCAATGTCAGCATTTTCCCAAACTCGTGTAAGCAATTTAGTAATTGCGAGAGCTCCAATGTGTGCCAGCCCGTGTGTCATTTGCACCATTGTTTGTACATAGGCCATGGGTAGTTTCCATCTCTCCATATCTTTACTACGCCAGCAACCCTCATCATCCAATACTCCTTCAGTGGCCCATTTCACAAGTTCTGCCTCTGAGGCTGACTTCTGTATATCTAGTATTTCTTCTCTAGCATCATGCCACCGCTCAGCTTGTGACTTCACCACATACATGGGGAAATTATTTTGCAGCATAGCGGTCTCTCTCGCAATGCGGTCTGCGAAAGCATTGCCTTGCCCTATTTTGTCCGTCACCTTTTTGTGTGCACTGCACTTGACTATTGCAACTTTCTTTGGACATAACAGTGCATTCAGGAGATCGCGTACCAATTCTCCATGCATGATGTGTGCTCCGTGTGAAGTCAGGAATCCTCGTTCCTTCCAAAGTAGGCCAAAATCATGCACTACTCCAAAAGCGTAACGACTATCCGTGTAAATGTTCACATATAGTCCAGCACTTAACTCACATGCCTTCGTTAAGGCTATCAACTCAGCCGCTTGAGCCGATTTTTGGGGTATTCGTGCTGCTTCTACCACAGTCTTAAGTGTCGTGATCGCATAAGCTGCGGAAGTCGTACCATCTGGTAACCTCACGCACGATCCATCAACCCACAGTTCCCCATCTACATCTGGAAATGGCGTATCCTGTAAGTCGATACGACCCTTTGTCTGTTCCTCAGTCAGAAAAACACAATCATGTTGTTCTTCCTTCTGGGTCTCAGCAACAGGGTCCGGCAATAAAGTAGCAGGATTTAGTGTTGCACATCGTTTTAATGTGATGTGAGGCGCCAACAACGTTAGCTCATATCCTGTAAGTCGGGCACTGGTTAGATGCTGCGTTTTCGTTTGATTCAGTAACGCATCTACCGCATGGGGAACTAGCACCAACAATTTGTGTGACAAAACTATTCCCTCACTTTGTCGTATCGCAACTGCTGTTGCTGCAACTGCTCGAAAACATCCAGGCAATCCTCGAGCCACAGGGTCGAGTACCGCCGAAAAGTATGCACAAGGCCTCTGTTTGTCTCCGTGTGTCTGCACTAAGACTGACAATGCGCACCCATCCTTCTCGTGTACATATAATGTGAAAACCTTCGTATAATCAGGTGTACCTAACACTGGTGCAGAACAAAGAGCTTGTCTCAATTGTTCAAAAGCATTCTGACATTCATCCGTCCATTCAATGGGAATCGGTGTATCTTTAGACAACAATGCTAACAATGGTTTAACAATATGCGAAAAACCCAATATCCATTGCCTACAAAAAGACGTCAAACCTATAAAGGCGCGAACATCCTTCTGAGTGCGAGGGACTGGAGTATCTAGAATTGCTTGAATTCGATCTGGTGTCAATGCACGGCCCTCCTTAGACAAAAGATGACCGAGGTAGGTCACCTTTGGTCTACAATATTGCAGCTTTTTCTTCGAAACTTTATGATTATGTTTGGCCAGGAAGGAAAGCAAGGAAAAGGTACTCTTCTCACATTGTTCTGGCGTATCTGCAGCAAGTAAGATATCATCTACATATTGAATGAGAACCACTCCCTCCTGTAAGTCAAAGGAATCAAGCTGTCTTTTTAATGCCTGACTATAAATGCTAGGACTTTCAGTATAGCCTTGAGGAACTCGACAGAATCTGTACGATTTATTATTTAATGTAAAGCCGAATAGATATCGACTGTCAGGATGTACAGGGATCGAAAAGAAGGCATTCTTCAAATCGATGACTGTAAAAGTAGTTGCCGTCGGTGGAACCAACGTAAGCAATGTGGTGATGTCAGACACCACTGGATACTGAGGCACTACTATCTTGTTTATTTCCCTCAAATCAATAATGAAACGGTAAACCTTAGCATCTGTATCTCTTTTAAGGATTGGTAAAATTGGGCTATTACAAACATTGTAGGGGACTTCCTCAACTACTCCTGCCGAAATTAAATCATCTACAATGTGTATCAAAGCAAGTTCACCTTCTCTGGAAATCTTATATTGTGGGACACGTGGCAGAGATACTCCCTCCTTTACAGTAATACGCACTGGAGGAATTATCATCTGCCCTACATCCGTATCGGAAGTGGCCCACAACGTTTTCGGTAAGGAGGCCAGAACTTCAGATTCATGGAGAAAACACACTCGCTCTAATTCCGGGTAATTCTCATTCAACACAACTCGCACTCCTTCTGGGGCACAGTGAATAGTAGCTCGAAAGTGTTTTAACATATCGAGTCCAATAATATTATCTGGTGTATTTGGAGACAACAAAAAGGGACAAGGGGCAGCAAATTTATCAACATGAAATGCAACTGGTTGAGACAATGGGCTAGAAGTAGGTGTTCCATCGAACCCTATTGCTGTAATTACCTCGCCAGACAGGGGAGCCCTTGGAACCAAGTATTTGGACAAAGCGCTACGAGTAGCTCCTGTATCGACCAGAAATTTATCAGTGGAACCCAGAACATGTGCTTCTATGTATGGACCCCTCTGATCAACTGGTACCTCAACCGATTCCACACCCCATCCTACGCAATCCTATGCGTAATGCTCATCCCGTGGTTCAGCAGGACCACCCTCATTTATCTGATATTGATTGCGATTATCAAACGTATTATAATCTGACTGACCACGACCCCTTGCTCCATATCCTCCACGATCATTCATGCCATAACCTCCTCTTGACCCTCCATAATAGTTCCTAGATCTCCCACTTCCTCGTCCCCTCAAATTACGCTGCTCTCGAAACACCAGACAGTCTGCAATCCAATGCCCAAACTGTTTGCAGTATGCACATTGATTCACAGAAATGTCAGAACGAGGGGGAGGAGCATTACTGTATGATCCTCGCCCTCCTCTACTGTTTCCCCTCGTAGCCTGAACCTGAGCTAACATTACCTTCGTTTTCAATTCCTTCGCCTTCTTTTCACTACTTTCTTTCGCCTCCAATTCCTGTCTTTCATAATATTGAGCCATAGTCAATAAAGAAGCAGGGGTTGCTGTGGTCCATGAACTTTCACTCGCTTTTAATCGTTTCGCAATCTCCGGTAGGAGATTGGCTACATACTTATCAACGAATAGATGCCTGCCAGTATCTTCTGTCAATAATTGACCACTGTAATCATGGAACGCTTCCTCGAAGCGAGAGAAAAAATCGGAAACTGATTCATCCGTTTTCTGCTTACACGAGGCTAATATAGTCCAATCAATCTTTTTAGCGGGAGCAAGAGTCTTTAGTTTTGTTAGTATGGCCCCTGGAAGGTCTAATATTAATTGACACGGCTTACATGCTGGTTCTCTGTCTAAATCAGCCTGAACAAGATCTTTCCAAGTGGCCCCGAGAGTCGTGAGGTCATCAAACCTACGAATTACTCTCCACATATCAGGGGGCAATATCAACCCGAAAAATAGATCAATATCAACTAACGTCATGATACATGAAGAAATTGCACTTTCAACATTTTCATAAAAAGCCGCAGGGTTTTTACGGGGATCAGGTAAAGCATTCTTAAGCGCCATGACATCTGCTCTATTCCAAGGCGTATAAACCCAATTATATACAAAATACCCTTTCGCGTCTTTGGATCTTTTATCATCATCTGTGCCATCCCCTTTATGAGGGACATATAACGGCGCAGCTTCTCGCATAGGTCTAACATTAATCGCAGCGATCTTATCTGTTTCAAAAATAGGGCATTCTTTGGATATCCCCGTCGCTCCGGACGTAGACGAATTCTTCGACTTTTCCAACTCCCGTAGTCGCGTCGCCTCATTACGCAGTTCAATCAAACGCTTGAAGAAGTCATCCGCATCTGAAAGAACAAAAAGACCTTTACGAAAATACTCACGACCCTTGGATATCTCCTTCGGTTCTAACTCGAGAGAATATTTTCTATACCGCTCAACAACTTCATCTCCAAAATGATCTAAAAAATACAGTCGTTCCTTATCAGGCCACTGTTCCATTTGTTCAGTAACGTCAGAAACAGTAACAGTATTAATATTTAGTTTTCGTGCAAATGAACGTAATTCCGCAGCTCGTTCCGCATGTAACCTGGTACGCTGTGTTCGATCACTATCCTCGTCTGATCCCTCGCTCGGAGCCGTTGGCGTGACGTACGGGGCGGACAACGATCTAGTAATGAAAAATCATCCGTTTCATTAGTAAGGACTGGATAGAGAGGACGCCTGATAGGGAATTGACCATTAACCTGTAAATTGCGTTCTCGTCTCTCCCTCTCTTTCTTTTCCTGTAATTCCTTCTCCTGTAGCTGTAAAGCTTTGTCATGTGCAGCCTTCCGCTGCACTTTCTCCGCCAAGGCTTCCTCACGCTTCGCTCGTTCACGCACCTCTTTCTCCCACATGCGCACACAATCAAACATATCTTGTCTAGACCTTCGCTGAAACAAACACTGTTCCACATACTGTACCTTTCGAAGGTCAAACGACCCATATAGTGGCCACTGTAATTCACGATCAGTTTTAGTATACTTATGCCATAATGTACTATACATTATTGGTGGAATACCGAATTTGACATACATTTCACGATTTGGAGTCCCCTCTGGGGGAGCCGGCTGTTTTGCACTTAATCGATAATTGGTACCATTTTCAGAACAGCACATCCTACGGAGTGTGCTAAAAACAGGCATGTTTCAAAAGGTACCACGAAAACGCGATACTACAAAAATGCCACCTAACACGGTGTACCGTTCAAATCAAATAAATCAGAGAAATATCCCTACATGCCTGCCTATGTGAGGTGCACTTCACATATTCAAATTCAAATTCAAAGATTCAAAACGTTAGCTAACAAATTCAAATTCAAATTCAAAGTTTCAAAAAGCCACAGTAAGTGTCAGCAGACTACCTCATCAATCAAAAGCTTACCAATTTCTTTTCAAACTTCCAAAGTCCAACTGCCAAGTTCTGTGGTCAAATCAGCCAAAACAGCACATCACGACAATCCAAGATCAGAATCTCAGTCGAAGACCGGCGCCACCTGGAAGGTCAGATCGGAAGGACGGGAAAACACACCGTGGGTGCCGAGACTCGGGTCACTCAGTGGCAGCGTACGCGTCCATGGCGAGTTTCCTGACCTTCGTCACGACCTCTCCTTCGGGCATCCGAGTCGCCGATGAGTCCCTTCGTGGTCGCCAATTGTGGTGTTGGGTTCAAATCAGGCCTACATACTCAGCTAAACTCTCGAACACCTTAGTATAGAAGTTGGCACGGACACTGGAAAAGGTAAAAGACAAGTTTATTAAGACCCCATGGGGTGGTGATACATTCCTACAGCACCCTTCGGTAATGTAAGAAGTAGCACACCGAACATTGGTGCGCGACCTCTTTTATACAGTTTATTAGCAATAAAAAGATAGGCGGTTACAAGTTACACATTTTAGGTACATATAAGGTCATTTTTGGAACACGGCCAACATGTGGGAGGAGTTTCAACAGCACTGGTCAGTTAGTGTGAACATTCCTAAAGAGTGACCAATTGGTGCGTAATGCGCATGTGCGCTTGACCAGTACTAAAAATAGCCTGTTGCCGAGCAGACTAGTGACCATGGGTATCGAGAAAGGACAAAAGGGCACACTGACCACGAGGCAGCGTGTTGTTAGGAAACGGAAGTCAGAGGGAGCCAAAATGGCCCCCGTTCGTTTTGGTCAAGTTAACAGAAAAGACCGTGTAGCTGTGCTAAACGCTAACTCAGGAGCTGCCAAAACACGACAGAAGGCTTCCATTTTTCTTCAAGTATGGTCCCCTTTCCTGGAGAACACTGTAGATACTGACTCTGTCTCCATTCCTTCTTCTCCGAATACCATTCCTTCTTAATTCTATTCCCTCCTGGTCCTCTTTCTAGTCACTCTACTATACAATCTCTTTACCTTTCTGGATGCCACTTCTCCTCGTATCTGTTCTTGTTGCTCTGGGACTCTTTCTTTCCTTTTCCTTCTTTTTTCTCTCTCTCTTTCTTTTTCTTTTCCTTTCCTTTTTGTTTTCTTTTCTTTTTCTATATTTCTCTTTTTCTGGTATCCCTTGTTATCATTATACTCAGGATTATGGAATATATGCTATTTTGCTTCCTCATAGTTGATATATCTTTTGTACTTCCTCTTCTCATTCGTACTACTTTTCATTTATCAATATTTTATTCTGCTTTATTACTACCTTTGTATTTTCATCTGAAATTGTTGATACAAAATTTCACCACAAAAAGCAATGGGAGAAAACAAGCGAGGGGGCGTAAGGGACAGGCGGGTAAAATGCAACCGGCAATGGAATAAATAGTACCTTCCTCAGCAGAGGAGCACTAATGAAGTCAAATGAATTTGTACTTGAGCGTGCTTTTCAGTTAGAAACGGAAGTGACGTATCAGGTAGCCTAACCAATTAGAAGGTGGCAAAGAGGAGTGACACTATAGTAAACATATAGTAAGTATCAGGCTGGATCACAGTCCTTTTAGTATTTTAGTAAATACAACAGGTCTTGCAAGCAGCGCATGCCTCACTGACTCTCGACCTAAAAAAGGACTGGAGCGTGTAGTTGCAGAAAGACCTGGGGAACTTGGCAGGACAGGTTCTTGTAACACCCCTTAGGATCGCACACGGTCGCACGAGTGGTCCAACTCACAGGTCGGGAGCTGTGATCGGCTGTAATGAACAATGCAGACCGTCATTTTGTATGTGGAAAGAAGCATGCGTGTACCTTTAATACCCAAATCTGGGGCCTCATTTATGAAAAGTGACGCATCGCTGCGTGAAAACAGCGATGCGTCACTTTTCACTGCGCACTCCTTGCGACACCAATGATGCGTCATATTTAATGTATGACGCATCATGTCGCAAGGAGTTACAGATACGTCAGTATTTCTGACGTATCTGTAAGCGCAAAAGTGACGCATTGCTGGAGTGTGTCACAAAAGTGACGCAACTCCAGCAATGCACCCTTTCACATGGGGCAAGCCCCATGTGAAAGGGCCTGCGTCAGTATTACGCCTGCTGTGAGGCAGGCGCAAGATTTTGACGCAACGGCGTCACTTCTACGCCCCTTCCTTGAGTCAATACGCCCCCCTTGCATACATTATACCTGGCGCAGGTATAATGTGGCGCAGGGGTTTACAAAGTGACGTATCTACCTAGATGCGTCACTTTGTAAATATGGTGCAACAAGGCACATTATTTACGCTGCTGGTGCATCACAAAAAGTGACGCACCGGCGGCGTAAAAGTGACGCACGGCCTCATAAATGAGGCCCCTTGTGCGGTGTGCTTAGTTTTGGAGAGTAAGGTGATTAATAAACTTTTTGGGGACACAACCGCTAGTGTTGGTCTGGTTGAAAAGAAGTAGTAACAAAAAGCAGATCACAGCCATCCACTTAACCACGTCCTTTCAAAATGCACACCCTCATAAGTGGCAAGAAATCCTCATTTATCATTTATGCATAGTTTGCACAAGATGGCAGTTCTAAAAAAGTAACGCTAGAGGGAGCCAAATTACTAGAAACAGGAGCCCTTTCTCCGTCCTCGCACAGAGGCAGAAACATTGTGGGGCCTCACTGTTTTATAAAGGTCTAGTTCATGGTACAAATGCCTGTAATTCATTTAATGTCACATGCATCAAAGCTGCTCCGAATGGCTGAATAATTCTAACACGTATGTGAATAATATACAAACGATCCTATTCATTTAAATCAATGTAACTTTTAACTGTACTTTATAACTCCATATTACAGGGGATAGGATGAGTAAATTGTAATTAAGCTTATGCACAATAAGGGTTCATGTTATTTCTCGTGTGAACGTTTTAAACAATGATAGCTAAGCGGGGCCAGAACACACGGAGTTCTCATCGTTCTGTGAGAAAACATGTTATTTCGATCAATTGTCCTAATAAAGATAGATTCCCTCCCAGGGGTGGTTGGTGCATGTGGGCAAAAAGGGCGGTGCCCAGCCACACAGGAGAGAAAGAGGAGAAGGATAAAACTCACAAGCAGCCCAGTGAAAGGACTGGCTGCTCCATCAGGCACAAGATGTGTGTGTTTATTATAACAGGGCATGCAAATGCACCTGTGCAGAGCGAGATTTTCACTCGCCCCTGAGGCACTAGTGAGAGTGCTGGCGTCATTGAAGAGCTGTGGCCTCTTGTTAGTACCAGTGATTCGATCGGCAGTTGGGAGATATGTTTGTGACCCTGGGCGTGGCCAACTGGGTGCCATTGGTTTTAATGGTTAGGGGCAGGACAGACCAGCACATTCAAGGCAGTAGTGAATGGAGCAGGTTTGGGGGAAAGTCATGAGCTCCAACCTCTTTTTTCATTTTGCTCACTGCTGGTTGGACTTTGTGAGGGGCTGGGGAGGAGTCCAGGAAGGAGACTGACTCACCGGCTCCTCCCAAGCCCTTACTAACACCTAATCAGCAGTAAGTAGGCGCTCGCAAGAAGAATTAACCCCTTCGCAGCTGGGCTAATTACCCCGCGGTGCTAAGGGGAGGGGGGCCGCGCGCAGCGCTGTGGTGCTCGTGACGAGCTCAGCTCGTCACGCAGCATGGTGGCGCTGTGCTCATAACGAGCTGAGCTTGTCACGACCACGCCCATTTCAATAGAACGCTCAGCACATTGGGGGAATTATCCCTGCGCGTGAGCGCCGCGTGGGTCATGACGAGCTCAGCTCGTCATGAGCACAGCGCCACCGTCCCTCATGATGAGCTGAACTCATCATGAGCACGGAAGGAGATAATTAGTACTCGTTTCTTCCGTGAGTGACTTGCTGCCGCATGTGAAGTGCACCTAGACAGTCCCTCTCTAATGTTGTGAGTGCTCTTATCTTGACTAAAAGGCCTACTACTGTATACACAAAGCTAGTAATGGCAGCAGTATGTAGCGAGAGTGAAAGCACTTTTAATGAGCCTGCCTTCAGTTCTGACGTCGGACCTGGACTTGGTTTCGCTTTCACATTTCTTTCGAGCCACAGTAAAAAGAATGCATTTTGAAGGACTGGATGAGGTGGTGAGCCCAGTAATGACAGAAAGTACCGTTTTATTACTTCCCTTTTTCTTTTTCGACATGAAAGCTGGCTAAAAGAAGCACAGAAATGTCTTTCCTCAGAAGTCGATAAGAATTATTCTTCTGGGATAAAATATTTCTTAATGGAGCGGCATCTCAGCAGGTTACTTGACCTAGATTGAAAGTTAAGGTGCAAAAGGGTGCTGTCTGTGGAATGCACAAGACCTAGAATGTTAAGTGCACACATTTAAAATCGATGAGGTAATTACGCCCTACCACTTTAAAATGTCACCAGCCACCACTGGGGCAGGGGCGTAAAAAATAAAATGAAATGGCCAACAGCGACCATGAGAGACCGTGATGGTGTTTGCCCCAGCTGTGAAATGTCAGCTAATCCCTTGCTGATCCGCTGAGTGTAATATTAGTATTCTTGGGGGAGGGGTGGAGCATCACGACCTACTCAAGTCTTCACCTTAAGGGAGTCAAGGCACTGCCCACTCTCACCAATAGTAATACATAGCATCAACAATGGGCCTGTACACACGTCAACAGCGTATGCCAAGCAATTTCTCTTTATCAAAAGCTTCTGACAGGATGGTGATATGGTGTTACACAATATATTACAAATGAGTAAAAACAATCAGGAGTATTTATTTGTTCTTCTTTTAATTCTTAACGGTTGCCCAGCCAACACTTGTTTCGTCAGGGGAATTACCCCAAAATTTGTTCAGGGCTTATAGGCAAATGAAAATCGTGGTGGATCTCTCTGCCGGTTGTACTTCGGTCCCGGCTGGCGTAGGTAAGTAGGAGATAAAATCGTGTCAGGTCTCCCTCGCTCTGCCTCTATCTGCCTCCCTCGCTCTCCCTTGCTCTCCCTTGCTCTCCCTTGCTCTCCCTCTGTCTGCCTCTGTCTCCCTCCCTCACTCTCCCTCTGTCTGCCTCCCTCGCTCTGTCCCCCTCCCTCGCTTTCCCTCTGTCTGCCTGTCCCTCGCTCTCTCTCTGTCTCCCTCCCTCGCTCTCCCGCATTCCCCCGCGCTCTCCCTCGCTCTCCCTTGCTCTCCCTCTGTCTGCCTCTCCCTCACTCTCCCTCTGTCTCCCTCCCTCTCTCTCCCTCTGTCTCCTTCCCTCGCTCTCCCTCTGTCTGCCTCGGTCTCCCTTCCTCGCTCTCTCGCGCTCTCCCTCGCTCTCCCTCTGTCTGCCTCTCCCTCACTCTCCCTCTGTCTCCCTCCCTCGCCCTCCCTCGCTCTCCCTTGCTCTCCCTCTGTCTGCCTCTCCCTCGCTCTCCCTCTGTCTCCCTCCCTCGCTCTCCCTCTGTCTACCTCTGTCTCCCTTCCTCGCTCTCCCTCTGTCTGCCTCTGTCTCCCTCGCTCTCACTCGCTCTCCCTCCCTCGCTCGCCCTCCCTCGCTCTCCCTTTGTTTGCCTCTCCCTCGCTCTCCCTCTGTCTGCCTCTGTCTCCCTCCCTTGCTCTTCCTCTGTCTCCCTCCCTCGCTCTCCCTCTGTCTGCCTCTGTCTCCCTCGCTCTCTCACGCTCCCCCTCGCTCTCCCTCTGTCTGCCTCTCCCTCGCTTTCCCTCTGTCTCCCTCCCTCGCTCTCCCTCTGTCTCCCTCCCTCGCTCTCCCTCTGCCTCCCTCCCTCGCTCTCCCTCTGTCTGCCTCTGTCTCCCTCCCTCGCTCTCCCTCTGCCTCCCTCCCTCGCTCTCCCTCTGTCTGCCTCTGTCTCCCTCCCTCGCTCTCCCTCTGTCTGCCTCTGTCTCTCTCCCCCTCTACCTCCTCCCTCTCCCTCTGTCACCCTCTTCATGTCACCCTGCGTGTGTGCCCGGGCTGACACAGCTTCCGGGCACACACACACACACAGCCGCACCCGAGCACTTCACAGGTCTTTAAAAGACCATTCACATGTTAATGAGGCTTTGTTCACCTCTTAGGCCCCTGCAGCTCCACTCTGACTATGGTGGGAATCGCCCGGCCCCCACAGAGCAGCAGTCTTTGAGTCGCTCTGCCGCAGGGGTGTTTGCTGACACACTTTAAAATAAATAAATAATTAAAACATGAGTACGATGTTTGGACGGTCTGCGGGCCGCCAGGGAAGGCTTGCCGGGCCGCTGTTGGACCGCTGGCCGTACTATGAGTACCCGTGATCTAGGGAGATCAGGACGAGTGTGGCTCCAGTGGCTTTCCAGTTCTCTGACAAGTTCTTGTAATAGGGAATATAAATATAGTCACTTTGTTACAGATTCTCAGCCAGCAGGTGTTTTGCTGCATCCATGCAACTTTATCAAGGCATCGTAAAGAAATGGAAAGAAAAATAATCTCTTGTACCAACTCGCAGGAGACAGATCAATGTTTTGAAATTGAAATATATGTGTATATTAAACTGAATATTGAACACTGTATAACTATACTAAATGTAAATCACAGTTAGGACTTTAAGGGTGTTTGAAAGAGGTAGTGTTTTAAAAATACGGGGGGACAGAAATATCTGGAATAAAATATTGTGACACACAAATATCATGATGCACCAAAATTGTTATGAGTAAAGAACAGTGGTCCCAAGATCATAGATATCACAATGTACAAATACATAAAATGATCAATTTATTCAATTGTATCTTAAAAACCAAAAAAAACATTGTGACGGCACAGTGGGTATGTAGTGAGAAACGTGTTTAGTGCTCTCATACAAGCATACAAGTGATACATATGTGTCACGATACGTGTTAAAGAGTGTGTATTAAGTAAGAACACAGACCATTTTTTCTTATGAACAATCAAATTGGGTTGGCTTCTTCAGGGCTGTTACAAACAAAAAGATATACATCAATTGTATATTTAAATTTAAACACACAAAAAAATTATATATGTATCATAGGATCTCCTGGTACAGCATATATTTCACAATAAATGTAAATAATATTCATAGAAAATTAGAACCTTATTGTGCACTAAATCTAAAGTTCAGCAGTCAGTGCTGCATATAAAACTCTTCTAATTCTCTAGAGACATTTAACTCTTTATACATTTTGATTTATTTTTTGTTTTTATGTTTTAGCACCCCAGGGATATGTTTTTCTTTTACCTATGAAATACACAATTCAGTTTTCCCATATTGATTTTGGAGGTAGAGCAGTAGTGACCTTATTAGTTCCACTATGCCTTAGAGCTATTATATTAGAAAATCACTTACCTCGAAAACTTCTGTTTCTTCCATTTTTGAAGTAACTAGACTATGTGCATATTATATCCTCCATTCTTGACAGCACATTTCAGCAATTAAGAAAAAGGGTGGGAAGGGAAGTAAAAGAATGGTCAGAATATAAGCTATAACTAGTATGTTTAGTTAATCTTTTATTGTTACTGCTTATATTATTTGTTTTCTTATAAACTTACTTTTATTAGATGGTAGTTGTTTAGCAATTTCCAATAATACTTTTATAGATCTATTCTGTTCTTCTCTTCTAGTTATATTCTCAATGTAAGCGTCTATGATTTCCTTGTATTTCACCTGTAACAATCATCAAAACGACCCTTACATTATGCCCTAAATTTCACTCCTTTCCTTTAACACCTTAGTTGCTTCGAATGCGGAACGTTCAAAGAAACGGGCGGGGCTGCGACGGCCAACGGTCGTTCGCAGCACCAGCCAGGTAGTGCTCCCATCGGCCGTTGGCCGACGGGAGCACGGAACGGGTTAAGTTCTCTGCTTTTTTAGTGTCTCACCTTATTCTGCTGTTTTCTTTTTCGGTGTATGTCAATTTATCTTTCTTCCAGCGTTTAATATCGTTCCCTTGATAAGGGATACTATAAAGATAATGCATATCTGTCACTCATAACCTTGCTTCGGTTATCTGTTTAATAAACTCGGCAATCAATCTCATCACATATCTCCACATTTTATGAGGATTATCTCCTTTGATATACTGACTATTGGTGTGATGCTCTGCTATCCTTTGTGTCTTTCTCACCGGGTGAGAGTTCATTGGGGAGTTTGGGGGTCTCTGCAAAGTGGTGATGAAATGATAGAGTGAGTTGTCAATTTTTTTTAAATTATATCCCAGAGTAGCTTCAGCATGTTAATATTACCAACGGACTGTCCAGGTCCTAAAAAAATTGTCCATATCAAATTAGGCTGTCAATTCAACAAGTTTAAAATGCAAGGAAGCAAATATATCAGATTAGTATGGTCGGTCTCCCTGCCGAACTTTCACCTGGTGCAAAAGACACTCTCCCTACTATTGCACTGTTTGGCGTTGGAATAGACATTTTTACTCCTCTGAAATCCAATTATTTTCCAATGTTTGCCCTGTTTGGAGTGAGAATGAGAAATTATACTTCTCCGAAATCCAATGCTTTCTTTACTATCACTGATGCCCTAAGATAACTATAACTCGCACCCTAGCCATGAACAGTTTTTTTTATCAATAATTTTATTGCAATATTAGATTGTTCTCAACATATTACAAGAACTTATATGACTCCAAAACGGCTTCCTCAGAAGTAGATATTAATAGCTACCTCGAAGACATAGCCCTAGCATGGCTGTCAGATGGACAACATGAACATCTGCTGCAGCCAGTGGATGTGGAGGAGGTGACTGAAGCCATATACTCTTTATTTAATGGAAAAGCACCAGGGCAGGATGGATTTAGTGGCAAATTTGCTGATCTGTTGGGGCGGTACAAAAGGGGGTGGTGATTGGCGGAACATCTGAACCAATCAAACACTCACACCCAGTCAACAGATCTGGGTTCGATCCATCACCGTTCTTTAGCCCACTCTACCACCCCAGTTCAGACATGGCCATATGCAAATCAGTCTGACCCTGTGCCTCATGGGAACAGTCCAGCCCGAACTGCCAAGCCATTCATTCCCTGGACCGGACTCAAGCTTCCTAGGACCGGTTTCTGGCATTAAAGCCGTCTTCAGCCAGGCTTGCTTGAATCCAGTGGCAAAGTGAGCAACGGACTCACGTCTGAGCATACCCTGCCTCACTTATGGATTAAACCCAGATCTGTTGACTGGGTGTGAGTGTTTGATTGGTTCAGATGCTCCGTCCATCACCACCCCCTTTTGTACCGATCTGTTGGGGCCGCACCTGCTGACGCTCTACACGGAGGCATACACGAAACAGAACCTGCAGCTGACACCATGGGAGGCCCTTCTCATAGGGCTACTGAAGCCAGAGAAACAGCCCAACAACTGTGAATCGTATTGCCCTCTATCACTTATTAACACCAACACCAAAATATTGGCGTGCATACTCGCCAATAGGTACAACCATTGATATGTCAACCAAGGAAGAGTAGGGTACTAGGAGCTAATAAATGTCCAATACCCATGCTCCACACAGTAATTATAATCTAAAAATAGGGTTCCTGTTCGTAATGAGAAAGGAACGGTGTCCATAAAGGGAAAACAGAAATGTAAGTAACTAGGGCCCACATGCATCATTGTGTCTTTTTGCATTTCTTAATTTGCCAAAAATAAGGAATCGCAAATTAAGAAATGCAAAATGATATGCATCAATATTTTCGGTATTCTTGTGGGATTCGGTAAAAATCGCATTTTTTACCGAATCCCAAAGAAATACCGATTTCTTAACTTAATTTTCGCAATTCCCATTGATTCCTATGGGCCAAAAGGCCCATAGGAGTCAATGGAAATTGCGAGTGGCACGTAGAAAATTTCATAGGTGCGGGGGGGGTCCAAAGGACCCCCCCATGCACCCCTGAAATGTACTTTTCAGCATAAGTTACATACACACATGTCCTAAGGACATGTGTGTGTGTAACTTTACAGTTTAAAAAATGCATTTTTGTGCATTTTTAATCAATTTCGCAATTTACCACGAAGTTGAACTTCGTGGTAATTTGCACTTCCAATTTTAAAAAACGCATATTTTTCTATAATGATGCATAGCATTTAAGAAATCGCACAATTGCGATTTCTTAAATGCTAACGCAATTTTAGAAATCGTAAAAAAGATGCGACTTCTAAAATGGCATGATGCATCCCAACAAGCACTTTTGCATTCGCAAACGGCCGATTTTAAGGAATCGCACCGTCTGCGACTGCAAAAATGCTTGATGCATGTGGGCCTAGGTACTCTTCTATGAACAAGAGGCAGTCATAAGTTATGTCCCTTGTTGCCCTCACACACCCCAAGGGATGTCATGCTTCATCATTGGGCTGTGCTCCTCATTGTGCCGGCGCTGCAAATTCCTATGGGTCCCCCGAAGGGTCATTTTAGGGGAGATCTTTTTATTTCACCGTATGATGAGTGAGGTTGTGAGTTTTCAATGAGGTCGTGAAAGGTGAGTGTGTGAATGAATATTAAAACTGGCTAAGGGATACCATGAACGTTTTTTAATATGTTGGTTCCCTTGTCAGAGTTACCTAGGTTTTTGTTACTAGTGGGGTAATAATGTCCCCTAGTAACAAAAAGGTGAACATGTATCTCGCCTTATCGTGGTCAAACAGATCCATGGCGCTTTATCAGGACCAGAGGAATTGTTATAAGTGAGAAATTCTAATTGAGTTAACCCCAATCGGGTTCAGTGATAGTGCGGTCCCCCTTTCTTTTGTTGTGGGTGGCGCCAGCTCGTGTCAATCACTGTTTTACTGACCTAGAGAGCAGAAATGAATAAAAAGAGTGACACTTCTGGTCCTGATGAAGTGCCATGGATCTTTTTCACCATGATAAGGCGTGAAACATGTCCCCTTCCTTTTTGGTTTATGGAGAATCAGTTACAACCCAGTGGTAATAATGCATCTGGATTATTAATACCACTAATATTGGTAATTACCGCCCTACAATCACTGTTGAGTTTATAATGGAGGCTTTGATGTTGGTAAAAGGCATCTGAGGCCTTTCATATGATAGTTTTGTAAGTCCTGATTCCAAAATAATGGTGTCAACCACCTTCCCATCACCGCTACCCCGCTAAAGGAGCTGCATGGCCCTGCGTTAAAACTCTACCTGCGCCCATTAAAGCCTGAAGGTTTTATTTCACTTTGTAGTATTTGCTCTCTATTTGCTTTGCCTTGTCTTCTACAACAGTAGTAACTTCAGGAGGTGGGACACAGCCCCTCTTTGAGCAGGCTCAGCACAGAGGCCACGAACTGTCTGGCCAAGTCTTAACTCGTTCAGTTTGAAGTACACTGGTGGCCTTCTTTATACACTTGGTTTAATTTCTGAAAGCATGTACTACAACCAAGAATAGACTCATGCTCTTTCGATATAGGGTGGCAAATAAATGCCTCATGGTAGCAGTGTAAGACATAGATGTTTTATGTCATTTTTGGTACCACCGCTCTACAAATATTTAGGGAGTGATTACGAGTTTGGCAGTGTTGGAGTGGGCCGCCATGCCACCACCCGGATCCCACACCACCAAACAAGGCTGCTGCCCACCTGCAAGATTACGAGTCAAATTGTGGTCTTGCGGGCGAGTAGTGTGGTGGTCCAGCAGCGGTGCAGTTTAAAGGCTCATTTGTGAGCCATAATGCTGCACAACCATGGGACTGGCACAGCGAATGACAGCACAGCATGGTCAGTAAAGTCCATGCCATGCTGGGACTGGGGGTGGTTGCACACAAGGGGCACAACATGTGATCCCCTGCATGCACCAACATACATGGTGCAAGGGGCCAATGTAGGGCCCCTTTATTTTCATGACCACCAGCTGTTTGATGGAGTAAGAACCTCCATGAGACCACTGGCCATCTTGAAACTCGTAATATGCATGGTGGTGCTGCAGCAGAACAAGCAGCATATTGTGAGCCCCTGACCGCCGGGCCACAGCCAGGGAACATGTTTCCCTGGTGGTTGCAGTGGCCCAATGGCGGTCTGACCACCAAAGTTGTAATAGGGCAGTCGGACCGCAGGTGCACTAGGGCCAGACCGCCATCGCCAGGCCACTATGAGTTTGGGGGTCCACGAACTGCCAAACTCATATTCAGGCCATTAGTGTGCTTGCCCTCGCGCTCTCAATGGTACAAATTTCATCACTGCTGAAAGTGGAAAGGTGGAGTTGGCCCGCTGCAATTTAAACTTGAGTACTGTCTTTTACATGCAGGGGCTCTGTTTGTTGATTTCTTTTACCCATTTACTAAGAGCCTGACTCTTGCTTGAAAAGTCTCAACCCGAAAGATACCCTTGGTCTATCGTCAGGGCCGGCCTTTAGCATGGGCGAACTTGGCCCAGGCTCAGGGTGCCAATTTTCTGAGGGACGCATGGAGCTGTGTGTATTAAGGTCATGCCAACAGCAGCACCCTTCTCATCTTGCTCCAGCCTATTTCTATTTCTATTTAGGGGGTTTTATAAAGCGCATGGTGACGCAACAACCGCGTGTCCCCGCGCTGAGAGGATACTTTATTACTGGAACATACAGAGGCGGCACACCTACTGAGCGAATAGAGCAGTTTTGAGCTTAGCTCTAAAAATTGATTCAGATGGCTCTAATCGCAACGCCATGGGCAGCTTGTTCCATCTAGCGGCTGCAAGGCATCTGAAAGATCTTCCCCCCATCCATGCTTTAGACACCTTAGGGACAACCAGGAGTCCAGAGCCGGAAGATCTCAGGGAATGGGGAGGCTCATAAGGTGTCAAAAGTCCTTGCAGAGGGAGAGGGGATCTCCCATTGCCCTTGTCCATGCCTGTTCATTTCTGTCTGATTTGCCAGTTTAAAGTGGCTTTAGTCCTTCATTATCATATGGCGGGGTGAGGTTTTTAACACCTTTAGCCACTTCCTTGCCAAGCCATAAACCTTTGACCCCTGCTGGCATACAACAAAACCATCATCTGCCTGAAGCAGCTAAGCTATCGGTGATTCGGGGAGGTCAGGGGATGTTTGTGATGAGGGTCCAGTCTCTTCTCATCCAAGTACTGAACCAGTGATCACAAGAGTCCCCCTGCTGTCTCATTTAATGTACTACCATCAGCAAGGGCGCCAAATTTCTCCCCGCCCACACCCAGGGCGCTATCTTAGCAAAGGCCGGCTCTGGGTATCATTTAAGACCGAGGATGAAAAAACACACGCACGCAACCACCCCTGAACCACAAGAATAACGATTTGCTGTTTATAGAGCCTGTGCTCTTGTAGTCATGTGGCTTCATAGCGCTATACATTACAGGTGCTACTGTCACCCAAATTAGTGGTACTCCTCTTATCTTAGCAGAGGCACTTTTTCTGGAACAGCTCTACTGATAAATGACAATTACTCCTTCAACGGTACTCATTTCACCTAAATGTAATCGCCCAACGAACACTCCAATAAGTTCGACTGCAAATCTGTAATGTGCAGGTAGTTCGGTCATTTCTGTGTAGACTCTATATTTGTGGGGTCAAGGAAATATATATTATGTGATGAAATTTGGATCATTTATAACTGCCTTTGACATTGCAGGTAATTTTTAAAACAAATTATGAAAAGGGGTTATGGGGATCATAAAATGTCTCTTTTTAATACAGTAATATTTATATTGGCACAGCTGGCTTGAATCAAACTGAAATCAACTTGAAACTTGTGTGTAGATGATAACCTCACCCACAATGTTATACCTCATTTCGGTGTGCACTGTTGGGGACATCTCAGATTTAAGAAAAATGAACTAAACTCGATTTGTGTTTCTATACGAGACAAAATATATATAAAATCGTAACAATGGTAAAAGAAATATAGGTGCATTAAAATGGCAAACACCCTTTAAAAATTGGCACAAGGTTGATGTTGCCTAGCGTCCTGGGACAATTGTTGCCATCAAGCTGTTGTTTTTTAAATAATTTGTGCACAGAAGAAAGGCTGAATGGCACCAGTTGAATATGTAGCTTCATTGCATGTAAGTGTTTCTTTAGTGCTAAATGGGACTGGGGGAGCATTTTAGCGTTAGGCGCTTTCAAGATACGCATCTCGTGTAGACCACGCCGATCGCGTACTGATGACCACCTTTTTATATTTTCTTCTACTGTTCATTAAAGATGCGCCGAGTGATGTCTTCGATTGAGACGCAAATCTATTCTGCGGACATAAGGCTGTGCTTCCTGCCGTATACTCTTTCCCTTGAGGAAAAGAACCCTTGTGTGTCAGAAAAAGATCTGAAGAAAAAATGCAGCACCGATAACCCGGTGTTTTTTGGGTGAAGTACTTAGAGGGATAACAAACTGACGCTTACCACAAGAGGGCAGCAGAAGAACGCATTAGGGTCCAGAATAAGCGCGGGAATGACAGCTAAAAGAACGCGCTTGTTTATATTTTTTCATTTTTGCAACGGATTTGTGGATCCACTTTCGATTCCGTAGCAAAATTGAAACAAGCATTTGCAATGCAATAGGTCTCGCATTTACGAGAGATAGATCCATTGACATTGTAATTTGCGATGCTGTTATTTATGTGTTGTTTTTAAAGCAGATACATAAACGGCATTGTCATTTACAATGCCAATAGCTTAAACTCTCGCAAATGCAAGACCTATTGCATTGCAAATGCTTTTCTTTGTAAAAAAAAGCCCCATGCTGCACTTTCTCTTTAATGCCAGCTGCGCCCCTTGCTTTAGAAGAGCCGCGTCTAAAGAAATGGGTCTGACTACCTTTAAAGTGAAAGTGCAGTATGGGGCGCTTTTACAAAAAAAAAGCATCTGTTTGTCAAGTTGTTAAACAAATGCTTTTTTTTGTAAAAGTCCTTTATGCCGCTGTTTCACTTTAATAGTGGCCATGCACCTTTCTTTAGACGTGGCTCGTCTAAAGAAAGGGGCGCAGCCATCAGTAATGTGAAAGCGCAGCATGTGAAGAACCGGGTTAATCAGAACCGGCGGCGTCAGGGACACGCCCGATGTCTTCGGATTCCCCTGTCCTGGCAAACAGAGACACGGAAGCTTCTAGGTGACGTCAGAGATCAAATTTATTGGCTGCAGCCAGTAACAGAAGTCCTAGAAGTCATCACGGTATGAGTTCTCAGGAGACTGCTCAACTTTACAAAGCAAGTCATCACTTTTTATGCCAAATATTGTGCTTCAGGCAAACATTCCTAGATTACAGTTCAACCAATCACATGTTTCCACAGCATTACATAACGACAAACCCATTTTACAGTTGTCCGGCCCATGATCAATCACTGAACAAACCCAACATTCTTCTTTAGACAAGCCCATAATAAAAGGACCACAACCCATATCATAAATAGACCATAAAAGTAGGAACAGAAAACAGATAGAAGTAAGATAAGGCATGTTTGTGTGCAATAAAGGTTTACAACGTCCTGTGCTCTGATCCTTAATCTAGATCAGCTAAAGGGCAGGAACTGGTTCAACAAGGTCAGCTTCAGGCAACAGGGTCAGTTCGCTCAGGTCAAACAGAAGTCAGCACGAACTGCAGCTAAGATGTACGTGTACTTAAAAAGACTAGTTCATCCACACTCATCGGCCTATGTGAGGGCAACCACAAAATGGCTGCCAAACACAAAATGGAACCCAAGGGTTCAAAAAGAAATCCCTAAATACACAGTGAATCCATCGGTCTAACATGACGGAAACACTGGTACTTGCCGAACTAACTAGTTACGGTTCGCTAATATCAAATTCGTAACGAAACCATGCCATTTATAAAACGGGTTCAGAATTCACGGAACCACACATGGGGCGCTTGGAAACAAAAACAAGCATTTGCAATACAATAGGTCTCGCATTAGGAAAGTGTGAGCTATTGGTATTGTCAATGACAATTTTTTTTAATATGTGTTGGCTTTGAAAATATATAAATTAATGGCTACCCATACAATAACTATTCTACATTAAAGCTGCTCATCCATGCCTACAAAGTCCTCCACAATACTGAACCTCAATGACCAACTTCAACTCTACTATCCAACCAGAGAGTTTTGCTCAGCCTAACTCACCCTTGCATGTGTACCTTGCATCTGCAGAACCAAGTCAGGAAGGTGCTCTTTCTCCTACCAAGACCTGGATTAAACTTCCTCATCACAGCAGGACCGCCCTTTCACTACACAACTTCTGCAAGATACTGAAAGCCTGGCTGTTCCAATATGAGCTCAGCCTGACCTACGTTCCTGCACTAATGATTTGATACCCCCAAGGGTGATAAGTAACGCCATACAAATTGACCTAAAATAATATAACATTACTAAATCAGCAGTGCACAACCACTGGGTTCCACGCACAGACTAAACACAGCATTAACACACTTACAGACGATATTGCAAACTCAAACAACTGGGGCAGGCCCTAGATATAGAAATAGGACTATATCTTGTCACTCATGGCTATAGAGGGATTTTAGTGACAGTATTCACTGATAGAAAGACTACACAGACAATGATCAGATGCTCTGCATTTTGTTCCACATCACAACATTTTGTCTAGCTTATTGAAATGAGAAAGGCAAGTTGTTTTAAATCAGCGTAGTACATCACTGACTGGTTTGCTCTGAATCCTGGAACATGCAGTCTTTCATTATATTGATTAAAAATAAAGACATAAGTGCCAGAAAGTAAGTGATTAAACCTAGCCTGGATAGGCAAACAGAGATATTTCTGAGGTGCGTCACTCGGAAGATAAAGATAAATCAGAAATATGAGTTCTTTTAATTACCTGGAAATCCGGGATGTCTGATTATCCTATTTCCACGTAAACACTCAAATCTGCTGCTCCAGGTTCAATGCTACAGTGCATGTTTTTAACCGCAAACTCAATAGAAGACGTGCTGCACCCTCAAAATACTATACACAATCAACCCATGAATGCAGAGCAGCTGGTAACCCTTCGGTACTGCATACAGACCACCGAGTTACTAATTCTATGTCAGGACAGGAGGCTCCGATTATGCTTTCTCATTTCTTTATTAGAAATGCTCAGCAGCCAATCACAACTTAGTAAAGAAAAAAACAACTACATTTCCCATGAATACTCTGGGCAACCATAGAGTATATACAGTATATAAGGGACCATAGAGAATACGATATCCTCTTTCTTTGCTGCTCCGCAGCCAGTTAAGTGCATTTTACTTACTACTTTGCATTGCCTGTGGTTTCATGCTTTATTTTGCCTTTAGCGCTGATATCTGCTGTCGCTTTGCTCGCGCTCTACCGGTATGCTGTGCTGCTTCTCAGCTGTTTTCTGTTAACCGCGTGTGCGTTTTTCCATTATCGCCGCTTCTTCCTGGCGTTCCGTGTTGCAGGGAGCGTGTGTTCACCTCCCCGAAGCTGGGCGCTTTGCGCCCGTGTCTTTTACTTTGGTGGAGCGGGAGACGGGGCTCGGGGACTCCCGCGCTGTGCGCGAGGACTCTGCTTTTGCTTTGCCGGGCGGCCATTACCTCGCATGCGCGGCAGACATTATTGCTGCAGTATTTCCGTGTTTACACGGCGCCTGACAGGAGAAAGGTCGTTTTCACAAGCCAATTGCCCACAGCCTGGCATAACAGCCCCATTTACGCCCTTTGCCTAATTTATAGCTTTGGGCAGTTAAGCTATTCATAGGCTTTGCCTAGAGTGACAGTTTGTGCAGCAAGCCCTCCCTCCACATTTTAATATTAGCAGTGTGCTCAGGTTCTGCCTGTGCTGCTGGCTTGCTGTTGGGTTTGTTCACTCCCCCTGCATTGTGCCTTTGGCCATTGTTGATATTTGTCATCTTTGTGGGCTTTATTGTAACACTTTGTGTCACTATGGAAGATTGTTATGATGAAGATGACTATTACTATGGTGAGGACGCCTCTGGCTCTATTGAGCACAACTTGGTTGAGGCCTTGGATCAGGGAGTGCAACACAAGTTTAATAAGGCGCTGGTGCGTGCCATTAATCCCTTGACACAACAAACGAAGTGCCAATGCTGATTTTTATTCAAAAACCTATTTTATCAGAAATGTATAAACCTTTACACATTTGAAAGCTCATTAGTAGCTTTTTATTTTTTGTTTCTTTTCATCTCATGAAAAGTTACAAACAGCAATTATTTGAAAAAGATTATAATACAAAAAATGATTTGGGGACAAGGAAACTAATAAAAAGTCACACAATCACTCATACAAACAATCATATTTCAGGTTCCACATCATAGCACTCACAACCAACTTTCAACCCACCTGCAAGGTACATACACACACCAAAGGTAATTAAAATGATCCACTGGAGTAGCACATGGTTTGCCAAAACCTCTAATAATACAAGGAGTTTTATCAACTGTGTCACAGATGTAAATCCATACGATTGAACAATTTTTACAAGGTTATCTTTTACATTCAATGTTACTATGAAACACCTTATTATTATTAACACACAAGTTAATTTGGCAAACCCAATGGTCTACGCATTTCAAATCCCTTGAGTTTTAGGGATTCTCGTCAGGACCAAAAATAATCTGAAATGAGAAAAGGGCGAATATAAATTGTTGCTAATTCCAATGTGTTGCATTATAGCAAGACAAAACTGAACTCATCGCACCGTTCTACAGCTACAGCTTACCAATATTTCAAAGAAAATTAAACTCTATTTCTTCTTACACCAATAGTTCTGTGGAAGAGAAAGAGAAAAGGGAATGGTGCTGGAGAGAAAACAGAAGATTTATTAATAACTGAGCCCTGGGTGTTCAAGCCCGACTGCTCAGAGGCCAAATCTTTCCAAAGTATAATCTTACCAAATCATCTTCCCCACTTTGTTTATTTATTCAATTTGGACGTGATGGTCGCTCTGCGCACAAGCAGTCTAATCCTCCGCTCCTAGACGGGAGCACAAAACCATAACAGACAATGTAACTAACCCCGTTTCAGAATTGTTAACTCATCCTAACCCCGTTCGAAACACGCGATCATACAAATTGCTTACCTCCAGGAGTCTTTGGTAAACGGTTCCACACGATTGTGGCCGGCAGTTGTTTCTTTTCCGTCCTAGGGTGAAAACGTAAACAGCCTTCAGTGACAATCCAAGCAAAATCAAAGTGGGCCAATATGATCCGGACCATTCGATAATCTCTTACTGTGTAGGAGTTAATCTTTTAGTTATAGTCTGGGACCTTCCTCTTGCAACGTTAGTTCCAAACAGAGTCGGCAACAAATGACGTAGGTACTTCCATTGGATGTTTGTTGGGAAATGTAGTTTTTGAGCGCCTATCGCGCATGCGCATTGCGGTGTCTTTTATTAACAAATGTCCTTCCCTCAAGTAAATCGCAGCCGGTCCGCGTGTCCAAATCTTCATTATTTCAAATTTATACGGGAAGTTGTGCAATGTTAAATGTAAAACATTATCGAATCCTAGTTATTCGTGACGGATCGGTGGTAATGTATCCTCTCAATAGGAATTATGGAAGATGTAGTAAAATGGGAAGGTAGGTGATGGAATTCATGATGACAATATTCACTCATTATACTGAACAAGGTGTTTTTTGTGAATAGTTCGGGCCTTATGTTCTGTTCTATTAAATCCGTATGGCTGCTTTAAATATTACTTAAAACCAGCGATGGCTGGCATTAGCTCATCACATCATAAAAACCGTTCCATGTTTTTTCCGGATTGTGCAGTTCACCAAAGGGAGGGGGGGGGTGTTTTCTTTGTTTGGTTATTTGTGTGCAATCTAGGTTTGGCTTAGTGAGGGGATTTATATATGATGTATAAAAGATGCTCTCTTTGGGGCCCCATCTTCAGGTAAGAATGGCTTAAGCTTCTTATATCTAGGGTATTTTCATTCTAATAAAAGAATAGAGAATTCCCTGTATTTGTCGGAGGGCTTCAGTTATAATTTGTATATTTTAGAGATCTCATTGAGACCTGACACGTCCGTGTCAAATTTCACAATCAAGATTGCCTCTTGTTGGGCTAATTTCAAGTCCATATTGCCACCCCTTTGATCTTTTTCCACTTTGGAAATGACCGTTCATCTTAGGTCATTTATTTTATGTGCTTTCTTTTTCCAGTGGTTTACAAGTGGGGAAGTCTCCACATTTGTTTTAATTTGCGATTTATGTTGGGAGATTCTTTGTCTGACTTCCTGGTTCGTTTTCCCTATGTAGAGAAGCCCACATGGGCATGTAGCCCCGTAGATGACATTTTTTGTTTTACAGTTACTGAATGTGTCATGTTTCCAGGAGATTCCATGGTGTTGAAATAAAGAACCCTCTACTGTCAGTTCGCAATAGACACATGTTCCACATTTATGGTGGCCTACAACGGGTGGAAGTCCAATGAGTTGTCTTAAGGTTGGTTTTGGGTCTTGATGCATTGCCGCTCTTACAATGTGGTTCGAGATGCTGCTTTCTTTTTTTAAGGCAAAAAGCGGTTGTGACGAAAACCTAGTGTCCAAGTTTTTTATTAAGTGCCAATTTTGGCAAATAACTTTCTTCAACTTATTCGAATTTGGACAAAAGGTGGTAACGCAAACTGGGCATTCAGCTGTAAATGTATTCTTTTGCTCCAAGAGTGATTCTCTGGGGGTCCAGCGTGCACGCTTCATTGCATTTCTTACTAGTTTTCTCGGGTATCCCCGGTCTCTTAGTTTTTCAGACAGTATACTAGCATGAAAATTGTAGTCATCATTATAGAAGCAGTTTCTTCGAATTCTTAAAAACTGTCCGTAAGGTAGGTTTTCTCGCAAGCTCCTGGGGTGGTTGCTCGAATATAGTAGGGCTTTATTTCTGTCTGTGGGTTTAACATATAGTGTTGTTACCAAACCTCCTTCCTTCGGATAAACCTCAACATCCAGGAAAGATATTTTAATGGCTGAGTACTGAATGCTGAATTTTATATCCGCAGTTCTTGCATTTAACCACTCAAAAAAGAGCATTAGTTGTTCCTCACCTCCCGTCCAAACCATAAAAACATCATCAATTGAAACGTAGCTACGTAGTAATGTGCTGTATGAATGGGTTGTTGTTATGAATAAATGAGTTCTCGTACATGGACATGAACAGTACTGCCAATTCTGGGGCAAAAGGGCACCCCATGACGACACCTTTTATTTGGTAGTAGAAATCTCTCCCAAAGGAGAAGTAGTTCTTTTTAAGGGCGAAGGCATCTAAGTCAACAATAAATTGGGTTGGCACTTAAACCGGCCTAGATCCTTTTTCCAGGTAATGAGAGAGCACTGCCACTGCCTCATCCTGTGGAATTTGTGTATATAAAGAAAAAGAAAAAAAAAAGAAAAAACAGATAAGGACAGACTTGCACGGCCATTTTTTGTTACAACACCTAAGAGAAGGCACTATTCCGGGAGGTCTACAGATTCGTAACATTCCAGTCATCTTTACGGATGATCCAATTTTCAAAAAAGATTTCAGCTTCATTGAAACTAAGTGTAGCAGGGACCTAATGGTCCTCACTGTTGAAACAGCTTTGAGAATTTCACAAAAAGAATTAGAGGAAATTGCCTCTTTGGAATTGGAAATTAAGAATAATCAAACAATAACAGATTCGAAAGCCTTACTGAACAAGATTGAAAAAGAAATCCAAGAATTCAAGGATTATACGATTACGCAAAAAACAAATCAATTTGAAACAGACCAGAAGAATTTTTCCATGGACACTGTTTATCCATTCTTAGAGGCAGATTTCTACACTAGGGTGGATTCGCGTAGATTTTTACCAGACAATCAAGGAAGGTCACGTAATCAATGTATTTCTTTTTCAGATACCTCTTCGTCATCAGGAGTAGAAACAGATAATAGTGATAGCCGTCCTAATAGGACTCGGAAATGGAACCAACCCCAACAACAACGCCCTTCGACCAGCTCGTCTTTTTTAGGAAGAGGTCAACCCAGAATAAGAGTCAAAGTGAGATACAACAACCAGCCGTGGGAAATGACCACGTGCAGACAGCATTACAAAAACTAGTGGTATTCCCAATTTTTAACTTATCAAACAGAGTGCTAACTGATACAGAGGTAAGTGTTTTGACAAAAGGGTTATCTTTTGTTCCATCAAAAAGGACTGATTTTGTAAAATTAAAAACCGAATTCATTGAATTTTGTCGTAAAATCAGATTAACCGCGTTTTTTGCCAATAATCCAATGAATACAGCATTAGAGGTAACAGGGTTACGGAATAAGTCAACCTTTTGTCCACCAGGATACAAAATACCCAAAGAGGTTATTCTGTTTGAAAAACAATACTGTCTGCTATTTCAGAAATGGAGAAGACTAGGAATTATGTCAAACATAACATCACTAAAGAACAAAGAGACACGCTGACTACCCTAAAAAATGACCCCACAGTGGTAATCAAGCAAGCGGATAAAGGGGGTTCGATAGTCGTGTGGGGAGCAGGCGACTATTCAACAGAAGTTCTCAAACAATTAAACGACCCTACTTGCTACAGAAAGATTTCTAAAGACCCAACGCTTGAACTTTAAAATCAATTATTTGCGATCATCCAAGAAGGATTCGAACAAGGTTTCGTAGGGGCTAAGGAGTTTAATTTTTTTACAAAATAAATTCCCACGGACACCAGTATTTTATATACTGCCAAAGGTCCATAAATGTGAAAAAAACCCGCCCGGAAGACCAATCGTGTCCGCCTGCGAATCTTTATTGGAGCCAATCTCCAAATACGTAGACCATTCCCTGAAAGAATTCATGATTGATGTAATTTCATATCTACAAGACACGACGGACTTCATAAACAAACTTGAACTAGTGGAATTTGACCAGAAGAAAGATCTAATGGTGACTCTAGATGTCACATCTTTATATACACAAATTCCACAGGATGAGGCAGTGGCAGGGCTCTCTTATTACCTGGAAAACAAATCTAGGCCAGTTTAAGTGCCAACCCAATTTATTGTTGACTTAGCTGCATTCGCCCTTAAAAAGAACTACTTCTCCTTTGGGAGAGATTTCTACTACCAAATAAAAGGTTTCGCAATGCGGTGCCCTTTTGCCCCAGAATTGGCAGTACTGTTCATGTCCATGTACGAAAACTCATTTATTCATAACAACAATCCTTTCATACAGCACATTACTACGTGGCTACGTTTCAATTGATGATGTTTTATGGTTTGGACGGGAGGTGAGGAACAACTAATGCTCTTTTTGAGTGGTTAAATGCAAGAACTGCGGATTTAAAATTCAGCATTCAGTACTCAGCTATTAAAATATCTTTCCCGGATGTTGAGGTTTATCTGAAGGAAGGAGGTTTGGTAACAACACTGTATGTTAAATCCACTGACAGTTGTAAAGCCCTACTATATTCGAGCAACCACCCCAGGAGCTTGCGAGAAAACCTACCTTACGGACAGTTTTTAGGAATTTGAAGAAACTGCTTCTATAATGATGACTACAATTTTCATGCTAGTATACTGTCTGAAAAACTAAGAGACCGGGGATACCCGAGAAAACTAGTAAGAAGTGCAATGAAGCGTGCACGCTGGACCCCCAGAGAATCCCGCTTGGAGCGAAAGAATAAATCTACAACTGAACGCCCAGTTTGCGTTACCACCTTTTGTCCAAATTCGAATAAGTTGAAGAAAGTTATTTGCCAAAATTGGCACTTAATAAAAAACTTGGACACTAGGTTTTCGTCACAACTGCTTTTTGCATCAAAAAAAGAAAGCAGCATCTCGAACCACATTGTAAGTGCGGCAATGCATCAAGACCCAAAACCAACCTTAAGACAACTCATTGGACTTCCACCCGTTGTAGGCCACCATAAATGTGGAACATGTGTCTGTTGCGAACTGACAGTAGAGGGTTCTTCATTTCAATGCCATGGAATCTCCTGGAAACATGACACATTTAGTAACTGTAAAACAAAAAATGTCATGTACGGGGTTACATGCCCATGTGGGCTTCTCTACATCGGGAAAATGAACCAGGAAGTCAGACAAAGAATTTCCGAACATAAATCGCGAATTAAAACAAATGTGGCGACTGCCCCACTTGTAAACCACTGGAAAAAGAAAGCACATAAAATAAATGACCTAAGATGGACAGTCATTTCCAAAGTTGAAAAAGATCAAAGGGGTGGCAATATGGACTTGAAATTAGCCCAAGGAGAGGCACTCTTGATTGTGAAATTTGACACGGCCGTGTCAGGTCTCAATGAGATCTCTGAAATATACAAATTATAACAGAAGCCCTCCGACAAATACAGGGAATTCTCTATTCTTTTATTAGAATGAAAAATACCCTAGATATAAGAAGCTTAAGCCATTCTTCCCTGAAGATGGGGCCCCAAAGTGAGCATCTTTTATACATCATAAATACATCCCCTCACTAAGCCAAAACTAGATTGCACACAAATAACAAAACAAAGAAAACGACCCCCCCCTCTCTTTGGTGAACTGCACAAATCCGGAAAGAACACAGAACGGTTTTTATGATGTGATGAGCTAATGCCAGCCACAGCTGGTTTTAAGTAATATTTAAAGCAGCCATAGGGATTTAATAGAACAGAACATAAGGCCCGAACTATTCGCAAAAAACACCTTGTTCAGTATAATGAGTGAATATTGTCATCATGAATTCCATCACCTACCTTCCCATTTTACTACATTTTCCATAATTCCTATTGAGAGGATACATTACCACCGATCCGTCACGAATAACTAGGATTCGATAATGTTTTACATTTAACATTGCACAACTTCCCGTATAAATTTTAAATAATGAAGATTTGGACACGCGGACCGGCTGCAATTTACTTGAGGGAAGGACATTTGTTAATAAAAGACACCGCAATGCGCATGCGTGATAGGCGCTCAAAAACTACATTTCCCAACAAACCTCCAATGGAAGTACCTACGTCATTTGTTGCCGACTCTGTTTGGAACTAACGGTGCAAGAGGAAGGTCCCAGACTATAACTAAAAGATAAACTCCTACACGGTAAGAGATTATCGAATGGTCCGGATCATATTGGCCCACGTTCATTTTGTTTGGATTGTCACTGAAGGCTGTTTACATTTTCACCCTAGGACGGAAAATAAACAACTGCCGGCCACAATCATGTGGAACCGTTTACCAAAGACTCCACGCCGTAAGGTGCCTGGAGGTAAGCGTTTTGTATGATCGTGTGTTTCGAACGGGGTTAAGATGAGTTAACAATTCTGAAACGGGGTTAATTACATTGTCTGTTATGGTTTTGTGGTCCCGTCTAGGAGCGGAGGATTAGACTGCTTGCGCGCAGAGCGACCATCGCGTCCAAATTGAATGAATAAACAAAGTGGGGAAGAAGATTTGGTAAGACTATACTTTGGAAAGATTTAGCCTCTGAGCAGTAGGGCTTGAACACCCAGGGCTCAGTTATTGATAAATCTTCTGTTTTCGCTCCACCCCATTCCCTATTCTCTTTCTCTTCCACAGAACTTTTGGTGTAAGAAGAAATAGAGTTTAATTTTCTTTGAAATATTGGTAAGCTGTAGCTGTAGAACGGTGCGATGAGTTCAGTTTTGTCTTGCTATAATGGAACACATTGGAATTAGCAAAGATTTATATTCGCCCTTTTCTCATTTCAGATTATTTTTGGTCCTGACGAGAATCCCTAAAACTCAAGGGATTTGAAACGCGTAGACCATTGGGTTTGCCAAATTAACTTGTGTGTTAATAATAATAAGGTGTTTCATAGTAACATTGAATGTAAAAGATAACCTTGGAAAAATTGTTCAATTGTATGGATTTACATCTGTGACACAGTTGATAAAATTCCTTGTATTATTAGAGGTTTTGGCAAACCATGTGCTACTCCATTGGTTCATTTTAATTACCTTTGGTGTGTGTATGTACCTTGCAGGTGGGTTGAAAGTTGTTTGTGAGTGCTATGATGTGGAACCTGAAATATGATTGTTTGTATGAGTCATTGTGTGACTTTTATTAGTTTCCTTGTCCCCAAATCATTTTTTATATTATAGTATTTTTCAAATAATTGCTGTTTGTAACTTTTCATGAGATAAAAAGAAACAAAAAATAAAAAGCTACTAATGAGCTTTCAAATGTGTAAAGGTTATACATTTCTGATAAAATAGGTTTTTGAATAAAAATCAGCATTGGCACTTCGTTTGTTGTGTTGTGTATTAGGCTCAGCCTTGCTGATTAGAGCCATACCTGTTTTGGTCCTACTAATCCCTTGAAGCGTCATTTGTCGCAATATGCTCAACAGCAAGGTTGGTTGCCGTCTTCTCGAGCTTCCTCGAAGTCTCCTGCTAACCCTCATAAGTCGGATTTTCAAAGATTGGCAAAGAATTTGACCTCTGATAAATCTTCCTCTAAGAAGTCGGCTTGAGCTTCAACTTCCGCAGATCCCATTACGGATACTGATGACACTAATTCTTCTGCTTCCTATGATCGGGATGATCCTCCACCGATGAAGAAGGCTCGTAAGGAGCACTTCGTTGATGCTCCCACACATCCCCCTTTGCTCAATTTTGATCCTTCTGATATTATGCATCCACACTCCACTTCATGGCTTCCGTCCCCTGCTGTGGCGGAATATGTCCGGACACATATTTGTCGCCGCTTTCAGAAGGATGTCAGGGCCCGTCTCAGGTCTGAGTGTCCACGTCCGGATTTGGCCGACCATTTAGCTGACACTCCAGAAGTGGATCCAACAATGGTCACCTATCTTAAAAAATATGCCAAAGACCCGAAGAAGGGTCTTGACAGGTCGTGGCGGTCCTGCCAAGACAAGATGTTGGACTTACTGGGTCCTCTTATGAAGATCCTGGACCTTGGGTTTCAAGCCAAGGAATCTTCGGCCCTCATTGACCCGGATGAACTCATTGAGTGGTCCCAGAGGGCTATCTGCCAGTTGCGATGCTTATGCAAGCCCTAAAAAGTGAATAAATATAAAAACTTCCGGAAGTGATCGGTGCCGCAAATAAACCAAAGGCGCAGCCGCCACTGTATCAGAATGGTGTGCCAAGCTATAAAAAAAAGAAAAAAAGCATTGCGGGACAGCGTGTTCTACCTGCAACAGCAGGCAGTTGTAAACCATTAGCCAAAATAGTGCTCGGAGGCTGTAATTAAAGCCTTCCGAGTAACATGGGGTGTCCTCATGGGAGGTTACAAAATGAGACAAAGCTATACTAAGCAGGGACTAACAGGTCTATTCACTAGTGAAAATCCACACTTTACAAAGGACGATGACACAAGCCCATGAAAAATATGTGCAGAGAGTAGGCGGAGCTTCAAGCATACCTGAATACATCATTCGCTCTCCAGCCTCGATCTAAAAACAGACTCCCCTCTTCCTGTACGCTAAACCCAGTTCAAAGACGCTTTGCGCATGCATGGAGTCAGACTGAATTAATGTGTGATACTTCTGTTCATTAAAGAGTGTACTAACTTAGGTCAAGAAAAAAATTCACGCAAAGCATTGTCCTTTGGTGGTAAAAGCATAGAGAACGAGACACTCATGCAGTGGCTGAATACCACCAGGCCTAACCAAGAAAACTGAGTTCATATCCTATCTTCCCCGCTTACCCAAATGGTGTGATCCTATGCAAATCACTTTGATTCACATACCTCATTTTAATTGAGCATCAGAATCTGAGACCACATTAAATACATTTTCGATTAAAAGGGTTCTTTCATGTGTAGCCTGCCGACACCAATTTCAGGTTTTCCCGTTTAGTAGCGTTTGATAAAGACATTCTAGTGTATGTAACATCAGCACTGCCTGGTCCTGAAATTGTCATGTGTTTTGCATTATGCTTCCTGTTTCCTCCACTCCACTTCTTGACTGTAGCCTTCGGGTCGGTCCCTGCTACCAAAGGACATTAAACTGCTCTTGCTGCATTACTGGTAGCCATGCCCCCTGACTTTGAGTGACACGTCTTCGGCCCAGACTGCTCATCTCGGCCCTGTGCCACTGCACCTGCTGCACCAACAATATCTACACCCCTGACTGTGAGTGACGCACCTTCGATCCAAAGAGACAACTCATCCTGGACACTGCACCAGCAGCACCATTGATATCTATGCCCCGCCCCTCACTGTGAGTGACGCATCTTCGACCCAAACAGACAACTCATCCTGGCCTGGTGTCACTGCTCCTGCTGCACCATTGATATCTACGCCCCTTACTGTGAGTGACGCACCTTCGACCCAAACACTCAACTCATTCTGGCGCTGTGCCACCGTACCGGCAGCACCATTGATATCCACGCCTCCTGACTGTAAGAGACCCAGCTTTGGCCCAGACTGCTGATCGCTGCCCAGTGCCACTGCACCTGCTGCCCCAATGATATCTACGCCCCCTAACTGTGAGAGACACAGCTTCAACCCAAACAGACAAGTCATTCAGGCCCGGTGCCATTGCCCCGCAGCACCATTGATATCTACGCCCCCTGGCTGTAAGTGACACAGCTACAACCCAAACAGACAACTCACCCGGGCCCGGTGCAACTGCATCGGCAGCACCATTGATATCCACGCCTCCTGACTGTAAGAGACACAGCTTTGGCCCAGACTGCTGATCGCTGCCCAGTGCCACTGCACCTGCTGCCCCAATGATATCTACGCCCCCTAACTGTGAGAGACACAGCTCCGGCCCAGACTGCTGATCGATGCCCGGTGCCACTGCACCTGCTGCACCAATGATATCTACGCCCCTGGCTGTAAGTGACACAGCTTCAACCCAAACAGACAAGTCATTCAGGCCCGGTGCCATTGCCCCGCAGCACCATTGATATCTACGCCCCCTGGCTGTAAGTGACACAGCTACAACCCAAACAGACAACTCACCCGGGCCCGGTGCAACTGCATCGGCAGCACCATTGATATCCACGCCTCCTGACTGTAAGAGACACAGCTTTGGCCCAGACTGCTGATCGCTGCCCGTTCCCACTGCACCTGCTGCACCAATGATATCTATGCCCCCTGACTGTGAGAGACACAGCTCCGGCCCAGACAGCTGTTCGCTGCCCGGTGCCACTGCACCTGCTGCACCAATGATATCTACGCCCCCTGACTGCGAGAGACACAGCTTCAGCACAGACTGCTCATCTCGGCCCGGTGCCACTGCACCTGCTGCACCAATGATCTCAAAACACACAAGATGATGGACGGAATGTTGCACAATGGCAAACCATTTACCCCCAGTCACAGATCTGGGTTTAATCCATCGTTATTTTGCTCACCAAGCCACCCCAGTTCAGACATGGCCATATGCAAATCAGTCTTGACCCTGTGCCTCATGGGAACAGCCCAGCCCGAATTGCTAAGCCATGTCTTCCCTGGACCGGAATCAAGCATCCTAGGACCGGTTTCTGGCTATCAGCCGTCTTCAGCCAGGATAGCTTGACTCCAGTGGCTTAGTGAGCAAGGGACCCACGTCTGGGCATACCCTTCCCACATAGGGTGAACAGCAAAACACACAAGATGGTGGACGGAATGTTGCACAATGGCAAAACATTCACCCCCAGTTACAGATCTGGGTTTAATCCATCGTTATTTTGCTCACCAAGCCACCCCAGTTCAGACATGACCATATGCAAATCAGTCTTGACCCTGTGCCTCATGGGAACAGTCCAGCCCGAACTGCTAAGCCATGTCTTCCCTGGACCGGAATCAAGCATCCTAGGACCAGTTTCTGGCTATCAGCCGTCTTCAGCCAGGTTAGCTTGACTCCAGTGGCTTAGTGAGCAAGGGACGCACATCTGGGCATACGCTTCCCACATAAGGTGAACAGCAAAACACACAAGATGATGGACGGAATGTTGCACAATGGCAAAACATTCACCCCCAGTCACAGATCTGGGTTTAATCCATCGTTATTTTGCTCACCAAGCCACCCTAGTTCAGACATGGCCATATGCAAATCAGTCTTGACCATGAGCCTCATGGGAACAGTCCAGCCCGAACTGCTAAGCCATGTCTTCCCTGGACTGGAATCAAGCATCCTAGGACCAGTTTCTGGCTATCAGCCGTCTTCAGCCAGGTTAGCTTGACTCCAGTGGCTTAGTGAGCAAGGGACCCACGTCTGGGCATACCCTTCCCACATAGGGTGAACAGCAAAACATACATGATGATGGACGGAATGTTGCACAATGGAAAAACATTCACCCCCAGTCACAGATCTGGGTTTAATCCATCGTTATTTTGCTCACCAAGCCACCCCAGTTCAGACATGGCCATATGCAAATCAGTCTTGACCCTGTGCCTCATGGGAACAGTCCAGCCCGAACTGCTAAGCCATGTCTTCCCTGGACTGGAATCAAGCATCCTAGGACTGGTTTCTGGCTATCAGCCGTCTTCAGCCAGTATAGCTTGACTCCAGTGGCTTAGTGAGCAAGGGACCCACGTCTGGGCATACCCTTCCCACATAGGGTGAACAGCAAAACACACAAGATGATGGACGGAATGTTGCACAATGGCAAAACATTAACCCCCAGTCACAGATCTGGGTTTAATCCATCGTTATTTTGTTCACCTAGCCACCCCAGTTCAGACATGGCCATATGCAAATCAGTCTTGACCCTGTGCCTCATGGGAACAGTCCAGCCCGAACTGCTAAGCCATGTCTTCCCTGGACCGGAATCAAGCATCCTAGGACTGGTGAGTCCCTTGCTCACTTTACCACTGGATTCAAGCAAGCCTGGCTGAAGACAGCTGGACTGCCAGAAACCAGTCCTAGGAAGCTTGTTTCCTGTCCAGGGAAGGCATGGCTTGGCAGTTCGGGCTGGACTGTTCCCATGAGGCACAGGGTCAGACTGATTTGCATATGGCCATGTCTGAACTGGGGTGGCAGAGTGGGCTAAAGAACAGTGATGGGTTAAACCCAGATCTTTTGACTGGGTGTGAGTGTTTGATTGGTTCAGATGCTCCGTCCATCACCACCCCCTTTTGTACCGCTTTGTTCGCCATAAGTTTGGCAGGGTATGCTCAGACGTGAGTCCCTTGCTCACTTTGCCACTGGATTCAAGCAAGCCTGGCTGAAGACGGCTGGAATGCCAGAAACCGGACTTAGGAAGCTTGTTTCCGGTCCAGGGAAGGCATGGCTTGGCAGTTCGGGCTGGACTGTTCCCATGAGGCACAGGGTCAGACTGATTTGCATATGGCCATGTCTGAACTGGGGTGGCAGAGTGGGCTAAAGAACGGTGATGGGTTAAACCCAGATCTTTTGACTGGGTGTGAGTGTTTGATTGGTTCAGATGCTCCGTCCATCACCACCCCCTTTTGTACCGCTTTGTTCGCCATAAGCTTGGCAGGGTATGCTCAGACGTGAGTCCCTTGCTCACTTTGCCACTGGATTCAAGCAAGCCTGGCTGAAGACGGCTGGAATGCCAGAAACCGGTCTTAGAAAGCTTGTTTCCGGTCCAGGAAAGGCATGGATTGGCAGTTCTGGCTGGACTGTTCACATGAGGCACAGGGTCAGACTGATTTGCATATGGCCATGTCTGAACTGGGGTGGCAGAGTGGGCTAAAGAAGGGTGATGGGTTAAACCCAGATCTTTGACTGGGTGTGAGTGTTTGATTGGTTCAAATGCTCCGTCCATCACCACCCCCTTTTGTACCGCACCAATGATCTCTACGCCCCGCAACTGTGAGTGACGCATCTTAGGCCCAAACAGACCACTCATGGTGGGGGCAATGAACCTTCTTTTCATACCGGCCATCGGAGACGAGGAGCGCCCTTCTGACCCCTTTCTTCCCCCCTTTTTGAGCCACTGTGACTGCGCTTTGTTTCCGAGTTGTGGCATGTAACATGACAATTCTTACAATCAATCAATCAATCAATCATAGCATTTGTATAGCGCGCTACTCACCCGGAAGGGTCTCAAGGCGCTTGGGGGAGGGGTCCGCTACTGCTCGAACAGCCAGGTCTTGAGCTGTTTCCTGAAGGTGAGATGGTCCTGTGTCAGCCGGAGGTGGATGGGGAGGGAGTTCCATGTCTTGGCTGCCAGGTAGGAGAAGGATCTTCCTTCCGCGGTGGCTCTTCGGATGCGTGGTACGGCGGCGAGGGCAAGGCTTGTAGAACGTAGCTGGCGGGTGGGCGTGTAGAAGGTCAGGCGGTCGTTGAGGTACTTGGGGCCCAGGTCGTGCAGAGACTTGTGTGCGTGGGTGAGGAGCCTGAACGTGATCCTTTTGCTGACGGGGAGCCAGTGCAGGTCCCTCAGGTGGCCGGAGATGTGGCTGCGTCGGGGGATGTCCAAGATGAGTCGGGCGGAGAGGTTCTGTATGCGCTGGAGTCTTTTCTGTAGTTTGGCTGTGGTTCCCACGTAGAGGGTGTTCCCGTAGTCCAGTCGGCTGGGGATGAGTGCCTGGGTGACCGGCTTCCTGGTTTCGGTCGGGATCCAGCGGAAGATCTTTTGGAGCATACGCAGGGTGTTGAAGCACGATGAGGAGACGGCGTTGACTTGTCTGGTCATAGAGAGGGAAGAGTCCAGGATGAAGCCCAGGTTGCGTGCGTGGTCTGTTGGCTTGGGAGCGGTGCCCAGGGTGGGAGGCCACCAGGAGTCGTCCCAGGTGGAGGGCGATGGCCCCAGGATGAGGACTTCCGTCTTGTCTGAGTTCAGTTTCAGGCAGCTGTTCTTCATCCACTCGGCGACGTCTTTCATCCCTTCGTGTAGGCTCGTTCTGGCGGTGGCGGGGTCGTTGGTGAGGGAGAGGATCAGCTGGGTGTCGTCAGCGTAGGAGATGATGTTGAGGTTGTGTTGGCGTGCGATGGCTGCGAGAGGGCTCATGTAGATGTTGAAGAGGGTTGAGCTGAGCGATGATCCTTGCGGTACGCCGCAGATGACTTCGGTGGCCTCGGATCGGAACGGGGGGAGACGGACTCTTTGTGTTCTTCTGGCGAGGAACGAGATGATCCACTCCAGTGCCTTTTCTTCGATACCGATGTTGCTGAGGCGTTGAACTAGGGTGCGGTGGCAGACGGCGTCGAACGCTGCCGAGAGGTCCAGGAGGATGAGGGCCGCTGTTTCCCCGTTGTCGAGCAGGGCTCGGATGTCGTCGGTGGCTGCGATGAGGGCGGTCTCGGTGCTGTGGTTGGCTTGGAAACCGGACTGCGAGGGGTCGAGGGATCCGTTTGTCTCGAGAAAGGCTGCAAGCTGTCTGTTGACGGTCTTCTCGATGACTTTGGCAGGAAAAGGGAGGAGCGAGATGGGGCGGAAGTTCTTGAGGTCGGTGGGGTCCACTGTTGGTTTGTTCAGTAGGGCGTTGAGCTCGGCATGCTTCCAGCTCTCCGGGAAGGTGGCGGTGTTGAAGGAGGAGTTGATGACGTCCCGGAGTTGGGGTGCGATGATGGAGTCGGCTTTGTTGAAGACGTGGTGGGGGCAGGGGTCGGTCGGAGATCCGGAGTGGATGGTGTTCATCGTGCGGGCTGTGTCTTCGGTGGTCACCATGGTCCAGGTGCGGAGGGTGGCGGTGGGGGGCGTTGGTTCGACGGTCGAGTGCGTGGAAGGTGCGCCAAAGCTGTTGTGGATGTCGGCGATCTTGCGGTGGAAGTACGAGGCGAGAGAGTCGCAGAGATCTTGTGAAGGAGTGATGTCGTTGTTGCCGGTGCTGGGATTGGAGAACTCCTTGACGATGCTGAAGAGTTCCTTGCTGTCGTGGGCATTGTTGTCCAGTCGTTTCTTCAGTGATTTCTTCTTGGTGGTGCGGATGAGCTGGTGGTGCTTGCGGGTGGCGTCTTTGAGGGTGGTCATGTTGTCTGTGGTCTGGTCGAGGAGCCAGGCTTTCTCGAGGGTGCGGCAGTTCTTCTTGGAGTCCTTGAGTTCGTCGGTGAACCAGGAGGCTTTCTTGCTTCTGGGTCTGCTGGGCGGGTTCTTTAGTGGCGCGAGGTCGTCGGCGCAGGCAGTCAGCCACTGCGTGAGGTTGCGTGCTGCTTCGTTGGGGTTTGTTGTGCTGGCGGGTGGGTTCTGGCTGAGGGAGGCGGTGAGCTGCTCGGCGGTGATCTTGCTCCAGCTCCTGCGAGGAACCTGTTGCGGGTGGTGGTGGGTCGTGGTTCTTCTGAAGCTGAAGTGGACGCAGCTGTGGTCGGTCCAGTGAAGTCCGGTGGAGTGGCTGAAGGTGATGTGCTTGCTGGATGAGAAGACGGGATCAAGCATGTGGCCGGCGTAGTGGGGGGGGGTGTTGACCAGTTGCTTGAGTCCGAGGTTGGCGAGGTTGTCCAGCAGGGCGGCGGTGTTGCGGTCTTTGTTGTTCTCCAGGTGGAAGTTGAGGTCCCCTAGGAGGATGTAGTCAGCGGATCGGAGGGCGTGCGGGCTGACAAAGTCCGTGATGTCTTCGCTGAATTGTGTACGTGGTCCCGGGGGTCTGTAGACGAGGGTGCCTCTGAGGGTCGTCTTTGGGTCGGTGTGTATCTGGAAGTGGAGATACTCGGCGGCGGCGAAGGTGTCGTTGGAGTCGGTCGTGATGCGGATGGTTTTCTTGTGTACGATGGCGATGCCTCCTCCAGTCTGGTTGACGCGGTCTCTCCGGATGATCTTGTATCCGTCTGGGATGGCGATGGCGATGTCGGGTGCTGAGGAGGTGTTCGTCCCGGTTTCTGTGAGGAAGGCGACGTCTGGTGAGGTTGTGTCGAGCAGGTTCCAAAGTTAGATGGCGTGTCTGTGGATGGAGCGGGTGTTGAGCAGGATGCACTTGAGGTGGCTGTTGTGGGTGCTCGGCTTGGTAGCTGTGGTGCAGGTCTGGAGGCAGGTGAACTTGCAGGCTTGACAGGTGAAGGGTCCGTGGGTGCGTCTCGGGGTGGCTCGGTGGCAGGCTCTTGTTCGGTCGGGTTTGAGTGCGATGAGGGTGGCGGCGTCGTAGGTCCGTCATGTGGGCTGGCATCGTCGGGGGCCAGGGTTCCTGGCAATGGGCACGGTCCAGGCGCGGACGGGCGCAGACAGGCTTGCCTTTGGCGCACAATCGGCGCACCCGCTGCGCGTGCGTGGGGTCGTCATAAGTAGGCAGCCGGGAGGAGGGTCAGTGGCGGGGTGGCGAATGGGCTGGCGGGGCCGCAGGGAGGCAGCGGCAGGAAAGTCTGGTGCGGGCGGGCGGCTCAGCGACGGCTGGGTCGCCCGGGCAGCAGCAGGAAAATAAGGCGGCAAAACAGCGGGGCTCAGGAGAAGCAGCAGGAGGAGCATGGGGGCGACCAGGCCACAGGTGCAGGCACAGTGGTCGCTCCCTGGAAGAGGACACGGCTCCTTTAAGTAGGCAGCCGGGAGGAGGGTCAGCGGCGGGGCGGCGAATGGGCTGGCGGGGTCGCAGGGAGGCAGCGGCGGGAAAGTCTGGTGCGGGCGGGCGGCTCAGCGACGGCTGGGTTGCCCGGGCAGCAGCAGGAAAATAAGGCGGCAAAACAGCGGGGCTCAGGAGCAGCAGCAGGAGGAGCGTGGGGGCGACCAGGCCACAGGTGCAGGCACAGTGGTCGCTCCCTGGAAGAGGACGCGGCTCCTTTAAGTAGGCAGCCGGGAGGAGGGTCAGCGGCGGGGCGGCGAATGGGCTGGCGGGGGCGGGGCCGCAGGGAGGCAGCGGCGGGAAAGTCTGGTGCGGGCGGGCGGCTCAGCGACGGCTGGGTCGCCCGGGCAGCAGCAGGAAAATAAGGCGGCAAAACAGCGGGGCTCAGGAGCAGCAGCAGGAGGAGCGTGGGGGTGACCAGGCCACAGGTGCAGGCACAGTGGTTGCATGTCAGTGTGTTCTGCTGTGTTGTATGAAGTGACACAGCTACGAGCAGCATGTCAGAGCCAGTGTGAAATGGTCGTCGTGAAGGTAAAGGGCTATATTTGATTAGAATTGGCGCTGCAAAGCCACCGTGTTTTAGGCGCTACGGGCCATATGTATCAAAAAGTCATTTTGCGATTCTCAAATAGCGATTTTTTGCGAATCGCTATTTGAGAATCGCAAAATGCTATGTATGTAGGATTTGCAATAAATTTTGCGAATCCTACATATTCCTTAATTGCGAATCTCAAATTGCGATTCGCAATTAAGGAATACCTCCTCATTCATTCCTCATAGGAATGAATGGGAAGACATTCTCAATTTGCGATTAGCAATTAGCGAATAGCAAATTCAGAATGCAATTTCAAGGGTGCAAGGGTCTCAAAAGGACACCCTGTTGCACCCCTGAAATAAGCATGGTGCACATGTGGCACACATACATGCCCTAAGGGCATGTATGTGCGTCACATGGCACTTTGAAAAATGCAAAAAAGTGATTTTTTTCAAAGAAATTGCAAATTACCACCAACTTGAAGTTGGTGGTAATTTGCGATTCCTTAAGGCGAAATGGCACCTTTTTGGTGCCTCTTACATTGCATTTAAGGAATCGCAAAATTTGCGATTCCTTAAATGCAATCGCAAAATAAGGAATCGCAAAATTTGCGATTCCTTATTTTGCACGCAGATTTGCTTCATACATACCATTTAGCAAAAATGTGATTGCAAACGCCGAAATTCTGTGACTTTCTGCATTTGCGATCACATTACTGCTTGATACATATGGCCCTATGACACATATCCTATTAAACCTGATAACATTTCTGCATGCCATCAGCACAAACCATAGAGTCCTGGTTTAACTCTGCATAAACGTTATCCCTGCTGCAGAAGAATTGTAATTCACAAAGAAACATGACTTTAAATTGCATTTGACATCGGTAGCTAATTTAAGCCAAACTCTTTCATACAGAAAACAGTGACTGACTCGGCCACTGTCTAGTAGAGTTTCTAGGATTATTCTTTCTTTTCCACATCTCATCCTACAGTTTTACAAATCACGCAGATTCGCTGCATTCAAAGCTTGAAGAAATTATGAAACCTAGCCCCGCACCTTGCCCCGCTCATGTCCTCAACCCCAACCTCCAAACCTACTCACAGCATCTAAAACCCTGCCTAGATCCTCCCCGGGCTGTTGTCTGTGTGGTCCTGTGGCTCTCAAGTGCAGCAGGCACCAACAAAGCAACGATGGACAGAACACCCACCTGCTTAGGTCAGACTGCTCCCCTGAACAGAATGTGCCTGTACTCACATTCAACCCTTGTTGTGAACAATCTCTACCTTGCGGTTTCTTCTATCCTACTCATCAGAATTTAGGTTGCTGCTGTGGATCGAGATTCCTAAAATGCATAATACTCTTCAGAAATACTTCAAAGAAAATAAAATGCTGTTTCGATGTGCATGCAGCAGTCTCCCTTGACCTTCTGTGTATCAAAATGAAATGAAAAAGATTTTTGTATAGCGCGAATAGTTGCCCTGAGGCGTCCAAGCGCTGAGATTGCAGCTGAGAGTGTAGTTGATTAAGATATATCAACCCGATTCCTGTTTGTTAAACAGGAACGTTTTCAACTGTTTTCGGAATGAGGTGAGATCGGGGTTGGACCTTAGATGTTGGGGGAGAGCATTCCACATCTTGGCCACATTGTAGGAAAAGGACCGACCTCCCGATCTTATCCTCTTTATCTTGGGGACTGTAGCCAGGGTGGCAAGGGTTGAGCGCAACTGTCTAGCAGGATGGTACGGCGTGATGAGAGATTGGTTGATTGCTGGGCCCGAAGACCAAAATGCCTGGTGAGCAATACAGAGGGATTTAAAGCTGACTCTTTCCCTAACGGGGAGCCAGTGAAGCCTCATTAACCCAGACTGGTATACAACGGTAACCACGCGGAACGTTACCACGCTACTTTTACCACACAAGTCGTTACCACGACTTGCGCTGGGGGGCACTCCAGGATAGTAAACAGTTTAATTTACTATCCAACTCCTTTCCCTAGAGTCCACGGGGACTGGAGTTGGAATAGTAAATTAAAAAATGTACTATCCAGCGCCCCTCCACGCAAGTCGTTGTAACGACTTGCGTGGTAAAAGTAGCGTTGTAACGGTACGCGTTGTAAAAGTACGCGTGGTACCGTCATACATCCACCCAGACTTCACAGATGATCTCCGAGCGATTTGCAAAAGGGTCCGGGCAGCGCAGTTTTGTATTAGTTGTAGTTTACGCAAAGTGAAGTCAGGAGCTCCCAGATACAGGGCATTCCCGAAATCCAGACAGGATTGGATCAAGCCCTGAACCACGGTCTTTCTTGCTTCGAAAGGGAGCAGAGGGAGGATCTTTCTAATGACTCTGAGAATGCCAAAGCAGATGGCAGATAGTCTAGTTGCCTGATGGTCAAATGACAGAGACCTGTCCAGCCAGATGCCAAGGCTCTTGATGGTATCCTTGGGTGCCGGAGCAGGGCCTAAACAGGGTGGCCAAAGTGCATCGATGGAAGCTGGTGCAAACCGACCCAGTAACATGAGCTCAGTCTTGTCTCCATTAAGTTTGAGACAAGACTTGGTCATCCAGCTCTTGACCCTCTCCAGACAGCCTGCAAGATCCACCCCTGCTGAAGAGCCCCCTTGTTGAGCCAAAGAGACCACCAGCTGAGTATCGTCCGCGTAGATAATGATCTTGATCCCATATGGACGGACGATCTCAGCTAGCGGCCTCATATAGACGTTGAATAACGTCGGGCTCAACGAGGATCCCTGCGGAACTCCACAGCCCAGCAGCTTACTGGTGGAGGTGGCATTGCCCTCATAAACCTGGAAGGTTCTGTCGTTCAGATATGAGCTGAACCACTCCAGGGCTCTGACAGATATTCCAGTATCCAGGAGACGCTGCAAGAGGATACCGTGGTTAACGGTATCGAATGCAGCGCTCAGATCAAGGAGGATGACTGCCACTGATCCCCCTCAAAAGCGTGTGTTGTGTCTCCGGCTAGTGAATCAGGTGACCTACGCTCGTCACATTGAGCGTTCACACCACATATCCCCCAAACTGTGCAGCTGACTTGCACGCTTCTGTAAACGGACAGTTCTGTGGTCCTCATCTTGCCGACTCCAGAAGGTCGAGAGGCTGGGTTGGCCCCAATGATGTTCATGCCTGTGACGTGCAGCCTTCCCAGAGATGTGTGTGCAGGAGAACGAGCTCTCAATAAGCTACAGGAACTCTGCTACGGCTCTCGGGAGGGGCGGGGGCAAGCTCGTTTGTGCTGCTGCTTGCTCCTGTTCACCCTCCCTCTGTAAAAAAGTGATATAATACGGACACATCTGCACATCACATATACACACGCACTCTCACGGGACACACCGAGTCCAACACACACACATACACACACACCATTGCACGCACACACACACACACTATTGCACGCACACACACATCCTATATATATTTTTTTAAATGTAAGCTATGGGATAGGAAGTTATGTAATGTACTACCAAAAAAGATAAGATAGCATGCTTACATTTAAAACAAGTTAATACTAGCCCACTGTTCCAGGCAGCACCATCTGTTACACGTAAAAAGTCCTGGCCTCTGCCCTGCTCGTCACAACCGTTCTGATAATGGGTCAGTATCAGCTCTAAAACCACAAACAACAACACTAGATAACACAGCACAATAACGGCCCGAAGGTCGAGCAATCCATCACCGCTCGTGTGAAGGATTACAAAACTAGGGGGGAGCTGGTGTGGGGATAAAAGTAAGTAAAGTCGGGGTGGTGAGAGCTAATGCAGCACACAAAGTTGCAAGAAGCTCACAAAAAGGAATCCGGACAGAAGGCGGAGTGAGGAGTAGGCAATGGAGATAATAAACGCGCCAAGCGCGCGCTGTGTTCACACGGAGACAGGAGATGTGCACGCGTACGAAGTGCACATTTCCTGTCCCCCTTCAGAGGAGACACCAGAGAGGAGACGCCATGCGCGTGCACATCGCCTGTCCGTGCGCGCACATGGTTTGTCTTCCTTCCAAACCAAACCGACAACAATAGTCTCGCCAAGGAAAAAGCACCCCATGTGCTGCGTTTGCTAGGCGAGACCTAAAAAGAGACCATGTTTTTGCTCCTCAGCAGGGTCCCTGTGGGACCCCACCACCAGGCCTAGGGGGTTAGGGTATTCCTATCCTGCCTCCTTATGTGTATTTTTCCCTCTTTCTGGGGACTCGGACAAGTCCAAATCCCAAGATGGCTGCCTATACTTCCTGGTTGAAGTGTTGGTAGCCAATCAGATCTCACCATGATATCTGTCAGCTCCACTGAGGATTCACGTCCCTAGATGTCTATAAATCTTTTTCCTTCGATAGCTCCAAAACTACTGAACGGATTTACACCAAATTACAAAAGGGTAACTTTCTGCACTAAGATCTACCTTTCTACCAATTTTGGTGTAATTCCGTTGAGCTGTTCAGGCTGTTGTCGTGTCTAAAATCCTTATGGGAAATTGCATGGGGAAAACGTACTTTAGCCCCCCCTTTTCTCAGCCCTCACTTGATGAATCACCCCTAATATATTGTCAGACCATGCCTTGTCCTGCCACGGCCTCACCCCGGGCCCCTCTTGACTTCTACGCTCTTTCTCCCCTCCAGCCTGCAGACGCTGGCGATCGCGTCGGAATTCAGGATCACCAGGAAGAATGCGGCGGCTGGCCCTCTAACCCCAGCTCCTCCTTTGATGACCCAACCCCTTGGGAGGCGGAGCTACAGCATGACGAGCAGGATAAAGACTGGCGACTGCAGGGAGAAGGCGGAGCCCGGAAGGAGGAAGCGGAGAGTTGGATATCGTGGGGAGAGAAGCCGAGGATCCTGGAGCAGTCGAGATCCCCTGTTTGAGAAGCCAAGTGGCCAACCAGAGGATGCTGCGCCCAGCCAGGGCCCGTAGGGTCGTGGCTTGAACAGGTGCGTGCTCGGGTACGGGGACTAGGGAGCGGGGTGGGAGCTCGCAAGCCGGCAGGTCAAGCGGGGGAGCTCACCTAATCCCGCTGATTGCACATTGGGTAAACAGTCAGCAACGGGTTGTCTACAATCTCCCCTCTCCGGTGACAGTGTTTTCTTCCTGCTCCCTCACACCTGTTAAACCGCAGTGTGTGTTTCCTCACGGCTCTCCCACCCCTGGTTTCCTCTTTGTAACTCAGCAAAACTCGAGCACTAATCAGAGTGCCTGTTGTTTTTTTGTTGTCTTCCTTCTCATTCCACGCAACGAGAGGAGCCCAGCCCGACGCCGTCAAGGAGAGGAGGGTTTCTTCCCCTGGAGAGGATGCGGCCAGGATCGTTGATTTTGGACTTGTTGTACTATTCCTGTTTACCCCTCACACTATTTAAGTGAACCAATCAAAGGGAGCTCCTCCCTTGCAAAGAAATCTCTTGTGGTCCGCCTGATCCCTGTCATACTCCGACATATATATATATATATATATATATATATATATATATATATATATATATATATATATATCCAACAAAACCTCCAATGTAGAGCCCAAAGAAGGACGCCGCAGCCCGGATTTTTGATAAAAACAGGCGCTTTATTCAATGCAAACTTCACAGAGCGGCAACAGATTCTGTCCTGACGCGTTTCAACTCAGGCGAGTCTTGTTCACAGGTGAGCCAAATGAAAAATGACTTTGGATTCAGTCTGCATTTAAAGGGCCACGGTGTCACTCCGTAGTTCCTTCAAACTGCCATATCCATAATGCACCGGGAATGTCTCTTTAAACCTGATAATCCTGTGTTTTTCTCAAAGCCTGCAATTTCGTTTTCCACTCTAGTACTCAGTTCTGGGGAAAAGGCAGGCTTGTTATTTTTATCTGTTCGAGATTTCCCAGCACAATGAAAAGGCTCCAAATCTCTTGTTGCCTAATTCTTTGCAGTGTCTGAATTTCAAAACCCATCAAAACGACCAGTGTCAGTTTGAAATCCCTTGCTCTGCTACACTCCGTAATGCCAGGTTGAAAACATTTTTCGTACCTTTTCATGAAGTGTACCATGCAGGCGGGTCGGGCTCATGTTATTTTTTATCCAACGTAGTTTCTCCAATGTTGAACCCAGACCTCAACAGGGCGGCCACGGCGTGCGGGTATTGGAGCACTCCGCAAACATCCAACAAAACCTCCAATGTAGAGCCCAAAGAAGGACGCCGCAGCCCGGATTTTTGATAAAAACAGGCGCTTTATTCAATGCAAACTTCACAGAGCGGCAACAGATTCTGTCCTGACGCGTTTCAACTCAGGCGAGTCTTGTTCACAGGTGAGCCAAATGAAAAATGACTTTGGATTCAGTCTGCATTTAAAGGGCCACGGTGTCACTCCGTAGTTCCTTCAAACTGCCATATCCATAATGCACCGGGAATGTCTCTTTAAACCTGATAATCCTGTGTTTTTCTCAAAGCCTGCAATTTCGTTTTCCACTCTAGTACTCAGTTCTGGGGAAAAGGCAGGCTTGTTATTTTTATCTGTTCGAGATTTCCCAGCACAATGAAAAGGCTCCAAATCTCTTGTTGCCTAATTCTTTGCAGTGTCTGAATTTCAAAACCCATCAAAACGACCAGTGTCAGTTTGAAATCCCTTGCTCTGCTACACTCCGTAATGCCAGGTTGAAAACATTTTTCGTACCTTTTCATGAAGTGTACCATGCAGGCGGGTCGGGCTCATGTTATTTTTTATCCAACGTAGTTTCTCCAATGTTGAACCCAGACCTCAACAGGGCGGCCACGGCGTGCGGGTATTGGAGCACTCCGCAAACATCCAACAAAACCTCCAATGTAGAGCCCAAAGAAGGACGCCGCAGCCCGGATTTTTGATAAAAACAGGCGCTTTATTCAATGCAAACTTCACAGAGCGGCAACAGATTCTGTCCTGACGCGTTTCAACTCAGGCGAGTCTTGTTCACAGGTGAGCCAAATGAAAAATGACTTTGGATTCAGTCTGCATTTAAAGGGCCACGGTGTCACTCCGTAGTTCCTTCAAACTGCCATATCCATAATGCACCGGGAATGTCTCTTTAAACCTGATAATCCTGTGTTTTTCTCAAAGCCTGCAATTTCGTTTTCCACTCTAGTACTCAGTTCTGGGGAAAAGGCAGGCTTGTTATTTTTATCTGTTCGAGATTTCCCAGCACAATGAAAAGGCTCCAAATCTCTTGTTGCCTAATTCTTTGCAGTGTCTGAATTTCAAAACCCATCAAAACGACCAGTGTCAGTTTGAAATCCCTTGCTCTGCTACACTCCGTAATGCCAGGTTGAAAACATTTTTCGTACCTTTTCATGAAGTGTACCATGCAGGCGGGTCGGGCTCATGTTATTTTTTATCCAACGTAGTTTCTCCAATGTTGAACCCAGACCTCAACAGGGCGGCCACGGCGTGCGGGTATTGGAGCACTCCGCAAACATCCAACAAAACCTCCAATGTAGAGCCCAAAGAAGGACGCCGCAGCCCGGATTTTTGATAAAAACAGGCGCTTTATTCAATGCAAACTTCACAGAGCGGCAACAGATTCTGTCCTGACGCGTTTCAACTCAGGCGAGTCTTGTTCACAGGTGAGCCAAATGAAAAATGACTTTGGATTCAGTCTGCATTTAAAGGGCCACGGTGTCACTCCGTAGTTCCTTCAAACTGCCATATCCATAATGCACCGGGAATGTCTCTTTAAACCTGATAATCCTGTGTTTTTCTCAAAGCCTGCAATTTCGTTTTCCACTCTAGTACTCAGTTCTGGGGAAAAGGCAGGCTTGTTATTTTTATCTGTTCGAGATTTCCCAGCACAATGAAAAGGCTCCAAATCTCTTGTTGCCTAATTCTTTGCAGTGTCTGAATTTCAAAACCCATCAAAACGACCAGTGTCAGTTTGAAATCCCTTGCTCCGCAGCCCGGATTTTTGATAAAAACAGGCGCTTTATTCAATGCAAACTTCACTTCGTCATTTTTCATTTGGCTCACCTGTGAACAAGACTCGCCTGAGTTGAAACGCGTCAGGACAGAATCTGTTGCCGCTCTGTGAAGTTTGCATTGAATAAAGCGCCTGTTTTTATCAAAAATCCGGGCTGCGGCGTCCTTCTTTGGGCTCTACATTGGAGGTTTTGTTGGATGTTTGCGGAGTGCTCCAATACCCGCACGCCGTGGCCGCCCTGTTGAGGTCTGGGTTCAACATTGGAGAAACTACGTTGGATAAAAAATAACATGAGCCCGACCCGCCTGCATGGTACACTTCATGAAAAGGTACGAAAAATGTTTTCAACCTGGCATTACGGAGTGTAGCAGAGCAAGGGATTTCAAACTGACACTGGTCGTTTTGATGGGTTTTGAAATTCAGACACTGCAAAGAATTAGGCAACAAGAGATTTGGAGCCTTTTCATTGTGCTGGGAAATCTCGAACAGATAAAAATAACAAGCCTGCCTTTTCCCCAGAACTGAGTACTAGAGTGGAAAACGAAATTGCAGGCTTTGAGAAAAACACAGGATTATCAGGTTTAAAGAGACATTCCCGGTGCATTATGGATATGGCAGTTTGAAGGAACTACGGAGTGACACCGTGGCCCTTTAAATGCAGACTGAATCCAAAGTCATTTTTCATTTGGCTCACCTGTGAACAAGACTCGCCTGAGTTGAAACGCGTCAGGACAGAATCTGTTGCCGCTCTGTGAAGTTTGCATTGAATAAAGCGCCTGTTTTTATCAAAAATCCGGGCTGCGGCGTCCTTCTTTGGGCTCTACATTGGAGGTTTTGTTGGATGTTTGCGGAGTGCTCCAATACCCGCACGCCGTGGCCGCCCTGTTGAGGTCTGGGTTCAACATTGGAGAAACTACGTTGGATAAAAAATAACATGAGCCCGACCCGCCTGCATGGTACACTTCATGAAAAGGTACGAAAAATGTTTTCAACCTGGCATTACGGAGTGTAGCAGAGCAAGGGATTTCAAACTGACACTGGTCGTTTTGATGGGTTTTGAAATTCAGACACTGCAAAGAATTAGGCAACAAGAGATTTGGAGCCTTTTCATTGTGCTGGGAAATCTCGAACAGATAAAAATAACAAGCCTGCCTTTTCCCCAGAACTGAGTACTAGAGTGGAAAACGAAATTGCAGGCTTTGAGAAAAACACAGGATTATCAGGTTTAAAGAGACATTCCCGGTGCATTATGGATATGGCAGTTTGAAGGAACTACGGAGTGACACCGTGGCCCTTTAAATGCAGACTGAATCCAAAGTCATTTTTCATTTGGCTCACCTGTGAACAAGACTCGCCTGAGTTGAAACGCGTCAGGACAGAATCTGTTGCCGCTCTGTGAAGTTTGCATTGAATAAAGCGCCTGTTTTTATCAAAAATCCGGGCTGCGGCGTCCTTCTTTGGGCTCTACATTGGAGGTTTTGTTGGATGTTTGCGGAGTGCTTCAATACCCGCACGCCGTGGCCGCCCTGTTGAGGTCTGGGATCAACATTGGAGAAACTACGTTGGATATATATATATATATACAGGTTCGAGCGACCGCTCGAACCTGTTCCAGGTGAGGTTGCCCCACCACCTCCGCTGCTCCTGCCCGCCGTGGCCAGGACCCTGCCCTGCTGAGTGCCGCGCACTGCCTTGCACACCCTCGTCTCGCCGCTGTCTGTCTGCTGCGGCGTGCCTGCTTCCCCCCTGTGTCTTCTGTGCGCCTGCTGCGTGTACTATCCACTAGCCCCCCTGGTAAATTCTCCTGTTTGCCTCCACTCGCATCTTCTCCTTCCCCCCGTAGTGTAACTTGCCTCCACTTGTTTCTCTGTCTCCCCCCGGTTTCTACCTGTCCCCCCTCGCCTTCGCTCACTTGCCTCCCCCTTTTGCCTTCTGTACCCCTGTGCTGCCCTCCCCCTCCTGCTCGCTCCCTCGAGCCGCCCTCCTTCCCGCCACTGCCCCCCGGTGTCTCCACCCCCCTCCTGCCCATTGGCCGCCCCGCTCCCGCCACCCAGCTGACCCGCCCTCCCGGCTCCTCACTTAAGGGGACTGGGCACAGAGGTGAGCAGCGACCGCTCGAACCTGTTCCAGGTGAGGTTGCCCCACCACCTCCGCTGCTCCTGCCCGCCGTGGCCAGGACCCTGCCCTGCTGAGTGCCTTGCACTGCCTTGCACACCCTCGTCTCGCCGCTGTCTGTCTGCTGCGGTGTGCCTGCTTCCCCCCTGTGTCTTCTGTGCGCCTGCTGCGTGTACTATCCACTAGCCCCCCTGGTAAATTCTCCTGTTTGCCTCCACTCGCATCTTCTCCTTCCCCCCGTAGTGTAACTTGCCTCCACTTGTTTTTCTGTCTCCCCGCGGTTTCTACCTGTCCCCCCTCGCCTTCGCTCACTTGCCTCCCCCCTTTTGCCTTCTGTACCCCTGTGCTGCCCTCCCCCTCCCGCTCGCTCCCTCGAGCCGCCCTCCTTCCCGCCACTGCCCCCCGGTGTCTCCACCCCCCTCCTGCCCATTGGCCGCCCCGCTCGCGCCACCCAGCTGACCCGCCCTCCCGGCTCCTCACTTATGACGCCCCCTGAGCGACCGCGCAGCGGACGCGCACAGCGGGAGCACCGACTGAGCGCCGAAGGTGCGCCAAAGGTAAGCCCGTCTGCGCCCGTCCGCGCCTGGACCGCGCCCAGGGCCATGACCCCTGGTCCTCGCGGACCCCAGCCCTCCCGCCGGACGTACGACGCCGCCACCCTCAACGCACTCAACGCCGGCCGAACGCCTGGATGCTACCGAGCCACCCCGAGACGCACCCACGGACCCTTCATCTGCCATTCCTGCAAGTTCTCCTGCATACGGACCTGCACTGCACCAGCACCCACCAAACCGAAATCCAGCAGCAGCCACCTGAAGTGCATCCTGCTCAACACCCGCTCCGTCCACAGACACGCCGTCGAGCTCTGGAACCTGCTCGACACCACAGCCCCAGACGTCGCCTTCCTCACGGAAACCTGGATGAACGCCTCCTCAGCGCCCGACATCGCCATCGCCATCCCGGACGGCTACAAGATCATCCGGAGAGACCGCGTCAACCAGACAGGAGGAGGCATCGCCATCATTCACAGGAACACCATCCGCATCACGACCAACACCGACGACACCATCGCACCCGCCGAACACCTGAACTTCCAGATCCACGTCAACCCCAAGACCACCCTCAGAGGCACCCTCATCTACAGACCCCCGGGACCACGCACACAATTCAGCGAGAACATCGCCGACTTCATCAGCCCGCTCGCCCTCCCCTCAGCCGACTACATCCTCCTCGGGGACCTCAACTTCCACCTGGAGAACAACGACGACCGCAACACCACCACCGTGCTGGAAAACCTCGCAAACCTGGGACTCAAGCAACTGGTGACCACCCCCACCCACCTCGCCGGACACACACTCGACGCCGTCTTCTCATCCAGCAAAGTCATCGCCTTCAGCCACACCACAGGACTCCACTGGACGGACCACAGCTGCGTCCACTTCACCTTCAGAAGAACGACGACCCACCACCACCAGCAACAGGTTGCCCGAAGAAGCTGGAACAAGATCACAGCCGACCAGCTCGCCGTTTCCCTGAGTCAGCACCCTCCCGCCAGCTCAGCGAACCCCAGCCAGGCCGCCGACAACCTCACGAAGTGGATCAGCAACTGCGCGGATGAACTCGCCCCTCTGAGGACCCCGCCCAGCAGACCCGGCAGCAAGAAAGCCCCATGGTTCACCGACGAACTCAAGAGCTCCAAGAAGAACTGCCGAGCCCTCGAGAAAGACTGGAGAAGGGAACCTACACCGGACAACATGACCACCCTCAAGCTTGCCACCCGGAAGCACCACCAACTGATCCGCGCCACCAAGAAAACTGCATTCAAGGACCGACTGGACAACAACGCACACAACTGCAAGGAACTCTTCAACATCGTGAAAGAGCTCTCCAACCCCAACGCCGAAAACAACGACATCACCCCATCGCAAGACCTCTGCAACTCCCTCGCCTCCTACTTCCACAACAAGATCGCGGACATACACAACAGCTTCAGCAGTCGACCATCGCACACAGCGACCGCAGCAACGCCACCCACCACCACCCTCCACGCCTGGACTCCGATCAGCACCGATGACACCGTCCGCATGATGAACTCCATCCACTCCGGATCTCCGACCGACCCCTGCCCTCACCACGTCTTCAACAAGGCCGACGCTGTCATCGCACCCCACCTGCGGGACATCATCAATACCTCCTTCGACACAGCCACCTTCCCGGAGAGCTGGAAGCACGCTGAACTCAGCGCTCTACTTAAGAAACCAACAGCGGACCCCACCGAACTCAAGAACTACCGCCCCATCTCGCTCCTCCCGTTTCCAGCCAAAGTCATCGAGAAGACCGTCAACAAACAGCTGGCCGCCTTCCTCGAGACGAATGGATCCCTCGACCCCTCACAGTCTGGCTTCCGAGCCAACCACAGCACCGAGACCGCCCTGATCGCTGCCACCGATGACATCCGAGCCCTGATGGACAACGGAGAAACAGCGGCCCTCATCCTCCTAGACCTCTCCGCGGCATTCGACACTGTCTGCCACCGCACCCTAGTGCAGCGCCTCAGCAACGTCGGAATTCAGGAGAAGGCACTGGAATGGATCGTCTCCTTCCTCGACGGAAGAACACAGAGAGTCCGCCTACCACCGTACAAGTCAGAGGCCACCGAGGTCATCTGCGGCGTTCCTCAAGGATCCTCGCTGAGCCCCACCCTCTTCAACGTCTACATGAGCCCCCTCGCGCCCATCGCACGCCAACACAACCTGAACATCATCTCCTACGCCGATGACACCCAGCTGATCCTCTCACTGACCAACGACCCCGCCGCTTCCAGAGCCAACCTTCACGAAGGGATGAAAGATGTAGCCGAATGGATGACGACCAGCCGCCTGAAACTGAACTCAGACAAGACGGAAGTCCTCATCCTGGGCTCCTCGCCCTCCGCCTGGGACGACTCCTGGTGGCCCCCCGCCCTGGGCACCGCACCCACACCGACAGACCACGCACGCAACCTGGGCTTCATCCTGGACTCCTCCCTCTCCATGACCAGACAAATCAACGCCGTCTCCTCGTCATGCTTCAACATCCTGCGCATGCTACGAAAGATCTTCCGGTGGATCCCCACCGAGACCAGGAAGACGGTCACCCAGGCCCTCGTCACCAGCCGACTGGACTACGGCAACGCCCTCTACGCCGGAACCACCGCCAAGCTCCAGAAGAGACTCCAGAGGATCCAGAACGCCTCAGCCAGACTCATCCTCGACATCCACCGACGCAGCCACATCTCCGGACATCTGAGAGACCTGCACTGGCTCCCCGTCAACAAGAGAATCACCTTCCGTCTCCTCACCCACGCACACAAAGCCCTACACGACCAAGGCCCGAGCTACCTCAAAAACCGCATCAACTTCTACGCTCCCAAACGCCACCTCCGATCAGCCAGTCACGCCCTCGCCGCCGTCCCCCGCATCCGAAGATCGACGACAGGAGGAGGGTCCTTCTCCCACCTGGCCGCCAAGACCTGGAACTCCCTCCCGACCGACCTGCGCCTGACTCAAGACCACCTCTCCTTCAGGAAGAAGCTCAAGACCTGGTTGTTCGAGCAGTAGCAGCACCCCCCCCCCCCCCCCCCCCCCCAAGCGCCTTGAGACCCTCCGGGTAAGTAGTGCGCTATATAAATGTCCATGATTGATATATATATGTATGTATGTATGTATGTATGTATATATATATATATATATACATATATATATATATATATATATATCCACACACGAAGGTTGCCTGTAAAGGAGTCGCCTCACACCAGGTAGGTTATATGCCACTGTAATTTTAATGCAGGTCCAGAGAGGTAGCAAACCGCACAGCACTCCAAATGTTGCTACAGTGCCTGACGCGTTTCGTGTAAGCACACTTCATAAAAGGCTCTGAGTAATTCAAACACAGCTGTTACATTTCTTAGCACTACTTGTAAGGAAACACAGTCCCGCCCCAGTGGGCGCGGCCAGCCCCGTGGCCTGCTGGATGTCGTAGTGCTAAACTCTTGCTCCAGTGAGCTTAACATGCTGAGTCACAATTAAAAGTACGTATTACCCCAGTGGGTTTGTGAAGCACGGAAGAACCCCTCACTGGCATTGTGACTCAGCATGTGAGAGGTTGAATAAAATCTCCCTTACTGCAGCCTGGGGTCCGTGTCTTCTTTGTGCAAAGATTGAAGATTTGGTGTTTATATATATATATATATATATATATATATATATATATATATATATATATATATATATATATATATATATATATATATATATATATATATATAAAAATATATATATATATATATATATATATATATATACATTAATCCAAGGATACAAAGTTCATATATAAATTCCAATCCTGGATCAGTTTTTACTGATGTAAATTAATTATTGCAAATATACATGTGCATTTATATTTTCATACTAATACGTTTAAATATGAAATATTAATATCAGGTAAAATAAATATTTGGATTAATTATGTTACACTATACATATATATAAGTATATAAATACAGAAACACATATATATAAGTGTTTCTTTAAGTAAAAATGTATATATATCATTAACTATTAGTGGAATATCTTTAGTTTACATTATATAAAATGTATATATTAACATATTTAAAATGTACTACTTTAAACTCTATTTATATTAAAAAACAATATTTTGTCTGCTTTTTGGATGATGTTAGCATAATCAATACTTTTTTTCTGATATTTTTGTACTTATAATTATAGTTATAGGAGCACAATATTTTGGTAAGCAATATTTTTGTCAATGATATTGTTTACCACGATATTGTGTCAGTTATCAGACTTTAAAAGTAGATTGGGCATTTACACAGTGACTAAAAGTTAAGCAATCGCTTTTCAGACACAAGTGACCAAATTCATGTTCTCTAAATATCAATGAGTGTCTCCATTTTCGTTCTTTCCCCCAATATCCAGCTAATAGTGCTTATCTTGAGGATTATTTCCAGCACGAGATCTTGCAGTTGATATAGTTGTAGGGCAATAGTTTTGCTTTTGATTTTTTGCCATACAACCACCTTGTGCGGCAGTCACTATCTCCTATGGTTGTCCATAGAACACTTGACTTGCTTCCCTTCATCCATGAGTCAAAGCACAGAGAAAGGCAGTGGAAGAAAAATGTGATGCTACTAAACAAAATAAGGAATTCACCAGGGAACTCAATGCTGCACTTCCTGAAGTATTCACTAGTCCTTACCCTGGGCGTAGTTCGCGTAGTAGCGCTACGCGTAGCTACCTGAAGAGCACTTCGCACCACACGAGTTACACGTAGCTACGCGAACTTCATAGTGCACTGTGCAAAATGCTGTTTGCACTGATTGCACTTTGCCGGATGCTTGTCTGCACTGTGCAATCAGCGCAAAACACATCTTGCAAAGTGCAAGCGGTCGTTTTCTGCAGCTCGAGTAGATTTCTATTCAAGCGTCAGCTTTCTCAATGCGGATTGGTAGTTTCTCATTGCGAGCGGTCGCGAGCATAAGCAACCTTTCACAATGAGAAACCTGACCTCTCTGCGTTGAAAATCTCGCCGAGAGGTTTATTTTCCACGCTCGCGATCGGCAACCTGATGTTGCTGATCGCGAACGAGGAAAAGGTCTCGCCGGGATGCCATTTTGCTCGCTCGCGGTCGCCAACTTGAATTTGAGGACCGTGAGCAGGCAAAAAATGAGCGCTCAGTTACGCTACGCGTGTTTGCACTGGGCTACATGCAATTCGCGTAGTGTGAAGTAGCGCAAACTTTGCAAACTACGCGAGCGTAGCGTAATCACTACAATAGACCAACCAACTTTGCGGGAGACAGGATGTGAATTTGGGGGTCCATACACGGTCCTAACAGGACTGCAAGGAGCCTTGGAATTTGGGGCACCTGCACCTGTTTCTTATGCAAATGCTGGTTTTAGAAGAACACACATTGGACACTAGTACTTAGAAAAGATTTGTGATTGCGAACCATGGGATTGTGGCATGATTTATCTACTTGGAATCACGCTGCACATGACATACTCAGAAGATATACACAGTGGACCCTGAAAGATTTAATTTTTCATCAGGACCGAATATTTAACCGCATGTGCTTTTAGACCTTGATGCTCCATTTTTTTTACACCAGGAAGATACTTGCATTCCCAATGGTTCAGATCTCTGGCCCTAATGAAGCCTTTGTAAGGTGAAAAACGTTGGCTGTGTTATCTTGGAAGTACACAATAAAGAAAAATGCTTCAGTAATAATCAAGACCCACGAGCATCTGTTTATTTTTTTATTTCAAATCTTTTTTATTGAGAATCAAGACAGTACAAAAGGACGCACAAAACTATATAAAATATAAAATAAAGTAAAAATATAAAATACCAAAAAATACAAAAGAGCATCTGTTTATTTTAAAAGTGGTCATATAACTATTTCTGTTGCCTCTCAACTATTGGTATAAAAACTTGACGCTGCAGTCAATCTTGAATACTTCTTGGCCGAAACTGAATTTTGGCACAACCTATTGTTCTTCATACAAGCTGAATTTGTACAGGACTTTCTGAATAAATTAAGAATAGTTGTAAGCCACCTTAGTGAGGGAACAGATCCACGGGTAGTTTACACCATTCATAATTTGCTCCTACAGGGAAGGCAGGCTAAGCGACTGTTAGTCTAGTCTCCATCTGATGTGGGCCATTTCATGATCCCTCCCTCTCACATCTTTTCCCTTTGGCCCAGACTGTGCCCTTCCCCATGTGAGTGAACAAGGGTGATGTTGGAATGTAGAATTTAAGAGACATGGGCGTAATGACGCGTAAGGATCATAGTGAGTGTCACAGCGAGGAGAGGTCTATAGAAGTGCTTTTAGTGTCATTATTACCATAACCCTGATGAATCATTTTGGAAGTGCCAATAAAATGTTTTGGGTAAAAAAAAGACATTTGTTTGGGGAGCGTAGAATGTGTTGGGAGTGAATGAGGTCATGAGTATAATTCGGAAAAGGGCTCTTCCAATGTGACTCACCCTTAAAATATGTGGCTAAATTATATTATTGCCAATTAATTCTCATCAGACCTTTTTTCTCTGTGTTGAATCCTTAATGCTTGTTATTCATAGTTTATGTTTATTGACCTTGCTTCCAACCCATTCGTCCGCTACATCATGTGAATTCCACTATCCACTCTGGAATATTCTTTGTATGTTCCTGCCTTTGTCCTGGAGCCTTGCGATCTCAAGGCCCATGGATTGGGATGTGGCCTAACGGCTAGAGCAGTGGACCTCAAAGATGAGGAACCGGATTCGAGTCTAGTGGGATGTTCAACATCCTATGATTCTGGGCAAATCACTTAATCACCCCTTGCCTAACAAAATGAATGTGTCCCTCTGTAATGCAACTGGTGCTCTTGTAAAGCGCTCTGATACCTTCGGGTCAAGTTTGCACTATATAAAACTAACAAAAAATGGATGAGAGGTGGGACAGAGCCTGGTGGGTTGTCAGTGAGATGGATGCTTATTTGTTTGACAAAGTCAATTTGAAATCAAAGTCCTACAATTCGCAACATGACATGGTAAATGACAGCAAAGTAGCTTTTGCAAAATGCTAAACCAATTTAGAGAGTGGGAAAAGCCTTTCTGACTCGAAAAAGGAAATACCAACCCATTCCAAATCCGATTTGAGAAGTGGAGTGAGAGGGCCATCCCCTCCTGATTGCGATTCTGTGTGAAATTTATCAAAGATCTGAGACTGCAATTGAAGGGGACCACTGCCTGCTCCCACAAATGAGTTCTTAAACTGCCCAAAAAAATTAAGCACCCCTGTAATAGGAGCAGCTTTAAAAAACTTTTCTGCTTTGGAATGGAAACACATGGACACTGGTCTGCTGGTCCTTGCAGGCTACCATCTTTAATGTAGCCTACGGCTAGAGCGGTCGACCTGGAAGCTGGGGGACCGCTTTCGAATCTCGGCAAGGACGCTCAACGTCCTGTGATTCTGGGCAAATCACATAATCTCCCAGTGCCTAACAAAAATGAATGTGTCCATCTGTAACGAAACTGGTGATCATGTAATGCGCTCTGATACCCGATGATTTCTGGGGTCTAGTTCGCGCTATATAAAATAAAAACAAACAAAAAAATATATATATAGTGTGTCACTGGGGGTCACAAATAGCGAACACCTCATATTTTATTGGACAGGTCGTTTTGCGACCCTCGTGACTGACGATTAGTACAGGTCGCATCGCACAGTACATTTGTAAGCAGCCTTTCAATCCGCTGGGAAATAATGTAGTCATTACCACTTATATTGCTAGAAGGCATTCCTGCTTTATTAGAGTCGCCGAAGTCATGGCCTCCTACAAGACTGTGCTTAGCCTCTTGTTCTGTCTTAGAATGGAATACAGCTTAGACATTTACATTCTCCAGCACGCTACGGATGTATGTTTAAAATGAATTAATTGTAGGTGTTTTGTGCATCAACACCATGGGCCCCAAATTGTCTTGCATGACAGACATGTATCCCTTATGCAGTACCTATTATGCATTGTCAGAGTAGCTCAACCTATTGACCTGTTGTTTTTTCATCCTGGTCAAGCCCATCCAGGCTGACCTTTAAATGTAAACACGTATTGGTGTCCTGGGATGCCAATGACAGCAGAGGGTGGGGCTGCTTCACAAACCCTGAAAGAGGCAGACGACGATCCCTTCTGTAATGTAGGTCACTGCAGATAAATGAGTGTTTGTTTACTCTCACGGGAGGCCTCAGTGCGCCTCGGCAGCCCCAAGCCCATTATAATGAGAAATCTGCCTCATGTAGCTCTATGGATACCGGACGTCCAACACAGCCGCTGTCCTTGGTGCTGAACCCGACCGGAAGTAAGTCAAAGCCTTGTGACAACAAGCACAGCTTCCATTAGGGGGCGCTGCCAATTATATGTTTTAAAAAAAATTATTTTTCAGTTGTATAAAGCGGAGAGAGCTAATGAACACATGGGTATCTAACGCGGCACAAAACAAGATCTCCAAGCACCTGCTTAATTTGTGGAAAAAATAAGTGTTGCTAGCTTGGATTTGGTCATACCTAATCTCGATTGCATCAAATACCTCTTTCTGCTACCACTCTACAACTCTTGCCTCTCCTTACCTCACTCTTCCAGGAACTCTGTCTTCCTGTTTTGCTGTTAGCCTTTCTTTCCCACCTTCTTTCTCTCTTTTCTGCTTTGCTCTGTCTTGCCCCGTCACAGTCTGATGAGGAAAACTATGTGCCTGTCCCCAAGAGCCGGCGCGCAACTCCTACAACTGGCGCAAATGAAACACTGATACAATGGGTAGATTGCGATTCTTTAGGAGTAATTCTGTTTATATCAAGTGTGGGCGAAATGTTCATAATTTCTTTTAGTGTAATTATATGAAATTTCAGAACAATAATGCCAAAAAAGTATTTAGCGCTATATTTCAGCACAAAATGCATCCTCTCATCCATTTTGCAAAAACACAAGCGCCGCGAACAACAGGGACGCATGTACTGTTGTTCACATTGTTCACGAGGGATAAAGATAACATTTGACCTCAAACGGCATGTAATTATGTGATGTGGCGTAATCGCATAACTTCTGGTATATTGCGTAATGAAAGTAACATGAAATCACCAAAATTACGCAAGATCCCATCGGCATCACATACATTTCGCCCTGACTTGTTTTTTTTACTGTAATCGAATCATTCATGTTTTCGCACCCCACCTGATGTCTAGGCGGGTCTGGCAACTGTGAGTGCCCGATGGGGAGGTAATTACAGACACAGTAGCTGATATTACAAGCTCAATATCTACCTTAGCTCATTTCCTTACAGCGACATTAACTGGGAGGGAGGACATGTTATTTGATATATTATATAACATATCCCATAGGACATGATAACTAGTAAAATGTTTGTCTGGATTACCATGAGATGATCATTGACAAAAGGCGTGTCTAATGGGACATAATTTGCACAACAATAATTAAGTTGGGAGACCTTATCATTATCACAAACACAGTTTTATTCGGGCATGTTGACTGTTACAGTATTTTTCAGGTGGGGGAGGAATTTCTGCTAATAAAAGTGTCTGATGGCGGCATTGTTTCAGGAGATATATATTTGTCTGATTGAGAAATGTTACTGACATAACACGATTCGGATGGTTGTCAAAGTAAGCAAGCATAGTCCACCATTTAAGAGTGGGTGAGAATCTAAAATAAAGACTAGGCACATATAAATATAGCAAGCAATATTAACAATAAGGCAACACAAGTTTTTATGTGACAAAAGAAACGAATATCAGAAACATAGGCTTCTGCATATTATAAGGGGAGAACATTGGGCTAGGTGTTGAAATAGCCCCTGAAGCTCCATCTAAGCAGAGGGCCACGTGCTGGAAGGACCAGCTTACTCCAAGTCATTTTTCGATCTGTGTGGACAGTGCAGCAGTCTAAGAAATCTTATCTTCAAAGGACTCTTGGCCTTGGGATCTCAGCTTCCAAGTCGCCCTTGAGTTGACCTTGAGTTTGCCTCTTGAGTGCAAAGGAATCAATCCGCTGATACGTCCAGCGTACGATTTCTAAAGACATTTGTTCTTGGGGCAAAAAGGGCCAGATTCTCCTTAGGAAATATATTTTAATATATTTTAAAAAGTAGCCTTCTTCAGGGCTGGGATCTGTTGAATAGAAGGAGACGGGGGGGGGGAATCAGAACACAACTATAGGGGCATAGGGGGAACTATGCCCCATAAAATCAGCAGCCAGTGACTGCTGACACAAAATGGCGGCTGCAGCATTTGGGAAGTGGGAGGGACAACCAATGCAAAGCCCGCAGGAAGATAAGCGACAGATGTGTAGAGGTGTGTATCATAAGCAGAATGGTATGTGCACGTTTGGTGTTGTATTACATTGTTTTATAGTTCATTAGTCTGTGTTAATTTGCATTAGATGAGCTCCAGGTACTGGGTTATGTTATGTTGTGTTGTGGCATTGTATGCTGCATTACACTGTGCTAGAATGTCTGAATATATATGTAGTCTATAAAACATGTATAAATATGAAGGCGATCCTATGGCTTGCAGAATACATTGAGAAAACGGAAAGGGGGATTTATATTCAACACTAGTACATGGTGACTAGCATGTTTTAGGTCTGGCTTGACCGCACAGCTGTTGCTGACCTAATGAGACCAATTCTTTAAAATATAGATTGCTTTTTTCCACCCAGACCAGTAGTGCTCTCTCACCTCATGCTACTGGCTGTTTGTTGTATCATTCTCTCTTATATGGAGTGTTTGCATTTTAATACACAGGGGGCTATACATCTAAAAAGTCTCTGATCCATCAGAAATTAAATTATTTAGGTTATATGCATTTTATACAAAAATGTATATATTTTTTATTTGTTTTTTACTTATTAACTGATGGAGCCTGGATTTCCTGCAGGCCAGAAGGAAGGAGAAGAAGAAGAAGAAGAAGGAGGAGAAGAAGAAGAAGAAGAAGAAGATGAAGAAGAAGAAGAGAATACTAGATAGTAGCCCCTCGGAGGAACCCAGTCACCCTCTAAGCCTGGATTTTATGAACGCAGAACTCCTAAAGACCTTTATGGACAAGGCCTGCGGCGGGTGTTCGTTGGTTGCAGCAAAGTCGAAAATGCTGAGATTTATCCAAAAACAGTAGGACCAGCCAGTTCCTGACTCAAGCTGCTAGCATGGGGCACCTTGAGATTACTGCTGGGGGCTTGGTGGAGGGGGGCGTATCCAGTCACACCTGTTTGTTGCAATGGAGGACTTGCTGACATTAGTAACGGTTGTGCATGAGGGCAGCTAAACCGCAGACCCAGACCCTCCCCCACCCGGCGGCTTGAGACCCTCACTGGTGAGTAGTCGCTCATTATAAGATTCTGATTGATTGATTTAACCGATTCCTGCAATACAATCTCAAGGTTGGGTAGCGAGTCTGGACTAATGATGAAGATACGAATGAGTGACTGCCAACCAAGTAAAGGCGACACCGTTGCAGATGTTTGTTGAGAGTAGGACTGAGTCTGGCTAAAAAGTTCAGTTCTTTTAGGGAGCTGGATCAGTCTGTGACAGTGATCATTCCCTTTGCTTTATAAATCCTAATTGAACCGGGCAAAGAAGGCTCAAGCAGGCTGTGCTTTGCAGCATAGAAACTTCCCACCCCTTAGCTACTGCCAAGCCAGTGTTGTGAATGTGTAGTTGGCTGGCTTCATGATTTTAGCGGTTCCTTCTTGTTGAAAAGTAGGGTGAAATAGTAGACAATGAAAAAAGACTAGGGCTGTAAGAGATTAATGAAGAGTTCAGGAGTAAACTTGCTGTTAATCATCAGCCAGGAGGATCCACATGAAGGCATTGTAGGCTCATGAGTTGACCCTGCATCAATGTAGATAGTTTTCTCTCTGATCCTTCACGTATCGATCTGTTTTCTTGGTTTGGTGCACTGACATCAGACAACACTGATGCGTTTATCTCTTCTAGGGGAGCGTCTCATGGAATCTGAGCCTCAGCATGAGTATTGGTTTCTGGAAGTGGCTTGTGAAACACAGGGCCTGATTCCCAAAGGGCCTATGCACTTGCGGCGGAGGTCCCGCAGTCGTGGAGGAGTCTCGGTACTCAGCGCGGAATCGCCGCAATGGGAATTCTCATTGCGGAGATTCTGCTACAAGTGTGGAGACTCTCCCACAGCTGTGGGTCTTCAGCCATGAGTACGGAGGCCCTTTGGGAATCAGGCCTTCAGTGTGTTATTTAGATATACTATGCATTGCGTAGGTCCCTGCAAAGCACCCCGCACTCCCAAACAATTGAAATCTATGAGTCAGTGTTGCTCAGGATCCTGGAAAGTCAGCAAGTATTGTCTAGCGGCTGTGTTTTAACATCTGGGTACTAGCAGATTGCCTTAACTGATAGAGTCCAAGGAGGGGTCTGCATTTTCAATGGCAGAGGGCCACTAGCAGTTCAGGGTGATGCCGTTTGGGTTGAAGAATGCCCCTGCCACTTTTCAGAGGTTGGTTAACCAGGTGTTGGCTGGACTCGAGGATTTCAGTGCCACATACCTGGAGGTCATTGCAGTGTTCAGTGCCACTTGGGAGGAACATATACACCACCTCTGGGAAGTGTTGAAGGCCCTGCAGAGGGCAGGCCTCACGATCAAGGCAAGCAAGTGCCAGATAGGCAGGGATGAGTGGTGTACTTAGGGCACCAGGTAGGAAGAGGCCAGGTGGCGCCCCTACAGCCTAGGATTGACCCAGAGACCCAGACAGAGGTGCGAGCATTCTTAGGCATCACTGGTTTTTAAAAGAGGTTTGTCAAGAGTATGGCACCATAATTGTTGAGTCCTTGACTCAGCTGACTTCCAGGAAGCAGCCCAAGAAGGTGAACTGGACTGTCGCCTGTCAGAAAGCTTTTGATGCCCTGAAATCTGCCATGTGCACAGTGCCCGTGCTCAAGCCGCCCACTTTCTCAAAGTAATTCATGGTGCAGACAGATGCTTCAGAGCATGGTGTGGGGGCTGTTCTCTCACAGCTAAATGATGAGGGTCTAGACCAACCCGTAGCCTTCATTAGTTGGAGGTTACTTCCCCGGGAACAGAGGTGAAGTGCAGTTGAGCATGAGGCTTTTGCTGTGCTTTGGGCACTATAGAAGCTGAGTCCCTAATTGTTCGGAACTCATTTTTGGGTTCAGACCGACCTCAGGCCCCTCAGATGGTTGATGCGGATGAGGGGTGAGAACCCCAAACTGTTGAGGTGGTCCATTTCCCTACAGGGGTGGACTTTACAGTGAAACACCACCCTGGTGCAGAACACGCCAATGCTGATAGTCTGTCCAGATGTTTCTGCCTTAGTGAAGAGAACTCCCAGGAGGGTGGGGTTGTTCTCCCCACTTTTCAGCTGGGGGGACATGTGGCTCATGCATTTTTGCTGTGTGTTGGATTTAATTTTTGCTGGTCTAGATGCTTTGGGCACTTTGCCACTGCTAATCAGTGCCAAAGTGCAAGGGCTCCCTCTGTAAATTGTGAATATGGATTGGTGTTTCCATGATTGGCTTGTTTGACTCACTACTAAGTCCCTAGTACAGTGCACTGTGTGTGCCCAGGGCCTGTAATTCAGTTGCTGCTAGTGGGCCAGCAGCACTGATTGTGCCACCCACACAAGCAGCTGTGTCTGATCGCAGTCTCTACTGCCATGTCGACCTGGCAAGTAGCCCTAACCTTCCCTTTTATTACATGTGAGTCACCCCTAAGGTAGGTCCAAGGTATCCCTTTGGGAAGGGTGCAGTGTAAGTGAAAGGTAGGACATGTACATATGTGTGACATGTCCTGATAGTGAAATACAGTGTATTTCATTTTTCACTATTGAAAGGGTATCTGTCCCATAGGATAGAATGGGTGTTTTCTTATAATATCTTATAAGTATAACTTCCCATTGGGACAAGACTTGAAGATGGAGTTGAGTATGCCTTTACTCAGAATATAAAAATGTATCTTTTAGTAAAGATGATTTTTATATTTTGTGCTTAAAAATACCACTTTTAGAAAGTGGGTATTATCTTGCTTAGCTATCCTGTGTGCCACTCCTGGTTTGTGGATTGACTGTCTGGCCCTGGAGGGACATGGGCTGGGGATGTGCATTCACTGTAGACAGCCACCGGGAGGGGGGTTGAGGTGTGTCCTGGCTTTCCTGGATGAGTCAGGGCTGGGCTGATTAGAGCTTGGCTGCATTTAAAGAAGGGGAGGAGATTTATTGCACCTGAATGCCTTACACAATGCTCTCTCCCCCCTCCTGCCGGGAAGCTGGACCAGAGAGGACAGAACAGGTTTTGGCAGAGCACAGAGCCTCTCTGCCACAAGTGAACAAAGGAAAATGCTGTTTTAATATATATGTATAAGTATTCTAAAAAATGTGGAATACTTCTGGACTCAGGAGGATCCTCTGCCAAGGAGAAGAGCTGGGAAAACTGAAGGAGAAGTACTGCCCCTTTACTGTGTGCTGTCTGTGGTTGGCCGGCAGTGGCTGATTATGCCAAGAAGAGGACAAAGACTCTGCTTTGTGCTGAGTATCCTGCTTGAAGAAGATCTCCAAGGGCTTGAAGTAGAGCTTGCCTCCTTTTCTGAAGTCTCATTGGCACAACAATTTCATCCCCTCTAAATTCCTGTATCTGGAACTGCTGTTTCAGCTGCCACAGAGGGAAATTGCAACCCGAGGCCAGCCAGCGACGCCATGACCTCTAACGAAGTGGTGGGCACTGCGCGTGAAGTGTACGACACACCGCCCCAATTTACACCGCAGCCCCGATGTCAGCCGATGCTGCACCATATTGACTCCGAAGCCATCATCGAGGCTGCTGCCTGCACCAAAGCCATGGGCACCACTTGTGACATTCACAACACACCACCTCGACTCGCACTGCAGCCTCAACTTCAACGATGCTTCGACATCATGGAGCCAATACCTGACGTGGGTGACTTCCTGAATCCTTTGAAACTGCACTGTAATAAGGAACTGACTCCTCGCTGCCACGCGACATCACCTCCCCGACACCAGTAAGGAACTAACGCCTCACATCCCCTGCATCGCAGTAAGGAACCGACGCCTCACCACCACTGGGGTCATAAGAGACCGACGCATCATCTCCCCTGTGGTTGTAAAGAACCAACGCTGCCCAGCACCAATGAAGCATCACCTCCCTGACGCCGTGCACCATCTTTGTTTTCATCATTTGCCAAGGTAGTGTTCTTTGGGGGTCTGTATGACTCCGCGCTCTACACCACGCACCTCACAGTCTGCGCTGTTTTTTGGATTTTCATCTGTCACTACGTCGTAATAGCTCCAGGTGCAGTTAGTTGTTGTCTAATAAAAGAGAGAGGGACCCAAAACCAAAGGGATAGGGTGCCAAGAATAGACTTTATGTCAAAATAGAATTCCCTTTGGGCACATTAGATATGAGGACATCAACTTCACTGTCACACGATCGGACAACAAATATACACATAAGAGAAAAATATTTTTTCCCAAACCACATAGACTAAGAGCAATGCATAAGCTACAAAATTATGAAATAACGGTAATTTCCTGATAGCACAGTTTATTCATACATAAAATTAATAAAAACAAATTAAGATCACAGTAAAATTGGGAACACAGAAAATATACCAGAAATGAATCAAAACATCAATACATCTAGTCAGATTCAAACACCAAATCAGGGAGGTATACACAATTCCTAAATCAAATATTAATAGTACTATCCCTCTATTTTATTTCAACGCGTTTCGACGGACAGTTGGAATATCGCCGTCTTCATCAGGAAGTATATACTGTATTCCCAAAAGATATCAAGAGTGAAAAGACTATGAATACCTTTCCAAGGTAAGACGAATTGTTTATTCAGTAGGTAATCTACACAGAGTGTATTTGGAATCCAAGGTACTCGCGGTAAAAATCGCAGTTCAGCAGCACATAGCCATATATCTGCGACGCAGTTGCAAGGAACAATCAGTAATATCTTTTCCTGTGTTAGTCTACTAGCTGCATACGTTTTCCGGGCCTTTTTTGGGATTTCAATAGATCCTCAAGCCGCCTCGTGAATGTATTGCTGCTCGCATACCACGGGTAATCTGCTCGTCTCCGTATGATTAAATAATGCACACGTATTCCGGGCCTTTTGTATGGATTTTCAATGAATCCTTAAACCGCCTCGTGAAATATGCTGCTGTGCGCGTCCCGCGAGTAACCTGTCGTCTCCGAATTCGGAGACGACAGGTTACTCGCGGGACGCGCACAGCAGCATATTTCACGAGGCGGTTTAAGGATTCATTGAAAATCCATACAAAAGGCCCGGAATACGTGTGCATTATTTAATCATACGGAGACGAGCAGATTACCCGTGGTATGCGAGCAGCAATACATTCACGAGGCGGCTTGAGGATCTATTGAAATCCCAAAAAAGGCCCGGAAAACGTATGCAGCTAGTAGACTAACACAGGAAAAGATATTACTGATTGTTCCTTGCAACTGCGTCGCAGATATATGGCTATGTGCTGCTGAACTGCGATTTTTACCGCGAGTACCTTGGATTCCAAATACACTCTGTGTAGATTACCTACTGAATAAACAATTCGTCTTACCTTGGAAAGGTATTCATAGTCTTTTCACTCTTGATATCTTTTGGGAATACAGTATATACTTCCTGATGAAGACGGCGATATTCCAACTGTCCGTCGAAACGCGTTGAAATAAAATAGAGGGATAGTACTATTAATATTTGATTTAGGAATTGTGTATACCTCCCTGATTTGGTGTTTGAATCTGACTAGATGTATTGATGTTTTGATTCATTTCTGGTATATTTTCTGTGTTCCCAATTTTACTGTGATCTTAATTTGTTTTTATTAATTTTATGTATGAATAAACTGTGCTATCAGGAAATTACCGTTATTTCATAATTTTGTAGCTTATGCATTGCTCTTAGTCTATGTGGTTTGGGAAAAAATATTTTTCTCTTATGTGTATATTTGTTGTCCGATCGTGTGACAGTGAAGTTGATGTCCTCATATCTAATGTGCCCAAAGGGAATTCTATTTTGGCAGTTAGTTGTTGGTACAAGCTTTATTTGTGTGAATAACCTATTTTGGAGGATATCTTGGTATATGTATTGTAGATTTTTGTAATTTTGATCTTGTTTGGTGTAGATAAAGATTGCTTATTTTTCTAAACTGGTGTGGTGTCCATTTGTATTGCTTTCACTGCATTACTGTAGGCGTGCACAAATTCTTACACACTGCCTCTGAGGTAAGCCTGTCTGCTCATGCCAAGCTACCACAGGGGTGAACAGGGGTTGTCTAAGGGCATAACTCCCTTACCCTGACTAGAAGCAAGGGTCCTATACTTGGACAACGGTGCAAACCATTTCCAACTAGAGACCTCCATTTCTATATTATGTGATGTAGTAGTTGTAACAAAGCTAACACTACTCTTACTAGTGATGGAGTAATGCCAAAAAGGAGATAGTAGTTCCAGTAATGGTAGTAATGCTATTAGTAGTAGTACACTTAATAGTAGTATCAGAACAACTAGAACTAACGGTAGTAATAATAAAATTAATTGTTGTATCAGTAGTAGTACCAGTGGTAGTAGTGGTAACAGTGGTAGAACTACTTTTACTAGTGGTGGTAATAATGTTACAGTGGTGGTAGTAGTTGGAAGAGTATTAGTAGTAACACTAATACTAGTAGTAATAACACTTCATGCACAAGCCGAAATTGAAGGAGATTATTCTTCTGTTGCACTTACATCGGCGACGAGCAAGGATCGGGTTCTTCAGAGGAGAGCCAGATAATAGTTTCAGCTTTTTATACCTTGACTATTTGAGGATTCTGTGAGAAGCCTATCATTAGTGAATCAAGCCCAAAGCTTTTTGCACAGCTCTGTGACCACCGGCAGAGCATTTCCTCCTACAAAAGAGCCATGAAACAGATGACTCAATAGAACACCTGCAGAAGGTGAGTTTTTACAGAACTGGGTAGCGGTTCCTAGAATATTTATTATAAATTTCACAGTTCTTGGCCACAGTGTTCCTGCTCAGGCTCATTATTCACCTCTGATAGATTGACGAAGATGCAATTGTCCACGGTCCATGGTGCACGAGTGCGTGAAATCCTATCTCTAAAATTAGACTAGCTAGAAGCAAAAATCCACAGTCAATGACAGCATTAAAGTTTTACAAATCCATCAACTTACCCTTTAAATTGAATAGATATGAAAACCACCTCATCCTGCTACACAGGAAAAGCACGTTGGTGCTAAAATCTTATGGCTCATCGTGCAAGTCCATGTTCCATCTTCTCAGGGTCAAATATAGACCCTCCTTGGTAATCTATGGTGGATATGTGACTAATAGAAAGTGCCACATAAGGAGACATTTTTAGAAAAGCAATAGCCAGAGTCAATACATATGAGCAATGACCAGAAGACTGAGACTTTATTAACTAGGCTCAATTCATGAAGGCTTCTTGGAAAGGGGGTTCTTTATTTACAGTGCTCTGTTGGTTGTGGCAATAGCACAGCCAGGTTGCGATTGGCCATAAGAAGCAAGATAAGTGCCCCGCCCTACTACTGAATAGTAAGAGAAAATCATATTTCAGGGAAGGGCGCTCCTCAGAGCCCTATGCTGGGTACTACAGTATCTGTTGCCCTAATAATGACCATGCCCCAGTAGTAGAACCATCTACTGGAACATTGTAGCCAATAACCGCTTTCTTTTGCCAGAAGATGTCAAAACATTCTTCGACCACTCTTACTCTAGAGGTCCCTGAGCATTGGACTGTCTAAGCAAGGACGGTGTCTCCATGATGTTCTCACTCCAATAACCCACACTCAGACCAGCTGACTAGGGCACCCAGATACTTTATCATTCTCTGTTACGAAAGAGAGTCGCACTGTGAGCGGGATTCCTTGTAGATGCAGTGGTTGGTGGTACAGATTCTGACTGAGAAGTAGCGGCCATGTGGGTGCCTGAAATAGGATGGTGACCACTCTAACGTCAAAAGTCAAGAGCCGCTGGTTGACATATAAGAAGAATCTTTTGCCTACTGCTCAGGGCTATATTTTATGTAGGGGAGCCTTTAATGACATAGATTTCTGTAGCAGGCTATAATAGCTCAAGAGTTCATTAAATAAAAGCATGAGTAAATAGTACAATTATAGAATTTAAACTATGAGAAAATATGCACTTTCATAAAATCAGCCAAGTTAGGTTCTGTAAAAATGGAATGCTACAACAAAAATCTATCTTGTCTAAGCAGAAAGCAGTCTGTTGTCAGCTAACTGGGCCTGCCTTTGAGGATTCCACATAACACAAAATTCCTAGGTGCCAAATATGGGTTTATTGGAAGGAGCACTTATGGGAGAGATATAAATGACTGTTGTTTGAAGATAGCATAATTCACTTATTAAAAAAGTTGTTGGGGATGCTGCTAATGCATCTAATAGGTGGAGGTTGGTTGGCAGAATGTTTTGTGGCACATTCCTATAGGATATGGCCTGTGACTTCAGGGTATGGTTTATGATGGAAAGAGGGCAGGCTGGGGGGCCTGGGCAGGTGGAAGTCATGATGCACGAGGCAATGTGAGGTCAGTGGATCTGCAAGATTGGTGGAGAACTAAAAGGCAGTCACTATGACAGGAGCCAAGGTGGAAAGAGATCATAAGAGAGAGATTTGTCTCTATGGCCATTCCATAGTGAAAAAGACAGGGGAGCAGGAAAATGGTAGTCTCAGGTCCAGCCCTACGGTTTGGATGAGAATGCAATGGCGGTTGATTGCCGGGGCAACGGGGTGATGCACTGGTTTAACAGCTGCCACCTCTGTGGGAAATGAGTGAGCGGGCCGCAGAATGGACATGATCTTAATCCACTTGGAGAAAATTATCTGGTGCAGTTGGAGGCTTGAAACTGTTGAAGATGATAATGGGGGGCTTGAAGGTAATCCACGACCAGTGGGAAAACCAAAGATGTGTTTTGGACACAGTTGCTGTATAGAGAGTATGGTGGGGTGGTGGTGAGCCAGTGTCGAGCAACGGGTCTTTAGTATGGTGTCTGGTATGTAGGTCTGTAGTACGGTGTCTGGTATGTAGGTCTGTAGTATGATTTCTGGTATGTAGGTCTGTAGTATGGTGTCTGGTATGCTGGACTGTAGCATGGTCTCTGGTATGTAGGTCTGTAGTATAGAGTCTGGTATGTCGGTCTGTAGTATAGACTGTGGTATGTAGGTCTGTAGTATAGTCTGGTATGTAGGTTTGTAGTATGGTGTCTGGTATGTAGATCTGTAATATGGTGTCTGGTATGTAGCTTTGTAGTATGGTGTCTGGTATGTAGCTTTGTAGTATGGTGTCTGTATGTAGATCTGTAGCGTGGTGTCCGGTAGGTAAGTCTGTAGTATAGAGTCTGCTATGTAGGGCTTCAGGGCCAGATGTATGTAGTGTGTGGTTTGCGATAACTTTTTGCGATTCCCTATTTGGTAATCGCAAACACCCATGTACCAATCTGTGTTTAACACATTTTGCGATTCCCAGTGGGTCGCAAATCAACTTAACTCATGAATATGAATGAGGTAGGTCGCCATTTGCGACCCATTGGGATTCACTAAAATCATGGGGATGGTGACCTGCTAGGGTCATCTGACCACCATGTCTTTATTTGCTTTTAAATAAATCATTCTTTTTTTTGAAAAAGCAGCCTGTTTTCCTTAACCGCATGCGTGCGGTTGGAATTCTGCTCCGGCGCTGAGATTTTTTAAATCGCACTTTACATGACGAGCTGGGTTCGTCATGAGCGTGCGAGGAGGCTACCTCATGACGAGCCCAGCTCGTCATGAGCGTCGAAGGGGTTAAAGGAAAACAGGTTGCATGTATAAAAAGAAACATGAAAAGTTTTCTTTTCATTTTTTAAGAGCAGGCAGTGGTCCATGGAACCACTGCCTGCTCTTAAAAATGTTTTCACCACCACTCCCAAAGGGGAAGGGTCCCTTGGGGACCCCTACCCATTTGCAAATGGGTTGCCACCAACTTCAAGTTGGTGGTAACTTGTGAACATTTTGAGATCGCATTTAGGGTCACAAAACATTCATACAAACCACTGTAATTCTCTATTTGGAAGAGATGCCCTAAACAAACTCCTTCCAAATAGCGAATAGCTAACCCATTTTGTGATTCGGTAACAGATTATCAAATCGAAAAATAGGATTTGATACCCGGCAAAAGCCTTTTTTGCACTCTCAAATGGGTCGAATCTGCCCATTTGTGAACGAAAAATTTGTTGATACATGTGGCCCTTAGTATGGTGTCTGGTATGTAGGTCTTTAGTATGATGTCTAGTATGTAGGTCTATGGCATAGAGTCTGGTATGTAGGTTTGTAGTATGGTGTCTGGTTTGTAGATCTGTAGTATGGTGTCTGGTATGTAGGTCTTTAGTATAGTGTCTGGTATGTAGGTCTCTGGTATGGTGTCTGGTATGTAGATCTGCAGCATGGTGTCTGGTATGTAGGTCTGTTGTATAGAGTTGGTATGTACTGCTGTAGTATGATGTCTGGTATGTAGCTTTGTAGTATGGTGTCTGTATATAGATCTGTAGTATGGTGTCTGGTAAGTAGGTCTTTAGTATGATGTCTAGTATGTTGGTCTGTAGCATAGAGTCTGGTATGTAGGTTTGTAGTATGGTGTCTGTATATAGATCTGTAGTATGGTGTCTGGTAAGTAGGTCTTTAGTATGATGTCTAGTATGTTGGTCTGTAGCATAGAGTCTGGTATGTAGGTTTGTAGTATGGTGTCTGTATATAGATCTGTAGTATGGTGTCTGGTATGTAGGTCCTTAGTATGATGTCTAGTATGTTGGTCTGTAGCATAGAGTCTGGTATGTAGGCTTGTAGTATGGTGTCTGGTTTGTAGATCTGTAGTATGGTCTCTGGTATGTAGGTCTTTAGTATGATGTCTAGTATGTAGGTCTGTAGCACAGAGTCTGGTATGTAGGTTTGTAGTATGGTGTCTGTATATAGATCTGTAGTATGGTGTCTGGTATGTAGGTCTTTAGTATGATGTCTAGTATGTTGGTCTGTAGCATAGAGTCTGGTATGTAGGTTTGTAGTATGGTGTCTGGTATGTAGGTCTGTTGTATAGAGTTGGTATGTACTGCTGTAGTATGATGTCTGGTATGTAGCTTTGTAGTATGGTGTCTGTATATAGATCTGTAGTATGGTGTCTGGTATGTAGGTCTTTAGTATGATGTCTAGTATGTTGGTCTGTAGCATAGAGTCTGGTATGTAGGCTTGTAGTATGGTGTCTGGTTTGTAGATCTGTAGTATGGTCTCTGGTATGTAGGTCTTTAGTATGATGTCTAGTATGTAGGTCTGTAGCACAGAGTCTGGTATGTAGGTTTGTAGTATGGTGTCTGTATATAGATCTGTAGTATGGTGTCTGGTATGTAGGTCTTTAGTATGATGTCTAGTATGTTGGTCTGTAGCATAGAGTCTGGTATGTAGGTTTGTAGTATGGTGTCTGGTATGTAGGTCTGTTGTATAGAGTTGGTATGTACTGCTGTAGTATGATGTCTGGTATGTAGCTTTGTAGTATGGTGTCTGTATATAGATCTGTAGTATGGTGTCTGGTATGTAGGTCTTTAGTATGATGTCTGGTATGTAGCTTTGTAATATGGTGTTTGTATATAGCTCTGTAGTTGGTGTCAGGTATATAGGTATATAGTATAAAGTCAGGTATGTAGGTCTGTAGTATGGTGTCAGCTGATGTCTGAAATGCTGAGTGAATGAGGTAATAGAGAGCTGGTGTGTGGTGTGGAAGCTAGGAGATAGTTATAATTGTAGGGAGGATAGAGCCATGATGGGCCCTACCTGCTGCTGTAGCCAAAGGGCCAAACATGAAAAAAGAACTTATCTCATACATGAGTGGCCCCAGAGCCCTCCTGTAAGAAGCCCACTCACGTCTACATTTTAGCAGCAAGTTAAAGGCCTGGAGAGGGAGGGCGGCCAGTCATGAGATGAAAGATGGCCCTGTAACCACGAAGGACTAGCTTCGGCTATCCCACCCTCAAATCCATCTGCAAGGGGTGTCAGCTCAAGCTGCTGCTCAGGAGAAGCCCAGAGGAGCAGGCGGACAAGGAGCCACCTGCGGGGAGGTGATCTGTCCCCGTGTATAGTCCCGAGCTTAGGGACAATGATATGTTGACTGTGTTAAAGAACAGCACTTTACAAACAGTAGGAAGACACGGTTATTGTTCTTTACAGTGAGCATAACTCTGAAATGACCCATGAAGCTTCAGACAGTGGTACATTCAATAGTCACACAAGGACACACAAGGTTATGCGGCTGTGTGCCGCATAACTTCTGAGTAAAGGTCACTGTGGCACAGCCTCGTCTATGCCTGTGGAGGGTCCAGCATGCATTCCGCATAGTTGATGCCCCCAAGTGCAGAGTGAGCAGAGGACTTTACGGGCTCCTGCTAGCGCTGTGGTCAAGGCGGTGGATGGAGGGTGTTGTCTGACAATACGCAGCGCCAGGTAAAGGAGAACTTTCCTCTCCGGCGTAATTAACTCAGTGAAAGAAGAGCATGTGGTGTTTGAAGGCACAGCAGCTCAACCTTCTCATGAGAGAGCCTCTGCCATGTCTTGAATTCCAGACCTGGGTGGAAGAGTGGAGAAGCTGGCTGTGTGGATGTGGTACAAAAGGGGGTGGTGATGGACGGAGCATCTGAATCAATCAAACACTCACACCCAGTCAAAAGATCTGGGTTTAATCCATCACCGTTCTTTAGCCCACTCTGCCACCCCAGTTCAGACATGGCTATATGCAAATCAGTCTGACCCTGTGCCTCATGGGAACAGTCCAGCCCGAACTGCCAAGCCATGTCTTCCCTGGACCGGAAACAAGCTTCTGAGGACCGGTTTCTGGCATTCCAGCCGTCTTCAGCCCGGCTTGCTTGAATGGATGGATGTGACATCATGAAGGAGGCCAGTAAGCTGTTGCTTGGTTGTGAATAGTCTGGAGATGTTGAAGAAAGTGTGAAGAAAGGCTACACAAGGATTCATGGTTCATCCTTCATCTTTCTTGTCTGTTTCTGAGTCTCGGCAAAAACGTTATGAGACCCTAGGGTGATATATGTGCTGTGAGAAGTTGGCCTGATATATGATGTTTCCAATTCTGGAACCACCCTGTATCAGTCCAAACAACCCTTATGGTGTCTGGTTGTAAGTCAACCTTATTAGACAAGCTATCCTAGGGGTAGCATGGACTAAGCAGCCTAAAGGCTTAACTTAAGAGGTCGTGTTAAGCGAGCTGTTTTACCACATACAATCCTGTAATATCAAATGAAAGGACACCACACAAGTATATATTATAAAAATATATGTATTTATTACTAAAAACAATCCCCAGTATTCTTTATGAACAAAGGGGCACAAGCGTTAAATCAAAAGCACAGTATAACATACAAAGTTGCACAATTTTGGATGAGGCCTAGGGGCCACTCAAACCATATACTAAAAAAATGGTATAAGAGATACCAATCGATCAGTGGTTAGGCCTAGGGCCTAGGGAATCGCTGGGAGCAGTCGGGACTAGCAATGCTGAAGTCGGGAATAGCCCGCGGGATTCGGGTGCAGCACGTAAAGTGCGGCTTGCATCAATGTAAAGTCAATGGTGCGTAAAAGTTACAAAGTTAGAGTTTAAGGACACTTCTGCTGAACCTAGAGGAACAAAACTTAAGACACAGACCCTAGAGGTGTGTACCAGTGTGGGAACACCGGCATTGCAATGTTACCTCACCCACAGGAAGTGGGTGCACAGGGTCGAAGTTGAGTCGGGTTTCGTCACGCAGGCTCTTGGTGCTTGGAGCTGAAAGGGCTGCAGGCGAGGTGAAAGAGAAGTGTCCGGTGGAGTCCAAGGGTGGACTCAAGTCGAAAAGTACCTGAAAGCAGAGGGGACAGAGTCTGGGTCACTCAGCAGTGACCAGGGTGGAACCAGGATGGAACCAGGCAATGTCGGGCGCAATCAGGTGGTTGTCGAGGAGCTTCTCTCCGCTGTCACGTGGGCTCTGGGGCATCTACGACGTCCAGGAGCAGGTCACGATCTTTCCCACGCAGGTTCTCGCCGTCGGCGCTGTCGGCTTCAAGATTGGAGCAAACAACACTTGGCAAAAGCAACCCACGCGAAACCGGGAGATTGCTTCTCACTCGAACCAGGAGGGTCAGAGTGGGGGCTCCTTTTCAGGGGAGCTGGTGCAAATCTGGAGCAACCAGAATCGCAGGTCGAATTTCATGTTTCGTTGGTACAGAGGCCACAAGCTGGCTGGCAAGTGACCGGACCAACGCGTTGAGCCAAAAGAAGCAGAAGGGCCCCACGCAGCACTCGTCAAGTGTGGAGGGCTGAACTTCGGTGCAAGAGTGGCTCAGGGTTGGGGCTTCTCAAACCCCGGTGTACAGCTTCGAGGGTCACTCTTGGGCTGCACGGTCAGCGTCTCGTTGTCTTTCCAAGATGGCGTGCCCCACGCTTCCGGTCGCCTCCACGGATCTCAGCTCTGCAGGGACTGTGGATCGGGCTGTTGGAAGGCAGGCAAGCTTGATCTCGTCGATCTCTGTCGCTCGAGTTCCGGCGGGAACTGCAACAAAGCAGACGTCGAAGGCTGGATGGTGCCTGTTTGCACAGGGTGGTCACTCCTTGACCACAAGGGAGATTCTTCAGTCTTCTACGTTGAGTAGGATGTCGAAGGGTCCAGAGTTTCGTTTCTTATGTTTCATCAGGATAATCTGAAGTGCATTGGCACTGCTCCCACTCTTATTCGAATCTAGGGGGCTGGATTACCTGCTAGGTCCCCTCCTATGGGTGGGACCCAGGAAGTGGGTGGATACACCCCCTTTCTTTGATCCTGGCCACGCTGGGACGGGGGCTGGAGTGCCCCAGAACCGGTTTGGCCGGATTATGCAAGGGGCAGCCTGGTGCTCCCCATGCAGTGTCTGGTTTCTTTCAAACCTCCCTGCTACAATCCACTATCTCCTGTCTGAGGGGGTGTAACACCGCCCTGCGACAGGAAACCCTTTGTCCAGGCCCCCTTGGCTGAGTTTCGGTCAGCTGCAGGGGGTCAGACCTGTGTCTGAAGCATCCATTTTGTGGATGTGAGGCTCTTTTAAAATTAACCGCATTTCAGTAAAGTAACATGTCTTCTCCCTCTAGAGGGGTGGAATGCTATCCCCGTCGCCAGAACTGGCGTGGGGATAGTATTCCAAATCGTATGACACCTTACACGACATGTTTTGATAAAGCCAAACCAAAGTTGCTATATAACCGCGAGGATTATAATGCACTTAATAGTATATGGTATGGCATTATCCTGAAACAGCTTAGGGAGTTCTTCCCGACAGCTGCAGACAGGCTCAGCTCATGCTAGAGCTCCATCTCACATTAAACCACGCACTCTGCCTCCAGGATTGATGAGGCCTTCCATAGGAGTGGCTCACAGGTTTATATGTGTCCAGATATAGGTTTAGATATAGGTATACTATACCTAAGCAAGGGGTGATTACACCACCTTGCCCCAGCTGAGTGATCAGCCAGTTGTGTCAATTTAAGAGCCAGCCAGGGGTGGCAAAAGATATGCTGCAGCCCCTGGTAGGCCTTGGTGGCACCTATGCCCTGAGCACCTATAGTGCATGGTACAGGGGCTGACAAGGAGTCCATTTCCAATTGTGGTATGTACCTATAGCACATGTATTAATAATTTAGAGAGAGAACAGCAGGCTGGGGGTCTGTTTAGCAGGCCCACAGCCTCAGTAGTCGAAAACCAGTGAAGCAAAAAGCAAAAATTTGGGGTGACCATAGGATAGCAGACCCTACTCTCCTACACAACCCCCCCCCCCAAACGCAGGGACATTAAACTAACCTTGACCAGATAAGTCTTCATGTTCTAAGTGGAAGTACCTGGGGAGACCATCTGCATTACCATGGTCAGTCCCTGGGCGGTGCTCCACTGTAAAGTCCATCCCCTGTAGGGAAATGGACCAACTGAGCAATTTGGGATTTTCACCCTTCATCTGATTTAGCCACAGGAGGGGCTTATGGTCTGTCTGAACTAGGAAGTGAGTTCCAAACAAGTAGGACCTCAACTTCTTCAGGGCCCAAACCACAGCAAAGGCCTCCCTCTCAATGGCTGACCAACGTTTCTCCCTGGGGGTCAGCCTTCTGCTAATAAAAGCAATGGGCTGGTCTTGACCATCTTGATTAAGTTGTGAAAGCACAGCTCCCATCCCCAACTCAGAAGCATCTGTCTGTACAATGAACTGTTTGGAGTAGTCAGGACTCTTCAGGATAGGTGCAGAGCACATGGCCTTCTTCAGGTCATCAAATGCCTTCTGACAGCTAACTGTCCACTGAACCTTTTTTGGCATCTTCTTGGATGTCAAGTCATTTAATGGTGTCACAATGGACCCATAGTTTTTCACAAACTTTCTGTAATACCCAGTCAGGCCCAAGAAGGCTCTGACTTGTGTCTGGGTAACTGGAGGAGCCCAGTCCTGTATGGTCTGGATTTTGCTCTCCAGTGGTTGAACCTGACCCCCACCTACTAGGTGGCCCGGGTACACAACCTTACTCTGCCCTATCTGGCACTTAGTAGCCTTGATAGTCAGGCCTGCCTTTTGCAGGGCCTCCAGAACCTTCTTCAGGTGGATCAGGTGATCCTCCCAGGTGGAGCTAAAGACAGCAATATCATCTAGATATGCTGCACAGAAGTTATCCAACCCAGCAAGGACTTGATTCACCAACCTTTGGAAGGTGGCAGGTGCATTCTTCAAACCAAAGGGCATCACCACAAACTGATAATGTCCACTGGGGGTAGAGAATGCTGTCTTGGCTTTTGACTCCACAGCTAGTCTGATTTGCCAGTAGCCAGCTGTCAAATCAAATGTGCTCAGAAACTTGGCAGAAGCCAATCTGTCAATGAGCTCATCTGCTCTTGGAATGGGATGTGCATCTGTCCTAGTGACAGCATTGAGGCCTCTGTAGTCCACACAAAACCTCATTTCTCTCTTTCCATCTTGGGTATGAGGTTTTGGCACAAGCACTACTGGGCTGGCCCATGGGCTCTCTGATGGCTCAATCACTCCAAGCTCCAACATCTTTTGCACCTCAGCCTTGATACAATCCCTGACATGGTCAGGTTGCCTGTAGATCTTATTCTTGACAGGCAGACTGTCACCAGTGTCCACCTCATGGGTGCACCAGTTTGTCTGGCTGGGTGTGAGTGAAAACAAGTGTTTGTGGGCTTGCAAAACCTGTCTGCAGCCCATCTGTTGCTGGTCAGTGAGGCTGCCTGCTAAGGCTACTCCATCAACTGAACCATCATCAGGGTTCTGGGAAAGCAGGTCTGGGAGAGGGTCACTCTCTTCCTCCTGTTCCCCATCTGTGGCCATGAGCAAGCTCATGTCCTCCCTGTCCACAAATGCTTTCAAACGATTCACATGGAGCACCCTGTGGGGGCTCCTAGGGGTTCCAAAGTCAACCAAGTAGGTGACTTCTCCCTTTTTCTCAATGATAGGGTAGGGTCCAGTCCATTTGTCCTGGAGTGCTGCTGGGGCCACTGGCTCCAACACCCACACCTTCTGCCCTGGCTGGAACTCAACCAGAACAGCCTTTTGGTCATGCCAAGCTTTCTGTAATTCTTGACTGGCCTCCAGGTTTTTGGATGCTCTTTCCATATACTCAGCCATCCTGGAGCGGAGACCAAGTACATAGTCCACTACATCTAGCTTAGGCTTTTTGAGAGGTAACTCCCATCCTTCCTTCACCAAACATAGCGGACCCCTCACAGGGTGGCCAAACAAAAGTTCAAAAGGGCTGTAGCCAACCCCCTTCTGTGGGACCTCTCTGTAAGCAAAGAGCAAGCAGGGTAAAAGAATGTCCCATTTCCGCCTAAGCTTCTCTGGTAATCCTTTTATCATTCCCTTGAGGGTCTTGTTGAATCTCTCCACAAGCCCATTGCACTGTGGGTGATAGGGTGTGGTAAACTTGTAGTTTACTCCACATTCCTTCCACATTGCTTTCAGATAACTAGACATGAAGTTAGTACCTCTGTCTGATAATACCTCCTTTGGAAAGCCCACTCTTGAGAAAACTGCAATGAGGGCTTTTGCCACCACAGGTGCTGTGGTGGTCCTCAGGGGAATTGCTTCTGGGTACCTGGTGGCATGATCCACTACCACCAGTATAAATCTGTTCCCAGATGCTGTTTGAGGATCCATGGGACCCACAATGTCTATTCCAACACGTTCAAAGGGTACCCCCACCACAGGTAGTGGTATTAGGGGGGCCTTTGTTGTGCCACCTGACTTACCACTGGCTTGGCAAGTGACACAGGAGCGACAAAACTGCTTGACATTTTCTGACATATGAGGCCAGTGAAAGTGTGAAACAAGCATGTCCCACGTTTTGTTCTGGCCTAAGTGTCCTGCAAGGGGGATATCATGGGCTAAGGTAAGAAGGAAACCCCTAAACTTCAGAGGTATGACCAACCTCCTGGCTGTACCAGGCTTGGGGTCTCTAGCCTCTGAGTAAAGGAGTCCATCATCCCAATACACAGTATGGGTACCTTGGGCATCCCCAGCAGCCTCAGCAGCAGCCTGCTGTCTGAGGGGTTCAAGTGAAGGGCAATCTAATTGACCCTGCCTCAGGTCTGCCCTTGAGGGTCCCCCTGTCCCCAGAAACTCAACCTGGTCAGGTTCAAGTTCCTCAGGGACAGTCTCCTCTTGGACTGCAGAATCAGTTTCCTGTGAAACCTGATCCTCAACCTGGGGCAAGGTGGAAGGCTCAGCCTTTCCTCTCTTGCTCCTTCTCTTGGGTTGTGGTTGGTCTATTGTTTCAAGATCCACCACTGGTTCAGGAAGGCACTTCTTAGCCTGAGACCTTGTCACTGTAAGGACATGAGCAGAAATCCCTAGCATTTCTGCATGAGTCCTGTACTCCACTTCTGACCAAACTGAGCTTTCAAGATCATTGCCTAACAGACAGTCTACTGGGAGGTCTGCACTCACAACAACATTCTTTAGGCCATTTACCCCTCCCCAGGAGAAGTTCACAACTGCCACACTATGGGAAGTAGTGGAGTTGCTTGCATTGGTCACTAGGTAACTTTCACCTAGTACAATCTGTCCAGGGTCCACAAAGTCAGGTGTCACCATTGTGACACTGGCACATGTGTCCCTGTAGGCCTGAGCCAGTTTCTCATTGATTAAAGGCGTCTACCTATATTTGCCCAGGTTACTGGGACTCACTGTAGTGGACAAAGCTAGGTCCACATCATATAGGAGAACTGCCTGAGTAGGGATTCTGACTAGGCCAGATCCTACTTCAGTACCCAGGGTTAACCCTACTACACCCTTTGGCTGTGTTCCACCACTGCTTACTGAACTAGGGGGTGCAGGTGCTTTAGGAGCTGCAGGGGTGGGGACTGGATTTGTCTTGGTGCATTCACTGCCCCAGTGTGAAACTGATTTGCAGTTATTACACCAAGGTTTCTTTGGGCCATTCTTCTTCTTTTTCTTGTTCCCATTTTGGGGACCACCCTCCTTATTATTAGTTTGGGGGCCTGAAGACTTCTGGTCCTTTTCTTTATCTTTCTGATTCCCACCCTTCTGGTCTGTTTTCTTCTGGTCACCACCTTGGTTCTGGGGTTTCTGCTTAATCCTTGTTCTGACCCACTTGTCTGCCTTCTTTCCCAATTCTTGTGGAGAGGTTAGATCAGAGTCAATAAGGTATTGATGCAACAGCTGGTTTGTACAGTTATTAAGGATCTGTTCTCTCATGATAAGATTGTACAATCCTGTATAGTCTGAAACTTTACTTCCCTGCAACCAACCCTCCAGACCCTTAGTGGCACAATCCACAAAATCAGTCCAGTCCTGAGTCTGTGCTTTTTGGGTGTCTCTGAACAACAACCTGTATTGCTCAGTGGTTAGGCCAAACCCTTCAATAAGAGCACTCTTCAGGACAGAGTAGTTTTTGGCATCCTCAGGTCTAACTGTGAGGAGCCTGTCCCTCCCTTTCTCTGAAAAGGAGTACCATAAAATTGCAGCCCACTGATCCTGAGGAACCTGCTGTACCATGCAGGCTCTCTCAAGAGCAGTCATCCATTTGTGGATGTCACCCCCTTCCTTGTAGGGGGCCACAATTTTTGTCAGGTTTCTATTATCATAGCTCCTGTCTTTTTCTCTAGGAAATATGCTGCCACCAGTGGCATCTAAGCCACACAATTTCTGCTCTCTTGCCAAGGCAAGTCTAGCTTGAGCCAGGGCTACCTCCTCCCTCTCTATTTGGAGTTTGACAGCTCTCATCCTGGCCTTATGCTCTATCTTTTGTGAGGCAGTCATGCCTCTCTGAGATTCTCTGGAGGCACTAGAAATATGAGAGTCCCCTGATGGAGATCTCACTCTTCTGTTGCCTGGGAGAATGCTCTGGTGGGACCTGGGGAGGTGCTGGCCCTCTCCATTTCCCAGTAGGTTTAAGTTGGCCTGGTTAAGCCTGGCAACTACAACCTGGTTAACCCCTTGATCCTGATCTTCAGGTTCATCTAAGTCTGAACCATCCTCCTCCTCTTCCTCCTCTTCTTCTTCCTCCTCTGGAGTGGTATCAGTTACAGGGGGGTTCACTCCATCTCCTGACTCTAAGGGAACTGCATTCGCCTTTTCTAAGTCATCCTGTTCCAGAATGGCTATCAGGGAAGGACTGGTGGGACTTCTGCCCCTTTTTAACCCTCTTGAGATGCACAAGGCAACCAAGTCTTTGTGGGTTAGCTTGTCATAGCTGGAAGTTGCCTTGGTAAGGTCAACAGTCACAGAACCAGACCCTGAGGCCTTTCCTGTGTCAGACATGACTCTAGTGTGGTGTAAGTGATGCACCTACCTACACTAAGTGTTTCCCTACTGTACCTTACTAGTGAGTTGTAGTCAGGGTGTGCTATTCCCTTTAATCTACAACTACTAAGTTCAGTAGAACTTAAATATGCCAAGCTTTTGATTTATATGTACCTAGAGGTACTTGATGTGATCTTTCAATTTGATAAAAAGATTGCAATGGTAAAACAACAGCAAGCTCAAATCCGCACCGCTGCTGACCAATGTGAGAAGTTGGCCTGATATATGATGTTTCCAATTCTGGAACCACCCTGTATCAGTCCAAACAACCCTTATGGTGTCTGGTTGTAAGTCAACCTTATTAGACAAGCTATCCTAGGGGTAGCATGGACTAAGCAGCCTAAAGGCTTAACTTAAGAGGTCGTGTTAAGCGAGCTGTTTTACCACATACAATCCTGTAATATCAAATGAAAGGACACCACACAAGTATATATTATAAAAATATATGTATTTATTACTAAAAACAATCCCCAGTATTCTTTATGAACAAAGGGGCACAAGCGTTAAATCAAAAGCACAGTATAACATACAAAGTTGCACAATTTTGGATGAGGCCTAGGGGGCACTCAAACCATATACTAAAAAAATGGTATAAGAGATACCAATCGATCAGTGGTTAGGCCTAGGGCCTAGGGAATCGCTGGGAGCAGTCGGGACTAGCAATGCTGAAGTCGGGAAAAACCCGCGGGATTCGGGTGCAGCACGTAAAGTGCGGCTTGCATCAATGTAAAGTCAATGGTGCGTAAAAGTAACAAAGTTAGAGTTTAAGGACACTTCCGCTGAACCTAGAGGAACAAAACTTAAGACACAGACCCTAGAGGTGTGTACCAGTGTGGGAACACTGGCGTTGCAATGTTACCTCACCCACAGGAAGTGGGTGCACAGGGTCGAAGTTGAGTCGGGTTTCGTCACGCAGGCTCTTGGTGCTTGGAGCTGAAAGGGCTGCAGGCGAGGTGAAAGAGAAGTGTCCGGTGGAGTCCAAGGGTGGACTCAAGTCGAAAAGTACCTGAAAGCAGAGGGGACAGAGTCTGGGTCACTCAGCAGTGACCAGGGTGGAACCAGGATGGAACCAGGCAATGTCGGGCGCAATCAGGTGGTTGTCAAAGAGCTTCTCTCCGCTGTTACGTGGGCTCTGGGGCATCTACGACGTCCAGGAGCAGGTCATGATCTGTCCCACGCAGGCTCTCGCCGTCGGCGCTGTCGGCTTCAAGATTGGAGCAAACAACACTTGGCAAAAGCAATCCACGTAAAACCGGGAGATTGCTTCTCACTCAAACCAGGAGGGTTAGAGTGGGGGCTCCTTTTCAGGGGAGCTGGTGCAAATCTGAAGCAACCAGAATCGCAGGTCGAATTTCAAGTTTCATCGGTACAGGGGCCACAAGCCGGCTGGCAAGTGACCGGACCAATGCATTGAGCCAAAAGAAGCAGAAGGGCCCCACGCAGCACTCGTCGAGTGTGGAGGGCTGAACTTTGGTGCAATAGTGGCTCAGGGTTGGGGCTTCTCAAACCCCGGTGTACAGCTTCGAGGGTTACTCGTGGGCTGCACGGTCAGCGTCTCGTGGTCTTTCCAAGATGGCGTGCCCCACGCTTCCGGTCGCCTCCACGGGTCTCAGCTCTGCAGGGACTGTGGATCGGGCTGTTGGAAGGCAGGCAAGCTTGATCTCGTTGATCTCTGTCGCTCGAGTTCCGGCAGGAACTGCAACAAAGCAGACGTCGAAGGCTGGATGGTGCCTGTTTGCACAGGGTGGTCACTCCTTGACCACAAGGGAGATTCTTCAGTCTTCTACGTTGAGTAGGATGTCGAAGGGTCCAGAGTTTTGTTTCTTATGTTTCATCAGGATAATCTGAAGTGCATTAGCACTGCTCCCACTCTTATTCGAATCTAGGGGGCTGGATTACCTGCTAGGTCCCCTCCTATGGGTGGGACCCAGGAAGTGGGTGGATACACCCCCTTCCTTTGATCCTGGCCGCGCTGGGACGGGGGCTGGAGTGCCCCAGAACCGGTTTGGCTGGATTATGCAAGGGGCAGCCTGGTGTTCCCCATGCAGTGTCTGGTTTCTTTCAAACCTCCCTGCTACAATCCACTATCTCCTGTCTGAGGGGGTGTAACACCGCCCTGCGACAGGAAACCCTTTGTCCAGGCCCCCTTGGCTGAGTTTCGGTCAGCTGCAGGGGGTCAGACCTGTGTCTGTGGCAGAAGCATCAATTTTGTGGATGTGAGGCTCTTTTAACATTAACCGCATTTCAGTAAAGTAACATGTCTTCTCCCTCTAGAGGGGTGGAATGCTATCCCCGTCGCCAGAACTGGCGAGGGGATAGTATTCCAAATTGTATGACACCTTACACGACATGTTTTGATAAAGCCAAACCGAAGTTGCTATATAACCGCGAGGATTATAATGCACTTAATAGTATATGGTATGGCATTATCCTGAAACAGCTTAGGGAGTTGTTCCCGACAGCTGCAGACAGGCTCAGCTCATGCTAGAGCTCCATCTCACATTAAACCACGCACTCTGCCTCCAGGATTGATGAGGCCTCCCATAGGAGTGGCTCACAGGTTTATATGTGTCCAGATATAGGTTTAAATATAGGTATACTATACCTAAGCAAGGGGTGATTACACCACCTTGCCCCAGCTGAGTGATCAGCCAGTTGTGTCAATTTAAGAGCCAGCCAGGGGTGGCAAAAGATATGCTGCAGCCCCTGGTAGGCCTTGGTGGCACCTATGCCCTGAGCACCTATAGTGCATGGTACAGGGGCTGACAAGGAGTCCATTTCCAATTGTGGTATGTACCTATAGCACATGTATTAATAATTTAGAGAGAGAACAGCAGGCTGGGGATGTGATTAGCAGGCCCACAGCCTCAGTAGTCGAAAACCAGTGAAGCAAAAAGCAAAAATTTGGGGTGACCATAGGATAGCAGACCCTACTCTCCTACATGTGCCTCAACAAGAACCAGTACATAGACATTTAGAAAGACAAGTAGAACTTTATCCTTGGACATGGGAGATTAAAATAAGATTGCACTATTTGAGAGTATGCAATGTCCTGAAGTCATAGGAAGTTGAAACATCACCTGCCTGGCATTTTCCCAATTGGGATGTTAAAATATGACATTCATTTAATTATTTAGTGGGGTCGTTTGGCATTAATTGAGTTCATATTACTGTACATGCTTGTGCCCTGGTTAGCAGTTTAGTGCAAAAAGTGTAGTACCCATCTGTGTTTTGCTGTATAAATACATGTTGTATGTGACCAAGTGTTGCAGATGTATCGAAGAGTAGTGCCCCGTTGCAAGAGGAATGAGTATGAGTGCAGTGCACTTGTGTTTGTGTGAACTGGGGGAAAGTAGCACCTTGTCACTGGATGTTGTATGCAAAGTTACACCGTAGTTTGTGAAGTAGGGGAAATGTAGTAGTCTCTCGTGAGAATTTGAATGGGGGAATGTCCCATAATGCACTAATTGGGAAGTTGAATTGGAGTGAAATATGGTAGAAGAAAAGGACCATGTTTTGAGAAGCTGCAAGGGAAAGTACCCCATATAGGGACAATTGTGAGGAGGTGTGGCACCCAGTTTTGCTGTGGGTAATAGCCACAAGATTCCACTGAGTCGTCATTCTGTATGAATGGAAGATTTGACAGGGGTGTTGTTGGAAGTTGGAGCATGCTTGTTATTGTTTTGTAGTGCTTTTTATTCAGTTTGCCTTTAATGGAGTTGGTCAGCATTGCATGTGGATGTTAGTTTTTAATGTAGCTCAGTCTAGTGTGTTGTAAGTGAGCACTTCTCTGGCTACCCGTGTGATCTGCGGTTAATGTGTGGTCTGCAGTCAATAGTGATATTCTTGCACTGCTTTAGTGTTTGCTTTTTGTGTGGCATCAATAATCTTTCAGTATGCTTCTACTGGAGGCTGCCATCATTCTGTTGTGTAGACGTCCCTACATTTTCTTGTGCAGTTTCCAGAGGGTGTGGTACTGGATGCAGATGTAGTGCCTTCTTCATCTTGGCATTTGGTCATGTTGGGTTAACCACCTAGTTTGACTAAGTGTAAGCCACGTTAGCGTGCTGGTCTGTATTTATGTGTGTGAGTGTGTGGTGGAGTATGTTTTCATTTTGGGGTTGTGTGTTGATTGTGGAAGATGGAGAAAGTGTGAGAGATATGGTGTCTGTGTTGCTTTAATAGTTTTGTCATGTTGGATGGATGTATGGTACATTGTATATGAGTGTATTTGTGATGAAAGGTTTTGAGTTGGAGTCTGGTCAAGGGAGGTGTGAGTTAAGGTGATGTATGATTAAACATTCCCTTTTTGTTTTGTTTTGTGCTTTGAATGTGTAGACTTAGGGATGATGAGAAAACCTTTCTTTGAATGAAGCAGGAAGGCTCAGTGCCCAGGCTGTCGCATGACATATAATCCATGACTACATATCCTGTGTGCAGAAATGTTGTATGGTGAGTATGTAGACATGTGGTGATAATGCCTCATGTCCGAGGTGATCATAAGATGTGCATAGCTTGAACTGTTGTTCAATGGTGGTCAAAACCTAGTTGTTGTCTTGTTTCTTTATTTTTTATGAGTTGTGGGGACCCCCATGTTTGACCCAGTGCAGAGTTTTGGCGCCTGCTAATTGTTGATGTTTCGTGTCAATGTGGGTACTGGAGAATTTAACGGGATGTTGTTCGCTGAATGTGTAAGCTAGACATGCTGGCGTCTGAGAGATTCTAAATGATTATCCCAGTACTCCAAGTGCAAAAGAATGGCTATTCTTTGTTCTGTAGTTCCTAGGGAAGAGGTGTGGCGCCGCGGCCAGGGCGACTGACTCCGGAATCTGGGGATCACGGTTCGATCCCCGACACCGGCGCCAGATTAGCCCAGCACCATGTGACTCTGGGCAATAGCTTGCTTAATCTTCCCGACGGCCCCCAGCGCCTAGAGACCCTTACGGGTGATTGTGCGCTTCACAAATGTGGATTATTATTATTATTATTATTATTAAGAATAGGAGCCGTTGTTGTATCCTATGTGAACCCATGCCCTGTACGTCTGAGCTGGTGTATGGAACGTGGAGCGCGAATGACGTGATACAGCGTTGGTGTGTGGTGTTGTTAAAGGTCAGGCTACCAGCCGAATTAACAGAACCTTAAGTATTGCCCGGCGGTGTCGCTTCTTAAACCCACAAGTTATTAACCAATGAAGAGGCAGGCGCTGGAGACTGGAAGGCAGGAAACAAGGGTTTTTTATTCTCTCCGGAGGAGAACACATCAGTTCGGACAGCAAGTATCGTCACGAGGTGCTCTACCCGCATCTCGGAGGCCTGGCCTCTTATACACAGGTTTATTGCTTTATTACATACAACACATTCTTGGTAATGCTTTGATGTACGGAAAGGATATCCTCCGAATCTCCCCTTCAGGCTCGTTCCCACACACAGTTACAGTTGAAGTCCCCACCCCGGTCACAACAGGTGATGATTATCGCGCAGCGGGACATTCCGCCGATTCACGGAATGTGGGGGGTTTGATCGGATCTCATAGGGTGGGGGCTTTGATCAACTCGAGGATCCTTTAATGAGGGAAGCTTCCTACTGTACGGGGGGGGCAATAAACAGTATCCGCAGAGCTTAGGTGGTGGCCTGGGAACGGGGAAGACAAACGGGCACACAGGAAAAAGGGGTTTGCATCAAAGGGCCTGGGACCATGAAAGGAATGAAGGGAAGTGTCGCGCTGGGAACAGGATGGGGTTCCGAGGCAGAGCCGCGCAGAAGAGGGGTTTATGACCCAAGACATGTGAGAGTAGAGGGGGGGTTGTCAGCGCGCGGGGGGGGGTTGCCTGCGAGGTCGGGAGAGAGAGAGACGCTGGCTATCGGCGAGGGGCAGGGAGGCCATGGTGTACAAAATGGCTGCCGCTTACACGCACGAATGGGCCCAAGGAGAGCAAGATGGTGCCGATAATGTTGACATTTTCAGTCTAACTTTTAACAGTCCTCCCTTTTCAACATATCTAGCCAACTTGCCTACTCAATGTCAATCTTCATCAAATTCCCAACCTCGGCATCATATAATGCTCCCATGCGTTCGTTTCCAAAGTCCACGGCCTTAGGGCAAATACAGTTTGCACATAATGAACACAGGGGTGGCAGACATTGAATTCCTAAGCATAGGCCACATATTACTACTACAGGAATTAGGATAATGGTGAACAGTCTCCAGCCCCAGTTCTTAACGGTGTTCCAGAACCAACCACCAAGCGACCATTCTTCCTGTTCCTGGTGGACTTCCGAAGAGAGTCTGTGAAGATGTTCGATGGCTTTGTACACTGAGGGCGAGTTGTCCGGTATGTATGTACAGCAGCTGGACCCAATAATGCGGCATGCTCCACCACGGTCCGCAAGAACCACATCTAGGACAAGGCGGTTCTGTAGGGCCACCAAGCGGACCGCTTGGAGTTCGGCGGTGTTGTTGGCAAAGATACCAGCTGTGATGTTCATTGTTGTCTCAACGGCCTGAGTCAAATGTCGGATGGCCCGGCTGTTTGCCATCGGGCCCCAAAGAGGAACAAGTCCCTTCATAGCATCGAGGAACTGTGCTCCTGTTGAGTCGGCTTGCTCAATGTCCTTGGCTCGTTTTTGCCTATGATGATTCGCTGGGGCCACATAAGTCAGAGGAAGGACGAAGGAGATGAAACAAGTGCCCCCCCAGCCTTTGGGGAGCCAGGTGTAGGCCTTTGTGCCGCAGACGAAATACATGTTTGGGGACGATACAAAGGAAGGTGGATCTGTAGTGTCCAAAGTTCTGGTAAACCGGCAAGCACTGCGGCCCACCAGCTGTGTCCCATGTCCTTCTATGCACATGTGGCCTGTGACGTTGACGACTGATAGGGCCACAGTCAGAGTGGCAGCCGTTCGTTTCCGCAGGTAAGAGAAGGTGGGTCTGGTTGGATTGTTGAACACCTGCATTTCAATTCGTTCTTTAGCAGGGATGTCCCTGTGGATGGAGTCGTTGGAGGTCTGCGGGCAGAAGTGTGTCTTTGTTTTGTTTCGCCGGACCCCGTGGGAGAAATGCGTTACGGTTTTGCTGGAGGTGGCATTGTCCTTATAGCTTTCTTGCAGGAGGATCAGCCAAGCAAGGCAGGAGCCATGAACTGAGAAGGGTGAAGGGATGAATGGTATCGAGTGTCCAGTGGCGTGGGGTAGCAACCCACAGATCCAACAGTTGGTGGCATTGGTGGCAAGATTGTGCTGGTGAAGGAGCTGCACGAAAGAGTTATTCCAAAACTCCTTTCGCCTCTCTCTGAGTTGGGGAGAGAGCGAAATCAGATAATGTTCCTTCGTGGTGGTAGGCTGAGCAGTGGTCAGGAATGTTTCGTGAGCAGGTGCATTTTCTTCCACAATCCAGAGTGTGGTCATGAGGAGAAAGCAAAAAAGGATTGCGATGAAGAGTGCAATTGTCTTTGAGCTGTGGAGTCTGTCTGTCCTTGGGTTTCTGTAGTGGGTATTTCCTGTTGTCTCCATCATCTTCTTATTTGGCGCTTCCATCATCTTCTTATCTGGCGCTTCCATCATCTTCATTTTCAAGGTGCTCGGTAGTGGGCAGAACCAGAGACTTAGTTTAGCTTCTCTCCAGGCAACCCTTGATCGCTTTGGGTCACCGTGTTGAGTTTCAACTTAGTTTGTGGTCTACTTAGCCGAAGCTCCCTCCTTTCGACGCAGGAAATACCCTTCTCTGGATGGCACAGTGGGATCAGGGAATTTTGAAAGTTCAAGTGCTTCGGTATCAGGATAGCAGGTTAGTGATGGTCGGTCCTTGTTCAGGAGCTCTTCTTGGTCGCCGATGTTTTCTTCTTACAGTGGTGCGCGTGCAGCCAATGCCTTTTCCCCTCCACACGAAGAGCCGTCCGGGTGGTGATTAACACTTGCCAGGGGCCCGTCCACCGGGGTTCCAAACTTTTTTCCCGCTGAAAGTTTCGGATCAGCACGAAATCCCCGGGTTGGATGGCGTGACCCGGACCCCTGGAAGCATCGGGGATGGCCTGCTGCACCTGCTGATGAATGACAGACAGAGTTTCAGTCAACTTATACAGATAATCAGACATTAGGACGTCCGGGACGTCATGAATGGAAGTTGGCTTTGGTGCAGACCAGATACTCATGGGTCAGCCGAAAACAACTTCATAAGGGGTTAAGTGATGTCTGGTGGGGGTGGAACGCATCGATAGCAATGCTATTGGGAGGGCGTCTGGCCATTTCAGACCCGTGGTAGCTACTATCTTGGCCAGTTTAAGTTTTAGTGTGGCATTGTGTCGCTCAACAAGTCCAGCGGACTGGGGGTGAAAGACTGCGTGAAATTTCTGCTTGATGCCCAACCCCTTTAAGATGAACTGGATGACTTCGGCTATGAAGTGGGGGCCATTATCGCTCCATAAAATACGACAAAGGCCGTAACGGGGGAAAAACTCCTTTAACAGTACCTTCGCGGTGGCCATAGCAGTGTTGTCACGGGTTGGGTATGCTTCCACCCATTTGCTAAAGGCGCACACCACGACAAGTACATATTTCAGGCCTTGGCACCTATCTAGCTGGATGTAGTCCATTTGCAGGACCTCAAATGGGTGGTTTGGGACCCCAAATCCTCCCCGGGGCACTACAGTTCCTTTCCCGGGGTTGTGTTGCAGGCATATCAAGCATTGTTGGACCAGACGTTTGGCGGAATCTGTGATTTTATCATTGTGCCAAACCCTGGAGACAAGTTCAATCATGGGGGCTGATCCTATGTGGGCAGGGGAGTGTGCCATAGCCAGTATGGGAATCAAGTATGAATCAGGTAGCAACCACTTGTTTGTGTCTCTTGTCCGCCAGCAGCCTTCATCGTCTTTCAATCCCACCCGTGTCCATTCAGTCAACTCGTGTTGTGTGCTAGCCGTTTGAATGTCTCTAATAGTGTCTCTAGCGTCAGTCCATTTTTCTGCTTGTGACCTGGTCACGTACATATGTGTTGTCGTCCTATTTTCAGCTGTCGTTCGGGCAGTGATGTCGGCTAGCGCATTTCCCTGCCCAATGATGTCCGTCACCTTTTTGTGTGCCTGGCATTTGACGACTGCAAGCTTGTTGGGGAGAAGGACGGCCTCGATCAAGGCGGAGACTAGATCCCCGTGCAAAATGGGGGTGCCGTGTGAGGTCAAGAATCCCCTTTCCCTCCAAAGGAGTCCAAAATGGTGAACCACCCCAAAGGCATACTGGCTGTCGGTGTAAACGTTCGCTGTAGTTCCTGTTGCCAGGATGCAGGCTCGGGTCAGGGCAATCAGTTCCGCTGCCTGGGCAGATCGTTACGTGATACGGGCTGTCTCAACTACAGTTCGGGCCGTGGTGACTGCATAGGCAGCGGAAGTGGTGCCATCGGGGAGTTTGATGCAAGAACCGTCCACCCACAGCTCTCCGTCAGGATCAGGGAAAGCCGTGTCTCTAAGGTCAACCCTACTTCTAGTCTGCTCGTCCGTAAGAGTCACGCAGTCATGTACAGGGTGCACGTTGGGATCGTTTTCTGGCAAGGGTAACAGAGTTGCCGGGTTCAGTGTGGTGCATCTTTTCAGGGCGATATGGGGTGCAAGCAAAGTCAGTTCGTATCCAGTCAGTCGTGCACTCGTCAGATGTTGCGTCTTGGTTTGGTTCAGGAGGGTGTCGACTGCATGGGGTACCAGTACCGTGAGGGAATTCGAGAGTACGATCCCCTCACTCTGTCGGATAGAGATTGCAGCAGCAGCTACAGCTCGAAGGCAGGCAGGCAAGGCTCTGGCTACAGGGTCAAGAGTGGCAGAGAAGTAAGCGCACGGTCGTTGCTTTGGGCCAATGGCCTGGGTCAGGACAGATAAAGCGCACCCCTCCCTTTCGTGAGTGTAAAGGGAGAAGGGCTTTTTGTAGTCAGGGGTACCTAGGACAGGGGCTGAACAAAGGGCATCTCGTAGTTCCGTGAAGGAGGTTTGACACTCAGGGGTCCAAGGGAGTGGGAAGGGGACGTCTTTACCTAGCAGAGAAAGCAGTGGCTTCACAACGAGGCTAAAGTTTGGTAACCACTGTCGGCAGAAGGAGGTGAGGCCTAATAGGGAGCGTACCTGCTTCTGGGTCTTAGGGACAGGAGTATCGAGAATGGTTTGGATTCGATCAGGAGTGAGTTTCCTTCCGTCTTTGGACAAAAGGTGGCCTAGGTAAGTGACCTGGGGTTGGCAGAATTGCAACTTCTTCTTGGAGACCTTGTGGCCATTTTCCGCAAGGAAGTGCAGGAGTTGAATGGTGGCTGTGACTGCTAATGGAGTGGTGTCGGCTGCTAAGAGGATGTCATCGACATATTGCACTAACACCACTCCGTCGGGTAACTGGACTTGATCTAGTTGTCTCTTGAGGGCCTGGCTGTAGATGCTAGGGCTTTCTGTGTAGCCCTGGGGTGCTCGGCAGAACCTATATGAGCGGTTTTTTAGGGTGAAGCCGAAGAGGTATCGGCTGTCTGGGTGGATGGGGATGGAAAAGAATGCGTTTTTGAGGTCAATGACAGTGAAGGTGGTGGCAGTAGAAGGAATCAAAGTCAGGATGGTGGTGATGTCCGAGACCACAGGGTACTGGGGTACCACTACTTTGTTGATCTCTCGTAGGTCAATGATAAAACGGTATGCTTTCTCATCTCCCTCTCCCTGTTTCTTGATGATGGGCAAGATAGGGCTGTTGCAAACGTTGCTAACTACTTCCTCTACCACTCCTGCGTCTATCAGTGACTGGATAATCTTAGCTAATGCCTTCTCGCCCTCGGGCGATATCCGATATTGTGGAAGTTTTGGGAGAGTTGCGTCTGGTCGGACAGTAATGTGCACTGGGTCAATCAGCATGCGCCCTACGTCCGAATCCGCCTTGGCCCACAGATACGGAGGCAGAGTGTCAAGTAGGGATGTGTCAGCATCGGAGATGGAAAACATGCGTCGGGGAGGGCAATGTCTAAGTAGGACAGGGTTGTCGTAAAGGAAAACTCGAACTCCGTCTTGAGAACATCTGATCGTCGCTCGGAAGTGTTTCAATAGGTCAAGTCCCATAATGGCGTCAGGGCTATTGGAGGAAAGCAAAAACGTGGTGTCAGTGGTGTTGTTTTCTACGTCAAAGAGGATCGGGGCGGACAAAGGGTTAGTGGAGGGCGTTCCATCGAAACCTGTCGATGTTATAAGTGAGCCAGACAAGGGTGCCCCCGGAATCAGTCGTTTAGATAACGCACTACGTGTTGCGCCATTGTCTACCAGAAATGGAGACTTGGTACCCAGGACCTTAGCAGTGACGTAAGGGCCTTGCTGGTCAACATAGAGCTCGACTGGATCCCTCCCTTGCCCTTGGCAGTCCTATGCAAAGTTGTGGGTGTCATCATAGTCAGATTGCTGGTATTGGTTCTGCCTGGGTCGATCAAATGTATTTGGTCTACCTGATCTGTCGTTAATCGTGTCATTTGGGGGCCCTCGCTGTTGTCCCTTATTTCTCGGCCCATTTGCTATGTCCTTGGGGTCTTTGTTTCTGATCATGTCCAGAAGAACTGGGCACTGGGATTTCCAATGGCCAGTCCCTTTACAGAAAGCACACTGATCCTCTCTAATGTCTGTACGTCCACTGTGGGGAGTCGAAGTGCGGTCCTGGGGCTTAGGGGCGTTCGTCTGATAGTTTCCCCGGTATTGGTCTCGTCCTATAGTCACCCCTTGCAGCTGGGCTATCATCACCTTCTCTTTCAAGTCCTTCTTCTTTCTCTCTGTTGCCCTATCGTTTTCATTTTTCTGATGTTCATAATATTGGGCCATCTGGAGGATAGCCGTAGGTTTGGAGGCTGCCCAACTACTCTCGCTAGCCTGTAGTTTCTGGGAGACCTCGGATGACAGACCCTTAACATAATTCTGGACAAATAGATGGTGTCCGGTTGCAGTGGTCATGTCCTGGCCGCTGTAATCGGAGAACACTGTTTCGAACCGAGAGAAGTATTCCGATACATCCTCCTGGGGTTTCTGGCGACAGGCCGTTACTATGGACCAGTCCACTTTCTTTTCTGGAATCAGGGTTTTTAATTTCTGCACGATTTTATCTGGGAGGTCTAAAATGGATTTCAAAGGCTTTTGTCCCGGTCCTCGTTGTTTATCAATTTCCTCGAATTGTGTCCAGGTATGTCCGAGCAGCTCATGGTGGTCGACTTTCCGGATTTGCTTCCACACATCAGCTGGTAGACATAACCCGAAAAACAAGTCGATGTCAGCCAGGGTCATAATCGTTGAACCTAGGGCTGTACCCAATTCAGTATAGAAGGCAGTGGGGTTTTTACGTAGGTCGGGTAGAGATTTCCGGAATGTCAGAATCTCTTGTCGGTCCCATGGCTGGTAGACCCAGTTGTACACTACTCTTCCTTTTGCATCTTGGTGGTTTGCATCATCGTGAGTCCCTGCACCTCGTGGAGGCACCCAGTAAGGGGCAGCCTCTCGTATTGGCATCATGGCGTTAGGTTGCTCAGTTTGTGGTTCGGTCGCCACGGATGTCGTGGGTTTAGTTCCCGATTCTCGTTCAGTGAGGTGGCGGAAAACCTCAAGCGTACGCGTAAGGAGGTCCGTCACATCACACTCGCCCTCATCCCCGATATCGACCTTCCGGTACAGAGTCGCTAGGCTCTCGGGACCTTGGTCTCGATATCGGTCCTCGTATGCGTTCAAGACATGGTAACACAGTCGTACAGTAAAGTGTCGTCTGTGACTGCCTGTATATGATTTAAACATATCCGTGTTGTACTCTTCACCTTCCTTCCTTTCTACCAGTGTTCTTACTATCTTGTCGATCCCTGCTCGCTCATCTTTGCTTAGTCTGTTTATTCTTGCGGAACCGGTCCCTCGGATCTCAGGGTCGCCCAACGTTGCCGTTTGCGGAGTATTTGGTACAGGGGGTTCGGCCGACACAGAGACCATGGGGGCCGATACTGTGGCACCACCCTCATTTGCACCTGGGGGTGGTGGGTGTTGTGTTAAGGGTTGGAAAGGGGCATATGGAGGGGGCATGTAGATGGTCGGAGGGCCTAATAGCAGATCATCGCTCGCTCGTTTTTGTCTCGCGGATAAATCAGGGTAGAGCATGGAGGGCGTTCTAACCGGGCACTGGCTTGATGTTTCCATTTCTAGTTTCTGTTTGGCTTTCTCTCTTTCCTTTATCTCTCCTTCTAGTTTCTGAGCAGCTAGGTGGGCTGCTTTTCGCAGCTCTTTTTCCAACCTACTCTCAATTTTCCTTTTACGTTGTTCAGTTTCTTTGCGCCACATGCCAAAACTATCAAGCATAGCGGGCGTTGTCTTGTTTTTACCTAGGGTTGTTTCTAGCGCGTTTATTTTGTCATCATCGAAGGATCCTATCAGTGGCCACTGACTTTCTCCATTCTTTGTCATATATTTATGCCACAGTTTGTTATAGGCTATAGCGATCAATCCATGCTTCATGAACATGTCCTTATTAGGGGTGCCTTCCGGTGGAGCCGGATGGTTCATCTCTAATAAGCGGTCCGGGCTAAACAGGCTACCGATCAGTGGGGAGAAGACAGACATGACGGCTCGCAACGAGGGACAAAAAGTCAGCACTGCCTATCTTATCACTGTGTGCAAAGACTAGACAGAATATTTCTATTCTACGTTGTTTGCAAGCAGTGAATACCTCATGAACCAATATAAAAATAAAAAAACAATTCAGTGGGGAGAATAAGCAGGCTCGCAAAAGGTCTGCGTTACCTACCCTTTCACTATCTGTAAAAAGGGTGGGGAGAGGGGCTCTTTCCTGTTTGCAGACAGAGAATCTCCAGAAAAACAGTCTGTGAACAATAGTTCAGTTTCAAGTAATTAATCAGTGGGGAGAAAGATAGACACGACAGTTGTATTACCTATCCTCCACCGTTTGCAAAGGGAGAGCCTGTTGTTTCTCCGTTTGCAGACAGAGGATCTCCAAATAAATTAACAAAGAGTAATACTAGTATTTTCTAGACAATTCAAATGACCATTTCGTAATTCGTCGTGTTTACACGACCTTACCCGGACCGCCTGGACAGTTTCTCGTCTTCCGAATCCAGCGCCCGATCGTCCTCTTTTCCTCGTATTCCTCGCGGCACTCCTGATGGTTCCCAGTCAGGACCGTAGATCACTCGAGAGAGGTCTGTTCGGAACCAGTGAAGTTCGGATGATCGGCTGTCAGACGAGGGTCTATCGGACAGGCGCGCTCCCCATCGTTGCAGTCGTTCACTCTGTCGTCAGGACCTCTCCCACTGGATCCACGAGTCACTGATGGGCCCCACGTTTGGGACGCCAATTGTTAAAGGTCAGGCTACCAGCCGAATTAACAGAACCTTAAGTATTGCCCGGCGGTGTCGCTTCTTAAACCCACAAGTTATTAACCAATGAAGAGGCAGGCGCTGGAGACTGGAAGGCAGGAAACAAGGGTTTTTTATTCTCTCCGGAGGAGAACACATCAGTTCGGACAGCAAGTATCGTCACGAGGTGCTCTACCCGCATCTCGGAGGCCTGGCCTCTTATACACAGGTTTATTGCTTTATTACATACAACACATTCTTGGTAATGCTTTGATGTACGGAAAGGATATCCTCCGAATCTCCCCTTCAGGCTCGTTCCCACACACAGTTACAGTTGAAGTCCCCACCCCGGTCACAACAGGTGATGATTATCGCGCAGTGGGACATTCCGCCGATTCACGGAATGTGGGGGGTTTGATCGGATCTCATAGGGTGGGGGCTTTGATCAACTCGAGGGTCCTTTAATGAGGGAAGCTTCCTACTGTACGGGGGGCAATAAACAGTATCCGCAGAGCTTAGGTGGTGGCCTGGGAACGGGGAAGACAAACGGGCACACAGGAAAAAGGGGTTTGCATCAAAGGGCCTGGGACCATGAAAGGAATGAAGGGAAGTGTTGCGCTGGGAACAGGATGGGGTTCCGAGGCAGAGCCGCGCAGAAGAGGGGTTTATGACCCAAGACATGTGAGAGTAGAGGGGGGGTTGTCAGCGTGCGGGGGGGGGGTTGCCTGCGAGGTCGGGAGAGAGAGAGACGCTGGCTATCGGCGAGGGGCAGGGAGGCCATGGTGTACAAAATGGCTGCCGCTTACACGCACGAATGGGCCCAAGGAGAGCAAGATGGTGCCGATAATGTTGACATTTTCAGTCTAACTTTTAACAGTGTGGCATGGAAGCTAGGCGATAGGAACAGTTGGAAGAAGGATGGAACCCTAAAAGGACCTACCTGCCATTGCTGTGATCTATGGGCCTAACATGAAATAAAGGGCTTACCCTAAGTGCCTCCAAATTCCTATATGAAGACCCCGCACCTTGACTTCAACAAGGTCCCACTAGGAGACATTAGGTTACTCTCTAGTTTCTGCAGTGCTTACGACATGGGTGTAGATCAGTCTGGGGACACTGAGGACAATATGGTTCTTGTTACTCAGGTAGGACAATTACACCTGTGCGTGTTGGGGAAGAGGATTTACTTGATGAAGGTGATGGAAGTGTTGGAAGATTTGGGGGGAAGTACGCTTCTGGGTAGGATCTGTTGGAGAGAAGAGAGATCACAGGTTAAGGCAGGGGTGAGGAGCATGGATTGTCAGGAGCTAGGAAGTAGGAGATAAAAACAGTAACAAGGAACCAATTGAAGGCAACCTAGGCGTGCAAGCTGCAAAGGAAGCAAGTGAAGATTTTAGGACTAAGAAATAGTGAATAAAAAGTCCTCAGGTTTACTGTAGCAACTCTGATTTTCAAAAGAGAGACCTTAAGGTTAATCAAAGCTTTGAAGCTGATCCCCCTTCAAACAGATACATTACTTACAGAGAGTTTTTCCAAGCAGAGTTATCAAATAGATAGCAACAGCTCCTATCATTGGTTACTGCATATGCTAATTGGTAAATTTGGTTAATTAATTGCTTGAAAACCTCCACAGCTCCAGCACTTCCGAACTACCAAAAATCTATTATCACAGCTCCCTTCATCAGTTTCAGCTAGGAGTTCCAGCTTATGAAATAATGACAGACGACTGAAATCGACTGCTTTTAATTCCCAATGAATTATTCCGCCACCAAACCATTAGCATATACTGCCAGCAGCATTTAAAGTCTAGATGACTGAATATCAAACATTTGAAATGTCAAGCTTTTAATAATTGAAATACCTCGGTTGTGCAAGCATTGATAATGCCATAAGGTCAGTGCCAGGTGTCTTTCTATGAAGTAATAGGGTATATTTTACTTCTTTTGATTCATTTCTAAAAAAAAAATATATATATATATACAGCGGACAAAGCTTTCTTAGGAGCCTGCCCGGATTCTCATGAATTCCAAGGTTGGCCAATGCCAAGGCTGCCTAGTCTTGATTACACCTCAACCCTCTTTCTTTGCCACCCTACGCTTTCTGTCTCTATCTCACACTTGCAGATTCCGTTTCATCCCTGATTTCTACCTTTTTTTTCTTTTGAGACAATTTGTATTGAATTTTGATCATAATACGTATAGCAAACAGTGCTGATCATACCAAACGCTCTTACAATGCAAAGTTTACTGTAACAGGAGAACATGGTTCGATATGAATGAAATACAAATCTCAACAAACACAACAAAATAGCAGATCACCAAGACATCCTGGGCGTTAATAAAGCCAGCGTCCTAAATGCTTCACAGTCCAGTCATGGGGGTGATTTCTGTGGAACCTTGCACAGCGACCATTATTCAGTTTTCTTACTTCCATGTGTGCATTCAAAGCTCCTCCTTGATGGAAGAAGGAGAAGACAGGCGTCCAATCTACCTTACAGAACAGGGCAGCAGGTTTGCCAAGCCACATCAGCACCACCTCAAATAAGTCCCTGATCATGTGCCAGCGGGCCCGAAACGTCTGTCTCTATCAACCGCCCAGGGGGGCATCCTGCGTATCCTGTGAGTCTCAAAACTTGTTGTCCCACAGATCACCAATCCTTGATTTTTACCTTGTCATTGGTTTCTTGTCTTCCTCTTTCTCCCTTTTCTGCCTTTCTCTCTATTGCTTTGTGTCGAAGCCTGATGAAGGTCAGTAAGTCCTGGTTACTAACGATAAGTGCTGATGCCCACCACCTGCAACCACCAGCACAGATATACCATTGCCCTTATTGCTAAGAAACTGTCATATCATAATGATGGCTGAGCCAATTGACTAACTCGTCCCTTTTTATTTAATTTGATATTAAATCCACCAGGAATGTTCACTTAAAACACTAAGGGGGAATTCCAATCTGGGTAAATGTAAAAGAACACGGTAACATTGAAATCCAAACGGATTTTGTCCTGGATCCTAAAAGTTAGCGCTTCTGGTTATTGTCTCCTAAGGTATATGGTAGCTTTAAATGTCTCCTATCAGATTCCAGCACCGGGGTTCAGCTGTGGTCCGTGCAGGTAACAATCGGTGGGGCAGTGGGGGGATTTCGAGGGACGATGGCGAAGGAAAATTAAATAAATAATTAATTCTCCCTCTGCATCTTCCCTCAAAATCCCCCCCTCCCACATTGCCCCACTGCTGTTACTTGCACGTACCGCGGCTGCCGGTGTTGGGTATTTTATGATGCAGGACATTACTGCTATGCAAACTGCCAATCATGACAAGGCGCGGCACAGCCAGAGAACGGCACTGAGTGGGTGGAATTTGGTGGAACAGAGTCAGAATGGAGACCTGGCATGGGTGGGTGATAGGAGTTATTCAGGGAAATGTAAATAATGGCTGGAGGACCACCAATTGTAGGGTGGCAGCATTGGCATGACTGGATGCGGACTAATTACGGGGACTGAAGACCTGGGGCCAGATGTACGATCAGTGGCATTAGCAACTCGTAATTTGCGAAAAATTGTGAGTCGCAATTTGCGAGTAGCTAATGCCAATGTACAACAATGTCAAAGATAATGTTTGCTATTCCGAATGGGGTAGCGAATCGCATGCTTCATGCATATTAATGAGGCTGTCGCAATTTGCGACCCCATTGGGAATGGCTGGCCCTCCTAGGTATGGTGGCCTGCTAGGCTCAGCAGACCTCCATGCCTGGGACTGCGTTTAAATAAACCTTTTTTCTTTTTAGGTCGAGCTCAGCAATGCGAAGCATTGCGTCTAGCTCGACAACTTATGTTGCCCGTCTCCTTGGAATCTGAGACAGGGGACGGGAACGCGCGGCGATTGGTTTCTGTGGACATGCACGTCCAGGCCGGCGCCGTGCACATCCCCTGCCTCAGATTCCCTGAACACACACATACACACATGCACACGCAGGCACGCACACACACACACACGCAGGCAGGCACACACACACACACCCCCCCACGGGCTCACACGCACACAGCCCCCCCGACCCACATATACACACGCCCAGCTAACAGACACACAGTCACAAATATACATACACACACACAGCTACACCCATACACGCGCACCCCCCCCCAGCCCCACTTACCGTATCGGCGCAACTCCGGACTTAAGCTGCCACCGCGGGGCTCTACCTCGGGCATGGGATCCCCGCGTCATCACTGCTCCTCTCCTAGCCAGCCACTCCGTGGGCGCGAGCTTCCAGCAGGAAACGGAAGTCCCGCCCCACGGCAGTTTTCCTCACGCGCACGTCTTGTTAGCAGAGGGGGCTGAGTTAAGCCGAGTTACAGTGGCCTATGCATGCGAGGAGACTAATGTATACTGTTTGTAACCCATGTCCTGTGCCCACCTCAGTACAAGGTCGGCGGCTCCCGCTCTGTGCGAATTTGCACTAATGCTGTTGTAATATGCTTTGGCCGTGCACTATTAAAGGGGTCATCCATCGGTGTCACAGACCTTCAAAACCCAAGCAGACCTCGCCAAACAAAGGAACTTTCTCAGCTATTTGCTGTTGGTGATTAGCAGTGACTAAGGAGTGGGTTAAGGCGAGTGTCTGTTTTTTCATCAAAACTCTATGGCCCCTTTAAAGCGTACGTTTACTTTACGCTACCTCTGTCCGTGGGGAGGCGGCGCTATCAGCAGATCTGTACCGGCTTGTTTTTCCCAAGACAGCCCTTTTTAAAAGGAAAATGCAAACGTAGATTTGTATATTTGGATCATTACATGTTTGGATGCCAGGAGGTGTTCCACATCTTTCTCTCCTTAGTGCTGTGGAATCCAGCCTCCAATGCGCACGCTGACACTGGGCCGCGCCTCACCTGTTACCCGCCCTTCCTCCCAGGACCAGTCATCCTTCACCACTGTGCACCATTCACCAGCCTCCGCTACCTGTAACAGCCTGCTCTGAAGCATTGTCTGACTGGCCCATCCTTGCCACTCCTAGTGCCCCTTTGTCACTGTTACAGTTTGTAGAAAAGCTGCGCTGCCCCCACCGTCCAAATGCTGCAGCACAGTACAAACATAAACATAGGGTAGGTATTTTCCTACTGGCGGGCAGTGATCAGACCCAGGGTGCTTTGTAGGTTGGGCACACTACAGCAGAGTAGGGACGGCTTTCGAGGACTAGGTCTGAGCCGTGGGATTTTGAGGCGATCGCTCCTGCAGCATCACAGCTCTTCACTTTGCATAGAATGAGTAAGCCAACGCTGATAGCCTTGGCAGACAGGGCAGCAATGGTAGTTAATTAACTGCTCCCAGCTTAAAGGGCCCTCGCTTGGGCTTGGTACATAATTGCGGAGTGGGTATTTAACTCAGTTGCCACTGAGTTTTCCGCATAATTATGAATCTGCAACACTTACCACATAAACCATCTGCTGCAGAATGTTCAGTTTTTAAGAATACTTTGTTTCTCGCTCAGGTGGATTGAAAGTTATTAAAAACTCTGTCACATCCGCTGCTGTAGTATGCCCTTTGCGAACGTTGACTGGTGGCCTTTCGTTTCTCGATAGCTATATTTCTATTAAGGACCACGATGTGGAATTCTGCAGAGTTGCAAAAAATAACTACGTGAAACTTCGCTCTGTTCCGCTCCGTTCCACCCCAATTAATAAAACTGAAATCTCAAACACCTTTGATAAAGCAACAAGCTACTCTACATTTACATGCTAAAGAGTATATAGTTCTCACTAAAGCTCATGCTAGACAAAAAAAAGGGAAGTTTACATTAGTAAAGTCACAGAAAACAGCAATGCTTGTGTTTGGAAAATATTCAAAAGTAATTCCTTTCTCTAGGAACAGCAACAAATACAGCGCAAGGTGAGGACAGCAAATCTATACAATGACTGGAGCAGCTGACACTGTCCCTTACAGCTGTGCGTGTGAAGGACTTGATACCGAATGTCAAACGTCGCCAGAGGTTCTACGTTCTATATCGCAAAACATTGAAACAAGCAAAAGACAAATAATATTGTTTCACCCTCACACACTCTCACCCACACACTCTGCACCCTCACACACTCTGCACCCTCGCACACTCTGCACCCTCACACACTCTACACCCTCTCACACACTGCACCCTCACACACACTGCACCCACACACATTCAGTGCCACATAATTATATGCTATATAATTACACTGCACTCAATGCAACATACACTCCAAACAATACCACTCAGTGCCACGTAATTACACGCCACACAATTACAGTCCACTGAATACAACATACACTCCACACAATACCACTCCTTGCCACATAATTATATGCTACATAATTACACTGCACTCAATGCAACATACACTCCAAACAATACCACCCAGTGCCACGTAATTACACGCCACACAATTACAGTCCACTGAATACAACATACACTCCACACAATACCACTCCGTGCCACATAATTATATGCTACATAATTACACTTCGTTCAACGCAACATACACTCCAAATACCACTCAGTGCCACATAATTACACACCACATAATTACACTCTACTGAATGCAACACACACTCCACACAATACCACTCAATGCCACATAATTATATGCTACATAATTACAATGCAACATACACTCCAAACAATGCCACTCAGTGCCACATAATTACACGCCACACAATTACACTCTACTGAATACAACATACACTCCTCATAATACCACTCAGTGCCACATAATTATATGCTACATAATTACTGCGCTCAACGCAACATACACTCCAAATACCACTCAGTGCCACATAATTACACGCCACATAATTACACTGCACTCAATGCACAATACACTCCAAATACCACTCAGAGCCACATAGTTACACGCCACATAATTTCACGGCACTCAATGCAACATACACTCCAAAAAGCACTCAGTGCCACATAGTTACACGCCATATAATTACACTGCACTCAATGCAACATACACTCCAAATACCACTCAGTGCCACATAGTTACACGCCACATAATTACACTGCACTCAATGCAAAATACACTCCAAATACCACTCAGTGCCTCATAATTCCACACCACATAATTACACTGCACTCAATGCAACATACACTCCACATACCACTCAGTGCCACATAAATACACGCCACATAATTACACTCTACTGAATGCAACAAACTCTCTACACAATACCACTCAGTGCCACATATTTATATTTTACATAATTACACTGCACTCCATGCAACATACACTCCAAACAATACCACTCAGTGCCACATAATTGCACGCCACACAATTACACTCTACTGAATACAACATACACTACTCATAATACCACTCAGTGCCACATAATGGTATGCTACATAATTACACTGCGCTCAACGCAACATACACTCCAAATACCACTCCGTGCAACATATTTACACGCCACATAATTACACTATCTATCTATCTAACGCCCTCACTCTACCTCTCGATCGAACTATCTATCGCCCTCACTTTATCGCCCTCACTCTATCTATCGATCGCCCTCACTCTATCTATCGCCCTCACTCTATCTATCACCCTCACTCTATCTATCGCCCTCACTCTATCTATCTATCACCCTCACTCTATCTATCCATCGCCCTCACTCTATCTATCGCCCTCACTCTATCTATCGCCCTCACTCTATCTATCTATCGCCCTCACTCTATCTATCTATCGCCCTCACTCTATCTATCTATCGCCCTCACTCTATCTATCTATCGCCTTCACTCTATCTATCTATCGCCCTCACTCTGTCTATCTATCTATCGCCTTCACTCTATCTGTCACATCACCACAGCATCACTCAGCGCCACCACAGCATCACTCGGGGGCACCACAACATCACTCAGCGCCACCACAGCATCAATCTGTGCAACCATTCATCTACAAATGGTTCAAATATGTTCTCTCAATGGTTCAATCTTTAGTACAAATGTCACAAAAATATGTTATTTCACTTCTGTTCTTGGATTTTCGTCACAATAAAATACACTGAACATAATCTTCACAAAAGTTATTTACAAAAGTTTAAGCTATTGCCATTATACATTACAATAACTTTTATTTAAGTATTAATTATTAAAAAAATTAAAAGCCATTGTTATTTGTAATATCAATTCATCTAAGTCACGTAAATACAATACACATTGCATTGCAAATGCTATAGGTGTCACATTTGCGAAAGTTATAACTAATGGAATTGTAAATGACAAAGCAATTAATTTCGCTATTTTCAAAACCAACACGTAAATAAAAAAATTGTCATTTACCATACCAATAGCTCAAACATTCCTAATGCGAGACCTATTACATTGCAAATGCTTGTTTTAAATGCAGCCCTTTTTCCTTAAAGGAAAACGGGATGCATTTGAAGACAGAATAATGAAAAGTTTTCGTTTCATTTTTTAAGGGCAGGTAGAGGTCCCTGAGACCAATGCTTGTCCCTAAAAAATATTTTCCCCTGCCTTCACTAAGTGAAAGGGGTCTGCAGGGGACCCCTTCCCTTTTGCGAGTGCTTTACCACCCTCTTGAAGAGGGTGGTAAATTGCGAGTGTTTTGAGACTTACATAGGGTAGAGAGTCGCTATTAGGAAGGGACGCCCTTGGAACGCCCCTTCCTAATAGAATGTCGCAAATCCTATTTAGTGAGTCGCAAATAAATTGCGACTCACTAAATAGCGTTTATACATGGCCCATTGGGGTTTTTGCATTCACAAACCCATTTGCACACGCAAAAATGGGTCGTACATCTGGCCCCAGGTGTTGCTGGTGGATCAGGGGTGAAGTGCTGAATTTTGTCGGGGAGAGGACACCTTCTGGTTACTGAAAGGGTTCTGTGTGGCATTAATCTTATACATTCTCGTCTTCAATGTTTCCAAGCTTAAGCTATATTTTTGTGTTTATTTTTTAGTGTTACAAAAGAATGGGGTATTTATAGTAATCTCCTAATTTGCCTTGGAATATTCATGAGTTTTCCTCAATAGAATTTGTCCATGTCTTTTTACAGAATGCTGGCAGTACGAATTGAGCTAAAAAAAATGTCAATGTCAATGTCAAGGTACTGGTAGGCTGGTCACTGCACAGCTGTTCGTCTTGCTGCTGGTGGGTTCTGACAAAAATGTTTTTTAGGAAATCCATACGGTTTTCCTCAACCGTAAGCGCAATACTATATGCAACTGTTGAATGCATGGATGAAGATGGGGTCGGTGCAGCAGGAGGTCGAAGAAGAAAAATGGTTGCATAGGAAGGATAGATACCTTTAGAATGAACAATCAGTCTGCTGAAAATGGAAGTTTTTTGGAGACGAAGGGGCTGTTTTACAAAGGGCTTACGCACTTGTGGCGGAGGCCCCACAGTCATGCCGGGACTTCCGCAATGGTAACTACAGTACGGAGAATCTGCCACGACTGGAGGGCCGCCACCATGAGTGCAGGGTCTCCGCCATCAGTTAAGGACCTCCGCCACAACTGCAGGCCTTCCCTAATACTGCAGAGCCTCTGCCACGAGTACGGAGCTCCTGCCACGAATGCTGGGCCTCTGCCATGAGTGCAGGGCCTCCGCCACGAGTACGGAGCTCCTGCCACGAATGCTGGGCCTCTGCCATGAGTGCAGGGCCTCTGCCAAGAGTCCAGGCCCCCTGCCAAGACTCCAGGGCCTCCGCCATGACTGCAGGGCCTCCACCACGACTGCAGGGCCTCCCCCATGACTGCAGGGCCTCCACCACGACTGCTGGGCCTCCCCCATGACTGCAGGGCCTCCACCACGACTGCTGGGCCTCCCCCATGACTGCAGGGCCTCCGCCATGACTACAGGGCCACCATCATCAGTTAAGGACCTCCGCCACAACTGCATGCCTCCCCCAATATTGCAGGGCCTCTGCCACGAGTACGGAGCCCCCGCCACAAATGCTGGGTCTCCGCCAAGAGTCTGGGCCCCCTGCCAAGACTGCAAGGCCTCCGCCACGACTGCAAGGCCTCCGCCACGACTGCAGGACCTCCGCCACGACTGCAGGACCTCCGCCACGACTGCAGGGCCTCCCCCATGACTGCAGGACCTCCGCCACGACTGCAGGGCCTCCACCACGCCTGCAGGGCCTCCCCCACGACTGCAGGGCCTCCACCACGACTGCAGGGCCTCCCCCACGACTGCAGGGCCTCTGCCAAGACTGCAGGGCCTCCACCATGACTGCAGGGCCTCCGCCACGACTGCAGGACCTCCGCCATGACTGCCGAGGCCCTTTGTGAATCTGGCTTCTCGTTTTGTTCAGTGAATGGCGAGACCCATAGACAAGTTTCTGCTCTCAAAGCTCGGATGTCCTGAGAGAATGACAGGCAGTGGTTCTACTAAAGTTAGGCTGTCGGTACCCATAAACCCATTGAGAAGCTTCACATCTCAGGATCTGTCATTAGTACAGAACTGCATGTCTGTGATTGTAGCATCAAAACATCACATCCTTTCAGATCATTAAAAAATAATAGTTTAATCATCGCATTTTTACTTAAAATCTCTGCAAAAATAAAAATAGAAATAGAAAATTTGAAATATAAATTTTAATGGAAGATTACCTCCAGGTGAAGAGGTCTTGGAGAGTACTTAATATAGCAGAAGTATATTAAAGAAGTGAACACCGCCAAGAGCAACATCCAGCCTGCTTATCCCACTCTCTCCTACCTGCACCCCATTTGCCAGTGGCACACCAGCATTCCATGACATCAGTGGCCAGTATGAGTAGAGCAAGGGAGGAATAGCCTCTACGGAATATTACAACACGCCCACTTCTTTTTGAAACATAGAACGCGAGCTAGAACAATACCATGCACTTACGTAGACAAGATGTATAGAAAAATGACACACTCAGCAGATAACAGCTATATTTTCGCATGAAAAACAATCCAATCGAAACTACTGTAATCAGCAATGTCTGTATGTCTGAGTATCGTTGACAAAAATATTGTGTCCTAAATATCCTTTACAAAAATATCATCCACTAGATTTCAGGAGCTGCTCGTGTCAGGGAAAAGAGGCGGGGTGGGGAGGTTCGGGCAGGGATGGATGGTGGACGGCAGAGAAAAATTAATAAAATTAAGAAAGAACGTGCCTGCCGCCCTCCAGCTTCGCGCTCTTCTGCTCCTCTCCACTGCAGGCACAGGCTCCCAGACTGTCCTGTGGCCAATCCTGAAGCTGTTCTCATGCATGAGAGCAGCTTCAGGATTGGCCCGGATGCCGTGTATTTGAGCTCCCAGGGAGACTGGGAGCCTGTGCCTGCTGTCTACAACCCGGTAACGCAGCTCGGGTTGGAGAGAGCTTCAGTGCACATGACCGTTTGGACGTTCTCAGACGGTCGGCCAAACCGTAATGCCCACTGATAACAGTGCCCACCACTCCCCTTCAGTACTGTCACTCCCCTGGACCGCCCCCAAGACTCGGCACACAGTCACCTAAAAGAAAAATAAAACGATAATAAAGCGGGTTTTAAACCCATTTTATCATTGTTTTATTTTTAACGTTTTTGAGGGTGTTGGGGGAAGAAAGGAGCTGCCGCTGCTAGTTTGATTATTTCCTCAAATGAAGCAATAGTTTTAATAATGAACGATAATTAGGATGCAATATTTTTGTCATATAATGTTGAGTGCATAATATTCTGGTAACATACTCTGAACTGGCTGCGCTGCTCCACTCAGAAACTGAGACATGCCATGCAGTCTCTACTGCCCACATGACCAGGGACTGGCAGAGACAAGGAGGGACAGAATGAAAGCGACAATGGTGCAGGGAGAGTGCCCCACCAGTAGGGGGCTCACTAGGAAGCAGGTGATCAGTCTTCTTCAATAATCCAGTAGCGTAGCAAGGGGGAGGCATGGGGGGGCGGTTCGCCCAGGCTGCATGAGTTTTGGGGGTGGTGGTCTCCCCCCGCTCTTACTTGAGACTGTTGCGGGGCGGCAAATGCGGGAAACACCAGCATGCCCCCCACGCTCGTACATGCGGCCCCCACACTCTTACATGTGGCAAGCGCAGGGACCGCCACGGGCGGACAAAGGTCTAGCTACGCCAATGCAATAATCCTTATCGACATTAACTGTTCTGGCCTCCTGCTCTTGATTAACCTGGACGCTAACTTCCATTACAACTGATTTCTGTCCTGGAGCTTCCTATCCCATAAAAGAGTGCTACAGTACCAGCAAAAGATGGAGCCACATTATTACACCCACTCATTCGGCATCCATTTGCATTTTTTGTTCTTTGAATTTTTGTCTATAATCCATGTCATGGTCTTTCCCCAAAATAAATCACACGGGGCCAGATGTAGGAGCCATTTACCGACCGGTAACGGCCGATTTCGGCCGTTACCGACCGGTAAATGGGTTTCCGGTATGTAGGGGCACTTTTTTACAGAATCGGTAAATTTACCGAATCGGTAAATTTACTGATTCTGTAAAATACCGAATCGGTATTTTTACCGATTCGGTAAATCTCAGATGTAGGTGGGACTCTTCAGAGTCCCAAAGGCCCTACAAATTCGGTATTTTACCACCCAATCCAATTGGGTGTTAAAATACCGAATTCAGGTGTGCATGCACATGTGTGCCTATGCCATGTGACAGACAGACATGCCCTTAGGGCATGTCTGTGTGCCACATGGCGCACATGTCAATTTTTGGGGTGCCAGAGGGTGTCAAAGTGACACCCCCTGCACCCTTGCTAAAATCATTATTTACCGATTCTGTAATTACAGAATCGGTATTTCCCATTGATTCCTATGGGCTTCACAGCCCAGAGGAATCAATAGGAAATACCGATTCGGTATTTACCGAATCGGTAAATACCGAATATTACCGATTCGGTAATTCCACATCTGGAATTACCTACATCTCCCCCCCTCTATTTTACCACTTCTTAAATACCGAATCGGTAAATTCGGTATTTAAGAAGTGGTAAAATAGATTTACCTACATCTAGCCCATGGTCCTAACTATCCTAATAAGTTCTTCTGCCTCATATATCTTATGCTTGCTTATCTTCACGGTAGTTAGAAAGTGGGGCCTACCTAATATGCACATGACTGTGCTTGCTTATTGGCCCCTCTCAATAGATAAGAACCTTGTCAGCCGGTCCAGAATTTCAGTGAAGGCCTAACTAATATCAGCTAAGCCAGCAACAGAAAAGTGCGAGGATCACACTGTTACTCGTTATTGTTCAGTTAGCAGTAGCCAGGAATGAATAACAGAAATCTACTCAAGTGGTTTCAAAGTGGAACTCATTTCACTTGTCTCAGAAAGAGATCAAGGATTGAATGGGCATGAAGGTGTCTGAAGTCCCCTTTCTCCCATGCTGAGTAGGTACCAGGCACTTTGTCTGCAGAGTATGAAGCATGCATTTGTACTGCGGCCCAAACCCAAAAGCATGGAGACAGCACTTACCATGTACATTATTGTATAGCATTGTAACATTCGTTTAGCATGAACTGCACCAAGGCACTTCTGCTGGTTATTCTAGAGTTTAATTTGTGGCAGTTTGCCCTTGCTCGGCCTGGCACCTATTTCTAAACATTAGCCTTACTTATGAGACTCATTCATTTATTCATCCATAAAAGCTTTATTCTGCCCACATTTTCTGAGCCATAAAAGCACAAACTATTACAATCAATTATTACAGTATTATTAAAAACAATGATCTCTTAAAAATAGAGTTCAAACAGTGCCAAAACAGTTAAAAGGCTCCATCAAATGGTAGCACTGTGTGTCTATTTGTTTAGCAGAGCTAAACAGTGTAGTGCAGGGTCTCCAACTGTTTCTGTTGTGACAGCTAATTCTGCTCAAGGAAAGTCCTGCTGAGCTACTAGCATATTTTATCACTGTAAAATGCGGATTATATGTATTAACAATACACTGTGACCACCCTAAGCACGATTATCAGTAGTAACCACCCAAACATTCCAGGTGAAGTTATCAGCAGAATGCTAGGGAAACGTTTATCAATATTAAATGCTTGTAATCAAGTACAATTCAAATCATCACATGCTGTGTGCCACAAAGGGTATTACCACAGCAGTAAGTCTCCCCAACTCAAACTGAATTATCATTCAGCTAACAACTTTAAATGTGTTTTAGAATTGCAATATTTTGTCTTCATTAGTGTATTAGTTTTTGAAAATACACATATTTTTCTATCAAAATCACTTTCCACTTTGAGCAATCAAACTCAATTTTCTAGAAGAAAAACCTTTCTGAAAAAACATTTTTTTCCTTTAAAAATCAAATCAGTTTTACTTGTTAGAAAATAAACAGTTTTATAAATTAAGCACTTGTGTATTCCTCCACACACTTTCGCTCACACACTGAATCAAGGGCAATTTCATATTAAGGGGCATAATTACAAGCCCCTATCGCCACAGGAATGTCACTTTTAAAGACGTTCCTGTGGCGATAGGGGCTACGCCTTATTTACAAGGTGGGGGTAGCCACTTAACATAGCTTAACGGCACCTTGTAAATAAGGCATCCATTCACGCTATACTTAGCGTGAAAGGGGTAGGCAATGGGTGTTGCGGTGGATGTTCCGCTGCAACACCCATTGATTTCGACACTTCCCCAAGGTTCGCGTAAATATGGGGCAGTGCCAAAATTAAGACCAGGGAAAACCTGGTATTAACTTTGCGGAAGGAGGAGAAATGTTTAATTCCTTGTTTTTGCTGTTTCTTTGTGTGCTGCATTCTGCAGCACACATAGAAAAAAAAACACCATAAATTATTGTTTATGTGCAGGAAGGTGTCCCTTCCTGCTCATAAACAATCATTATAAAATGACAATTTGAAACTACAATGTGTGCTGCATTCTGCAGCAAGTATAGGAGTTTCAAATCGCCGTTCTGGATTGTTTATGTGCAGAAGGGACACTTTCCTGCACATAAACAATCATTCCCTCAGCGCAGGCACCCTTGCACTGCGGTACAAGTGTACCTGCGTTGGCGCTAGGCAGCTGCATTTGGCGCCGCGCATGGAGAAAGGCTTGGGTGCATCGTATTATTGTAAACACGGTGCATTCCTGAGTTTTTAAAGTGACGGAGCATGGAGTTAGCTATGTTGGAGCTAGCCCACGCTCCGCCACTTGTGTTGTGGAATATATCCCCCAAAATCTTTCCCACTCACCAAATTCACATAGTCGCCTAGAGACAATTGCTTGAGAAGTGGGAACTGTAGCCAGACCACTGGATTCTGCGACCATTGCATTTTCTGCATAATTATGATTCACCACTCTTGCCACCTAATCCATCTTGGCTGCATAATTCGCGTTTTGTATTCAAAACTGCATTTATAAATCAAATGGAACAAAACCACAGCACATGGATCTGATCATGGGTCGACTCTTTGCAAAACTTTAAAAAGCTGCTGCCTATTAATTGCGGATTGCTCTATTCAGGTATGTAGAAAAATGACAAAACTGCAAACGAATACTGCCATGGAAAGGGCCTAATTATGGCGAATATAGTTTGAATTTCATTGCCACTGTCAACTCTGCCACATAATTTGGCCCTATATTGCCATATAGCTCCAGCAACTCGACTATATAAAGTATGCTCTCTTCTAGGGTTGAAATCTTTCCAAGAGAAAAATACTAACCATTGGGTCACATTTTTATATTCCGCAAAGGCCCAGACATCATACTTAAATCTAAATTTATACAGATATACAGAATAGCCTGTTATCGTTCTAAACACAGTCTTTCTTTGTTTTCTGTAATTATTAGTCTTGGATCATTAGCAGCTCTAGAAAACATTTTAAAGCGATTTCTTATATTTAAAGTATGTACTTCTGATGGGGAAAAAATACCAGCTTTACATGATTTTCCTAATTTTTATACCGGCAAAAAAAAATACTGATTTTGCTGGTAAAAAAAAACGGCCAGGTAGCAAGCCGGACCCTGGCTCAGCAGACATTTATGTATGTAGACTAAAGAGGCTTCTGTGTACAATCTGTCATCGATTGATCAGGCCTGGCTCGTCAAGCGCAGTCACGTTTTCCGCCTGCGTTGATGTCCACGTGCGTCTAGTAACTATAGTAACTTGCTATTACCTTATCACGAGCTCTCGTCGTCTGTACTCTTCAATCAGGGCCCCTTATTGATTACACTTGCTTATTCCTTTTGTGGCTCTGCTGAAAGGCTTAGGTAAGTAAGCCAGACTGACATTTGCTTCTGCCAGACCCAAGGTGGCCCATTCATCCCCTGTTCAGGCGGGAGACTGGAAGACCGAGATCATTAATGAAGCCATTCCTGGAGCCGGGCAGCCTGTGCCAGGAACAGGGAACCAAGTCAAGGAAACAGTGTCAAAACAATAGGTCTCTCTTTCAGTGTGCTGTGAAACGCTACCACGTATTGATCTTGGAGACATATTTTAGGCTTTCTTTGTTGGTGTAACGTTATTGTGTTGTATTGCAACATTCATATAGCGCTTACTACCCCTAAGTGGGGCACTGAAGCACTTTCTTGTTTGAGTACCATGCTACACCATGTAGGGAGTGTGGTTGGAAGGATGTCATTTTTGTTGTGATGCTGTGTGGGAACTTGGAAGTCTTTCCATGGGGTGCCTGATGACCACCGAGGTGCTGTTATTGTTATTGTGTCATGGCTAAGTACTGCAGTCCTCTGCAAGGCGCTGCATTGTTATAGAGGATCATTAGCAATAGAGATATAGGCTATAAGATGAGCAGGTCCTGTGCTAACTGCCACAACAAAAGCCAGTTGCCTATCTGGCCTATAAATGTAGACAACAGTAACAATATTTGTTGGGCGCCTAGAATAATCCAAAGTACATCCATAAGGTTTACTCCTTTTATTAGAAATATAGAACACATGTCTTAACGATAGATTCTTGTCATTAAATTATACATTCATTCTGGTATTAAAACAGGTAGCAAATATCCATGGTTACAACATAAAGATAACTTAATATCACTCTATTGTGTCGAGCCAACTTGACAACTTTCATCCAGCACGTGTTTCGCAGCAGCCTACAATGCTTCTTCAGGGCTAGTTGCATATATCTGTAGAGTATCATATGGAAAGGTCTGACAATAAATATCAATTAATACGTTGGTATGGATAAGATGATTGTATGTAGAGTTTGAAGTGGTTCGAAGTCATTTCCCAGATACTTTGAATCTGGGTAAGAAAAGGTGAGCACGGATCAAGAGTAATTCTTAGTTCTAGCCAGGATAAAGGCGGAATCTTCAATAGGAATCATCCATGTGTCTCGAACGGAATATGACAGCACTGGATCGATAAGGGCGCCCTGGAGAACGTTCCCTCTACATTTTCTTACGTCTGTTATACCCAGGTTGTGTGTACGTTTGGTCTACAAGCGATTTGTACTATTCCATTTGGATGCTTGAGCCTACCAGAAGAGACAGAAGATCCTTGTTAACAGATGTGTCACCAGATTGTCTAATAATTCTAAGGATCTCCAGTGTGGAGCTGCACTCTGCCTGGCAAGACTGTCCTAGTGCTTTCCATTGTATGGTGGTAGATGTAGTCTCAGAAAGACATTACGCACAGTAAACAGTAGTAACCGGAAAGTTCACACTCATCCCATTGATAAATACCCTTTGACATTTGTTTTATACTTTCCTAGTCATCAGATGAGTAAGGTGGGGGACACCTACTTTTATATTTTTAGGTCTAGCTTGACAGCACAGCTGTTTGCATGAGCTTTAGGTATCAATTCTTTGAAATATACATGGAACAGGCTTTGGCCCTGCCCGGAAGAGTACCCTCTCACTGAATGCTACTGGCTCTATGGTGTATCATGCCACCTTCTTGGAAATGCCTCCAATAGGATGCATGAAGGAATATTCTCCACCTGGAAAGCACTTTCAATTTACACACTGTTTCTTATTTATCTTTGATATGTATTTCCTATAGAAAGCAAGACTTTTTTACTACTTATGTTCAAGTGGTGTCAAGGCCATTAGGCCTGGCTTTAATGTGCTGAACAGCATTTGTGCATGCAAAATATGCAAATGACATCTTTGTAATGCCCTTCCCTCTTGCCCCGGTTTACAGTCATACTTGTTATTAATTCAGAACTCGCAGCATCGTTTCATACTCATCAGATTTCGCATGAATTACCTACCATTAATGCAGGGCTTTCCTGCAAACTGTTATTCACTGCAGGAACTCGGTTTATGTCCCTGTGATGGTTCGTCAGATAAGTCCAACCTGCACTAAATGTTTTTTTGCACTTTTTATCTTTCTCCGAGGCAGAAATGTATTGTCCCGCTTATGCGCAGGTAGAATTGTAGGCAGTGCAGGCCAGCCCTTTGTTATATGCAACAGTGGATGGTCCATTGGTGTGCCAGGCCCTTGCATCTTATCTCTGGCAATGCCTGACATTTAGATGTCAGCTGTCACACTGATCAGACGAAATATATGATAATATTGAGGAAAGTCCATGTGTTTCAGGACTTAATGAATGATGTGTTCTCACATTTACATTGGGTTTATCTAATGGTTTTTTATAAAACGTTCTATTTCAAGTGTCATCCTAACGATGAAGGATAATATTGATTTTTTAGGTTATAAGACCCGTGAAGGGTTTTAATAATTGTATTATTAGAATGTTTCTAATGTTCAAATTAATTGGTTAGTTCAAGATTATCTTACCGTGAACTCTTCTAAAATGTACCTTTGTTTCATTTCTAAGATGAAGTATTCTAGTGTGAATCTTTTTGAAATGTTCCTTCAATTCACTTCTTGGATGAATCGTCATTAGCTGGCATACCAATAGGATTTTTGAATACATGTTTTAGAGGGGGGCCGGGCACATAAATGGACTGATTGTCTGTTTTTAAAATGCTTATTTGGGTGTGTTATGAAATGTTCTTTTTATGCTACAGAAACAAATCAAAATAAAGAGATATGACTGGCTGACATCTTTGTATGGCTGTGTTGGTATGTTTAGGAATAATAAAGTCAGACCTATTGCCTTTGCCAATGCTTATTTCTGGATGAGTACCATAAGAAACTGGTCTCAACCGGCAGGTTCTGCGTATAAATGTAAATGTAGTATACTTGTAACGCGCACAGCTGCCCCAGCAACGGGGCGTCCCGGCGCTGTATAACTCTGGGGAACCCGTCCTGGCTTTCCCTGTGGGATGGTCCCTTGCTGGGAGTCCCCAAGGTGGAGCCAGGCATCCCCGGAATTGGTGGGGCCGTTGTGGAGATTAGGCAAGCTAATGCCCAGAGTTGCCAAATGGAACCCCTGATTAGAGTAAGCACCGAAGCAAGATTTATCGAGTCCGCTGACCAAGGTCCACGACCCTGCCGCGTCGGGAATTGAACCCTGGTCCCAGGCTGACTTCTGCTCTCCGGCCTGCCGCCTCTAACCAGTGAGCCACACTACTCCACTAAGTCAGAAGTTCCATAATGAAGCTTTCATGAATTTATCAAAATGGTTGGGCTGCACTCTGGTTAGCAAGACTGTCCCACTCCTCCCCATTGCATGATGGTAGATGTAGTCATGGAAAGTCCTTACTTATAGTTAAACAGTTGTAACTGGAAGGTTCCAATGAAGACAACATTTGTAGAAGGTAGACATGACACCTGTACATGCTCAGCTACTGCTTTTTGGTAAAATCAGGTACAAATACTCTATGCCCCAAATTATAATTTTGTGTAGTTCGCCTCTCCGTTTTCGCACCTGTTATAAAAAAATTTGAGAAACCAATTATTTTTAGGGTGAGCACCTCACTACGTATCACCATGGACAGTGTTTTCAGTTCCATACTTTTCACAAACAAATCTTTCCTATTGGGTGTCTCAATTTAGTTACTTCAAATCAAGGCTACAGTTTCCACAATGCATTTGGCTTAAGCTTAATAGCCCAGGTCCACGTCAGCAGAACATGGAATAAGGTAGTCACCTTACAAATCATCATTTGTGTAAAGGTTTCATGGTCCCATTTCATGTGCACTATTAGTTAATTTGTTGGAATTTGGTGCTTACCCCCAGTGCAAAAAAATATAAAGAACAATTAGCTTTTGTGATACACTAATTAATAAATACACATTTTAAAAATGTATTTATTCAGTAGTATATCAAATGCATAGGAACTCTTAAACTAGAAGGTCTGCGGATGAATTTCACTAATACGGAATGCTAGGTGGAAAACTATATTTCAATATGATGGAGAAGTGTCTATTTTTCTAAAATGAAACATATATATATATATATATATATATATATATATATATATATTCCATGAAAAGTGGCGTGCTTCTGCCGCTTGCACGGCGGGCGCTCGACCGGGTCGCCAAACCCTTAAAATTCAAAAGTACCTGGTGTAGTTTCTTGGAGAAAATACCAGAGTCGAAGCCCAGTTTCCTTATTCAGTGCTCAAGTTTATTTAGCGAAAATAAACAGCCCCTTGGGGCTGTTTATTTTCGCTAAATAAACCTGAGCACTGAATAAGGAAACTGGGCTTCGACTCTGGTATTTTCTCCAAGAAACTACACCAGGTACTTTTGAATATATATATATATATATATATCTATATATATATATATATATATATCTCAGAAGTGTCTCAATATTGGTGACATCTGTGATGCGGCCCCATGTACTATTCCGCCAATCCTGTGAGTTACAGCTTGAGCTGGATAGTTCAGTCTAGCATTGAGGTGCTGATAATGTGATGTTCCATTCATCAGCGTATTGTCTCACTATGCAGCTTTTCCTAATTGGACAGGGCCAGGTAAGTCGTGAATTTATTACACACAAAGGCCCTCATTATGAGTTTCCAGAAAGTAAGGGTCTGTCATATCGCACTGAAGGCTAGATGTACAGAGAGTTACTCAATCTGTAATAAGTCACAAACTGGTTACCGACGTTTTCGAATGTATCGAAAGCATTCGTTGCGCTATTTTATAGAACCGACAAGTTACCGAATCGATATTTTTAGCAGCCATAGTTTGCATGTCACTGTTACCGATTCCCAAATACCGAATCACAAATAATATGTATAAGCCATTCAAAAATAGAGAATAGGCGCGAAATGTGGATTTAGCAGGTGCCAATTACCACCATCTCTAATCAGGTGGTAACCAGGTGCAACCTTTATAAAAAAGTCCCAAAATGCATCAGGGTGTTCCACCATGGCAGTGCTGTACGTGACAATAAGGAGGATGAGGATTCCCAAATCCTGCAGGGAAGGAGAAGGAGACTGGAACAGATTTTCAGAGTGAGGCAGACACTCTTCCAACAAATGGCAGAGGGCAGTTTTGATAAGAACAGGCTGCGTAGTGCAGCTATTTTAGACATAAGTGCAGAAATAAGGCTTCAGCATGAGGGAAACATTCTGAGAAGCAATGCCACACTAACCGTGTGCAGGTACTATGCTCACTCCATCTTTTAACCTCTGAGAGTTACCAAGGTGTCATTGCGGCTGCAGGTGGGGTATCACAGAGTGCCCTTTTTAGGTTTTTAGGCATAGCAGCATTTACTCACGTCTTCTCATAGGAGAGTTTGAAGATGGCTTGCTACTTGGTAAATATGGCCTATGCATATGACATAAATGTCCTTAATGTTTAAATTGTATATATCATATCCACATTCCTCAAACTTTTTGCAAGTGACAGTACATATGCCATAGGTCATGGATATTAACACCATGTCTGCATCCAGCAAGCCTAAGGGAGAAACACTACAAAGCAGCACACAAACTGACCCGGTCTGCAATAGAAAAGGGCATTTGGTCTCGTGAATAATAGATTTCGCTGTCTACGCAAAAGTGGGGGTGCCCTATGATATTCCCCAGAGACAAGTTGCAAGATAATTTCTACTTCTGCAAATCTTCACATTATTGCAATGCAGAGAGGAGTGCCAGAGATAGTGTCGGAATCAGATTACGATGAAGAAAAACCACAAAAGCCATCAGCAGAGGCAACACAGGAAGGTACATTGGTAGCAGAAGGAAGAGCCAGACGAACAGCCATTGCAAACAGTTACTTTTAAGGTATGTGAATGTGGTTGGGTGTTACATTTTGCACAAAGCTAAACACAAGAAGTGCAGTGTTAAAGAAAATGTCCTTTAATTTTCGGGTTATGAAGGGAGTTATGAAATCCTTTTTACTCCTCAGTTGTTCAAATGAGAGAACAACATCAGTACATATTACATAAATAGCAAACAATGACAAAACAATATGTGGTGCAAAGGTAAGAGTTATTACTCTTTGTGTCAACTGCAAACTGAACTTGGTTGCACAGTTGCAGTGGAGCCTTCTGTAGCAACAACACCACCTCTTGATCTACTGCGACCCACATTCATAGCCTCATTCACAGGAACACTGCTTATACAGGCTCGGTCTTCACTCTCAGCATGCCCAACTACTTTGTTTCATGGGATTTGTATGGCTTGTAAGCTCTCTACTACTGTAGTCACTTGCGCAAGGCCCCATGCAACATCGCCACTATAGTGGCCCATTTCAATCTACAGCCCTACAGTACGGCATCAGAGGGTTGATGTAGCCTGTGCAAGGTGATTTACTGAGCGACTCAACATATCCGTACTGGAGAATGAATGGCACTGAGTGCGTCTGTGTGTTGCATCGTCTTCTTGCACTTGGCCAAGTAGATTGTTCATAGCCGCTGTCATTGAGTCTACGTTTGCTGCAGAGACTGGTGGGTATCCTCAATGGTTGTTGCTGCATGTTGGGCGCCAGTTGTGATGCTTCTTTCTATTTCAGAAATGTTTTTGTAATAATGCGCATTTGCTTGTGTTGTAGGTGCTCTACCTTCAACATGGAGGTTTCAAGACCAGCAAACACTGGGGTGGTATCGCCCATAGCTGGATTGACCTTGACCTGGGATTAGGCTGCCTGGCGACACTGCGATGTTGGTGTACCCCTGTGCAGTGACCTGTGCCTCACTGCAGGCTCTCCTGGGACATTTGGACTCCCTGCATCATTGACTTCCTAAATGGGCAGTGTCTGACTACCATGTTGAGGGCTGGCATCAAAAGGCTCTTCTTTACCTTAGGTGCCATTTCAAACCATATCCACATGTGAGATTCCTGAGATTCAATAATCTCAAACTTTTCCACATCCCACGTATTTACAGAGCCAGACTAGGTGGCAGATCCTTCACCTATGTGACAACTAAGCTGTGGAAAATAAACAATTGATGGACGGAATGCAGAACAATGCAAACATTCACCCCCAGTCGCAAGGATCTGGGTTTAATCCATCATTCTTTTGCTCACCACACCACCCCAGTTTGGACCCAGCCATATGCAAATCAGTCTTGACCCTGTTCCTTATGGGAACAGTCCAGCCCGAACTGTCAAGCCAGGTCCTCCCTGTGGAGCTGTGGAGCACACTTCTTCTTAATCTGAAAAGTGGCACGTCTGAAGCTGCTTTTAAAAAGTCCTTAAAACCTTTTCTTTGTTACTCTTGTTAATGCAGCTGTTATCCACTTTTCTGCTTCCTTTTCTGTTGATCTTTTCACCAAGCACCGGGACACCTCCTTAGATGTAGTTGTGCGCTCTACAAATGAGATTGCGTTGTATTTCATTGCTACTTTGCTCCTGGGGTAATGTATGTGGCATTATAGACTCATTGCCTTCTTGACTGGACACCTGTATGTCTTGCTGACCCTCTCCTTCGGATTCATGTTCAGTTGATGCTGGAACATCTGTATAGAGATGCAATGTGTAATTATTTGTAAATAAATGTTGTTATGTTAACTTATGTTTGTAACAATTAGAGTACGGTAAGTTTAGTTTGTGCTGTAGGTGTCCATAATGGAGTACTACATTTCCCATAATGCACTACTTGGATAGGCCTAACACTATCTAATGGTGATCCTCTTATTATTCTGTCGTAGCTAAACATGTCCCAACCTAACATGTTTGCAATGTCACCTCACACATTACTGCAGACATGGTATTGTGACACTGTAAGCGTATGTTTCACTCTTACCTCTTGAAGTAGAAGGGAGGAGCCTCTGAGGTGTGAATGCTGCTGAGTCCTGGCACAGTTTATGGCTCCAGGGTGGACTCAATCATTTCCTCCAGGGGAGTTGGTGGTGGTTGGGTTAGAGGTCCTCGTCTTAAGCACTGGCCTCAGTTCTACGAGTTACCATCTTCTCTTTGGTCCTGGTTCGGAGGTCGTACCACACTTCAATGGATCTCTATGTGACCCACACAGAGTTGATGCGTGCCTGGATGTTCAGCCAGATTTTCTTCTTATGTGCATCTGGCACATAGGGGAATGTTTTCCTGCACAAGGCATCATGGCTTGCCACACACTCCTCAGGGAGCCTTGCTAACTCTTTTTCAGATCATTTTAATCTTCTCTTCCTCCCTTCAAGCTCCTTCTCGGGTTTCTACCTGGACAGTTTCCTGTTTCCCTGGGCTGGATGGCTGTGACAGCTGCAGATCCCAATTGGATTGTGATGCCTATCACATGTCTCAAGGCTCTCCAGTGTTCTTATAGGCTTGCTGCTACTATGCTTCCTGTTTGTGATGTCATCACTCACTGCCAGGTAAAAATCTGGTATTGGCGACTCAAATCACTATTTACTGAATCACTATTTGCTATTCCTTCAATAATGAAAGCCAGGGGTGGAAAAAATAAAATAATAATAATATATTGTTATTATCATTTTATTTTGTCCTCCTGCTGAGGCAGCTTTGCTTGAAGGTGAGGGGCGGGGCTGCAGAGCAGGGGAGGAGTGTTAGAACCCTCCTGAGTGCGCGATGAATGTTTGGTCGGCCCTCTCGGGCGGCCCAAAACAGTCATGCGCACTTTCCCTGTTCTCCATGCAGGCTGCAATACAGCCTGCATGGAGAACATGCCCAGGCCCACAAGAACCATAGCGCTCAGACCAATCACAATGCTGCATTGCAGCATTGTGATGTCTCAGGGGAGCCTGGCTGTTTCCTGGAGTCCGAGAGGGAGGGGAGCGAGGATGTGGGACCTAACGGCAAGGTAAGTGTATTTTTTTAATGTGCCCCCACGCTGCTCCCTCCCCCTGCTCGCCTCACCAACCGCGAGTCATGCTGGCCATCACTGGTGAATGCGACTCGTACTAGTAATGGTCAGACGCTCACATTCATACATACCAAATACCAATTTATAAATTGCAATTCGGTAAGAATCGCAATTTACAATTCGGTACTCATTTGCTTCATACATCTTGCCATATGTTACCAATACCATGAGAATTGGTTAACACTGGAATCCTTTATAACTCAGGGACTGATCATAAATTCGTTCTCAGGGTATTGGGTGAATAACATGCAGGAATCAGTTTATCTGCACCAGTCCATGCTTGAAACAATTTAAATGCAGGCTTTTGCCAGGGGCAAAGTCCTCCAGGTGTGACCTGCAGAACACTGCACTTTGGGAGACTGGAACAAATGTCTAGAAAAGGAGGCTTAATGTAGTTCGCAATGTTGTCTTTATTCAGAGAGTATTGTGTTATGTACAGGTATCTCTGATAGTCTCTAGATTGAAAGGATAATATAAATCGCGTTTCCGTCTTCTTCACTCTTCCTCTAGGTCATCAGGTGTGGACAAGTTCCTCAGAATCTCGACCAAAAGAAAGTAGCGATAAGTATATGTGCAATTTTCATGCAAATGGCCACCCACATGTAATTCACATTCACCTGTAATTCTTACAATAAATATGCGCATTATTCGTGGAAAAAATTAAACACTTTTGAACAGCCCTAGATTAACCTCCACTGGTGCCCCTAAGAAACCTCAGTCTTCAGAAGTGTTGTGATTATACATGAGATAAACTATCCCCTGCTCTACGATATAAGGATATTGTACCTTACTGAGGAGTTACATGGTCATTTAGAGGAACAAAGCGGAAATCTGAGTTCGTGTATTAGGTAATGGAACTCTGACAGAACTTGCAATATCCTTATCATGTATGACAGGGAGTACCTTATTCCTTATAATATATGGCCACACCATCAATTTTTCCACAAACCACTCAAACCCTGGATGTGCAGCTTCTTATTAAAGAGAGGGCATGTTTGAAAACATAGAGAATAAAAATAGAATCCCTAGTTCAAACATAAACACATCAAAAAGGGGTTAGATAATTATTGCATAATAATATTAAAATCAGTTCATTACAAGTCAGTTTAAAAAACAAAAAAACACAGTAGTTTGCAATGTGAAGAAATATATATGTATCTATGGAACTCTGAGGTAAATTGCGATACCCTTATATTGTACGACAGGGAGAACTTTAGGGCATATTACCAAGGGCCTTATCGCCACTTTAGTAGGAATTTTTCCCGCTAAAGCGGCGATAATTTTATCGCCCCATTACCTAGCTGTCGCTAACACCAGTTAGCGACAGCTAGTAGGAGATAGCGATCATCTTGGGGCCCACTTTGCATGTCAGCGATATTTATCGCTAATGACATGCAAAGTGGGCGTGCCAAGATGTTAGCAACTGTAAACAGTCGCTAACATCGCTATCTCCTATTACCTACAAAGGCGTACTTTTGGAAATATTCGCGCTAAGCGCAAATATCTCCAAAAGCTAACGCCTGCCCAGAGCAATTCTTAGCCATGTTATCCAATGGTGGGTGGATAACATGGCTAAGAGCCTTAGCTCGGTAATGCATGAATATCGCTGACTTTTCAGCGATATTCATGCATTACGGCCGATTTTTTCGCTTTTGAGATAAACCTTGATAATAGCAAGGTTTATCTGCGATAAATATCGCTTAATCTTGGTAATATGCCCCATGATTCTTTATAATACATGGTCACACCATCACTTTCCCCATAAACCACTTACATTCTTGGTGTGTAGCTCTCTCTTGTGAAAGAGAGAGTGTGCTTTAAAACATGAAGAATACAAATAGAATCTCGAGTGCAAACTTAAGCACATCAAATGTGCTGTTAGATAATTGTTCCAAAATTATATTAGAAGCAATTTATTACAGGTCAGTTGTTTTAAAAAGCAGGCACAGGAGTTTGGAATGTATAGGAACATATAATTATCTATGGAGTGCAAAAAAACATATTGTCATAAATATCTTCTTTCTGCTTCTCACTATATAGCTAGAAAAACCGATCATAAGAAAGAAAAGCCACATTTCATTTTTGTTCTTAAAACCGCTGCTTTGATTATGCTCTGTCCCAGACCTCCCTTTTCCCCAGGCTGCTGACTCTGGTTAGTACAGTTGAATTCTGACTTAATTTCTCTATAATAGGTGACTGGGCATGTCACAAGAGTCCTATTATCTATGGAATGAAGTATTCCCTGCCATACATTGTATGGATATTGCAATTCACTGAGGAGTTGAGTGACCTTATAGAGGAGCAAGGCCAACCGCTGAGATCCTTTATAATGTTATGGATATCCGAGGTAACTTGTAATATCCTTATCATGTACGAAATGGAGTTCTTGATTCCTTATGATACATGGTCACCCCATCACCTTTCCTTTAAAACACTTAAATCCTTAGTGCGTAGCTCTTTCATAAGAAAGAGAGAACCTGTTAAAAAATATGAGGAATAAAAAGTAGAATATTTAATGCAAACTTAAACACATCAAAAAAAGCTATTGGATATTTGTTGTAGAATTATATTAGAATCAGTTTATTAAAAGTCAGTTTTAAAACAAAACAGGCGAGTAATATGTAATGTGTACAAAGATGCAATTAACTAAGGAGAGCAAAAAATAAACCAGTTGCTATAAATATCTCTTTTCTGCTTTTCACTACGCAGCTAAAAGAACAGAACAGAATACAGAAATATCAGGTTCATTTTTGTTCTTTAAACAGCAGCTGCCTCTGGCAGCAGGCATTGTGATGTCCGAACTCAACTGTAAGAAGTTAGTACAGTTGCATTTTGGTTTCCTTTTATATAATAGGTGAAATGGTGTATCACAGGTCGCCTGTTATCTATGGAATAAAGTTCAGCTTGCCATACATTATATGGATACTGCAAGTCACCAAAGAGCTCCTTCACCATATAGAGGAACAAGACAAAAGGCTTGGGCCCACATGCATCAAAGGAAAAACCGGTCGCAAACGGGCAGATTCTCAGAGTCCGCCCCTTTGCGACCGGTATTTTTGCATTTGGGATGCATCATCCCAAATGCAAAAATTACAATTTAAGAAATCGCAAAATTGCGATTGCATTTAAGGAATGGCAAATTGAGATTCCTTAAATGCAATGCATTAAAGTACAAAAAATAGCGAATTTGCTAATAGGAGTCGCAAATTACCATCAATTTGTACTTGATGGTAATTTGAAAAAACTTTGAAAAATGCACTAAAGTGCATTTTTCAAAGTTCCCTTGGGGCATGTGTGTATGCAACATGTACTCATATGCCGATTTCAGGGGTGCAAAAGGGTATCCTTTTGGAACCCTTGCACCCTTGAAATTGCATGCGCAATTTGCGAGTACCTATTCGGTACTTGAAAACTGCGAATCCAATTCCCATTCATTCCTATGGGCCTTTATAGGAATGAATGGGAAGACATTCTACATGCATAGGCTTTTGCGATTCCTTAATTGCGATTCCTTTATAATCGCAATTAAGGAATCGCACAAGCCTACCTTGATGCATGTGGGCCAAAGGCCCATATGCATCAAAGGAAAAACCTGTAGCAAACGGGCAGATTCTCAGAATCTGCCCCTTTGCGACCAGTATTTTTGCATTTGGGATGCATCATCCGAAATGCAAAAATCGCAATTTAAGAAATTGCAAAATTGTGATTACTTAAATTGCGATCGCATTTAAGGAATCACAAATTGACATTCCTTAAATGCAATACATTAAAGTAAAACATTTAGAGATTTCGCTAATAAGAGTTGCAAATTACCATCAATTTGTACTTAATGGTACTTTGCAAAAACTTGGAAAAATGCACTAAAGTGCATTTTTCAAAGTTCCATTTTACACACACTCATGCCCTTGGGGCATGTGTGTATGCAACATGTACTCATATGCCGATTTCAGGTGCAAAAGGGTATCCTTTTGGAAGGCTTGCACCCTTGAAATTGCATGCGCAATTTGCGAGTACCTATTCGGTACTTGAAATTTGCGAATCCAATTCCAATTCATTCCTAAGGGCCTTTATAGGAATGAATGGGAAGACATTCATTAATTGCGACTGGCATTTTGCAAGTCGCAAGTAAGGAGGGTTTAGAAATCACTATTTTTTTTAGCGATTTCTACATGCATAGGCTTTTGCGATTCCTTAATTGCGATTCCTTTATAATCACAATTGAGGAATCGCAGAAGCCTACCTTGATGCATGTGGGCCAACATGCATCAAAGGAAAAACCTGTTGCAAACGGGCAGATTCTCAGAATCTGCCCCTTTGCGACCAGTATTTTTGCATTTGGGATGCATCATCCCAAATACAAAAATTGCAATTTAAGAAATTGCAAAATTGTGATTACTTAAATTGCGATCGCATTTAAGGAATCAAAAATTGAGATTCCTTAAATGCAATGCATTAAAGTAAAAAAAATTGCGATTTCACTAATAAGAGTCGCAAATTACCATCAATTTGTACTTGATGGTACTTTGCAAAAACTTGGAAAAATGCACTAAAGTGCATTTTTCAAAATTCCATTTTAAACACACACATGCCCTTGGGGCATGTGTGTATGTGTGTATGCAACATGTACTCATATGCTGATCTCAGGGGTGCAACAGGGTAGCCTTTTGGAACCTTTGCACCCTTGAAATTGCATGCGCAATTCGGTACTTGAAATTTGCGAATCCAATTCCAATTCATTCCTAAGGGCCTTTATAGGAATGAATGGGAAGACATTCATTAATTGCGACAGGCATTTTGCAAGTCGCAAGTAAGGAGGGTTTAGAAATCACTATTTTTTTTAGCGATTTCTACATGCATAGGCTTTTGCGATTCCTTAATTGCGATTCCTTTATAATCACAATTAAGGAATCGCAGAAGTCTACCTTGATGCATGTGGGCCGTCATGCATCAAAGGAAAAACCTGTTGCAAACGGGCAGATTCTCAGAATCTGCCCCTTTGCGACCAGTATTTTTGCATTTGGGATGCATCATCCCAAATACAAAAATCGCAATTTAAGAAATTGCAAAATTGTGATTACTTAAATTGCGATCGCATTTAAGGAATCAAAAATTGAGATTCCTTAAATGCAATGCATTAAAGTAAAAAAAATTGCGATTTCACTAATAAGAGTCGCAAATTACCATCAATTTGTACTTGATGGTACTTTGCAAAAACTTGGAAAAATGCACTAAAGTGCATTTTTCAAAATTCCATTTTAAACACACACATGCCCTTGGGGCATGTGTGTATGTGTGTATGCAACATGTACTCATATGCTGATCTCAGGGGTGCAACAGGGTAGCCTTTTGGAACCTTTGCACCCTTGAAATTGCATGCGCAATTTGCGAGTACCTATTCGGTACTTGCAAATTGCGAATGCAATTCCCATTCATTCCAATGGGCCTTTAGGCCCATAGGAATGAATCAGAAGATATTCCTTAATTGCGACTCGCATTTTGCAAGTCGCAATTTAAGGAATGTTTAGAAATCGCTATTTTTTTAGCGATTTCTACATGCATAGGCTTTTGCAAATCCTTAATAATCGCAATTAAGGAATCTCAGAAGCCTAACTTGATGCATGTGGGCCTAAGTTTCTTTATAAGGTATGGAACTTCAAGGTGACTTGCAATTTCCTCATCATTTATGGCAGGAGGTACTTTATTGCTATAATACTTAGTCACACCATTACCTTTCCCACAAACCACCTAAAATCATGGTGCAAAACTCTTTTATGTGAAAGAGAGAGCAAGTTTGCAACATCAAGAATAAAAATAGATGTTCTGGTGCAAAATTAAACACATCAAAATAGCTGTTAGGTATTTAATGCAAAAAGATATTAGAAGCAGTTTATTACAAGTTAGTTTTAGAAAAAAACAAGGTGCAGTAGAAACATTTAGAAAGATGTCAAGTTATAATAAGGGGTGCAAAAAAACATAAAATGTTTTCCATAAATATCTCCTTTCTTCAGCTAAGAAAACAAAGCAGAAAAAAAAAGTAACTATAATTTTTCGTTATTTAAACACCTGCTATAATTATGCTCCGTGGCTTGACCTGCTTTTCCCTTGGCTGCTGGCTCCGGCAGACATCAGAAAGTTCTAATGTAATCGGTGACCGGGTGCATCACAAGTTACCCATTACAAAGAAATTAGATACAGGTTTTTATAAAGTGATTTCAGAATACCATGTATTATAAAGAAATTAGAGACCAGGCTTTATAAAGTGATTTCGGAATCCCATGTATTGTAAAGAAGTCAGAGACAAGGCTTTATACAGGGATTGTGGAATCCAATCCATACTAATATAATAAAGAGAGAGCCCAAACCTTTGAGGTGGGTAATCTCAGTAACCACAGCACCAATCACAACACCCAATACAGCGTTGGAAAGGGCAGTTGCAGCAGAAGGACATAGGCTATGCAGACGCCCACCATATACATTTAAAAGGTAAAAGAACCGTGCCAGCAAAGTAGTCCCTTGTGGGCGTGTGTGTGTTCTGCTGTGAGCGTGTGCTGGGGGTGTGACAAACGCAGGGGGCGTGTGGTACGTTGCGCCCTTCATGCCATGTGAGTCGTAATTACGCCGCATCAAGGGGCATGCTGGGGGTGTGACACGCTGGGGGCGTGAAAAACGCTGGGGGGGTGTGTCCGCGCTGTGGGCGTGTGTCCGCCCTTCATGCCATGTGAAGCACCAATTACGCAATTGCGCCGCATCAAGGGGCACGCTGGGGCGTGTGCTACGTTCCGCACTTCATGCCATCTGGGTCGTACATTAATCAGATCATCTGCTGTGGCCGTGTGCTGGGGGTGTCACAAAGGCGTTCACCTCGAAGCGTGGTAAGTAACCATTCGCAAGACTCCCTTGGGGGACTGCCCGTTGTCTCACACATACTGGGGGTGCCAAATGTAGTGTGTGCCTTGGCCTGGGTGCATCTGAAAGGGCCAAACGCAGTGTGTGGTTTGGCCTGGGTGCGTCTAAAAAGCACTCGGGCCGAAGAGCGTCGGTGTGGGTTATAACAAAATAAGAACAGCGGGAAACAATCATTCAAGACTCACACAATTCTAATTGTTAGACAGTCGCCGCTGGCCCTCAAGCGGGGGCACATGCGACTGAGCGTGTCTGCGGGAACAATTACTGCAGCCTCTCATGCGCGCTGTTACTGAACTATCACATTAAACCAAATTACACACGCCTGCTAATATCAGCCAGGGTTGTAGCCGGGCTCAGGCGGCGGATCACTACACTAATTACCTGCGCCTGCTAACATGAACCAGGGCTGTAGCTGGGCCTCAAGCGGGGGGACACGCGCCTGCTAACATCAACCAGGGCTGCAGCTGGGCCTCAAGCGGGGGAACACACGAATGACCGTATCTGAATACACACATTACACACATTCTATTTCATACCCGGACTACGTCGGGACGGGCTGCTAGTGTATTATAAAGAAATTAGAGATGAGGCTTTATATAGAGAGTGCAGAATCCCATGTATTATAAAGAAATTAGAGACAAGGTTTTATGGTTGTATGACGTGACCCCACTTGCATTTACCACGCATGCTTTTATCCCGCAGTTTTTACTCCCCAAAATCATTTACAACACATGGCTTTACAATTCACTCTGTTACAATGCATTCCCCATTACAACACAATTACTATTCTAACTCCAGTGGGGCATTACTTTGGGGCATGCGTTGTAACAGTTTGCGGAGTAAAGCCCTGCATTGTAAAAGATTTTGTGGAGTAAAAAATGCGGGGTAAAGACATGCGGAGTAAAAAATGCGGGGTAAAGGATGTTTCCCAGGTTTTATACAGGGATTGCAGAATCCCATGTATTATAAAGAAATTAGAGAAGAGGTTTTATACAGGGATTGCAGAAACCCATGAATTATAAAGAAATTGGAGACAAAGTTCTACACAAGGATTGCAGAATTTCATCCATACTATACTATCTATACTAATATAATAAAGAGAGAGCCCAAACCTTGGAGGCGGGTAATCTCAGGAACCACAGCACCAATCACAACACCCAATACAGCGTTGGAAAGAGCAGTTGCAGCAGAAGGACATAGGCTATGCAGACGCCCACCATATACATTTAAAATGTAAAAGAAACGTGCTAGCAAAGTAGTCCCTTGTGGGCATGTCTGCGTTGTGCTGTGGGCGTGTGCTGGGGGCGTGACAAATGCTGGGGGCGTGTGGTACGTTCCGCCCTTCATGCCATGTCTCATATCGTGTGCTGTGGGCGTTTGCTGGGGGCATGGGCATGGGATTACGGGGAAAAAAGCGAGCGTTGTGCCCAATATTTCATTGTTTTTTCTTCCCAGGTTCTGTACATTCCAGCTCTGTGTGTCCACCCTGCTCCCTTTAAATACCCCTGCACCCCATAATCATAACCCACCCTTACTCCTTAAAATACCCCAACACCCTTAAACACTAACCCATCTTAACCCTATAAATATACCCTGTACCCCAAAACCCAAACCTATCCCTAAACCCTAAAAGTACCCCTGTACCCCAAAACCCAAACCTAGCCCTGAACCCTATAAATACCCATGTACCTCAAAACCTAAACCTACCCCTGAACCCTAAAAATACCCCTGTACCCCAAAACCCAAACCTAGCCCTGAACCCTATAAATACCCCTGTACCTCAAAACCCAAACCTAGCCCTGAACCCTAAAAATACCCCTGTACCCCAAAAGCCAAACCTAGCCCTGAACACTAAAAATACCCCTGTACCCCAAAACCCAAACCTACCCCTGAACCCTAAAATACCCCTGTACCCCAAAACCCAAACCTAGCCCTGAACCCTTAAAATACCCCTGTACCCCAAAACCCAAACCTACCCATGAACCCTAAAAATACCCCTGTACCCCAAAACCCAAACTAGCCCTGAACCATAAAAATAACCCTGTACCCCAAAACCCAAACCTACCCCTGAACCCTAAAATACCCCCGTACCCCAAAACCCAAACCTAGCCCTGAACCCTAAAAATACCCCTGTACCCCAAAACCAAAACCTAATGTTAATGTTGGTAATGTTAAAAGTACTTATTAAGCGCGCTTACACCTAACGGTTTCATGGCGCTGTGAGCGGGGGAGGGGCAGACAGTTCAGCAGTGTAGTAACACAGACAATATTTAATCATAGGCTTTATGGAACAAAAGAGTTTTCAGGAGTGACCTGAAGCGAGCGTAGGAATTAGTTAATCTCAGCTCCAGGGGGAGTGCGTTCCAACAGGAAGGGGCAAGAAACGGAAATCTAAGGCCACCATGTTTTTGCGTTTGAAGGTAGGGGTGGTGAGCAGAGCCAAGTGGGAGGAACGAAGATTACGTGATGGGAGGTAATGATGAAGGAGAGAGGAGATGAACACCGGGCCTTGGCCTGCCAATGCCTTAAAGGTGATACAGCCTAATTTAAATTTGCAGCGCTTGGCCACCGAAAGCCAGTGAAGAGTTTTAAGCAGGGGGCGGACATGGTGGTGCCTAGGTTGATGAAAGATTAAATGCGCGGCCTGATTCTGCACCAACTGTAGGCGGTTTAGCTGATACGCAGGGATGCCTACGTAAAGAGAGTTGGCATAATGAAGCCTGGACACCACCAGGGCCAATAGAGCCAGAGTAAGGGCCTCGCTGGTTAAAAAGCAAGAGATCTTACGGATTTTCCGGAGGTGGAAAAAACTAGAGTAGACCACCGCATTGATATGGGGCTTCAAAGAAAGGTCCTTACAGATAATAACTCCAAGGCTCTTGGCGGAGTCCACAGGGCATGGAGGGGTACCAAGGCAAGAAAGCCAGAAATTAGTGCTCCAGGGATTGGAGACGCCACCGGTTAGGACCAGCTCGGTCTTATCGGGGTTGAGTTTTAAATGATTGTTCTCCATCCAGTTGCTAATGAGGCACAGAGTTGACTGGAAGTTTTGAATAGACTTATCAGAGGAATCAATATCAAAAACTAGCTGGATGTCATCAGCGTAGTTAAATGCAGTGACCTTACTGCCTTGCAGGGAGCGAATAAGGGGGGGTCAGATATAGATTAAAAAGAAGGGGAGAGAGGGAAGAGCCCTGGGGGACACCGCAGGTCAGATTAACCTTTTCCCCTGAGAAGTTAGAGAGACGGACAGCCTGGTGGCGATCGGTCAAAAAAGGGCTGTCCCCTGGATGCCGGCCTCCTCGACACGGTCGACCAAAATGTCGTGGTCAACCGTGTCGAAGGCGGCCGACAGATCCAGGAGCACCAAGGCCTGGCTGGTCCGCCCCTCTCCGCAGTTCCTCCATCACTGAAAGAATGACTGACTCAGTCGAATGGGCAGGTCTAAAGCCAGCCTGTTGCGAATCAAGGAACAGGGAGCCTTCAATGAAGGAGCTCAGAAAGCCGGTGACATGGGCCTCCAACACTTTACTCAAGTAGGGAAGAAGAGAGATGGGACCAAAGTTGCTCATCACAGAGGGGTCGGCATTGGGCTTTTTCAAGATAGATACTACTTTGGCAGTCTTAAAGGATTCAGGGACCTGGCCCAGTCGTAGGGAATTGTTAAGAAGGGTCAGAGGATGTGTGGGGCAAGCAGTGAAAGCCTCTCGTGAGATATGGGGGGGACTGCAGTAAGTAGGGGACACCCGACCCAACTCAACCTTTTTCAACAGGGCAAAGATTTCATCCTCAGACATCGGAGGTATCTGATCTACTGTATGGGGATTTATAGTGGCCGGGGGGGGGGCAGGAATAGGTGTAGAGGGTGCCGTGCGACGAACAACCTAGCCCTGAACCCTTAAAATACCCCTGTACCCCATAACCCAAAACTATATCTGAACCCTTAAAATACCCAAGCACCCCAAAACATATACCTCAGTACCTCAAAACATATACCCCTATACCCATACTTACCTTATCCAACCATTTAAAAAAAAAACATGCTTTTACCATTCATGCATTTACAACGAATTTCGTTGTAAATGTATGATTGGTAAAAGTATATAAAATGTAATGCCATGCGTTATAATGGCACTGCGGAGTCATGGTACTTTCGTAATGAAAGTATGCGGAGTGATGGTATGCGGAAAGAAAGTTGCGGAATAATGGGTGTTTACCCTACCCCGGTAAGTACATTGGTGGCACGGTGGCCCACATCTCCAGCAACATACTCATATTTTTTCACCACCGATTTGAAAAATGCACAGGTCTCTCTCATTGATGGCCTGCACCGGCATACACTTTTAGACACACCTCCCGCCACAAGTTCTAGAATTGCGAACTTTAGAGCTGGGGAGCTACGTTCGAATCTCGGCATCAGCTCAACATCCTGTGATTCCAGGCAAATCGCTTTGTCTCCCCGTGTCTACCACAAATGAATGTGTTCTTCTGTAATGTAAATTGTGCTCATGCCATGTTGTCGAGTTGGCGCTATATAATATTGCAAGGAAAAATAAAGTAGGGAAACTCGAGTTCACACACTACTGAACGCGCACTCTTAAGTGCATCAGCAGTGTGCTGGGAATCGGAGCGTTTCACAGGCCTGTCACAGATAAGAAATTCTATCAAAACGAAATCCTACAACACAATATACAACTGGCCGGCAGCAATTCATACCCGGACAACGTCGGGACGGGCTGCTAGTAATATTATAAAGAGAGAGCCCAAACCTTTGAGGCGGGTAATCTCAGTAACCACAGCACCAATCACAACACCCAATACAGCGTTGGAAAGGGCAGTTGCAGCAGAAGGACATAGGCTATGCAGACGGCCACCATCTATATATATCTTTTTTGCAGAGTTTTATATAGCGCGAACTTGACCCGAACTGAATCAGGTATCAGAGCTCTTTACATAGCACCAGTTATGTTACATGAGGACACGCATTCATTTTTGTTAGGCACGGGGAGATTAAGTGATTTGCCCAGAATCACAGGATGTTTGGCGTCATTACCAAGACTCGAACCCAGATCCCCAGGTCCGAGGTTGAGCGCCTTAGCCGTTAGGCCAACTCCTCCATACATTTAAAAGGTAAAAGAACCGTGCCAGCAAAGTAGTCCCTTGTGGGCATGTCTGCGTTGTGCTGTGGGCGTGGGCTGGGGGCGTGACTAACACTGGGGGCGTGTGGTACGGCCATCACATCGTGGGCTGTGGGCGTGTGCTGGGGGCGTGACAAACGCTGGGGGTGTGAAAAACGCTGGGGACATGTGTCCACCCTTCATGCCATGTGAGTCGTACATACAAGCGCCAATTACGTTGCTGCGCAGCATCAAGGGGCACGCTGGGGGCGCGACACGCTGAGGGAGTGAGAAATGCTGGGGGCGTGTGCTACGTTCCGCCCTTCATGCCATGTGGGTCGTACATTAATCTGAAGATCGTCTGCTGTGGCCGTGTGCAGGGGGCGTGACAAACGCGTTCACCTGGAGGCCTGGTATGTAACGTTACTGCAGCCTCTCCTGCGCGCTGTTACTGAACTCTCTCATTCAACGAAATTACACGCGCCTGCAACCATCCACCAGGGCTCTAGCCGGGCTCAGACGGCGGATCAGTACACTAATTACACGCGCCTGATAATATCAACCAGGGCTGCAGCTGGGCCTCAAGTGGGGGAACACGCGCCTGCTAACATCAAACAGGCCTGCATCTGGGCCTCAAGCGGGGGAACACGCAAATGTCCGTGTCTGCGGGGACAATTACTGCAGCCTCTCCTACTCGCTGTCACTCAACTCTCTCATTAAATGGATTTACCCGCGGCTGATAACTCTCTCATTCAACGACATTACACGCGCCTGCTAACATCAACCAGGGCTGTAGCCGGGCTCAGGTGGCGGATCACTACACCAATTACACGTGCCTGCTAACATCAACCAGGGCTGCAGCTGGGCCTTCTCCGTCCCTATTCTAATGAAACAAAAAATGTTGTCTACCGCGAGATTTTAAAATAAATTGCCCTTGCCAAATACACACATTCTATTTCATGCCCGGACAACGTCGGGACGGGCTGCTAGTGTATTATAAAGAATTTAAAGGCAAGGCTTTATACAGGGATTGCAGAATTATGTGTGTTATAAACCTCTTGCCTCCTACTTTATTACCTGGGAAGATGAGAAGCACTATATGAGTCCTTGGTCCTAAAATAAATTGTAAAATACAAACAACCATGTTGAAACAATATGTCATCAGAATTACCATGCCAGTAAGGTCTGTTGTCTTTAATTTCAGTCCATCGAATAGTCATCAAATCACCCCAGGTTACCTTTCACATTACAAAATGAACACATGGTCTATTATTTATTCATTTTAATTATGAAAGGTGCTTCAACATTCGGTAAATTTCTTCAAGTGGGAAAATCGTATTTACATAAATTATGTGCCAGCAGGTGCACCAATTCATTTGAAGCAGACACCTCTTCATGGGTCAGTACTAGATCAGTGTGTTATCAGAGTTACATCTAGTGTATTCAATGATTCGAAATGCATTCTGGGACATGGATTGTTGTGGCATTCATCAACAAGTTGGACAGTGTTTTATGGGGGCTGCTTGTCTTCCTATTCAGAAGGTGCTATCCTGGAATGTTAAGCAGGACTGTTCCGGTTGGGGCATGGTAAAATCAGATTTGCATAAAGTTGGTCCCTGTCTAAAGTGACATCGCAGGTAAAAAGCAGACTAGAATGTGCCCTGTATGATTGCACTAGCTGAAATGTTTGTAAACTTTTAACTGATCACTTTTGTGTTTCAAAGTGATGCCCCGATACTACTGGTAAGCACCGAGGTGGTCCCCTGCACACTGTGCCATGTAACTCAAGTTGTACCTCATTGATGAAACCTAAACGATGCTGAAACAGGTCTGTGGTTGCTGGTCGCCCAGTCCGTGGGGACTAATCAGGCACTTTAGAGTGGACTGTCCGCAAGTTTCATTTGCATATTGTTGGTCCCTGTCAGAGTGATGTCGTGGACAAGAAGTCATGGTCTGGGAGGACAGTCCAAGTAATTGTCAAAGGCTGACACTTTAGCAAGCCTTCCGTCCATCACCTTTGATTTCAGTGTGACACTGTAAGTGTGACAGTATTCCCAGATAGTAGACTGAGGGTCCTTGAATTCCCCTTCAAAGGAGACCTGTCCTGCCAATTCTTTCTGGACTGTTCCTGCTGGGATAGGCCCAAGCCTGATTTGCACAACTTCAGTGCCTGCCTGAAATGGCACTGCAGGACAAAAAATGATTGACTAGAATGTGAACGCCAGGTAACTGTAAATGACAGAGACCTCTGCAAACATTCCATTCCATTCCTTTGTGTTTTAGTGTAATGCTTGATTTGCCACAGTCGTGTCCAACCATGGGTCCTATGCTTATTGGGAAGCAACCATTACAAAACAGTCATTACAATGCACTACCTTTACAATGCAGTCATTACAATGCAACATCCTTAACATTGCATGCCATTACAACGCAGCCATTACAACGCATGTCACTATAACACATGCCATTACAACACATGCCACTACAACGCATGCCATTACAACGCATTATAAGGTAAGTAATGGGAAATAGTAATTTTTACCCTTTTACTAGCCAACACTTACCCTAATGTAGCACTCACTGGAGTGGGAATAGTATTTTTTACTCCTACGCTATCCAACACTTACCCTACTGTAGGACTCACTGGAGTTGGAATAGTAATTTTTACACCTACACTATCCAACACTTACCCTACTGTAGAACTCACTGGAATGGGAATAGTAATTTTTACACCTACACTATCCAACACTTACCCTACTGTAGCACTCCCTGGAGTGGGGATAGTAATTTTTACACTTACACTATCCAACACTTACCCTACTGTTGCACTCTCTGGAGTTGGAATAGTAATATTTACCCCTACGCTATCCAACGCTTTCCCCACTGTTGCACTCGCTGGAGTTGGAATAGTAATTTTTACCCCTTACACTATCCAACACTTATCCTACTGTAGCACTCACTGGAGTGGGAATAGTAATTTTTACCCCTACACTATCCTACGCTTTCCCTACTGTTGCACTCTCTGGAGTTGGAATAGTAATTTTTACCCCTTACACTATCCAACACTTAACCTTCTGTAGCACTCACTGGAGTGGGAATAGTAATTTTTACCCCTACGCTATCCTACGCTTTCCCTACTGTTGCACTCTCTGGAGTTGGAATAGTAATTTTTACACCAACACTATCCAACACTTACCCTACTGTAGAACTCACTGGAGTGGGAATAGTAATGTTTACACCTACACTATCCAACACTTACCCTACTGTAGCACTCCCTGGAGTGGGGATAGTAATTTTTACACCTACACTATCCAACACTTACCCTACTGTAGCACTCACTGGAGTGGGAATAGTATCTTTTACTCCTACGCTATCCAACACTTACACTACTGTAGCACTCACTGGAGTGGGAATAGTAATTTTTACCCCTACGCTATCCAACGCTTTCCCTACTGTTGCACTCTCTGGAGTTAGAATAGTAATTTTTACCCCTACGCTATCCAACGCTTTCCCTACTGTTGCACTCTCTGGAGTTGGAATAGTAATTATTACCCCTACGCTATCCAACACTTTCCCTACTGTTGCACTCTCTGGAGTTGGAATAGTAATTTTTACCCCTACGCTATCCAACGCTTTCCCTACTGTAGCACTCACTGGAGTGGGAATTGTAATTTTTACCCCTACACTATCCAACACTTACACTACTGTTGCCCTGAAAGTATTATGCATTGTAATGGTATGCGTTGTAATGGTATGCGTTATAATGGGAAACATCCTTTACGACGCAACTTTTACCACGCAGTGCCTTTACAACGAAGGTTTTTCAACGCAAGTCATTACAACGAATTGCGCTGGGGGGCGCTCTAGGATAGGTAATAGTTTAATTTACTATCCAACACCTTCCCTACTATCCACGGGGACTGGAGTTGGAATAGTAAATTAAACTATTCACTATCCAGCACCCCCCAATGCAAGTCGTTGTAACGACTTGCGTTGAAAAACCTGCGTTGTAAAGGCATGCGTAGTAAAAGCATGCGTTGTAACAATGTACATCCGTTATAATGGATGTTGCAATGTAAAAACTGTGTTGTAAAAGCATGTGTTGTAAAAGTTTGCGTTGTAACGTGTCCTATTCATGCTTGTTGTGCCACAAGACTCCAATTACTCCTCCATTATGTACGGGGATGGGTGTATATCCGTTCAGAGGGGGGCCTGAGCTATTTTCAACGACTGAGACCGCTGCAAGCATTCCACTGAGTGCCCTCCCCTCCTCCACAACAATGGTCTCTGCCAGGTGTGGAAGAGCAGATTTCAGGGGACACCTTTCCCTCTGTCCCCTCGTTTGTCGCCCAAGTCTTATTATCCTCGGTTCAGATCATGAGCCCGCACGTGGACACAAAATATAATTATTTACCCTTCCATGCTTGGAATGCAAGAGCGCTCCAAGCCCTCTTTTTAATCAAGATTCATTTCTAAATCAATTACAGCCAACAAGGTAACTATTCCATCCAGCCCTCCAGGTCAGACGTGCTCCCTTCAGACTTGGCGAGTTAGCAACTGTGAAGGGCAAACGCTGTGAGCACAGCCAGGGACATTCATTCACCTCTGATTATTTCAGAAGCGTGATGTGTATAATTAAGAGGGCTTCTGGGCACTGACAAAGCTAAGGTATTCTTCACTTGCTACCTACAACCAGGGGCATCACCAGAGGCGTAGATACCATTGGTGCAGCAGGTGCAGTGGCACCAGGTCCCAGAGAGGCCCATTGCACCCTGATAATTGCTGTATTTACTACTGCAACAGCAGTCATAGGGGGTATTTTTCTTGCTTGCACCAGGGCCCATGGCAACCTTGCTACGCTACAGGGAATAACGCAAGCCGCGGTGGCACAGGGCCGCCCCTCCAATAGGAAGACCTCTTACAGCCCAGGGCCTAGAAATATCTGTGACCTATGAGAGTCTCAGGGGACCCCGCACCACATTGTGCGGTGCGGCCCTATAATTTTGCATTACGCCGCTGCCTACCTCTTGCACCGCATCATATGACGGACAGGCAAGTCGCAACGACTAGTCAGAACTTTACGTGATCTGAAATCTCACAGCTTTAGATCTTTCTATTTGAGTTATTTTATTCGGATTAATGTCTTGAAAACAGAGATATTGCAAAACGTTTACATCAAAAGGAGGGTAATGTTTTTAGCGCCTAAGAACAAAAAACTAAGCATGGGTGAGATTTAAACTACACCAGCGTAATTGGGTTAACTTTGGGAATTTGGGATTCTGCTTATTAGGCGAAATTCCTGAACTATGCTATTAAGCAGCACTGCGTAATTACGCGGCGTTCGCAGCAACATTTTACTAAGACCACTTGGAAATAACATGAATGGCCAGAACTCGTGCGGCTTTTGTTTTGTGATTTACGTGCTATTTGTTTCCAGTGAAATGTGCCCTTGGGTTGCAAATTGATGCCAGGGCGCATTTCACTTAAAAACAACGGCAAGTGACGGATCCGCATTTTGCGTAATTTATGAGAATTTCGCACATCCCCACAAAAAATCAAGATACACGAGTAAAGTGGGAAGCGAGAGAGTTTAAGATGATGCATCAGTTACACAGTAGTCTTTTATTTCTGGTTTACATGCAGTAACCCTCATCCCACCTACCCTCCTTAACTTCACACTCTTTCTTACATATTTAGGCATTTTGCTTCCCTACAGACCTATCAAAGCACCTTGTTTTACACACAGGACAGGACAAACGCGGCGAGCTAGGCTGCGGTTGCGTGTATGCTCTTGATGCTGCTTAGTGTTTAAAATTGCTGATTTTAATAGCACTTTTGACATGTTATTTTAAAAATCCTCATTTCTGCATTTATGGTGTGCATATTGTAGCGCTTTTACTTACCTGCATTTTGACTCGCTCGTGGCCCCGTTCCGGCCCGGCTTTGTGCCGTTTGTGCGGAGGGTCAGCTAGAGGAGCGTCACTTCCTGCTCGTGACACTACTTCCGCCCTGCACCTACTCATCGCAGGTTAGCGGTCTAGTGTTCCCTCACCTCTAGTATAAAATGGCGGTATGGCGGAAGCGCAGCGGACGAGCGCAGCGGGAGCGCCGACTTAGCGCCGAAGTCGCGCATAAGTCAAGCCCGTCTGGGCCCGTCCGCGGCCGACCGGGCCCAGGGCTCAGTCGTAATGCCCTTATTTATACTTATACTTCCACCGACCTCCACAGACTTAACTTCCCAGGGCCTATTTCTGGTTGTGCTGCCAGGGCAGCCCAGGACTGTGGTATCTTTGTCCCTTCTGATATTCCCGTCCTGGAAACCCCTTCCTACCATGAACCCTCTCTATCCCTTCCCTCCTCCACGACCCTGAAACCTGTCCCTCTGATGGTGTCTTATCTTAATACCCGCTCCTTAGTGAGCTATCAGCTAGAAATATTTCAATTACTGCATGAGAGTGCTATTGATATTCTCCTCTTAGCCGAAACGTGGCTAACCGAGGATTCAGCCCCTGACATCCTTGCAGCAATCCCTGCTGGTTATTATATCATGCAAGCCAACCGACCTGCCGGGAAGACCGGTGGCGGGGTGGCGGCCATTATTCGCTCTGAACATAAATTCACAGAGTTGACTATGATCCGTATTCCCCAAATCGAGTGTCTTACTCTCAAATTCTCTTCACCCAAGTCCGCCTTTGTTTGTGTCCTGGTCTACAGGCCCCCTGACTACATGCCCCTCTTCCCTCAACTCTTCGGTGAATTCATTTCCCAACTCACGATTAACCATGCTAGTATCATGATCATTGGAGATTTCAATTACTGGCCATCCGACGCCCGCGAAAGCCATCTCTCTGCAGAGTTCACTGACCTTTTAGCAGGTATGAATTTTCACCAGCACATTAATACTCCTACTCATCGTAAAGGTCACACTCTAGACCAAGTCTGGACGGCCAATCTTGATATCTCACTTCCCTCAGTACTTCCCTGTTCTTGGTCTGACCATTGCTTTATATCTTTCTCTCTTTATCTTTCTATATCCTGTCCCCCTCTTCCTATTAACAACCTATCTGCTCGTAACTGGAAGAAAGCTAACATGACCGATTTTCATGCCTTATTGGCCTCCACCGTCCCTACACCTTCGATTTCGGTGGCTGACCAGGCTGTCCATCTCGAAGAATGGCTGTTATCCGCCTGTGACAAAGTTGCCCCTTATAAAACTATTAAAGCCAAGCGTCCTCATGACGCTCAGCGGTGGTTTTCCGACCAGCTTAAGGTAGATAAACTTGCTCTTCGGCAGGCAGAGCGCCGTTGGAGGCGCAATTATGATCCCCAACTTAGACTTGTTTATGTAGAATCTTTGAACACCTACAAAAAATCCATTCTATCAGCTAAAACAGCCTACTTCTCTCAAAAAATATTGGACTCTAACACTAAAGCAAAAGACATCTTCTCCATTGTTAACGAGCTCTCCCTGCCTGATAGGGTCACACCCCAACCCCAACCGACCCAAACCTTGTGCGATTCCCTCAACTCTTATTTTACAGACAAGATCACTACCATCAAAAACAACATCCCTTCCCCTTCATCCCCTTTTCCTCCACCCCTTCCCTCCATGAACCCTAGTCGATTGGTAGAGTTTCCGCCAATCTCTCCAAAAGAATTCTTTTCGCTACTTCAGAAAGTTAGATCAGGTTCCCCTAACGATTGCTGCCCCCCTCAGATTCTGAGGGAGGCCTTTCTGGCATGCCCTGGCCCCCCATTGGCCCTGCTTAATAACTCTTTAGCCACTGGGGAGGTCCCGTGCTCTTTCAAACAGGCAGCTGTCATACCTATTCTCAAAAAAACTAATGCTGATCCCACTACCTTAAGCAATTACCGACCCATTTCCCTCCTTCCCTATCTGGGAAAAAGTTTGGAGACATATGTTACCCGCTGTCTGAGCACCTTTATTGAGGACTCCTCCTTCCTGGATGCCCAACAAGTGGGCTTCAGACCCCTCCATTCCACCGAGGCGGTCATAGTGGCCGTCATGGATGCCCTTAGGAAAGGAGCCGATAAAAACATCTCACAGGCCCTTGTCCTCTTGGACCTGTCGGCGGCCTTTGACACGGTCGATCACACTATATTGATCGACCGTGTCAACAATGCTGGCATCCAGGGGGTGGCCCTCGATTGGCTTAGATCCTTCCTGGACCACCGGACTCAGGCGGTGCACTTGTCTACTTTTTCTGCACCCTATTCGTCTTTAACCTGCGGGGTCCCTCAGGGCTCTGCGCTATCACCCTTACTGTTCAACTTGTACTTACAGCCCCTCTTAGCTTCCCTCCGTAATACCCCGGGACTATTTTCAACTATGCGGACGATCTTCAGTTAATCTTTCCCATTGATTCTCTTCCCTCCTCCCGTTCTATTTTTCAGTCTACCATGCTTGACATTGCAGAGTGGATGTTTCATAGCCAATTGAAACTGAACCCCACTAAAACAGAGCTCGTATTGGTGGGAGGTCCCACTAATCCGTGGAATTCCACCTTCTGGCCTTCATCACTAGGGGCACCACCTACTCCTGTTAGCACTGTGAAGAGTCTGGGGGTGGTCATCTCTGACGACCTCTCTATGAGGCCACAAATCAACGCAGTCACTTCATCCTGCTTTTTCTATCTAAGGAGGATCCGTAAAATCAGCAGGTTCCTCACCAGAGATGCCCTGATTCTAGTCATCCTAGCTCTTATTACCTCCAGACTCGACTATGCTAACACTCTATATGTCGGGATTCCAGCATTCCACCTCCACAGGCTACAACTGGTGCAGAACCAGGCAGCCCGCCTGATTTTCCACCAGCCGAAACATCAGCACGTTACCCCCCTTCTGCGTAGCCTCCATTGGCTCCCTGTTACCAAACGCTGCACTTTCAAGCTTGCATGTACCATCTTTAAAGCCTTATCAGATCTAGCCCCTGCTTTTATCTCCTCTTGCTTGACACGTTATGTTCCCCACAGAGATCTCCGCTCAGCATCTCTTAATTTACTTGTTGTTCCCAAAACTAGACGGAAAAAGCATGGCGGTCTGAGTTTCTCTGCCATGGCCCCCTCCACTTGGAACTCCCTCCCTTCAGCGCTTCGTCTCTGTCCCAGTTACGACTGCTTTCGCAGACTGCTAAAAACCCTTCTGTTCCACTCTGCATTTGAGTAAACCTTCCGCCCAAGTTTCCGTTTTGTCAGGAGCGCCATGAAACCGCTTGGTGAACGTGCGCGGTAAAAATGCTTTTAACGTAACGTAACGTAACAGGCTTTACCCAAGACCTTTGCATTTTATTAAAATAATATTAAAATGTCTTTACTTATAAGGGCTTTCAGCCAGCCCCTTTCTTCCATTGGTCTGTTTTTGTGTCACTCTAATTTTTCTTTGGACCACCACAGCACGCTTCAGCCATTGGGTAACTTCACTGTGAGTGACGGTATTCTGCTCTTTCACCAGAAACACGGCCATGAAAAAAGTAGTTCTCTTCATGCCCGTAAACTGCTAGGCAATGTGTGCTTCTTAAGACCAAAAAATATTTGTGCTTTTAAGCAATCATTTTTTTTTTTTGATTGACGAGGGCACTTCAGCTTCCCCAACAATAATGTTTTGCAAACACCATGGCCGAACAAACAAGCATTGGCAAACCCCTGTGGCTCCACCAATGCTTGTTTTCTCTTCGTACGGTCCTATTTATTTCCCCAGCCTTCCTCCAATAGGCGGGACCTACCCGTCTTGTATTCTGTAACAGCCAGGCACTGCCAGGGAACTTTCTGTAATGTACCAATGAAAGACATGCCACGGACTCCATAAGGGGAGACGGGGATCAAGGAGTGGAAGACTTGCCTAATGAGGATTACACCAAGTAATCCAGACATTTTCTATTTCTTTCAAAGTGAGGATATACCAATGAAAGAGCAACACAAATGATTCATAAACCATATGACATACACTCCCATACCAAATCAGAAGCAAACCTAGAGAAAGACATTGAACACCGAAACCAAGGGCAGGACATAACATAACACAACAGAACATAACATATAACATAGCATAACATAGCATTTTTAATATTGGTGACTACAATGTCAATGTACACCATGAAATGTGCAGACCCAACAGTGGCAATACCAGTAAATGCAATGTCGTTGTACGCCATAAACTGTGCACGCAATGTCAAAACTAGTAAAAGCAATGTTGATGTACGCTACGACAACTGTGTGCATAATAACGAGATTGTCAGTAAATATGATATCAATGACCACCATGTTCTATGCACACACAGCAGCGAGCTCATATCATTGCTGTTGAATTCCCCCGAGATTACCTCCTCATAAACCTTAAATCAGAAATACTAGGTCCGAGACTGGTGTGCAGATGCCATCATTGATTAAAAGTTCTGCTCAATCCGCGGGGCAGAAGTCTGTCCAGAGGTCGCCGGCACAAGGGTAAGATGCTACATCTGATCCTTAGTCCGAGCTCAGCATTTGGCAAACTAGGACAAGCGCGTAGATCCCTTTTTCCTTAGTCAGCACGCTAGAGAAGGTGAAGGTAGTTTCCATTTTTATCGCTTGAACAGTTGAGCGTTACACAACTGGTACCCCCCTCGCCCTTGGTGGGTAATATAAATCCACTTATTTATTTCATTGGAACCACTGAGTGTCACACAACTGGTGCACTGTCGGCCCTTGGTGTGTTCTATAGGGCCACTACCCTGATCTTATTTTTAAGTTAAAAGAGTTTTCTTAGGGACTGTCGGTTTCTTAACACTGACAGTGTCTGAAAGAAGTGAAGAGGTGAATTTGTTTGCTTGTACCACTGGGAGGTACAGCAGAGGTACGCAGGGCCCCTAGGTGTGATATAGGGTGTAATCCAGACGTTAGGGAAAATTCGGACCCTGGTGAAAATGGTGCAGCTTGTGTCAGGCCGCAGAGGGCCAATAGTTGTCAGGTTGTTAATTTTTCTTTGCACAAATTGTTGCTATTCTTTGTCCCCGAGCCCAAACTGACAGACAATTTGGCTCACTTAGCTCTGTGTAGCACACATAGTATCCCCTCTCCCCGGGCTGTAGGTGCTAGGATGGGCTAAGATTTATTTGGATAAAGGGATTATATTTTCTGCCTATCTTTTCTCTTCTAGTTTCTTTTAGGTTTTCCATTTACATATTGTTGATGTTGTGGTACTGTTCAAATTTTGCAATTGTATTTCGCACACAGTGAAAAGAGATAGAAGAGAACCACTAAAAAAAGGAACATGGGAACTCTCCAACAACTGTCTAACAATTTTTACCGAACCTAGCGACATTCAAACAGAACTAGACAGGATGAGAAGGAGGGACACTATAGGGGAGAACACTGTTTGGCCCAAGGACTTTGTTGAAAAGAGGTTCTTAGGGGTGCAATCACATCAGTGCAAAAATACGTCCACTCCCGCCTCTGTCTGTTGTTCCAGGGTGGCCCTTAACATCTTTGGGGCCACCTTTTTTAATGACAAGTGGACACCAGAGGTGGACTTTTAGTGAAGAGCTGCTCTCCTTGACCACACTAGGAGAAATTAGTTCCATGGGAGAGGGTCAAATGCCAGCATAGACCCCCCTATGCCAGGAAATATGGGATACTAAGATTAATAGGTACACATGGTTGGAGGGAAAAGGGCAAACCCTAACTGTGCAGAAACTTACGCTGTACTCTTTCTGTTTCAAAATAACCATACCGCTTGGTTATAATGAGCACTGGGGAAGTGATAATGCATGTACCGGACCTGCAATGGGGTACCTCCACATTGATTGATATGCACTGGCATTGTGGTGAGCTTGCCTACACCTAGTGTGTCCCTGAATGGTGATAGCTCTGCTCCCTGGTCACCATACATACCCCAACACTGGTCATCCCTGGTGAAAATCTGTCTGAGTTGTCCCAACATCCGCCACAGAAAAAACAACTCTGTATATCAGGCTTGAAGAAGAAGAACTGCTGAATATTTTGGTTGGTCTCAGTACAAGGACATTCTGAAAGAATGTAGACTGACCTTTGAAACTCAAATAAATGCCGGGGGGGTTGATACGCTTTTTCACCTTGCAAATGAAGGAGAATGCCCACTGGTTACAAATAACCAGATGGGAAATGCTGAAGATGGTCAATGACACTGAGCTTGGCCTAAACACTATCAAGAAAGAACCGAGAGCCATCTACCTTATGGTGATGCAGCATCAGCACGTGTTAGATTTGATGACTGTGGGGTGTGTGCCAAGATTGGAGCTTCCTGTTATACTTTTATTCCTGGAAATGATCTCGAAAAAAAACAGAACTCTCGCTCTTGCTATCCAAGCACTGCATCGTCTACAAGCTGACATAAGGAAGGAGGGAGGAGACCCTGAGCAGGACTGGATTCGTAGTATTTTGTCGTATAAATGTCCAAACTATTCACGTCATTACTTCCAGTTTTTATTCTTGTGCTACTGTTGTGTGGTTTCCTAAAAATTGGGGTTCACTGCTTTAAAAACGCAGTCCTCAAATTAGGTAGGATGCAAATAGCCAGAGAAAGATTAGCAGACACTACAGCAACATACAACTTATTGAATAATGTGTTTGTCTTGACATAAAAGAAAATAATGTAGTGGAAAATTCAACTAGAGGGTTGAATGTTAATAACGGTGAATAAAATGTCAATCTACACCATGAAATGAGCTGGCCCTTCAGCAGCAATAAGAGTAAATGCAATGTCAATGTTCAAGAAGAGAGTATGCAGTTCCTCAGGTGGGTCAAAAGAGGAGGAAGGAGATATGTCAGGTTGTCACAAAGGGGAGTGGTTGTCCTACAAAAGTCAGAAGGAGGGGAATTCCTCCTTTCGGAACTAGGGCCCTCACACACCCAGCCAGCTAGGTGTCATGCTTCATCATATGGGCCTGCTCCTCGTCAGGTCAGCGCTTCAATACCAGACGGGCACCCACAGAGGGGCTTTTTGGCAGAGATATTTTGTTCCTTGCCTTTTGGTGCAGTGGGGGTAAGGGGCCTCAAAAGTGTAGATGTAGTGAGAAGTGGTTAAAACAGGTTCGGTAATACAAAAACAATTATATTCAAATTGGTTCTCCACCTGATTAAAAGGAAGGAAGAGTGGCGACTATCTGGAGTAATGGTTCAGGGTAACTGCACTCTACTCTTGTTGGGTCAACATGTTTCATGCCAAATGGTCTGGAGGATCAGTGGCAATTCATCAGGACCTAGTGAATAAACTATCTACACACCTTGAAAGGTGGGACACCTACCTACCACGTGTTAGCGCTGCGAGTAAGGTACACACAGTATCAAAGGATGACCTAAAGGTAATCAAAGTGTCCCCTCAACAGTGTCTTGAACTTCCCAAGCTCCATTTAGCTTCATTGTAGTGTTTCTGCAGGTTTATAAACCCTTGTATGTACAGAATAGACACAACACAAAGGCTGGCACCAGGGATGAATGTGGGTCCTCCAGAGCCACTCATCAGAACACTTCAGGGCCTGTGTAAGTTGCCAGGTGACCGCCCTGCTGCTTGAAGGACTGACTTTCTGTTTGAGAAGGAAGACTGGACCAGCTTGTCCAATGGTCTACAGGGACACAACAAGCTTCAGAGACCTCCCTGCAATTGTCCAGATGACCTCCTGCAAATTGGATTTGCCTGAGCCCTGCTGGCCTCTGCTGGAGTGAGTTGAGATCATCAAAAGTCCTGGACTCTTGGCTAGCATCAGAGTGTACTTCTCCTACAAAAAAAGATTAAAATCCTGAAGGCTGGGCTCCTTGCAACCGCAAACAGGCCCATTCAGGCCAAGACACTGAGTAACCCTGCTCTTAGAACAGGCGCCTGACCCCGGACACCTGCACTTTGCACTACTGCAACCACTGTCCGTAACACTTAGCCTCCTCCTCGCAGCCTTCTCAACATGAACCGAACTCTTCGTGCCAAACTTAGAAGGTAACTTTTCACAGTCTGGTATGAAGAACAGGAAAGCTATTTAATTTGTTTTTGTTTTGCATGTTACCCTCTGCGGCTGTTCCACCTAATTCTCATGTCACTGTATGAAAACATGTTTATCATCACTACTAAGTGCACTGATGCCCTTTTATGCTCTTAGATAATGCTATCCCAAAAACTGCTAAATAATAACTAAAATGTGTCTTGAACACAACCATGAATCCATGGTAGAAGCAGTCAAACCTCAAGACACAACTTGGGTGGAAAACTGAGGACATCAAACCAGGAATTTCAAATTCCCTTAACGTTTTCGATTAGGGTTACTCATGTAATACCCCAGTAGCAATACTCCCTGATGGACCTGACATTCCCAGCGTGATATTCACCCACACTTTGTTTTGCTTTCTCACCTCCTGTTTGATGAATTTGTTTCTGTTGGGCTTTAGGATTATGCACTTTACCACTGCTAACCACTGCAAAAGGGTAAACGTCGTTTACAACGCAGTGTTTACACCGCATGACCTTTACCACGCTGCCATTACAACGCAAGTCGTTACTACGACTTGTGCTGGATGGCGCTATTGGTTAAGGAATATTGTAATTTTATATTCAAACACCTTCCCTACTGTTACGTGGACTGGTGTTGGAATATAAAATTATAATATTCCTCAATCCGCGCCCTCCAACGCAAGTCGTTGTAACGACTTACGTTGTAATAACCGCGTTGTTAAGTACCGCGATCTAAAAGATCACGCTGTACTGACATACATTCATGCAAACGTGTGTGTGCTCTCTCTTTACACATGGTAAAATTAGACTACAAATAATTGGCACATTTAAGTTACTTGTAACTGATTAGTAAATGGTATTACCTATACACAGGGCCTGTAAATTAAATGCTACTAGTGGGTGTGCAGCACTTTAAAACATGTCTCATGCCACTGCACTTTTAAGCTGTCATTGTGACCTGCCAAAAGAAACTTTTTGCGAGGCCTAAGACTTAATTTTTCATACTTATAATTCACCTCAAAGGTTGGCCCTAAAGGGTTATAGGGCAGGGTGCATTGCATTTAAAATGTAGGAAATGTGTATGTAAGTTTTACTGGTCCCGACAGTGACTAACTCCTAAAGTTGTTTTTCATCAGTGTACGGCCTATCTTTCCCATTGACTAACATTGGGTTACCTTATTAAATTTAATAGGAGCTAACTTTGGATCGGGAGAAGAGAGAGATACTCAATCAAAGTGTAATTTAAAATCCTGTTTAAAAGTAAAGTCAGATTTTAGGTAAAAAATCTGAGAATGCTACTTTTTAAAAGTTGGTATTTTCTTGTACCAATCATCAGTGCCTTCTGCCAGTGGCCTGGGTCACATGACTGTGAATGGCTCTGCTGTTGGGGTTTGTTGTAGCTTCCAGACAGTAACACAAAAGATGGCTTAGGTATGGACCGGATGACCCTTCTTGGCAGGATGACCGGGCAGGGGCTGCACGCAGCCTCGCCTTCAAGGATCTTTGACACCTGTATACACAGAAATCTGACACCAGGACTGCCTTGCCCTTTGTCATACTCATACAGTCTAGAATCTTGTCAGAGGAAAGGGAAGAACTTCCCAGAACCAGAGGTGGGGGTATGGCAAAGAGTCCCCATATGCAAAGGCTGGCACCAGGTATAAATGTGAGACCTCCAGAGCCACTCATCAGAACACTCCTGGACCTGTGAAGTTACAGAAGAAGGACTGCCATGATGCATGAGGATTGCATTGCTGTCTGAGAAGGAATACAGGACGTGCATGCCTTCATCTCAGGCTATCCAGAGTGACTCAAGGGCCACTTAGCTGACATTCTGTGTGAGCTACAGGGGCACAACAAGCTTCATAGGCCTCCCTCCAACTGCCCAGCTGACCTGTTGCAACTGGACCTGTACCTCGTACCATTTGTGCCCTACTGGTCTCTGCTGGAGTAAGTCCTGGTCCCCAAGAGGTACCTGGACCCTTGGCTGGCATCAGAGTGAGTTATTCCTAAAGAAAACGTAAATATCCTGAAGTTTGGGATCCTCACAATTATGAACAGGTTGTTCAAGCCAAGACTTTGCTGCTCGTGATGACCACCAACTCTGATGAACCCTGATCTTTGCTTTGACAACAACTGTCAGGCAGCAGCAGTCAATGCTAGACCTGCACTTCATACTACAGCGATGACTGTCTGCGATGCCCGACCTACTCTTCTGGCAACAATGACAACTCTCTGTGATGCTCAGTCTCCTCCTCCTAGATTGGTTTGGGGTTTTTCTTGTCTTGCGATTTCACTTTATTAATTGTCTGTATATTACATAAATAATTCACACGTTGCCTCTAATTTAAGCCTGACTGCTTTTGCTCCAAACTACCAGTGGGTTAAGCTCAGGCTAATTTAGTGGCTTTTGTGAGTTCACCCTGACAAGATTTGTGGTTGTTGGGCTTCCACCACCTCAACTAATAATCCAATCTCATACACTTCAAACTTATCGCTAGAAGCGGGCGGTGTTATTATTGGGTCAGATTCCCTGAGCACTCAAAATGAGGCCCATATTGTGTCTCACTTCTGGGATAATGGCAGGGAGCCTAAAACAGATGCAAGAGACAGAGACACCGCCATTTAACCATGGGATTGACTCCTCATCATTGCAGTTTCAAGCTCAAGAAATACTATGGGGCATATGTATGAAGGAAGAGTTTTGCGAGTCCTTAATAGCAAATTTTAGCGATTCGCTATTAAGAACTTGCAAAAGGCAATGTATGTAGGATTCGCAATAATGATTGTGATTCCTACATATTCCTTAATTGTGAATCGTGAGTTAAGGAATATCTTCCCATTCATTCCTATGGGCATAGAGGCCCATAGGAATGAATAGAAAGCCATTCGCAATTTGCGAGTATCCATTAGGTACTCGCAAATTGTGAATGCAATTTAAAGGGTGCAAGGGTGTCAAAAGGACATCTTGTTGCACCCCTGAAATATGTATGTGTGCACATGAGGTGCACATACATGCCCTAAGGGCATGTATGTGTGCCACAGGCACTTTAAAAAATGCAAAAAAGTGAATATTTCCAAGAAATGGCAAATTACCACCAATTTGAAGTTGGTGGTAATTTGCGATTTCTTAGGGCAAAATCGCACAACTTGCGTGCTATCTGCATTGCATTTAAGGAATCGAATTAACGATTCCTTAAATGCATTCGCAAAATAGGGAATCGCAAAATCCAATGAGCTGTTGGATGGGCTTCCGCCCGACACTGGAATAAGAACCTTGGAATGATACATTCTCGTGAGCAAAAGCAAGTAATGAAGACCAGGGAAACAGATAAATATCCCAAATTACACCCATTTGAGCAACAAGAAACTCTAAGAAGACTTAAAACTGCTGCAAAGCACTAGAAATGGAAGGACACTAACCTAGTGCGCCTGTAGCCATAACTTACTGTAAGACAAATGCATAACTACAATATCAGTCGGTGGGCTCTATGACCCACGTGGGACCTGACAACACCAAACAGGCTGAGAGGTCCCTGCGCGGATCTCAACTGCATAATACATTTAGTCAGAGTCAATTCACTACTGTTAGTAGCCAGTGGCGGCTGGTGACCTTTAAAAGTAGTGAGCTCGAATTCCAAAGAGCTTTTTCTTGAAGGGTTCTCTCATACTTTCCTGCATTAAGTTTACTGTCTCACTCTGACTCACTCAGTCTCACTTGGTGTTACTTATTCACATAGTCTCACTCCTACTCTGGGCCACTCTGTCTCAATCAGTCCCACGCATTCTCACTTTCTCACTCATTCTGAATTACTCAGTCTTACAGTGACACAGTCTCACACACAGTAACACTCAGCTGCACTCACTGTCATTCTCCCTCACTTGCTCGCATTCATTTTCACACATGCTGGTCCTTACTGTCTCTAATTCTCACTCACTCTGATTCATTCCTTCACTGACTCTCTCTCACTTTGGCTCACACACACAGTCACACAGACATGCTCCCAGTGCTGGAATGGTGCAGGCACCCTCATGCAGCTGTGTCAGCAATCAAACAATGCCACAAGCTGCCTCAGTTTGTTGCTGGCCCCAAAGCAGTTCTGCATTTTATTTTCATTATGTCAAAAATTAATAATGATTCTCTCTTACTACAATAAAAATGGACCACAAAACAAGGAGGGTTTAGTGTAGTTGTGGAGCCCATAAAGGAGAGCCGCCACCTGTCCAGGGAAACCTATCCATCAAACCAATCTCTCCATTCAATCATCCATCCTTTCACTTATCCATCTCCCCTTTCATTCATCAATTCACCCATCCATTCAATCATGCATCTAACCTTTAACTCATCCATCCACACTTTTGGTCCATCTATCCATCCTTTCACTCTATCCATCCATCATCCTCCCTTTGACTCATCCATCTAGCTACACTTTCACTCAGCCATCAATCCTTGCACCCATCCATCCATCCTTTATCCCATCCATCCACCCATTCAAATATCCCTCCATTTAGTGTTTCACTCAGCCATTCATCCATCCTTTCACTCATTCACTCATCCATCTATCTATCCATCTATTCATCCATCCATCAATTCACCCTTTCACCCCTCCATCCATCCTTTCATTCACACATCCATCTACCCTGCCTTTCACTCATCCATCCAATGTTTTACTCATCCATCGTTACCTACATCCATTCATTCATCCATCCTTTTGCTCATCTATCCAGACTTTCACCCCATCCATCCAACCACTCATCCATCCATGTATCCTTCCACTCTTCCATTCATTCTTTCACTCATTATATCATCCATCCATCATTTCTCTCCTCATCCATCAACCCACTCTCTCATCATCCATCAACCCATTCTTCATCATCAGCCATCATCCATCAACCCATTCTTTTACTGCCTCTTTTCACTCCATCCATCCCGCCTTCCCTTTCACTCATACACCCTCACTGCCTTTCTCTCTTCCATTCTTACGTCCATCCTTTCACTCATTCATCAATGCATCTATCCATCCACCATTTCATCCATCCATCCACCCTTCCTTCCTTTCACTCACTCACCCTCCGATGTTAATTATGAGCCTTTGTCCCGGAGCTGCCTACAGAAGAGGCCCATAAAGAACCCCACCCCACTGTAGCTGCTACAGCAGGTTTTGAGGACGCCCCTGATGCAGGCAGAAGCTTAACTGCACACTTACCTCTTAGTCCACAAGTGCAATTGTTGACAGCCACTGGTTACTTCACTCTCTTGGGCCTCTATGGTCGAGATAAGGAGCAATCTGTTGTGCTCAGCTCCATAACGTTTTTTTCCCAAGTGAAACCAAATGCAGTACTAAACACGTTACTGCGAAGAACATCCCCCTGGATCCCCCTAGAGCCTTGCCCTCTGTGAGGACCAACAAAGTGTTGCCACCCACACCCTCTTTGTCTCATCGGCCTCCCCACCCCCAGCCATTGCAGTGGATATATTTATGTATCTTCTACCAGGCCTACTTTTTATGCACCCCAAAAGCAACTGGATCGCTTGCTTTCTAACTCAGCACTCCATCTCCTGTGATGTCACTGCTGTAGTGTGTGCGTGCAGGTCAAAGAAAACCTTGCCAGGCTGGCACTTGCGCAGGAGGACATCTGCAAGGTTCCCTAGAGTTCACCCAAGGGTGTCAGCACCCTGCCTCGGAGCAGTGATTTATTTTCAGCTGCTCTGTGTTTACTTCCCTATTCTCGTCTCTCGCGGAAGGTGGCAGGGCAACGCCCCTTTTGTCCAGGAGCACCAGGCATCATCCGTGTTAGTAGCGCAGCCCATCCCGCTGGCAGCCTGGGGACAGCAGTGAGCTGAGGCTCAGTCAGGCTGCAATTTTCAAGAAATGTAATGCTAGCTAATAATTAAAATCAATAATTTACCAACTCCACACATTGTCAGCTGAGCGGTCCCATCCGGAGCGCTGCCAGCCCCACTGCAGCACCAGCGCAGCCTGAGAGCAGTGAACGACAACCAGGCTCAGACAGGAAGTGACGCTGTTAAATATATTGGGGGAGATTTATGAAGGCCTTGCGCCGCCGGTGCATCACTTTTAACATGGGAAAAAGTGACGCACCGGCGGCGCAGGGCCTTCATAAATCTGCCCCATTGTACTGTGCTTGAACGTTGGACCCGTCATGACGAATTAAACAAATTGTAGTCCGACTTCTCGTCCATTCCAATCACGCTTTAATAAATGATTATGAGATGGTGTAATGATTGGGTTTTCACCTGAAAGAAGGCTGCTAGACTCGAGCTGTGTGGGCCAGAATGTTTTTATTTATTACAAATAATAATGCTAGGAACAGCGCCGGGCGACTGGCTCCGTTGCACTCCGAGCCGCTCTGTGTGGCGCGAACCGCCGTTCGCGCATACGCACTCGCAATGCGTTCTAGCCCGTGCGTGCTGCGTCACTGGCACACAACGGGGCTAGAACGCTAACACTACATATCTCCCTTTTTTTATACAACCATATAAATACAGGAAAGTTCAATAGTCGTCTCATTCAAAGTCTCTGAGATAGGCAGGTCTGACAACTACCCTTCCAGCACGTGTGCGTCTTACCGGTGTGGAGGTTTCTTGGACACCTGGCGAAGGACTCATAACTTCTTCTCTCCGCAGACCCGGTTCACTTCTCTTGGGCGTCACCTCCTTTCCTGGTGTTGCCTCCTCCACACTCGGTCTTACCCGGTCTTCTCTCTCCACGTGCACTCCTTCTCCTACGTCTTCACCATCTAATGTCCTTTCTACTGTGTCACTCCTCTGCCTTTGATCTTGCGGTTCACCTCCTTTTTCCGCTGGCCATCGTACAATTTTATTGATCTTTGCCATGCGATCATGGGACCACACGTTTCTGTCACTGAGCAACGCGGCTCTATCATAAACTTCTTCCACTTGCAGGGGTGGGCTGTACTTGCTTTCTCCTTTCTTTCTCAGTACCGCCTGCTTGACTCTCACCCACTCCCCTCTTTCTAGCTCTGTTTCAGTTACATTTCTTCTCCTGTTGTAATGCTCGGTGTAGACTTTTTGGGCTTTCTCCAGGTTGTGCTGGACCATGGCCGGGGACCACTTGCTGGTGATGGTTTTTTCTCTCCAAACTACATTGTCTTTCGTGAACGGGTGCCTGCCTCTTAAGATTTGAAAGGGGCTGTACCCTGTCGACGAGGGAGTGATCCTATATGCCCACATCATTCTCTGGATTTCTGTCTCCCAGTCCTTTCCTTGCATGATTGCAGCTTGTATAGATCCCATGAGGACCCGGTTAAATCTTTCCACCTGTCCGTTTCTAGCTGGGTGGTACACTGAAGTGTGCTTGGACTTGATTCCATTTCTTTACATGTATCGGTGCCACTTTTCCGAAGTAAATTGCGGGCCATTGTCAGTCAGAATTGTTCTGGAGATTCCCTCTCTCAGGAACACGGAGGTGAGGAACTTGATCACCACCTCTGAATCCATTTCCTCTTGCACCTGTACTTCAGGCCACTTAGAGTATTTGTCTACCAACACACATAGGTATTTTGCAGTCCCTTGGTTATCCAGTACTGGCCCTAGAATGTCAACGGCGACTTCTTCCCAGGGGTTGCAGGGCAGGTCAAATCTTCCTAGCGCTGATCTTAACGGTTTGAGCACCTTGTCTGCACCTTGACACTGGATGCAGTCTCTCACATGCCTCTCCACTCGGATGTCCATACCCGGCCACCAGTACATTTGTTTCACTCTCAATTTGGTCTTTACAATGCCGAGATGACTTTCATGCAGTTGACACAGAAGGGTGGGGATCATTTTCTCTGGGGGTACGACCTTGTCACCGCGATACAGGAAGGTACCAGAATCGCACATAGATAACTCTTCTCGCACTTCATAAAACTTTCTAAGTGTCTCTCTTAGTCTTTTCTTGTCTGGCCAACCTCTGATGAGACAGCTCTTCGTCCTCCTCATACGCTTGTGTCCACTTTTGTTTGCTGATGGCACTTTCTGTGTCCTCCATAACAGCTACCATCTCTTCGTTCTCTGCTATGTGGATCGGCGCCTCTTCCATGGCTGAGGCCCTGCTAAGATAGTCAGCCACTTTGTTGCGCATGCCTGGTATGTACACCACGTCATATATGTACTCCAGCAGCTTGAGAGTCATTTTGGCTATACGTGGGGTGGCTGTGGCATGCCCACTTGAGGTGAGCACCTTGACTATTGGTTTGTGGTCAGTCTGTAAGCGAAACCTCGTGCCCCACAGGAACTGCCTGAACTTCCCCATGGCCCATGTGGCTGCCAGCATTTCCTTCTCAATCACGCTGAACTTCTGTTCCGTGGGGGACAACGCCCTGGAGGCAAAGCTGAGGGTTTCTACGGTGTTGTCATCTCTTACCTGTGCAAGGACGGCTCCTAAGCCCTTTTCGCTGGCATCGGTTGTCAGAATCGTTTTTCCTGTGGGGTCGTGTCCATGTAAGGGCACCGCCTGGCTGATGTTTCTCTTCAGTTCATCAAACTCTCTCTCTGCGCTTCTTCGTCCCAGAGGAACGCTGTCTTGTCTCTTAACAGCTGTCTCAGTTTGTAAGTCTTTGTGGCAAAGTGCTGGACAAATTTACTGTAGTACTCGGCCATTCCCAGGAATGACCGCACTTCCTCCTTGGTGACCGGAGCTCTGGCCTCACAGATAGCTTTCACGTTCTCACGTTTGGGAGTGATCCCTTGTCCACCTATCTCATGTCCCAGGTAGGTGACGGACGTCATTCCTAACTTGTACTTTTCCCATTCCGCCGTTAGACCTTTCTCTTGCAGCACACTCAGCACTTTGTTCAGTTTGTTGTCATGGTCCTCACTATCCATTCCCATAATTAAGATGTTGTCCTGGAAGTACTGGATGCCTTCGACGTCCTTAAACAGACGATGCATCAGCTTTTGAAACACCGCTGCTGCTGACGCTAAGCCGAAGGGCATCCTACGGAATTGATAGCATCCGTAGGGTGTGATGAACGACGTGAGTTTCCTGCTTGATGGATGCAAGTTAATTTGATGATAGGCGGACGTGAGGTCCACTGTTGAGAACCACTTCACACCTCTCGTTTTGGCCAACATCTTCTCGATGCGGGGCAGAGGAAATTTCTCGACTATCAGGCACTTGTTTAGCTCGCGGAGGTTGACGCACAAACGTACCTTGCCGGTGGGCTTCCTGGCTACCACTAGGGGGGCCAACCATTCTGAGCTGTCTATGGGTTCAATTATGTAGTACAAAAGGGGCGGTGATGGACGGAGCATCCAAACCAATCAAAGACTCCCACCCAGTCAACAGATCTGGGTTTAATCCATCACCATTCTTTAGCCCACTCTGCCACCCCAGTTCAGACATGGCCATATGCAAATCAGTCTGACCCTGTGCCTCATGGGAACAGTCCAGCCCGAACTGCCAAGCTATGCCTTCCCTGGACCGGATTCAAGCTTCCTAGGACCGGTTTCTGGCATTACAGCCGTCTTCAGCCAGGCTTGCTTGAATCCAGTGGCAAAGTGAGCAAGGGACTCACGTCTGAGCATACCCTGCCAACTTATGGTGGCCAAAGCAGTACAAAAGAGGCGGTGATGGACGGAGCATCCGAACCAATCAAAGACTCCCACCCAGTCAACAGATCTGGGTTTAACCCATCACCATTCTTTAGCCCACTCTGCCACCCCAGTTCAGACATGGCCATATGCAAATCAGTCTGACCCTGTGCCTCATGGGAACAGTCCAGCCCGAACTGCCAAGCCATGCCTTCCCTGGACCGGATTCAAGCTTCCTAGGACCGGTTTCTGGCATTACAGCCGTCTTCAGCCAGGCTTGCTTGAATCCAGTGGCAAAGTGAGCAAGGGACTCACGTCTGAGCATACCCTGCCAACTTATGGTGGCCAAAGCAGTACAAAGGGGGCGGTGATGGACGGAGCATCCGAACCAATCAAAGACTCCCACCCAGTCAACAGATCTGGGTTTAATCCATCACCATTCTTTAGCCCACTCTGCCACCCCAGTTCAGACATGGCCATATGCAAATCAGTCTGACCCTGTGCCTCATGGGAACAGTCCAGCCCGAACTGCCAAGCCATGCCTTCCCTGGACCGGATTCAAGCTTCCTAGGACCGGTTTCTGGCATTACAGCCGTCTTCAGCCAGGCTTGCTTGAATCCAGTGGCAAAGTGAGCAAGGGACTCATGTCTGAGCATACCCTGCCAACTTATGGTGGCCAAAGCAGTACAAAAGGGGCGGTGATGGACGGAGCATCCGAACCAATCAAAGACTCCTACCCAGTCAACAGATCTGGGTTTAATCCATCACCATTCTTTAGCCCACTCTGCCACCCCAGTTCAGACATGGCCATATGCAAATCAGTCTGACCCTGTGCCTCATGGGAACAGTCCAGCCCGAACTGCCAAGCCATGCCTTCCCTGGAACGGATTCAAGCTTCCTAGGACCGGTTTCTGGCATTACAGCCGTCTTCAGCCAGGCTTGCTTGAATCCAGTGGCAAAGTGAGCAAGGGACTCACGTCTGAGCATACCCTGCCAACTTATGGTGGCCAAAGCAGTATTTGGTGGTTTGGTTTGCCCTGTTCCCATCATGCACTGGGACAGGAACAGACTAATTTGCATATAGCCAGGTTCTGAGCTGGGATGATGCAGTTAGCTAAAAAACGGTGATGGATTAAAACCATGATCTCTTGACTTGGTAAGAGTATTCTGCATCATTCAGAAACTCTGTCCATCACCACCCCCCTTTTCCAAAATCGGTTTTATCCACACTATGTGTGGGAGGGTATACTCAGACGTGAGTCCCTTGCTCATTGCACCATCAGGATTCAAGCAAGCCGGGCCGAAGAAGGCTGTGATGCCAGAAACCGGTCCCCGGAAGCTTGTTTCCTTCCCAGTATAAGAATTGGCTTGGTAGTTTGGTTTGCCCTGTTCCCATCATGCACTGGGACAGGAACAGACTAATTTGCATATAGCCAGGTTCTGAGCTGGGATGGTGCAGTGACCTAAAAAACGGTGATGGATTAAAACCATGATCTCTTGACTTGGTAAGAGTATTCTGCATCATTCAGAAACTCTGTCCATCACCACCCCCCTTTTCCAAAATCGGTTTTATCCACACTATGTGTGGGAGGGTATACTCAGACGTGAGTCCCTTGCTCATTGCACCATCAGGATTCAAGCAAGACGGGCCGAAGAAGGCTGTGATGCCAGAAACCGGTCCCCGGAAGCTTGTTTCCTTCCCAGTATAAGAATTGGCTTGGTAGTTTGGTTTGCCCTGTTCCCATCATGCACTGGGACAGGAACAGACTAATTTGCATATAGCCAGGTTCTGCCGCTGGCCGCGCGACGCAAAGGGGAGCTGAGCGAGACAGCGTCTTAGTACCACATGCCGCGCGAGAGGAACTGCAGCGCGCCAGTCTATTGAGCCGCCATCCTCGCTAATGACCAATGGGAGGGCGCGACCAATGGGAGGGCGCCCTCTGGCGGGGTGGGCGTTCCCAAGAGGTTTATTGAGAGCACAGCAACGCTGCTCGGTCTCTCCTGCCGCGCTCGTTCCCTGGGCTGCTCTGCGCTGTGTCGTCTCCTGCCTCGCCGCTTTCCTGTTTCCTACGGTCGTCGTGTGTTCAATGGCGGTGAGTCGTTCCCTCTCGTGGCAGGCAGGCCCCAGGTCTAGCGATGGTTCAGTTTAGGGCACTGTTACCACTTAGCGTGCGGTCACGCGATTGCGGTTTGTTAGTAAGGGGGCATTGCGGGCGTGGGTTCTTTGTGCAAAGCCCTTTGTTTTGGTGCACATAGTCTGGGGAGGCAGCGGCGCTGTGTAGAGGGAATTCTGCCGCTTGAGGTCTGTTGCCGGTGGGAGCGAAGAGATCAGGCCGGGACTCGGGTGTGAGATGCAAAAACGCTGCGGTTCCTTTGTACAGTAATCTCTCCGGTCAGGGTGGCTTCTGGTTCACCCTGGTTAGTCTAAAAACACTGACATTTCGCGAAAGTCTCTTGCTCATGGTGGGGTATTTGTAAGAAGCACTATAGCAAATGGCTTATTGGCGCTCAGGGCATTGATCGGTTTCCTGAATGTAAAGTCAGTAACGGTTCTCCTCGCATAGCCAGGGGCAGAATACTATAGGCCTTAGCTGCGGCACAGAGAGTTGCTGTTTATGAATTGTGAACTGTTATGAGGGCATACGGTCTTGCGTCGATATGATGTGTCCGACGTTCTGCTGTTTGCTCTGCTTACGGTGAGTAGGGATGAGAAGCGTGTTGGCAAGTTTCTTTGTCCGGGTGTATGTGGGGTTATTGGTGCTGGCTCCGGCGGGTTACCTTCTTCTTCGCCAGTCACTCTCCTTGTCCCTCGGTGTCTGCATTGGTGTCTCCCTCCACGGTCCTGTTGCCCTCAGCGTCCCATAATCGTGAATACATTCTAGGCGCTTGTTGGTGAATATATTCTAGGCGCTTGTGGGTTCTCTCCTACCGGGTCCTTGCATACGTAGATGCTTGTGGTAAGGCGGGGCTTTGAGCGCGGTTTCCATCATGTTAGCCTGGCTTTGAGGGTTGATTAACGGGACAACACAGCACTGTATAGGCCTACTGTTGTGCGCGTGCATCTGCGTTTAGCCATTTAATATGCGGGGTGTCTGCTACCCCGAGCATAGCAGTGATCGGGGGGTTTATGTTTTGGGAGTAATGTGGCCGTTCTTGTAGGTCGATGTTTCCACGCTGGGTACGAGTGTCCATGGTGTTGGCAAGCGACTAGCCGAGTCGCATCGAAACCCCTGATCTCTAGCACCGAGTCCGGGGGGACTCGGTAGGCACTATTGTCCGGTGTTGGACAGCGAGGGTGGAGGTCAGAACAATTGTGCCCCTGGAGGCGCCATTCCTCTTTGTCCAGCTTGTCATGCGTTTATTGCAGGGTCGCGGGGGCCGGAAAGGAGTTGTTTTCAGGACGAGGGAGCAGCAGGGCCAGGAGCGTGCAGATCTTAGGTGGGGTTTTGTGCGGCTCCTGGCTCCTGCGGAACTGTGGTTCCGCCCGGTCCTTTTTTGCGGCATGTCTGCTTGATGAGACCGGGGAGCAGCTCTCCCTGCAGCGTCGGGTTCCTGGGGGCCTACCGTCGCTTTGTCGCGTATGGAGAGGATGCATTCACTCGCCTATAGGGCAAACGGAGTGGTTACGAGCGCATCCACATTCCGTGATCCGTCATATCACTTTGGGCTCTTTCCACCAGCAGCACCGGTAGGGGGGGCTCGGGTTGTCATGCTGCGCAGGCAGGGAGATAAGTCAGGCGTTTTCATGGTTCTTTCCGTACTCGATTACGGGGTAACTTTGGTGGCCACTATGCGCCTAGAAGATGGTGGAGAACAGCTGGATTATTGGGCTGGACACTAATCAGGGCAGCCATTTTGAGTGTGTGGGTGTCTGTAAAGGGCTATGAAGGGTCCTGTGAGGTGTCATGCCGAGTGCTTTCCATACGGATCTTTCTTCCCTCAAGCGTAGCAGGCCTGCACCTTTGTGCCGAGGGATTTAGGGCAGAGGATGCCGACAGCAGCCTGGCCTGCATCGAAGCACAAAGGGATGCGTGACCCTGCACTGGGAGACAAAACCCCGCACTGCCTGGCTCCGCCTCTCTCTGGCACAGAGCCAATGAGTCACTAGCAACAGCAGAATAAACCCCCTTGCCACCGCTGCCTGTGCGTGTGCGCCTGTGTGTGCTGGTATCTGCACGTGCGTTAGCGAGTGTGCGTACACCTGTGTGGGGGCATTATTCAGCGTGCGTTTCTTTATGCCCATGCATGTGTGCGCGCATCTGTGTGTTAATATGAGTGCATGATCTTACTGGTGTGCGTGTGTGTGTACTTGTGTTTGTGTCTGTCCGCGACTTTATTTGTTTTGCATGTGTGCATTCACTCGCTTGTGCTGGACCATGTGCAAAGGATGAGTACATGATCTTACTGGTGTGCGTGTGTGTGTATTTGTGTCTGTCCGCGACTTTATTTGTTTTGCATGTGTGCATTCACTCGCTTGTGCTGGACCATGTGTAAAGGTCCCGCCTCCTCTCCCATCTCCTTCTGGAGGCCGGGCCCAGATTGCAAGAGTCGGCGCTCTGCTTGTGTTTGTCAAACAGGGCTGCCTCTCCTGAGACGGAGGCATGTGGCGGGTCCCAGTCCCAGATCACTTTAATCAAGGCATTATTTACCCTGGGAGGCACAGCACAAATGAGAGTAAATCCAAATAAAATTGCATGACTGCGGCATATAGCGCTGGAAGTAATCTGCTATCTCCGAGAGACGCACCTTTGCATCTGCACCATGCGCCATCTTAAAAAAATGCAAAGCAGCATCTCCGGTTTACATAATTTTGTGACTAAACAGATCAGTTCAGGTGACATGATCAAAATGTCCCCTGGAACAAAAAATACACAGTAAATGAAAGAATAAGAGTAATAATCAGCGGCAATCTTAAAACATGCTGACACAAATCTGTAATATTTCGAAGTAGAAGTAGAGATCTTTCTCTTGACGCTGTATTTTGATCAAAATTTAGCGGTGCAGGAGTTACACAAAAGCTGTGAAGTAGGGGTGGGAGAACGACATCAGCGTGTCTCCAGAAGGAGGGCAACTAAACACCCCTTCCGGCAAATTTCACTATATGTATTGACCGTACTCCAAATGACATTTACCAAATTAAGGGGGTTAACGGAAGTGACATCATACATTCCTTGACCACTGATGACACCAAAGCGTTGATTACTGTTCCCGACCGTAGCCGGAGGACCGAGGGACTGATGCGTCAGGGACGGGGCGCAAGTAATTATTGGCCGTTCAGTGGTAATGGCAGAGGTGTTTTGCCACAGAACTTTGCATACCTGCTACCTTCCGGGTGGCTCCAATTTTACCATTGCTATGCGCGCCCAATCAGTTCAAACTGTAGGTCTTATTCCAGTCAGGCCGCGGCGTAGCTGAGCTAGATAGGCCGTTTTATGAAGGGTGCCAACTTAGTGCCGGGGCATAATGTGAGAAGGGAGTCCTAATAGCAGGCAAACTCCTTCGGTCAGTGTCGAGGTCGCTGTATGGTTTTGACGTGCTCAGTACTACGTTTGCGTGTGTGCAATGCTTGGGTTTGGGTGTCCTCTACCCCCCCCCCCTCCTACGCGTTCGGGGATAGGATCATGTACCGGAAAGGAGAGCTACTTGTGAGGCCCGGCTTGTGGCTCGCCATTCTAGGGAGCGGTGCGAGGCACGATAGCCCGTTTCTACCTTTACGAAGTGCTGATGCCTATGGGGAGGTGGCGGCTGTCCGTGTAGAGGTTACAGTGCCTGCTGGCTAGGCCGCGAGTGGGGATCTGCTAAGTAGTTATTGGGTTGCTGGAAACGTGTGACTCAAGGAATTTTGAAATTGCAGAGGTCATGGCATTACAGCTAACTGTGGCTAGGTGGCAGTTGTACAGATTGCTGTTTATGGGCGTTGGCATGTCAATAAGCGTGGAGGCGGTTGGGGTGTCCGACTAGTTATGCAATCGTTCGTTGTCCGCAGTTGACGGCCAGCTTAACCGTTTTACTTTGTTTGGTTTCGCGCACGAACCTGCAGGGCATTGGGCAGGCTTATACGCAGTGCGTGGTTCGTATTCCAGTTTTCAAGGTTATTTAGTTATATATGTTACCATGGTTCTGGCTGGGTGCTCGAGGCCGACAATGTACACTGTTTCGCGTTTAATTAGGTCTGGGCTATGAATATTGCAGGTTGTTTTCAGGTTTGCGGGCGACATATCCCTGCCAGGGCAATGCGGTGTATTTGACCAATGAAGGGTATTTTGATTTAGGCGAAGGCAGGACAAACTGTTGGGCTGTTCGGAGGTTCTTTCAGCTTGATGTAGCATTCCTCAGTGGGTATCTACGTCAACAGATGGCGCTGCCCCCTATCCCTTCGTACAAATTCTCTTCAACTTGAACATACTGCACGTTTTAGCCAGGGTTCAGGGTCACTAAGCGGGTGAGTTAGCTCAGCTGGTCATCGCCCTGCTGCATTTGGGTGAGAACTAACAGGCGGAACACAGAAGGAATTTTAAACAGCTTCCGTTAATTTATATGCAGGGAGGGATGCCTGGAAGTCTTTTGAAGGCATTTAGTTGAGACCCTTCACCAGCACCTCCCTTCCAGCTACATGTTTAGCCAAAACAGGAACCCAGTAGCGTGTTAGGGGTGGGGGTCACAAAGAGGGCAACTATGTTAGTGTGCGGCTACGGCAGCAGCTAACATTGTAATGGGTCTCTTTCTTGTAAGAGCCTGTGTAGCGTTTCAGAAGGCATCAGAAATCATACACTTCCCCTGCCTCCAACCACGTTACCGTGTGCTTGTGTCTCGGAGGTGAAGTCGTAAACGGGTACAGCATGGGAATGTGATAAAATGACCGAGTCCAGACCCTGCATAGCCAGAATTCTTACCTCATAAGACAATTCACTCTTGTGACCAGATTGTTGCCCCAATTATGGTGTTTCTAACATCTTAGTTCGCTCCACTGAGATTGTCGTGCTAATTGGTGTTAGGAAGGAAAACAAGGACCGATTGTAAGCATGAGTTAGAAAGGCAGATGTATCAACAGCAACAGATAGAACTCGGTCATCTATCAGGGGCTATGGTGGTCTCTCACGGTCGCCTGTCCATTAATTGCTGTAACTTGGTGAGTTACATGACGTTTAACACAGCAAACAAGCATAAGTACTTTCCCTTTCAAATATTAGAATCTTTACTTCCAAATCTCAATGTTTGTTCTCTGTACTGTGTGACGAATTCGTTGTTGTTCTCTTGACAAATATACATCATCAGAGATATTTCAGTTTCGAGTGACACTTGCTGGGAACGAAGTTGCCAATTTTCACCCAACGAATCTGTGCCTCGATCTGGCGACCTTTTCACATCTGCTGAGTTTCGAGGTCATGTAATATCGGTGGGGAGAGGCTACATTGGGCGGTTTCGAGCAGCCAGGTAGGCCGGGTTTCGGCACGCCTACCTCGGAGCACTACCTACTTCAGGCTTTTCTGGTAGCTATAAAGCGCCAGCTGTAAAAGGTTTTCAGAGCGCTTCCATGCATATATCCCTTGCAAGCTCTACAGTCTATTGATAGATGCCTGGGCCCTGTGTTATCCCTGTGACGCCTCCCAGAAGCTGCTCGCGCTCTCTGTCTCTCCATTGCGCATGGCCATTTATGAATATGATATTCGTTACCACTGTCTCAGAGTAAGTGAGTAGTAAAGCTGCAATGGCAAAATGAACGTGGTCCATCTAAATTGCCTTCGTGGAGTGCGCATGGCCATGTATGAATATGATATTCGTTACCACTGTCTCAGAGTAAGTGAGTAGTAAAGCTGCAATGGCAGAATGAACGTGGTCCATCTAAATTGGTAAAATAGTCAGAAACATGTAGCACTGGTTGCAGAATTGCATTACTCTTTTCATAGCACTTAATGTAATAGAGGGAGAACCACTAGAAACAGATTGTTCAGTGGGTTAGCGCCATGGTGTACATCCTACATATGATTACAGGCACGGTAAGATTGCCAGATGTCAGGACATCTTCTCAATGGAAAGTAATTCAGTTCAGGTTGGGATAGAGTTGCAAGGCGGAGGCTACAGTAACCCTCTCAGCATTAAGGCAAATGCTAGTTGGTGCCCTAAACAATCTCAATAGCGATCTTGCAGTGATTTGCCAGGACATTCACTGTCACGATTAGTACAGCACTGTACATGACTTTCATAAGCCCTGGACATAAGACATTTATATGTCACTCGAATAGACAAATTCCTTCCAGCATATAATTTACCAAATTGTAGGCAGACACTCTCCCTGGTATGGAAGTGCTATCCAGGCTGTATTTAAGCACACAAGCACTGTGTTACACCAGAGAATACTTCATGGATCCACAAGTTTGGGCGGGCGATAAGGGGTGCAGCAAAATAGGCATGCCAAGCTTGTTCGGCAAACACGCCACCCTGTGTGGGGCTCTACAGGTGGTACGCAATACATGCCTGACACCCAGGCACTAGAACAAACGTACAGAGGCAGCCATGACGCTTGTGCAAGTGCAAAGGTAAAACAACACGTGAAAAATAGCATATGGTGTGTTCAGAGAGAAGTGGGTGGCTGTCCCTAAGGGTAACAAACAAAGGTACAAGGAAAGCACCGCAATAATGGCAAACACTTACACTGAGAACTGGGAATGACATTGACGGTTACGGGCACCCGCTAGCCGGCCCTAACCAGTCGCAAATAATTGTCTTGCAGTGACCTGCCAAGACAATCACTGTCATGATTATTGATGCACCATGGCTCAGGTAACCAAGGGCGCGTCTTAAGACCCATTTAAGAAATTTTCATAAGTGGTGTGGCCGATGTGATTGAGAGCATGAGAACTATAGCAAGAAACATTTATTGGCCGGTACCGATCGGTGAGAAATAAACTTTGATGAAGTGCACTAAACAGCAACGGAAAGTAGCTAGTTGGTGGGGGGCTCTGTCATCGACGGGGGCCTCCTCCAGAGCTGTGGCGGAGTACAGGGCGATCTGGAAGCAGATGGACAGTAGGGGTACCTCTGCAGCAGAAGGATACAGTCAAGACCTCTGCCTGGCACAGTAGGGGTGCCTGAGCCAAGAACCTGGAGCCAAGGGGGTTCCAGGAAACAGCGTTGGCGCCCCGTTAGTTCTTCGGGCGGTCGGGGGGCCTGAACCGACCGGGGCTGTGCCTCATCGCTCCGCCCTGACAGGGGGGGCGGGAGTAGATCGAAATAAAGTGATAATGTACTGCACCGTCAGAGCATCGACTCGCCGTGCAAGATGGCTCGTTAGGCATGCGGGTCAGCGAGGGGCTGCCGCATTGGATCGCCTGTAAGATGACCCACCTTATCTGCTACTTGTTGTGCGAAATAAACCTGCACCACTGCTTTCCCACAAATATGTCTCGTGAGTTTCCTTGGTATATAAGTGTTATGATGCACAATGTGGAGCGAGCGCTGGCGGTGTGGGCACTATGCTGCTGGCCGCGCGACGCAAAGGGGAGCTGAGCGAGACAGCGTCTTAGTACCACATGCCGCGCGAGAGGAACTGCAGCGCGCCAGTCTATTGAGCCGCCATCCTCGCTAATGACCAATGGGAGGGCGCGACCAATGGGAGGGCGCCCTCTGGTGGGGTGGGCGTTCCCAAGAGGTTTATAGAGAGCACAGCAACGCTGCTCGGTCTCTCCTGCCGCGCTCGTTCCCTGGGCTGCTCTGCGCTGTTCCCACCCTATCCCTGACCCAGCGGCAGGCGAAGTTGCGAACTGTTAATGGTCTTGTTTTATGTTGCAGGCGGAGTCACAGGGCGATCTGGAAGCAGATGGACAGTAGGGGTACCTCTGCGGCAGAAGGATACAGTCAAGACCTCTGCCTGGCACAGTAGGGGTGCCTGAGCCAAGAACCTGGAGCCAAGGGGGTTCCAGGAAACAGCGTCGGCGCCCCGTTAGTCCTTCGGGCGGTCGGGGGGCCTGAACCGACCGGGGGTGTGCCTCATCGCTCCGCCCTGACAGGGGGGGCGGGAGTAGATCGAAATAAAGTGATAATGTACTGCACCGTCAGAGCATCGACTCGCCGTGCAAGATGGCTCGTTAGGCATGCGGGTCAGCGAGGGGCTGCCGCATTGGATCGTCTGTAAGATGACCCACCTTATCTGCTACTTGTTGTGCGAAATAAACCTGCACCACTGCTTTCCCACAAATATGTCTCGTGAGTTTCCTTGGTATATAAGTGTTATGATGCACAATGTGGAGCGAGCGCTGGCGGTGTGGGCACTATGAGCTGGGATGGTGCAGTGAGCTAAAAAACGGTGATGGATTAAAACCATGATCTCTTGACTTGGTAAGAGTATTCTGCATCATTCAGAAACTCTGTCCATCACCACCCCCCTTTTCCAAAATCGGTTTTATCCACACTATGTGTGGGAGGGTATACTCAGACGTGAGTCCCTTGATCATTGCACCATCAGGATTCAAGCAAGCCGGGCCGAAGAAGGCTGTGATGCCAGAAACCGGTCCCCGGAAGCTTGTTTCCTTCCCAGTATAAGAATTGGCTTGGTAGTTTGGTTTGCCCTGTTCCCATCATGCACTGGGACAGGAACAGACTAATTTGCATATAGCCAGGTTCTGAGCTGGGATGGTGCAGTGAGCTAAAAAACGGTGATGGATTAAAACCATGATCTCTTGACTTGGTAAGAGTATTCTGCATCATTCAGAAACTCTGTCCATCACCACCCCCCTTTTCCAATATGGGTTCAATTATTCCATGTTCTTCCAGCCTGCGTAGTTCTTGTTGCACTGCTTCTTTCACTGCTATAGGCACATTTCGGACTTTGTGGGACACCGGTCGGGCGTTCTCCTTTAGTATGATCTTGTGCATGAATTTCTCCAGCTTACTGACTGTACCTCCGAACACTTTGGGATAGTCCTTCCTTACTCTCTCCAGGTCCGGCCAGTTGTCTCCGTCCATCAGCAGTACTTGCTCTTTGCCTCCTGGGTCTAATTTGATTCCTAGGTCCCCCTGATCTCTCCATCCCAAAACTGAGGGGTCTTTCTCCGCCACGTACAGTTTGCATGTCGCTGTTCTTCCTCTGAATTCGAATTTCAGGCTCCGGTATCCTACCATGGGGATCAGGTTGTTTGTGTACGAGATTGGTCTAATGTCTGGTGGTTCCAATTTGGGACCCAGGCTGGGCATGAATTCTTCCTCCCACACTGACCTCTGAACAATGGTGTACGGGGATCCTGAGTCTATTGCAATTCTGATCTTCACTCCCCCTATTAGCATGTACGCACGCGGTTTATCGGAGCGTTTGACGTCAATGTCCAACACCTGTTCTTCGATGCATAGCACTTGGTTATCTTCATCTGTTTCCTCGCCTGCCTCATCTTCTAGCTGCGATTGTGCTATGTATTTTACCACCGACTTCTTCCCTCTCCTGTGACAGACTTTCTCGTAATGCCCAATTAGCCCGCAGAACATGCACTTGGCATGGAACGCCGGGTAGTGCCTGTCTTGGGCTGTGTGGGTTGTGCTGCCGCACCTGTAGCACGTGGACTTGCTGTCGGCGGTCTGCTTCCCCGACTGGCTCGGCTTTCCCGCCCATTTGTTGGTTCCTCTACCTTCCCTGGGTGCCATTTTGTATCTCCCTGAGGGCTCAGCATCGTTCACCTTGTTGACCATGATCCTCTGCGCATTTTCCCTTTTTGCTGCTTCAGCGCAACGTTTCGAGAGCTCCGCCTTCTTCACCATCACAATCACCTCTTTTAGTGTTGTTTCTCCGTGCGCCCACAACTTGTCCTGTACGGTCTTGTTGGTGGTGTGAATCATAATTTGGTCTTTGGTAAAGTCGTCCTGGGACGCTCCATACCTGCACGTAATCGCTAGTCTTCGTAATGCCGCGACGTAATCCTCTATGGACTCTCCTTCCCCTTGTTTCCTCTGTTGAAAGCTGAAACGATCTATGGAGATACATACCGCCGGGCGATAGTGAGTTTCTAGGTCTTCTAAGGCATGTTTAAAGACATCTACATCAGCTGCTTGTCGAGTTGCGGGTACTATATTCGTGAATACTCTTATCCCTTCAAGGCCTAAGTTGTGCAGAAGTATCCGTTTTCTTCTTGCGCTGGAGAATTCCTCTCCGTTTTCATCTTCCAAGGCTTCAAGGTAGTTCTTGAAATACTCCCTCCAGTCCTCCCATTTCATCTGGGGTTCACCTGGTTTGGGCAGGAACGGAATCGGCGCCGTGAGCGAGAAGGTTTGGTTGCTCATCTTGGCTTGTTCTTCTGGTTCGCCTCCCTGGTTCGTGGGGCTGCCTGGCGCACTGGCGTTCCCTCCCTGGTTCCTGGGGCTGCCTGGCGCATTGGTGTCCCTTTCTCGCGACGTGCTGTTGCGGGGTTCGCTCCTTCCCCTTTCACCTCGATCACCTTGTTCAGCCAGGGCCTTGGCTGTGGCACTGCCTCTCTCCTACCGTGTTTCTGTGCAAGGTGTGGTGCAGCCTGGCTCCTGGGCACGTGGTGAACACTGCTCCGTCTTTTGCGCCTCTGCCACGCTCTTCCTGTGCTTCCTGCTGCCTGTATCCACTTGCGTGAGTGGTCAGTTTGAGTCTCGCAGCGCCGTCCTGCTTCCTCCCACACCTCCACGCTCTGTGAATATTTTGTTTTTTCAGGGAGAAGCGTGTGGGAGATCCCACTCCTCGTCGCCACTGTAATGATTGGGTTTTCACCTGAAAGAAGGCTGCTAGACTCGAGCTGTGTGGGCCAGAATACTTTTATTTATTACAAATAATAATGCTAGGAAGAGCGCCGGGCGACTGGCTCCGTTGCACTCCAAGCCGCTCTGTGTGGCGCGAACCGCCGTTCACGCATGCGCACTCGCAATGCATTCTAGCCCGTGCGTGCTGCGTCACTCGCATACAACGGGGCTAGAATGCTAACACTACAGATGGTCTCATGATCTGGATTATACAGGCAGCCGCGGTCCATGCAGGTAACAGCGGTGTGGCTGTAAGGGGGGATTTTGAGGGACGATGTGGAGGGAAAATTAAATAAAAAATACATTTTCCCTCAGCATCGTCCCTCGAAATCCCCCCTTACCCGGCCCCACAGCTGCTACTTGCATGGACCGCTGCTGTATACAGGTCATCTGAGCGTAGTGTAGCCCAGTTCTATGTTGACATCATACCCGGTTCCGACGTAAAGAGCTTGTGTATCTTTCTACTATAGGTGATGTCCGGGGTGGGGTCTGTAGCGGTCAGGGTGGATGAGGTGTTGAAGCTGTCGTGAATGTCGGCGATCTTGCGATGTAAGAAGGCGGCCAGGGAGTCGCACAGATCTTGCGAGGGCGGTACGTTGTTGGTGTTGGTGCTAGGGTTGGAGAGTTCCTTCACTAGGAAGAACAGTTCTTTGCTGTCGTGTGCGTTGTTGTCCAGGGGTGCTTTGAAGGAAGATCTCTTGGTTGTTCTAATGAGGTGGTGATGTCTGCGGATGGCGTCCTTGTGGGCTGCGTGGCTGTCTGGTTTGCGGTCGTGTAGCCATTTCTTCTCCAACTTTTGGCAAGTGCGTTTGGAGGTTTGGAGTTCTTCGGTGAACCAGGCGGCTTTCTTGCTGGGGTGGTTGATGGAGGGTTTCTTGAGCGGGCAAGGGTGTTGGCGCAGTCGTCTATCCACTGTCTGAAATTTCGGGCAGCGGCATCTGTGTCGGTGGGGTAGGTGGGCGGATTCTGGGTGAGGGTGGAGGTTAGCTGGTCTTTGGTGAGGTGTTTGAGTGTAGTCTAACTTCATGGGGCTTTTGTGAATTAGACCGACGGAACCAGTTGTTCTATGTTGACATCATACCTGGTTCCGACGTAAAGGGCTTGTGTATCTTTCTAAGGATGGTACATAGCAAGCCTCGCTTTGCATCGTGCTAGAGTGGCACAAAGCCACAGTAAATCCGGGCGTAGGATTTTGTAGGGGATTCCTGTAATAAGTAATAGATGTAGCTGAAGTATGATGATTAAATAGGTTTATTGATGAATTATAAGTCTGAATCATAGAATCACAAAAGCCCCACCAGGAGCAGCTCCCTTGCTGCTCAGCCCAATCTCTCAGCTGACATTCATCCATCAGGCATCCCCAACATTCTATCATCACATCACATAACATACCAACATTCCACTGATTATCCACACTGGCTGAGCAGCAAGGCAGGTAAGCAGGAAGATGTATCGCACCTAAACCACGATACAACACACCTTCCCCCTTTAAGGAACACAAACAAATGAATAATACAAGTAATAAGCATAGTAATAGTAAAATTGAAACTTACAATAAATCTATAAATGAATACAATAACAAATAAACAAAGAATGACATAACACATGACCACCTCTTCCCCTTTACAAAGCGAATAAAAAAAAAATGGTCATAAAGAAATGCAACTGTCAAACTATGGTTTCAATAAACATAAACTTTGTACTAAAATGTTTTGAAGAAATCCAATAAATTGACTTCTACATTACCAACAGGACATACTAGTTGGCCAGACTAGCATGGTGATGGATAGCAGACCATTTTTACCTTTTGGCAGACAGCAGGCTCAGCTGGCATTCCACAGGCTATTTACCGGCGCCCATCTCACACAGCCTACACCTCGCCGCACCCGCTCCGCGGGTGCCGCTTCGCGTGCAAGGACTCAGGACACTGCGGGTGAGAGGCGCTAGCGGGGCTGCGAGCGTGCAGGGACTCCAGGAACCAGGAGTCCCTGCGAGACCGTCATCCAGCTTCCGGTCCGCTCTCCCTGCTGGCCCTCCCCCCGCCATCGAGGAGTGAAAAGCGACCCTCTTTGCCTGTTCCGTGGGAGACCATTTTTACCTTTTGGCAGACAGCAGGCTCACCTGGCATTCCACAGGCTATTTACCGGCGCCCATCTCACACAGGACACTGCGGGTGAGAGGCGCTAGCGGGGCTGCGAGCGTGCAGGGACTCCAGGAACCAGGAGTCCCTGCGAGACCGTCATCCAGCTTCCGGTCCGCTCTCCCTGCTGGCCCTCCCCCCGCCATCGAGGAGTGAAAAGCGACCCTCTTTGCCTGTTCCGTGGGAGACCATTTTTACCTTTTGGCAGACAGCAGGCTCACCTGGCATTCCACAGGCTATTTACCGGCGCCCATCTCACACAGCCTACACCTCGCCGCACCCGCTCCGCGGGTGCCGCTTCGCGTGCAAGGACTCAGGACACTGCGGGTGAGAGGTGCTAGCGGGGCTGCGAGCGTGCAGGGACTCCAGGAACCAGGAGTCCCTGCGAGACCGTCATCCAGCTTCCGGTCCGCTCTCCCTGCTGGCCCTCCCCCGCCATCGAGGAGTGAAAAGCGACCCTCTTTGCCTGTTCCGTGGGAGACCATTTTTACCTTTTGGCAGACAGCAGGCTCACCTGGCATTCCACAGGCTATTTACCGGCGCCCATCTCACACAGCCTACACCTCGCCGCTTCGCGTGCAAGGACTCAGGACACTGCGGGTGAGAGGCGCTAGCGGGGCTGCGAGCGTGCAGGGACTCCAGGAACCAGGAGTCCCTGCAAGACCGTCATCCAGCTTCCGGTCCGCTCTCCCTGCTGGCCCTCCCCCCGCCATCGAGGAGTGAAAAGCGACCCTCTTTGCCTGTTCCGTGGGAGACCATTTTTACCTTTTGGCAGACAGCAGGCTCACCTGGCATTCCACAGGCTATTTACCGGCGCCCATCTCACACAGCCTACACCTCGCCGCACCCGCTCCGCGGGTGCCGCTTCGCGTGCAAGGACTCAGGACACTGCGGGTGAGAGGCGCTAGCGGGGCTGCGAGCGTGCAGGGACTCCAGGAACCAGGAGTCCCTGCGAGACCGTCATCCAGCTTCCGGTCCGCTCTCCCTGCTGGCCCTCCCCCCGCCATCGAGGAGTGAAAAGCGACCCTCTTTGCCTGTTCCGTGGGAGACCATTTTTACCTTTTGGCAGACAGCAGGCTCACCTGGCATTCCACAGGCTATTTACCGGCGCCCATCTCACACAGGACACTGCGGGTGAGAGGCGCTAGCGGGGCTGCGAGCGTGCAGGGACTCCAGGAACCAGGAGTCCCTGCGAGACCGTCATCCAGCTTCCGGTCCGCTCTCCCTGCTGGCCCTCCCCCCGCCATCGAGGAGTGAAAAGCGACCCTCTTTGCCTGTTCCGTGGGAGACCATTTTTACCTTTTGGCAGACAGCAGGCTCACCTGGCATTCCACAGGCTATTTACCGGCGCCCATCTCACACAGCCTACACCTCGCCGCACCCGCTCCGCGGGTGCCGCTTCGCGTGCAAGGACTCAGGACACTGCGGGTGAGAGGTGCTAGCGGGGCTGCGAGCGTGCAGGGACTCCAGGAACCAGGAGTCCCTCCGAGACCGTCATCCAGCTTCCGGTCCGCTCTCCCTGCTGGCCCTCCCCCCGCCATCGAGGAGTGAAAAGCGACCCTCTTTGCCTGTTCCGTGGGAGACCATTTTTACCTTTTGGCAGACAGCAGGCTCACCTGGCATTCCACAGGCTATTTACCGGCGCCCATCTCACACAGCCTACACCTCGCCGCACCCGCTCCGCGGGTGCCGCTTCGCGTGCAAGGACTCAGGACACTGCGGGTGAGAGGCGCTAGCGGGGCTGCGAGCGTGCAGGGACTCCAGGAACCAGGAGTCCCTGCGAGACCGTCATCCAGCTTCCGGTCCGCTCTCCCTGCTGGCCCTCCCCCCGCCATCGAGGAGTGAAAAGCGACCCTCTTTGCCTGTTCCGTGGGAGACCATTTTTACCTTTTGGCAGACAGCAGGCTCACCTGGCATTCCACAGGCTATTTACCGGCGCCCATCTCACACAGCCTACACCTCGCCGCACCCGCTCCGCGGGTGCCGCTTCGCGTGCAAGGACTCAGGACACTGCGGGTGAGAGGCGCTAGCGGGGCTGCGAGCGTGCAGGGACTCCAGGAACCAGGAGTCCCTGCAAGACCGTCATCCAGCTTCCGGTCCGCTCTCCCTGCTGGCCCTCCCCCCGCCATCGAGGAGTGAAAAGCGACCCTCTTTGCCTGTTCCGTGGGAGACCATTTTTACCTTTTGGCAGACAGCAGGCTCACCTGGCATTCCACAGGCTATTTACCGGCGCCCATCTCACACAGCCTACACCTCGCCGCACCCGCTCCGCGGGTGCCGCTTCGCGTGCAAGGACTCAGGACACTGCGGGTGAGAGGCGCTAGCGGGGCTGCGAGCGTGCAGGGACTCCAGGAACCAGGAGTCCCTGCGAGACCGTCATCCAGCTTCCGGTCCGCTCTCCCTGCTGGCCCTCCCCCCGCCATCGAGGAGTGAAAAGCGACCCTCTTTGCCTGTTCCGTGGGAGACCATTTTTACCTTTTGGCAGACAGCAGGCTCACCTGGCATTCCACAGGCTATTTACCGGCGCCCATCTCACACAGCCTACACCTCGCCGCACCCGCTCCGCGGGTGCCGCTTCGCGTGCAAGGACTCAGGACACTGCGGGTGAGAGGCGCTAGCGGGGCTGCGAGCGTGCAGGGACTCCAGGAACCAGGAGTCCCTGCGAGACCGTCATCCAGCTTCCAGTCCGCTCTCCCTGCTGGCCCTCCCCCCGCCATCGAGGAGTGAAAAGCGACCCTCTTTGCCTGTTCCGTGGGAGACCATTTTTACCTTTTGGCAGACAGCAGGCTCACCTGGCATTCCACAGGCTATTTACCGGCGCCCATCTCACACAGCCTACACCTCGCCGCACCCGCTCCGCGGGTGCCGCTTCGCGTGCAAGGACTCAGGACACTGCGGGTGAGAGGCGCTAGCGGGGCTGCGAGCGTGCAGGGACTCCAGGAACCAGGAGTCCCTGCGAGACCGTCATCCAGCTTCCAGTCCGCTCTCCCTGCTGGCCCTCCCCCCGCCATCGAGGAGTGAAAAGCGACCCTCTTTGCCTGTTCCGTGGGAGACCATTTTTACCTTTTGGCAGACAGCAGGCTCACCTGGCATTCCACAGGCTATTTACCGGCGCCCATCTCACACAGCCTACACCTCGCCGCACCCGCTCCGCGGGTGCCGCTTCGCGTGCAAGGACTCAGGACACTGCGGGTGAGAGGCGCTAGCGGGGCTGCAAGCGTGCAGGGACTCCAGGAACCAGGAGTCCCTGCGAGACCGTCATCCAGCTTCCGGTCCGCTCTCCCTGCTGGCCCTCCCCCCGCCATCTACGCCCCTATAAACTTCCTTGTCCCTCCCGCAGCGCGGGACGCAGCCCGGGGCGAAGACTGGGCAAAGACTGGGCCGTTTGAGGCCGTTCGAGGTCTAAGAGGACTGGGCTGGGCCACGCCCCATGGTTGGTTGGTGCATTATACAGTTTTATTGGTGTAAAATTTTATTAATTTTTTATTGGTATTTATTTCTTAATCTGTATAATGTGCTCGCGGGGTAGTCGGAGTAAAACCCTTATGGCTGTGAGTAATTCTAGTTCTAATCGGACACTGGATGATTTCCTAGTCAAAACCAATTTGGCTATTGACGAGGAAATCAGCAAAATGCAGCACAGGGTCTCTTTGGATCTTGAAGCTGCACGAAGGTTATCCGAGCATTTAGCTACTACTAGAAAGTCTTCCATGGGGAATATTGCTTCTGCGTGCACACCCGAGCGTACAGTAGGTCCGCAGCCACTAATGACATCGGCTCTTATCCATCCAGCACCTTCTATTTCCTCTTCAATATCCCCTTTGATCCATTCGCCTACTCCATTGGAACCAATTAAGGATCCCGTCCCATTAACTTGCATGTCAGGCACCCTGTATCCTCCTAAAATTAATTCATTTATGAATATAGGTAGGGCCAGGAAAATGGCAATACATAAAAGGAAATGTATTGCCAGGGCCATCCATGCTCGGAAAAAGGCGAAAATTGCTAGATCACAATTTTTCAATAGCAGAAGGGCACTAGGATCTTTTGGGACAAAGGATGATAGTATGAAAATTAATCCTGGCACTTTGGGTGGGGCAGCCGTTCCGGATTCAAATATCTCCGCGGATGATAGCATCCTGGTTGCCTCCCCAGGGACAAATAGAATGGATGATTCGACGGTTCAAGTGGGTGGATCACTAAATGATAGAGGGGGTAATGAAGAATTCCTCAATATAGTTTGGGGCACGTTAAAACAGCTACTTACCCCCTTAGAATTAAGGCTTTCTCGTATAGAGAATAATCTGTTGGAAATGGATAAAACCATAGTTACCTTGGCTAGCCTGAGCCTAAAGGAAATGGAAGCTAAACGTACCAGTGAGACTGATTTAGCCCCCAAGACAAAAGAACCAGTACCTTTGCCACTACCCTTACAAATACCTCAAAATATTCCTATGCCCTTACCGATAGCAAAACCCATACCGAAGCCACGCACCACTGTTGCAAACCAGACTGCATCAACCCCTATCATTGTTGCACCAAAATTATGTCCCTTGCCTAATCCAGCCTATAGGCAGAATTCTAATTTACGAGCTGCCCCACAACACGGCAAAAGGCAAAATTATCAGAATAATTTTCAGCGGTCGTTCAGTCGCCCCAACTTTCGTGGTGGTTTTATTGATCTTCCACCAGAAGCCGGGCCTTATGTGACTATACTAGCTGGAGTTCCTGAGTTGGATCAGAATTCCCAGGAGAACCCCCAATCCCTGAAAAATAAAGTCATTCATTGGCTTAATTCCAACACACAGCTCCCCGTTCATCATAGAAGCAGTATATTAATGGTCCGAAGAGTGCCATGGATAGGCCCCACACCCAAGTCCGTGGCAGGTGACTGTATTATTGTTTCTTTTGCTGATCCTTACACAGCACAAAACATATGTGTGCGGCCATCGTATGAAGTTAACCCTACAATAGTTATGAGACCCCTTACCTTCTTTTACCCTCCAAGAAGTCACCATGCGAAAGAAGGTTCATGGACTATTGTCCAGAATGCTGGACGGACATCAAACAGGTCCGATGGATATAGCCAGCAAAATTGGTGGCAAGGGACACCAACTACCAACATGTTTGGTTCCCTGCCGGAAGTGGCGGGTTGGTTTCCAAATAATATTCCGTTAAGAAATCGTTTTGATCCACTTGTGGGCATGGACGAGCAAGATTGACCACGACAATATTCTCCGGGTAATGCCCTGATAATAGAAGAGTCCAGCCAGAGGGAGAAGGGTGAAAGTCGCAACGATAACCCATGGGCGAATGTTCCCATCGGTGACGGTCGTGCTTCCAAACCCCAAGTCCCTGTGGCTGGTATCAACACAGAAAGTGCATCAAATGTAACTATTCAATGGCACGTTCCGGAAGTATCACTTAAGCCAGCCACAAAGATCCCAGGTGAACAAAGGATGTGCTTAATTTCATGGAATATTGCTGGGCTTGCTCAAAGACTGGAGGATGAGGCATGGTTAGATTTTGTGGGTGACTGTGATATTTTGTGCCTCCAGGAAACATGGAGCCGTTGCGCACAGGATATTGATGGCTTTCAAGCCCTTAATACCCTAGCGGTACCTTCACAAGCTGGTAGGGCAAAGGGTGGTCTAATGACAGCAACCTCATTAAAACTGTGTAAACTTGTAATTACCAAGATAGTTGACACCCCATGGTTCCAAGTGCTGATGTTGGTCAATCTGTTTCCTGAACCGTTGTTATTGATTAATTGGTACTATAACATTTTTGATCATAACGAGACAACTGTAATGTTGAAGTTGGAGGAGGCCATGACCAGGGCACGTCACGAGCAACCCCTACTTTTTGTCATCTGGGTGGGAGATTTTAACTGCTCATTATGTACCCGTGGGGACTCGAAGGTGTGTGGTTTGAGAGATTCTGACGACCCTCCTTTGACACACTTTAAACACACACCCCAGGGGGACGCTTTAAATAATATCATCATTTTGAATGACTTATCTATAGTGGAACCCTGGGTTGGTCCAGACTTGGCCCCGATACCGACATTTCAGGGAAGTAGAGGCACGATGAGTTTTATTGATTTTGTGATTATCTCCAGTGGGTATTTCCACTATGTCGATAAACTGGAAGTAATTGCTAATGCTGGCAGTGACCACAACCCTTTGACCCTATCCCTCCTCTGTCCTGTTAAACTCAAACATCCTGTTTGGGATCAACCCATAAAATGTAACAGGAATCAAGGTATCACTCTTAAATGGGGTAAAATAGACGCAGCAGGTCTTGAGGCAGAGATTATGACCAAACATAGCTCAGAATATGATGCATGCCTATCACCGACAGCTAACCCTGAAAAGGTTATAGGGAATTTTGAATTATTATGTGGGCATGTAGCCGAACGCCTTACAAAACCAATTGGGAAAAATAAAAGGTCAGGGCCCAGATGGTTTGATGCTGCATGCTCAGCAACACATAGATCCCTTAAAGTGGCATTAAATCAAAAACCCAGGGATATAGAATTGGTTAGGGCATCTAGAATGGCCTATAAAGAAGCAATGAGAATAAGGAAGCTGGACCTAAAAAATCTGGCTTGGGAAGACTTAGAAAAGGCCTCTGATCTGAAGGACAGTAGGCTATTTTGGGAAGTAATTAATCGCCCTCTTTTCATAAGTAATGGTAAGGATAATATTGTGATGCAGATTGCTTGTGAAACATGGGAATCACATTTTGGGGCTATTTTTAATCCGCATGGAACTTCACTTAATGAACTGTCATTGGGAGACCCTAGGGAACTAGTGGTTTCGCAATCATCTTTGTCCCTGAGCTTATCACTCACCTTGCAAGAAGTGGAAGATGCTTTGTCGAAAGGTATATCATTAAAAGCTCCCGGCCCTGATTTAGTGCCATTGGACTTTTTCAAGCACAATGTTAAGATTTGGGCCCCTCTTTTATTAAATGTATTTAGAGCAGTTGTCATTAGTCGTATTCCATCATCATGGAAGGAGGCAGTAGTGGTGCCAATTTTTAAGAAAGGCAATAGATCTGATCCCCGATGCTATCGCCCAATCTCATTAATTGATGCATCTTGTAAGATATTGGGTAGGGTTATCTTAGCCAGATTGGAAACATGGGCAGATTCGGTGGGCCTTATTGTAAACTCCCAATATGGGTTCAGGAAAGGCAAAGGTACTGTCGAACAGTGCCTGAACCTGGCATTGATTATAGGGAAACACATGAAGGCAATGAATTCTTCCATTCATCTTGCCTTCATGGATCTCTCAAGTGCATTCAACACTGTCTGCCGAAGCAAGCTGTGGAAGATGATGGAGGATATGGGTTTTGAGGAACCTCTGGTTCACCTGCTCCGTAGACTCCATGAAGCTACCACTGTAGCCATAAGGTTCGGGCCAGGGGGAGAGAAAACAAAGTCTATCCCCTCGACTGAGGGCGTCCGTCAAGGATGTATATTAGCCCCCTTCCTGTTCCTAGTTTACACTAATGGGCTGGAAAAATACCTGTTGGACCACTGCCACGATTTCCCAAAGGTTAATGGCAGGAGCATACCGATGCTTTCTTATGCCGATGATACGGTATTAATGACTCTCACAGGAAATAGTATGCAGCATTGTCTTGATGCCTTCCATACTTTTATGTTGGACCTAGACCTGAAGGTAAATTTCACCAAATCCTTTTCTATGGTCTGTGGCCCAAAGGGCACCAAAACCAGAAAGTTTGTAGTAAACAACTGTACCATTGAAAAGGTTGAAAACTTTAACTATCTGGGAAACCTTTTTAATAACAAATTAAGTTGGGCCCCGCTAATTAAGACTCGAGTCCAGAGTGCTAGTCGCTCTATTGAAGGACTGTTTCGTTTCTGTGGGAAGTTAGGTCAAAAACCTGTCAATCATTTAAAAACCCTGTATAAAGCAAAATGCTTGTCAGTAGCTATTTATGGGGCAGGGGAACCGAAAGCCCAGATATAATACAAATTATGGAGAATAAATTTTTAAAACGTGTATTGGCCATTCCACTAAGTTCCTCAAATAGATTTGCCCATGATGAGATAGGTTTGAGTTATGTGAGTGACACTATTCGCCTCTCCCCCCTACTATTATGGGGCAAAATATGGCTATCAGAGGATCTACAATTGTCTAGAGACATCCTTCGGGATTGTCTAAAATTGACACACATGAATAAGATCCCATGGTTATCTTATGTAAATGTAACACTTCATAAAATAGGCCTGGGTGACATTTTTGATAGCCCCGAAAACATTCAGGGAGATATCAAATCCGTTATCAAATCAAGTTATTGGAAATCTTCATTTGTGCACTCTTTGGTTAGCCCTCACGAACTTAAGGTTACTTTACATCATCAGTTCTATTTAACCTTTATAAATCATGTGCAATGGCGATTCTATTTGACAAGGTTTAGGTTACACATTTTGCATTTTCTTTTTGCGTTTCCTAGACAGGGGAGCTGGTGTGAGAGACTGCCCCCCTGTCCCTGTAACAACAAAGATAGCCAAAGCACGATGCATGTTGTTCTTTTCTGTTCTTTATATAAGGATCCGAGAATGAGGTTTATCAAGCCGATCCTTAAGGAAAAACAACCTTGCCATTATAAAGAGGGTTATGACCATTTGTTAGCTTTGTCTACATCTGACGTTTGTTGTGCAATGCTAAGTTTTATACGTGTGTCACTCATGATCAGAAAACGGTATAGTTAATTTTGGCTCCCAGAACTAGTTTTGTTGCCCAGGTATACTGTTGTTTTTATTTTTAACACAACACTGATATGAAGTATTCATGATTAATTGAACCTGATCGAATAGCTATGGGTTATAACTTTGTCTAATAATCAATGTATTTTAGTAATTTATTGTATAAATTTAAAAACTGCTTCTAAATGAATTTTAAAGTATGTTCTGAAATGTATTTTTTTGACTTTTATGATTCTTGTGTGAATCGAATAAAGTTTATAAAACAAAACGAAACGAAACGGATAGCAGAGAATGTCAACCATTTAAAAAGAAAAGAGTAAGAGTAAAAAGCACAAGGAGGTACACCCATTAAAATAAATCCATATGACAGTAAGCACTAAGTAGGTGTGAAGTCACCCACAGGTACCATGTGAAAGTGAAAAAAACACCTATAGAAAGTTTTAGCTTATACATATATTTAACTTAATAATAATTCCTATGAAGAAACTAGAGAACTAAATACTGTAAATTAAATAAATGTAGGAATCATATAGGTGACTAATCCACGGGCAATAATTTAAACAAAAGTGGAGAGTCACATGCTCGTATGCTGTCGCATAGCACTATAAATTAAAGTAAAACATCATGCACTAAAATATGTAGGTGACGAATCCACAGGCAAAAAATGTAAACAAAGGTGGAAGGTCACATAGCCAGTAATCAGTAGGCTATTACAATGAATATCTTAATTAATAAAAGTTCATCTACAGGAACTCGTTAAACTGAACATTAATGTCACGTAATTAAGTAATATTGTGTTATAATGTAGATGATGTATCCCTGTCTAAGTGAAACACATGACACAAGCTATCAGACGTATACTTCAAAACAGTAGAATAATTACTCTCAGGATGCTAAAATAACATTTTAACTGTAGGAATTAAACATGCAAAGAAGTAAAAACTCCCATACTTCTTATAATTGATAAAGTAATCTTAACCCCATGTACAATTAGGCTTAATAGCATTAAGGCTTCTCATGGAATGACGTACAATGCATAGAAAAGTATAAATACAGTCCTCCGGAAAACAATAAATTAAAATAACTAAAATAGTCACCGTGGTCAGGAAACAGATGAAGGACTGTGCTCAGGAACAGGGGACTGACCTAACTCCTTGTAAAATGATGCAGCTGTTCAATTGAAATGGAATGTTCCATGAACTGGGGCACAACAATACGTAGAAGTACTTACATGGGAAGGCTGCCAACCGCATTTCAGATTAGGAAACCTGGATTTTTCCTCAAACTGCCGAAAATCGAGCATATAATTATAGCGTGTGCATCGCTGGATTTAGATGCGCTGGACTTAATTAAGTATTTGTTTAGCGTGCGCGTCCCTTAAATTAGACCGCTGAATTTAATTAAATTTGCTTGCAGGTATTGAAGTTTTCACGGATGAAGTGAGATCATCCAATGCTGTAATGCCAGGATTGGCCCAATGACACCGCCTCGAGGACACCACGCAAAGGAAAGACACATTGCAAGGGGAAATACCACAGAGAATGAAGGCGGTGTTTTGCTTCAGTAAGGCCGCTTCAATAAACTTTATTAGAAAGTACAGAACATGGTTGGCAGAACGCGCTAAGAGATGCCTGTTGATTGGAATGCCACTCACAATATGGCGGTACGTAGGGTAACGCCGCACCGGATGCCTCCCAGCATCACCATGCTGTAAACGTTCGTGAAGGCAGAGAACCTTGCGAGGAAGCACACGCGAGGAAGAACGAAAGGAGGCATGGTGGAAGAAGTGGAATGAGGTAACTGCGTGTGCTAGTGTGCATGCGCTGTAGGCAGCTCGTGGGAATTTTTTTAAATGACGGGTAATTGTAAACTGCCATGGTGAGGACACAAATAGCCGAAAACCACATCAAAACACAAAGTACTCACAGCCAAAGGTGATAGACCTTTCTAACACAGGCAAACATAACCGCTGACCAGGATTGCTGATTTACAAATCCCAGCGGTTGCAGAGGGGCAAAGCAGGCAGAAAAATGGGCTTCCTGTTGTAAATATCTTTCAATATATCGCAATTAGATTAATGGTACGTCCCACTCACCCCTTCCTCCCACGGGAAGTACACTTCCCACTTCAGGAAAGGAAGTTGATAAATTGTAGTAGTCCTTGACGCTCTTCCACACTGAAACAGGTAGTGTGCCAAGTAGAGGCAGGCGGGAAGAAGTGTGACGTTGTTAGCAGGGAAGGACTGGCACACTTAAGCTGTATGCAGATAGTAACTAGCACACTTAAGTTGTATGCAGGCAGTAAATGGCACATCCAAAGTTGAGGGCGACCGGTGGAAGGTCACTGGTGGGGCTTGATCGGGGTGCCAGTAAGCTTGAGTTGCTTTTGAGAAATTCTTATATCTGGCTTGTAGTTCTTAATCTTGGAGTTTCTTGAGGATTTTTGAGGTGTAGGTTTGTTCCAATCGTCGCCAAATGTAATAAAATGAAAGATGTAGTCGAAGTATGATGATTAAGTAGGTTTATTGACGAATTATAAGTCTGAATCATAGAATCACAAAAGCCCCACCAAGAGCAGCTCCCTTGCTGCTCAGCCCAATCTCTCAACTGACATTCATCCACCAGGCATCCCCAACATTCTATCATCACATCACACATACCAACATTCCACTGATCATCCACACTGGCTGAGCAGCAAGCCAGGTAAGCGGGAAGATGTATCGCACCTAAACCACGATACAACAATTTCCTTATACAGAAAAGTTAGACAAGTTGCTCTGTGCGAAAAATAGTTGATACCTGACAACTCATATGTGACACCACCATTCAGTCAGTGACAGATTTAAAAAAAAGTTTTATAGAGCAGAAACTAGACCCGAGTCATCAGGTATCAGAGCGTGTTACGTGAGCACCAGTTCGTTACACAAAAACACATTAATTCTTGTTATGCACGGGAAGATTACGTGATTTGCCCAGAATCACAGGATGTTGAGCATCGTTGCAGAGACTTTAACATCGTTCCCCAGCTTCGAGGTCCACTGCTCTAGCCCTAAGGATACGTCCTCTCCCAAAACATCTGGCTTCGGACAGATTAAACCTTCGGGAGGCCCCTAGACAGTCGAAATATCGGTGCCCCCCACGCAAATTATCTCCTAATACCTTTTTTAATTTTACCAAACAACAATTTTAATAAATCCGTTTTATTACACAAAACTAAACATTAACAATAATTAATGTCATTAAACATTTTTTTTTAATTAATAAACTAACAACACTTTAAATATTCACTTTCTTCAATTTGTTTGTGGTGAAATCTTTCAGGATACCTTGGAATATTATTTTGATCCGTTGTCGCAGTGCCCCTAAAAGGAGTGGGGCCCATAGGGCGGTGCCTACTTTGCCTATTTGCTAATCGCGAAACTGTATTTCATCCTAGCCCTTTGGCTAACAACTCTTTACATTCTAGTAGTTTTAAGCCCACACCTAAACCAGAATGCAAAACGTGGCTGTCTGAAAAGGCGGGAATGGCAGAAGGTACCAGAGCTCTGCATGGGGCCCTGTGGAGGCGACGGGAACTATGGAACCGTAAAGTCACCATTGTCTTGTCTTCAATGGGTTTTCCTCGCACAACAAGTGACAGGAACATAATTAGCTCTTCAAACAGGACCACCTGCTGGGTAATGTGATGTCACCATGGCCACATCTCTTTCTTTCAGTGGACTTTGATGCGAGCACCATTGTTATCCAGCCCCCTGCCTCACTGTGACAATTGTGGAGAGCTGGTGGCAGCCAGGGGTGTGTTTGAACGTGGTCTAATAGGGGAAGAAGGCCCCGCCTTCCGAGAGCCCTTGAAAATTCCTGATAATAGTCTAATGCTGTAATTAGGTCGACTCACTCGGAAAATGAAGTGCCACCACAAAGAGATCGCTTAGAAACATAAATATGAAATAACTTGTGTAAATATCACTTCTTATAATGTCTCCACCTTTATTTGCAACAAGTACTACCAGCAAAAAGTTGGGGGCAAGGTATGCTCTGTGATGACGTTTTACTGCATTTTCCCTCTGTCGGTCGGATGTGATAAATGTGCCGGGATCCTGTTATCAGCCTTAGAAAGATGAAAGGCGGACTCACTATGCCGAGGATACCAATCTGCAGTTTGCTAACAGACATAAGTAGTACACGCAATAACCCTCTGAGCTACACTACTGCACATAACTTTGACGCCTTCTGGAGGACTTGTGCACAACTGGGGTGCATAAGGGATTGTCGGTTATAATATGTCAGTCAGTCAAGTTATCTTTTTTCAGCCAAATTTCGACCATAAATCCACAAAATGAAAAACCGTTTACAATGTGCACATCAAAGGTTTACATTTTTTTAAAAAAGACGTTTAAAAAAACACAATAATTTAAAAAGACACCACAATACAATTCATCTTTGAAGTGCATACGTTCTTCTCAGTTTAATATAGCAGCACAATTTCTATTATTATATGGTTTTAGATTGGTCGGTGGATGACAAAGCATTTGTATGCAAATCCATGAGAGCAGGGGCAAAGCCAACAAGCGCAGGGGTGTCACACCAATATGTCCCTGCACCTTTCGTGCAAGATCAGGCGGTCCCAGGAAATAGACAATTCGCCAGGAAGGAGCTAGGATGTAAGCACAGTACTGAACACTACGCCTGCTTTAGGCTGACAGTTTGTAATATGTCATAAAAACACAATTAGAAAGGAAACGTGTGAAACCGAAAGTGGTGTAAATGTTAGTAGATGGGCACGCTTTCTTGTCAGCCAGGGGCGTAGCTTGGTCAGGAAGTTTGGGAAGTGGGGGGTGTAACCCCCTGCTGGCATATCTTGTTGAGATACATTATATGAGAAGCAGGACATGAGAGGCTTAAGACATAGTGGAAAGCAGGGTTGGGTTGGTAAGGCGGGCACCAGGGCAATGGCCGAGGGGCCGGTGTCCGAGTTCCAGGTTAGGGCCGCTTTTTTGGGCAGCCTGGGGGCGGATGTGGGTGGTGTCTGTGCTGTTCGGATGCGGCCAGCAGCCCAGTGGGGGCCTTAGTGGCCTGTCTGGAGGCAGATGGGTGTCCATTACCTCCCTTTTACCAACAGGGCAGAGGTGTCACTCCCTTTCTCTTGCTCGGCGGCCCATTAATATATGCAGATTGAGTGGGGCAGGGGGGCCAGAGCAGAAGTGGTCTCACTTGTATTCATGTGTGGTTCACCAGTGTGAACTAATCAATTTTTTTTATCTTAGTGAAGTTAAGAAAACATGCCCCAGTCAGAGACCCCCCCTTTCTTGTCATAAAACTTTGCCAAAACAGTGTTTTGCAGAAAGGCAATCCGCAAATGTGGACAAGCTTTTTTTTAGCGTGCCCGGGACTATTTTATATCCTAATCCAACCCTGGTTGAAAGGGAAATGAATGTGTGTTGTTAGGGGTATTTAAAACAATATTTAGCAAAATAATCAACATTTTTGAAGGTCTTCAAAACAGAGACGTGTGTGTGTGTGTGAGTGTGTGTGTATGCGTGTGTGTTTGAATGTGTGTGTGTGTGTGTGTGTATGGGTGTGTTTGTATGTGTGTGTGTGTGTGTGTGTGTGTGTGTATGCGTGTGTGTTTGTATGTGGGTTTGTGTTACTATCCTTGTGGGGACTTGGGTGTGATAACACACTCACGCTGTGGGGACTTGATTGCACTGTGGGGACCTGAACCCAAGTCCCCACAAGGCAATTTATTCTAAATGATAAAAAATGGCTTCAGGAACATATGTGCCAATTTTTACAACTTTTAAAAAAATTGCCTTGTGGGGACCTGTGTTTCAGCAAGTGTGTTTAAATTTTTGCTCGCTCTGCCCCTGTAGAGGGGAGCTGGTACTGCAGCCTTAAACACACTTAGCATTTAAACACACTTTGCTCACCAGAATCACCTGCTAGCAGCAGAAAGGACAGAGATGTCAAAGGGAAAGCTGCATAATCTTGTTTTTATACAAATATTTTCATGAAAATTAACCTTTTTTCTATTTAATAAAATAAAAATTATATTTACATGAAGCAATTTAACGTAGACCTTCGGTGTCTCAAAATTGTTGTTGTTTTATAAATATTGCTAAAAGCAATTAGGGTGAGTTTTTAAACCCGGAATACTTCATTATTGCCTTTTGATCCTTATCTACAATTAAAGAATGATGTTGCCCTGCACTAGTTTTTGAAAATGACCTTGAGGCATCAATGCCCATTATTATATTTTAATGCTTGTATCAGGAATTCATAGTTTTTGTTGCTTTGTCTTTGTTCACTTACTAATATGCACAATAGAATATATTCTTTTAGATGATGGCTAGATGAGGTGTTTCAAGGCTTTGATACAAAAAAAGTTTGGAGCATTAGCAAAAGGGTGCTCTGATGCTTTGATCATGGGGCATGCTTTTCACCTCTGGTACGAATCCACTCTTTTCTATTTTGCATAAAGGACATCTCAATACTATGGGTTGTTCGCATCTCTGACTCACTTTTTAAAGTCTTCCCTTACAGATGTTTCTCCTTGCCATGCTGTGATTTTACAGAGCAGAGCACAGTGCATATCCCTTTACTACTGTTTCACCAATGCCTACATCACACTGCAGCCACGACCTGTTCAGAGGTCGAAATAGATCTTTAGCAAACCCAAGGAACATGAATCACAGAATTATTCAGAAGCGTTACATAGCGTTAGTATTTTGAATTTGTGGTTCCTTTTTTTAATCTTTTCGATGTGTCGGACGGCCCCTGGCCGTCAGACGTCTCCATGGGCATGTGCGCCGGACGCCGTCTGAACTGTGCACAGGTCAGTTTTTCCGTGGCGAAGCGGTTAAACACAATGTTTTAGAAATAAGCTTTGGCATAATAATAACCTGATATTTGTGAAGTGCACACTAATCACCCTAAGAGTCTCAAGGTGCTGGGGGCTGTTTTGGAGATTAAGCGAGCTATTGCCCTGAGTCACATGGTGCTGGGCTGAGCTGTCGCCGGAGAATGAACTGTGAGCCCAGTGCTCTGGAGTCAGCTGCCCTGGTCGCTGTGCCACACCTCTCCCTTCCACTAACTTATCACTCACTTTATAAAGTTGAATCGTACTGGCTTTGCTAACCATTGTTTTCTGAGTACTTTACACTATGGTCACTATGGCCATAACTCACGTACAGTGGGTCAGTTTTCAGTTGCAAGCATCTTACCTTAATGTTCTTTCACCGTACAGGCTCTTCATAAAACTATTTACTTATGAGATAAGTATGGGTGGTGCTGTTGTTATGATTAACTCACTTTGGATAACATTCATGTATTCCTAATTTGTGAAATAATTCAAATTGAGCAATAGGAACCGTTTTTTGTGTAACTAGATATTTAAGTATTAGTTAGTTGGCATACAGGGTTACCCCTTTAGTGCAATTGTAAAAGTACCTGGCATTGGCAAAGCCAATGGTGATTAACGGCAGGAGAGGGTAAACAAAAAGCGAGAGAAAGGAGGGGAGGACAGATAGAAAGCGCAATACCGAACTGGCCAGTAGTTGTTGTATGGGTATAAAAATGATGACCGTGGGGATGGGTATAAAAATTATGAACGTGGGAGGAGGATGGGGTGTGAGGGGGTCCGGAAGGGGGTAGAAGAGGGGGACAGAAAGCAGTACAACATGCACTACTACGGAGTACTAAATCATAAATGATGGGGAGGGGAAAAAAGAAAAAAATGTCCCTTTTGACAACCGTGAAAGGGTACACTGAACCAGTAAAAAACAAGGGTGAAACCTAAATAGAGAGCCTTCCTTTCATCATACATTGTTTTATGTCTCTCAGCTGTTGTTGTTGCAAGTATTTCTTTAGGTACATTTGTATTCGCTCAATAATCCAGTTTCATTGTATTTGACATTCACAATGAATTTACTGAAACTAGGATCAATTTAAATCTGCAGCGTGCAAATTATAAGTAAGCAAACACATTAGGCATAAACTTTATAAGGAATGACCTGCCTCTAGAATCCCGGTCTGAAAAGTGCTTTTCACACTATTCTATGCATGCTTTAACATCATTCTACCAGATTTAAAATCTCTTGCCACATATTCAACACAACACTAAATACCTTACGCCAATCATATTTTCTTTGGGTGGGGGCGGTACGAAGAGGCTGACATTCTTTTAACTGCACAACAGACTGCAAGAAAGAACTGTTAAGGGGGATGAGAAGACTAGCGCAAAGCAACAAAAGACAGAGTGGTTCACGTCCAGACCGATGATGTGACCATACCACAGTCATAAAAACAAAGAATCTAATATAACAACATGCAGATATATCTGAGGACAAGCTTTTACATTGCGAGGTCCAGGGGTATAGAGTGTTGGGATAATTGCAGTACAAAGGACGCCAGAGTACGAGGTTTGCCACCAGTTTAATTCATTGGTTTTGCGGTGGTAATAGGCATTGCCCCTTTATTGTAAGCACACTAGAACTTTATTCAGTACGCTACAGGCTTTACAATTTACATTACTCTCAGGTCTCCGCAGTGCCTTTTACAAGTTTTGAAGCTGCAGCCCAAACCATGTTATTGGGGGAAGGGCGAGGTGTTACTTTCATTCACACAGTTAAGGGCTCAGATTTTGACTTTGACCTCTGTTTCCTGCCTTGGAAAAGAAACAAAGGCGCTGATTTACATACATTAACGCCTTTACAGGTGATCGGCCAAAAACTATTGTGTTGCTAATATATTGCTGCCTTTTCTCCTGGTCTGAGAGGGATGGAAGTTTACCTAAATCTAAATTTTGAGAACCGCTGCTTTGAAGGACCCTCTTTCTTCACAGTGTAAAAATGCAAAGTCTTTTAAATCTTTATTACCGCGAGCATAGAAAACAGGAGCAGCTATCTATGTATTCTTTATGTAATCCACATCTTAAAGCAACAATTGGAAAAGTGTCAGCATTTAACTTTTGTGACCTTTGTAAAATACTCTTGCTTAATCCACGCAGAAAAGTGTATGAGAGCTAGGCATAATTGAGGGCTTCTGGGCCTGGTGAGCCCCTTTTGAGCATGATGCATTTATTTTCATCACAAGTGCACCCAGCTCCAAACAGTGTACACTGCAGAAGAACACTCGTTAAGGGGATATGCTTCTTCCACTGTGTCGAATAGTAAAAATCTGAGAGTCTGGATACTGGAATAATAGTACTTGTAAATCAAAGTCAAAGTGGCGTTTTTTAAAAGCTTCTGAAAGTATACCAAGTATTTGGTCCGAGCTCAGGAAATATCTCCTTTACTTGGCAGTAACCCATTGACGCCTGAAAAGGTACAGATCGAAATTAAACTCAACATTTTGAAGTAAATGTTTTATGTCAATTAGAGTGCATATTTGATATTGAAAGGCAGTGTCCATTGAAAATGGATATAGCATTTGCCTTGCAGAGGTAGTAGTCTGATATTATAACTAGATGCACTTCGCAGAGACACACAGGTCACTGCTGGTTTAACTCTTCACGTGGCTGGCCTTGGCTTTCATCCTTTTATGATCAAACTCAATGGATAGTATGCTTGATGGATAGGTAACAAAAGCATCTATCACATTACCTGTTTGGTTTGTCATGTTTGCAGTATGCATAGTTAAGGTGAGCAGTTATTGGCAAATCAGGCACTTTAGTATATCATTAGAATAATGGATTTTAATATTATTATTAAAGCCCCTTTTACCAGCGGAGCTTCTTTTTTGTTACCTGTCATAAAGATGGACTCATACAATATAAATGCATTTTGTGACATGAACATTTGGCACCTTCATTCAGTGCCACATTTTCTCTGTTGCAAACTTTACCTATAGGTAGCCCAATAGCTTCCTCCCCACTCCCAATATTTTTCTACAGTTGACACAGCACTGGCCAAACTAGTTCTCTTTAGTTTAATGATGAAAAGATTTTTCTCCTTCATCTATTTTCTTTAACACATACCAGCAAATACTGCTCAGCAACAGAAGTATAAGCTTCATTCAGAGTAAGGAACAGACACAACAGCAGTACCATCTAACTTACACACATAGAATACCCATAGTATTGATACAGGCAGTGCCATCCTACAGTGCTCTCCCTCACCTCACTAATTTCAGTAGCTACCAGATTAGATAGGGCCAATTAGGCTCCTCCTTTTTATTTTGCTGAGAGTAGCCCAACCAGCCAAAAACAATTGAACACATTAATACATGTTTTTCTACTTTTATGGCTGATTGGACATCTCTGACAGCAAAATCCAAGGGAGGAGTCCAGTCTGCTGCGTGACAACAAGTACTACTGAAAAAGCAGGAGGTAAGGGAGAGCTGCAGGAAAACAGACTTTTTCCCCAGTAGCATCTTGTAAGAAAAGCTCCTGCTTCCTCAGTGCTCCCAATTATGTTTGAGTAGGTGCCAAAACCCTTTTCTGATCGATATTTTTAACCGCATCTTGTGAATATTCTAGAACATCAAACTAGAAACTGGAATAAATCGTAAATCATACATTCTTATATAGCGCCTTTCACCGTAAGGTCTCAAGGCGCTTGCTTTGGGAACCCGTCCTGGCTTTTCCCTGTGAGATAACCCCTAACTGGGCATCCCCAAGGTGAAAGCCAGGCATCCCATCGCGGTGGGGCCATTGTGGAGATTAAGCAAGCTATTGCCCAGAGTTGCAGAGTGTTAACCCATGATTTGAGTAGGCGCCGAGGCGAGAATTATCGAGTCCGTGGACATTTTGAGCTCAAGACCCTGCCGCGTCGGGAATTGAACCCTGGTCCCAGGTCTGACCTCTGCGTCCGGGTCTGCCTCCTCTAGCCGGTGAGCCACACTTCTCCACTATGGAAGACCATAGTACTGCGCTTGCAGGTGGTGTTGGGCAACTCAAAGCCTTATCTGTGCTGCTCCAGAAGACAAGCACTGGGCTGCATATTAGCAACACCCACATCAGATCCTTTCTTTCCTCTCCTTCACATGCACATCCAGATCTACTTTTTCAACTTGACAAGACTTTCCTTACAATTTTTTTCAATTGTACAGTATGAGAGGAAAAATCCCAAAATAACAGAGGTGAACTTTTGTAAGGTTGTTGCAAAAAGATGCTTTTGACAGATCCTCACAAGGCATGCCTGTGGTATCTGGGATTTGAACAGAATTCCAGAGTCTGCGACAACTGCGTCCAGATGAATCTGAAGGCTATACAGGAACGTACAACGAAACTCTACATTGCTAACTTTCTAAGACTCCGCAATACGATTGGTGTCTAATTTCTAAAGGAAGGTGCTGTTCTTGCTCCCAAAGTCTTTCATGTGGCAGATCTTTGTCTCAGTTATGTTTCAGAAAGTCATCAGGTAAGTCCAAGAAGGAGCACAAGAAGTCAATTGAGGACTCTCCCCCTTCCCACTATTCGTGAACTCCAGAAAAGGTGTGAGTACATGAACGTGCCAGTCGGTCATGCTCCCAATCTCCTGAGGAGCCAATTCTGAGCTTTTCACAAGTCAGGTCATTTGCTGCAGCAGCATGCTGCACATCTTTGACATTTAGCTGTGCCCTCTGGTTCACCAGAAGGTCCCTTAGGATCTTCACGACCTCTAGTCAGAATTTGCCTACAGGTCTGCCCTCATGCTACCTGTGCCCCCTGAACCCACTTCGGGTTCTGCACCAGCTCCGGTGCAACTATGGACCTGGCTCCACTCCCTGCGCTGCTAGCTAGTTTGTAGTAAGGGTTACTTGTGACCATTCATGTCAGAAGATTGTCCTCTAAAAAGATGCATGTGACTTTAGTGACTATTAAACCACTATGTGAAAAGTTTGCTAGCAAGTACTCAGTCATAATTTTTCTATGCAGAGGTATCTAGGTTTGAGTCATTTTTAATGCTGGAAGTGAGTTCCAATCACCATTAAGGCTGCAAGATGGGGTCCTACTCTGTAATCTCCAGGATTGCAGAGACGAGGTAGGTCTACCAGCACTGACCACACTTGAGGCAATGAGTATACTTCATTCCCAACCCGCTTGGAATCGCTTCTAAATGCCTGACTAGGACAGAAACATGCAACTGCACTTTCAAAAATCACACACAAAACAGTTGCCTACCCACGGAGATTGGACGCAAGGCCTAGTCAATGCCATTTGTGGTGGGAGTTTGCCGCCAAGGAGCAGCAAACCCCTGCAGTAGCTTGGGTGATGTCATCAGTGAAATCAGCAATTATGTTATTTGAAATATCATCAGTATTGTCATCACTGATGCCTGAACATATCATGAGTGATGTTATGTTTATGTGTAAAGCACACTATCATGTGCAAGGGTATCCTGGCACTGCTGTGATGTGATATTGAGGTCATAAGCAGGGCATGGCGAGGTGTAAGTTACAGTTAGGTCAGTAAACTATAATTTTTGAATTTCAGAGTTTTTTATGACAGACATTTTCAACTACATTGAGACTGATTCACAAAGGGACTTGCATGTAGTCTCTGCTGCTGTGGCGGTGTCTCCACACAATGGGATGAAGTTACACTCTCGGGGCATAACCTCGACACAGCCCACACTCTGCAGTGTGCTGTGTGAAGATTCTGCCCTAAGTGCAGAGATTCCACATGAGAGTGGAGGGTTATGCTGTGAGTGCAGAGTCCTGGCACTCGTAACTTTACAACACGTAAGTCCCTTTGTGAATCAAGTCCTCTAACGTTACTTTAAATGGGTTTTTTTCAGTGAATTTCGAGTTTTTTTTATGTAAAGTGTGATATTATTACCAAGCATCACTATTATGGCACTTTAAAGTTTTTTTTCCAGTGAAACAATGGAATGTATTGTTGTGTGGTTGTAAGACCTCACTATGTAACACACTTACCAACCCATTCAGGGCCCGATGTAGGTAGGACTTATTTACCGAATCTTAATTACTGAATTTTACCGATTCGGTAATTAAGAATCGGTAAATAAGAAGGGGGGACATGTAGGAGCATCCAGATGTTCCTATTACCGAATCGGTACAAATCTGTATTTACCGATTTGGTGAATACCGACCGGTAATGCCCATTCATTCCTCTGGGCTTTGAAGCCCATAGGAATGAATGGGCATTACCGATTCGGTATTTACCGAATCGGTAAATACCGAATTACACAAGGGTGCAGGGGGTGTCACTTTGACACCCTCTGGCACCCCCAAAAGAGGCTCGGGTGCCATGTGGCAGGCATACCTGCCTAAGGGCAGGTCTACCTGTCATATGGCATAGGTGTGCATGCACACCGGAATCGGTATTTTAAAATCAAAATGAATTTGATGGTAAAATACAGATTCTGTAAGGCTTGTGGGACTCAGAAGAGTCCCACCCACATCTCAAATTTACCGATTCGGTAGAAATACCGATCGGTAAATTTACCGATCTGTGATTTTACCGAATCAGTTACACATGCCCCTACATCCCATTTCTGTTATACCGGTCGGTAACGGCCGAAAATACCGATTTTCAGCCGTTACCGACCGACCTACATCGGGCCCTCAGTCCCTTAGGTTTCGTTTGTCAAACCTTCAGTTCAACCATGTGTAGCTGTGGCTCTGAGCAGCAAGATGTGCACAAAGGAACACAAGTAATGCATAAACAGCACCAAAACAATTAAAGAAGGAATCAACAAGACACCAACCAAATCTGACTGCAATTTATAAAAATTGACTGTCTTTTTATCTATATTTAGACACCACATTGAAAAAGATCCACCATAGGGTTCTATAAATATAGAATTTACACGATATATTAAACCAAACCATTTCATTCAACCTTATAAAAGCATTGGCAAAATCAAAGAATTTGACACTTAGCCCAAACATTTGAGTAAAAAACATTCTAGGTGTAATTCAGTCACTTGGAGTTCGTTTAGATGACCAACTCGAGTAGGGAGCCACTCAGGGGGACCAGCGAGGTCCTCAGAAACAGATACCCATAAAAGCCATCATGGAATTGTTGCCACAAAACACGCTTTCAAAGACCAAGTCTGGTTTCTGTACCCCGATGATAGGGTTGAAAAGGAATTAAAGGCCTTTCATCTGTGCCACTGCCTTTCTACTAACGTTATTCAACGTCTACATGAGCCCCCTCGCAGCCATCGCACGCCAACACAACCTGAGCATCATCTCCTACGCCGACGACACCCAGCTGATCCTCTCCCTCACCAACGACCCCGCCACCGCCAGAGCCAACCTGCACGAAGGGATGACAGACGTAGCCAAATGGATGTCGAACAGCCGCCTGAAACTGAACTCGGACAAGACGGAAGTCCTCATCCTGGGATCCTCACCCTCCGCCTGGGACGACTCCTGGTGGCCCCCCGCCCTGGGCAGCGCACCCAAACCAACTGACCACGCACGCAACCTGGGCTTCATCCTGGACTCCTCCCTCTCCATGACCAGACAAGTCAACGCCGTCTCCTCGTCGTGCTTCAACATCCTTCGCATGCTACGTAAGATCTTCCGGTGGATCCCCACCGAGACCAGGAAGACGGTCACCCAGGCCCTCATCACCAGCCGTCTGGACTACGGCAACTCCCTCTACGCCGGAACCACCGCCAAACTCCAGAAGAGACTCCAGCGGATCCAGAACACCTCAGCACGACTCATCCTGTACATCCCCCGCCGCAGCCACATCTCCGGACACCTGAGAGACCTGCACTGGCTCCCGGTCAACAAGAGAATCACCTTCCGGCTCCTCACCCACGCACACAAAGCCCTACACAACCAAGGACCAGGATACCTCAACAGCCGCCTCAACTTCTACGCTCCCAAACGCCAGCTTCGATCGACCAGCCACGCCCTCGCCGCCGTCCCCCGCATCCGAGGAGCCACCACAGGAGGAAGGTCCTTCTCCTACCTGGCCGCCAAGACTTGTAACTCACTTCCGACCCACCTCCGCCTGACCCAGGACCACCTCGCCTTCAGGAAGCAGCTCAAGACCTGGCTGTTCGAGCAGTAGTGGACCCCCTCCCCCCAGCGCCTTGAGACCCTCCGGGTGAGTAGTGCGCTATACAAATGGTCTGATTGATTGATTGATTGATTATTCAACACACCTTAAACATGCCAAAACTCCTGAAGCATGCTTGGAAAAGAGTAGCCATTGACTTTTTCGGTACACTTGACAATAGACATCACCTGATGGAGATTGCGGATGAATACTCACAATTTTTTTAAACTGAGGATCTCTCATCTATCACAAAAAAAACAAGCAAATTAAGGGACAGGATGGGATCTTTGCAAAATGGGGTGCTCCAGCCATATTGAAATCTTGGCCCACAGTTTAACAGTTGTGAATTCAAAGAGTTCTTATAGCAGCTAAATATAAAGTATCAGAAGAGCACACCTCTCTGGCCGCAGGCATATGGCCTTGTTGAGAACTTCATGGGTTCACTAAAGAAAGCAGTGCAGCAGGCTACTCTTGAAAAGCTCCATTTAAAAACTGTATTACATTTTATCTTAAGAGCTTATCATTCAAAATCTCACTTGACCACAGGTGAAAGTCCTGTGACAATGATGTTTGGGAGAGCAATGAGGCAGCCAAAATTCCTCAGTGGACCAATCATAGAAAGGAAGACTTGAGCGCAGTTTGTGTGAAGGACTTGGTTCTTAAAAAAAATGAAAGTTTATGCTGACAAAAGACGACATGCAAAAAACATGGTCTTTAATAGAGGAGATCGAAGGCTCCCACACCAGATGCAGATCATTTTCAAGTGGTTTCTACCAAGGGACACATGGTGACTGCCCAGCACCATGTGTAGTCTATTACCAGAGACTTTTCTCACTTTTTGCGTTCAACTTCTTGTTCTTCAAGTCTACACATTGAAGGAGAGACTGATTCTGCTATACCAGTGACTGATGTTCACCTTCCCCTTCAATGCAGATCCTGGACATTGAGTGTGACAATTCCCAGTTTCCAATGAGGGGATCAGGCCAAACAATTAAAGCACCAAAAAGATTTATTGAAGTGATTTAATTGCATTGTTCATTTTTCATGTAATAGAGGGGATGATGTAGTGCCTTGAGAGTTAACATAACGTGTATTTGTAAAGCGCACGTTGACCCAAAAGGGTATCTGTATAACGGTGGTTTATTTTTACCCAACTCAATGGTACTCATTTGATCGACCCCAGCAGGATGAGAGGCTGAGTGGACCCGCTGTGATTTGAACCTGTGACCATGTGGTCAAACACAGGCTCCTACAGTGAATGCATTAGTCCTTTGAACCACCAAACCCAGCCTAGTTTGCAATGATGGACCCCTTTTAGCTCCTGATGGACCCAGTAGAGCTGTGCCATAAGAGTTAGAGCTGAATGTGTTGCAGACTGATTTAGAATGTTGAGTTCACAGTTCCACACAGAAGAATAAAAATGTGTTATACTAAGCTGCATGTTTGGCATAGTCATTGACGGGTACTTGCCCTGGGGAGGATAGTAAACTACTTAGGAACAATGTAGTTAAACACCATGGGCAGTGTGTGTTTCCCAAATGCCACCAACTGTTTTAAGAATGTTCTAGGTTAGAAGTGGGTGCCACCAAAAGAAAAATGCTGTTTCTAGTGTTTCAACCTAGAACAAGAGTAGGCGGAAACCCACAAGATGATCAAGCTTCCAAACAACACCTTGAAATTGAAATATCCAGGGGTCCAATTGGAAGTTGCCTTGGCATAACCCACAAGATGACACAGCTTTCAAAAATTACCATGGCGTTCCTAAATCTGTGCATGAAGATCGATGACAGAGAGAGAATGAATGGATGGATGAATGGAGAAGTTTGTATATTTGAGGCTGAAGGATGACTTTATCGATGATGAATTCAAATTCAATCTACCGTTGAAAATTAAGTCAGATCCTATATTAATTCATTATTAGATCAGCACAAATACAATTTGCAGCATTTAAAGAGCAAAACCATGCAACACAGACATCTATCACATTTGTTTATGGAAAAATACATACTGGTGTAAATTTATGTTCTGACTCTCAAACAGCAATAAGATGAAATCCTATCATTTCTTTTTTCTATTAAGAAGACATTTACAATATTCATTCAATCAATCGGACTACTTGTAAAGCGCGCTACTTACCCGTGTGGGTCTCAATGCGCTGAGGGTGGGGGGGTGCCGCTACTGCTCGAAGGGCCAGGTCTTCTGAAGGCAAGTAGGTCTTGGGTCTGCCGTAGGTGGGTAGGGAGGGTGTTCCAGGTCTTGGCGGCGAGGTAGGAGAAGGATCTGCCACCGGAGGTCGTTCGTTGGATGCGGGGGACAGCGGCAAGGGCGAGGCTGGCGGAGCGGAGCTGGCGGGTGGGGGTGTAGAAGCTGAGTCTGCTGTTCAGGTAGGCTGGTCCGGCGTTGTGGAGTGCTTTGTGTGAGTGGGTGAGGAGCTTGAAGGTGATCCTCTTGTCGACAGGGAGCCAGTGTAGGTCTCTCAGGTGGGGGGTGATGTGGCTGCGACGGGGGACGTTGACGATCAGACGGGCGGAGGCGTTTTGGATGCGTTGTAGTCGTCGTAGGTGTTTGGCTGGGATTCCTGCATAGAGTGCGTTGCCGTAGTCCAGTCTGCTGCTGACGAGGGCCTGTGTCACCGTTCTTCTTGTTTCGGTCAGGATCCACTTATAGATACTGCGGAGCGTGCAGAGGGTGTTGTAGTAGGAGGAGGAGACGGCGTTGACCTGCTTAGACATGGAGAGGGAAGAGTCGAGGATGAATCCTAGGTTGCGTGCATGGTCGGTGGGTGTCGGTGCTGATCCCACTGTGGTCGGCCACCAGGAGTCGTCCCAGGCTGAGGGGCTGGGTCCGAGGATGAGGACCTCTGTCTTGTCCGAGTTCAGTTTCAGACGGCTGCTCCTCATCCAGTCGGCAACGGCCTTCATTCCCTCGTGGAGGTTGGTTTTGGCGATGTGTGGGTCCTTGGTGAGGGAGAGGATGAGCTGGGTGTCGTCGGCGTAGGAGATGATGTTGAGGTCGTGATTGCGGGCCACTTGTGCGAGGGGGGCCATGTAGATATTGAACAGCGTCGGGCTGAGGGATGAGCCCTGGGGGACGCCGCAGATGATGTCGGTAGCTTCGGATCGGAAGGGTGGGAGGCGGACGCTCTGGGTTCTGCCGGAGAGGAAGGACGTGGTCCAGTCAAGGGCCTTCTCTTGGATACCGGCTTCATGGAGGCGTGTCTTTAGAGTGCGATGGCAGACTGTGTCGAAGACGGCTGACAGGTCCAGGAGGATGAGGGCTGATGTTTCGCTTCTGTCTAGTTGGCGCCTGATGTAGTCTGTGGCGGCGATGAGGGCTGTCTCGGTGCTGTGGTTTCGTCTGAATCCGGACTGGGACGGGTCCAAGATGTTGTCTTCGAAGTGGTGGGCCAATTGCATGTTGACGATTTTGTCGATGACCTTTGCCGGGAACGGGAGCAGGGAGATGGGCCGGAAGTTCTTGAGGTCCTTGGGGTCCGCCTTGGGCTTCTTGAGGAGGGCGTTGATTTTGGCGTGCTTCCAGCTTTCCGGGAATGTCGCTGTTTTGAAGGAGATGTTGATGATGTTCCGTAGTTGGGGTGAGATGGCTGCGTCTGCTTTGTTGAATACGTGGTGTGCGCACGGGTCTGACGCAGATCCTGAGTGGATGGAGTTCATGAACTTGCGTGTCTCTTCGTCATTGACATTGGACCAGGAGGTCAGGCGGTTGGCGCTGGTGGTGTTCGCAGGGGAGGTGGAGTCTGACGTAGTCGGGTGGTTGTGGTGTTGAAGCTGTCGTGGATGTCAGCGATCTTGCGGTGGAAGAAGATGGCCAGTGAGTCGCACAGTTCTTGTGAGGGTGGGATGTCGTTGGCATTGGCGCTGGGGTTGGAGAGTTCGTTTACGATGCTGAAGAGCGCTTTGCTGTCGTGTGCGTTGTTATCCAGGCGGTCTTTGAAGGAGGATCTCTTGGCTAGTCTGATGAGGTGGTGATGTCTGCGGGTGGCGTCCTTGTGGGCTGCGTGATTGTCCGGTGTGCGTTCGTGGAGCCATTTCTTCTCCAGTTTCCGGCATGCGCGTTTGGAGGTCTGGAGCTCGTCGGTGAACCAGGTGGCTCTCTTGCTGGCATGGCTGTTGTAGGGTTTCTAGAGTGGGTCGAGGGTGTTGGCGCAGTTGTCGATCTACTGTCTGAGGTTGCGGGCTGTGGCGTCTGGGTTGGTGGTGTCGATGGGTGGGTTCTGGGCAAGGGTGGTGATCAGCTGGTCTTCGGTGACTTTGCTCCAGCAGCGGCAAGGGAGCGGTTGGGTGTGGTGGTGCGTTGTTGGTTTCTTGACGGTAAATGGATGCAGGGGTGATCGGTCCAGTGGAGTTCGGTGGTGTGGTCAAAGGCGACGTGGGTGCTTGTGGAGAAGACGGGGTCCAGCGTGTGGCCGGCGGCGTGGGTGGGTGAGGTGACGAGTTGTCTGAGGCCGAGGTTGGTGAGGTTGTCGATCAGCGTGGCGGAGTTGGCGTCGTTGTTGTTCTCGAGGTGGAAGTTCAGGTCCCCGAGGAGGATGTAGTCCATGGAGGCAAGTGCGTGGGTGCTGGCGAGGTCGGCGATGGAGTCGCTGAACTGATCCCGGGGTCCGGGGGGGGGGGGTCTGTAGATGAGTGTTCCTCTGAGGGTGGTGTTGGGGTCGGTGTGGATCCGGAATTGCAGGTGTTCGGCAGTGTTGAGGGTGTCGTCTGCGTGGGTGGCGACCTTGAGGGTGGACTAGTGGACAATGGCTATTGCTCCTCCGATTCCGTTGGCGCGATCCCTGCGGGTGATCTTGTAGCTGTCCGGGATGGCTTTGGCGATGTCGGGCGCCGAGTAGTCGTTCCACCAGGTCTCGGTTAGGAAGGCCACATCTGGGGCAGAGGTGTCGAGCAGATCCCAGAGCTCGACAGCGTGTTTGCGTGCCGAGCGGGTGTTGATGAGTATGCAGCGGAGGTGGTTGGGTCCAGTCCTTGGAGGTTTGAAGGCTGTCGCAGGTGAAGCTGCAGGTGCGGCAGGAGAAGGGTCTGTGGGTCCGTTTCGGGGCGGCCTGGAAGCAGGTATGGTTTCGACCGGCGTTGAGTACGTGGAGGGTGCTGGCGTTGTAGCGAAGTCTGGTGTTGTGGCGTTCGCGGGGTCCAAGGGTTCTGGCGCTGGGCGCGATCCAGCGTCGCGGCCGCACAGCGTCCGGCATATATGGGGAGGAGGGAGGAGCAGCTGAAAGGCAGGAGCAGCGAGTGTGCAGGGGGGTGGGGAAACAGTGGGACAGAAAGCAAAATGGTGCGCAACAGAGGGGAAAAACGAGTGGCACCGAGAGCAAAAGCAGGGCATAAAGTAGGGGGAAAACAGTGGCACAGAGGGCAAAAACGGGGCACAACAGAGGGGAAAAACAAGTGGCACAGAAGCAAAAATGGGGCACACAGAGGGGGAAAAACGAGTAGCACAGAAGCAAAAACGGGGCACACAGAGGAGGAAAAACGAGTGGCACAGAAGCAAAAACGGGGCACACAGAGGGGGGGAAAAACAGTGGCACAGAGGGCACAACAGGGCACAGAACCAGGGGTAGAGCACACTTACCAGCGGGTACTCGGCAGCGGCAGCAGGGGCACACAGGCGGAGCTGCGTGGAGGGGGAGCGACCTACCAGGAGGGTATGGGCTCGCTCCCCCTCCATTATTATATATATATATATATATATATATATATATATATATATATATATATATATATATATATATATATATATATATATATATATATATATTATAGCTGTAGAATGATACCCAAATTTCATTTACAACTTGAACAAAGTCACCCTGAATAGGATGAAAGACAAGTCTGGGGGACGTTTTATACCTGTCCATGCATAATCCCATTATTTGAATATTGTATGGGCGCTGTATGAGAAAAGCAGAAATGACCAGAACATATTGCACTGATCAGTAGTCTTAATTTATAAATACATTTTAACATTCAAAGACTTAGGTTTTCCTTCCTGTGTAGCCTATGAGGAGAAATCAAGGGCCATATTTATGAAGACAATTTTGCGATCGCAAACCCCGAAATTCTGCGAATTTCGGCGTTTGCGATCGCAAAATAGCTAAGTGGTATGTATGTAAGCAAAACAGCCTCGCAAATATAAGGAATCGCAAATTTGCGATTCCCTATTTTGCGATTGCATTTAAAGAATCGCAAATTGCGATTCCTTAAATGCAATGTATGAGGCCCAGAAAAAGTGCAATTTGGCCATAAGGAATGGCAAATTACCACCAACTTCAAGTTGGTGGTAATTTGCGATTTCTTTGAAAAAAGCTTTTTTTTGCATTTTTCAAAGTGCCATGTGGCACACATAAATGCCCACATGGGCACACATGCACATTTCAGGGGTACAACAGGGTGTTTTTTTTACACCGTGGCACCCTTGAAATTGCATTCTCAATTTGCGATTCTCTAATTGAGATTCGCAAATTGAGAATGTCTTCCCATTCATTCCTATGGGCCTCAAGGCCCATAGGAATGAATGGGGAGGTATTCCTTAATTGCAATTTGCGATTCGCAATTATGGAATATGTAGGATTCGCAAAATTTTTTGCAAATCCTACATACTTAGCATTTTGCGATTCTGAAATAGCGATTCTCTAAAATTCGCTAATTGAGAATCGCAAAATGTAAGTTTCATACATATGGCCCCAAGTGTTTTCTCAAACAGAGCGGCTGCACATGAAAGTGGAATGAGCTGTTAAATTGTGAAATAAAGCTATCCTTATGGGCTGCCCAATATAACAAGTCACTTTTGAACAGCACACTTACCAAGTAACCACAGGGACATCCAAGCCAGATCATCTTGTGAAACTAAAGTATGGTACATTTAAAGAGGCGAAAGGGAAAGCAACAAATCCAATAAACTGAACCTGCCAGTAATTTTTAACACTGCAAGTCATAATCCACATAACAGCCAAATAAACAAGTGCATAGTTACTATTAGTGTAGCACATGCTACAGCAATAGGGTCCAGTGGAAATATTCACTGTTTGTCAATTATGGGGAGGGCTTGTGAAATTATGTGATTCCTCAGCCACTCCTTTTATCCCATAATTAAGGATTTTCTGCATTTGCTACATAGTCCATCATCACTACCTGCATAATCTGCAGATTTTAACAAAACAATTTGTTTCAGGCTCAAACGGATCTAAGGTTACTAAAAATGGGGCGATAAGTGTTTGCGCATCTTCGAAGACCCTTCAGAAAGGTTAATTGGTCATCTTTCATTAATGTATTTGGTTGTTAAACTGGTACTATTTAGGTGAAATCTTTGCCCAGACAGCATTATGATGTGCAAAAATTACTAAATAAAGAAGTAGTGCTATGAAAAATGTGGCACATTACCACATACTTTGCCTTTTTTGGCAACCTAATTTAATCAACTCTGCTGTATAATATGGTGCTCCCCTGCCACCTGACTCCAGTGGTTCTGGTTATGGCTGTTTTCGTACCCAACCATTGATAAGTGGAGTAATGTGTTCTTGCCTGCATCAGGACTCATGACAACTTTGAAACAGCATAGCAAATAAATAAATACTCCATTAAAATTCAAAGGGAATGAGCCTGCTAAATTGCACTGGCCTACCATTGGTTTTCATAATTAGAGACTTGGCCATGAGCTGAAAACAAAACAAATAAATAAGTGTTGTCCTTTTTAGACATGTGTAATTATTGATATTTTAGTTTGGCAAACATCTTTCAAACAAACACTATAACATGACATTTTTACATTGTTGAGTTTGTAGTGTTTTGGTATGTTTGTATTAGGATTGGCAAGTGCACGCATTCTCAATACACATCTCTGATAAAACTCTACCATATGTGTTTTTACAACAACAAAAAATGCGCCTTAACCAATATTGTCTGAATCTACTGTAATCTATGCTGAATAAAAAAAAGTGTAATGCATAAGATTGTAAATGTACACATGGGCATCTTAGTTATGTAAACTTGCCTTCAATATCAATCAGTGTATGGATTACTGTGTGTTTATACTGTAGACCTTCTGGAAGCACCTCCATCTTTTCTAAATACCCCTGCACAACCTTATTGCACACTTTACTTTCTATGCGCGTTACATCTATGACCGTCTCATTAAAAACATTTTAACATTCCCACCGGTCATTAAAAGGAGATGCATGATCGGAATTCTTTTAAACTCAGAGAATCCTCTTCAGATAGCTGCTTTGAAAATCGGGCCTGATAGCTCCTCGTTGATAACAATGCAGGTGGTGTAAAAGTAAATACGACTTTGCAAAAGTGAAAAACAAAACAATTCCATGACAGGAAAGGAATCGTCTCTTTTGTACCTCGCCCTTTCCTCTGTGTCTGGAGAGGGGATAGGCATACTTGCTTGCCTGCAAACAAACTCAAGGCAAGGCTTCAGGATGGGCCGCCACAGATTTGCAAATGCACAATTGCGCATAACAAAAGGCTCATTAGCAGGACAAAAGACCTGTGTGCTGGCGGCTGTTGAACTTCATTCCTCTTCCAGACTGGGGGATGGGCCCCTCATCAAAGAGCACACCTTTCTGCAGAGGAGCAGCGTGACTCGGCTGAAGCATCCAAGCAGGCCTGTTTCTGATCCAGTGCTCCTGGACACAGTTATTTTCCAGTACATCCGTTCAGTGCAAGTAGTAACAGGTTCTTTGGAAGTTATTGCTGTAGAAGAAGTTATTTTGAAATGAAATAATTTGTTCTTTACCGGCTGGATCTATATCAGGAGGTTGCACCCAGCCACAAGGATACGTGTCTGATGTCTCAGATCCCTTCAGAAGCTAATTATTTTGAGCTATTATATCCAAATCCTTCCTATCACAGAAACTCCTAACGCTATCAGCAAATAACGTTCCACACCAATTGTAACAGGTTAAGTGGCCCATTTTGTTCTTAATACTTCGGTTTGAACCAAAAATGGCACTTTGTTTTAAAATGCATGCTTGTGGGCTTCTTCAACCCGGATAGAATTGCTTTTGTAAACAAACTTTTAAACATCATTGGTAGATAGTCATGGCCGGACACTGGGAAGGCTGTGTTTTCAAGAGAGTCGGAGTGCTCCATATAACATTGTTCTGACGGCATCCTCTAAACGGAAGTATCTAGGAGGTCCTCTGAGTATTCTGTAAGGTAGTATGGTGGCACTATATAACACTCTTTGGCAAAGCCAATAGGTCTCACATTTGTCACCTATCGACTTTGCCAATGGTTTTTAGCCACACTGCACAGCATATGCGGTGCACTGCACATGCACAAGCCTACAAAATGATGCAGAGAATCGTTTGTCTTTTTAGTTATCAATCCGTGTTGGATCAATAACTAAAGACAATAAAACACGCAAAAATATTTATTTAAAGAAGACAGGCAAAATAGACACTGGGGAGGGAGGGGGGAGCGGCAAAGCAGCACAGGGTATGGGAATGGCGTAATAACAAGGGGGATAGTACTGGGACGCAAAAGCTACACACGAGGGGAAGGGCTTGACGGAGACATGCTGGCTGTGAAAGTAACAGGGAGAGGGGGAGAGAAACATGGGGGTTGGGGAAAAGCAGCAACAAAGGCATTTGGTAGGGGAAGCAATGGGGAGAAGCACACAGGTGAGCACAAGAGGGAGGATTAAGGGCTTGGGGGAAGAGAACACGAGACCAACACAGTGCGGGAGGAGAGAAGTACATGAAATAGACAGTCTGGAATCTCATGCACTCTCATGGAGTACTTCACACAAAAGAAAAAGTAGTACTGGAAAAGCAAGCAGTGGAAAAATAAATGACAGCCAAGCAAAGAGATTGTAATGAGACAATGCTCCATGGTAGGGAGAAACACAAGATTGAGAAGCTGGGACATGAAGAAGAAGCAAGCGCATGAGTGAAAGGGAAAGTCAATCAATGGGAAGGCATCAGACCCCTCCATGTTCTTGATAAGCCACAGTGCAGGCTTGCTTTGCCTAGTAGGCTCAACATAAAAATAGATGAACATAGCTGATATTGATCCAAATTACTTTGTGACACTGAACACTTTTTTTGAAAAAGAGGTGTCATTATAAAGGAAATAATACCTTTATTGTCTGATGGTCATTTTTTTGAAATGGCTTTAAAAAGGGCATGTTATTAACAGGAGACAATACAGGTCAGAATGTTAGATAATTTCTGGAGTCAGGGTCTACTTTGTAAACCGGCCACCAGTGTTTAAATTAGGCCTGGGCAAAATTTAAACTATGCTGACATACTTCACACAATTTCTGGATTTTCATTTCACACTTGATACATGACATTCCAGAAATTATGCCATGATGCCATATTGCCTAATTAGGTGGCGTTAATGGCAAAAAAAACATTTCATACTAATTCCCTCATTAAGGACTTAGGGGTACATTTATTAGAAGTCATGAAGTGCAGCACAGCACTTCATGCTGCGCTGCATGAAAGGGAAAGAATGCAACATATTTAAAAGAATACAGCACATTCCTGCCTTTGTCCCTGCACTGGCACTGTTTTTGCTGCCTAGTGCCGACGCAGGCATCCTTGCACCATGGTGCAAGGGTGCCTCTGTTGCATGCAGGATTGTTTTTGTGCAGGAAGTGGCACCTTCCTGCACAAAAACAATCCTGAGAGGCATATTCCTCTTTCTGTGTGTGCTGAAAAATGCAGCACACATAGAAAGAAGTAATGAGGATAAATAAAGATATGTCTCCTTGTTACAACTCCCCTGAGAAGGCGCATCTTTTTAGTGCGTTCCCAGGTCTACCACTTTTGGTAACCCTGGGAAGGAGCCAAATACCATGAGAGTTGCGTGGAACGCCCATGCAACGCCCATAGGGTACCTTCCCAGGGCAGACAAACCTAGACAACACTAACACAACAGTGCAGCAACAAGTACAGTCCAACTACTCCATCACCATCAACCTCTCAAACCTAGGCAACAAACCACCCACTAGAAGCAGGGATGATAACGTCCCCTCTAGAGGAATGGGCTTCACTGATTATCCTTCAAGATCCCACTAAGATTTTCACATTACCATAGATTACCACAATAAGTTCCCATCTGGTGATTTATAGGTAGTTTTATGTGAATTTTCTTGTGAATCCCTTTGCTACTTAGTGTGTAAAAAGCGCTCCATCAAAGTGCTCAAAAGACAAGCCCATCCATGCCACCAGTAGTGGGGTCCTGCTCAGGAGCAGACCAATAATGAAGCATGACAGCTCTGCGAGTCTGCATTCTTTTTTTTTCCAGAAACATACTTGGTTAACTGAGTTAGTCTCTCATTTGAGCAACCTTTCACATTTGAGATAAAGTAATATGAGCTTGATAGTACTATGTGGAACAATAAAACTTTTGGACAGCCAAATCCTCTCATTTCCTCACTTGACTATTGCATCGCTGATCTCACAGACTATCTTTGTGTGTACATGACTAAAACTATCTTAACAGACTATCTCTTTGGGCACTTGAACACAACTATGATCACACACTATCACTGGGGGAACTTTGACATCACTATAAGCACACACTATCTCTGTGGGAACATGAGCATTATTATAAATAGACTATCTCTGTAGGGTTTCACAATGTTTATCATCACACGTTCTCTCTGAGGGGACATGAACATGACTATAAGCATGCACTATCTCTGCAGGAACTTAAGTATGACTGTCATAACATGCTATCTCTTGTGGTAAATAAATAAATAATACCCTATTTTTGACTAGACTTATAGCATAACAGATAGCTCAATAAAATAAGAGTCAAGATTCGAGGTAGTAGGAGTTTCTGCAGGTTTATTACAGCATAAGGACAGGATCAGGACAACCTGCATAGGAACAGAATGATAGGGCCCAGCAGGGGAAAAGAGGCCCAGCAGCTGCTGGGGCTAGGTCTGGGATGAGCGCGCTAACATTCAATAACAAAACACAGGCATATATACATAGCGCGAACACATAGCATTACATTGCAGTAGGCGTAGCAGTGGGTGGAGCAGAAGGCGTGACGTGTAGCAGTCGCGAAAGATAACAGTAAAAAGAGGTGTAACTGGGAGTATACATTGACATGTGATGCAAACGTAACAGAATATGTCATGAATGGGCGGAAACATAGGAGGGGGCTACCTAAGGAGCCGGGACCTCTAACCTAATGGTGCACGAAAACTGGCAATGTCGTATTACTAGGAGAAGCTGGGGGCTACGAACTCTGTGCTAGGAGCAGAGACTAGAGTCTGGAGGGTCGGAGCGACATGTACCTAAACCCTATCTGGTATCTAATGTTTAGGGAACATGTTGATATAAACTAGAAGTCATGAGGGGAAAAGCTAACTTGACTCTAAGACTGGACCATGCATTATTCTACTTGTAGTGCGTGATGAAGAATATTAAATGACCATTAATACAGTATTTCTCTAACGTGGAGACGAGAAGGCTAGACAATGACGGAAACTATTGATGCAGTTCAGTAGCTTAGGAATGCAGAAGAGGAGGACTGAACTGATAGCTGGAACTATAACATACTTTTGGCAGACTCAGAGGCAGAGCCAAGCTGCACCGGGCACTGCGAGGCAGGAAGTAAGTGAAGGGTCGAGGATACAGGTGGGGGCTGTATCGCTCCTCAGCGAGGCTTTCAGGAGACAGAAGCTGAATCCAGGGTCCGGGCCCTGTTGAGGCCTAGAAACGGGGACTTTATAATGGAATAACGTGCACACTGGAAAACGTGGCAACATTACTTTACATAGGCCTGATATTCGTAGTATTCACGAGGACTGGAAACTGGCATACCAGAGGTGGACACAACCATAATTGCGTCATTAATCGGACATGGGGAATAACATATGCATATTGGTCATGCACACATAACATATGATGGATGAAGCGTAGGGACACAGAACATGGCAAAATTTACTTTTCCACATTCCCTCCTTGTCACTACGTTTCCATCAGGAAACATCAATTTTCATGATACCATCTATCATTTCATACAGTACCATTTGCTCGTCTCGAATTGTCTTGGAACGGGATTTAGAACGGGGCTTGGGACTAGGAATACAAGAGGTAGCACACATGCTGCAAATCGCAGGGCCACATTGTATACAGAGGCAGCAGCTAAATATGATCGCAACTGCAATACCTAGAAAGGACAGGACTTTCCATCCCCATGCGGAAATTACATTCCAGAACCAACCGGACCATGTCCAGGTGCCTGGATCTTGGTGTAACAGATGGGCAATTTTATGGAGTCTGGTTATAGCTGAATAAACAGACGGCGCGTTATTTGGAATGAAAATGCAGCAACTAGATCCGATGACTCTACAGGCCCCGCCCCTATCGGCCAGTATGACGTCAAGGACGAGACGATTTTGCAAAACGACAAATCTCATAGCAGATTGTTCTTCGGTTAGGTTACCTAGAGCAGAGGCAGTCTCATTAACTACAGCTTCAAGGGTTCTTGTTAACCTACGGATCAGTTTACTATTCTGGACAGGTCCTACGAAGAAGAAGAAACCTTTATTGAAATCTGTATACTGTTCTAGAGTAGTTTCAGTGTAATCGACAATTGGGGACTCCCTTCTATGTCTAATGTGTACTAAATGTGTGTTTCTGTGATAATCAGATGGGGCTAGGAAAACAGGTGGCAGTAGGAAAGCAATGTAACAGGTTCCCTCCCAATCGAGGGGCAGACGGACATATGCAGTTTGACCACAAATAAAATAAGAATGACGTGAAGCTTTGAAAACAGATTTCCCACTGTCACTATACTTGATAACAGTAGTACATTCACTATGACCTATGTGTACAGAACCATAACTACGGACACATAATTCGCCTTTGACAGGTAGTACTGAAATAGCAGGTAAGTCTGGAGTAGTATCAGACTGAACATTCAGGACCATGAAATTCGACGAATAATTTCCTAAATTATATACTTCGTTTTCTAGATCTAAACCTGTTCTGTGGGGGAGACCTTGCTTGTCTGGAAAACATGTACTGTTAAGAAAAGACATATCTGTTGAGGATGACGTTAACGTGGACCATGCTCCACACGAACCATTGTGTGAGAATGGATAAGGAAAGAGTGGCAGAACTCCCTTCGGTGTCTGGAAAGGGGGGAGCCGACCACATACCCAACAATTAGTGGCATTGCTGGTCTGGTGTGAATAATGTAACATACGGATAAATGTGTTGTTGCGCATAGCAAGACGGTAAGAATATTCGTGAGGAGGCAGATCACTAAACGTGTGCTCTACTGTAGCATTAGCAGACATATTTACATGAGGAACTGGACAATACAGATAGAACGCATAGCTGGTGCAGGAAATCATTATGCTGATGAATAATATGAAACTCAGAAAAACGATACATCTGATTGAACTTTGACTGACTCTCTCACTATGGGGGTCTATTTTATACATGTCAGAAACAGTCTAACCGTTTCACCTAGGGGAGGACTTATACAATCAAACTGACTGACTTATTTTACTAGACCTTAATTTGAGCTTATACTCCTGTTGCGGAGTTTTCTCTAACAAGGGAGGGGTTGTAATAATGTCTTGTGCGGGACAGTCCTTTAAAACAATGTTCTGACAATCTTTCGAATCCTGGAAATCCTTGGAAATGTTCTTGGAGACTGATTTCAATCCATTGAAAAGTTTTACATGAGAAAGGTGGACCCACCCCTTCCTGCCTTCCAACTTGACGGCAGTACGGGTGGTCAAGAGGACCTGGCGTGGCTCCTTCCAACGTGGTTCCAGCGGACTTGATCTGTCAAAATTTCTGACCATCACCAAGGAGCCTGGAACGATCTCGTGCGGTGCCACCTCGGTATTGTCTGGAAATGCGGCGGCAACCTGTGAACGACATGAGTTGAGGGCAGACATCAAGGAAGCTAGGTAATCTGTCAGCATATTACATGAAACATCGGTAATACTTCGGGGTCTAGGAGTACCCCACATGTTAGGGGGGCGGCCGAATACGACCTCATACGGGGACAGACCTGATCTGGAATGTGCGACCATGCGCATATAAAACAAAGCGACTGGCAGAGCTACTAGCCAGTCTACACCTTTGTCCTTACAGACTTTTGCAATGCGGATTTTCAGAGTCTGATTATGTCTCTCGACCAGACCGGCTGCTTCAGGATGGCGTACACAATGGAACTTCCACTGGTACCCTAACAAAAGGGAAACGTGTTTCATGAGTTCAGATGAGAATGGCTGGCCGTTATCAGAATATACGACTCTAGGGAGTCCGTATCTAGGGAAAAATTCACGAACCAACTGCTTGGCAGTGGTCGCGGCTGTGTAATCTGGGACTGGATATGCTTCTGTCCACCTGGACAAAGCGCATACAACTACAAGGACATACTTGAAACCTCGACATCGCTCCATCTGAATATAATCCATCTGGAGGACCTCAAAAGGGTGGTCAGGCGGCTGGAAACCACCTTGTTCCACCGGGACACTTTTACCTGGATTAAACTGACAACATATCATACAGGTACGGACTTTCTGTTTGGCTGCAGCTCGTAAATGCTTGTTGAACCAAATGTTCTGGATACTGTCTAACATAGCTTTTTCTCCTAAATGTGCTGGACTATGTGCGGTATTGATAATGACTTGAACCATAGAATCGGGGAGAAACCATGTGGCTCTACCCTTCGTTAACCATCCTTGATCTGTCTGGACCCCTCCTTGTTCAGACCATTTCTTGATTTCATCGGGAGTAGCATGTAACTGGATATCTATGACGTCTTGTGTAGGGTCCTTAACTGTCATACATGTAGTCGGATCTGGAGTATGTGTCATGTTAACTGGAATGTCTGGAGTCTGTGCTGTAAGCTTGGCTGTGCGGTCTGCTAGATCATTACCCTGGGAAATAATGTCGGTGACTTTCGTATGTGCTTTGCATTTCATGATAGCAATAGATGTCGGTAAATGTATGGCATCTAACAGGGCTTGAATAAGGAGACCATGCTGGATCTTGGTTCCATGAGAAGTCATGAAACCTCTCTCCTGCCAGAGTACTCCGAAGTCGTGTACAACTCCGAATGCGTAACGTGAATCTGTGTAAACGTTAACCTTCAGGTTCTTGGCATGTATACAGGCTTGTGTCAGAGCGATTAGCTCTGCTGCTTGAGCGGACAGGGTGTCAATACGGTGTGTTTCAATAACTTCAGTGTCAGTAGTCACTGCATACGCGGCGACTAGTTCTCCTGTACTAGTTCTCATACATGAACCATCCACATAAAGTGTCAGGTCAGGATCTGGTAACGGAATGTCTGTCAGATCTTGTCTTGGCTTAGTCGTAATATTAACTACTTCCACACAATCATGTGGGTCTGGTTTTAAATTAACTGATGGTAACAGTGTAGCAGGATTCAGAACGTTGCAGCGTCTAATTTCTATGTGTGGCTGGAACAGTGTCAATTCATAACCTGTTAAACGTGCAATTGTCAAGTGCTGTGTTTGTGTTCGGTTTAAAAGAACTTCTACTGAATGTGGGACTTGTACTGTCAGGGAGTGTCCTAAAACTATGGAATCACTTTGTCTGATAGCTAGTGCTGTGGCTGCAACTGACTTGAGGCACGCAGGTAACGCCTGGGCGACTGGGTCTAATGTGCTCGAAAAATAAGCACAGGGCTTGTATTGTCCTGCTTGATCTTGTGTGAGAACAGATAATGCTGTACCTTTGCGTTCAGTAACAAAAAGTGTAAAAGGCTTACTGTAGTTCGGTGTAGCTAGAACTGGAGCTTGACATAGGGCTTTCTTTAACTCGTTAAAACTAAGTGTATGTTCAGATGTCCAAGGGAGGACAGTCGATACGGCTGCCTCCTGTGTCGTTAACTGTATCAGTGGCTTGGCTAGAAATGCATACTGGGGAATCCATTGTCTACAATAAGAAGTAAGGCCGATAAAGGCACGTACCTCCTTCTGGGTTCTGGGCTGGGGAAGACTCGCTATTAACTGGATACGGTCTGGTGTCAACTGCCTACCCCTCTTGGACAGCAAGTGTCCTAAGTATACCACTTGCTGGACACAGAATTGAAGCTTCGAAGGTGACACCTTGTGCCCCATCTCGGCGAGAAAATACAGAACTGTAAGGGATGCTCGCTCGCAAGCACGGTCAGAACGGGCTGTGATCAGTAGATCATCGACATACTGGAGCAGGGCAGTGTCAGTTGGCATGTGAATGTTGTCTAGTTGTCTCTTGAGTGCTTGACTGTAAATACTAGGACTTTCTGTGAAACCTTGAGGAGCGCGTGTAAACATATAGCTCCTTCCATTTAAACAAAATCCGAAAAGAAACTGGCTGTCTGGATGAATTGGAACACTAAAAAATGCATTCTTGAGGTCAATGACAGTGAAAAACATGGCTTCGGAATCAATGGCTGTTAACAGGGATGAGATGTCTGGGACAACTGGGTACTGAGGAATAATACATTTATTAAGCTCTCGTAAATCAATCACTAATCGATATACTGGGGGTGCATTCGGATCAGTACGTTTCATGACTGGAATGATCGGAGAATTACATACATTGGAGTCAGTTTCTACAACTACTCCTTGAGCCATGAGCTCGTCAATAATTTTGGATAAGGCTGCTACAGCCTCAGGTGGCAATCTGTACTGTCTGATTCGGGGTAACACTACACCTGGCTTTAGAGTCACACGATGGGGTGTGATTTGCATATAACCTACATCAGTTGGACCTTGCGCCCATAAATGCTGCGGAACATTAGACAATCTTGAATCAAAATCTCGTAATACATAGTGACCCTTAAAGTCACGTAGGAACAGACGTATTCCCTCTGGGGAACAGCATATAACTGCACCTAATTCTTTCAGTGTCTTAATGCCTAATAGGTTTTCTGGACATGACTTAGTAAGTAACAGATCAGTAGTACGGGACAATGGACCTACTTCTAGAGTGACTGGCTTTGATATTTCATTAACTATTGGCTTTCCTGAAAATCCAAGGGAAACATTTCTTGAGCCTGAGAGCGGAGCCCCTGGAACTTCGGCATGACTAATTGTGGTCCTACTTGCCCCTGTATCGATCAAAAACTTTCTGTCTTTCCCTAATACTTGACTGTGAACATAGGGACCTTCTTGATCTACAGGTATCTCGATGAGAGGCAAGCCTACCTCCCTCTCTAGGCTGTTTCATGAATATGACTGGTACTCTGGATACTCAGACTGCGCATACTGGTACATCTGTGATGTGACATGCTGTGTTGCAGCAATAGGCTGCGGTACTGTAACTGTCTGTTGTGCATTCTGTGACTGAGGAATCTGTGAAACTTGTTCTTGTCTAGGCGGACGTGGTCTTTCTTTAGTCTTACCAGTAGCTATGTTATGTTTCAGAACTGCACACTCGTTTATAAAATGACCTGGCTGTTTACAATAATTGCAGTTCCCTTTAACGGGAGCTGCAGGATGACTGGCTTGATTCGGACCCCTCTTCTGACTGTCTTGAGGAACAGATTGTGCAACTAGCACTTTCATTTTCGTGTCTTTCATACGTTTTCTCTCGTGTTCTTGCTCTTCTCTAATTCTATTCTGGTGATACTGGAGCATCTGGAGCATCTGGGACGGAGTATTTGCTTGCCAGGTGCTTTCGACTTTCAAAACTCGATTTTTAATTTGTGGACTTGAATTCTCGACTAATTTAGTAACGAAAAGGTGAGGGTATGACTCACTACTTGTCTTGAGACCACTATTGATACTGAAACATTTCTCAAATCTAGAATAAAAATCACTAATATCTTCATCTTGTTTCTGTTTACAGGCTGAGATTGCATCCCAGTCTTCCTTCCTTGTTGTCAATAATCTGGGTAAAACTTGAATCAATAATTCTGGTAATTCTTTACATTTATCTCCAAGACCGGTACCTGGTACTCGTGCCTTGTCTTCAGCTTCTAGAGCTGCCCAATCGATCTTTTTCTCTCCCACCTCCCATTCCTTTTCCTTTAACTTTTCATACACCCCTGCGGGTAACAGGACCTTTAACATTTTAATGATATCTGGGTAAGTGTATTCTCCCATACGGAGCATGTCTTTTAATTCTCTATGGAACCCTGCTGGATCTTTGTCATGACAGGGAATTAATTTCTTCATTTCAAGAAGTTCCATCTTTGAAATCGGAGTGTATACAAACACTCGTTGCATTACGCCACCCGCCCCTTGGACTGGGTGGACTTCTCGTAACGGATTCTGTCTGTCTATGTAAAATGATTTACTTTCTGGGGGTGAGACATGAACAAAATGCGGGTTCAGGAACGTTCTATATTTATGACGCTGTTCTAGAATGACACTAATTAAATCGGTACCTAGACCTCTCCATCTATACTGGAGTAACTCGTTCAGGACATCGTGTAACGGGCCTGGGTCAGAATGTTGACCCTCATACAGAGTAATGAGGTGCTGAATCATATACATACCCGCCAGTCGTTGCTCGGCTGGGGGCAGTTTTAGAAACATTTGTGCCACTATTTCGTCTGGAAAAGTGGTAGAATCAGTAATCCATCGGACTGCTGATCGGGCTAGTTCTTGTTCATGCATGGTACTTAGCTCACTGTAACCGACTCGTGATTTCAGAATGTGATCGGTAGCTTGAAATACTTGTTCTAGAGAACCTTGTTCTGGTGCTGGATGATGAAAAATAGGCTTGTGTTCTAGGCGTAAATGGCGGTCTGGAAATCTGGATTTTCCTACATACGCTATTCTGGCGGGATTCTCGTTCTCTTCCTCTTCAGGATCAGAGATACTTTCTTTCTCGCTTACTTGTGCTGCTTTACGCTGTTCGTGTAACCTTATTATTTCTTTACGAATTTTCTTGTACATACTCTCCATGGCACTGACGGTCTTGTGCTTACCCTCGGCTATATTATCACTCCACCATGTCAGGATTCTCATTTCGGCGGGATCTTTAGACGGGTAATCTTGTTCTCTTATTAGACAATTGATCAGGAACTTTAATATCATGAGCTGAATCTCGGCTTTCCTTTGAGACATAATCTCGCCAATACTTTCTGGATCATCCCCTGTACGGATGAAACGATATATTCTGTCTAGATCTTCTTTCATATTCGGTAAGGTGACTAGATACTCGGTCACTCTCCTTACACGTAAGGAATATAAAACCATAGTATATTCGCCTGGAACTGGATCATAGACACATTCGTTAAGGGCTTGTCTGATTTCTGTAACAGACTTATTACTTTTAGGAGTACGCTGTGATGCTTGAGCATGTAATTCGAGTGCTGATAAACGCTTGTGTGGCGGCGGGGTTTGAGGAGTAGCTCCTCCTGCGGCCCCTAGACTAGAGTCGTCTACTGAGGCTCTACGTCCTGGCAGAGTGGGAAATGGAACTGTAGGCTGGACCGGGGGTACCGTAACAGGTACTCCGGTGTCTGGAGGAGCGGGAAGTGCCTGATTTACAGGGACTAGCGGAGCGCGAACAGGATTTGCATATTCTGGGACTGTGTCGTCCAGATAGGACGAAATAAAAATATCAGCTGCGGTCGGTTTGTGACGTAGCTTGGTCGGAACTAATGGTGGCGGGAAATTACTGGGTGCCTCTGGGGTCGCTTTTGGCAAACCTTCGGCAAGGAGAGGATACATACCCTTGATAAGGGCATGCCTCTGTCTGTCTGACTGTTCGGTTTTGACTTGTTCACCTATCTCGATTAACTCTCTTTCTTGGGCTCGTTCTTGGGATTCTCTACTTAACTCTGACTTTCTGACTTCCTTTTCCATTCTTCTATGAGCTTCCTTACGCCATAACTCGATGGCATCTTTCTGTGACTGTCTGGCTTTCTTTTTCCATAATGCTTCTTCTACTCGCATGATACATTCGGCATCCCATGTACCCGATACGGGCCATCTATACTTTTCTTCTAACTGTTTGGTATACTCTACCCATAAATCTAGATACAATATGGCGCTTATGCCATGTTTCTGATACATAAAATGACCTGGACTGTCCCTAGGTGGGACAGGAACCGCTTCCTCTAACAGACCCTTTCTAGTTTTTAACTGACGTAACTTGGAAAAGAGCGGCATGACTGAACTGTAATCTGGACATAATACACTACACAATGAAAACACGAAATCACATCGCACTCATACCACGACAGTAAAATACATGAAGAACATTATAAATAACAGTTCGAACAGAATATTACCTGGAATACTGAGAACAGAAATAGAACAGATCTTCTCGAGAACGGAACAGACTAGAGTTACTGGATGCACTACTGTAACAGTACGGAACATACCGGTCCCATAAAGGGACGCATCAGGACCCGTATCCACCTAGGTGAACACTTCGTTTGTGAGTCTGGGCACCACCAACCCACGGACCAGGAGTCAATTTAGATTGGTCCTGTCTAGATACTACCCCAGCAATGGTACTCACCGGGCAGCACGGAACGGAAAGCCTCGGACTGGACTGGACGACGGACGACGAACTTCGGACTTCGGACTTCAGTTACAGGTGGACCTCCGGATACCTCGGACCTTGGACTCTCGGCTTGGGCTCTGGTCGGGACTCGCCGCGTTCCTCCACCGTCTCGTTCGGATGCTGGACCGCCTCCTCCGTCTCCTCCGTGGGCCTGAGGGATACTTGAGCAGAAATATCTGCCACTGCGCAGAAGAGTTCCGTCACGACTGCAGAGGGTCAGGGGGTCGGCGTGGCTTCACCGACGCGTGGGGAAAGGGCAAGTCCCTATTCGGGCGCCATTATGTGGTAAATAAATAAATAATACCCTATTTTTGACTAGACTTATAGCATAACAGATAGCTCAATAAAATAAGAGTCAAGATTCGAGGTAGTAGGAGTTTCTGCAGGTTTATTACAGCATAAGGACAGGATCAGGACAACCTGCATAGGAACAGAATGATAGGGCCCAGCAGGGGAAAAGAGGCCCAGCAGCTGCTGGGGCTAGGTCTGGGATGAGCGCGCTAACATTCAATAACAAAACACAGGCATATATACATAGCGCGAACACATAGCATTACATTGCAGTAGGCGTAGCAGTGGGTGGAGCAGAAGGCGTGACGTGTAGCAGTCGCGAAAGATAACAGTAAAAAGAGGTGTAACTGGGAGTATACATTGACATGTGATGCAAACGTAACAGAATATGTCATGAATGGGCGGAAACATAGGAGGGGGCTACCTAAGGAGCCGGGACCTCTAACCTAATGGTGCACGAAAACTGGCAATGTCGTATTACTAGGAGAAGCTGGGGGCTACGAACTCTGTGCTAGGAGCAGAGACTAGAGTCTGGAGGGTCGGAGCGACATGTACCTAAACCCTATCTGGTATCTAATGTTTAGGGAACATGTTGATATAAACTAGAAGTCATGAGGGGAAAAGCTAACTTGACTCTAAGACTGGACCATGCATTATTCTACTTGTAGTGCGTGATGAAGAATATTAAATGACCATTAATACAGTATTTCTCTAACGTGGAGACGAGAAGGCTAGACAATGACGGAAACTATTGATGCAGTTCAGTAGCTTAGGAATGCAGAAGAGGAGGACTGAACTGATAGCTGGAACTATAACATACTTTTGGCAGACTCAGAGGCAGAGCCAAGCTGCACCGGGCACTGCGAGGCAGGAAGTAAGTGAAGGGTCGAGGATACAGGTGGGGGCTGTATCGCTCCTCAGCGAGGCTTTCAGGAGACAGAAGCTGAATCCAGGGTCCGGGCCCTGTTGAGGCCTAGAAACGGGGACTTTATAATGGAATAACGTGCACACTGGAAAACGTGGCAACATTACTTTACATAGGCCTGATATTCGTAGTATTCACGAGGACTGGAAACTGGCATACCAGAGGTGGACACAACCATAATTGCGTCATTAATCGGACATGGGGAATAACATATGCATATTGGTCATGCACACATAACATATGATGGATGAAGTGTAGGGACACAGAACATGGCAAAATTTACTTTTCCACACTCTGCAGGAATTTCAATATGATTAACATCACACACTTTCTGTAAGGGGACTTGAACACAGCTGTAATCACAAGCTATCTCTGTGAGGGCCTGAACATCACTATGAACACAAACAATCTCTTTGGGGGCCTGGACATCACTATAATCACCCCTTTTATTTTATTTATTTATTTATTTATTTATAACGTTTTATATAGCGCAAACTTGACCCTAGACGGGTATCAGAGCACTTTACAAATAGTTCAATTGGTAGAAAATAGACAACCAAAAAACATGTATGCTTAACATAGAGCAGTAATTGCCTGTTTTTGTTGCAGCACTGTGCTGTCTACAGCTTACACATTAACTCAGATTTTCAGAGTTAATGTTTGCACTGTAGACAAGGCAATTTAAAGAAAAAGACAAAGACCCCTTCTGCGTCCCACTCTGCACTGAATCGCAAGATGAAATGGTCCATGCAGACAACCCCCTGATGGGCATACCACCTTCACAAACAACCTCACAGTGGCAACCTTAACGCACACAGTAGGAAATGCATGTCTGCCTACATTAACCAGTGAACACACTAATGCTGTCCCCACCAACACACTAGAACTATACACGGGTGCCAGTTCACTCCGCAATCAATCCATTTCAAATGAATGCATAAAACCTTCAGAATTTTTGTGTATATTTGATGCGCTTGTTTGCACAGCATTATTGATTTAGTCATGACCAGAAGTGAAGAACTTCGTGAAAGTGATTAAGGCTGACCCGTGTTCTGGCATTTTTTGGCTGCCCCTTCATAGTTTTCCAATGGCCGTCGAGGTCGTACGTGGCTGTGCTCAACACGACTCACTCCACTCGGGACTCTGTCACTATTAGGCTGCCACGGCCCCCGCAGCTTCATGACATTAACTCATTAGGCCCCAGTGCCTGCCAGGCCCTGCCTCATCTGGTGCTGCTTAGGCTATTGCGCAGCTTTATTTTTTTAACTCAAGAATCGATGATTAGGCCTACCAGGCTCTGCCTCACCTGGTGCTCAACTCTAGGTACTGTCCAGACCAGTCTACTCCACCGAGTCCACCTCCACGCGGCCAACATCGTCCAGGTCATGCTACTTTAAACGGCGGTGTCCGTTGAACCACGATACTCGATGCGGTTAGGTGCGGCCATGCGGGTATGCTGGGGGACGTGGCAAAAAGCAGCGAATGCGCGCACAGCCCCACAACTCGCAGAAGACCAGGCAAAGCCCTGTCCAACTCAGTGTCGCGCCCACTGGACCCGCAACACTGATCCGCTGCCCCTGGGCCGCCAGTGCCTGATTGAGAAGAACTTGAACGTCGTGAAGACAGAATCGGAGTCACAAAGTGAAACAATTTCTTCAACATCACCAGTCATCACACAACCAGTACCTCTTAACTAGTAACACATCACTGACGGCTGCACTTTTGGTACAGCAGCACAGCACACACTCTGTGCCACTAATTATAAGTCAATTACTGATGTTCACTAAATACTTGTAGACCCGGCCCTGATAATTAAGTGCCGGTGCTCAGCACCGGCAAGCACCGGCACAAATTAGGCACTGGCAGGGGGCCACCATGTGTTGTTCCAGGCGTCAGGATGTGGGCCCATGATGAGTATCTCTGTGATGTTCGTGTTGAATTGAAGTCAGCTGTTCTTCATCCATCTGGCGACGGCTTCCATTCCATCTTGAAAGTTGAGTTTAGCGGTGTTGGGTTCGTTGGAAAGGGAGAGAATGAATTGGGTGTCAACTGCATATGATGTGATGTTGAGTCCGTGTGCTCTGATGATGGCTGCAAGCATGGCCATGCAGATGTTGAACAGGATCGGGCTAATGGAGAATCCCTGGGGGACTCCGCAGGTGGTTGGAGTCGGTTCTGAAGCCTGATTGGGAGGGGTTGAGGATATTGTTTTCTTCGGTCACGGCTGCGAGTTGGAAGTTGACTGCTTTTTCCATGACTTTGGCCAGGTAAGGGAGTAGGGAGGTTGGTCTGAAATTCTCGAGGTTGGTGGGGTCTGCTGAAGGTTTTTTCAAGAGAGGGTTGATCTTGGCATGTTTCCAGTCATCGGGAACGAGGTGGTCTCAAAGGAGCCGTTGGAGATGCGTTGAAATTTGGGAGCGATGATGTCTGCGACTTTGTAGTAGATGATGTAGGGGTAGGGTTCCGTGGGGGCCCGAAGTGGGTGGTCTTCATTATCCTCAGAGTGTTTTCGATGCTGAGGGCTGTCCAGCTGTTAAGTGTTGGTTGCGTGCTGCTGTGTGCAGTGGGAGAGGGTTCCTCACGGGGGTTGTTGACGTCGAAGTTGTCATAGATGATTTTGATTTTGTGATGGAAGAAAGCGATGAGTCTGTCGCAGAGGTCCTCGGAGGGAGTGATGACTGTGGACTCGCTGTTGGGTTGAGCGAACTCTTTGATGATGCCAAAGAGTTCCATGCTATTGTGAACATTGGTGGCGATTCTGTTCTGAAGTACTTCCTTCCTGGAGAGTCTGATAAGCTTGTGGTGGGCCACAGGAGCTATTTTGAAGTTGTCATGGTCAGTCATGGCTTTGGAGTTGCTCCACAGTTTTTTGAGTCATCTGCAGGTGCGTCTAGAGTCTTGTCGTTCAGTGCAAAAATAGCTGGCTTTCTTGGCGCGGGGCTGGATAGTTTATTTGAGAGGGCCAATGGTGTTGGCACAGTTGGTGGTCCAGTTGTGTAGCATGTGGTCGGCGGTGATGGGGTCATTGTCTGTTGTGGTGGGAGCAGAGCTGCTGAGGGCGGTGGCAAGCTGGTCATCGGAGATCTTGTTCCCGTTCGTGCGTTGGAGCTGATGTTGGCGTTTGCGGGAATGTTGGATTTGAAGCTGAAGTGAACACAGAGGTGGTAAGTCCATGGGAGGTCAGAGGTGTGGCTGAAGGTGATGGTGTTCCTGGCTGTGAAAATGAGATTGAGGATGTGCCCAGCTGAGTGCTTTGGTTCGGGCACGATCTGCTTGAGTCCGACAGTGTCGAGGTTGTCCAGGATGGCTGCGGAGTTGGGGTCCAAGCGGTTATCGAGGTGGAAGTTGAGGTATCCTAGTAGTGTGAAGTTGATGGAGGTGATGGCATGCGGGGTGATGATGTCTGGCATACTCTGGGGATCACTGCCAGCGCTGCTTTTCCAGATCTAGGCGGTCTGGAGGGTGTACACGCCTTGATAAGGGGGAAGAGATAGCTGGGACCCCTCCAATACATTATCCTATGCGTGAAGCACAGGGCTTTATGCTCAATTCTGTGTTTAACTGGGAACCAGTGAATTTCGGCCAGACCGTGTCTAATAGGGGACCATTTCAGTAGTCTCAGAAGCATCCGTGCTGCAGCGTTTTGTACTCTTTGCAGCATCGCTAGCCTGCCTATAGAAGTACCCAGATAGAGCACATTGCAGTAGTCCAGCCGAGACATCAGCAGGGCCTGCACTACTGTTTTTTGAGCTTCCGCCGGAATTAGCCTCAGGAGCTTCTTTATTAGTCTCAGCACCCTGAAGCATATGCCCACTGTGGTCCTGATCTAACTGTCAATTGACAACTGTGATTCAAAAAGGATGCCTAGATTTTTCACTTTGGGTTTCGGGTTTCGGGGTGGGGCCTATATCAGCCCGTCACCATGCCGAGGACCAGATGGAGGGCTGTTTCCCCACCACCAGAACCTCTGTTTTCTCAGCATTCAGCTTCAGGTAGCTAGCCTGCATCCAAGTTGCTAGGTCAGCGAGGCATAGTTTAAAGTTGGTAGTGGCCCTCTCATTGTCATTAGCTAATGTAATCATAAGCTGAGTGTAATCAGCGTAAGACACCATCTTCACCCCATGGCTCTGGATAAAATCGGCCAATGGGCGCAGGTAAAGATTTAAAAGAGGCACTCTCCTCTGCAATGGGATATATGGCTTTTGGATGACCTGAAACCAGCGTTTATGAAGGAAGTCTGCAATCCTATCAAAGGCTCGACCCCTAATACCCTGTGTCCACAATTGATCCAGTAACACAGTACGCAAGACTGTATCGAAGGCTGTGCTGAGATGTAGCATAATGAGTGCCACAGATTTCCCTTCGTCAGCCACCTTGAGTAGTGACTCTGTGGCCAGAAGTAACCCTTTGCGTAGTTCGCGAAGTAGCGCTACGCGTAGCTACGTGAAGTGCTCTTCGCACTACGGGAACTGGGCGTAGCACCAGGCGAACTGCGTAATACCCTGCTCGCACTGTGCAAGATGCCGTTTTCAATGATTGCACAGTGCGGACAAGCATCCCGCACTGTACAATAATTGAAAACGGCATCTTGCACGGTGCGAGCTGTAGTTTTCTGCCGCTCGAGGAGAATTTTACTCGAGCTGCAGCTTTCTCAACGCAGACTGGTAGGTTCTCATCTCGAGCGGTCGCGAGCAAACGCGACCACTCGCAATGAGAAACCTGACCTCCCAGCGTTGAGAATCTCGCTGGGAGGTTTATTTTCCACGCTCGCGATCGGCAACTTGATAATGCTGATCGTGAACGAGAAAAAAGTCTCGCCAGGATGTAATTTTGCTTGCTCGCGGTCGCCAACTTGACGTTGAGGACCGCGAGCAAGCAAAAAATGACCGCTACGCTACGCGTGTTCGCACTGTGCTACGTGCAGTTCACGTAGTGCGAAGTTGCGCATACTTCACAAACTACGCAAGCGTAGCGTAGTGCTTTGCCCAGGGTTAGCCAGAAGTAGGGCCGATTCTGTACTATACTGAGGCCTAAAGCCTGATTGGGTCTCGTGCAGGATTAGCTTCTCAGTGATGAACTCTGTAAATTGTGAGTTGATGTGCATTTCCGCCAATTTAGCCGCAAAAGGTAGGAGAGACATGGAGCAAAAGTTCTCTGGTTTAGAGGGATCCAGGGAAGGGTTTTTTTAGGAGAAGGATCACCATGGCCTGTTTCCACTCAACCGGGAGTCGGACGGCCTCAAACGACATGTTGAGTACCGCACACAGTCTGGGTGCCAATGCGGGCATCCCCAGTTTCGAGAAAGCTGGAGGCGCTGGGTCCAGTGGCAAGCCAAATTTTATTTTAGTCACTAGAGAATCTAGTTTTTCCACTGAGATGCTCTCAATCTTGAAAGCGTCATTGAGGAGAGGTTCAGAGTTCCTCATGGATGGACGGTCAGAGTTGTTGATAGAACCCAGAAAGGAGGCGTATATCGCTGAGATTTTAGCTGAAAAAAAATGGGCAATCTTATTGCAGCAGCTTCTGCTGGGGTCCATGCCCGCTGATATCGTATCAAGTGAGGTGAGGATTTCACAATTCTAAAGATCTCCCGAGGGGCGTTTTAGACTGCTTTGATCTTTTGAGAGTAGAAAACCGTCCGCGGCACCCTGATATTTTAATGGTATTCTTTTAGCAAACATAGGTAAAACTCTTTGTTTTGCAAACCGTATTACATCCGCCATTTACGTTCTAAACGCTTGCAAGATATTTTAGTTTGTGCGAGGTCCTCTATGAACCAGCCTGCTGAGGATCTGGACTGTGGAGAATTAAATGTTCTGCACGGTGCTATCCTATCTAGTGCCACCCCTAACCATGTTGTAACTTGCAGGTTGGTGGCCTGTGGGCAATATTCTAGGCAGGGAGGACTATGATTCAGGCCAGAGGTAAGTGCCTCCTGACTGATCCTAGTCCAGTTTTGAATTTTGCGGTGGGGGGTCTGGGTGGGTTAAGGTAGGTAGTGGGTATCCAGAATCTGGAAGGGGATAGCATAGTGATCGGACCAGGTGATAGGAAATAGGGTGTCGACTTTCACCAGCTCCGGGTTAGCAAAAATGGGGTCAAGGATGTGCTCCCGGATGTGGGTGGGTGCATGTACCAACTGCGAGAGCTGGAGCCACTTTCAGTCTTCCATTAAATCTACTGCAGTGTAGACAGGCTGCAGTGTAGCTGATTCTTGTGTATAACTGCCAGCCCACCCCCTCTCCCCAGATGTCTATCCAGTCTGGTTATTACATAGCCCCTAGGAAAGGCGTCTACAATGTCTAGGCCGGACTGTGCATGAAGTCATGTTTCTACAAGGAAAAGGGCAGTCATGTGTCCCTCCACAATCAGGTCTGCAATTTCAAATCTGTGCTTAGGGAGGGAGCGAGAATTTAATAGGAAAAATTGGCCTTTCTTAGGATTGTCAGGGGAGTTTACCATTATCGGGCATAGCATAAAGGAGCTTCTCTTGCAGGAATTTTGTCCCAGCTCCACCTGAACCAAATGCTGACAGATGGTGTTGCGCTCGTGGTTTAGAGTGTGTAGCTTGTTTGCATAATATTGCATCAGACTTGGCCTGCAATCGTCAGGGTTTCTGGCCCCTGGTGCCGTCCTGGCAAGGACGAGCGCAGACAGGCTTTCCTTTGGTGCACCAGCCTTCACTATATATAGCCTGCGTGACTAGAGCTCTGCAGGATGAGATGGCATCCTCGCTCCACCCTACGCCTGCCCAGAGGACCGAAAATGACAGAGTGAGTTCGGAAAGAGAGCCACTAGCCTCAATCCCGGGCAAGACCCCCCCCCCCCTTCCCCCCTGCAGCCTCCCGGTAAGCAGAATGCTCTTAGTTTGCAGACAATGTCAATTCCAATGGAAAGCCTAGGAATTGATGGACTAGATTTACTGTTCCTACTCCAATTTAAGCAACAGTAGGGAAAGCGTTGGACTTCACAAAGGTTACATATACCATTCCAATACAGTCATTAAAAAAAATGTAAATACGTAAAAATATAAAATGATTAACCATAGTTAAACTAGAAAATATATATTGTATACATTTAAATAAAATGCACAATTTATTATAAATATACAAAATAAACATATAATTCAATGAAATATTTAAATAAACATACGTAGAATTCACTTCTCTCACTACTACTGAAAAAAACCACAAACACCAAGAAGATAAATGAAAAAATAAATAAAACAATAATAAAATTTAAATAAATTAAACAAATAAAAATAATAAATATAATATACACTTGCTGATATATATCACTAATTATTTCTTGCATAGTCTAAATTAAAAAAAATTCATTTTAAATATTCAATGAAAAAATTCAGATTTATGAATGACATATTTAAAAAAAAAAATACTATTTTCATTGAAATAATGTCTCACCCAATTCCCCTACAAACTGATATGCTGCTAATCATACTATACAAAATATGATTTAAAAATCTGAAATTAAACCCAAATAAATGAAAGAACAATTAAACAATTAAAACATTACATATTAACCATTATATTGATTTTACCTTACATTACTTAACATTACAATATAATTAGTTAAAATGTAATTAACCTCCCACCATATTCCGCTAAAAACACAATATCCCCCTACTAAATTATAAACTACTTAACCACATCAATGCTGTGCATTTTCCCGCTGTCTGCTGGAAAATGCAAAAACACATGTACCATGACGAGCTGGGCTCGTCATCAGCGTAGCAGGAGGCTACCTCATGACGAGCCCAGCTCGTCATGAGCGTGGAAGGGGTTAACAGAGGTATTTGTAGATCGCACATTAACTCTTAGGTACCTCAACACTAACCAATGTTTATTGTTACCCAACAGTACTCATTTTACTGACCTTAGAAGGTTGAAAGCCTGAGTGGACCCGCTGGGATTTGAACCTAGGGACATGAAATTGAACACAGCGCCCTGCAGTGGACCCATTTGTCCACTGAGCCACAAGACACATCTAATTGCCTTTTAAAAATTAAATTGACATTTAAAATTGCAAACTATGTTTAAAAAAAGACATATTCACTAATATTATAAGTATATATATAAATATATATATATATATACATACATATATATATATATATATATATATATATATATATATATATATATATATATATATATATATATATATATATATATATATATATATATATATATTTTAAAAAACAATGTTTAATACAAGTATACTAAAGAGCACAATATTAATTACAACAATTGTCTTCATTGCCACCATATTGTATACAATAAAACCTGCATTCCTAATTTTGATATTCTGTTCCACTATATTTTTGCAGTGGTGATATTTTTGACAACATGTTTGTCACATGATATTTTGCAATCAATATTTGTTTCATTCACCATATTTAACATGTACCCATTTTGAAAATGTCCCTTTTCTCATGAAAAGTGTAGTTACAGAACTATTTGTCATTTTCTCTACTTTGGCACAAAGGGAACACAAACCTAATTGCAAAATGAGGAGCTTATTGTTGAGCCCCTTGATACACGTTTGCCCCGCCCTTGCATCACTTTTTGTGAGGCTGCAGTGGCATAAATAAATATTGCGCCATGTTGCACCATATTTACAAAGTGATGCGTCAGGTATAATGTATGTAGGGTGGGTGTTCCCCCCACTAAAAGCCTTGTAGAAGTGGCACAGTGATATTTATCAGATTTCACTCTGCCGCTTCTAGGACACTACTGCGTCACAATGATACGCCTGCCTCATCACAGGCATAAGGGTGACGCAGTGCAATGGGAATAGGCTTCCCCCATGCATTGCTGGAGTTGCATCATGCTCACAACAATTCCAGCAATGCGTGGGTTTTGCGCAGACAGATACATCAGAATTCCTGACGTATCTGCCATTCCTTGCGACATGGTGTGCCGTACAATAAAAGCAGCACATCCATCATGTTGCAAGGAGGGAGCACTAAAAAGTGTTGCATCGCTGCTTTCACGCAGTGATGCAACACTTTCGTAAATGAGGCCCTTAGTGTTCAAGACTGTATTTATAAAATGCCCACTGCCAAAAACATGTTTTTCAACTTTGTGAAGGACTCCTATCTTTAACATTGGGACATTTTAAGTTTTTTTTCTCTCACAAAAACAGCCAGTGCATGACTATCAAATTGTATTTCTCTATTCCCGAACAAAGGATTTAAAGGCTCCTTTTAGGAAGCCTAGTTTTATACCCCCACACACCGAAGTACAACATTTGGGCTCACTCCTCAAAAATCTTTGTTAACATTGTGAAACATTCCTATAATTAAAGTAGGCACATTCTGGGGTTTTAGTCCCATGAAAAAGACAGCTGTATGTCAGTCGAAGTGACTTTCTCTGCTCTTGTTTAAGAATATCTATTTTACACTCCAAATATAAAAGGCTGAACAAATAGATGTTTCAACTTTGTGAAAGTTTTCAATGTTTCACCTGGGCACATTTTGAGAATGTGCCTTCCCATACAAAGGTGGATGTACCACTGCCAACTTGTTTTTTTTCTACTCTTGCACAAAGGACTGCTAGCTCCATTCTGGAAATCCATGAATGTTTGAAGTTTGTTAAACAAGGTTTATGTGTGTGTATATATATATATTCCGGTGGTACGTGTTTGAGGCAATGCCACATCACACCTCTAACAATCGAAAAATGTCACTTCTCACATGAAGAATAGACCAGCACTCAAATCTCTGGAATTATCCAATTTAATTCAAAGGCAGCATTCGGGAGGACATATGTTTATACAGATTTTTATAGAGAGGGAGTCTGGAAAGAGCCCCAAGAGCAGGTGTAAGGAATACTTTGAGAGAAAGAAGAACTTTGTGAGGAGAGGACCATTTCATTCTTGCATTATAATGACAAACATTATAAAGATGTGACAGTTCTTAAATCAATTTATCTATTGTAATCATCCTAAAGTATCAGAACAAATGAGTATGGGGAGTTTATTGCAATCAGAAATACAGTTTTATCTTCTTAATGGAGACTAGAGTTGATAAGATGGGTGCTAGAAAAGAAAATGAGAACTCTGATACTTGGATTTTTAAGGAAGTGTAAACCTTCCTGGATGAATACAGTTTAAATCAGTTAATGCTGCATTTGAAGTGGGATTCTTAGATATGGGCAAATTACAGTCTATCTCTAGTGGTGGCTTGAGTCCCACTATTATCACATTATATCATCTCATGAGCATATATAAAGTGCACATTAACACCTGAGAGTACTTGTTGCTGAATAGCATATTTTTTTGGTTATCCAAGTAAATAACACTGATTGTATAGACCTTGGAAGGAATAAAGGCTAAGTGGCCGCACCAGGATTCAGACATGTGAGAGAGTGGTCAAACACATTTTCCTCAAGTGCATTACTTCATTTAATAAACCACCAGACTAATACAATCTGTATTGGTTCTTCAACACACCTATCATTGCAAACATCACGATGGAGACTTGAATGTGACTGTAATCAAACATTATCACTGTGGGCACTTAAACATCACTATAATCGCATAATATCTCTGTGAGAACTTGTACATGACTATAATCACTCACTACAATGCTATCTCTAAGCATCTGATTATTCACACGCTATCTCTGTGGGGACCTGGACATGTCTATAATCACACACTATCTCTGTGGGGACCTGGGCATGTCTCTATTCACACACATTCTCTTTGGCAACTGGAGTAATACTATAGTCACACACTATCTCTGTGGGGACCTTGGCATATCTATAATCACACACTATCTCTGTGGGGACCTGGGCATCTCTATAATCACACACTATCTCTGGGGGGACCTGGGCATCTCTATAATCACACACTATCTCTGTGGGGACATGGGCATGTCTATAATCACACACTATCTCTGTGGGGACCTGAGCATGTCTATAGTCACACACTATCTCTGTGGGGACCTCAACATCTCTATAATCACACACTATCTCTCTGGGGACCTGGGCATGTCTATAATCACACACTATCTCTGTAGGGACCTGGGCATGTCTATAATCACACACTATCTCTGTGGGGACCTGAGCATGTCTATAATCACACACTATGTCTGTGGGGACCTGGGCATGTCTATAATCACACACTATCTCTGTGGGGACCTGAGCATGTCTATAGTCACACACTATCTCTGTGGGGACCTCAACATCTCTATAATCACACACTATCTCTCTGGGGACCTGGGCATGTCTATAATCACACACTATCTCTGTAGGGACCTGTGCATGTCTATAATCACACACGATCTCTCTGGGGACATGGGCATGTCTATAATCACACACTATCTCTGTGGGGACCTGAGCATGTCTATAGTCACACACTATCTCTGTGGGGACCTCAACATCTCTATAATCACACACTATCTCTCTGGGGACCTGGGCATGTCTATAATCACACACTATCTCTGTAGGGACCTGGGCATGTCTATAATCACACACTATCTCTGTGGGGACCTGAGCATGTCTATAATCACACACTATGTCTGTGGGGACCTGGGCATGTCTATAATCACACACTATCTCTGTGGGGACCTGAGCATGTCTATAATCACACACTATCTCTGTGGGGACCTGGGCATGTCTATAGTCACACACTATCTCTGTGGGGACCTCAACATCTCTATAATCACACACTATCTCTCTGGGGACCTGGACATGTCTATAATCACACACTATCTCTGTAGGGACCTGGGCATGTCTATAATCACACACTATCTCTCTGGGGACCTGGGCATGTCTATAATCACACACTATCTCTGTAGGGACCTGGGCATGTCTATAATCACACACTATCTCTGTGGGGACCTGAGCATGTCTATAATCACACACTATGTCTGTGGGGACCTGGGCATGTCTATAATCACACATTCTCTTTAACAACCATGGTATTACTATAGTCACAAAACATCTCTGTGGGGACTTGAGCATTCCTGTATTTACAGGCAAGCTCTGTTTTGGCTTGAGCATCATCTGCTTCACATTCCCTGTATGGGGCTTTGTGAATACTAATACGTAGTAAAGTTAGACTTTTAGTCTAAGTTTACATTGTTGAAACTGAAAAGTAGAAAAGTTATATTTTTTGTCTAAGTTTACCATTGTGAATTTTGCCCTATTTTAATGAAGACTTAAACACAGTCATCTTCATGAACTATATCTGTGGGGACTTAAACATCGCTATAATAACACACTATCTTTGTAACAGCTTGAAAAAAAACTATAATAAAACACCATCCTTGTGGGAACTTGAACATCACTATAAAAACATATCATCTCTGTGGGGACGTGAGCATTCCTGTAATTAATGGGGACGTGAGCATTCCTGTAATTAAACACAAGCTCTGTTTTGACTTGAAGCAGTAGGGGGTGCCAGGAGGCACAGGGTTAAGACGGATTTGCATATAGCTGGGTATGAACTGGGGTGACAAAGTGAGCTAAAGAACGATGATGGATTCAACCCAGATCTGTGACTGGGGGTGAGCGACTGAAACATTTCAGCACTCCGTCCATAATCTCCTTGTGTTTGATTTGTTCGTCCTAAGTTGGCAGGGTAGGCCCAGATGTGGGGTCCTTGCTCACTTTGCCACTGGATTCAAGCTAGTGGTTGATGAGGGGTGTTACCCTGAAACTGGTTGCAGGATGCTTGTTTACAGTCTCGGGAAGACCTGGCTTGGCAGTTTGGGTTGGACTGTTCCCAATGAGGCACAGGGTCAACACTGATTTGCATATAGCTGGGTCAGAACTGGGGTGGTGAAGTGAGCTAAAGAACAAGGATGGATTTAACCCAGTTCCGTGACTTGGAGTGAGTGACTAAAAAGTTTCAGCACTCCGTCCATCATCTCCTTGTGTTTGCTTCGACTTGATCAGTTTAACAATCTCTGTATGGGGCTTGGTGAACATTGAAAAGAAGTAAAGTTAGACTCCTGGTCTAAATTTACCTTTGTGAATCGGGCCCTATTTTAATGAGGACTTAAAAACAATCACCTTCATGCACTATCTCTGTGGGGACTTGAACAACACTGTAATTACACACTATCTCTGTGGGGACTTAAACATCTCTATGATAACACACCATCTTTGTGGGGACTTGAACAACACTGTAATAACACACTATCTCTGTGGGGACTTGAACATCACTATAATAACACACCATCTCTGTGGGGACTTGAACATCATTATGATAACACACCATCTTTGTGGGGACTTGAACAACACTATAATAACACACTATCAGTGCGGGGACTTGAGCATTCCTATAATTACACACAACCTTGGTGTGGACTTGAACATCATTAGCTTCACACTATTTATAATGGAATTTAAGCTTTGAATGTACACACTATTTCTATGGAGACTTAAACACAATGATCTTCACCTACTATCTCTGTGGGGACTTGAAAATCTATTTTTGCAAAAATGTAAGCAGCTAATTAAGTCCTGGGTTCCACTTGACCATATTCCTTAATTCCATATGTTAGTTCCCTTATATCCTAAGATTGTATGCACTAATAAATAGGGTAAATATAGTATTAAGACTCTTTCTTTAAGCATGATATGATATTTTTCGGCACATTAACATACTCGTCTTAAATGTATACACCTAGTATATATCCAGCAATTCATATATGAATATAATATAATGTTGCTTGTGTATATTGTTGATAAAATAAACATTTAGCCATGTGTCTTTGACTGTATTCAATCACAACTACTGTTAGGGACTAGGTCCCCACAAGGATGGTAGCACATGTTCAAGTCCCCACAAGGATGGTGCTGTGCGCACGATTAAATAACAATATATTTGCAAATTTGAAGCAGGATCCTGTATCCTGAATTTTTTCTTAACATTTTTCTGTTATTAGAGTGTTGTAAAAACATTGGGAAAGGTTAGTCCCCACAAGGCTGGTATTCACACATAGTCCCCACAAGGATGGTAGAGTGAGAGAGTGAGAGAGTGAGAGAGTGAGAGAGTGAGTGAGTGAGTGAGTGAGTGAGTGAGTGAGTGAGTGTGTGTGTGTGTGTGTGTGTGTGTGTGCGTGTGCGTGTGTGTGTGTGTGTGTGTGTGTGCGTGTGCATGTGTGTGTTCGTATATATATAGATGCAGAACGGTCTGAATGCGGATGAGGCACTGAGTGTCCACCTCTAATTCCGCATGAGTTTATGACTCCATAGCGGCGACTTCTCATTCCCTGACCCACCCTTTCCCTAACATCAATCTCACTTGTATATATTCTTAACACAATCCCCCCCACCTTTTGGTCACTTATCACCGTACACATTCCAACACTTTCACTTTGGAATATATGGACACTCCTGCACAATTGCATACCAACTGTCTTAGACCACAATCCCCTTAACATGTGCACGCTCATTGGGCGTCTTATTGACACCGTAGATCCGCGCACGACTTCGTGCCCCTCTGCCCACTTGGGCTGGATCCTTTCCACGCGGTACGCCACCTAATAGGCAATAACCACCATTACTCAGGAACAATAACTCCCCGAGTAAGCCACATTGACTGCCTGAGCACATGTTCACACACAAACACATTCATTAAAATGTGCTTTCTGCATATACAACCTAGTAGGCAGATGGTGAGGCGCACATATATATTAATTTGTGCTTTAATCTAATTCTAATTTCATTTTTGGTGTGTTGTTTATTCAATAACACTGGTTCTAGTGTGAAGGATATAGTATTATTTCCATTTTGTGATTATTCAACAAATGTGATTTAACCTATGCATAATGTTAGCGAACTAAAGTTTAATCTACCTTTGTAACTTTGTTTGACTGGAAGAAACACTACACATACTCACCATGACTCTGCATGTCCCAGGCTGTATGTAACTTCTCCATTGCTGTGGTCGCTAAGTCGGTTTCCATGACAATTAGTTTTGGTTTACACCTTGTTTCTAATTTATACTGCACCGTAGAGATTTGCGATGTTGTGAGCAAGGCGGACACGTCCCCCGAAACGAGTCGTCCATCACGGAGGAATAAAAACACTTATCCTTGAAACTTTTAACCACGGAGTCAGCGCCTGTTTTATTCATTGTGTTCAGCAGGATTGGCATCGATATATATATATATTTATATATATATATATATATATATATATATATATATATATATATATATATCTTCACTGAAAAAAACATAGGTTTCACACCAGTTATAGTTAGGAATTAGCATTTAAAAAACCTATTAAATCTGCCGAAAGAAGCCTTAATTTTTTCCTGATTTTTTTTGCTCCAGTTGAGCCGTTTACAATTCCCTTTTTTTTGTTTGTCCACATAAAAAATACAAAAAAATATAAAATTGTTCATAAAAGCCAAAAAAAGTAAAAAATGTTCAAAAAAACAATAAAAAAGATATAAAACAACAAAAAGAATTAAAAAACTGTTCTTTTTAGAACTACCTCCAATTTATAAAAATATGCTACATTTTTATAAAACTCTGTCATTCTTTTTTCTCCAGGGTACGCGTACCGGTACGCGCACCGGGGCGTGCACCCAAAAAAATAAAAATAATAATAATAAATGAGTGAGCATGAGGGAAGGGGACAGAGAGAGTTATGTTAAGAGAAAGAGAGCTAGAGGGAGCAACACAGAGGGACTGTGTATTAGATAGTAAGACAGAGAGAAGGTGTAATAGGGTGTAAGTGAGAAAAGGAAAATGAATAAGGGAGCGAAAGAAGGGAAGAGAGAGGAAGAAGACTAAAGCAGAGGTACTGGGAGAATGTGAGTGGGTGTTGAAAGTAAAGGATGGGGAATGAAGAGTAGTGACGGAACCAGAGTAAAGGAACAGCGGTGAGGGAGGGTGAGAAAAGAGCAGTGAGTGTAAGTAAAGAGGGGTAAAAGAGGGTGGATAAAAGTGAATAAGGGTAAGACATGGGGAGTGACAGAGAGAAAGGATAGAGAGAGTAAAGGAAGGAGTGACTGAAAGGGTCTGAGTGAAGCAGCAAAGAAAGGTAAGTGAGGGAGTGTGGGTGAGTTGTAGGGAGTGAGCATGACGAAAGAGTAGTGACAGAGTGAGGGGACAGAGACAGTGACGGTAAGAGAGACAGAGTGAGGGAACGGAAGTGAGGAACTGTGAGGACAGACGGACTGAGAGAAGGAGTGAGAGGAGTGAAGTAAATAAGTAAGGGAATGAGTGAGGGAGCGAAGGAAGGGAACAGAGGGTAAGGGAAGTAAAGCAGGGGGACTGAAAGAAGTTGAATGTGATAGGAGAGTAAGGGGAAGAGGAGTAAACATGGAGGATAAAAATAAGTGAGGGAAGCAGAGTAAGGAAACCAATCCAATCCAATCCAATCCAAAAATTCTTTATTTCGGTCATTAAGACCATAAAAGATACAGATAAAACACACACAATTTACTGTAAAATACAATTCATACAGTTTCTTTTTTCCCAATTAATACAATAAATAGATAAAATAAAACACCACTATTTTCTCAACTCGCTAAATTAGTGCAGAAGGGAAACCAGATCATAACAATGTTCGCACATTTAGAGGATTTTCTTCTTCCTTACCAGCCAAACTGCCATGAGGAATTTGGCTACTGCAAACACAATAGGAGCAAGGGTATTGGTTTTCATTACTCTATGTGCTTGTAAGTAGTTGCTAAACCCCAAGTTTCTACAAAGAGGCGCTAGCCAATATTTCCTAGCTTTGGTATACGCAAGGCAGACAAACATTATATGGAATTCATCCTCCTCGTGAATTTTACAGCTTGGACATACTTTATCGTTGCTCGTTGACCATTTAGAAGTGAATGATCTTATGGGCAAAGTGCCGAGCCTCCATTGTGCGTACAGTTTCCTTGCAAAAGTGGGATAGATAAAATCCATAAAAGGTTCAAAAGCATAGGAAGGAAACAGGAGTGAGGTAGGGTGAGGGAATAGTAGTGAGGTTAAAGCAAAGGGTGATGACAAACTACATTTTTTTAGTCACACTTACCATATAATTAATGTAACTTTAATTACATGTTTATACTACACTTTGTATCTGTGAAAGAGAGAAGAAAAAATAAGTTATAATTAGTAAAATATATATTTTAAAATAATTTTATACAACACTGAGCACAGGGGTTTGGGGCTATAGACAATTGCACTTATCCACTAGTGTTAAGTTTATATCTGAGAAATTTAGGTGCTAGGGACTGAAGATCCAAAACCCCTCGATCTCCCTAAGACTAACAAGTCTCAAACAATCATAATTCAAAAAAATGTCCAGCACTCTTTAACAAAGTGAAAGTGATCTATTGCTATACAACACAATCATAACAGTTTATAATAAACAATATTGTATCACGGTATTCCATTCATTGAGTCCTGGTAAATGATGAGTCTTCAGTGGAAGAGTAATAAATTCTTTATTTGATTCAGAAAAGGGGTTCTTTCTTCATAAAAACAAACTGTAGCCGATGCCTACGCGTTTCGTCCAACAAGGACTTCTTCAGGGCTTGTAAATTTAGAATAAAGTCTCTCCTGATATATATCTCTTAATCTTTCGATGGTATATGATCTGTAGTGCGCTGGGTTTTTATAAGTCCAACATATTGTATTCGGTCTGACAGCTGGCTTTGTGGCGTCGTATCCACCGCAGCTTGCAAACCTCATCTGCACCCCTGGACAGCCCTCACCTCATCTACACCCCTGGACAGGCCTCACCTCACCTGCACCCTGTTACCATCTATTATACCAAAAAGATTGAGGCCTGTCCAGGGGGCAAGGAGGAGGAGAGGCTTGTCCAAGGGTTAGAGGAGGTGAGTCCTCTCCACTGCACTCTTGGATACAGGCCTCACCTCCTCTGTACCCCTGGACATGCCTCACCTCATCTGCACAATCTACTTCCTAATCTGAAGAAACACAGGTGACATGATTGTGAAAGGTTCAAATATATATTTTTAATCTTGCAGACACTATTTATTCCTTCTCAAAAATGTAAAAGCTATTCATTTGCCCCAAAATCGTTTTTCCAATAACATTCAAGAAACAGAGCGCTCGTCCTATGTACAAGCATTCGATTAGTAAGCAGATTGTGCAGATGAGGTGAGGCCTGTCCAGGGGTGCAGAGGAGGTAAGTCCTGTGTCCAAGAGTGCTGTGGACAGGTCTCACCTCCTCTGATCCCTATACAAGCCTCACCTCCTCTGTGCCCCCTGGACAGGCCTCAATATATTGGGTAAAATAGATAGTAACAGGATGCAGATGAGGTGAGACCTGACCAGGAGTACAGATGAGGTCAGGCCTGTCCTGGGGAGCAGAGGTGTTGAGGCCTGTGTCTAAGAGGGCAGTGGAATGGAGTTCATGAAGCCTCTCCCCCACTGCACTCTTAGACACAGGCCTCACCTCCTTTGCACCCCTGGACAGGTCTCTCTCCCACTACACTCTTGAACACAGGCCTCATCTCCTCTGCACCCGTGGACAAGCCTCACCTCATCTGCAACCCTGAACAGGCCTCATCTCATCTGCACCCCTGGACAGGCCTCACCTCATCTACACCCCTGGACAGGCCTCACCTCATCTGCACCCTGTTACCATCTATTATACCCAATAGATTGAGGCCTGTCCAGGGGGCACGGAGGAGGTGAGGCTTGTCCAAGTGTCAGAGGAGGTGAGTCCTCTCCACTGCATTCTTGGATACAGGCCTCACCTCCTCTGCACCCCTGGACATGCCTCACCTCATCTGCACAATCTACTTCCTAATCTGAGGTATCACAGGTGACATAATTGTGAAAAGTTAAAATATATTTATTTACTCATGCAGACACTATTTATTCCCTCTCAAAAATGTAAAACCCATTCATTTGCCCCAAAATCGTTTTTTAAATAAGATTTAAGAAACAGAGCGCAGGTCCTATGTACAAGCATTCCATTTCACTACTGAAACCTCACTATTTTACAAAATACAATTCCTCTCTCTTGCAAACATTGATACCAAACATTATCAAAAACCATGACACAAACCTACAAGAAAAAAGCACAATCTGCTTCCTAATCTGAGGTAACACAGGTGACATCATTGTGAAAAGTTCAAATATATTTATTTAATCACGCAGACACTATTTATTCCTTCTCAAAAATGTAAAACCCATTAATTTGCCCCAAAATCGTTTTTCAAATAAGATTTAAGAAACAGAGCGCAGGTCCTATGTACAAGCATTCCATTTCACTACTGAAACCTCACTATTTTACAAAATACATTTCCTCTCTCTTGCAAACATTGCTACCAAGCATTATCGAAAACCATGACACAATTCAACAAGAAAAAAGCTCAATCTGCTTCCTAATTTGAGGTAACACAGGTGACACCATTGTGAAAGGTTCAAATGTATTTATTTAATCATGCAGACACTATTTATTCCTTCTCAAAAATGTAAAAGCCATTCATTTGCCCCAAAATCGTTTTTTAAATAAAATTTAAGAAACAGTGCGCAGATCCTATGTACAAGCATTCCATTTCACTAGTGAAACATTACTATTTTACAAAATACAATTCCTCTACCTTGCAAATGTTGATACCAAGCATTATCAAAAAACATTACACAAACCAACAAGAAAGAAGCTCAATCTGCTTCCTAATCTGAGGTAACACAGGTGACATCATTGTGAAAGCTTCAAATATATTTATTTAATCATGCAGACACTATTTATTCCTTCTCAAAAATGTAAAAGCCATTCATTTGCCCCAAAATTGTTTTTTAAATAACATTTTAGAAGCAGACCGCAGGTCCTATGTACAAACATTCAATTTCACTACTGAAACCTTACTATTTCACAAAATACAATTCCTCTATCTTGCAAATGTTGATACCAAGCATTATCAAAAAACATGACACAAACCAACAAGAAAGAAGCTCAATGTGCTTCCTAATCTGAGGTAACCCAGGTGACATCATTGTGAAAGGTAAGCATGGGCGGATTTTGCGGATTCGCAATCCGCAAATTTGCGGATTTGCGTATTTGCGGATTGCGAAAATCCGCAAATTCCACGAATTCTCGCGGATTTGCGTATTTTTTGGGGGGGGGTGTGTTCGCACGGGTTTCTGCAAGTTCGCGAGGGTTTTGTACGATTTCGCAAATTGCGAACTTACTTGTCGGGTCGCCAGTTTTGCGAACTTGTTGTTTCTACGTGCCCAGCCTGTTTGCAAGGCTTTCTTCATCACTGCCACCCTCTGTCACCACTGGCACTCTCTTTAGTCACCCATGCCACCCTCTGGCTCACCCATGTTACCCTCTGTGTCATCACAGCACCCTCTGTACATTATTGGGGCAAAGCAAAGCACTGCCATCCTCTGTCAACACTGGCACGCTGGTTCACCCATGCCACCCTCTGGCTGGCACACCCATGCCACCCTCGGTGTCATCACAACACCCTCTGATTGACCAGTGAGTGTACATTATTGAGGCAAAGCAAAGCACACCTGCTAAGTGCTTTAAGTTTTGCAAACAACAACACCTGCCCTGCCCCAACTGACATTAATGAAGGCTGGCACCTGCTTGTCTGCTCCTTTTCCTTTTTGTTGCAATGTAAATTTTTTTTAACAGGATGCAATGGCATACTTGTAACTATTCTGTGACTGTCAGAGCAGGGTCACACAATAGTTGCAAGTAGGCAACCGGATTCTGGAGGGCCCCTTCAGGAAGCACTACAGGTAAATGGTTACAAATGATGAGCTCGAACTTTTGCACCTGCTCGTTGGTTTTGCTTTTGCAAAACTCGTTTTTCGGTAATTTTGCCCTATTCGCGAGGCGCGGCGTCGTGCGAAATCGACCGTGGAAGCCGCGAACTCGTGCGAGTTACCCCAAGGTTGAGTATGGGCGCCGCCATTTTGTTTGCGTGACGTATTTCCGTTTCCGCCCGCTATGTGTAATCTCGCGCGATGAGCGCCTTGCGAATAAAAGTTCGCACGAGTTCGCGAGAGAAATCGCGTGCAAATTTACTTACACGCACGTGTTCGGGCGGCCATCTTGTTTTTCATTCATTCCTATGTGTCTGGGCATGGTGATTCTATCCTCTGTATATCTCTGCCATCCTTTGCTTGTTTTATTTATTTTTTGATCTATTAAACTTTTTTTCTATCCCTCTTGTTTTCTAGGTCTATATTTTTGTGTTTTAGTCTACTTTTGTTTACTTTTCAACTACTTTATTAAACTTTTATTTCCTTCTTTTCTACTCTTATTCTTTTTCATTTTGTCTCCTTACCTGCCCAGAACATGGTGAAGACAGCAGTCAAGCTGCCCAAGACGGGCGCCGCAGCCCGTGCCCGGCTCCCGTGTGGCCGCTTGAGGGCGGAAATGGTGGTGCCCCGGGAGATCTTCAGACCTGAGGAGGTGGGCTCACTGGTTTATTATGTGCAGCGCCGCCTCCCCAGGACCATCGCAGCAGGCGGGAGGATCGCTGCCGGTTACACCAACAGCCAGGAGCGACGGAAGCGGTGGGGGCAGGTGTGCCGGGCCCTTTTTAACATCACGGGGGTCCAGCGCACCTATAATCAGGTGACCCACCGCTGGACCGATATCCTGGACCGGGAGCACGACCTGCTCGACCTGCTGGGAGTGGAGGTCCCCGGGCTTGGTGAGTAGTAGTAGCAATTTTTTCATCACTCGTCACTACTCTGTTTTTTCTCCTGCTCTGTGTGTTATATAATATTGCAAAAGTTTGCTTTAACTTTTTTACAAAGAGCAATAATGCTGCTGATTACATTGATAGGAGAGGTAAATTAATATTTCAAAATCTTCTGTGCATTTCAGGTGCACTGCTCTCCTTCTCTGTGGCGGTGCCACTGCTTATTTGTTTTCTATTTTGTGTTCATTTATTTGGGCTGAGTAATGTATGAGTGTACTTTACAGAACTGCGTAATGCTAGACACAAAGGGGCAGATTTACAAGCCCCTTGCGCCACGTTTACGCTGCCTTACCTGACGCACAGCGACGTAAACGTGGCGCATCCCTGCGAGTCATGTACGTGATGCATCTAGGGAGATGCGCCACGTTAAGACCTGGGCCTGCGCCACAATGGGAGCGTTCCCACGCAGGGGGAGGGGGTGGGGGTGGCGGTCAGGCAGATGTGTGCCTCGCAAAAGTGCCTGCGTGAAATCTACAAGATTTAACGCAGGCACTTCCGCGACGCTGCTACGTCAATTCTTTATGCCTGCTTGCTTGAAGCAGGCGTAAGGACTGATGCGGTATGTTGAGTATTGGGCAGCCCTGAGCATTGCTATAGTTGCATATACATATATAGCCTGCGACGCGACTCTAGAGATGCACCCCTCTTTCGTCACGAGATGCGTCACGCATCTGCCTACCCTACCAACGATGGCGCAGCTCCAGCAATGCTGCGTCAAGCCGTAAGTCTGCTTCATGCAGGCGCAGGGTTTCAGTGATGCACCATTGTCCTAAATGACTGATTGAAATTTTATATATTCCCCATAGCCACTTTTAGCATGCGTTCCTGCGCAGGAACGCCCTCCCTTGCGCTGGACCGCTCCCTTATGGCGCAGGGCTTTAGAATGGGATGCATCTCCCATATGCGTCACGTTGTTAATATACGCCACACCATGGCGCCTCTCTTGTTGTGGCGCTGCGTCACAAAAGTGACGCAAGAACGGAGCAAAAGAGCTGCAAGGGGCTTGTAAATCTGCCCCTAGAGTAGAGGCTCAGGTGCAGTCCTTCCTTTGTATCCCTCTTTTTGGCTGAAATAGTTGGTTCTTGTTCTTTCTAAATGTTTGATTTGGTTGACAAGGACATCGACACGCAGCAATCATCAATTTTTTCTGTTCTTTCTTTCATGTTGTACGTCAGGTCCGCCCAGGGGCAAGCGGACAGAAACAGTGGATGCAGTGGCTCCAAAGGAGGAGGAGGATGCAGGCCAGGGCGGCGAGTGCTCCTTTGCTGGCCCCAGTAAGTTTTCATTTAAATATAGAGGACCTATTGTTGTCCAAGCGTTCCTAATTTAATTTTTTCGAAACAGTGTTTAGATAGGAGCAAAATCAATAATACTACTGTTGCAGGGACAATTCTCCACAAACCAAACTATGGACACCAAAGACCAGAGTCATAATATTTCAGAGTGGTGTGTTTGGCACACTGTATAAACCTGGTAGTGTCAGCGGCATGGACTCCTCCTTGCAAAAATTACAAAACCTTTCGCTCAGTCACTCTAGTCTGGAGGACCAAAAACCACAGAGTCTATTCAAGTTTAAAAGCTTTATTAAAAGTAAAAGTAAACACATATATTAAAATAAAGTTCGCTGGAAAAGGAAAAGTGCTTGGTGCTGAGTTGATGAGTAATGGAAGTTGGAACACATTTCTTGTGGTCGAGCCGAGCTTTCACCTGGTTTAGTTGATGTTGCTCTTGTCCGTAGAAGTCCAGCGTCTGTCTGTTCAGAGAAAAATGGTGTGTGTTAAAATTAAGCAAGCATTCATCAATTGTGACAAAAAAAAGCAGCAAGACAACAGCCTTCCATGGAAGGAGGGACATTTTTACTTTAGACTAGAGTAGACAGTCAATTATTTTTTCTGTTGTTTTCAAATTTCTTCCTTCCTAAACCAAATACTAGTGAGTGGTGTAATCTAACAGTCTTAAATATATTTTTTAGGTGGAACATCTGGTGGCGGGGCCAGCTCGGACGTGATCGTGATCGACTCCGAGTCTGAGGAGTACTCTGTGGAGGATGCGGCGCCAGCGGACAATCAGACTGTGAGGAAGCAGGCAGTGGTGGTGGCGAGTACAGGTAAGCTGGATCATGGTACTATCTGACTCTTAGATAGCATATGATGTGTATCCAGTGCTGGCCCAGTGACAAATTACAATATGGTAATTACAGCAGGCTGGGACCGACAGACAGATAGAGGCAGAGAGAGAGGAAGACAGAAGGAGAGAGAGAGAGAGTGAGGGAGCCAGAGGGAGGGTGAGGAAGGGAGACAGAGAGAGAGAGACAGCGAGGTAGAGGGAGACACAGGGAGACAGAAAGAGGGAGACAGAGAGAGCGAGAGAGAGAGGGAAACAGACATATCGCCTGGGCCTGGTGCAGATGATACGGTTGCTGGTGTGGTTAACGGCTCAGAGGAAAAGTCACTCACTTCTGCCAGATCTCTTTCATATGAAAGAGTACCAAACCATAAGCGCCCCACCTTGCCCCTCCTTGCAGACGCCCATGATACTGGCCTGAATAGATTTGTACTGCGCTGGCTAGTTGCTAGTTGTACTGTGACACAACTTCCTGCTGAATCATTTTGTGTTAATCATATTTTTAAAGAGCATTCGTTACAGATTATGTCTTTCTTTCTTCATATAGTTGGTAATACTAAAACTGCAAAACCGAGCAGGAGTATGCTGGCTGTACTGGCCCGGCAACGGAGGCTGGATGCCACTGTTGCGCAATATCGCCGGCTGGTGGAAATGGAGGGGGACGACACGCACTCAAGTGCATCAAATGTTACATCTTCTGCATCCTCCTCCGTGACCCCACGTTCTGCCGGTAAGCGCAGTGCTCCAGCCAACCAGAGCCGTGCTGGAAGACGCCACCGCCGAGCAGCAAAGGCTGCACCTCCTCACAGTACTGTAAAGGCTCGCTTGCGCCGTGCACTCCGCAGAGTGTCCAACCTGGAGGCGGAGGTCAAGAAATGGGAGGAGTACAAAAAGGTGATGGAGGGCCTCCGCTTAGATCACGTCATGCTCCGGGAGGAGTACGATGCCCTGGCCCTAAGGCATGATGCCCTGGAGGCCAAAGTGAACAACCTGCATCCGTAGAGTGTCCCTTGCCCCTTTTTTAGAGACTTTTGGGGGGTGGGAATTGGGAGTTGGGTTTTTTGGGGACTTTTGATGGACTATTTATTTGGGGTTAGGGAGGGTCTTGCGGGAGATTATTTTGTTAGGGATATAAATATACTTTTTCAAACTTTATCTGAGCATACCTGTTTTTTACTACTTTTGAGCCTGGTGGGTGGTGGTTTTGCAGTAAGTTCGTTTTACTGAACACTGTCATCGTGTTGGTTCACGTGTAATAGGCCAAATGTTTTCCAAAGTAAATGCCTGTCACAGAGTTTGTTAATTCAAGAGCCCTAGGACTTTACTGCTAGTACCACTGTCACTCTCTCGCCTCTCCGAACACTCCATTATACTACCTCCCATCCAAACGCTTATCTTACCTTTAATTTGTGTTTGAGGGCTGGCTCCACCTGGAATTCACAGTGTCCTAAGGCGTTCTGCAGCAGGGCCCCAACTGGAGTTTCCCGGCGTGGATTTTCTGCAAAACAAAAGCAATCAACATTAGAAATGTGGCAGCGGTGCTCACACAACCCAAAAACCTAGAAGCCCCACAGACAGCACCCCTGAGACAGGCAAGCGAGCAATAATACCGCCTAAACGTTCACGTGTAATAGGCCAAATGTTTTCCAAAGTAAATGCCTGTCACAGACTTTGTTAATTCAAGAGCCCTAGGACTTTACTGCTAGTACCACTGTCACTCTCTCGCCTCTCCGAACACTCCATTATACTACCTCCCATCCAAACGCTTATCTTACCTGTAATTTGTGTTTGAGGGCTGGCTCCACCTGGAATTCACAGTGTCCTAAGGCGTTCTGCAGCAGGGCCCCAACTGGAGTTTCCCGGCGTGGATTTTCTGCAAAACAAAAGCAATCAACATTAGAAATGTGGCAGCGGTGCTCACACAACCCAAAAACCTAGAAGCCCCACAGACAGCACCCCTGAGACAGGCAAGCGAGCAATAATACCGCCTAAACGTTCACGTGTAATAGGCCAAATGTTTTCCAAAGTAAATGCCTGTCACAGACTTTGTTAATTCAAGAGCCCTAGGACTTTACTGCTAGTACCACTGTCACTCTCTCGCCTCTCCGAACACTCCATTATACTACCTCCCATCCAAACGCTTATCTTACCTGTAATTTGTGTTTGAGGGCTGGCTCCACCTGGAATTCACAGTGTCCTAAGGCGTTCTGCAGCAGGGCCCCAACTGGAGTTTCCCGGCGTGGATTTTCTGCAAAACAAAAGCAATCAACATTAGAAATGTGGCAGCGGTGCTCACACAACCCAAAAACCTAGAAGCCCCACAGACAGCACCCCTGAGACAGGCAAGCGAGCAATAATACCGCCTAAACGTTCACGTGTAATAGGCCAAATGTTTTCCAAAGTAAATGCCTGTCACAGACTTTGTTAATTCAAGAGCCCTAGGACTTTACTGCTAGTACCACTGTCACTCTCTTGCCTCTCCGAACACTCCATTATACTACCTCCCATCCAAACGCTTATCTTACCTGTAATTTGTGTTTGAGGGCTGGCTCCACCTGGAACTCACAGTGTCCTAAGGCGTTAGGGGACTCGTCAACGTAAGTTTCTTCATTGTGCAGAATCCAGGCATCAGCATTATGGGTAATGGATAGGGTGAGTCTGGAGGAGGAGGACTCAGGATAGACGACCAGGACTGAGTTCTTGTCAACTAACTGTTGTGAACCTGAGGAATGCTGCGGCATCAAAATCAAGACAGTTCTGTTGATGGGCTTGTTGTTTTATTGGTTGATTACAGTTTTGTTGGGAATGTGATGAAGCACTTGCTAAAGAAAGACAGACACACAGGAATAAAAGTGAATAAGGAGGACTAAATTTACAATTAATGAATGATTGACTCGTTTTCAGAACTCGCTGTCAGGGAAGCAGAACTCGTCCTCATACTCTGCTAAATCATCAGTCGGGGTTACTTCTAGTAACTGAGGAGAACTTTCCTCAGGTAGGTCGGTGTCCTCTTCTTCCTGCGTGGATTCTCGTACTCTGTAATCTGGTGGTATGAAGTGCTGGTTCATCTTTATCAAGGTGAGCCGCTCCACATTTGCGGGCAAGAGGCGGGACCTTTTGGAAGTCACAATGCCACCAGCAGAACTAAAAACACGTTCTGAGGACACGCTTGCGAGTGGGCAAGACAAGTAATTGATAGCCAGGTTGGTGAGCTCTCGCCATATTTTTCTTTTCCCATGCCAATACGCCAATGGGTCCTCAGTAATATTGACCTCTGTTGAGTCATCCAGATAGGCCTGCACCATTGAAAGAATGTCCTCCCGGATTCCTGTACTTTGCACTTCTGTGTCCTTTCTAGGACAAGGAAACCCTAGCTGAGTTAGCCAACCCGCTTCAGACATATCGCCTGGGCCTGGTGCAGATGATACGGTTGCTGGTGTGGTTAACGGCTCAGAGGAAAAGACACTCACTTCTGCCACAGGCACAGATGCAGAAGTGCTTTTTTGGGACGCCTGATGGCCTGCTGATTCACTAGTAGTACTGTCTTCTCCTACAGTTTCCTTCCGCTCTCTTTCAAAACGAATGGCTGACTGAGCTAGCCAACCTTTGTACTCTGTAACATCCGATGTTTCAAAAGGAATTATTACTTTGCCAAACAATGGCTTTGTGTAACGTGGATCCAGAATAGTAGCACAAATGTAGTGCTGTTGTTTCTTGATTTTTACAAGCGTTCATTGCTAACTAGGCGTTGTAATAATCTCTGCGCCAACTCATGTGCTTCGTTCTTTCCAACGTCCTTTAATTGTGAAGACACCACCTTGACTTGGTGCTCGAGCTTCAGCAACAATGGGATAGCTTTGCTCAAAGAACAGTCCTCCCTGCTGACGTCACGCGTGAAGACCTCAAAAGGACGAAGCATGTCTGTCAGGCTTTTAACTAGCTGCCATTGCTCCACCGCTAGCATCATTTCTGTTGTATCACCACCCAGGTTGTAGAAATACTCATTGACTACTGGAAACAGCTCATGCAGACGCTCAAGCATGTAGAAGGTTGAGTTCCAACGTGTTGCCACCTCCTGGATAAGTGCTTTCACTGGCATTCTACGTTCATTTTGCTTGCGCCTCAGCTCCTTCCGGGCCTTAAAAGAATGGTTGAAATGTGTGCATATTCTTCTGCAGATGGTCAGTGTTTTGTCGACTGCAAGTTCTTTTTTCAAAAAATTTTGCACAACAAGGTTGATACAGTGCGCCAAACACGGCACTCTGAAATAGAAACCGTCCTCCATGGCCCTAACTACATTGCTGCCATTATCTGTAGAAACATAACCAACCTTGCAATTTCTTGGGGGCAGCCATTGCTAGACCTTTTTGTTAAAGTCAGCCAAAATGTTGACTGCAGTATGACTTTTCTCCATGCCAAACATGGCTAATGTTGCATGTTTACGAGCACCCTTAAAAATCTCGACCAAGTCACCACCTGCATTTATCTGTTTTATAACCCCTGAAAAAGAGACCCAGTGTGCAGTGATGCACATGTAATCAAGGGCTTGGCAACTGGTCCACATGTCTGTTGTCAGGTGTATAGTGTGAACAGCACTCTTCTGCAAAGCTGCCCCCACCAACTCAAGCACCTCTTTATGTAGTGCTGGAACAGCAACCCTGGCAAAATAGAACCGGCTAGGAACCTTCCATTTAGGGGCCAGTGTTGCCACGAGTTCAAGGAAACCCACGCCTTCGACAAACGAAAAAGGGAGAAGGTCCACCGCTAGCATTTTAGCCAGCTTAGTGTTATACAGGCGTACAGTTGGGTGGTTGCGTTGAAATTGCACATCTGAGGAGAACATGGCTGAAATGGTGCGCTGGACAAATTTACGGGATGATGCTGATGCCTTCTTCGACCCACTTCTGATCAGTGTTGACATTTTCCGCATTGGTGTGTCTCCCAGACTCTCAGTGTGCCTTCTATGTGTTCCGGAGGGTGTGGTGCTGCCAGGGGTACTGGGTGCAACCGGACACATGTCTGACGCTTCTTCTACCTCCCCGTCATCTTCAGATGAAACACCTAGTATGGGTATATTTTGGCCACTTGCCCTTTGGGATCGCTTTCCCTTGACGTTTGCTAGGTGCGGAAACCATTCGACAGCGTGTTTTCTTTCAAGATGACCTATCTGGCCTCCGGTTCCATAGTTGGTACCAGTCTTACCACGGCTAACGCTAGTCTTACAAATGCAACAAACGGCTATGTTATCATACTTTTCATGGACACTAAAAAAGTTCCAAACTGGGGACTGGAAACTTCTGGTTTTGCCGCACGAGGTGATACTGCTGCCAATGCCAGATGAAGCAGTGGTGGATGAGCCTTGCAGACATCTACTGGGTTGTGCAATTATTGCAGCAACCTTACTTGAGGGAGTCGAGCTGGATGGAGTCCCCCTCTGGGGAGAAAATATGGGAGCTGTAGGTTTTGTTGAACTTGTTGTACTACTTGACTGCGTTGGTGGTGCTACCAGTGGCACGTCGCCAGGGTCACGCTCAGCATGACGTCGGGATAGGGTATAAATGTCTGTCTGCTGCATGGCCGGTGTGGCTGGACTGACATGTGTGATGACTAGGTCATTGCTGTCATCCTGTTCAACAACATCAGAATGCACCACTTCATCAAGTCCGACGTTGGGATCCATAAGTATGAGCTTTCCGGGGCCCTTCCTTTTAACATTTGATACCTTTCGCAGCTCATGGTGTGCCTCCCTCTCAGACGTCAGAGATGGTTGCCAATCTAGATCCAGATCATCATCTGATGGAGCGGGGCTTGAAGAGGAACTTCTACACACCCTCCTTGATCTTTTCCTTGCTGGGGAGCTGGGAGAAAATGAATCATCAGGAGGAGTGGCTTCGTCTTCCTGACATGATACCCCGGCTCCAAAGTCAATTTCCTCCTGTGCCCCTACTTCTGGAAGAACAACCATTGTGGGCACTTGCACCGCTCCATGCGCCGCTACATGGGCATCTTCACTGACCTCTACTTGCAAGTCTCCATGGACCTCTCCTTCTCGGTCTTCTCCTTCTCGGCCTTCTCCTTCTCGGCCTTCTCCTTCTCGGCCTTCTCCTTCTCGGCCTTCTCCTTCTCCTTCTCGGCCTTCTCCTTCTCCTTCTCGGCCTTCTCCTTCTCGGCCTTCTCCTTCTCGGCCAGCTCCTTCTCGGCCAGCTCCTTCTCGGCCAGCTCCTTCACAGCCAGCTCCTTCACAGCCAGCTCCTTCTCGGACAGCTCCTTCTCGGACAGCTCCTTCTCGGACAGCTCCTTGCGCATGTACTTCTGCTTGTACTAGTAGCCCATGCAGTTGTTGTTGCAGCTTTGGTTGTTGAATAGTACTTGTGAGATGAGTTACAACCTGTGTTGATGGTGTGCTGCTACTTTCTTGCGATGAACCAACATCACTGGTCGTTGGTGATTCAACAACTAAACAGGCTACCTGTGCAGCACTCATGGTGGGCATTTGTTTTTTTTGTTGTTTTTCCCCAAAAAATGTATTGGTTGAGCCACCAGTCTCCTTGGTAAGTGGTGCCACTTGCTTCTTCTTCTCCTTAGTAGAGACATCTTTCTTGCAAGAGGACCTACGGGCACCTCTTTTTGGAGTCATCTTCTTCAGATGTCGGAACAACAGGCCGCAGCAGGACTTCTTCCTGGCACTGATGCTCAACGATGATGCGGAGTTTTGTGCACCTAAAAGCAAACGAAGACAGAGGAACATCAGTAAATATATGTTGCATATGTAGCGCTTCAATAAACAGTTTGCAAGTAGGCATTTATGAATACACACGTGCACACCACAAAATATGGAAATTTCAAAATTAGGATTTGCCAAATTTTTGGGAAACAGGAATTTAACATTGATCCAAGAGAGCACACACAGAGAGGGTTGTACTTTCATGTACCCCTGACTCCGCCTGGGCACAATGGGTGAAAGCAAGGCACAATGGGTGCAGGCCTATGTCTCAAAGCTCACTGCCTGCCTTCAAAATGGCCACTTGACCCCCCCATCCACATGGCCAGGACCATGCCTCAAAATGGCCACCACCAACATAGCCAGCCCCCAACCCCTACTCCAAAAAGTGAAAAAACACAACACAAATCAAATCATCACCACAATCCAATGCCATCCATCAAGTTTCAGAAGGCTTATGCTGCCTGCTGGTGGTTTTCCGGTGCAAAATTTCAATTTTTACAATTTCGCGAGTGCGAGATTGTTGCTTCACGGCGCGAACGTGGCGAAAAACCAGCAAAATCCGCGAACAGACCGATTCTGGGCCCCCTGGGCATAATGGATGACATCAGAGCACACTGGGTGCAGGCCTATGGCACAAAGCACACAAACTGGCTTAAAAATGGCCCCAAGACCCCCACCCACACGGGACCAGGCAATAAAATGGCCCCCACCCACATAGCAAGCCCCCAACACCACCCCAAAAAGTCGTAAAACACACAAAGATCACCACAATCCAATGCCATCCATGCCCTGGCCAGAATCATGTTAAAAAAAAAATTCAACAAAACAGTTGTATCATGCATGCACCCATAACTAAGCCTGGTGGTTTTCAATTCATGTGCAGAATTGTAATTTTTACAATTTCGCGAGTGCGAGATTGTTGCTGCGCGGGACACGAGCAGTGCGAACACAAGCAAAAACATCCTCAGCTCGCGAACTTGCAGATTTTCCCCCCAAAAAAGTCGAAAAAAAAGCAACACACACAAAAATCACCACAAACAAACAACATCAACTTACTTGTTTGTGAAATCAAATTTCGAATCCAAAAGTAATCCAAAAGGCCTCAAATCCAAATATCCAGCAGCAACCACAAAAAGTAATCCTTCCCAGTCAAGATCGAAATCAAAGTGGCCAGGAAATGGAGGAGCTTGCTGGACAGGAACAGGAAGTTGGAGACTGGGGCACTTCCTTCACCCCACCCCTATGGGAGGAGCTTGCTGGACAGGAACAGGAAGTTGGAGACTGGGCCACTTCCTTTACCCCTCCCCTTGTAATTTTTGTACTTTCGCGAGTGCGAGATTGTTGCGAGATTGACCGCGAGCAGTGCGAACACAAACAAAAAATCCGCTTCGCGCGGATTTGCGTATTCTCGCCACATCCGCGAGAGTTCGCGGATTGCGGATTCTCCGAAAATACGAAAAATCCGCGAGCGTAACGGATTTTACGCCCATGCTTAGTGAAAGGTTCAAATATATTTCTTTAATCATGTAGACACTATTTATTCCTTCTCAAAAATGTAAACTCCATTCATTTTCCCCAAAATCGTTTTTCACATCACATTTAAGAAACACAGCACAGGTCCTATGTACAAGCATTCCATGTCACTACTGAAACTTCACAATTTTCCAAATTACATTTCCTCTATGCAGCAAAAACTTTTTACCAAGCATTATCAAAAAACATGACACAAGGCAACATTAAAAAACAACATTTTGCTTCCAAATCTTCTACATAGAGTATACAAGTCTCTTTCTATATTAAATGAATCATTACTCACCTTTACAAATGCTTTGGGAGATTGAGAACAGTGTCAGACACACACACCAATATTTCTTTAGCAGAGCAAAAGGTATGCACTCCAGGCACTGCAACCATGAATGGCACAGAAAACCTCTAATTCTACACACATATCCCCCATGTTAACCAACTAAAACTCTTCCCTCTCTATTTTCAAACCAACACCCTTCACCCCCTCAGCCCTTTCTACCTGTTACCATAGCAACTCCCTCCTCACTGAGCTCTCATGGTTAAAAGTTTATTCTACAATGTTGCAAATGAACTCAGCAAGGATGTTTGACCTCTCAATACACCAGCTTATCCGGTGCAATGTTTCTTTAAATGACTTTTTCTTAACCATTCAAATTACTTATTTCACAGAACAGAACCATGCACCCTAACTTTCAGTTTTCAACTATCTGAATCCACCAATCATTGCTTGTGATTCAAGAGCACTGAAACTCCTCAGTTTTTTTTTGCAAACTCCTACTGTTCCAACTGCCATTTCATTCCTACACTTCATCTGACTGCACCAGAACCTCCTCTCATCATGTATTCTGTCTGTATTATTGGACATAGCTACATCCACTGGGCTCAAAGGTATGCAGCTATCAGAAATTTTCACAACCTTGATTTACCAAATGTGGACATCAAGTGGATTGGCCAAAGAGGATTGAGATGTCATCAATTTACACCATTGGTGAAAACCTTTTACCATCTGCCACACCCTGACCTCCTAATTTTGCACTGTGGTGGAAATGACCTAGGCACTTTGACTGGGGTAGGTCTGGAAATGCTTTTAAAGGACACCTTTGGGCAATTGATGACACTTTTTCCACAAACTGCCTTGGTATATTCCAATATATGCCAAAGACAGAAATGGAAGTGGTCCAACCAATTTTGTCCACAATTTGAGAAAGCACGGAAACATGTGAATAAATCTGTTTCTGCTTACATGAGAGACTATGGATTGGGTTCAATATACAACAATAACTTGCGTTACAACATGCAAGATATCTACAGAGGAGATGGTGTGCACTTCTCAGATGAGGGGAATAGAATATTCCTCCTAAATTTAAGACTGTGCATTGGAACCTACTTGTAGGTACCTAAATCAGCCACAGAATCCAAAAGCTGTTTTCAGGGCTACCCTACCTCTGATCACTCAAAATGATTACTTTACTCTAACTTTTTTCACTGTTTTTCACCAAAGTACGCTCCCCGGTATGCTTTCCGGTGCGCTTCCTGGTACGCTTCCCGGTGCGCTCACCCCACGAAATGTAAAAAAATAAATATTTGGGGGGCCTATATGGGCCTCCTAAGCCTCCCTCAGAAAACCTAGGGGGTCAGGGAGTGTCTACCGTGCCCCCTTTTACCAATTCCCAACGTTGTTTATCCTCCATCTTGTGTCTCAATTCTTCCGAAACATAAGATGGAGGACTCCCGTAGCGCTGCCGGTGCGCGTACCGGGGCGCGCACCGGTAAGCGCTCCCAAAAATTTTTGAAAGTTAATTTACATAAAAACCACTGGAGAGACTTTCACCAAATATAGAATAGGCCCTACTACATAACAGTCCCTACCATTTTCCCAAATTTGGTGGAATTCCATTGAGCCATTTGGGCTGTAGCCCTGTCTAAATATCCTGAGGTAAATTACATGACAAAAACACATATAAAGTGTTAGAATTTACAACCAATTAAAATGTTACTTTCATTTTCTACTTTTATTTCCTGACATTTGATTGGTTATGTACATGAATATAAATGAAAAATGAGAGGGAAACACGGCCATTTTGACTATAACTACCTGAGGTACATCTTTAAAGGATATTCTCATAAAACTTCAACAGCTTTCTGTAAGGTAAGTTGTTAATTTGTAAGGGGCACTTTAAGTTAATTTGTAAAAACGTTTTCTGATAGTTATTTACTGTCCCTCTGTTATAGTTATAGATTGAGATAGGCTTCTCTGTTATAGTTATGGATTGAGTTAGGCTTCTCTGCTATAATTATGAATTTACTTAGGCTTCATCACATGCACTTTTTTATATTTCTACTTCCTGCCTGATACCATACACTGCCCAAAGATAACTTCACTGTTAAAAACTCAGAAGTACCTGTCTGAACTTAAACCCAACAGTGCCCTAACTCTACTGATATAGTTATTTTTTATGCAATTTACAGCAAGAAAATGGAAGGAAAACAAGACACAATTAATATTTCTTTCGAAATTCTGGTTGAGAAAAATCCTGAGGAAGATATTGATGACTTGGAATTTATGGATCAGTCTCTGGACCAAGAATTAATTGACTGTGTTGAAAGCATAGAATCATGGAATCAAAATGAGTTGATTCCAGATCATCTAATGTTGGAAGTTCTTTTAAATTTTGAAAAATCAGAACAATAAATTTATATTTAATAATTAAAAATTGTTCGAGACATTATTCATTTTTATATGTAATTCATGAAATAGTACCAAAATGATTATAATATAAAATGAGACTTATAGTATACTGTGCAACTTTTTTGTGCTTTCCTGACAGACTATGGTATGGATTGCATATACCACAATAACTTCTGTAACAACATGCAAATTATCTGCAGAGGAGACGGTGTACATTGAATTTAAGACTCTGCAATGGTACCTACATGTTGGTACTTAAATCACCCACACAACACAACAACTCTATTCAGAGCTACCCTACCTCTAAGCACTTTAAATTATTATTTTACTGTTTCACTGGGTTTTCCCCATGGTACGCTCCCCGGTACGCTCCCCGGTGCGCGTACCGGGCGCTCCCCCCGCGAAATTCGAAAAAAACAATTATTTTTTTTTGCCCCGCGAAGCCCTTTTATAGCCCCCACATCAAACCTATGGGGTCAGGGGGGGTCTACCCTGCCCCCTTTTGGTCATTTCCCCCTTTGTTTTTGCCACCTCTTGTGTCCTGATCCTACCAAGACACAAGATGGCGGCCGCTCCGGACTGTTTGGAATGTTGACAGACACCCGAGAGCCAATCAGCTTTCCGCTCGCGAACTCGCGTAGCGCGCTGATGCGCCCCCCCCCCGGTGCGCGCTTATAGATATATATATATTTTTTTTAACCTAAATTACTCAAAATCCACTGGAGCACATATCTTGAGACATAGCAAAGGCACATCGGGCTACCAGTCCCTACAATTTTGGCAAGTTTGGTGGAAATCCATTCAGCCGTTCGGGCTAAAAGTGAGTCCAACCGCCCTATGGAAATTAACATGGGGAAAACACGTTTTGGGGCCCCCCTTTTATCTCGGCCCCCGCTTGACGAGTCCCCCCCAAACTTTCTGGGAAGGAGCAGAGCGGAGCAGGCCATCTTCTTTGAGAAATTCGCGAAGATTCGTCCACCGGCGCCAAAGTTATTCCCAATAGAATGTTGCGGATTTCCTATGGAAACTAGGTCCTAACTATAACTACCTACTGGCGACCGCAAGTTTGACAGCATTAGAAGGCAAAAATTACCCACCACCATGGGCAGTTCGCAAGAAGGATCTGTCCCCACCGAATCAGAAGCAAGCTCTGGAGCTGAATCTGACCCAGGCACCGAAGGCATGCAAGGTCCGTTACAAAACGTGCCAACTCCCGTGGATGAATTTGTTTTTTTACGGGAGGACCGCCTGAGAAGTCTAAGGTCATGGCAATCACGCCCGGATTACAGCAAGAAAAACAGAAACCAAGGTGCAGACGGCGCAAGAACAGAAGATGGGGGAAATCGAAATCAACAAACTACAACAAAAAAACAGACATACAGGGCGAACAGGAGATAATAGGTACAGACAATGAGTATAACAACACAGTAATAAATCTAACTGACATGGCGCTCTCTAATCAAGAAAAGGAAATTTTGACAAGAGGTTTGTCGTACTGTAGAAGGACCAACTTTGATTATATACAAACCCGCATAGACTTGCATCAGTTCATAAGGAAACTGAAATTACGGAAACATTACATCAACACCAAAGCTAAAAATGTGAATCGAGAAAAGGATCCATTGTCAGATATTGAGCAAACAAGTTGGACAGTGGCGGACATGGATTTTATCCAGGAGATGGCTGAATTGGATAATGATGGAGGGGGACAAGAACACTTGTGGAATACTGAACTGGCAGCTCAACATGCCGGTATCAATATCTCTGAACCAGCCAAGACACCCTTCAGACCGAAATCAACTTTCTGTCCACTGATGCCAAAAGACAATTTGGATATCTTTTCAGATAAAGTAATTAAAGATTTGAAACAGTTGTCCCTGGAAAGTAGCAATGACTTTCTAAAATCAAAGGCTAATGAAAGAATCGAATACGAAAGTGTAATGAAGAAAATCAAGGCGAGAAAGGACATCATGGTACGCATGTCAGATAAGGGCGGGAATGTGGTCCTGTGGCCCCAAGAAATGTACAATAAAGAAGCTTCTTTACAGCTATCTGACAAGGAGTGTTATGTCAGAATTAGTGCCACCAATGTAATAAGCATACAAGAAAGATACCATCATTGTCTGTACACTTGGAAATCTGCAGGACTAATCTCAAAACCAGAATTTGAGTTTTTGAGAAACAACTATCCAGTGACACCACACCTGTATCTCATTCCCAAAATTCATAAAGATGAACTGTGCCCTCCGGGTAGGCCCATAATATCGGCAATCGGGGGGCTTTTTGAGAATACTAGCAAGTTCATAGATTTTTTCTTACAGCCCTTTGTACATAAGTTGCCTTCGTACATAAAAGACAGTGGAGATTTTTTAACAAAAATCTATGATATTGACTGGCATTCGGACCTTGTTCTGGTAACCTTGGATGTACAAAGCTTGTACACAAGTATTCGACACCATGATGGACTGCATGCAATAAAACATTACCTGGACACTAGGGATATTACATTACATCAGCACACAGCCATGTTATTACAAATGGTGGAATGGTGTCTTGAAAATAACACTTTCATGTTTAACAAGCTTGTCTATCGTCAAATACAGGAGACTGCCATGGGTACTTGCTTTGCCCCCAGCTATGCTAATTTTCATATGGGCTGGTGGGAGGAGCAAGTACTCATGGCAGAACACAGCACAGAAATGACCCATAATGTGTTGAAATACAGTCGTTACATTGATGACATTTTTTTGTTGTGGAAGGGCAGTGAGGAAAGTGCAAGATCATTTGCTGAGAAACTGAATGAGAACTCTTTGAATTTGAAGTTTACGTGTAACACCAGCAGATCCTCAATAGTTTTCTTAGATTTGGAACTATTTGTTTCTGATAACAAAATTCAAACCAGAACTTATAGAAAGCCAACTTCCGGCAATTCCATCTTGCACGCCGGAAGTTTTCATCCACACAGCCTGATTGCAAGCATCCCCTTTGCTGAGTGTCTCAGAATGAAACGTAATTGTAGTACTCAAGAAGGGTTTGAAACATCTAAGAATCAATTATTCAAGAGACTACGTACCAGAGGCTACTCAGAGAAAGTGTTACAAACAGCAGACGACAAAAGCTTTGCCAGGAGCAGAGAAACTCTGCTGTTTCAGAATAAATCCAGTGCACCATCTGTAGAGAAAAATGAGACACCCAGAATCATTACAGGATACAATGCTTACCACACTCAAGTACGTAAAATCCTGTATAGACATTGGCCCATAGTGCGTAGTGATCCCGCAATAGGAACAGTATGTACCAAGCTGCCGCAGATCACATACAGAAGGGCTAAATCAATGAGGCAGGAACTGGTATCCAACATCCCGAGCCAACCAAAAAATCCTAATTGGCTAGCCAATAAGAAAGGATTTTCATTTCATTTCATTTCAAGAATCTTTATTCGGTGTTTAGAAAACACCATAAAAGCACACATATATATACATAAATAAGAAAAACATTAAATCTTAATCGAAAACATGACACCATAGAAACACACAAATATATACACAGCTAAAAGAAGCATTAAATCTTTGTCAAGATCCTTGTACATGAATACAATAAAAATCCCAACATACAGGGCCATAAATTTAAAATATAAAATCCCTGGTCGTTCATTCCTCTCCCTTCGTCATCCTTAAACGAACCGCCACCTTAATAAAATTCATAATACAACATAAGGTTAGCGGATCAGAAGCTTGTTGCAAATAAACTAAAGCATCCATAGCATGTTCCAATTTAGCTTTTTTTAGTATGTCTACTAAAAATCTGCGCCTGGGCATAGAAAAATAGGGGCAAAGCAAAATAAAATGAAGGGAATCCTGCGGAGACCGATTGTCGCAGCCGCAGGGTCCCTTCTGCTCAATAGACATAGTAAAACCTGGTGGGGAGGCCAACATAAAAGGAAGTAAGTTAAGTCTGAAACGACACATAAGGAATCTGTCCTGTGCATTATGTACAAGATACAGATAGGGCTCCATACCCTCCACACTCTTGATCAAGTTGTAAGCCCTCACAGACTTTTTCTCTCCTTCAACCTCCGCACGACATTGGGTTTTCCACTCTAGGAAAATTTCCCCTACTTGTTTTTTGTGCTGTGCTAAGATGGTTGTGGGGTTCCTGAAAAAATTTCCGAACCCTAACTCTTCAAGAGTGTTTCTCACATATTTGAGCCAGGGGATACGCATACAATGAGTCCTACTCAGGCAATCCAGTAGAATTTCTCTGGTTAAATATGCGTCTGGATTTGCCCAAATTTTTAGCCATGCCACAATTGGCCTCAATTTTAATGAGTCCCCCAGGTATGGTCTCCCTAGCTCCCTGTGAGCAATATATCCAACAGTACTGGGTGGTACCCTCAGGATAGATTTCATGTGTCTATTCTCTTCCCGTTCAATACTAGCCGTATTCACAAAGCCCCAGACTTCTGCCCCATAGCTTACTTTGGAACATGTTACAGAGTCGTACAGGATCATCATCTGTTCCGGGCTCCACCTGCCCAGCCTCCTGCCATAACCAGCTATGGCCCCATTGGAGGCAATCATTTTATTACAGCGTTCTTCCACCAGGGACTTAAATTGGAGAAGACCATCAAAGGTTACTCCAAGATAGGAGAACGTTTTAACCTCCTCTAAGCGGTGGGTGCCTATTGTATAAACTGATTTCGAGGAGGGTTTTTTGCCTGCCAGGAGCACATAAGACTTGCTTAAGTTGACAGATAGGTCCAAATCACTCATGAAATTGACGAACCCATCTATCAAAATTTGCAAACTTCGGGGTGTGCGCGCGAGCAAAACCGCGTCATCTGCATAAAGCAGGACAGGGATTTGCCGCGACCCAATCCTTGGAGAATCTGCTTTTAGACCCAAGAGTGATTGTTCTAAATTATTAATATAAAGGGAGAACAAAAAAGGGGCAAGGATGCAACCCTGTCTGACTCCACTTTTGCATGGAAAGGACTCAGACAATCCCCCCTCCCTGTTAAATCTTACTGTGGCCGTGGTGTCAGTGTGTAGCTCTCTTAAGATGGTAATTAGGCCACTCTCAATCCCCAGACCTGTCATCATGTCCCACAACTTCCCTCTATTGACATGATCAAATGCTGCTGCCAGGTCCATGAAACCCATGTAAATGGGCTCATCACTGGCCAGAGTGTATTTGGCAGTCAGCATGTATAGGTTCAGGCTTTGATCGCTGGTGGACCTCCCTGCCCTGAACCCGTATTGGGTATCAGAAAAGATGTTATTCTCTTCGGTCCACTCTGACAATCTGTTCAAAATTGCCCTTCCCAAAAGTTTTGCTGAGACGTCAATCAGGGAAATAGGCCGATAACAACTAGGCTCGTCCTTATTGCCCTTTTTAAAAATTGGCACAATAATTGCTTTGGACCATGATGGGGGGAGACCACAAGAGATGGCGGCATTTAAAACCCTAGTCATCAAGGGGGCCCATAGGTCTATATTACTAAGAAAGAGGTCAGGGGGAATTCCATCCGGACCCGGGGCTTTATTCTTGGTTAGGCTTTCCATTCCTACAGTGATCTCTTTAAGAGTAAACACTGCCGGTAGTGCATGGCTTTGGGTTGCTGGTAGTTCTACAAAGTTACCTGAATCATGGTTGTACAGGCTCCTAAAGTGGGTAACCCACTGCTCCGGTAGGATATTGGTCCCTATTTCTGGAGAATCATTTTCTAAAAAGGTCGGATTATTAATGATTCTCCAGAACCCCGCTAGGTCCCTTCTTTCCCCAGCCTCTCTCAGATCTGCCCAGGCATCTGCCTGCAAAGCAAGTTTCCTCCTTTTAGTCTCTTTTCTATATTTATCTCTGCTTGCCCTGATTTTTTGTGGGTCCCGTGGTTTTAACTTAAGAGAGCATTTCAATTCCCTCAGTGCTTTAGAGCAATTCTGGTCAAACCACCGGGGATTGACCAGGTTACGTATGGGCACATTGGTCCTCAATAGCCCATCTATCAGATTTGCAATCTGCTCAAACTTCTCTAATAATCTTGCGCCCTGTACTTCCAGATCCAAGCAGTCATTTATAGCCCGGAGACCCATGTTGCTCAAGTTTTTATAAAATTTTGCCCCATCTATTCTAGACCACTTCAGTCTCCTGCCTTGGTCAGTGACCCTCTCCCCTATTAAGTGGTGGACATTAGGTCCTCGTCCCGCCCTGTATATGAACGTTAAAACAAGCGGGTTATGATCACTGAAGCTGTTCCAATCTATCCCTGCACTAATTACTTTGTTGACCAGGGATCTCGAGACCAAAATATAATCTATAATAGATGAACAGCCCCTGCCTTTAAAGGTTGGTGGGAGTGTGCCGTCCGGCTGTGGGCCTATCCTATTGATGGTATGCTCTAGGTCGTGCTTCAGCCGGAGTGACCTAAGAGTGTCTCCAGTAAATGAATGAGAAAAATGAGGCCCCTTCTGAATTGGGCATTGCTCCCAGTCTGTATTTACTTTAACTAATGCAGGACAGAGATGGCAATTAAAATCCCCCGCCACCACCAACCCATGGGATGGGCCCTTATTCTGAGATGCGATTTCTTGTCCCAGCCTTTGTTCGAGTTCAGTCAGTACCGAGGTGAGGTTATTTGCTGACTCGGTATTATACAAATTAAAGACAGAAAACCGTAGCCCCTTTCCATGAAACCGAACTGCCTGGATCCCGTGTGAGGTCCAATCTGGGAAGGACCAAGTGCCTGGAAGATCTAGATCTACATAGAGAGACAGGCCACCCATAGCTCTCCCAGAACTAGACTTTCTCGCAGGAACAAAAAAACACTTGTAACCCTGCAAGTGATAGTTATTCTCCACTGCCCATGTCTCCTGTACACATATAATATTAAATTTCCTAATGTACTCAGCCCATTCCTTGTTGTGAAATTTACCCGCTATGCCAGCTATGTTCCATGAGATAAGTCTCACCTCCGCTCCCCTCCGTTCCACTCCCTCCTGATCCCTTGATCTTAATTCCAACAATTGCCCTTGAATTTCCTGTTCAGGTACCCCTCCTTTGTTGTTTTTAACTGTTGCCTCCAATTCAACACACATTAAATCCCCCATGCCAATCGCCGAAATTTGTACAGCCTTTAAACTTAGCTCCTCCCATGTTTCTGCCAGGTCGCCCTTTTTAATACAGCCATGGGAGGTATTATCTGTATGTCAGTCGACCCCCTCTAGTCCATACAAACAGTTGAACTGGTTATGAGTATAAAAGGGTTGTTCCGGTCGGCCAACTATCGGTCTGGGGTATGAGGCCTGATGTCTTCCCCTCCTCCCAACCCTCTCCCAAGTATCATGGGTTTGGAGTTGCTGAAATGGGCCCGGGTTAATTGGGAAAAAGAACGACACATGGAGGGTCTGGATGGTTGATTCCCTCGAGCTATTTTTACCCTGACATATAAACTCCACCGTGCCTGTATCCCTAAAACTCACTAATATACAATCCCCTTTTATAGATTTTTGTGTTCTCCCCACCCATGGTACCCTTCTTACCATTATTATTTCACTATTGAAATGTGTCGGAAGGGGTCTGTTTGTATTTAACCACTTGATTACCCTACTTTTCAGGGCACAAAAGTCCTCCCTTTCCCCTTCCTCAAGTGGGGGGACACCCGCCATGACTACCGTAAAAGCGTTAGTCTCTGGGGGTAAGTTAGGTCTGCGTGGTCTCAGGGTGAGCTTCATTAATGGGGTTGGGATAGTATTACCTACCGGCAGTGCCGGGGGAACAGGTCCTGGCGGTTGGGTAGGCATATTGGCAGGGGGAGGTTTGAATGTGACAGGCTTTTGTCTTAGGAGTTGTTGTTGTGAGGGAGCCACATTCACGGCTTGTGAGGGGGCTGGAGTAACAACACTATTTGCCGTCAATTGGGGCACTACGGTGGGGAGAATGGGATCAGATTGCGCTCCCTGTCGGCCAGCTTGAGTTTTCAGACTACCTAATGTCGCCTCCAAAATGGTTAGTCTGATCTCTATCTTTTTAATACTCTCGCTGATCGGCAATAACAGGGACCTTAGCAGGAATTCTACATTTCCAAGCGGGACAACAGACAAGGGAATGTTAGCAATAACCGCTCCTGTGTCTTTTATCGTGCCAGGAGCTGAGACCTTAACAATGGGTTTTGGGTCTAAGACCACCGGTGGTTTTCCTACCGGCATTGTGGTTTTTAGGGACTTGCCAAAGTCCGAGTGTAAAACCTTTGGTTGACTCTTCCCTTGGTTACCCTTAGATTTCCTCCTGCGCTTATTGGGGGGGGGTCCAAAAACTACTTGAATGTTAGACGATTTAGATGTAGCTTTCCTCGGTTTAGGGGCCGGAGGAAGTTGGGACACTAAATCAATTCTCGACCTGATGGGACTCGGGCTATTGCCTGGCGCTGAACTTATAACTGCCCCTGGTGAGATATTAGTACAATCCCTCAACAATAATGGGACATCATCAATTCTAGACAGCTCTTCCCTGGGTGTAAGGACTTGATCTCCCAGGAGGGTGTTTTTCATATTATCAATTGAGCGTCTCCGTTCGGCCCTTAGCCTAGACAGGTTACACTCTTTATCCCCCTCCCCTACTTGCCGAGTAAAGTATTTTTCAAGAGTCCGGTTTTTGGCTACAACTGGTTTCGATGGGGTGCTCTCTCTTACCGGGGATGGCATGGTCTTCGTAGTAAGTTCCACTCTACCGGGGGGTCTGAGTCAATAAATAAACTAAAAAGTAATAGTCCCGAACCAAGAAATCCAAGAGAGTGGGCCCAGCCCGGCCTCCCTCGGCCCCGGACGGCCACAGACGGTCCCGCCCTTGTCCCGGGCTTCTCCCGGCGCCCTCCCGCGCGCTCCCGCGCAGCGGTGATACTAGCGTTCTTTTCAATAAGTGTAATTGGTGAGGGGGCGGGGCTTGCAGGGAGAGCGGCCCAGGTGTTTGCTGATGGGCTGTCAGGGACTCCTGGGATAGCGAGTCCCTGACTACACTGCTCGCAGCCCTGCAAGACTCACAGCGCCTCCACCTCCCGCACAGTCCGTCCACAAAGCGCCTGGTCCGAACAGCGAAGCGGGACCCGCGGAGCGGGTCCGGCAAGAAGTTGAGGCAATCCGCAGGAAGAAGAGAAGGCTGCCACACCACAGCTGGGAGCAACGAACAGCAGGTGAAGCACTAGAGGGTCCCACAGAGGCAATGAAACGAAGGGCTTTTCACTCGTGAGTGAGGGGGCGGGGCTTGCAGGGAGAGCGGCCCAGGTGTTTGCTGATGGGCTGTCAGGGACTCCTGGGATAGCGAGTCCCTGACTACACTGCTCGCAGCCCTGCAAGACTCACAGCGCCTCCACCTCCCGCACAGTCCGTCCACAAAGCGCCTGGTCCGAACAGCGAAGCGGGACCCGCGGAGCGGGTCCGGCAAGAAGTTGAGGCAATCCGCAGGAAGAAGAGAAGGCTGCCACACCACAGCGGGGAGCAACGAACAGCAGGTGAAGCACTAGAGGGTCCCACAGAGGCAATGAAACGAAGGGCTTTTCACTCGTGAGTGAGGGGGCGGGGCTTGCAGGGAGAGCGGCCCAGGTGTTTGCTGATGGGCTGTCAGGGACTCCTGGGATAGCGAGTCCCTGACTACACTGCTCGCAGCCCTGCAAGACTCACAGCGCCTCCACCTCCCGCACAGTCCGTCCACAAAGCGCCTGGTCCGAACAGCGAAGCGGGACCCGCGGAGCGGGTCCGGCAAGAAGTTGAGGCAATCCGCAGGAAGAAGAGAAGGCTGCCACACCACAGCGGGGAGCAACGAACAGCAGGTGAAGCACTAGAGGGTAGGATTTATCAAGTGCACCAAGTGCAAAGCTTGTCAGTATGGTGTTAATGTTAAGAAGGTACACCTTCCTTTACGGAAAACACCATTGGAATTGAAAGGAGCATATAATTGCAAAACAGACTATGCAATTTACGTCCTCCAATGCACTTGTGGAAAACGTTATGTGGGAAGCACACTACATCCGGTCCATGTAAGAATATTACAGCATTTAAGAGCAGTGACCAATGACGACCAAAGCTACCCGGTGGCCCGCCACATCAACGCTTTCCACAAAGGGAGAATAGAAGATCTGCAATACTTTGTAATCGACAGTATTAGCAAAAGCATCAGGGGAGGGAACAGACTCCTAGCATTAAGAAGGTTGGAGTCGAGATACATCATTCTTCTCGACACCAAAACACCCAACGGATTAAATTCTGACGAAGCCTTGAGTGTTCACCTATAGTATTATACTACATAGGAAGAATAGCCCGTTTACTGTCATAGCCCATCAGTAAGAAAGTATCTATTTAGCTCCTTGCAAACTCCACGTATCCCACTCCTCTGAACTTCATAGTGTGGATACTAACTCAATCAGGAGTATCAGCACACTTCATTTTTTATTAATCATTTTGCACTGGTAAATTTCTTTTTGGGAGTGCACATATTTAGGCGGAGTAGGACAATCACTTAAAAGGAATTCTTTTACTGTGGTACTGTATTGTCTGGATTTATCTTAAACTATGTTGTATTTATGGAAGCATGTAATGCGCTAACTAATAACTCTGCCCACTTGGGCTTAATGGCTTGCCAAAAACAAACTCAATGGTATCTTGAATCAATTACCTGGAGTGAATGGAATAGACATAGTAGAAATGTTTAAATATTGTGCCAGTACCCAGTCATAGTCTGATGTGTTGCTGCAATATTCCGCATGTATAGATTAAGTTACAGTTGGTGTTTTGGTATGGTTTACCACTTTAGTTTAATTATCAAATATTTTTTTTTTTGGCTGTAGGTCGCGTAAATGCCCGAATTTGCAGTAGCATATGTACCTGAATGATGAGGGTTGAAAATGTGGGACGAGGCATGGAACATTTGAAATAGTGGGTTTGCGCTAAAAATTGCAATGTGCATTAATTATTTATTATGAACAAAAACGCAAACTGCACTGACAGATAATCTCGGTTTGTAAATAATGCCCAAACATCACCCAGTTAGACATGGAAATCTTGTGCTATTATGTGCTTTTCTTTCCTTTATGTTTATCAATTCAGCCGATGTAAACAATGGACGTCATCAGCCTGCACCAACCAACGAGTTGTGCTAATGTATATAAACTGTCTTTTGTAAATAGGAAGTTGTTGTGACCAAGGCGGCTTGTCCGTCGAAACGCGTTAAGCCATTCGCACAGGGTAATAAATTTCCCTTTCGTGAAGCCCACGGTGTCAGCGCCTTTCTTCAATCGCATTGGTGAAGGTCTGGAATTTATATATATATATATATATATATATATATATATATAGCTTCACTGTCAATAAATGACCGGACCAGCACTCGCGTTAGGTTAAATCTATTATAGATTTATTGCGCAAAAGTAAACAAACGCGTTTCAGCCTTTGCTTTCATCAGTACATACACATATATATATATATTCCTCGAAATGCTTGGATAGAAGCCAGCACACAGATAACTTATCGACGGCCTAGATCCTTACGAGATAGGTTGGTCCGTAGCTATCCTAGAGAAGACACACAAACACAGTGGTTATGAATGCCAAATGGCTTTACCACTTGTGGTATGTGTAAAGCAGACCGGAATGGTAGGAAGTGTAAGGAATATACCACAGGCACCAAACAGAAGCGACCAATAAGATACATTATCAATTGCAATAGCGATTTTACTGTCTACGTGCTGGAGTGCCCTTGTGGCCTCCAGTACGTAGGCAGTACCAAACTTCCACTTAAGCTAAGGATACTGCAACATCTGCGTGCCATCGCAAATTGTGATCATAACTATCCAGTGGCACACCATTACACAGAATGTCACAACAGCAACAACAGCAGTTTACAGTTTTTTGGTGTGGATAGAATACCAAAACATATAAGGCGTGGGGACAGAGAGAAGCAACTCAGGATCCTTGAATCCAGGTTTATCCTGGATCTGGATTGTAAAGTGCCGAAAGGACTTAACAGTGGGAAAGAACTTGCTAGGCATATAGGCCTATAAAGAACTGCGGTATTCTCTTTAGACAATAAACAGTATTGGGAATCTCCTGAACAGAAGTATGTTAGGATTTTAATTAAGATGATTTGCTAGCAGTAAGCTTTTCTATTTTTCACTTTTAATTCAGACAGGATAGATATTTTGAATAACGGGGGATTTTGAACTGTTGGTGTTTTGCCTATCTAGGGTAATATATGAATCGCATCCGCAATTGCAGAGTCTCATTGGGAAGCTATGTAGTCTTCCATAAGCACCAGATGTCTCCCCCGAACATCCTGTCCCTATACACATATTAGACACTTTAGCAATAATTTAATTCACACACTTACACTGTCCCTTCACATCCCATATACCCAGCACTTAGAGAAGGATAAAACCTGTGTCTCTTGGAGAATAGTTACACGTTGGGCAACATGGACGTTGGAATACAAATACAGCGGGGCATTATTTAAGCGCTACCTTAGTGAATGTACAAGAGAAATGATCAATAGCGCGCAAAGGGCAGGACAATACTGTTAACGGGCAAATTAACATTTATATGAATGCAAAGTTACGAAGACTTGTATGCAACATATTGGCACATTATATTGCTGGATAATATGAGTGCTTGTTGTCAGCGAAAATGTATTTTAATTTTAAAATTAATTCTTAGCATTACGCTATAATTATGGTTATGTGTCTTTCCGTCAGCAATGCCTACATTGCCCATTATGCTGCTGTCAGTATCCCGCTGCAATCATGTTATGTATATTGTGCTCGAAATGCCTATAATTTTACAAAAAGCTGCTGCCGTTTTTAGAATTTGTTCGGTCGTCACGCAATTAATGGTTTCACGAATGTATTTTACAATTCGTTGCTGGCACTACGAAACAACAATGTACATACACATTCCGTCTTCTAATGTTAGAAATGTCATTGCTGCTTTGTAAACTGTTTTGACTACATGCCTTAATTTATAAAATTTCAATTATGGCGATTTATGGGATAATTTGTTTTTTACCTATGAATTTCAGTTTTACAATGCTTCATGTTGACGTCGAAACAAAGTTTAAGATACAGTATTTTTTCCATTTCCATCATGAAGTGTGAAGTGTATTTCTATGGCAAATGGAGACACAGGAAGTTACTTGATAAAGGCAAACACCGAAACACGTTGTCCTTGTTAACTAGTGCACAATAAAGTTTTTGTGCTGTTTCCTGGCGTGCTGTCCTTCGATCGCAGTGGATTGGTTTGGAGCAGGGGGAAGCTTCACACACACACACATATATATATATATATATATATATATATATATATATATATATATATCAAAACCACGCAGGTGAACCAAAATCGAGTGGAGCCTCAGACATCAGAATTCTTAAATCATTTATTGACGATTTGCATGCAGGCAGAGAGCAGTTAAAAACACCAAAGTTAATGTAGTGCCAAACGCGTTTCTGGAAACAAATCCCTTCGTCAGTGGCGTGTGCTCGTGTAGGGAGGCAAAGTTAGTCACACACCTCCTTTTGTTTGAAACAACCTCCCACAGTGGGCATGGCCCTCTCACGGCATTCTGGTTGTTGTGGTGTTGATATTCGATTTCCCCAGTGGGCATGTCTCCCTTCACGAAAATTAAACACAGTTTAAATCCCAAGTGGGCTGATGTCGTCTTCTGCCCTCCGCCTGTTACGCTTTCCAATCGTCAATTTAAGTCCCAAGGTGGTGCCATCCTGCAGTAGCACCAAAACTTGCATCTCTCCCATTACAGCCAGCACCATGTGGCGCGCTGAAGGACCCGCTCCAGCACTGGGCTCCGCTCACGGCTTGGAAAGAGCCGTAAATATCAAAACCACGCAGGTGAACCAAAATCGAGTGGAGCCTCAGACATCAGAATTCTTAAATCATTTATTGATGATTTGCATGCAGGCAGAGAGCAGGTAAAAACACCAAAGTCAATGTAGCGCCAAAAGCGTTTCTGGAAACAAATCCCTTCGTCAGTGGCGTGTGCTCGTGTAGGGAGGCAAAGTTAGTCACACACCTCCTTTTGTTTGAAACAACCTCCCACAGTGGGCGTGGCCCTCTCACGGCCTTCTGGTTGTTGGCTGGCTGTAATGGGAGACATGCAAGTTTTGGTGCTACTGCAGGATGGCACCACCTTGGGACTTAAATTGACGATTGGAAAGCGTAACAGGCGGAGGGCAGAAGACGACATCAGCCCACTTGGGATTTAAACTGTGTTTAATTTTCATGAAGGAAGACATGCCCACTGGGGAAATCGAATATCAACACCACAACAACCAGAATGCCGTGAGAGGGCCACGCCCACTGTGGGAGGTTGTTTCAAACAAAAGGAGGTGTGTGACTAACTTTGCCTCCCTACACGAGCACACGCCACTGACGGAGGGATTTGTTTCCAGAAACGCGTTTGGCGCTACATTGACTTTGGTGTTTTTAACTGCTCTCTGCCTGCATGCAAATCGTCAATAAATGATTTAAGAATTCTGATGTCTGAGGCTCCACTCGATTTTGGTTCACCTGCGTGGTTTTGATATATATATATATATATATATATAAACTGACAACCATTCCCGGCTGTTCCTAGTCTCTTGTCACGGCGAGCCTGTGCGGGTGCCGGACACCCTCGATATGTACAAAAACCTTTTTTCTCCCGTTTTCGAAGAAATTCACAGGTCACGTGACCAAGCCTTAGTGGCGAAACGCGTCGGTAGGGAGCTGCTGATTTCGTGCCTCTAAATAAAATCACTTAAGCATCAGAAGTAGCCTGTGAATTTCTTCGAAAACGGGAGAAAAAAGGTTTTTGTACATATATATATATATATATATATATACATATATATATATATATATATATATATATATATATATATATATATATTCATTGAGAAAACCATAGGTTATAGACCATATATAGTTAGGAATTAGCATTTACAAAACCTTGAAAATTCACTGAAAAAACCATAGGTTATAGACCATATATAGTTAGGAATTAGCATTTAAAAAACCTTATTTTACTCACACAAAACCATTGAAATTCCATATATAGTTAGTTGCACTAACTATATATCGCGCACCCGCAATCCACTGCTGATCATGTCACATATGTCATCAGTGATGTCATTTGAGATGTCATCAGTGATGTCATCATTCATGACATGGCCAGTGACATCACTGATGACATCACTGATGACATCTGATGACAGTGGATTGCGGGTGCGCGATATATAGTTAGTGCAACTAACTATATATGGAATTTCAATGGTTTTGTGTGAGTAAAATAAGGTTTTTTAAATGCTAATTCCTAACTATATATGGTCTATAACCTATGGTTTTTTCAGTGAATTTTCAAGGTTTTGTAAATGCTAATTCCTAACTATATATGGTCTATAACCTATGGTTTTTTCAATGAATTTCATTGGTTTTTTAAAAGCTAATATCTATAGCTGTAAAATTTATTCTTCTTTAAATCCAAAAATATATTTTATATGTTTATTAATAATTTTTTTAAATATTTTTTTTGTTTCGCTCCCGGTCCGCGAACCGGGAAGCTTCCCGTTAGCTCAATTTGATTCCGCGATCCGGTCCGCGAACCGGTAAGAAATCAACATAGTGACGGTATCGCGTTGCCGCGTAATGCGTCTTATGACGTACTGCGTTAGCGCACCCGGAAGTGCCCCGGGGCGCGGACCGAGGCGCGAAACGCAACTCCCCGGAAGCGATCCGCGGCGCGAAAGCGCGACGTATCGCGTTGCCGCGAAATGCGTCTTGTGACGTATCGCGTTAGCGCACCCGGAAGTGTCCGGGGCGCGGACCGAGGCGCGAAGCGCAGCGAACCGGAAGCTAACCGGGGAGCGTTCCGCAGCGCGTAACATGAGCGTTAGAGGTCATGTGACTTGTTAATAAAACTTTTCATTGGTTCATTTCACTTTTAGTTTCATAATTATGGAAGGCTAGGTCAGGTGACCTAAAAATAACACTTTTCATTGGTTGAGAAGTATTGTTTTTTCCAAATGATGAAAACCCCTCCTTCTTTCCTCACTCTGACTTTCATTATTGTGAGAGGAAGACCTATTTTGCTTCTTGGAAGACCTATTTTGGTTGTGTGAAAATGGCTTCATTGATTGCTGCAGCTGGTGCACCCCCACCACCACCTCCACCTCCTCATGGGAAGAGAGGACCACCTCCCCAGGTGGTTACCAACACTGAGGAGGAAGATGAAGAAATGGATGAGGAGGGAGAACAACCACAATTCCTGGAAGAGTTGCCCCGGGTTTCAAGAAAGAAAGCCAGTTTCATCTGGCAGTTTTTTTCCATCCCTCCTGGCCAAAAAAAGGTCAATGCCAGGTACGCAACATGCCTCATATGCAAGGAACAATTGTCCAGAGGGACGGACAAAAAATACAGTTATGGTAATCACACCATGCATAGGCACATGACGAGGAAACATCCCCTAAATTACAGCCGGGCGGAATTAAGGGATATGATGGACAATCCTAGAGCAACTCCTGTGGCGAGATCAACAACATCGGTTTCTTTAACACCAGAGGAGGCACGGGAAACTGTGCCAAATATCCAACCAAATTTTGGGAATATGATACATTTATGTATGCGCTGTCGTGCATTATTAGCTTGTGGCAACATGAGCATCAATGCACTCAACCTTGCATATGAACACCATGATTGCCCTAACCGCCCCCAGTAAATTTTTTTTGCTCCTGTTGAGCCCTTTTCAACGCCTGTTTTTTGTTGTTTCCCCCCCCCCCAAAAAAACCAAAAAAAATATAAAATCGTTCAAAAAATACAAAAAAAAACAAAAAATACAAAAAAAATACAAAAAAAATATAAAACAACAAAAATATAAAAAAAAAGTTCTTTTCAGAACTACCTTCCCTTTCAAAAAAAATTGCTACAATGTTTAGCACTCTGGCAAGCTCTATTTCTTTTGGTTCGCTCCCGGGTTAGCTTCCCGGTACGCGGACCGGGAGCTAAAAATTAAAAAAAAAAAAAAAAGTGTAAGTATAAGGAAAGTAAACAGAGAGTGATGTTAAAAGAAAGACAGCTATAGGGAGTAAAGAAGAGATACTGTTTAATAGATCTATTTACCGAAGAAAAGACAGAAGAGGGTATAATTGTGAAAAACAAAATAGATAACGAAGTGAAAGAAAAACAAGCATTGGCATAGCCAATAGATCTCGCCTTTGGGACCTTCTAAGTATTTAGTTATGCAGCATAATATCCTTGGTGCAGCAACATCAACTGTTGCATGTCTAAACACGTATAAGGTCCCAAAAGCGAGACCTATTGTCTATGCCAATGCTTGTTTCTTAAGTAGAATTGCAATATGTCTGACTCTTCCATGTGAAAAGATCTTATCTTGTGCTCTAAAGATTGCTAAAGTCTCGACAGAGAACAGGCTAGGCTGTAAGTAGGGTAAATTGTGCTTGGTGATCTGTTTGAGGGAGCGTCTGCTTTGCCTGGTGTCTTTGGAGAGCAATTTTGATTGTTATACTGGACAATATAGCCCTAATGTAAATAACATAGGGGCATATTATCAACATAGGCAATAAAAGTTTTGCAGCTTTTATCGGCAGAAATGTGTCGCTAAAGCTGCTTTTGCGGCAGAAAACTGCCGCTAAAGCCGCTTTTGCACCAGTTTTCTGCCAATAAAAAGAGCAATAATTTTATTGGCTGTATTCATAATATGCCACTTAGTGTGCTTCAACTACACAGAGAAAGCATTATGAACAAATAGTGATACAGTGATCAGTCAAAGACACTAAGAGTAATAGAGATGGAGTGAGTGAACAAGAGTGAGGAACTATGAGAAGAGAGGGACTGAGAAAAAGAGTGGAAGGAGTTGAGTAAGTATGTAATAGAGAAAGGAATGAGGGAAGTAGCAAAGGCAGGAAACTAAAAATTAAAGAAATGAAGCAGTGGAACTAATAGTAGTTCAATGTGATAGAAATGTAACGAAAAGAGTACAAAATATTTACCTTATAATTGTCGTTAAATTACTCACTTTTTGTTTTTATACTTTCAATCTGTGAAAGAGAGAACAAACATTAGAAAAATATAAAAACATGTATTAAAAAATTACAAAAGACAAGGGCAAAGATTGAAGGACAAACAGTTTTTCAACAACTTTGACACTTACAGAAGCTACACAGTCCTAAAGATATACATTTTAAACTAACACTATCTTGATGCAGATGAAGTGAGGCCTATATTAAAACATGGTGCATATTTTGCATTGCTGTTGTTTCAGAAAAGTGTTGCAAGACACTAAAATTTTAAATAATTGCTTCAGGATGCCAATAAGATGTCTACTATCCAGAGTTTTGTTTCAGGTCAAAACTCTTCCCTCACTTTTTTTCAAATGAAAACCCTTCCCCCTCTGCCCTTTCTGCCTATTTTCCATAGCAACCACCTCCTGGAATACCTCTGGTGTTTGCAAGTTCACACAACAATGTTGCAATTGAACTCTGAACTCTCAGTGCACCTGCATATCCAGTGCATTCTTTCATTTAATGATTTTTTATTGACCACTCAAAATACATCTTTCAAAGAACACATCTGTGCACCCTAACTTTCTGTTTTCATCAATCAAAATCCACCAATCACTGTTACTGCTTCATGAACACAGAAACTCCACAGTTTTTTTTTCATTTTACACTCTCATTTTTTCAACTGCCATTTCATTGCCACACTTCATCTGACTGCAGGAGAACCTTCTCTCACCATGTTTTCTGTCTGGATTGTTGGTCATAGTTATATTCACTGGGCTCAAAGGTACGTTGAAAGCAGGAATTTACCTAACCTCAATTTACAAGATGTGGAAATTAAGTGGTTTGGCCACAGAGGATTAAAATGTCACCAATTGATACCATTGGTGAAAACCTTTATGCATTTGCCAAAACCTGACCTGTTAATTGTGCACTGTGGAGGTAATGATTTGGGCACTTTGACTGGGGTAGGTCTGGAAATGCTTTTAAAGGACACCTTTGAGCAATTAATGGCACTTTTTCCTCAGACTGCCTTGGTATATTCAAATATATGCCAAAGACAGAAATGGAGGTGGTCAAACCAATTTTGTCCACAAATTGAGAAGTCGAGGAAGCATGTAAACAAATCTGTTTCAGCTTACATGAGAGACCATGGAATGGGCTCCCTGTACAACAATAACTTGCGTTACTACATGCAAGATATCTACAGAGGAGATGGAGTTCACTTCTCAGATGAGGGCAACAGAGTTTTCACTTTGAATTTAAGAATGTGCATTGGTACCTACTTATAAGTACCTAAATGTACCATAAACCCAAAAGCTCTTCTCAGAGCTACCCTACATCTAATCACTCACAATTATTATTTAACTCTAACATTTTCACTAATTTTCAACAAAATACGCTCCCTGGGGCGCTACCCGGTACGCGTACCGGGAGCTAACCTCGCGAAATTTTTTTAAAAAAATGTTTTTTTTCGCACATATAAGCCTCCTCAGCCACCCTCAGAAAACCTAGGGGGTCAAGATAACTCTACCGTGCCCCCTTCTACCCATTCTGAACATTATTTGCCCTCCATCTTGTATCTTAATTCGACTGAAACACAAAATGGTGGACTCCCGGAACGCTTAAGGTCCGCGAACCGAGGCGCTCAACGGTTCGCGTACCGGGTCGCTCCCTGGGAAGATAAAGAAAATAAAAAATAATCAACAAATCCAACAATCAATTAACATACAGCATTTGAAAAGTCTATCATTCATTTTTCATTGTAGTACGCTCCCCAGAACGCTTCCCGGTTCGCGTACCGGGCGCTACCCACGCGGGGCCCTTTTAAAACCTCCACATTAAACCTAGGGGGTCAGCGAGGATCTACTATGCCCCCTTATGGTTATTTCCCCCTTTGTTTTGGCCTCCTCTTGTCTCTCGATCCTACCGAGAGACAAGATGGCGGCCGCTCCGGACTGTTTAGAATGTTGACAGACACCGGAGAGCCAATCAGCTTCGCTACGCGAAGTTTTGGTACGCTTAAGGTCCGCGAACCGGGGCGCTGCCCGGTCCGCGCTTACAGATATATATCTTTTTTTGAACGTTAATTTCTCAAAATCCACTGCAGCACATATATTGAGACCTACAAAAGGCACATCGGGCTACCAGTCCCTACAATTTAGCCAAGTTTCGTGCAAATCCATTCAGCCGTTCAGGCTAAAAGTGAGTCCAACCGCCCTATGGAAATTAACATGGGGAAAACACGTTTTGAGACCCCCTTTTATCTTGGCCCCCGCTTGACGAACCCCCCCCAAACTTTCAGGGAAGGACCGGAGCGCCGCGAGGCAAAGTTAGGGAAAATTTCAGGAAGATTCCTCAACCGGCGCCAAAGTTATTCCCAATAGAATGTTGCGATTTCCCTATGGAAAACAATCCTAACTATATATACCTACTGGCTATCGCCAGTAGGTAATATATATATATATATATTGCAAATAGAGATGACGACGCCGTGTGCAATTTTCAATCTTTAATAGCTGCCGCTACCAAACGCGTTTCAACTGATTCATTAGAGGTTAAAACATGTTAAATAGAGGTGTAACCAATACATAGAATGAAGGAACTTACTAAAGCTCACGAGCATAATTTTAAATAAAGTTTGATTCAAATTGTAAAAAGAGCGCTGGTGGCAAAGAGATAAAAGCGCAAGTACTGAAACGGTACATTAGCTTTTTATGAATGTGCTCACAGGAGCATTCTAATGGGCAGAAGCACAGCGCTAGCGATTTTATGTGACAAAATATAAATTGAATCATTTGAATGGTATTGGTTCACTTTATAACCACGAGAAATGTTGTAATGAAATTTTATTGTATGTTACTCTGTGAACATGATGAAAAACTATGAGTCTGTTTTCACGTTAGTCACTGTTGTAGTTTTAATGTTTTGCACGTCATGCACTTTAAAAATGGCCGTGTTCAGAAGCTCAATTACCAGTGAACAAGACTGTGAGTCAGTTGAAACGCGTTTGGTAGCGGCAGCTATTAAAGAATGAAAATTGCACACGGCGTCGTCATCTTTATTTGCAATAGTGGAGACTCGTCTCGAGGAGTCTATTCGACGACGCAACTCTCGCTAAGGAGGGATGGAATGCTTGAGTAGCACGAAGAATATATATATATATATATATATATATATTTATATATATATATATATATATATATGTATATATACACACACATATATATATATATATATATATATATATATATATATATATATATATATATATATATATATATATATATATATATATATATATATCTCAACAGGAACTCGTAATATTCTCCCGCTTAGACGCGGAATCACGGGTGTAGACCAACTTTTGTGGCAGCAATATTTATTGCTGCATGAAGTCAAGACGCGTTTCGGCCATATATATGTTGAGAGCAAGTTTCATTTGGATGTTTAGTGGCCCGCTCCGGCCACGAAGCTGCCCACCTGCTGACGCTTCAGGTCCGGTTGTTGTACTAAACAGAACAACACTTGGGAACGAAGTTTCCTTGTTCATTTGGGCATGAGAAAAGCAGCAGAAGCGGCATAACCTGTAATGTGCATTATTCACCTAGGAAAGCACAGAGACAGCTGCGAGCAAGCCCCCAACTACATTTACCAGAATGCTTGATGCCACACGCCCTGTTGGGAGGTACTGTAAACATTTAAAATGAATGTGGGATACAAGGTAGCTGTACCTTCCCTGCCATTGAAGAAGGGAGAAATGTCCCCGGAAACGCGTCTGGCGGAAGGCTGTAAGAGACTTACCAAATTCAGTGCGCTGTGCCTCTGCTGTTGCCAATTTGAATAAAAGAAGGTATAATCTGAACTTCGTGTGTGGCGCTTCACCTTGAGAGCAAGTTTCATTTTTATATATATATATATATATATATATATATATATATTGAAGCTCTAAAAGCACCAAAGCGTCGCACTCCCAGGCGGGTGCTCCCGTTGCGAGGGTGCACTCGCAAAACCAGTACCGCTCAGCCTCCCAACGCGGCAATCATCCGCAGGACGAAGGAAGCACTCACAGGGGTGTAATTACACAAATTTATTTGTAACACAGCACACTGACGCGTTTCGGTCGGAACCTTCCTCGAAGTTTACCGAACCGGCAGAGGCGTCCACCATATATTCCCGCATCCGGGTCAAAATCATAAACATAGGACTAGCCTATGGGGCGGGTAAGGAAACAGCATGAAAATAAGCGCCATCTTTGAATGTCACAAATCATAATGCAACACAACTTGAGTGCAAAATAAAGCCCTGGATGGGCATGGCAAACTGTACACCAATATAAAAAAGCACAATTATTCTCTAATATTATTCAAATAGAGTGAATAAAGTTGAATTAATAAACAATATAACATAAGGAAGGAAAAAATTATTATCAATATAATAATCCTTCCAATGCATGCTGTATACACTCCTACACCCCGCACAGTTTCAGTACATAAGTTTATGCTCCATCAATCAAGCCCTAGATGGGCGAATAGTGCAGTGTAGATCCAACAGGACCCACACTCCTAACAATCATGACCAAGGCAAAGACAATTAAGTGGGACTCAATCAAAAATATCAAAGTGATAATATCAAGAAATGAAAATTCAATACACTTCTAGTTCCAAGTAAAAAAGAGAGAGAGATAATTCATAACATTTCTCATAAATCAATCCACAGGTCATCTCATCACAGTGTAAATAATGCATAGTCAGTAGATCCTAGGTGAATACATAAATTTCATCCTAAAAATAAAGAAAATCCGATATGCAAAATCAAAAAGAGAGACTCAGTAGTGTCACCCTACTATTTACATTTATATATATGAAAAGTACGACGATCCGCTTCTGGATCAAAGATGAGGTGCACACATGGGGGATATATTATTCCTTTTTTATTCCGCACAAAAACACCCGACAGACGCGTTTCGGCTACACGCCTTTGTCAATGTCCCAAAAAAAAAAAAATTTATATATATATATATATATATATATATATATATATATATATATATATATATATAATATCAAAGTTCCAATTTTAAATTGACCATCACTCGCTTGAGAGTTTAATCCTCTTTCAGATTTCTTTTTGATAATCAATTTTATTAAGTTTATTACAACAAGACACATTCATTGCTTGCAGCTCAATTGAGGTCAGGAAAGAAAATAACAGTACACAGAGTTGACACGAAGCAAAACTGTCCTTCAGGGTGAGCATGGCAGAGCATAGACGAGGGAAAATTGCACATAATGGAGGGCGAAATAAAGATACGATGAACATGTAAATAGGCAGATCCTCAAGGGGGAAGCATATTAAACCATTTACCCCATATTTTATTAAACAAATCCGGGCACCCCCGAGCTTCGAACATGGCTTCCTCCTGGATCCCGCACCAGTCCACTCCTCTCCTCCATCCCTTTAGTGTGGGCGCCTTGGCTTGGGACCAGTGTGCCCCAATGTCTCTCTTGGCCACTAGAATTCACTGGGATAGGGATGCACACCTGTTTATTCATTATATTTTTCTTTTTATGCAAATGTGTCTGTATGAAGCGTGCCGTTTAGAAAGGCACCATGCCCACAACATGCCTGGGTACATATGTTTCAGAAGGTGGGGGCGTATTGCTGCCCCCGCCAACAACACAACTGAGATAGCCTTATGCAGGCATTAAGCCATCTGTTCAAATGATATCCATATATTCAATTATAATCCAATTAAAGCACACTGATATCCAATATTTCAAGCTTCTTCTCCCCCACGCGGAGTGGATTTGCCAATTTACATTGTTTCACATGTTACGGCTGGGCCATCCGAACCTCATGCACAGAACACGAGTAGAGCAATTTTCGTCAGACAGTGGAGTTTATTTAAAATACCCAATGCATTTTGGGCATCACGTGCCCTTCATCAGGGGTCACTGGAATAACAAATGAGATAACAACTATTACCATTCTAAATTTACAACATTATCAAACAAGTGCATAAGTGCTCAATTCGTTTTCAAAACACCATATCATTGGTCAAACTTTTCATCATAAATTGTCGTTATGCTTAAAAATAACGGGATTAACATGCAGTCCCCATATATAACTGCCCCCACATCCTACCATAATTTACTCCTTCCACAATAACCTTCCCACTTAACCAAATATCTCTATAGCCAAACCCCGCTTCAAAGAATTAACACCATTCAAGCGCCTGCATAGGTTGGTCCTGTTGCTCTCTACTTTTTTTACCGCGTTTACACATTCCTCACAGTTTGGATCACTCTCATGCAGCAAAAAAGCGTCAATCCTGCTTTTTTTATAACAGGCGGGTAACCTACCTGCCACTGTCGCTACCGGACATCCGACTTAGTTACTTTGCTGACCGTTGAATTTTCCCTACCTCTTCCCACCCCTTCTTTAAACGTTTCTCAATCACCCCCATTGGTCCATATGGTTTGCGTTTCCCGCCAAACAAGCTCTATCGAATGTATGCCTCACGTAAAGCCTACATGTCCCATCATGCATGGCGATTGTAAATAAATATTAAACATGTGTCCTAGCGTTTGATTTTTAACTCTGAACGCACATTGTTTGTAAAGACCAAATTCATTCGTAGTCCAACATATATAAAAGTTCTTATAAATCCACCTCTGTCTTTGATGACGAACCACGATGTATCGCCTTCCGTGTGGGGTTACAGTATTCATTTTCTTCCTCCATAATTCTTTAAATTCTTTGCGGGTGCTATCCCATGTGGGGCATTCATTTCGACAAGAATTCACTGGGATAGGGATGCACACCTGTTTATTCATTATATTATTCTCTTTATGCAAATGTGTCTGTATGAAGCGTGCCATTTGGAAAGGCAGCATGCCCACAACGTGCCTGGGTACATATGTTTCAGAAGGTGGGGGCGTATTGTTGCCCCCGCCAAACGCACAACTGAGATAGCCTTATGCAGGCAATAAGCCATCTGTTCAAATGATATCCATATATTCAATTATAATCCAATTAAAGCACACTGATATCCAATATTTCAAGCTTCTTCTCCCCCACGCAGAGTGGATTTGCCAATTTACATTGTTTCACATGTTACGGCTGGGCCATCCGAACCTGATGCACAGAACACGAGTAGAGCAATTTTCGTCAGACAGTGGAGTTTGTTTAAAATACCCAATGCATTTCGGGCATCACGTGCCCTTCATCAGGGATCACTGGAATAACAAATGAGATAACAACTACTACCATTCTAAATGTACAACTTTATCAAACAAGTGCATAAGTGCTCAATTCGTTTTCAAAACACCATATCATTGGTCAAACTTTTCATTAAAAATCGTCGTTATGCTTAAGAATAACGGGGTTAACATGCAGTCCCCATATATAACTGCCCCCACATTCTACCATAATTTACTCCTTCCACAATCACCTTCCCACTTAACCAAATATCTCTATAGCCAAACCCCGCTTCAAAGAATCAACACCATTCAAGCGCCCGCATCGGTTGGTCCTGTTGCTCTCTACTTTTTTTACCGCGTTTACACATTCCTCACAGTTTGCATCTCTCTCATGAAGCAAAAAAGAGTCAATCCTGCTTTTTTATGACAGACGGGTAACCTACCTGCCACTGTCGCTACGGGACATCCGACTTAGTTACTTTGCTGACCGTTGAATTTTCCCTCCCTCTTCCCACCCCTTCTTTAAACGTTTCTCAATCACCCCCATTGGTCCATATGGTTTGCGTTTCCCGCCAAACAAGCTCTATCGAATGTATGCCTCACGTAAAGCCTACATGTCCCATCATGCATGGCGATTGTAAACAAATATTAAACACGTGTCCTAGCGTTTGATTTTTAACTCTGACCGCACATTGTTTGTAAAGACCAAATTCATTCGTAGTCCAACATATATAAAAGTTCTTATAAATCGATCTCTGTCTTTGATGACGAACCACCATGTATCGCCTTCCATGTGGGGTTACAGTATTCATTTTCTTCCTCCATAATTCTTTAAATTCTTTGCGGGTGCTATCCCATGTGGGGCATTCATTTCGACAAGAATTCACAGGGATAGGGATGCACACCTGTTTATTCACTATATTTTTCTCTTTATGCAAATGTGTCTGTATGAAGCGTGCCGTTTGGAAAGGCACCATGCCCACAACGTGCCTGGTTACATATGTTTCAGAAGGTCGGGGCGTATTGCTGCCCCCGCCAAACGCACAACTGAAATAGCCTTATGCAGGCAATAAGCCATCTGTTCAAATTATATCCATGTATTCAATTATAATCCAATTAAAGCACACTGATATCCAATATTTCAAGCTTCTTCTCCCTTCTCTCTTGACCACTGCCACAGCTGTCCCCAGTAGGCGCTTATCCGCTCCTGAACCATCCAGGCCATCAAACACCCCAAGCAACAAACATATGGGGTCGTGAGGAACCTCCCAGCCCAATGCGGTCGTGAGCTCTCTTTCCACCCCCTCCCAGAATGGCGCCAATGTCGGACAGCACCATACCATGTGATAGAAGTCAGCTGGGGCAGATGTACATCGTGTGCATGCCGGGGAGGGCTTCAGCCGGGCCTGGAATAGCCGTGTCGGGGTGAGATACGCCGTGTGTAAATAATAGAGCTGGACCAGACAAAGCTTGGAGGATGTGGTCAGGGTTTTAGGTGCCATAAGGGCATCCCTCCAGTCCGCCTCCTCTAGGGGGCCCACCCAACTCTCCCATCGACCCTGGAGCCAGTCTAGAGAAGCGGGCCATTATTCGCTAAGGATCAGTAGATACGGGACACTCCTCCCCTCCCCAGATTTCCCATCATCACTTGGGCTTCAAATGGGCTGAACTCTGGAAGAGAGACAGGGTGAGACATGGGAAAGGAGGGCCTGTCTGAGCTGCAGGCATTTATAGTGCTGGGAGTGTGCAATGGTGTGGCGGTGCTGCAGATCCGCAAAGGAGCGGATGTGATCCCCCACCCAAACATCACCGAGTACTGAGATTCCGACTAGGTCCCACCGTCGGAACCTCTGCAAGGACGAGACCTCTTGCATCCAGGACCCATGCCATAATGGCGTCCACTGAGTTAGTTTCCGATTCCACCGCACATGGTGGAGGGCCGTGCACCACGCCAGAAACACCGTCCTGGTGACCAGGGGCAAGGCCCGCGGGACTGGGCTGCCATACAAAAAACCCTGGATCTGTGTAAAGTTCGACGCACCAAGTTCCACCCGATATGCAGGGTCGGACGAGCCGCCCGCATACCAATCGTGGATGACAATGAGCTTCGTGGCTAGGTAGTGGAGGTGAAAGTTGATTACCCCCATGCCTCCATCAAAGGGGGGGATACGACAGTGCGCCAGAGATAGGCATGGCCTAACCCCTCCCCAGAGAAACCGGGTGAGGACACTGTCCAGTTCGCGGAACCAGCTATTCGACAGGTGGACAGTAATGTTTAGCATTATGTAAATAAAACTGGGGATGACCATCATTTTGAACAACGCACTCCTTCCATAAGGGTTGAGGGTGAGAGTCTGCCACCTCTTGAGATCCGCCTTCATCCGGGCAACCAAAGGCGTGACGTTTAAAGCCCACTCAAGTTCTGGCAGAAGAGCTATCCAAATGGCGAGGTACTTGACCGAGTGCCTTCTAAGGGGGATGCCCGACTGCCAGTCAAAACAGTCCCGGGAGGGGTGTTGGGGCACTAGGGTTGATTTCGCCGGGTTGAGGCGGAGTCCCGAGACCCGTTCAAATGCGGCAAGGGTCGCCAGGCACCTGGGGCCAGAACTATCAGGGTCAGCCAAATATAGCAAAACGTCGTCCGCGAATAGGGCTATCTTGTCTACTTGACTCGAGTCCCAGTCCCATCCCCGGATAAGTGGGTCCTGCCTGATGAGAGCTGCCAGGGGCTCCATCGCCAGCGCAAATAAGAGTTCCGAGAGAGCGGACACCCCTGGCGTGTACCCCTTCGGATCGGGAAGGCCCCGGACAGCTCTCCATTGATCAGTACTCGGGCTCTGGGGCTAGCGTAGAGAACACTGATCAGATTGCGGAACGAGGGACCAAAACCCATCCTGTCCAGCACATCTTGCAGATATTCCCAGTTCACGTACCAAAGGCCTTCTCGAAGTCTTAGAAGAGTAGTGCCAAGAATGGGGTGAGGTGGCCACGGGAGCCAGAGCCAAATGGAGCCGGCGAATGCAATGGCAAGTGCCTCTGGCAGGCATAAACCCACATTGGTCGGGGTGGACAAGCTCTTGCAGAAGGGGTCGTAGCCTTTGAGCCTAGACAGTGGCGAAAATCTTAATCTCGGTATTAATCAGAGAAATCGGACGGTAGTCCGCACAGCTCAGGGAGGGCGGTTGTGTCTTTGGAATGACCACTATCGTGGCAACATCCGACTTGGGAGGGAATGCCCCTACCTCCGCCACGTGGCGGAAAAGATCCGCCAAATGGGGGGCCAGGACATCCCGAAAGGTCGCGTAGTACTCTTGAGGAAACCCATCGGGACCAGGCATCTTCCCGGGATGCAAGAGTGAGATAGCGTCCTGGACTTCCTCCAGGGTGAAAGGACGGTCCAGAGCCTCCGCCGCCTCTGGAAAGAGACCCGGGAGTCGGGTATCTGTCTCATCCAACAAGTCATCTAGGGAAGCACCTGGGGGATGGACGGTGTAAAGGGTCTCATAGTAATCCGCGAAGGTTTAAGCAATGGCTGAAGACGTCACCCTGAGAGCCCCAGTATGGGAATGGATTTCAGGGATAAGACGGTGGACTTTGGGATAAGACACTAGATTGTGGAGGAGCTTACCATTCTTGTCCCCCACCCGTATATACGGGCGACCGATGAACGCCAAAGCATCTTAGCAGATTCCAATGACACCCGACGGATCTCCTCACGCACCACGGTCAGCTGTCGGGAGGAATCTCCCTTGCCGCCCCTGAGCAAAGCCGTCTCGAGCCGCTCCGCCCAGGATTCTAGGTGAGCAAGCTGGGCCATCCACTCCGACCGCTTCGCGTGGACCAATCCCCTGGCCCCCCCTCGGATAACGGCCTTGCTCACCTCCCACAGCGTCCCCTGCGAGGGGACCGAGCCTGTATTAGTGGAGAAAAAAATACGCAGCTCCTGATCAAGGGACTCCACCAACGTCGTATCCTGTAAGAACCAGGAGTTAAGTCGCCAGACCGCCCGAAGACCCCTCAGGGGGGTCCCGAGGTGAAGTGAGATCGGAGAGTAATCTGAAATCCCCCTTGGCAGTATCACGGCCGCAGACACTAGCTGGCAGTCCGTGGCCGGCATCAGGATAAGATCGATTCGGGAGTGAGTATGGTGGGTGGCTGACGTGTGGGTGTATTGTTCTGTACACGGGTTCCATACTCTCCAGACATCACACAGACCCAAGGTCGAGGACCAGCGTGAGAGAATCTTCGCAGAGGAGACACGGGCTCCAGATGGCGGCCCGGTCGTATCCTGCAGGGGCTGCAGAACGGCGTTGAAGTCCCCCCTACTACCATAGGGCCCGGTGGGAGGGAAGAGATCACTTGAATAAGACCCCGGAGTCTAAGGGGTAGGAGCGGGGGGGGAATGTAGAGGCAGAGAAGGCTCAGGGGGCACCCTTCAATGGTTCCCAAAACCACCACATATCGAGCCTGTGTATCCGACTCGACGTTAACGAAGGGTAAAAGAAAGCCCTTTCCTCAGCAAGATGACCACCCCTCGGGAGCCCCGTGCAAACCCAGAGTGCCAGACCCTATCAAAGCCATATCAAGCTAGGAAGTTGCATTGTGTACCCAAGAGGTGGGTCTCTTGGAGGAATAGAATGTCCGCCCAAGGCGATGAGCAGCGGGGAGGACCGCTGTATGCATAATTCGATCCAGGAGGCCATTGACGTTCCAAGAAAGGATGTGGAGAGGTCTAGTAAGGATAGAGGTCATCTAAGGGAAGAAACTGTGAAGGGCCGGATAAGAACATGGATCCCTACCCATCCAGGGGGGAACACCTCCCTATCCCCTGGCCCAGGATCGGAGTCGCGGTATTTGATGGTCAGCCCATCAATCTTGGGAATCGGGGAAAGGAGGTAGGTAACTGCCAGTAGGAACCCCAGTGGCGACCCATAGGCGGTCAAAAATAAAAAACCCAGGAAGGAGGGGATCTGCATGCCCATTGGGAAGTCATCAGAGGATCAGAAATGGCAAGATGAACTGCAACCAGCGGCCCGTAGGCGGCTAAACAAAACAAACTGTCAAGGGACAACGGTCCCCCGTCCCACCCAACCCCCCCAACTCCCCCACCCTACACTTCTGAAGCGGAAGCATCTGTCGCCCAAAAACCCATCTATTAACTACACCGCAAAAGGTGATATGCTACTCTAAAACGGTTAGCTACAGTCAAGCAGGAACATGGCTGAGTCGGACCCCCCTCCATATGTACGGATACATGCCCACAGTAGGAAGTATGGTTGGACAGCAAGAAACATAAGATGGATCAAGTCTAGGATAACAGTGCAAATGTAGTCCTTGGCTAATTCGGCTATCGGAGCCAAGGGAAAACGCCGGTCACGGGGTCAGGAGTAAGTTCTCCCCATCAGGTCCAGAGCGGTTGGGCAAAGGCATACCAACAGGAATCCTGATCACACCCCCTACTCCCCACCAGAGCCACGAATTACAGGGCTTCCAGATAGATCCGAGTCCAACATGGCCCGTCGCCAGGTAGCCGACGGCCCCGGGGCACTGCCCATGTCGATAAGGGAGGACACCACAGCAGGGGAGGAAGCCCTCTGGCTCAGGGCCTGACTCGGGGAGCGCCGGGATTGCGTCCCCGGCGACCGAGAGCTCCGCCCCCAACGGGTCCCCGACGGGTCCCCGACGTCTGGATCCAGTTCGGCGTTGTTGCACCTTGGGCGCCTCCCGTCCGGATCGGCCCACCGGTTTCAGGACAGGTACCGGGATTGCCCCCCATAAGGCGGGTCGGGAAGAGGAGTCCGTAACGAAGACCCATGGCTCGGATTTTCTGCTTGACCTCATCGTAGGACCGGCGCTGTGACTGAACCTCCCTAGAGTCGTCCGGAAAAACCAGGATCCTGGAATTTTGGAAGTGCACTGGACCCTGCATCCTGGCGGCCTCTAGGATCGCGTCCCTGTCCCGGAAGTTAAGGACCCGCAGGATGATGGGAAGGGCGGGGGCTCCGAGAGGGGGTTTATGAGAAAGGGAGTGGTGGGCTCGCTCTATCGCGGACCAGGGGGAGAATTTCTCCTTGGGGATCCAGGACTTGAACCACGCCTCGATGAAGGTATCAGTGCATCCTTGTTCCACTCCCTCCGGAAAACCCAGGAGGCGTAGGTTGTTTCTCCGGGCTCTATTTTCCGCGTCCTCTGCCCTACGGTGTAACTTCGCAGTCTGTACCTGTAGACGCGTCACCTGGGATTTAAGAGCGCCCACGTCGTCCTCCACTGTGGAAATGCGGGACTCTGCTTCAGTAATCCGGGCCGTGGCATTACGGAGGTCCTGCTGGATCAACGCCACGTCCACCCGCACTTCCCCAATCTTGGCCTCCACCGATGCCTGTGATGCACTGATCGCCTGTAGGATAGCGGAAAGGTCTCCCCAGCTGCTTCAGGCACCTCCGCCGACCTAACCGCGGGGTCCCGATCAGACTTGGTGAACTGCTCCATTGTAGTTTGAGTGGAGGGCCAAGGGACCTGAGAGGTGCGTTTTTTGCCCATGCTCCTGGAGGTTCAAGTGTGGGCGGTCGGCCCCGGGTGGAGGGGGGCACACAGCCGCGCTCCAGCTGTGGTCCCACTGCCAGGTGTGGCAGTCGATCTCCCTCCCACTCCACGGATAATGGAAGGCGGGCGTCACAAGGATAATATACCGTGCCAGGTGTCATCGGCTCCCCAAGTGACTCCAGCAGGCCCTGGGAATCAGGGGCCCCCCACCGGCTCAAAGAGCCCGAGTCTCCAAGCGAAAGGGGTTCAGGCACCCACGCGCGCGCCACCCGACTCAGTGCCCGATCTGCCTCACACCAAGCCAGGGCGTTCCTCTCAATTCACAGGCAGCAAGAAGGCAGGGGGGAACCAATCAGCCCGTAGGTCGAGGCCGGCCAGGAGACCCAGCGGGCCCTCACAGTTGGGCACTACCCCACCCCAGGACCTCGCTGTACACAGACAGCCTCCTTCAATGCAGGTCTCATCATCCGCCGCCCCCCAGCTCCATCGCAGGGGAAGAACGTCCACAGACTCCGCTGACAGCCCCTCCGTCGCCCCGCTCATCCACCCCCTTCACCTCGCAGGACGGCAACAGCCGCGGATCGAAGGCAGGTTGATGGGGGGCGCTCAAGTCGGGGACTACCACAAGGGCGCAGTGGGCCCACACCAGCAGCAAGGCAACTCTAGAAGCGGCCCGACCGGCCCTTCAACATCACCACAGGCAGGCCGATGGGGGATGGAGGAGCGCCCCGACAGGGGACCGCCCCAAGGGCGCAATGGGGCCCGCACCAGCAGTACAGTGACTTCGGGCATCAGTGGCTGCCCGTTCGGCCCCCCAGCACCACCACACCTCGTCCACCACAGCCTCATGCACCGGAGCTCGAAGCAGCGCGGCTCGACACAGCCGCCGAAGGGCGCGGGGGGAGAGGAGGAATACAGCGCGTTCCCCCCGCCTCCTCACCTCCTCCAGAGTGCCAGCTGCCACCACCTCCTCGCTGGATCCGTGCTGAGGGACAGCTCACAATCCGATCCTGCAGCAGGACGCTGAGTCTACTCCTCAGCCGCCGGCGAGCACAGAGGCGACACCACTCCTCCGCCGCCCGGGTTCCAGGCAGCTCCGTTGACGAGTCCCGCCACTCGCCCCAGAGCAGATCCAGCAACTCCACAGGCTCCAGGGAGGGAGGGCACCCCTCAGTCTCCAGCCGCTGCTCGGCCGCACACCAGAAGGATAGGTCGGCGCCCGCGGCGGAGTGCAGGTAAGCCGGGCGGGAAGGGGCGGTCAGGCGGGAACCCAGGCCACAGGAGCGGGAGCTACAGGGCCGCCATATTAGGGTAGAAGAGGCCGTTAGGAGCCGAGAGCCCGCAGGAGATCAAAGGCTTCAGATCGGCCCCGCGAGGGGTCAGAGCGCTGCAGGTCGGGTGCGGGAATCGTTCCCAGGACTCTGGGGCACCAATGGTCGCCAGCAGTGGGCTAAGATGAGGCGGATGACAGAGGGGGTCCGGAGCACTCTTAGAGTGCGAACGCCATCTTGACGCCTCAAGCCACGCCCCCCCTTTCAGATTTATTGGCACTTTATGCAACAAAAGTATTTTGGAGCTTCGCCTTCATCATTGATGAAGACGGACTGCCAAAAAGCGTTTGTTGTGTAAAGTGCAGATAAAAACGTAAGAGGATTAAACACTCCCATTAGTACTGGTCTGTTTGAAATTTGAGCCTTGATTTATATGCTAGCCTGCCCACACACGATGGTGCACCCGCTAGTGAGTGCAGAGTAACCCTGGGTGGTGAACTTCGCTCCGCTCACGGAGTTTGCGGAGTTTCCTGCACTCTGCGTTAAGCGGAGATCACTGAGTTCCGAAAAACTCCACTTCGCGTTCCGTAGCGGAGTTTTTTACCTAGTTTGCGATCTTCAACATCAAGTTGGCGAGCGCGAGCTTGGAACATCAACATCCTGGTGAGATTTCTCAATGCAGGGGGCATCAGGTTTCTCTTGTAAGTGGTCGCAAGTACTCATGACAGCTCGCATTGAGAAACTGTCCGTTCACGTTGAGAAAGCTGGTGCTCGAGTCAAAATCTACTTGAGTGGCACAAAAGGAATGCAGGGACCGCTTGCACTGTGCATGATGCCATTTGCAATGATTGCACAGTACGGACAAGCATCCGGCACTGTGCAATCACTGCAAACGGCATTTTTCTATCATACTCCCCCTTTCGCGTTGCTCTGCGTAATGTGCCTGAGATTTGTTTGAAGTTCACATAGTGCCGTGTAGTGCAACTCCGCAAACTCCGCACAGGGTTAGTGCAGAGGCATTATCCAGGAAATAAAGCAAAGATATATCAAACAATGTTGGTATCAAAAATACGTAACAACGAAGGAGTGGACCAGGTCAACTGGTGGTGTGTTGCCCTGAATGGAGAGTAGGAATCACAAAGACACCCGTGTGGACTTGTATTGTTGGGTCACATTGGGCTGGAAAAAAGTCCCATCAGACCACCCTCTTGGCAGTATATCATCATGTGGGGATAATCAGCCTTTCCATATACCGCCCATGAAATTCTGCGGAGATGGAACAAATGGCGCTTTGTGCCATAATTGTGCCCAAAGTAAAGTGTGAAAGAAGTGCAGTGCTAAGAAACAGATGATGGGTAAAAATGACTACCTAGACTAAGCACATAGCTTATCAATATAAGTGTAGGTGTCAAGATTAAAAACACGCCTAGTAGTAAATGGGTTGGACTACATCATGGTGCTATGTGAAAGGGTCAACTAGTTTCAGCTCGATGGAGCATTGCTCCAGCTTTCATCAGGACCAAAAATTAGTAAGCTACTGCAACACAATATACTATATAGGGTGTACAGAAATGGGATACCAATAGGTTGCATCAAAATACTCTAAAGAGGAAAAGTGTCACCCAGACTTGAAACCTCTATGTCCTCTGTAGATAGAGAAGAATCTTCTACCTGTCAAGGAAACAAAAAGATAACATATATACATTTCCACACAGAAATCAAAGTAACCCCACTCACACCATCAAGACAAAAGCACACCTGCGTAAACAAATTGCGTTCCGCATTATATATAAGCTTATTAGCTAGATCACGTAGAGGCATTTCCTCACGGTGATACTCACCCAGCTTTGTGTGGGTGAAGACCTCACCTCGCCCGGCAACCGCTCGGGAAATTGAGGCCCCGCTCTAGTGTGTAAAAAAGAGGACACAATTAATTAGCAGTTTAAGAGTGTCCAGCCGAATCGCTATACACAATAACCCAAAATACGTGTATTAGACTCATGGCCACCCAAAACGCTACCAACTACAATCCCTGAGCCAACAGATATAGTTTGTAATGAATAGATAACTCCGAGGTGGGGTGGTAGTAATAATGCTAGTGGTGACCATGTATCACCCCTTAACTCTTGCTGTAAATAGCACTTGCAGGGTAGCAATCAGAGCAACCCATGACTCTTAAGAAGAAGTCCTCAATGTCATGTCTAATACTTAAGCAGGGCGACGGGGAAGACCTCAGGCATAAACAGTTGCATATCAATTAAAAACGCTGCTCAAACGATGGTAAAGACTGTAGACTCCCAGTACTGCCTACATCTATATTAGATGCTGAGACCCTGTTCAGGCAACCTACACACACTAAACTGTTGATCACAAAAAGCTGACGCTGTACTGACCTGTCCGTCGGTGCCCGCGCTCAAATCCGAGCGGAAGTGGAGGCACCGACGGAACTGCCCGTATATGGTATCAAAAATACTTCATAATAAAAGCAGCATTCCCTGTCAGCACCAGAAAATAGAGGCCAAAAATTATTACAACATGCAAAAAGTGTGCAAATTGATAGCCACTGGTTTCCAAATGGTTTAAAAAATGTAAAAAAAAGTAGCAATACTCCACAAGAATTGTCAACAAATATAACTGAAAATTAGGAAACCCTTCCCTTGATGTACATGGTAAATAAACAATGTCTGCTTTTTCATTAAAGTGTACAGAAAGTGATGCATGGAATGTTTGAATTAATCTCATTCATTGGTAATTACTCGGGCCGCATCCCAATCCATAATTATTTTCCATACCATGCCACTTCAGTTTGGATCCAACCATACGCAAATCACTCTTGACTCTGCTCCAATGAGAAAAGGTTAAGTTCTCCCTTATCGGAACCAAGCAACCCAGGACTGGTTTTGCCCTGGTTAGAGCTCATAAAATAGGTATAGCTTTGTTCCTGTAACACAGTGTATGTCCAGACGTGGTTTCAGTGACACTGTGCCACTGGAACAAAGCTTTACTTGAATTCGAAAGCTTGTGGGCATTCCCATATTGAGGAACGATGACCTTTTCTGCATTTTACTTAAGGATAATCCTGCTTCTTTTGTTTGTTGGAATTTTCCATACACCAGGATTCTCAACTCATCTTCCATGCTCACCAGATTCTGTGTGTGCGACATCATGAGACATTGCCAAGGAGCAGAAATAGAAACATAACAAACATATGGTTGATGATAGTGTCATAAGGGCTCTATTAGTGCTGCCTAGGAAACTGAGGCTGAGAGTTCTAGATCTCTGGCAGAGTGGTCACTTTCCTTGGAGACTTGGAAGGAGGCGGTTGGAGCTGTGTTAGCTTGTGGGAGCTGCAATTTCTTTAAACACTGACATTTATTAGTGAGCTTGAATATTGCTACAACTGGTAAGGTCATTTATGTCTTAGAATGCTTGACTGAGGGTCTTATTTAGAGGTTTGTGGATGGGATACTCAGTCAAAATGTGACAGATACTTCTTCCCCTATGTTACAAGTGCTTTCGATTATAATACACTTGGAATTTGATGGATGGGATATCTGTGATGTTTTGAATCTAAAACATTATGTTAATATTAAACTTAAATAGAATATAGACATTGTGCTACCTCCCAAGGCCTGTGTATTTTCAGAATCCATGCGCACTTACATAAACACACACACATACTGGGGACAAATGATGAAACTTTACGCTAATGTTCAGGGACTAGTGTTTATGCATTAGGGGAATAGATGTGAGGTAATTTGGTTTTAGGTTAGAGGTTTAGGGGATAATAGTTAAGATTTTGAGGTACAGATTTAAGTGTTAAGGGTTTTGGGTATAATGTTAAGGAGTGAAAAGGTTAAGAGTTAGGGTTATGACGGTTATAGGTGCTAGGGTTTAACATTGTGAGACATACGGTATTAGGATTGACACTTTTGGGTATAGGGTTAATGGATTAGGGGAATAGAGATTAACACATTGAGTATAAGGTATAGGGCTTAAGTGTATGAGTTAAGTATTTCAGGAATCTTTTTAAGGTTATGGTGAAGAGGGTTAAAATTGTGGATTTAGGATTAAAGAAACCCTGCTGTTACATTTCTTTAATAATATAGAGGAACATGTTTTACATATGAGGTATGCTAATGAGTATTTCTAGAAATTATATTAATCTGTATGAAAAATATGCAGGTTTACTTTTCATAGTAACATTGCACTCAATTTATTTCAATGGAACACACATGACTTTCCAGGCATCTATTTCTCAGTAAACAAAATGAATTTTCTAGGCACACAAACACATACACTCAAACACGCACCTCTTGAGTATGTAGTTTGATTGTTATCTATAATAATTCCTATGACAATCATAGATGTCTCTCCGATCCTCTTCTTTTTTAGCTTTAAACTAAGTACCCATAGACTTTTGTTTACTAAGCACCAGTTTAGATGATTTCTCATTTCAAAAAAAGTATATTATTTATGTTTGCATATTTAACTTTTTTTGTGATTGGTTGTGTTTGCTTGTGTATTTTCAAAATATCTATAAAGGTGGTAATTGAGCTTGAAGTGTTTTAATTGTTAGGGTCTGAAGTCTGTACATATTACAACATACCTAATTTATGGATTTCTTTCATTGTCAAACATTTCCTTAGTGGTTCAGAGTTGATGTTCTGAAGTGAAAACTACTTTTGTTGATTTATTGTCCTCAAAATTTTACAGGCATCTCTAGTTTTTGCTTAGCTATTTTTTTTCTGGTAAGTTGTGTTTGCTGCTGCACTGTTGGGCTGGTATTGTTGTTATTAAACTCTACTCTTCCTTCTGTCTGTTCATGTGAGTCTTGTGTTTGAGGGCTGTCAGGCTGTACACCTGTGTTATAAACTTGGGTATTGGTAAGGTATAGGAGAAAAACGTACAGGCTGTGGAGAAAAGAAGAAGGATTATTTGTGTTCTGTTCAAACACTATTTACCATCTAGAGATATCTCATATGTGTTGACATTAAGGCTGGGCTTGTCGACCTATCAATTAGAACAAGCATTTGCAATGCATTAGGAATGTTTGAGCTATTGGTATTGTAAATGACCATTTTTTTTTAATGTTTTGTTTTTGAAAATAGCGAAATTAATAGCTTTGTCATTTACAATGCCAATAGGTATAACTTTTGAAAATGTGACACCTATAGCATTTGTAATGCAATATGTGTTGTATTTACGTGACTTACATGTATTGATATTACAAATAACAATGGCTTTTAATTTTTTTTTCAATAATTAATACTTAAATGAAAGTTATTGTAACTTATAATGGCAATAGCTTAAAGTTTTGTAAATAACTTTTGTGAAGATTATGTTCCGTGCATTTTATTGAGACGAAAATCCAAGAACAGAAGTGAAATATTAACATCTTTTTGTTACAATTGTAATAAAGCTTGAAACATTGAGCGAGCATATTTAAACCAGGTGTTGTTGAATGGTTGCACAGATTCATGCAGTGGTGGCGCTGAGTGATGTTGTGATGGCGAACGTGTGATGCTGTGGCGTTCTGTGATGCTGTGGTAGCGCATAGTGATGTTGTGGTTCCCCTGAGTGATGCGGTGGTGGTGCGGAGTTATGTTGTATGCTATGCTATGTTTTGTTTTGCTATCCAATGTTTTGTTTTGTCATGCTATGCTATGTTTTGCTTCTTTGTGCAACCTTCGCTGTGTTCCTGCAAAATACTGCCTGTGTCTGCCTAGCCCTCCGCGGACCCGCCCGCCAGTCTCCCGCCGCTCCACCGCTTCTACCACCTACAGCGGGAGCCGCCGAGCGGAGACCGGCGAGGGGCGGGACTACGACACCCAGAAGCCCTGCTGGGGTCCGCGTGTAAAGGAAGCGCCAGGAGGCGCATAAAAACAGCGTCACCACCTTGACTGTGGGTTTCCTGTTTCCTGCTTCTTTGTGCAACCTTCGCTGTGTTCCTGCAAAATACTGCCTGTGTCTGCCTAGCCCTCCGCGGACCCGCCCGCCAGTCTCCCGCCGCTCCACCGCTTCTACCACCTACAGCGGGAGCCGCCGAGCGGAGACCGGTGAGGGGCGGGACTACGACACCCAGAAGCCCTGCTGGGGTCCTCGTGTAAAGGAAGCGCCAGGAGGCGCATAAAAACAGCGTCACCACCGCCTCTCGGGACGCGAGCGGGACGCCCGGAGCGAAGCCCGGGCAAAGGGCGGGCCCTCTGTGGCCCTCAGGGGACCTAAGGTGACGGGACGGGCCACCCCTTTTTCATCTAATGTACCCAAGAGTCATCATTAAGATAACCTGGATTTATGATCTACCGTCAGCTTCCAAAAATTGCCCCTTCCTATTCATATAAGCCTGCTTTGAACCAGGACCATCGGGAAAGTCAAACCGGAAGGTAACGAGGCTTGTGTGATTCCCATTGACTATACTGACTATATTGGGGCTAAGGTCACTAGGAACATTGCCAGATACTTAAATGTCTAAGCCAAGGAATCCCATTGCCCCGGGTAATACCATGGACAATTACCTGGTACAAGTTGTGGAAAAAATAAATCACGAATGGAGGTCCTCGCGGGTCTTGGTACCCCACTGATATTGCCTCAAAATGAGATCTTACAGACAGACTTAATCCTTCTGGGCACCCCGATTGATTTGTCCCCAGCTCCACATGGGTCGGATGTGGGGCTATCAAAAAATGTGTCGTTTGAGGAAAATCCAGCTACTAATGCGGAAACGATATCGGGGGATTTAAATGTCTCTTTGCATGATCTAGACCCAGACCTGGAGGTGGTAGATTCCAGCTCTCCCTCACCCCCTGTTCCTGCTCCAAGAGTAACTAAAGTGACTTCTAAGATTTCTTCAAAAAGGGAAGGGTTAAGGTCTGGTAGGAAAAGGCCAGCTACCCCGCCCAACAAGAAAACTGTAGATGGGAATGTGGGTGAAGGAGACGTGACCCAAGGGTGGGACGATGGCATACTAAAAAAAACTTATGGGCATGCTGGACATCAAGCTAAGTCAGCTAGTAAAACCCTTATTGTCAAAAATCGACCACCTCACGGCTAAAATAAATAAAATGGAGGCCTATATAAAAATAACTAATGATAGAGTGGGGGAATTGCCGACAATGCTTATAGAAAAATTGGCTGAAAAAACTATATTAGAAAGTGCAAGCTCAGGTGTAGTAGAGCTTCCACAGATTTAGCAGGATAACCTCAAACCTGGTCCAGATCAAATTAATCTTCCTGGTGCTGTTCCCATAGAGCCTGTAGGGAACTGTACACTGCAGGGATCCAATGCAGAAAATAATCCTGTCGAGCTAATTGTAGAAGCTTCACCCCTTATTCTGGTGCTTGCCAATGTCCCCCCTTTAAATACAGGGCAGATAGAACACCCTGAATCACTACTAAATAAGGCACTTCAATGGTTAAGTAACAACATGCATATGTGTCCTGGGGGTAAACATAAGTTGGCAGAAGATTTGCTAACGGCAAGACGGGTAAAATGGATAGGGAGTAGGATTAAGAAATTCTCTGGGGACTGTGTGGTTTTGAACCTTAAAAGCCCCGAAGCTTTGCCAGAAATTTTGAATAATCTTTTTCCTCCCCAACGTAGAACGGCAGAATTAATTCCACTCACCCTGGACTTTTTTTATAGTAGGAAAGGCTTAGTGTCAAACCCGAGTGTTCTGAGAACTAAATGGTCTACAGTGGCCAGTAGAAGTATAAGGGAGGGTCCATCTAATGTCTGGGGGTTAAACCTAGATAATAGATTCACAGCATTGTCTAATCTGAACGAGTGCGACTGACTTACAATAGATAAACTTCGGTCGACTCATCTTTTATGTCAATTAGACAAATCACTAGATCATCATATAAAAAATTTAGAACTAGATCATAAGGTCCCTACAAGTTCAAATAGCAATGTACCTATAACAGGGCCAGATGGTCCAACTAATATCAGTCCAATAGTGGGGGATGATTTAAGCCCTGAGCAGGGGGGACTGCTAACTGTGGACCCTAGGGTAAATATGGAGGTGCCATTAACATTAGGCCCAACTTCAGGAGAACGACCATTGACTTTTATATCATGGAATATAGCGGGCATAGCGAGTAAGCTAGATACCCCAGAGTGGGTGGATTATATTGACAGGCATGACATAGTTATGATGCAGGAAACTTGGTCAATTAACCCAGTATTTCATATGGGGTATTTACATTTCTATAAACCTGCATCTAGAGGTGAAAAGGGACGTCCCTCTGGAGGACTGTTGATATGGGTTCGCCAAGCATTAACTTGCACCATATCACAAAGGCAAATATTATCCAACGACATCCTAGCACTGAATATCAGATGGGCCAATGGCCAAGAAGTAGTTTTGTACAACCTCTACGCTAGGGGGGTTGGTACAGGTATTCCATCTGGTGTTTTTACCACCCTAGAACAAGATGTTGAAACCCTTCCACCTAATCCCCATATCATTGTGGGCGGTGATTTTAATTCAACTTTTGAGCCCCTGGGAGAAGAGGATAGGAGCTTAACGGCAGAGGAAGACAGTGGATGGGGAATACCGCAACTAGAGTTTCCTCCCATAAAAAGATGGAGTGCTACGGCTATCAGGATAAAGAGTCTCTGCCTCTCCAGAGGACTGAGAGCCACAAACGGGAGGACACCATCCGACTTAAAAGGGAATTCTACATTCGATAATGGTCGTGCAACAAGCAAGATTGATTACTTTCTAATTGATGTAAGAGCATGGTTCAAGCTATTAGACATGGAGGTTGTACCACGTATGGAGAGTGACCACCATCCCCTGTACATGACATTTTACCCCTATCAAGAGCCTAGTGTACTCTTAAATAATAAGCAGATGGTAACACAAGATGTTGTGTGCTCCAATACCCAAAGACATCTGAAATGGGGAATGTTGTTAGAGGATGAAAGAAAATTAGAACATTTGAAAAACCTAGTAAAAGAAGAAGTTAGCGTTATCAAGAGACATTATGGGAACCCTAATTTCGAGGAATACATGATGGAGGCCCATAAAAACTTATTTAACAAACTCTAAAGTTTTTTTATTAAAGCAGTAGACCCAACTGCAGCTAAAAAACATCAAGCCGTTAAAGGCTGGTATGATAAAAGCTGTAGATTGGCAAGGCAAAACTTAAGTGTAGAATTGAAAATAGGAAACCCTGTAGCCGTTAAAAGGGCAAGAGACATATACAGGCTTACGCAAAAGCAATCAAAGAGGCGTTGGGATGAAGAGGGCTGGAGTGAGCTAAAACAGGCCTGTGCCAATAAAGACTCAAAGCGGTTTTGGGCCTTGGTTAAATGGAACAGGGGTGGGGTAGCAGCCCAACCACAAAACTATGTGTCAAAAGAAGACTGGAATGATTTTTTTCAACCCCAGTATGCCAGATGCCCGAGATATGCATCCATATCTCTCCCCCAAACTGTCTTTTTTAATGACAAAATATTTACTGAAAAAGAAGTTAGCCTGGCACTGGACTGCGTGTCAGGAGGAAAAGCGCCAGGCATGGATGGCATCCCAGCAGATGTTTTTCTATCTGACCGGCCTTCTTGGTGCACATATTTCACTTGGTTGGCAAATGCAATAGCTATCGGTGGAGAAGTCCCAGCCTCGTGGAAAGGGGCTGAAATCATCCCCATATTTAAAAAGGGGGATAAAACCCAGGCAAAAAACTATAGACCCATTAGCTTAATTGACACTGCACAGAAAATAATGGGTCGACTGGTCCAAAACAAATTACAGCAGTGGATTGAAGACCAGAATATATTGTCGCCATACCAAGCGGGATTTCGCCCTTTGACTAGCAGTGTTGACCACGTTTTTTATTTCCTAGCTATTTATTGGAGAAATGTCACACTGCGAAATGGCACATTGTACGCAGTTTTTGTAGACTTAAAAGCCACATTTGATCTGGTCCCGAGAGAAAAACTGTGGGAAACCCTGGCCGATGTGGGAATAAGCAGAGAGCTTCTTACCTTGCTGGTCCGCCTCCACGAAAACAATTTAGCAAAAATAAGGTGGGGCAAACAGGGGGAAGTGACGGCCCCTTTTCCAGTCGAACGGGGGGTGAGGCAAGGATGTGTCCTGGCCCCAACGCTTTTTTCAATCTACATAAATGGAATTGTGGAGCACTTAAATAAATTCCCAAATGACGCTCCACTCGTAGCAGGTGTACACGTCCCCGTACTAATGTTCGCGGACGATACGCTTTTACTATCACGTACGCCTAGTGGATTGCAGAAAGCGGTTGACGCTTTTGGGGATTTTTGTGATAGTCTTGGTCTGGAATTAAACACCAGTAAAACTAAATTTATGTGCCTGAGTTCCCAATCAGCTTTCAAGGGGGTGATAAAATTCAAGGGCGAACCACTGGAAAAGGTAGATGCCTTTGCCTACTTAGGAATTATTCTCCAACATGACATGAAATGGAAATCACACATCAATATGGCATCTTTAAAATTTAGTCAGTTAGCAGGTGCAGTTACCATTAAACATAATACATCCATGACAAGACCCATAAATTGTGCACTCGAAATCTATAGTATGAAGGTACTGAGTGCATGCTTATATGGGTCTGAGCTCTGGGGATTTTCAAATTTAGGGGATTTGGGGCGGGCGGAAAATAGATTTCTGCGAGGGCTTGTTGGGGCCCCACAAAGTACCCCCATAATCCCACTAAAGATGGACCTAGGTAGGAAAAATATTGAAGACATTGCCCGCCTACGTCCTCTGTTGTATTGGAGGCGCCTAATGGTAACCCCAGAGTTAAGTCATTATGCATCAGCTTTTTTTGATGTTGTGAATTTTGACCATTTTCATTGCATTGCCTGGTTAAAGGAGCTCCGGGGTACATTGGGGAAGTTGGGCCTTGACTATTTGTGGGGCAATAAGGATGTCGCCTCATTTCCATCGAAAAAGCAACTGAAGGACATTTATTGGGACTCGGTATATGTTTCATTGTATCGTAAAGGCCTGCAATCTACCCTGTCATCACGTTTTTTGGACATTAAGCAACTTCCATTATACGAAAAATATTGGGACGTAATTGAACGTCCATTTGACAGGAAACTATATTTCCAATTTCGTGTGGGAACACTCCCAGTGAACGCTTTTAGACACCATTGGTCCCCATTGCAGGACGCTTACTGCGAACATTGTAAAAACCAAATAGAGGACATTGCGCATCTGCTTTTTTCTTGCCCTTTATATGCCACCCCCCGTCGAAAGTGGCTAAAACCAGTTTGTAAAAACATGGGCACCCGCTGTTGTTCACAAGCCCTTAGAATTTTAACATCTGATTCCTCAACACCACTGTTAATAGGCTTAGCAAAATTCTTGGCCTGGGCGTGGGTAATAAGATCACGTACTATTAAGTCTACTGGTTAATATGGATTATCAACTGCCTCTTCAAACTTGCTCGTCTTCTTTTAACTTTTTCTAATGAATTTTTAAAATGTATGTATACATTTTTTAGAACTTATCAGCATTCGACTTTTGCTGTTTAATATGCTTTTAACGAATTGTTTTTATGCTTAGTATTTATTGTATTATGGTTAGGAGGTTTGCTTTTATGACTAAAAGTCAAATAAAGCTTTGAAACGTCAAACGCTATCCTATGCTTTGATTTGTTATGCTATGCTAGGCTGTGTTTTTTTATGCTATGCTATGTTTTGTTATGCTATGCAATGTTTTGCTATGCAATGCTTTGTTATGCTATGCTATGTTTTGTTATGCTATGTGTAGGAGAGTAGGGTATGCTATCCTATGGTCTCCCCAAATTTTTGCTTTTTGCTTCACTGGTTTTCGAGTTACTGAGGCTGTGGGCCTGCTAATCAGACCCCCAGCCTGCTGTTCTCTCTCTAAATTAGTAATACATGTGCTATAGGTACATACCACAATTGGAAATGGACTCCTTGTCAGCCCCTGTACCATGCACTATAGGTGCTCAGGGCATAGGTGCCACCAAGGCCTACCAGGGGCTGCAGCCTATCTTTTTGCCACCCCTGGCTGGTTCTTAAATTGACACAACTGGCTGATCACTCAGCTGGGGCAAGATGGCGTAATCACCTCTTGCTTAGATATAGTATACCTATATCTAAACCTATATCTGGACACATATAAACCTGTGAGCCACTCCTATGGAAGGCCTTATCAATCCTGGAGGCAGAGTGCGTGGTTTACTGTGAGATGGAGCTCTAGCATGAGCTGAGCCTGTCTGCAGCTGTCGGGAACACCTCCCTAAGCTGTTCCGGGATAATGCCATACCATATACTATTAAGTGCATTATAATCCTCGCGGTTATATGGCAACTTTGGTTTGGCTTTATCAAAACATGTCGTGTAAGGTGTCATACGATTTGGAATACTATCCCCTCGCCAGTCCTGGCGACGGGGATAGCATTCCACCCCTCTAGAGGGAGAAGACATGTTACTTTGCTGAAATGCGGTTGATTTTTAAAAGAGCCTCAGATCCACAAAATGGATGCTTCTGCCACAGACACGGGTCTGACCCCCTGCAGCTGACCGAAACTCAGCCAAGGGGGCCTGGACAAAGGGTTTCCTGTCGCAGGGAGGTGTCACACCCCCCCAGACAGGAGATAGTGGATTGTAGCAGGGAGGTTTGAAAGAAACCAGACACTGCTTGGGGAGCACAAGGCTGCCCCTTGCATAATCCGGCCAAACCGGTTCTGGGGCACACCAGCCCCCGTCCCAGCGTGGCCTGGATCAATGGAAAGGGGTGTACCCACCCCCTTCCTGGGTCCCACCCATAGGAGGGGACCTAGCAGGTAATCCAGCCCCCTAGATTGGTATAAGAATGGGAGCAGTGCCAATGCACTTCAGATTATCCTGATGAAACATAAGGAACGAAACTCTGGACCCTTCGATATCCTACTCTTTTTTTTGAAAATCTGTTTATTAGCATAGTTGGTAAAGCAGGTACAGAAATTTTCAATCTCAGCAAAAAACAGGGTAATACAGTCATAAGTACGCTTAGAGCATATACATGTATAGATATCTTGAGTTTTCAATTTTGTTGAGGATGACAATAACCGTCATACGATAGATAAACCCCGGTCAACGCCATCCCTCCCCCCACCCTCAACTAACCCACCCGACACTCTCACAACAATATAAAACTGAAATATCAGTAGACCGGGCCACCCACGGCATTACATCGCAAGGCTTCATCCTTTCGCACACACAGGTGGAACGAGGCAAGTACAGTGGTTTGATTCGGGATACCTCGCACCGCACCTGAGCGCACCACAGTCAGTACCAGTGCATGACAGTCTGGCTAAGTACCCATGCATCCTACGTTTGGCGAGGCATATGGATCCCCGTCCTCCTCATCGTCCCCAGTTTCAAACATACCCAGGATGGCAAACCAGTCTAGTGAGATTGGCGTTTTCCTCAGGCCTCTGTATTCCTCTCGTTGCAGAGCCTCCCCTTCTGCCTTACCCCATCGCACTACCTCCGCCTTCCACAGTTCAGGATTGGGAGGTTTGGGTGACTTCCATCTCATCGTGATGGCACGCTTCGCCAGCAACAGGGCCAGGTCCGAGAAACGTGCCGCCACGGTTCTGGTGCTTTGTGAGGGCCCCAACCCTAATAATGTGCATTCCAGTGTAGGAGATCTGGACAGAGCGCCCGCTCTCGTAAGCGAGTCATGAACCGTGGCCCAGTAATATCCTAGTTTGGGGCAGTGCCAGAGCATGTGCGTCAGTGATGCGTCTTCGGTGTCGCATCGGGGGCAATTGCTTTTCGCATCAGGGAACATCACATGTATGCGGTGTGGGGTCAGGTAGGCCCTATGTAGTAGCATCAATTGAATAAACCTAAACTTGGGGTTCCTGGCCACTTTCTTGGGAAACTGGAGGATGCGTTTCCATTCTCCGTCTCGCAGAGGCCTCCCTACGTCTCCTTCCCATGCTGCCCGCAGTAATGACAAATCGAACGCCCTTCCCCCCTTAATACTAGCAGTGAGCCACTTTGTCAGGTGGGCGCCTGTGCCCATCAGATAGTGCATTGTGATGAGAGGGTTTGTAGGTGGCTCTCTGCTCTCAGGGGACCACTTGTGTGCGACATATCGGCGAAGGCCCGCGTGTAGGAGGAAGGTGCCTCCAGGGATTCCATGGGAGGTTCTAAAGTCTTCAAAGGACAACAGGTGCCCGTCTGCAAACAGGTCACCTACATTCGACACTCCTGCATCATGCCATTGCTCCAGCGAGTCCGTCGTTAGAGTTCCAGTGGCCAGAGGGATGCCCAAAAGCGGGATTGTGGGTGCATAAGTCGTCCCCGGGGACGTATACTTCAATGCCTTTCGCCAATAAAGTATCGCTAGTTTGAGAAGAGGTGGGGCCTCCCTCGGTATAACCGAGCTGGGCAAAAGCAACGTATGTACTTTCCCCATAGCATGCTCCCTAACCGTCATATCGATCTCCTGAAGGTTGCGGCCCGCCACCCAATAGGCCAGCCATTGTAGCTGACAAGCGTAGTTATAAGCTCTAAAGTCCGGCAGGCCCATACCACCGGCGTCAGAGGGGAGTTGTAGCTTGGACAGGCCTACACGCCTGCGGCCTTGCCCCCAAACAAGTTCGATGAGTAAAGTGTCTAGGGTCTTAAACGTCGCTGCTGGGATCAGGTATGGCAAGTTAGTGAAGTGGTAGAGTAGACGGGGGAGCATCACCATCTTGGAGATCGCCGCTCTGCCGGGTATGGAGAGTGGAAGTGTGAGCCAAAATTGTACTTGCGATTTCAGTGCTCTGATGGCCCTCCCAAGATTACCGTCAATCATCTTGTCGGCTTCCCTGTAAACCTGCATTCCCAGGTATCTAAAGGTGGTTTCAGCCATCTGGAACACGTGGGGGGCGAACGGCAGGGGAACAGCTAGACCTGTAGTCGCAAATGCGAACCCATATGACTTGGATTCACTGATGGTCAGGCCTGAGACCGTCCTAAAGTCTTCAAAGACCCGGGCAATGGGGCTCAAGTCGCTCCTCAGGTCCCGGAGATACAAGATGATATCATCCGCGTATGCGGACACTATGTGCGCTGTCCCATGACGTATGATGCCATATCGGGGGGCCATCAGCCGGAGTTTACAGAGCAGAGGCTCAAGGGCAAGGACGAAGAGGAGGGGGGAGAGTGGACAGCCCTGTCTGGTGCCTCGTGCAATGGCTATAGATGCTGATATATGGCCGGAGGTGCGCACCCTAGCGGTGGGGGAGGTGTATAGCAATCTGACCCAAGCGAGGAATTCGGGCGGGATCCCAAATTTAGACAACGTGGTAAACATATAGTCCCATCTAAGGGAATCAAACGCTTGCTTCAAATCAAGTGAAATGCAGCCTTCGGAGCTCGTGTCCTCACGGTCCCCGAGCATGAGCTGGGCTAATCGCCTAAGGTTCATGGCCGTGTTGCGGCCCGAAACAAAACCACACTGGTCCGAGTGGACCAGCTGAGGCACGTATTGCACAAGCCTCGATGCTAGTACCTTGCTCAATATCTTGGAGTCAGTATTGAGAAGGGACAGGGGTCTATAGTCAGCCATCTGAAGCCCCTCTTTAGTAGGTTTCAAGAGGGACGTGATTAGTGCCTGCATAGACGATTGTGGTAGAGCAGTTGTCCGCATCGCTTCTATATAAACAGCGTGTAGACGTGGGGCCAATAGGTCTATGTATGTTGCATAAAAATCGGCAGGTAGGCCATCCGTTCCAGGGGTCTTGCCCTTAGGGAGGGCACGTATTGCCTGCCTGATTTCAGCTATTGTGATTGTGCGCTTCAGGTCTGTTATTTGCCCGTCATAGAGTCGAGGCAGGACTAAGTCCCTCGTGAAGGCCTCGAATGCAATCTCCGGGATTGGCTGTGGGGGGCTGTACAGCGTGGTGTAGTATTCCTTGAACGCTGTGTTAATCCCAACCTGGGTGGTAGTCGGGCTGCCTGTCTGGTCCAATATTTTCAAAATGGGGTGGTTCACTGGGGAGTCTCGTAAGAGGCGAGCCAGAAGGGGACCAGCTCTATCCGCCTGTGTATGTTGCCTTCTCGTGTATTCTCTATAATCTATGAGCCTAAGGTCTTCCAATAGCTCTGCGTGCCTAATATGAGCCTCCTGTAGTGGTGTGAATAGTGCATGTGTGCTTGCAGCCTCATTCTCGAGTGACGCTAATGAGCCCTCTACCTCCCTTAGTTGAGCAATAACCTCCCGTTTTCTGCCCACTCCAGCGGTCATTGCTGCCCCTCTCAGACAGACTTTAAATGCGTCCCATTCCACTTGTCGGGTGCTGGCCGTGTTCATGTTAGTGGAGAAGTAAGTTACTATGGCATCGGTCAGGGAGGCCCGAAATACCGAGTCTTCAAGGAGATCCGGAGACAGTCTCCAGGTGGGGATGGGGGCCAGCCGCCGGCCCCAATGCCAGGCAAGTTCCACAGAGCTGTGATCGGATAGAGTTTTCCCCATATGTTGGGCCTGGACAATAGCATCTGCTATGGAGCGGGAGCAGAAAATGTGGTCAATTCTGGTATTAAGCTGATGTGGTGGGGAGAAAACAGTGTATTCCCTCTCTTGCGAATGTGTGCTGCGCCATGCATCTGTCAGGTCCCAGCCCTCAGCCCACCTGGTAAGTGCATCTGCCTGTTTCCTACTCTCAGTCGCTTGCAAAGGGGGATGTGACCTATCCAACGTAACATCAAGCACAGCATTGAAATCACCCCCAATGAACCAGCGATAATCAGCCCATCCCGCTAGCACCCCATTCACTGTTGCCAGGAACTCCGACTGATTCGAGTTTGGCGAGTACACACATCCAAATACAATAGCCTCCCCGTCCAACAGCCCCCGCACAAACACAAAACGACCCTCATCATCGATACATTGTTCTAACATCTGGAAGGGGACAGAGCCACGAAACCAAATCGCTGCTCCCCTCGAAAACGCAGAATAGGATGTAGCAAATAGTTGACCCCTCCATTTTTTGCGCAGCTTCACAGCTTCCGCAGCGTTCAAATGAGTCTCTTGCAGGCATGCAATCTGAGTCCCCCTGCGATTGAGCTGGGCCAATATCCAATGTCGTTTCTGCACTGCACCCATGCCGCGCACGTTCCAGGTGCATAGGCGGTAATTATTAAGTGGCCCCATAACCATCTGTGTGATGCAACCCCGTGAAACACCCGGGTACCCAAGTCAAGACTGCATAGCAATGAGGTGAGAGTGTCGTGAGAACATATAACCCCTGAACAACAAGGTCCCCAAGCCAACGTGCCCGGGAGCCAAACCACGGTGCCCAACGTGGGCACAAGTCAAAGAAGTCTATGTGCATAACGGGGGGTGACAGGCCTCTGTCGGCTGTCACTGAACGTTCTGCATAGGCTAGTTAGCCCTTAACAAAGTGGGTTCCCCACGCAACCCACCATAGATGAAAGAAAGGGGGGGGGGAAGGTGCAGTCATACGTTACCACCCGGAGGGGATCATACGCTCAACAGGTCAGAACTCCGCTGCAATTTGCGCTGTAATTTTCGGGAACAGCGGCAAGCTGTCCACTGATCCAGACACCTCTGTATGAGTGTCGGTGGTGGCAGTATGCCTTTCTCTACGTGCTTCCGCGTCATGAGCTGCAAGTGCCGCCTCTGTGAGCTGTTGCCGCTGTGTCGACGACGGGTGGTCTGCCATCCGAACACCAGGAGGACGTGTTTCCGTTAAAGATCCATGGGGGGAGCGGGGCCCCGGGCTGGGAGCGTTGCGCTGTCGATTCGGAGGGTCTCCGTGGTCACTGCATCCGCCTCCATGACGATCCTCAAATGGGTCCCGCGAGGGCGGTGGCGTTAGAGTGACCTCCATCCATTCCTCTGCCTCCTCCGGTGAGTCAAAGAAGTGAGATTTATTACCGTGCAGGATTTTAAGCCGGGCAGGGAACAGTAGGGCATATTTCATATTCCTGTCTCTTAATTTGCGTTTCACACCCATGAATGTGGATCTGGCGCGTTGGACAGTGGGCGTGAAATCAGGGTAGACTGAAATGTTTGTATCCTCAAATCGTATCGGTGCTTTCTCCCTGGCCGCACGTAAGACAGTGTCTCGGTCTCTGTAGTGGAGGAGGCGCGCGATCAGGGGGCGAGGTGGCGCCCCTGGTTTGGGGGGTCGTGGAGGCATTCTATGTGCCCGTTCCACGCTGTACATGGCAGTGAGGTCTTCGTGGCCCACCAGAGTTCGCAACCAGTCCTCCACAAATTGGGTGGGGTTCCTCCCCTCGCTTCTCTCCGGAATGCCCAAAATGCGGACGTTGTTGCGGCGCGCTCGTCCTTCGGCCTCGTCCACCCTGTCCCAGAGATGTTTGAGCTGCTTCTCCACGCTCTCCAACTTCGTGGAATGTTCTGTTTGTTGCGGCACCAGGTCATTCAGCGCTATTTTCTGCTCCGCTACCCGTTCCGCCAATTTATTGTGGTCCGCCCTCAACAGCGATAGGCCAGTCGCCATATTGTCTATACGTGATTCCAGGGCTTCTCGAGTCGCGCGGATCTCATTGAGGATAAGGTCCAACTTTGCGTCTTGGGATCCTTTTCCGGTCGGCGGAATGATGTCCATATTGGAGGAGGCCAGTGGGTCCTCGGACCCCGTGGATTGTAGATCCGCCGCAGCGCCCCGAGCATGGGTCTTGTCCCTGTGTTTGCCCATTGATCTCGTAAGCAGGGTGGTGCTGGAAGGGGCACAGCGGATCGCCGTCGCCCACTCAAGTACTTACTCCTGGCTCTGGGCCGCGGACACCGCAGGTTCAGGGTGTGGTGGTCAAGGGCGGCGGCCGTGTAGACCCAGTCTCGGCAGGGAATGCTTGGGATCCGTGACCGTAGCGCCTGCAGTGGGAGAGACAGTGTCTGCTTGAGGGCCCTTTGGATGTATGTGACCTCGATCCTCCAGAGGACAGACGGAGGGAGAGAAACGGGCCTCCGCGAATGTCAAAGGAGCCGGCCTCCAGAAGGAGCGCAGAAGAAATCAGGGCTAGTGCGTGGTGGAAGGTCCGCAATGCAAGTAGTGCTCACCCTTATCGCAGGTCGGGGCTGGCTGCCTGGGTATTCCGGGCCTGCTGACCGCTGTCCGCCTCTTGCCGCTGGGCACACAGACCCCAGCCGAGTGTTACCTCGAGACTATTCCCCGTCCCAGATCCGCCGGTCAGCAAGTGTAGGGGCCAAAGAGATGTCACCGCATAGAGTCGGGGACACTGGTCGTCCCGGATTCGTAGACAAAATGGCGCCGATGGCACTGCGTAGCAGGTCTGCAGCGTCTTGTAAGATCCGGGGAGAGCCCGGTCCGCAGCGCTGGTGTCAGGCGTCCAGCACCGTCTGCCCCGCAGACTCGACCAGCGTTTCAGGCACCCAGAGGGTCACGCACCATGCAGGCCAGCGGGGGGCAGGCAGACTGGCCAGGGAAAGCCGCCGCAGTTCACACAGCCGGGCGGCCGGGCAGGGCTCCGCAGCAGGGAGGGAGGCCGCCGAATCACAATGGGGGGCAGGGTGCTTCGCAGAGTATGTCGCCCGCCGCCGGTATCCGTCGCTGCGTCCCGGTGCTGAGTCTCGACCGGACCGCGCCAATGGCTATGGGGAGGCCGGGAGGACCACTCACTCGAGTCCGGGGCTGCACCGCAGTCAGTAGGCCGCAGCCGGAGCCGCTACGGCAGCGCGTTCACTGGACAGGCAGAGCAGATAAACACCGCTCCGCTCTCAGCCGGACACCCCCGGGGGTCTCCGGTGCAGGTTTCAGGTGGGCTGCAGGTGGGGGAGCCAGGATCACTTGCTAGTGTTTAGGGCTACGGACGGAGCGCTAGAGCTACACGTCCACCATCTTCGGCTCCAGGCCACGCCCCCCCCGATATCCTACTCAACGTAGAAGACTGAAGAATCTCCCTTGCGGTCAAGGAGTGACCACCCTGTGCAAACAGGCACCATCCAGCACCTTGACATCTGCTTTGTTGCAGTTCCCGCCAGAACTCGAGCGACAGAGATCAACGAGATTAAGCTTGCCTGTCTTCTTACAGCCCGATCCACAGTCCCTGCAAAGCTGAGACCCGTGGAGGCGACCGGAAGCGTGGGGCACGCCATCTTGAAAAGACCACGAGACGCTGACCGTGCAGCCCACGAGTGACCCTCGAAGCTGTACACCGGGGTTTGAGAAGCCCCAACCCTGAGCCACTCTTGCACCGAAGTACACCCCTCTACACTTGACGAGTGCTGCGTGGGGCCCTTCTGCTTTCTTTGGCTCAACGCATTGGCCTGGTCATTTGCCAGCTGGCTTGTGGCCCCTGTGCCAGCGAAAACCTAAATACGACTTGTGATTCCGGTTGCCCCAGACTTACACCAGCTCCTCTGAAAAGGAGCACCCACTCTGTCCCTCCTGGTCCGAGTGAGAAGCAATCTTCTAGTTCCATGTGGATTGCTCTTGCCAAGTGTTGTTTGCTCCAATCTTGAAGCCGACAGTGCCGACGGTGAGAGCCTTTGTGAGACAGCTCGTGACCCACTCCTGGACGTCGCAGATGCCCCAGAGCCCACGTGGCAGCAGAGAGAAGCTCCTTGACAACCACCTGATTGCACCCGACATTGCCTGGTTCCGTCCTGGTTCCACCCTGGTCACTGCTGAGTGACCCAGACTCTGTCCCCTCTGCTTTCAGGTACTTTTAGACTCTGATCCACCCTTGGATCACACCGGACACTTCTCTTTCACATCGCCTGCAGCATCTTCAGCTTCAAGCACCCAGAACCTGCGTGACGAAACCCGACGCCACTTCGACCCTATGCACCCGCTTCCTGTGGGTGAGGTAACATTGCAACACCGGTGTTCCCACACTGGTACACACCTCTAGGGTCTGTGTCTAAAGTTTTGTCCTTCTAGGTTCAGCGGAAGTATCCTAAAACTCTGTTTGTGTAACTTTTACGCACCATTGACTAACATTGGTGCATGCGTGTGCTTTAAGCACTGCACCCGAATCCCGCGGGCTTTTCCCGACTTCAGCATTGCTTGTCCCGACTGCTCCCAGCGATTCCCTAGGCCCTAGGCCTAACCACTGTTCAATTGGTATCTCTTATACCACTTTTTTAGTATATGGTCTGAGTGGCCCCCCGCCCTCATCCATAATTGTGCAACTTTGTATGTTATACTGTGCTTTTGATTTAACGCTTGTGCCCCTTTGTTCATAAAGAGTACTGGGGATTATTTTTTAGAAATAAACACATATATTTTTATAATATATACTTGTGTGGTGTCCTTTCATTTGATATTACAGGACTGTGATTGGTAAAACAGCTCGTTTAACACGACCTCTTGAGTTTAGCCTTTAAGGCTGCTTATTCTATGCTACCCTTCAGATAGCTTGTCTACAAGGTTGACTTACAACCAGACACCATAAGGGATAGTTTGGACTGATACAAGGTGGTTCCAGAATTTGAAACATCATATATCAGGCCAACTTCTCACATTGGTGCGCAGCGGTGCGGATTTGAGCTTGCTGTTGTTTTACCATTGCAATCTTTTTATCAAATTGAAAGATCACATCAAGTACCTTAGGTACATATAAATCAAAAGCTTAGCATATTTAGGTTCTACTGAACTTAGTAGTTGTAGATTAAAGGGAGTAGCACACCCTGACTACAACTCACTAGCAAGGTACAGTAGGGAAACACTTAGTGTAGGTAAGTGCACCACTTACACCTCACTAGAGTCATGTCTGGCACAGGTGAAGCTCCAAGCTCTCTGCCTGTGACAGTTGACCTTACCAAGGCAACTTCCAGCTATGACAAACTTAGCCACAAAGACTTGTGTGCCTTGTGCATTGCAAGGGGGCTAAAAAGGGGCAGAAGTCCCACCATTCCTACCCTGATAGCCATTCTGGAAAAGGATGACTTAGATAAGGCGAGTGCAGCTCCCTTAGACTTAGGGGATGGAGTGAAACCCCTTGAGAATGAGACCCCTCCAGAGGAGAAAGAAGAAGAGGAGGAAGTAGAGGAGGAGGGCTCAGACCTAGAAGAACCTGAAAATCAGGATCAGAGGGGTAACCAGGTTGTAGTTGCCAGGCTTAACCGGGCCAACTTAGACCTATTTGGGAATGGAGAGGGCCAGCACCTCCCCAGATCCCATCATATCATTCTCCCAGGCAACAGAAGAGTGAGATCTCCATCAGGGGACTCTCATATTTCTAGTGCCTCAAGAGAATCTCAGAGAGGAATGGCTCCCTCTCAGAAGTTAGAGCATAAGGCAAGGATGAGGGCTGTCAAACTCCAGATAGAGAGGGAGGAGGTAGCCCTGGCTCAAGCTAGACTTGCTTTAGCAAGAGAACAGAAGTTGTGTGGCTTAGATGCCACTGGTGGCAGCATAATTCCTAGAGAGAAAGACAGGAGCTATGATAATAGAAACCTGACAAAAATTGTGCCCCCCTACAAGGAAGGGGATGACATCCACAAATGGATGACTGCCCTTGAGAGAGCCTGCATGGTACAGCAGGTTCCTCGGGATCAGTGGGCTGCAATTTTATGGTACTCCTTTTCTGAGAAAGGGAGGGATAGACTCCTCACAGTTAGACCTGAGGATGCCAAAAACTACTCTGTCCTGAAGAGTGCTCTTATTGAAGGGTTTGGCCTAACCACTGAGCAATACAGGTTGTTGTTCAGAGACACCCAAAAAGCACAGACTCAGGACTTGACTGATTTTGTTGATTGTGCCACTAAGGCTCTGGAGGGTTGGCTGCAGGGAAGTAAAGTCTCAGACTATACAGGATTGTACAATCTTATAATGAGAGAGCAGATCCTTAATAACTGTCAGAACCAGCTGTTGCATCAATACCTTATTGACTCTGATCTAACCTCTCCCCAAGAATTGGGAAAGAAGGCAGACCAATGGGTCAGAACAAGGATTAAGCAGAAACCCCAGAACCAAGGTGGTGACCAGAAGAAAACAGACCAGAAGGGTGGGAATCAGAAAGATAAAGAAAAGGACCAGAAGTCTTCAGGCCCCCAAACTAGTAATAAGGAGGGTGGTTCCCAAAATGGAAACAAGAAAAAGAAGAACGATGGCCCAAAGAAACCTTGGTGTAATACCTGCAAATCAGTTTCACACTGGGGCAGTGAATGCACCAAGAAAAATCCAGTCCCCACCACTGCAGCTCCTAAAGTACCGGCACCCCCTAGTACAGTTAGCAGTGGTGCTACACAACCAAAGGGTATAGTAGGGTTAACCTTGGGTACTGAGATGGAATCTGGCCTAGTCAGAGTCCCTACTCAGGCAGTTCTCCTATATGATGTGGACTTATCCTTGTCCACAACAGTGAGTCCCAGTAACCTGGGTAAATATAGGCAGACGCCTTTGATAAATGAGAGACTGGCTCAGGCCTACAGGGACACATGTACCAGTGTCACTATGGTGACACCTGACTTTGTGGACCCTGGACAGATTGTACTTGTTGTGAGTGCAGACCTCCCAGTAGACTGTCTGTTAGGCAATGATCTTGAAAGCTCAGTTTGGTCAGAAGTGGAGTACAGGACTCATGCAGAAATGCTAGGGATTTCAGCACATGTCCTTGCAGTGACAAGGACTCAGGCTAAGAAGTGCCTTCCTGAACCAGTGGTGGATCTTGGAACAATAGACCAACCACAACCCAAGAGAAGGAGCAAGAGGGTAAAGGCTGTGCCTTCCCCCTTGCCCCAGGTTGAGGATCAGGTTTCACAGGAAACTGATTCTTCAGTCCAGGAGGAGACTGTCTCTGAGGAACTTGAGCCTGACCAGGTTGAGTTTCTGGGGACAGGGGGACTCTCAAGGGCAGACCTGGGGCAGGCCCAATTAGATTGCCCTTCACTTGAACCCCTCAGACAGCAAGCTGCTGCTGAGGCTGCAGGGAATGCTCAAGGTGCCCATAAAGTATATTGGGATGATGGACTCCTTTACTCAGAGGCTAGAGACCCCAAGCCTGGTACCACCAGGAGGTTGGTTATACCTTTGAAGTTTAGGGGTTTCCTTCTCACCTTGGCCCATGATATTCCCCTTGCAGGACACTTAGGCCAGAACAAGACTTGGGACAGGCTTGTTCCTCACTTCCACTGGCCTCATATGTCAGAAAATGTCAAGGAGTTTTGTCGCTCCTGTGTCACTTGCCAAGCTAGTGGTAAGTCAGGTGGCACAACAAAGGCCCCCCTCATACCACTACCTGTGGTGGGGGTACCCTTTGAAAGAGTTGGAATAGACATTGTGGGTCCCATGGATCCTCAAACAGCATCTGGGCACAGATTTATACTGGTGGTAGTGGATCATGCCACCAGGTACCCAGAGGCAATTCCCCTGAGGACCACCACAGCCCCTGTGGTGGCAAAAGCCCTCATTGCAGTTTTCTCAAGAGTGGGCTTTCCAAAGGAGGTACTTTCAGATAGAGGCACTAACTTCATGTCTGGATACTTAAAAGCAATGTGGAAGGAGTGTGGAGTAAACTACAAGTTTACCACACCCTATCACCCACAGTGCAATGGGCTTGTGGAGAGATTCAACAAGACCCTCAAGGGAATGATAAAAGGATTACCAGAGAAGCTTAGGCGGAAATGGGACACCCTTTTACCCTGCTTGCTCTTTGCTTACAGAGAGGTCCCACAGAAGGGGGTTGGCTACAGCCCTTTTGAACTTTTGTTTGGCCACCCTGTGAGGGGTCTACTGTGTTTGGTGAAGGAAGGATGGGAGTTACCTCTCAAAAAGCCTAAGCTAGATGTCGTGGACTATGTACTTGGTCTCTGCTCCAGGATGGCTGAGTATATGGAGAGAGCATCCAAAAACCTGGAGGCCAGTCAAGAATTACAGAAAGCTTGGCATGACCAAAATGCTGTTCTGGTTGAGTTCCAGCCAGGGCAGAAGGTATGGGTGTTGGAGCCAGTGGCCCCAGCAGCACTCCAGGACAAATGGACTGGACCCTACCCTATTATTGAGAAAAAGGGAGAAGTCACCTACCTGGTTGACTTTGGAACCCCTAGGAGCCCCCACAGGGTGCTCCATGTAAATCATTTGAAAGCATTTGTGGACAGGGAGGACATGAGCTTGCTCATGGCCACAGATGGGGAACAGGAGGAAGAGAGTGACCCTCTCCCAGACCTGCTTTCCCAGAACCCTGATGATGGATCAGTTGATGGAGTAGCCTTGGCCGGCAGCCTCACTGACCAGCAACAGATGGACTGTAGACAGGTTTTGCAAGCCCACAGACACTTGTTTTCACTCACATCCAGTCAAACTAACTGGTGCACCCATGAGGTGGACACTGGTGACAGTCTGCCTGTAAAGAATAAGATCTACAGGCAACCTGACCATGTCAGGGATTGTATAAAGGCTGAGGTGCAAAAGATGTTGGAGCTTGGAGTGATTGAGCCATCAGAGAGCCCATGGGCTAGCCCAGTGGTCCTTGTGCCAAAACCACATACCCAAGATGGAAAGAGAGAAATTAGGTTTTGTGTGGACTACAGAGGTCTCAATACTGTCACTAGGACAGATGCACATCCCATTCCAAGAGCAGATGAGCTCATTGATAAATTGGCTTCTGCCAAGTTTCTGAGCACATTTGATTTGACAGCTGGCTACTGGCAGATCAGACTAGCTGAAGAGTCAAAAGCCAAGACAGCATTCTCTACCCCTAGTGGACATTATCAGTTTGTGGTAATGCCCTTTGGTTTGAAGAATGCACCTGCCACCTTCCAAAGGTTGGTGAATCAAGTCCTTGCTGGGCTGGATGACTTCTGTGCAGCATATCTAGATGATATTGCTGTCTTTAGCTCCACCTGGGAGGATCACCTGATCCACCTGAAGAAGGTTCTGGAGGCCCTGCAAAAGGCAGGCCTGACTATCAAGGCTACCAAGTGCCAGATTGGGCAGAGCAAGGTTGTGTACCTGGGCCACCTAGTAGGTGGGGGTCAGGTTCAGCCACTGGAGAGCAAGATCCAGACCATACAGGACTGGGCTCCTCCAACTAACCAGACACAAGTCAGAGCCTTCTTGGGCCTGACTGGGTATTACAGAAAATTTGTAAAGAACTATGGGTCCATTGTGACACCATTGAATGACTTGACATCCAAGAAGATGCCCAAAAAGGTTCAGTGGACAGTTAGCTGTCAAAAGGCATTTGATGACCTGAAGAAGGCCATGTGCTCTGCACCTATCCTGAAGAGTCCTGACTACTCCAAACAGTTCATTGTACAGACAGATGCTTCTGAGTTGGGGGTGGGAGCTGTGCTTTCACAACTTAATCAAGATGGTCAAGACCAGCCCATTGCTTTTATTAGCAGAAGGCTGACCTCAGGGAGAAACGTTGGTCAGCTATTGAGAGGGAGGCCTTTGCTGTGGTTTGGGCCCTGATTAAGTTGAGGCCATACTTGTTTGGAACTCACTTCCTAATTCAGACAGACCATAAGCCCCTCTTGTGGCTAAATCAGATGAAGGGTGAAAATCCCAAACTGCTCAGGTGGTCCATTTCCCTACAGGGGATGGACTTTACAGTGGAGCACCGCCCAGGGACTGACAATGGTAATGCAGATGGTCTCTCCAGGTACTTCCACTTAGAACATGAAGACTTATCTGGTCAAGGTTAAGTTTAATGTCCCTGCATTTGGGGGGGGGGGTTGTGTAGGAGAGTAGGGTCTGCTATCCAATGGTCACCCCAAATTTTTGCTTTTTGCTTCACTGGTTTTCGACTTACTGAGGCTGTGGGCCTGCTAATCAGACCCCCAGCCTGATGTTCTCTCTCTAAATTAGTAATACATGTGCTATAGGTACATACCACAATTGGAAATGGACTCCTTGTCAGCCCCTGTACCATGCACTATAGGTGCTCAGGGCATAGGTGCCACCAAGGCCTACCAGGGGCTGCAGCATATCTTTTTGCCACCCCTGGCTGGTTCTTAAATTGACACAACTGACTGATCACTCAGCTGGGGCAAGATGGCGTAATCACCTCTTGCTTAGATATAGTATACCTATATCTAAACCTATATCTGGACACATATAAACCTGTGAGCCACTCCTATGGAAGGCCTTATCAATCCTGGAGGCAGAGTGCGTGGTTTAATGTGCGATGGAGCTCTAGCATGAGCTGAGCCTGTCTGCAGCTGTCGGGAACAACTCCCTAAGCTGTTCCGGGATAATGCCATACCATATACTATTAAGTGCATTATAATCCTCGCGGTTATATGGCAACTTTGGTTTGGCTTTATCAAAACATGTCATGTAAGGTGTCATACTATTTGGAATACTATCCCCTCGCCAGTCCTGGCGACGGGGATAGCATTCCACCCCTCTAGAGGGAGAAGACATGTTACTTTGCTGAAATGCGGTTGATTTTTAAAAGAGCCTCAGATCCACAAAATGGATGCTTCTGCCACAGACACGGGTCTGACCCCCTGCAGCTGACCGAAACTCAGCCAAGGGGGCCTGGACAAAGGGTTTCCTGTCGCAGGGAGGTGTCACACCCCCCCAGACAGGAGATAGTGGATTGTAGCAGGGAGGTTTGAAAGAAACCAGACACTGCTTGGGGAGCACAAGGCTGCCCCTTGCATAATCCGGCCAAACCGGTTCTGGGGCACACCAGCCCCCATCCCAGTGCGGCCTGGATCAAAGGAAAGGGGTGTACTCACCCCTTTCCTGGGTCCCACCCATAGGAGGGGACCTAGCAGGTAATCCAACCCCCTAGATTGGTATAAGAATGGGAGCAGTGCCAATGCACTTCAGATAATCCTGATGAAACATAAGAAACAAAACTCTGGACCCTTCGACATCCTACTCAACGTAGAAGACTGAAGAATCTCCCTTGTGGTCAAGGAGTGGCCACCCTGTGCAAAACAGGCACCATTCAGCACCTCGACATCTGCTTTGTTGCAGTTCCCGCCAGAACTCGAGCGACAGAGATCAACGAGATCAAGCTTGCCTGTCTATTTACAGCCAGATCCACAGTCCCTGCAGAGCTGAGACCCGTGGAGGCGACCGGAAGCGTGGGGCACGCCATCTTGAAAAGACCACGAGACGCTGACTGTGCAGCCCACGAGTGACCCTCGAAGCTGTACACCGGGGTTTGAGAAGCCCCAACCCTGAGCCACTCTTGCACCGAAGTACACCCCTCTACACTCGAAGAGTGCTGCGTGGGGCCCTTCTGCTTTCTTTGGCTCAATGCGTTGGCCCGGTCACTTGCCAGCTGGCTTGTGGCCCCTGTGCCAGCGAAAACCTAAATACGACTTGTAATTCTGGTTGCACCAGACTTACACCAGCTCCTCTGAAAAGGAGCACCCACTCTGACCCTCCTGGTCCGAGTGAGAAGCAATCTTCCAGTTCTGCGTGGATTGCTCTTGCCAAGTGTTGTTTGCTCCAATCTTGAAGCCGACAGTGCCGACGGTGAGAGCCTTTGTGGGACAGCTCGTGACCCGCTCCTGGACGTCGCAGATGCCCCAGAGCTTATGTGGCAGCGGAGAGAAGCTCCTCGACAACCACTTGATTGCGCCCGACATTGCCTGGTTCCGTCCTGGTTCCACCCTGGTCACTGCTGAGTGACCCAGACTCTGTCCCCTCTGCTTTCAAGTACTTTTTGACTCTGATCCACCCTTGGATCACACCGGACACTTCTCCTTCACATCGCCTGCAGCATCTTCAGCTTCAAGCACCCAGAACCTGCGTGACGAAACCCGACGCCACTTCGACCCTATGCACCCGCTTCCTGTGGGTGAGGTAACATTGCAACACCGGTGTTCCCACACTGGTACACACCTCTAGGGTCTGTGTCTAAAGTTTTGTCCTTCTAGGTTCAGCGGAAGTATCCTAAAACTCTGTTTGTGTAACTTTTACGCACCATTGACTAACATTGGTGCATGCGTGTGCTTTAAGCACTGCACCCGAATCCCGCAGGCTTTTCCCAACTTCAGCATTGCTTGTCCAGACTTCTCCCAGCGATTCCCTAGGCCCTAGGCCTAACCACTGTTCGATTGGTATCTCTTATACCACTTTTTTAGTATATGGTCTGAGTGGCCCCCGCCCTCATCCATAATTGTGTAACTTTGTATGTTATACTGTGCTTTTGATTTAACGCTTGTGCCCCTTTGTTCATAAAGAGTACTGGGGACTATTTTTAGAAATAAACACATATATTTTTATAATATATACCTGTGTGGTGTCCTTTCATTTGATATTACAGGACTGTGATTGGTAAAACAGCTCATTTAACACGACTTCTTGAGTTTAGCCTTTAAAGCTGCTTAGTCTATGCTACCCTTCAGATAGCTTGTCTACGGCCTGAGGACGATGAAATAGAAGAAAGACAAATAATTCAACTTCCGAGAGGGAACTGGCTCTACTTTGCAGAGAGGGAACTTGCCTTGCTGCTGGACGTACCTGCTTGTCCTCTCTCCTTGCCTGGCTGAGCCCCGGTCTCCCTCCTGCCGCCGCTGTAGTCACCTTAGCGGCCGCTGAGCGGAGGGAGACTACATCTCCCAGCCTGCCCAGCGACCCGGAAACACTCCAGCGGGGTCACCGCGCCCGGTGGCGCTAGAAAATCGCTGCTCCCTCGGTGGAGCGGGTGTTCTACTTTGCAGAGAGGGAACTTGCCTTGCTGCTGGACGTACCTGCTTGTCCTCTCTCCTTGCCTGGCTGAGCCCCGGTCTCCCTCCCACCGCCGCTGTAGTCACCTTAGCGGCCGCCGAGCGGAGGGAGACTACATCTCCCAGCCTGCCCAGCGACCCGGAAACACTCCAGCGGGGTCACCGCGCCCGGTGGCGCTAGAAAATTGCTGCTCCCTCGGTGGAGCGGGTGTTCTACTTTGCAGAGAGGGAACTTGCCTTGCTGCTGGACGTACCTGCTTGTCCTCTCTCCTTGCCTGGCTGAGCCCCGGTCTCCCTCCCGCCGCCGCTGTAGTCACCTTAGCGGCCGCCGAGCGGAGGGAGACTACATCTCCCAGCCTGCCCAGCGACCCGGAAACACTCCAGCGGGGTCACCGCGCCCGGTGGCGCTAGAAAATCGCTGCTCCCTCGGTGGAGCGGGTGTTCTACTTTGCAGAGAGGGAACTTGCCTTGCTGCTGGACGTACCTGCTTGTCCTCTCTCCTTGCCTGGCTGAGCCCCGGTCTCCCTCCCGCCGCCGCTGTAGTCACCTTAGCGGCCGCCGAGCGGAGGGAGACTACATCTCCCAGCCTGCCCAGCGACCCGGAAACACTCCAGCGGGGTCACCGTGCCCGGTGGCGCTAGAAAATCGCTGCTCCCTCCGCGTCGCGGGACGCGAGCGGGACGCCCGGACGAAGCCCGGACAAAGGGCGGGCCGTCTGAGGCCGTCCGAGGTTGGACTAGGTTGGGTTGGGCCTGGGACCCTGCCCGATAATATATTCCATCGGTTGCTGCCTACTGCCCACTTTGGATGAGATTGCTCAGGGTATTTATTACAATTGTTGTGCCTTATGAGAAACTACTTTGTTTTGAGTTAATTGCCCATTTGAACTATGCCTGCGAAAAAGCAAACCACTGTTAATAACACCATTGACAATTATCTTGTCCAAGTTGTGTCTAGAATTAATAGTGACAGGAGATCCTCATTGGGTCTAGACTCATCCAACCAATCCAACCAATCTCCCTTCGTTGATATAGAGCCGGAGGATCCTTTTGCCCAACAAAATAGCAGTTTATCTGGAGAAACAAATGACTCTCTCCACGATACAATTTTCATCCAGCCTAGTGGCATTGTTGCTAGCATTGAAGACCCTAGCGACAGTGAAGCTGTGACTGTGATATCCACTAACAAAGGGTCCCCAATCCCCCTTGCAGCCCCTGCCCTAGCCCCGAGGACTACAGGGGACAATACAAAGGTTATGTCAAAACGGGAGGGTTTAAGGTCAGCTAAAAATAAAGTTGTAACCCAATCAAGGGAATTAACAGTGGATGAGGAGGATGATTTGACTAGCGAGGCTTATGTTACTCTCTCAAATGCCCAATTTAATAAATTATTGAATATGATGGATACAAAAATTAAAGGTATAGTTAAACCTTTGGTGAGCAAAATAGACAAGCTAACCTCTGAGGTTAGTCGTTTGGAAGGTTTACTAGAAAAAACTCTGGTGGAGGTTGGTAATCTCCCGGAAGTTGTTCTGTCTAGAATAGACCCGATTGTGAGCAAATTAGCCTCGGTAGAAAAAAGTGGATCTATCCCTATCCCTGTGACAAATCCATTAATGGCTACACAAATTAACTCCTCATGTGGTGCTTCTGATGTTACACTCCCCGCTCCCATCGTTGCTGATTCTAACGCAGCGAAAGGGACTTTTGAGCTTGTAGTTGAAGCTTCCCCATTGGTTCTTGTTCTTGCCAGCGTCCCCCCATTGGCCCAAGGAGAACACGAATCTACAACATCCCTAATTAATAAATCTTTATCATGGCTGACCAATAACATGGTAATTTCTCCCTGGGGAAAGCAGCAACTCTCGGAAGAGCTTGTAAATGCTAGAAGGGTTCAGTGGATTGGGGACAGGGTCAAAAAGTTCAAGGGGGAGTGTGCTGTTCTTCACTTTTCAGACCCTGGGGTTTTGCCAAACATCTTGCCCAACATCTTACCCCCTCAGCAAAGAGCAACTTCAATTGTTCCACGGACTTTGGATTTTTTCTACCCTAGGAAGGGAAGTGGACCAAATTCAAGTTTCTTAAGAACAAAGTGGAATGTTGTGACCAAAAGGGGGAGGATGGATGCTGGCTCTACTGGGTGGGGATTGTGTTTGGAAAACAGATTCTCAGCTCTTTCAAACCTGGATGCCTGCGACTGACAATCATCTAACCATAACTCTATGTTGCAAATTCCTTATAAAGTATGTTCCACTGGGGAGACCGGTTATACAGTTGATGCTCGAACAAAGGGGTCTCTCTCTGAGGTTACAGCTGGTTTAACTACCGAAAATGCAAATTGCAATGACATTGTTGATACGATGTTGAGTGGGATTGTTTCTAGTCCAAATTCTGCTATGGTAACCAATACGGGGAATTTACTGTCTTGGAATGTGGCTGGGCTAAGTTCCAAGCTGGATTGTGCAGTTTGGTTTGAATTTATCAGCAAGTATGACATCTGTATTTTTCAAGAGACTTGGGCCTGTGACCCTGTTTTTGCTTTGGGGTACTTAAATTTTCATATTCCAGCCACCAAGGGCCCAAAAGGGCGACCGATGGGGGGCCTCACTATATGGGTCAGGCAGTCTTTAAAGGTTGTAGTACAAAATGTGGTGCTTGACCAAAAAGATATCCAACTCATTAGACTCACGAGTGATATACCCATCTTCATTGATATCTATTACGTATATGTTAGAGGAGGAAATACAGGAAAATCTGAAGTTCTGCAGAGCTTGTATAATCTCTTAGAGATCCATTCGGCAAGGAAAAATATAATAATTGCCGGCGATCTAAATCGCACGTATGAACCGCTGATTACTGGTGGGGTCTTACTGGGGGAAGAGGAAGACAAGCAATGGGATATTCCCACATTAGACACTACTCCAGTAACTCGTTGGACTGCGGACATATTGGGTATAAATGCAATGTGCCTTGAACATGGGCTAAGAGCCTTGAATGGTCGTACCAAGTCAGATCGCGTCCCAGCTATGACTTTCAACAATGGGAGAAACAAAAGCCGTATTGATTATGTCATCTGTAGCATATCTATATGGTCATCTGTTAGCGATATGGTAGTAACAGAAAGGCCAGAGAAGCGACCATGACCCTTTATGCGTTTCTCACAAATGGTGGATGTCCGAAGTTATTCTAGCTACTCCTCGCGACGAATTTTTACCACCATTGATTGTACCAACTAATGATATGCGCAGGTTGAGGTGGTCAGGTGTTAGGTCAGACCAACTGGTCCTAGAAAAAATAGGAGCCGCTACCGACAAGGCTATTGAGGCCTTGGAGAGTGTGGCTGGGACCTCTCTGAGCCATGATGACATAATTAAAGCACATGTAAGTCTCTTTAATGAAATAAAATGTTATTTTTTAAAACCTGTAAATAGAAAGAGGGCATGTGCTTATAGAGCTGCTAAGTGGTATAATCATGACTGTAAGGTGGCACGAATCAATCTGGGAGTTGCGATTAAGAACAACAACTTGGGGGAGACTCGAATCGCTAGGAAGCATTATAAAAACTGTATTGCTAAGGCGAAAAGAGACTGGGACGAAGCCCACTGGAATAAGCTGAAATGTGCAAGTGATCGTAAAAACTCTAGATTATTCTGGCACATTGTTAAATGGGGTCACGAAAGGTCTGAAGAAGCAAGCAATAACAATGTCCCACATGAAGAATGGGTCAAATTCTTCAGTGAACAGTATTCTACTGGGGATCAGGCTGTAAGTAGAATTTGCCCTACCTATTTGTTTGCAGAAGACAACTACTTCACTCAGAGTGAAGTACTGCATGCCCTAAAAACAGTACATAGTGGCCGAGCACCTGGTATTGACGGGGTCCCAGCGGATGTCTTTTTAAACTACACCGAAAGGTGGAGCAAATACATTTACTTACTAATAAATCACATTGCCAAGGGTGCAGAAATCCCGGTATCATGGCGGGGTGCTGTAATCATCCCTGTTTACAAAAAGGGAGACCGTGCCCAACCTTGTAATTACCGCCCAATTAGCTTAATTGATACTGTTCAAAAAATTGTGGGGCGAGTGATTATTAACAATTTGCTCGACTGGGCGGAGGACCACAATATTTTATCTCCCTTTCAGGCTGGCTTCCGTAGGGCAACCAGCACTGTGGACCAGGTCTTCCGTTTTCAACTGGTTCAGTGGAGGACCGTGGTACTGGGTGGAGGCAGTCTCTATGCAGCATTTGTTGATCTACGGGCTGCATTCGACCTGGTACCACGGGCAAAATTGTGGGAAGTGCTTGCGGCTCTAGGGGTCCCAGGGACCCTGTTGACCTTGATCATGAGATTACATGAAGACACTTACGCCAAAACCCAATGGGGTAGTTACGGAAACGATACTGTCGAATTTCCTGTTGAGCGTGGGGTTAGACAAGGATGCTCAATGGCACCAACACTGTTTACCCTTTTTATTAACGGCATTGTTCCTCGCATGCAATCGCAGGTTGTGGACGCTCCCTCTCTTGCAGGTGTAAAAGTTCCTATTTTAATGTTTGCCGATGACACCTTAATTTTATCTAAATCCCCAAGTGGTCTGCAAAAAGCACTGGCAATTTTTAATAAGTTTTGTGGTGATCACGGTCTGGAGGTGAACGCTTCTAAAACAAAACTCATGGTTTTTAATCCTCATCGAAATTTTAAATCCAAAATAACCATGAGTGGACGCATCCTTGAAGTTGTAAAATCCTTTACATATTTGGGGATTCATATCTCCAATGACAACAGATGGAACCAACATCTTAATATTGCAGTATTAAGACATAAGCAATTAGCTGGCACCATCATCAAGGAGCATAGGAAATCGCTGACCAAACCGATTAAACCACCCTTGATCATATACGAGGCAAAAGCAATTGGGTCAGCATTGTATGGGGCTGAGTTGTGGGGGCAAGAAAACCTGAAGGAGCTTCAAACATCTGAGAACAATTTCCTAAGGAAACTCACAGGCACCCCACAGAGCAGCCCGCTTCTGCCTCTGAGATATGACCTTGGCAGGAGAGAAATCTCGGAAATGGGCAAACTACGACCGATTTTATATTGGCGTAGGCTTTGGACTACACCTGAGCTCTCCCACTACGCAGAAGGGTTTGCAGACCTAATCAAAGTGGATCGATTTAACAAAATTAGATGGTTCAAATCATTAAAATTAGCATTATGTGAATTAGGATTAAATGCATTATGGTCTGATCCTGCTGGGACATAATTTCCCTCTAAGTCAATCCTAAAAAATTTATTCTGGGAACGGGTTGCAAACAGGAGTTTGCTCAGCATAAACTACGGGTCCATGGCTACCACCTTCCTTGAGGTTAAACTGTTTCCTTTATATGAATTGTATTGGGATTATATATCGAAACCCATGGACAGGAAACTGTTTTTCCAATTAAGGGCCGGTTCCCTCCCTCTCCGCAACTTAACATCTAAGTGGAGAGAAGGAGGACCTGCTACTTGCCCAGTTTGCGGGGAAGGTAACGAAACACTTGGTCATTTTTTGTTCTCCTGCCAGGTTTATTCTGTTCCAAGACGTGTTTGGTTGGCACCTATGTGCAGGAACTTGGGCACCAAAAGTAGTATGGTAGCTTTGCGTATTGTTAAATCCACCTCCTTGACCTGGATTATAATTGCTACTGCTAAGTACCTGGGGTGGGCGTGGGTAATTAGGCAGAGATTGCTAGTAGGGTAACTACTCTCTGCCTAGTTGATCAGAGACGGCTAGATTATCTATTCTCTGTACTTGCTCACGTTATGTGTTTCTTCGGATTGAAATTTTATTGATTTTTAGTATTGATATTGAATCTGTTTTTAATATGATTCTTAACAGTACGAACTTTACACCTGTGATTATCTAAATCTTGCTGATATATAATTGATTTTTACCTGATTATCTAAATCTTGTTGATATACAATTGTTTTTATTGTGATATGTGCTTATGTCAATTATGACCTTTGTTATTTAATCCTTTTTATTACATGTTTGTATGTCTGCTTTTATGAGTAATACTCGAATAAAGCACTATTGAATTGAATTGAATTGCTTGTCTACAAGGTTGACTTACAACCAGACACCATAAGGGATAGTTTGGACTGATACAAGGTGGTTCCAGAATTGGAAACATCATATATCAGGCCAACTTCTCACACTATGCTATGTTTTGTTGTGTTTTATTATGCTATGCTTTGTTTTGCTATGCTATGTTTCGTTATACTATGCTATGCAGTGTTTTTTTGTGTTTGGTAAGCTATGTTTTGCTATGCTATTATATGTTTTGTTTTGGTATGCTATGTTTTGTTGTGTTTTGTTAAGCTATGCTATGTTTTGTTGTGTTTTGCTGTGTTTTGTTATGCTATGTGTTGTTGTGTTTTGTTATGCTATGTTTTGTTATGTTATGCTATGTTTTGTTATGCTATGCTATGTTTTGTTTTGCTATCCTTTGCTCTGTTTTGTTATGCTATGCTATGTTTAGTTTTGCTTTCCTATGCTTTGTTTTGTTATGCTATGCTATGTTTAGTTTTGCTATCCTCTGCTTTCTTTTGTTATGCTATACTATGTTTTGTTGTGTTTTGTTATGTTTTGTTATGCTATGCTATGTTTTGCTATGCTATGTTCTGTTATGCTAAGTTTTGTTATGATATGCTATGCTTTGTTATGCTATGTTTTGTTATGCTATGCTAAGCTTTGTTTTGTTATGCTATGCTATGTTGTGTTTTGTTATGCTATGCTATGTTTTGTTGCATTTTGTTATGCTATGCTATGTTTTGCTATGCTTTGCAATGCTATGTTTTGTTATGTATGCTATGTTTTGTGGTGTTTTGTTATGCTATGCTATGTTTTGTTATACTATGCTATGTTTTGTTGGGTTTTGCTATGCTATGTTTTGTTATGCTATGTTTTGTTATGCTATGCCATGTTTTGTTGTGTTTGCTATGCTATGTTTTGTTTTGTTATGCTATGTTTTCTTTTGCTATCCTATGGTTTCTTTTGTTATGCTATGCTATGTTTTGTTATGCTGTGCTGGTGAGGGTGTGTGAGTGTGTGTGAAGGTGAGTGAGGGTGAGGGGGTGTGATGGTGAGGGTGTCTGAGGGTGTGTGAGGGTGAGAGGGTGTTAGGGTGAGGGTGTTAGGGTGAGGTTGTGTGAGTGAGGGTGTGTGAGGGTGATGGAGGGTGAGTGTGTGAGGGTGAGGGGGTGTAAGGGTGAGGGGGTGAGGTTGTGTGAGGGTGAGGGTGTGAGAGTGAGTGAGGGTGTATGAGAGTGAGAGGGGGTGAGAGGGGGTGAGGTGGTGTGAGGATATGTGAGGGTGAGGGGGGTGAGGGTGTGAGGGTGAGGGGGTGTGAGGTGGTGTGATGATATGTGAGGGTGAGGGGGGTGAGGGTGTGAGGGTGAGGGGGTGTGAGGGTGAGTGAGGGGATGTGAGGGTAAGAGGGTAAGAGGGTGAGGGGTGTGAGGGTGACTGAGGGTGTGTGAGTGAGTGTGAGTGAGTGAGTGTGGGTGAGGGGTGTGAGGGTGAGGGTGTGTGAGGGTGAGAGTGTGTGAGGGTGAGGGGGTGTGAGGGTGAGGGGGTGTAAGGGTGAGGGGGTGTGGGGGTGTGAAGGTGAGGGGGTGTGGGTGTGTGAGGGTGAGGGGGTGTGAGGGTGAGGCTGAGGGGGTGTGAGGGTGAGGGCGTGTGTGAGGGTGAGGGGTGTGAGGGTGTGGGGGTGTGAGGGTTAGGGGGGTGAGGGTGAGGGGGTGAGGGTGAGGGTGTGAGGGGGTGGGGTTGTGAGGGTGAGGGTGTGGGGTTCTGAGGATGAGGGGGTGTGGGGGTGTGAGGGTGAGGGTGAGGGAGGGTGAGGGTGACAGAGGGTGTGTGAGGGTGAGGGGGTGTGAGGGTAAGGATGTGTGAGGGTGAGGGTGTGTGAGGGTGAGAGGGTGTGTAAGGGTGTGTGAGGGTGTGAGGGGTGTCAGGGCGAGGAGGTATAAGGGTGAGGGGGTGAGAGGGTGTGTGAGGGTGAGAAGGGGTGTGAGGGTGAGAAGGGGTGTGAGGGTGTGTGAGGGTGTGAGTCAGCTGTGGCCCGTGGAGGGTGTTTCAGTGGGGCAGAGAGGCGGGTGGGGGAGGGGCAGGGTGGGGGTGCTAAAAACCGGAGTATGGATAATTGAAGGTAAGTAAACAATTTAATTAATAACATTACATTAACATTTTGTGAGGCAGGGCACGCTACGAAATTTGTTTTATTTATTAAATTGTTTACTTACCTTCAATTATCCATACTCCGATTTTTAGCACACCCCCCACCCTGTCCCGCCCGCCCCGCCTCTCTGCCCCACCGAAATTCCCTCCACGGGCCATGGCTGGTGTGAGGGTGAGGGGTGTGAGGGTGAGGGGTGTGAGGGTGAGAGGGTGTGTGAGGGTGAGAGGGTGTGTGAGGGTGAGTGAGGGTGTTTGAGGGTGAGGGTGTGGGTGTGTGAGGGTGAGGGTGTGTGAGGGTGAGGGGGTGTGAGGGTGAGGATGAGGATGTGAGGGAGGGTGAGGGGATGTGAGGGTGAGGGATGTGAGGGTGAGAGGGTGTGTGAGGGTGAGCGGGTGTGTGAGGGTGAGTGAGGGTGTGTGAGGGTGAGGGTGTGGAGGTATGAGGGTGAAGGTGAGGGGGTGTGAGGGTGAGGGGGTGAGAGGGGGTGTAAGGGTGAGAGGGTGTGTGAGGGTGAGAGGGTGAGTGAGGGTGAGGGGGTGAGGGTGATTGAGGATGAGAGGGTTTTGAGGGTGAGGGAGTGAGGGTATGAGGGTGAGTGAGAGTGTGAGGGGGTGTGAGGGTGAGGGGGTGTGTGAGGGTGAGAGGGTGTGTGGGGGTGAGAGGGTGAGTGAGGGTGTTTGGGGGTGAGGGTGTGGGTGTGTGAGGGCGAGGGTGTATGAGGGTGAGGGGGTGTGAGGGGTGTGAGGGGGTGTGAGGCTGAGGATGTGAGGGAGGGTGATGGGATGTGAGGGTGAGGATGTGAGGGTGAGGGGGTGTGAGGGTGAGAGGGTGTGTGAGGGTGAGAGGGTGTGTGAGGGTGAGGGGGTGTGAGGGTGGGGGGGTGTGATAGGTCGTGAGGCTGAGGGGGTGTGAGGGTGAGGATGTGAGGGAGGGTGAGGGGATGTGAGGGTGAGGGGGTGTGTGAGGGTGAGAGGGTGTGTGAGGGTGAGGGTGAGAATGAGGGTGTGTGAGGGTGAGGGGGTGTGTGAGGGTGAGTGAGGGTGTTTGAGGGTGAGGGTGTGGGTGTGTGAGGGTGAGGGTGTGTGAGGGTGAGGGGGTGTGAGGGTGAGGATGAGGATGTGAGGGAGGGTGAGGGGATGTGAGGGTGAGGGATGTGAGGGTGAGAGGGTGTGTGAGGGTGAGCGGGTGTGTGAGGGTGAGGGGGTGTGAGGGTGAGGATGAGGATGTGAGGGAGGGTGAGGGGATGTGAGGGTGAGGGATGTGAGGGTGAGAGGGTGTGTGAGGGTGAGCGGGTGTGTGAGGGTGAGTGAGGGTGTGTGAGGGTGAGGGTGTGGAGGTATGAGGGTGAAGGTGAGGGGGTGTGAGGGTGAGGGGGTGAGAGGGGGTGTAAGGGTGAGAGGGTGTGTGAGGGTGAGAGGGTGAGTGAGGGTGAGGGGGTGAGGGTGATTGAGGATGAGAGGGTTTTGAGGGTGAGGGAGTGAGGGTATGAGGGTGAGTGAGAGTGTGAGGGGGTGTGAGGGTGAGGGGGTGTGTGAGGGTGAGAGGGTGTGTGGGGGTGAGAGGGTGAGTGAGGGTGTTTGGGGGTGAGGGTGTGGGTGTGTGAGGGCGAGGGTGTATGAGGGTGAGGGGGTGTGAGGGGTGTGAGGGGGTGTGAGGCTGAGGATGTGAGGGAGGGTGATGGGATGTGAGGGTGAGGATGTGAGGGTGAGGGGGTGTGAGGGTGAGAGGGTGTGTGAGGGTGAGAGGGTGTGTGAGGGTGAGGGGGTGTGAGGGTGAGGATGAGGGGGTGTGAGGGTGGGGGGTGTGATAGGTCGTGAGGCTGAGGGGGTGTGAGGGTGAGGATGTGAGGGAGGGTAAGGGGATGTGAGGGTGAGGGGGTGTGTGAGGGTGAGAGGGTGTGTGAGGGTGAGGGTGTGTGAGGGTGAGAATGAGGGTGTGTGAGGGTGAGGGGGTGTGAGATTGAGGGGTATGAGGGTGAGGAGGTGTGTGAGGGTGAGGGTGAGGAGGTGTGAGGGTGAGGGGGTGTGAGGGTGAGGGGGTGGGGGTGTGAGGGGGTGAGGGTGAGAGGGTTATGGTGAGGGGATGAGTCAGGGTGAGTGAGGGTGTGTGAGGGTGGGTGAGGGTGAGTGACGGTGTGTGAGGGTGTGTGAGGGTAAGAGGCTGTGAGGAGGTATATGAGGGTGAGGGTGTGAGGGTGAGGGGGTGTAAGGGTGAGGGGGTGTGGGGGTTTGAGGGGGTGAGGGTGAGTGAAGGTGAGAGGGTTGTGAGGGTGAGGGGGTGAGGGTATGAGGATGAGTGAGGGTGTGTGAGGGTGGGTCAGGGTGAGTGACAGTGTGTTAGGGTGTGTGAGGGTGAGGTGGTGTGAGGGTGTGAGGGTGAGGGGGTGTGAGGGGGTGTGATGGTGTGAGGGTGAGGGGGAGTGAGGGTGGGGGTGTGAGGGTGAGGATGAGGGTGTGTGAGGGTGAGGGTGATGGGGTGAGGGGGTGTGAGTGTGAGGGGGTGTGAGTGTCAGGGTGTGAGGGTGAGGGTGTGTGAGGGTGAGGGGGTGTGGAAGTGAGGGCGTGTGAGGGTGTGTGAGGGTGAGAGGGTGTTTGAGGGTGTGTGTGAGGGTGAGGGTGTGTGAGGGTGAGTGTGTGCGAGGGTGAGGGTGTGAGGGTGAGGGGGTGTGAGGGTGAGAGGGTGAGTGAGGGTGAGATGGTGTGTGAGTGTCATAAGGTGTGTGAGGGTGAGAGGGTGAGTGAGGGTATGTGAGGGTGAGAGTTTGGGGGTAAGAGGGTGAGGGGGTGTGAGGGGATGTGGGGGTGAGTGGATGTGTGAGGGTGAGAGGGTGTGTGAGGGTGAGTGAAGGTGAGGGTGTGTGAGGGAGAGGGTATGTGAGGGTGAGGGTGTGTGAAGGGGTGTGAGGGTGAGGGGGGTGAGGGTGAGGAGGTGTGAGGGTGAGGGTGTGTGGGAGTGTGAGGGGGTGAGTGAGGGTGAGAGGGTTGTGAGGGTGAGGTGGGTGAGGGGGTGAGGGGGTGAGGGTATGATGGTGAGTGAGCATGAGTGAGGGGGTGTGAGGGAGTGTGAGGGTGAGGGTGTGAGGGTGAGCGTGTGTGAGGGTGAGGGGTTGTGAAGGTGAAAGTGTGGAGGTGTGAGGGTGAAGGTGAGGGGGTGTGAGGGTTATGTTATGTTATGTTATGCGTTTTTATTAGGCGCACAGATGCTCCAGCCAAGGAGCGTCCTGGCGCCCGACAAGGCAGCTGCACAACACAACGAAACAATAACCAGGCAAAATTAAACTAAGGGAATAAAAAGGTTTTCACCGCCCGGCGAAAAGAAAGCAGATCCCCAAGGGCACGAATCACCGGGGGAAGGGAGTTCCAAAGCACCGCTGCCCGAACTTTAAAGGAGCGCCCGCCAGCTCTACTCCGCTTAAAGCGCGGGACAACAGCCAGTTCTAGATCAGCAGATCTTAAAGCTCGGGCTGGAATGTAGTGGGCCAAAAGAGTCGACAGAATCACAGCTGGGGACCCCTTCAGAATCTTATATGCGACACAGAGGACCTTAAACTGGATCCGCTGGGCCACCGGGAGCCAGTGCAATGAGCGCAGAGTACTGGAAGTGGGGCAAGATCTAGGTAATCCTACCACCGATCTTGCTGCGGCGTTTTGGATCCGTTGCAGACGTCCGATCTCAGCCTGGTTCAAACCTACCAACAGGGAGCTCGCATAATCCAGCCTAGAGATGACGGTAGCTTGGATCATGAGCTGCCTAGTGGAGGCGTCAAAGAACTTGAGCACTGGACGGAGCCGCGCAGGATACCAAAGCAGCAGGCCGCCGTACGCTTGGTATGGAAAGCAAACGTAAGGGACGGGTCCAGCCAGACCCCGAGGTTTTTAAGCTCGGCAACTGGGATGGGAATCGGACCCAGATCCCCTGGCCACCATCTCTCTCCCCAGCGTTCCGGTTGTTTGCCAAAAATCATGACCTCGGTCTTGCTAGCGTTCAACTGGAGACAGTTGGACGTCATCCAGCCGACGACCGCCCGCTGGTGTCGTCGGCGTATGACACCATTGTCATACCCCATTGCCTGACAACCTCAGCTAGCGGCCTTACGTAGAGATTGAACAACGTAGGACTCAGCGAGGAGCCTTGAGGAACCCCCAGGTCCAAAGGATTGTATTTGGACTGGTACGGCGGGACGGTCACGCTAAAGGCCCGATTGGCTAAAAAAGACCGGAACCACTGGAGAGCGATGCCGGTGACACCGACTTCCTCTAAGCGACGCAGAAGGATCGGGTGCGATACGGTGTCAAAGGCGGCGCTCAGATCTAATAGCACCAGCGCCGCCGTTTGACCCGCATCGAGCACGGAGCGAAGATGCTCCACCATATACAGCAGAGCCGTCTCCGTGCTATGACCGGCCCTGAATCCATTCTGCGTCACATCGAGGACGTCAGCATGAAGTAGGTGTTCCGAGGACCGCGTTGACATGCGCCTCAGTCACCTTAGCAGGCCATGGTAAGAGTGAGATTGGCCGATAACTCTCGGGCTTGCTGCCATCCAAATTTGGTTTCTTAAGGATAGGACGAACCACAGCTTGTTTCCATTTTAATGGGACTACGCCGGAAGTAAGCGACGTATTGATCAACGAGCATAACGGTGAGGTGTCATGTACCGCTAAGTCTTTAAACACCGCTGAGCAAAGCGGATCCGCAGGGGACCCCGACTTCGCTTGGTGAGCCAATTTGTCGAGGCTTTCAGGTGTTAAAATAGGAAAAGAATGCAACCCCTCAGATGTTAATGGCTTAAGAGGTGGATTAGCCGAGGGAGTCGCCAACGGAAAGGCCCGATAAATGGCGTTGACCTTTTCCAGAAAGAAACCAGCTAGTTTTTCACAGTGCTCAACAGAGCTTTGGTGGCTCGTCGTTACCTTTTTGGCGGTGAGATCTTTCAACACTTTAAAGATAACCTTAGACGGGTTAGAACTCGTCCTGAATTGTGCGGCATAGAAGGCGGCGCGGGTTCTGCACACTGCCCGGTGATACAATTTCACCGTAGAGGTGAGGGGTGAGAGGGTGTGTGAGGGTGAGAGGGTGTGTGAGGGTGAGAGGGTATGTGAGGGTGAGAGGGTGAGTGAGGGTGAGGGGGTGAGGGTGAGTGAGGATGAGAGGGTTGTGAGGGTGAGGGGGTGAGGGTATGAGGTTGAGTGAGGGTGTGAGGGGTGTGAGGGTGAGGGGGGTGTGAGGGTGAGGGTGTGTGTGAGGGTGAGAGGGTGAGTGAGGGTTTTTGAGGGTGAGGGTGTGTGAGGGTGAGGGTGTATGAGGGTGAGGGGGTGTGAGGGGATGTGAGGGTGAGGATGTGAGCGAGGGTGAGGGGATGTGAGGGTGAGGGGGTGTGAAGGTGAGAGGGTGTGTGAGGGTGAGAGGGTGTGTGAGGGTGAGAGTGTGTGAGGGTGAGGATGAGGTGGTGTGAAGGTGAGGGGTGTGAGGGGGTGTGAGGGTGAGGGGGTGTGAGGGTGTGGGGGTGTGAGGGTGAGGATGTGAGGGAGGGTGAGGGGATGTGAGGGTGAGTGGGTGTGAGGGTGAGAGGGTGTGTGAGGGTGAGAGGGTGTGTGAGGGTGAGGGTGTGTGAGGGTGAGGATGAGGGGGTGTGAGGGTGAGGGGTTGAGAGATTGAGAGGGTATGAGGGTGAGGAGGTGTGTGAGGGTGAGGGTGTGAGGGTGAGGAGGTGTGAGGGTGAGGGGGTGTGAGGGTGAGGGGGTGGGGGGTGAAAGGGGGTGAGGGTGAGGGAGGGTGAGAGGGTTAGGGTGAGGGGGTGAGTCAGGGTGAGTGAGGGTGTGTGAGGGTGGGTGAGGGTGAGTGACGGTGTGTGAGGGTGGGTGAGGGTGAGAGGGTGTGAGGAGGTGTATGAGGGTGAGGGTGTGAGGGTGAGGGGGTGTGAGGGTGAGGGGGTGTGGGGGTTTGAGGGGGTGAGGGTGAGTGAAGGTGAGAGGGTTGTGAGGGTGAGGGAGTGAGGGTATGAGGGTGAGTGAGGGTGAGTGAGGGTGTGTGAGGGTGGGTCAGGGTGAGTGACAGTGTGTGAGGCTGTGTGAGGGTGAGGTTGTGTGAGGATGAGGGGGTGTGAGGGTGTGAGGGTGAGGGGTGTGAGGGTGTGTGATGGTGTGAGGGTGAGGGGGAGTGAGGGTGAGGGGGTGTGAGGGTGAGGATGAGGGTGCGTGAGGGTGAGGGTGTGTGAGGGTGAGGGGGTGTGAGGGTGTGAAGGTGAGGGGGTGTGAGGATGTGTGATGGTGTGAGGGTGAGGGGGAGTGTGGGGGAGGGGGTATGAGGGTGAGGATGAGGGTGCGTGAGCGTGAGGGGGCGTGAGGGTTAGAGGGTGTGTGAGGGTGAGAGGGTGTGTGAGGGTGAGGGGGTGTGAGGGTGAGGATGAGGGGGGTGAGGGTGAGGGGGTGTGAGATTGAGGGGGTATGAGGGTGAGGAGGTGTGTGAGGGTGAGGGGGTGAGGGTGAGGAAGTGTGAGGGTGAGGGGGTGTGAGGGTAAGGGGGTGGGGGTGTAAGGGGGTGAGGGTGAGTGAGGGTGAAAGGGTTAGGGTGAGGGGGTGAGTCAGGGTGAGTGAGGGTGTGTGAGGGTGGGTGAGGGTGAGTGATGGTGTGTGAGGGTGAGAGGGTGTGAGGAGGTGTATGAGGGTGAGGGTGTGAGGGTTAGGGGTTGTGAGGGTGAGGGGGTGTGGGGGTTTGAGGGGGTGAGGGTGAGAGGGTTGTGAGGGTGAGGGAGTGAGGGTATGAGGGTGAGTGAGGATGAGTGAGGGTGTGTGAGGGTGGGTCAGGGTGAGTGACAGTGTGTGAGGGTGAGGGTGTGTGAGGGTGAGGGGGTGTGAAAGTGTGAGGGTGAGGGGGTGTGAGGGTGTGTGATGGTGTGAGGGTGAGGGGGAGTGGGGGTGAGGGGATGTGAGGGGGAGGATGAGGGTGTGTGAGGGTGAGGGGGTGAGGGTGTGTGAGGGTGAGGGTGTGAGGGTGAGGGTGTGTGAGGGTGAGGGGGTGTGAGTGTGAGGGGGTGTGAGGGTGAGGGTGTGTGAGGGTGAGAGTGTGTGGGGGTGAGTGTGTGTGAGGGTGAGGGTATGAGGGTGAGGGGGCGTGAGGGTGAGAGGGTGTGTGAGGGTGAGATGGTGTGTGAGAGGGTGTGTGAGGGTCATAAGGTGTGTGAGGGTGAGAGGGTGAGTGAGGGTATGTGAGGGTGAGGGTTTGGGGGTAAGAGGGTGAGGGGGTGTGAGGGGATGTGGGAGTGAGTGGGTGTGTGAGGGTGTTTGAGGGTGAGGGTGTGGGTGTGTGAGGGTGAGGGTGTGTGAGGGTGAGGGGGTGTGAGGGTGAGGATGTGAGGGAGGGTGAGGGGATGTGAGGGTGAGGGGGTGTGAGGGTGAGGGTGAGGGGCTGTGAGGGTGAGGGTGTGTGGGGATGTGAGGGGGTAAGTGAGTGTAAGAGGGTTGTGAGGGTGAGGTGGGTGAGGGAGTGTGAGGGTGAGGGTGTGAGGGTGAGGGTGTGTGAGGGTTTGTGAGGGTGAAAGGGTGTGCGAGGGTGAGCAGGTGTGTGAGGGTGAGTGAGGGTGTGTGAGGGGGTGAGGGTGAGTGAGGATGAGAGGGTTGTGAGAGTGAGGGGGTGAGGGTATGAGGGTGAGTGAGGGTTGATGGGGTATGAGGGTGAGGGGGCGTGAAGGTGTGAGGGTGAAGGGGTGTGAAGGTGAGGGGGTGTGAGGGTGAGGGGGTGTGAGGTTGAGAGGGTGTGTGAGGTGAGAGGGTGTGTGAGGGTGAGGGTGTGGAGGTGTGAGGGTGAGGGGGTGTGAGGGTCAGGGGGTGTGTGAGGGTGAGAGAGTGAGTGAGGGTGAGGGTGTTTGAGGGTGAGGGGCGTGAGGGTGAAGTTGAGGGGGTTTGAGGGTGAGGGGGTGAGGGAGGGTGAGAGGATGTGAGGGTGAATGGATGTGAGGGTGGGGGGATGTGAGGGTGAGGGGGTGTAAGGGTGAGAGGGTGTGTGAGGGTGAGAGGGTGTGTGAGGGTGACAGGGTGTGTGGGGGTGAGAGAGTGTGTGAGGGTGAGTGTGTGTGAGGGTGACGGTGTGTGAGGGTGAGGATGAGGGGGTGTGAGGGTGAGGGGGTGTGAGGGGGTGTGACAGTGTGAGGGTGAAGTGGTGTGAGGGTGAGGGGGTGTGAGCGTGTGTAGGTGAGGGTGTGTGAGGGTGTGTGGGGGTGTGAGGGTGAGGGGGTGTGGGAGTAAGGGTGAGGGTGTGTGAGGGTGAGGCTGTGTGTGAGGGTGAGGGGTGTGAGGGTGCGAGGGTGTGGGGGTGTGGGGGTGTGAGGGGGAGTGAGGGGGTTTGAGGGGGAGGGTGTGGGGTTGTGAGGGTGAGGGGGTCTGAGGGGGAGGGTGTGAGGGTGAGTGGCTGTGATGGTGAGGGTGTGAGGGAGGGTGAGGGTGATGGGTGAGGGTTTTTGTGGGTGAGTCAGTGTGAGGGTGAGGGGGTGTGAGGGTGTGTGGGATTGTGACGGGGTGTGTGAGGGTGAGGGTGTGAGGGGGTGTGAGGGTGTGTGAGGGGGTGAGATAAGGGGGTGTGAGGGTGAGGGTGTGTGAGGGTGAGAGGGTGTTTGAGGGTGAGAGGGTGTGTGAGGGTGAGAGGGGGAGTGAGGGGGAGTGAGGGTGTGTGAGGGTGTAGGGGTGTGATGGTGAGGGAGTGTGAGGGTGAGGGGGTGTGAGGGCGAGAGGGTGTGTGAGGGTGAGAGGGTGTGTGAGGGTGAGAGGGTGAGAGGGTATTTGAGGGTGAAAGGGTGGGTGAGGATGAGGGTGTGAGGGTGTATGAGGGTGATGTTGTGTGAGGGTGTGTGAGGGTGAGGGTGTGAGGGAGGGTGAGGGGGTGTGAGGGTGAGGGGATGTGAGAGTGAGTGGGTGTGAGGGTGAGAGGGCATGTGAGGGTGAGTGAGGGTGAGGGTGTGTGAGCCTGTGTGAGGGTGAGGGTATGTGAGGGTGAGGGTGTGTGAGGGTGAGGATGAGGGGGTGTGGGGGTGAGGGGGGGTGAGAGTGAGGGGGTGTGAGGGTGAGGAGTTATGTGAGGGTGAGGGGGTGTGAGGGTGAGGGTGTGTTGGGGGTGTGAGGGGTGAGGGTGAGTGAGGGTGAGAGGGTTGTGAGGGTGAGGGAGGTGAGGGTGAGTGAGGGTGATTGAGGGTGTGTGAGGATGGGTGAGGGTGTGACAGTGTGTGAGTGTTTGTGAGGGTGAGAGGGTTTGAGGGTGTGTGAGGGTGTGGGGGTGTGATGGTGAGAGGGTGTATGAGGGTGAGTGAGGGTGTGAGGGTGAGGGGTTGTGAGGGTGAGTGAGGGTGAGAGGGTGTGTGAGGGTGAGAGGGTGCGTGAGGGTGAGAGGGTGAGTGAAGGTGAGGGTGTGTGAGGTCGTGGGTGGGTGAAGGTGTGTGAAGGGGGTGAGGGTGAGGGGGTGTGAGGGTGAGGGAGGGTGAGGAGATGTGAGGGGATGTGAGGGGGTGTGCGGGTGAGGGGGTGTGAGGGTGAGAGGGTGTGTGAGGGTGAGAGGGTGTTTGAGGGTGAGAGGGATTGTGGGTGTGAGAGGGTGTGTGAGGGTGAGGGTGTATGAGGGAGGGTGTGTGAGGGTGAGGATGAGGGGGGTGAGGATGAGGGGGTGTGAGAGTGAGGGGGTGTGAGGCTGAGGAGGTGTGTGAGGGTAAGGGGTGAGGGTGAGGGGGTGTGAGGGTGAGGGGTGTGAGGGGGTGTTGGGGTGTGAGGGGGTCAGGGTGAGAGAGTTGGGAGGGTGAGGGTGTGAGGGTGTGAGGGTCAGTGAGGGTGTGTGAGGGTAGGTGAGGGTGAGTGATGGTGTGTGAGGGTGAGAGGGTGTGAGGGTGTGTGAAGGTGTGGGGGTGTGAGGGGGTGAGGGTAAGGATGTGTATGAGGGTGAGGGGGTGAGCATGAGGGGGTGTGAGGGTGAGGGTGAGGGGGTGTGTGTTTGAGGGTGTGTGGGGGTGTGAGGGGTGAGGGTGAGTGAGGGTGAGAGGGTTGTGAGGGTGAGGGTGTGAGTGGGTGAGGGTGTAAGGGTGAGTGAGGGAGTATGAGGGTGGGTGAGGGTGAGTGACGGTGTGTGAGTGTGTGTGAGGGTGAGAGGGTGTGAGGGTGTGTGAGGGTGAGGAGGTGTGAGGGTGAGGGTCTGAAGTAAATGGTGGCAGGGCAGACATCATAAGACAGAGAGAAGAGACTGCGTGGTGACTGCGTTGGTCAGTTTCAGAATCAGGAGGGGCAGAGTGAGCACAGTCTGCGAGGGATCAACGTGTCTAGAAGCAAAGCATAGCGGATGTAGCATTGCAGCTAGCAAGTCGAGGGTGTTCAAGCTGAGTGTCCCTAGAGAGATGGCAATACAGCAACAGCATTTGAAGAGCAAGGCTACTGTAAACAAGCATGGTAGGCGTTCACTTTCGTCCAGAAAAAAAAACGAGAAAGGTGCAGAGAACGCTAAACAAACACGGCTTCCCCGCAAAATGGATGCAAAGAAAAAACAAGAAAAGCGGACATCAAAGGAAGGGTCGGAGGGAACGAGCATATGGGGTGTGAGCGATAACCAAAGTTAATTGTTGTGAGAGGGGAAGCAGGAAGTGAAGCAGAGCGCGCACTGGCGAAAGCAGTCTGCTGCTTTCAAGTCTGATGCCAGATGCCAGCTTCGCGCTTGAATGCCACACATGCTCTGGCCATAAACCACATTCCAAAGGTCTTTGGGAGCATTTTCTGGTGCCCATTACTAAATATCTCGCCAACAAGCATTGCTAAATCAATGCCTGAGGCTCAACCTAAAAAGGTGAGATACCCATGAGGTACATTTGCATCTAATCAATGTCAGTGGTGATGGTTTCAATATCTCTTGGTCTGCCTTACAACCTGCAGAAATATTACTATTTAGTGGGCTCGTAATATGAGTTCGAAATGTTAAAAGCAGCAACAGAATTAGTTGGTGTTCGACCTGGCCCTCTAAGCCAGGTCACCCCAGATGTTTGCCTTCCTTCGCTGAACACAGCTATGTTGGCTTTTAGGACTCTGTGCACATTCCTCCTGCTAATCACTGGTAAACTGAGTGTGCTTTCCCTTTAAAAGAGGGTAAAATTGGCCTACACCTGACTGGTACATTTAATATACTTGTAAAACCCTAGTACATGGTACTAAATGTACCCACTGCCTGTAAATTAAATGCTACTAGTGGGCTGTAGCACTCATTGTGCCCCCCTGTCCCCCACTAAGGTACCACTGGAAAACATATCTTATGTCTGCCACTAAATCTGTAGTATAATTTTTAACTTTACTGCAGGCACAATAAGCCTTTTGTTTGGCCTAAGCATTCCTGTTTAATACTTATAAGTCACCCCTAAGGCAAGCCCTAATGGCACATAGGGCAGAGTGCAATTTATTTAAAAAGTAGCAAAGGTTTACTTCAGTTTTACATGCCCTGACAATGAGAATATCTTAAAGGCATGACTCACTGTCTCCCCGTTGTTACCCTAAACAGTTTTGAGCAAATATAGGAAAGAGTGAAGTTTAGACAAAGGGGACATCCCTCACCTGCAGACTGGCACTGAAAATTTAAGTGGTACCTTCGAAACCTCTCATCAGAACACTCCTTGACCTGTGGAAGATTAAGAAGAAGAACTGCCCTGCTATTTGAAGATGGAAGATTGGACCTGCTTGACTTGAACTCAGGCTCCATGGAAATGACTCCAAGAGTTAGTTGACTAACCTCCTGTTTGAGCTACAGGGACAAGGCAACCTTCCAGGGGCCTCCCTGCAACTGCAAAGCTGACCAGCACCAACTGGGCCTACCTGAGCCCTACTGCCGGCCTCTGCTGGAGTGAACTCTGATCCCTAATAGGTTCCCATCCAAGTCATGGACCCTTGGCTAGCATCAGAGTGTTCCCTCCTTATCTGAAACCACAAGTCCTGAGTACCAGGTGAAGATTCTGAAGTTTTTGCCCACTCTGCAACTTTGAATGGACTCCTCATGTCACACGACACCCATCTGCAATGCCTGCCAACTTCAATCTCCTGCGATGACTTTCCCTCCATGTCCGCTCCTAGATCCAGCACCACGCAAAGAAACGATGGATGGAATGCTGAATGAATCAAACATTGACCCCCCACTCAAGAGATCTGGGTTAAATTCATCGTTATTTTGCTCCCCATGCCATCCCAGTTTAGACACAGCGATATGCAAAACAGTCTTGACCCTCCTTTTCATGGGAACAGTCCAGTCGAATGGGCAAGCCAGGCAATGCTTGTAGCAGAAACAAGCATCCTAGTATCGGCTTAGGGGTATCACCCCTCGTCAGCCAGGCTAGCTTCAATCCAGTGGCACAGTGTGCAAGGGACCCATGCCTGGGCATACCCATCCTATTTCTGGAGAAAAGTGCTATGCAAACAAATGATGGCTGGAAGGCTGAATTAATCTAAATCCATTGTTCCTTTGCTCACCATGCCACCTCAGCTTAGACCGAGCCATATTCAAATCAGTATTGATCCTGCTCCTCATGGAAACAGTCCAGCCAGAACTTGCTAAATTTAGTGCAATTCCGTTCAGGAGTTCGGGCTGTAGCCTTGTCTAAAGTTTCCTATGGAAATGAAAATGGAGAAAATGGATTTTGGGACCCTCCTTTTTTCTCGGCCCCCACTTGACGATTCACCCCAAACCTTTCAAGACAGTAGCTGAACAGAGCACCTCATTAGTTTTGAAACTTTTGCGAAGATTCATCAAAGGGCCTCAAAGATATTGTAAAAAACCCTATTTTTGTAGCCCCAGCATGCGTCTGCCTGGTTGGTTTGAGTGCAAGACCCCTGAACATCGTTGGGCTGAGGAGGTGGGAGAGACCACCTGATGGGGAGTGGCCATGATATTAAAATCAGTGTGTTTGGCCCCCCTGGAAGAAGGAGCCATTGAAACCGGCACTGATGAAGCCATTTGAAGGGCTGAAACGCGTCTCCCTAAGCGTTTCATGGACCTTGCTTGCGCAAAACAAGAGCTATTAAAGCCTGTTTAATCCCCAGAGCTGTGTCTTCCCTTTTTCCCTACCTGAGTGAAAGTTTTGGTGTCAATGTTTCGCCAGCAAGCAGGTGCTGGCTGACAACCGCCCTCTCTGTCTGGAGCAACGCTGAGAGCCTGTGAACTCTGGTAGCTGCATGAAACTGCAACATGTCGCCCCCATACTTTGGGAGAGAGGAGGCAACACTGTTTGCCTGAGATGGGGACATAGGAAGGCAAAATCATTCCAGGTACCTGTGGCATCGTTAGGATCCCTAGCCAACCAGTTGGGACCTCACATGTTGTTAGGAGATGCCCCGTCACTGAATGGGCTTCCTCTGAGGACTCTCAGCCCCAGCATGCATCTGCCTGGTTGGTTTGAGCACAGGACACATGAACATCGTTGGGGTGAGGGACCACCTGATGCGGAATGGCCACGGTATTTAAATCTGTGAATTTGGCCCCCTGGAAGAAGGAGCCATTGAAACCGGCACTAATGAAGCCATTTGAAGGCTGAAACACATCTGCGTAAGCGTTTCATGGACCTCACTTACTTGCGCAAAACAAGAGCTATTAAAGCCTTTTTAATCCCCGGAGCTGTGTCGTCCCTTTTTCCCTACCTGGGAGAAAGTTTTGGTGTCTATGTTTTGCCAGCAAGCAGGCGCTGGCTGACGACCTCCCTCTCGGTCTGGAGCAACGCAGAGAACCTGTGAACTCTGGTAGCTGCATGGAACTGCAACGTGTGGCCCCCCATTGCCTGAGAAGGGGACATAGGAAGGCATAATCATTCCAGGTACCTCTGGCGGCTTTGGGATCCCATGCTAACCAGTTGGGACTTCACATGTTGTTAGGAAATGCCCCGTCACTGAAATGGCTTCCACTGAGTACTCCCAGCCCCAGCATGCATCTGCCTGGTTGGTTTGAGCGCAGGACACCTGAATATCGTTGGGCTGAGGAGGGGCGAGAGACCACCTGGTGGGGAGTGGCCACGATATTTAAATCTGTGTGTTTGGCCCCTCTGGAAGAAGGAGCCATTGAAACCAGCACTGATGAAGCCATGTGAAGGCTGAAACGCGTCTTCCTAAGCGCTTCTTAAACCTCACTTTTCCTGCACTCCGCGTTAAGCGGAGATCACTGAGTTCCCAAAAACTCCACTTCACGTTGTGTAGCAGAGTTTTTTACCTCGTTAGCGATCGTCAACATCAAGTTGGGGAGCACGAGCTTGGAAAATCAAAATCCCAGCAAGATTTCTCAATGCAGGGGGCAACAGGTTTCTCTTGCAAGTGGTCGCGAATGCTTGTGGCAGCTCGCGTTGAGAAACTGCCCGTTCCCGTTAAGAAAGCTGGCGCTCGAGTAAAAATCTACTTGAGCGGCACAAAAGGAAAGCAGGGACCACTTGCACTGTGCATGGTGCCGTTCGCAATGATTGCACAGTGCGGACAAGCATCCGGCACTGTCCAATCACTGCAAACAGTATTTTCCTATCATACTCCGCCACTCGCATAGCTCTGCGTAGTGCGGTGGAGATTTGTTTGCAGTTCGCATAGTGCCGCATAGTGCAACTCCTTATACTCCGTCCAGGTTTAATGCAGAGGCATTAGGCAGGAAATAAAGCAAAGATATATCAAACAATATTGCAATCATAATACTTCATAATAAAAGCAACAGAAAATAGTGGCCAAAAATTATTACAACATGCAAAAAGTGTGCAAATTGCACACTACATGCTTGGTTATTACAACCATTTTCAAATGGTTTAAAACACTGACAAAAAAATAGCAATACTCCACAAGAATTGACAACAAATATAACTGTAAATTAGGAAACCCTTCCCATGATGTACATGGTTAATAAACAATGTATGCTTTTTCATTAAAGTGTACAGAAAAGTGATGCATGGAATGTTTGAATTAATCTCATTTATTGGTAATTACTTGGGCCGCATCCCAATCCATCATTATTTTCCATACCATGCCACTTAAGTTTGGATCCAACCATATGCAAATCACTCTTGACTCTGCTCCAATGAGAACAGGCTAAGTTCTCCCTGAACCGGAACCAAGCAACCCAGGAGTGGTTTTACCCTGGTTAGGGCTAATCAAATAGGTATAGCTTTGTTCCTGTAACACAGTGTATGTCCAGACGTGGTTTCAGTGACACTGTGCCACTGGAACAAAGCTTTACTTGAATTCGAAAGCTTGTGGGCATTCCCATATTGAGGAACGATGACCTTTCTGCATTTTAAATAAGGATAATCCTGCTTCTTTTGTTTGTTGGAATTTCCCATACACCAGGATTCTCAACTCATCTTCCATCCTCTCCAGATTCTGTGTGTGCGACATCATCAGACATTGCCATGGAGCAGAAATAGAAACATAACAAGCAGATGGTTGCTGATAGTGTCATAAGGGCTCCATTAGTGCTGCCTAGGAAACTGAGGCTAAGAGTTCTAGATCTCTGGTGCAGTGGTCACTTTCCTTGGAGACTTGGAAGGAGGCGGTTGGAGCTGTGTTCGCTTGTGAGAGCTGCAATTTCTTTAAACACTGATATTTATTAGTGAGCTTGAATACTACTACAACTGGTAAGGTCATTTATGTGTTAGAATGCTTGACTGAGAGTCTTATTTAGAGGTTTGTGGATGGGATACTCAGTCAAAATGTGACAGATACTTCTTCCCCTATGTTACAAGTGCTTTAGATTATAATACACTTGGAATTTGATGGATGGGATATCTGTGATGTTTTGAATCTAAAACATTGTGTTAATATTAAACTTAAATAGAATATAGACATTGTTCTACCTTCAAAGGCCTGTGTATTTAAAGAATCCATGTGCACTTACATAAACACACACACATACTGGGGACAAATGATGAAACTTTACGTTAAAGCTCAGGGACTAGTGTTTATGCATTAGGGGAATAGATGTGAGGTAATGTGGTTTTAGGTTAGAGGTTTAGGGTATAATAGTTAAGGTTTTGAGGTACAGATTTAAGTGTTAAGGGTTTTGGGTATAATGTGAAGGAGTGAAAAGGTTAGGAGTGAGGGTTATGACGGTTATAGGTGCTAGGGTTTAATATTGTGGGATATACGGTATTAGGATTGACGCTTTTGGGTATAGGATTAATGGATTAAGGGAACAGAGATTAACACATTGAGTATAAGGTATAGGGCCTAAGGGTAGGGCTTATGTATTTCAGGAACCTTTTTAAGGTTATGGTGAAGAGGGTTAAAAGTGTAGGTTTAGGATTAAAGAAACCCTGATATTACATCTCTTTAATAATATAGAGGAACATGTTTTACATATGAGTTATGCTAATGAGTATTTTTTTAAATTGTATTAATCTGTATGAAAAATATGCAGGTTTACTTTTCATACTAACATTGCACTCAATTTATTTCAATGGAAGACACATGACTTTCCAGCCATCTATTTCTCAGTAAACAACATGAATTATCTAGGTACACAAACACATACACTCAAACACACACCTCTTGAGTATGTAGTTTTATTGTTATCTATAATAGTTCCTACGACAATCATAGATGTCTCCCTGATCCTCTTCTTTCTTAGCTTTAAATTAAGTACCCATAGAATTTTGTTCACTAAGCACCAGTTTAGATGATTTCTCATTTCAAAAAAAGATTATTATTTATGTTTACATATTTAATTTGTTTATGATTGGTTGTGTTTGCTTGTATATTTTCAAAACATCTATAAATGTGGTAATTGAGCGTGAAGTGTTTTAATTGATAGGGGCTGAAGTCTGTACATCTTACGACATACCTAATTTGTAAATTTCTTTCATTGTCAAACATTCCCTTAGTGGTTCAGAGTTGATGTTCTGAAGTGAAAAATACTTTTGTTGATTTATTGTCCTCGCAATGTTACAGGCATCTCTAGTTTTTGCTTAGCTATTTCGTTTTCTGGTAAGTTGTGTTTGTTGCTGCACTGTTGGGCTGGTATTGTTGTTATTAAACTCTGCTCTTCCTTCTGTCTGTTCATGTGAGTCTTGTGTTTGAGGGCTGTCAGGCTGTACACCCGTGTTATGAACCTGTGCATTGGTAAGGTATAGGAGAAAAACTTATAGGCTGTGGGGAAAAGAAGAAAGATTACTTGTGTTCTGTTCAAACAATATTTACCATCTAGAGATATCTAATATATGTTGATGTTAGGGTTGGGCTTGTCGACCTATCAAATAGGAAAAGGTGAGATACCTATGTGAGGTATATTTGCATCTAATCAATGTCAGTGGTGATGGTTTCAATATCTCTTGGTCAGCCTTACAACCTGCAGAAATATTACTATTTAGTGGGCTGGTAATATGAGTTCTAAATGTTAAAAGCAGCAACAGAATGAGTTGGTGTTCGAACTTGCCCTCTAAGCCAGGTCACCCCAGATTTTTGCCTTCCTTCACTGAACACAGTTATGTTGGCTTTTAGGACTCTGTGCACATTGCTCCTGATAATCACTGGTAAACTGATTGTGCTTTCCCTTTAAAACAGAGTAAAATTGGCCTACACCTGACTGGTACATTTCATTTACTTGTAAAACTCTAGTACATGGCACTAAATGTACCCACTGCCTGCAAATTAAATGCTACTAGTGGGCTGCAGCACTCTTTGTGCCCCCCTCTTCCTAACTAAGGTAGCACTGCAAAACATATCTTACTTCTGCCACTAAATCTGTAGTACAGTTTTTAACTAAACTTCCATTTCAACCTGGCACAACATGCCTTTTGCTAGGCCTAAGCATTCTTGTTTAATACTTATAAGTCACCCCTAAGGCAAGCCCTAATAGCTCATATGGCAGGGTGCAGTGTATTTAAAAAGTAGCAAAGGTTTACTTTAGTTTTACATGCCCTGATAATGAGAATATATTAAAGGCATGATTCACTGTCTCCCCTTTGTCACCCTGGACAGTTTTGAGCCAAATATAGGAAAGAGTGAAATTTAGACAAATGGGGCATCCCTCACCTGCAGACTGGCATTGAAAATAAAAGTGATACCTTTAAAACCTCTCATCAGAACATTTCTTGACCTGTGTAAGATTAGGAAGAAGAACTGTCCTGCCATTTGAAGACGGAAGATTGGACCTGCTTGACTTGGGCTCAGGCTCTATGGAAGTGACACTCCAAGAGTCAGTTGACTGACCTCCTGTTTGAGCTAAAGGGACAAGGCATGCTTACAGGAGCCTCCCTGCAACTGCAAAGCTGACCAGCACCAACTGGGCCTGCCTGAGCCCTGCTGCCGGCCTCTGCTGGAGTGAACTCTGATCCCCAATAGGTGCCCATCCAAGTCATGGACCCTTGGCTAGCATTAGAGTGTTCCCTTCTTGTCTGAAACCGCAAGTCCTGAGTCCCAGGTGAAGATTCTGAAGTTTTTGGCCACTGTGCGACTGCGAATGGACTCCTCATGTCACCCGACAACCATCTGCAATGCCTGCCAGCGTGAATCTCCTACGACGACCTGCTCTTCATGTCCGCTCCTAGATCCAGCACCACGCAAACAAATGATGGATGGACTGCTGAATGAATCAAACATTGATACCCACTCAATAGATCTGGGTTAAATGTATCGAAATTTTGCTCCCAATGCCATCCCAGTTTAGACACAGCCATATGCAAAACAGTCTTGACCCTGCTTATCATGGTAACAGTCTAGACCAAACTGAAAAGCCAGGCCATCCTTGGACCAGACACAAGCATCCTCGGACTGATTTTGGAGTATCACCCCCTCATCAGCCATGCTAGCTTCACTCCAGTGCGACAGTGAGCAAGGGACCCCTGTCTGGGCATACCCGTCCGACTTAGGGTGAAAAGTGCTATGCAAACAAATGATGGCTGGAATGCTGAATTAATCAAACATTCATCCCCAGTCAAGAGATCTGGGTTAAATCCATTGTTCCTTTGCTCACCATGCCACCCCAACTTAGACCCAACCATATACAAATGAGTCTTGATCCTGTTCCTCATGGAAACAGTCCAGCCCGAACTGTCAAGCAAGGCCTTCTCTGGACCAGAAGCAAGCATCCTAGGTCCGGTTTCGGGGCATCACCCCTCATCAGCCAAGCTAGCTTGAATCCAGTGGCACAGTCAGCAGGGAACACACATCTGAGCTTACTCATCCCACTTAACGTGAAAAGTTCAGAGCAAACAAATGATGGACGGAATGCTGAATGAATCAAATGTTGACCCCCAGTCAAGTGATCTGGGTTATAGCCATTGTTATTGTGCTCACTATGTCATCCCAGTTTAGACCAAGCCAAATGCAAAACAGTCTTGAAGCTGCGTCTCATGGTAACAGTCTAGACCGAACTAAAAATCCAGGCCATCCTTGGACCAGACACAAGCATCCTAGGACCGATTTCGGAGTAGCACCCCTCATCAGCCATGGTAGCTTCAATCCAGTGCGACAGTGAGCAAGGGACCCATGTCTGGGCATACCCGTCTCACTTAGGGTGAAAAGTGCTATGCAAACAAATGATGGAAGGAATGCTGAATGAACCAAACATTCATCCCCACTTAAGAAATGTGGGTTAAACCCATTGCTCTTTTGCTCTCCATGCCATGCCAGTTTAGACCCAGCCATATACAAATCAGTGTTGATCCTGCTTCTCATGGGAACGGTCCAGCCTGTACTGTCAAGCAAGGCCTTCCTTGGACCAGAAAAAAGTATCGTAGGACCAATTTCGGAGCATCACCCGTCATCAGCTAGGCTAGCTTAAATCCAGTGGCACAGTCAGTATAGGACACACATCTAGGCTTACTCATCCCACTTACGGCAAAAGTGCTCAGCAAACAAATGATGAATGGAGAGCTGAATGAATCAAACATTCACTCCCAGTCAAGATAACCAGCACCAGCACAGTAGACTGCAATGACTGTCAAAGAGAAGCTCTAGTAACCTCAATAGATTTGGGATTTGTCTTGCGTTGTGTTATCACTTTATTACTTTGTTTGCATGCTGCATAAGTACTATACACATTAACCCTATCTTAAGCATAAGTGATCTTGTGCCAAGGCACCAGAGGGTAAGCACAGGTTTACTTAGTGACTTTTGTGGTTAACCAGACAAGGATTATGTTTATTACTTGAGTGGTGCTTCCACCCCGGTCACCCAGTTTCTAACGCTTGGTCAGTTTAAATTAATTGTTTATGAATGAAGTCAAAGCAGAGTTATCAGTACATGCCTGGAAGGTCTCTCAGGTGCAAGGAATTCTTTTAAATGAGCCGACATGGATGACCTCAGAATGAATCTATTCTTTGTGGTAGAGGGGGCAGTGACGCAGGGTTTTCAATTATCTCTATCCAGACCTTTTCAAATGATTGTCGCTAATGGTGCTTAAACCAGACATTTTAACATAATACTCTTAGGCTAAACAAGACCATAGGAATTTCATGTGCACCTTGCAAAAAAAAGTTATTGCAACAAAGTGCCATCATCAATTGTATATTTTCCCCAAAATAATTTAGCCATAAGGACACTTTACAGTTTTTCAAATTTAAGTTGAACCACAAAGGGCCATCACCCTTTACATGTTGTTTTTTTCCTATTAGCGGAATAATATTTATAGTGAAACTATCCGTTTAACCCACTAATACATTTTGAAGCTGATTATTGAATTAGATCTCTTGCAATTTCTCATGCATCAACTAAACATTTCGGACTAGCGATCCTTTAACACAACTGCCATGTTTTGCACGCAGGGGTCCTAGGTAGCATCAAATAGATGATGAGATGGAAGCTTGAGTTGTCTATGATCAGGGCTGGACTGAGAACCAAAACAAGACCCGTCAAAGTGCTCGGCGGACCGCCTGGGGGTTAGGGGTGCGACCGAGCTGTTTGCCAGTGCCGGTTTCGGTTTCGGACGACTATGTTACAGGGTCCGATATTATACCTGTGCTGCAAAAACGGCCCTGTAACAAAAACAACACCACCCAGGCCAAAAACCATCCCTCACACTGGCGGCCCACTGGGGAAAAACCTAGTGCCCGCTACGCCCAGTCTGGCCCTGTCTATGATGCATCTCAGAACCCTGAGGCAAAAGCCATTGCCTTACTCACTGATAAGCCTGGTATTTTGCCTCCCACCACACCTCTCTTTAAATATTTCTCCTACCAAAATATAAAAACATTATTCCTGGCCTCTGGCTACCCTACCACATTTCTCTCTAGAGCTTTCCTTTCCTTCCTTGCTCCAAGTTGTGCTCTCTGCTCTTCATTCAATGCTTCATTCAATGCTGCAGGCTCTAGGCTCACGGAGGCCCTGAGCAGGGAGTGTAGGTAGGGGGCCCGAGGCCGCCAAATCCCTGCCAGGGGCCGCCACGCAAATATGTATCTAAGGATATATATTGGCGTGGCGGCCCCTGGGGTTTGGCGGCCCTGTGCAGGTGCACAGCTTGCACATGCCTTAGGCCGGCCCTGAATGCTGACAGGCTCTCTGAGAGCCATGGCAGGATAACCTGGAACTGATTTATCCGTTTTCAACAGTATGAAACAACTTTTTTCTCCCAGTTTTTCTGTCATAGCAATACCAGCATTTGGAATTCGGTATTCATGCTAATGGCTCTCCCTTATAGTCATACATAGCAAATTATTAATGGCTGGTGAACAAGTCACATAACAGACTAGATATTTCACAGAATCAGGTCAGCGGTAAAATGTTTGAGTCTGGTGCGCAAGGCACAAACATTTATTTATAAAGTTTTGTATAGCGCCAACGTGACCCTTACGGGTATCAGAGCGCTTCACAATTTTGGGTAAGAGGGATACAGTTTTGGGAGGCAAAATAATCATTACATAATTATGCAAGACACGTGCAGGACTCCTGTAGGTGTTGGAACTCATCACATAAGGGTACAGTAATGGGTGAGGAACATTCAAACATATGTATGTACAGTGCATGTTAATGATGTTGTTCACGATATGTGGGAGTAGCTTCTGAATGTAAGTCTGAATATCTTTTCCCACTCACGCAAGACCTTGAATCCTAATGTTGCAGCAAGATGGGCTTTCCAGATCCCCTTGCTCTAAAGCTTTTTACCCTTTGATAACACTCCAGATTGTTCCAACTTCATGATTTATTGGTTAAAGAAACTTTTGGAGGAACTCGAGTGATATTTGACTTATATGATTGATTATCCAGCCAACAGTTGTTAGCCCAGCTGTTTAGTTTGTTGCCCACTACTAAGTTTGATTTTGTCCACGTTAAGCACTGGATAGGAAACAGACTCAAAAGAAGCCAAAAGGCCTAAAAGAATCAGGAATGCAACAGATGGAGGGCATCCAACAGGGACGTCAAGACTTAATCAGAGGAGTGCATTGGTCTAAAACCTGATTGTTGCAGGCTGAGCAATTATTTTCCAAATAATTTGATAACTGATTATTAGCCAGGCTTTGCATCAGTTTGGTGGCAAACGATAAAAAGGATACAGGTCGGTAATTGACGTAAACTTTAATTATGCTCCAAAGACAGCAGTATTTTCCCACCCATTAGGTACCTGGCCTGATAGATTAATTCTGTAAGTTTAATTCAAATAATTTCACAAACTGTGTGAATGATCTTCATCTTACAGATATCCTGAAGAGATCTTGATATTATCTATTTCAGCTGCTCAATTAGCTCTTCCTATTTTATAGGCTTAAAACGCATAAAAGTGTTTCCTTGAGAAGTAGGGTCCAGTTAATATGTTATCGAGGGGTCTGCAGAGGGTGCGCTAATTTCTAAAATGCTTCCTGCAAAAAAGTGAAAGAGTTAGTTGTATAAAGTGTAGGAGGGCAGAGACTTACATCTTTCACAGTGAGTGGGCCAAACTCTCTAACAATCTCCAAAATCTGTCTAGTCCGAGAGGTGAACTGATTACTCTGAGCACAAAGTGAGTCGAATGTTTTGTTTAATGGCTATTTTATAGCTTTAAAATCTGGAAATGGCATTCTTATTAGGGTTTGAGTTAAAACCTTTCCTCCAGTGTCTTTAGACTTTCTTACATGCTTTCTAGCAACATCAATTTGCTATTGATACACACTTCATACAACTTTCAAGAGGACAACAGAATCAAGACCAGTCAGCACTACAATGTCTTCATCTGCCTTAAACAGATGCATCAGGTGGATGATTGAACAAGGGAGGGTTGAAATTTGCAGGCTTGAGCCACAATCAACAGGAGTTTCCAAGGCACTAAAAGCCCTGGTAGTGGGAGCTAGATTGGACAGCATTTTCAAGGATGTCAAGTGGTGTGGGTATTCTACGTTTAAGTGGTTTTGGGGCATATTATCAAGGGATTTATTTCCACTTTTTTGGCTTTAAAAGCCAAGAAAGAGGAGATAAAATTATCTCCCTATCAGCAACAGGGTGCTAACACTCAAATTCGCATGTTAGCACCCTTTTTCTCTATGCGTCCTCTTGCATTTCTAATGAGATGCAAAGGGGCGTTCCAGAGAAAAATAATAGGAGAAATGTTGTTAAGCGACATTTCTCCTATTATCAAGGATTTCGCTAACCCTGTTAGTGAAAAAAAAGCAGCGCTAACCGCGGTTAGCACTGCTTTTTTTACACCTGGTATTTTCCTGACTTAGCCATGATATCCTATGGAAGGTGGATATTATGGCTAAGTTTGTGAGCCCCTATCATCAAGCTAACACCAAACTTCGAGAGATTATCGTTGGTTTTCCAGCGATAATCTCTCATTTGGCAGTTAGCACGAGGATTTTTATCACTTCTGAGATAAACCTTGCTAATAGCAAGTTATCTCTGCGATAATTTCCGGCGATGCTTAGCGTTAAAAATTTGTTGCTAAGGATCGTTAGCGATAAATATCGCTAATCGTTGGTAATATGCCCCTTTAATTTAAAGCTATGCAGTATATTCGGTGGTGAGTACGCTTTAAACTATGCATAATCCTTCCCTACGGTCTTGACAAAAACTGAGATTTTCATAGACATAGCAGAAAGAAGCTAGGATAATTACCATTCTTTTCTTAAGATGATGAGACAAATAGATCCTTAATGGATTTCCACCTTTTACTGAATGGTTGGAAAGTTTGACTTGGGGGTTCAATGAAAGCAACAGGTTGCTGTGACAGTCATGGCTACATGGATGATGCTAGAGAAAATACAATTGGCATGACATCCTGCTGTTTTAAGGCTTCTGGTAGACATCAGACTGGATCAAGATATTTAAAAGCAGCAGTACTCTTGTATACCAGTAGATGCCGTTGTGCACCTCCGTGCTGACGTTGTTCCACTCCAGAAGACTTGGGTGTAAATAACCACCATCCAGGCGTGCTGATGCCAGTTCCTTTGTATACATGCTTTTTGAGGCGGAAAGAGAGCTTACTCCTCTTCTCTTTGACAACTGTTTTTCTCCCAAAACGTTCTTTTTCAGAGTCCCAGGGACAATATGTCACCTACCAAAACAACAGGGCTTAAACATTTCAGGTAATGTTGAAAAACCAATGTCTGTGACAGATGCCCATGAAATATGTCTGTGGTGCCTGGGGTCTGAGGAGGTCCTTGACCTGACCCTACCTACAACAGAGGTGAAAACTAACATCTTGACGAACAAGTTGCTTACATTCCATAACGCTTTAGCTGGTAGAAACTCTATCTAGACGCTGATTCTTTATATGAGAATATTCCATAGTGTCAGACTGCATCCTGAATAATTTTTTGCAATTTCCCCTTGCATGCTGGTAGTTGGCATTGTTTGGCACTGCATCGTATTCTTGGCGTAGTCAGCAGCAGATGTGACATTCGCGGTGCCAACATAGGCCCCGCCCCAGGGAGCAAACCTCCGTTCATAACAGTCTTTTTTTATTTTTAATCCTTGCAATTTATTATATGAGCTTTGAAAAAAGGAAGAAACGAAAAGAAGATGTGTACAAAGAATGTGTTTGTATTGTGGTAAATCTGGATATTATCTAAAAGATTGTCACAGTAAACATAGAATTTTCAAGAGTCAAATACAGATGCCTTCAGTTAGAAAGGTTACAACCAGTGGAAAACTGAGTGTCTCGACAATAAATGGTGCTGCCTTGTTGAGTGAAGATAAGCAGTTTGTCACAAAATAGGCAGCTAATACTATGTAGTGATTGATTACTCATTTAGCAGTTCCTAACAAAATTATTTTATCCAATGAACAAGGTGAATTGGTTTCAGGACTTCAGGTCAGGTTTAGGTGTCTCAGGGAATTATATGGTTATTAAGTTTAGACAATCATTAGAGATACCTTTGATCACTAAGAATGTTCCTGCAGAGGTTAGGGCAGTAGATGGTTCAGCATTGCCTTCAATGTTAATATATGCACACAATCTTTGTGGTGTGTTTTGCAAGTCACTATGAATAAAATAGTTTTGATCTCATTGATGCCCCTCATTAGGTCGAGCCTAGCTATTGCGTAAGCAATCGCTAGGCAAGATTATAGTAAAGGGAAAAGAAAAGTCTACCAAAGACCTCTGGAATACGGTTTATGGCCAGTGCATGTGAGGCTTTAAAGTGCGAAGCAGGCATCTGGCATTGACTTGAACGCAGGAGACTGTTTTCGCCAGTGTGCGTTTGGCCTCACTTCCTGCTCCCCCTCTTACAGCAATTAACTTTCGTTCACTCACACCTCATATGCTCGTTCCCTCCCACCCTTCCTTTGATGTCCGCTTTTCTGGTTTTCTCATCCCTACCCCTCTCTCTCCACCCTCCAACTCTACCCTCCACCCTCCAACTCCACCCTCCAACTCCACCCTCCAACTGCAACCTCCAACGCCAACTCCACCCTCCAACTCCACCCTCCAACTCCACCCTCCAACTCCTACTCCACCCTCCAACTCCAACTCCACCCTCCAACTCCACCCTCCAACTCGAACTCCACCCTCCACCCTCCGCCTCCAACTCCACCCTCCAACTTCAACTCCACCAACTTCAACTCCACCTCCACCCTCCAACTCCACCCTCCAACTCCAACTCCACCCTCCAACTCCACCCTCCAACTCCAACTCCACCCTCCAACTCCACCCTCCAACTCCACCCTCCAACTCCAACTCCACCCTCCAACTCCACCCTCCAACTTCATCCTCCACCCTCCAACTCCTCCCTCCAACTGCAACTCCAACTCCTACTCCACACTCCACCCTCCAACTCCACCCTCCAACTCCACCCTCCAACTCCAACTCCACCCTCCAACTTCAACTCCACCCTCCACCCTTCAACTCCACCCTCAAACTCCACCCTCCAACTCCACCCTCCAACTCCAACTCCAACTCCACCCTCCAACTCCACCTCCACCCTCCAACTCCACCCTCCAACCTCAACTCCACCCTCTAACTCCACCCTCCAACTCCAACCCCACCCGCCAACTCTACCCTCCAACTCCAACTCCACCCTCCACCATTCAACTCCACCCTCCAACTCCAAGTCTACCCTCCAACTCCACCTTCTAACTCTACCCTCCAACTCCAACTCCACCCTCCAACTCCACCTTCCAACTCGAACTCGAACTCCACCCTCCAACTCCACACTCCAAATCCAACTCCAACTCCAACTCCACCCTCCAACTCCACACTCCAACTCCAACTTCACCCTCCAACTCCAACTCCACCCTCCAATTCCAACTCCACCCTCCAACTCCAACTCCACCCTCCAACTCAAACTTACCCTCCAACTACACCCTCCAACTCCACCCTCCAACTTCACCCTCCAACTCCAACCTCCAACTCCACCCTTCACCTCCAACTCCACCCTCCAACTCCAGCTCCACCCTCCAACTCCACCCTCCAACTCCAACTCCACCCTCCAACTCTACCCTCCAACTCCACCCTCCAACTCCACCCTCCAACTCCATCCTCCAACTCCAACTCCACCCTCCAACTCCAACTCCAAACCTACAACTCCAACTGCACCCTCCAAATCCAACTTAACCCTCCAAATCCACCCTCCAACTCCAACTCCACACTCCAACTCCACCCTCCAACTCCAACTCCACCCTCCAACTCCACCCTTCAACTCCACCCTCCAACTCCACCCTCCAACTCCAACTCCACCCTCCAACTCCAACAACTCTACCCTCCAACTCCACACTCCTACTCCAACTCACCCCTCCAACTCCACCCTCCAACTCCAACTCCACCCTCAAACTCCACCTCCACCCTCAAACACCAACTCCACCCTCCACCCTTTAACTCCACCCTCCAACTCCACCCTCCAACTCCAACTCCACCCTCCAACTCCAACTCCACCTTCCAACTCCAACTCCACCCTCCAACTCCACCCTCCAACTCTACCCTCCAACTCTACCCTCCAACTCCACCTGCCAACTCCACCCTCCACCTCCACCCTCCAACTACACCCTCCAACTACACCCTCCCACTCCAACTCCACCCTCCAACTGCAACCTCCACCCTCCAACCCACCCTGCACACTCCAACTCCACCCTCCAACTCCACCCTCCAACTCCACCCTCCAACTCCACCATCCAACTCCAACTCCATCCTCCAACTCCAACTCCACCCTCCAACTCCACCCTCCAACTCAACTCCTCCCTCCAACTCCACCCTCCAACTCCACCCTCCAACTCCACCCTCCAACTCCCCCTCCAACTCCAACTCCACCCTCCAACTCCACCCTCCAACTCCAACCACCAAATCCAACTCCACCATCCACCCTTCAACTCCACCCTCCAACTCCACCCTTTAACTCCAACTCCACCCTCCAACTCCACCCTCCAACTCCAACTCCACCCTCTAACTCCACCCTCCAACTCCACCCTCCAACTCCACCCTCCAACCTCAACTCCACCCTCCAAATCTACCCTCCAACTCCACCCTCCAACTCCACATTCCAACTCCACCCTCCAACTCCAACTCCACCCTCCACCATTCAACTCCACCCTCCAAACCCACCCTCCAACGCCACCCTCCAACTCCAACTCCACCCTCCAACTCCACCCTTCACCTCCAACTCCACCCTCCAACTCCAGCTCCACCCTCCAACTCCACCCTCCAACTCCAACTCCACCCTCCAACTCTACCCTCCAACTCCACCCTCCAACTCCACCCTCCAACTCCATCCTCCAACTCCAACTCCACCCTCCAACTCCAACTCCAAACCTACAACTCCAACTGCACCCTCCAAATCCAACTTAACCCTCCAAATCCACCCTCCAACTCCAACTCCACACTCCAACTACACCCTCCAACTACACCCTCCAACTCCAACTCTACCCTCCAACTCCAACCTCCACCCTCCAACCCACCCTCCAACCCACCCTCCACACTCTAACTCCACCCTCCAACTGCACCCTTCAACTCCACCCTCCAACTCCCCCTCCAACTCCAACTCTACCCTCCAACTCCACCCTCCAATCCACACTCCAACTCCAACCTTCAACTCCACCCTTCAATTCCACCCTCCAACTCCACCCTCCAACTCTATCCTCCAACTCCAACTCCACCCTCTAACTCCAACTCCACCCTCGAACTCCACCCTCCAACTCCAACTACAACTCCACCCTCCAACTTCACCCGCCAACTCCAACTCCACCCTCCAACTCCAACTGCACCCTTCAACTCCACCTTCCAACTCCACCCTCCAACTCCACCCTCCAACTACACCCTCCAACTACACCCTCCAACTCCAACTCTACCCTCCAACTCCAACCTCCACCCTCCAACCCACCCTCCACACTCTAACTCCACCCTCCAACTGCACCCTTCAACTCCACCCTCCAACTCCCCCTCCAACTCCAACTCTACCCTCCAACCCACCCTCCACACTCTAACTCCACCCTCCAACTACACCCTCCAACTACACCCTCCAACTCCAACTCTACCCTCCAACTCCAACCTCCACCCTCCAACCCACCCTCCACACTCTAACTCCACCCTCCAACTGCACCCTTCTACTCCACCCTCCAACTCCACCCTCCAACTCCATGTACCAACTCCAACTCCACCCTCCACCCTCCAACTCCAACTCCACCCTCCCACTTCAACTCCACCCTCCAACTCCACCCTCCAACTCCAACTCCACCCTCCAACTCCACCATCCAACTCCACCCTCCTACTCCACCCTCCAACTCCACCCTCCAACTCCAACTCCACCCTCCAACTCCACCCTCCAACTTCACCCTCCAACTCCAACTCCACCCTCCAACTCCACCCTCCACCCTCCAACTCCTCTCTCCAACTCCAACTCCTACTCCACACTCCAACCTCCAACTCCACCCTCCAACTCCAACTTCACCCTTCACCCTTCAACTCTACCCTCCAACTCCACCCTCCAACTCCAACTCCACCCTCCAACTCCAACTCCACCCTCCAACTCCAACTCCACCCTCCAACTCCACCCCCCAACTCCATCCTCCAACTCTACCCCCCAACTCCACCCTCCAACTCAAAGATCCTACTCCAACTCCACCCTCCAACTCCACTCTCCAACTCCACTCTCCAACTCCACCCTCCAACTTCAACTCCACCCTCCAACTCCAACTTCCAACTCCAACTCCACCCTCCACTCCACCCTCCAACTCCAGCCTCCAGCTCCAATTCCACCCTCCACCATTCAACTCCACCCTCCAACTCCAACTCCACCCTCCAACTCCAACTCCACCCTCCAACTCCAACACCACCCTCCAACTCCAACTGCACCCTCCAACTCCAACTCCACCTTCCAACTCCAACTTCACCCTCCAACTCCAACTCCACCCTCCAACTCCAACTCCACCCTCTAACTCCAACTGCACCCTCCAACTCCAACTCCACCCTCCAACTCCAACTCCACCCTCCAACTCCAACTCCACCTTCCAACTCCAACTTCACCCTCCAACACCACCCTCCAACTCCACCCTCCAACTCCATCCTCCAACTCCAACCTCCAACTCCACCCTTCAATTCCACCCTCTATCTCTGCCCTCCAACTCTATCCTCCAACTCCAACTCCACCCTCTAACTCCAAATCCACCCTCCAACTCCACACTCCAACTCCAACTCCAACCTCCAGCTCCACCTTCCAACTCCACCCTGCAACTCCACCCTCCAACTACAACTCCACCCTTCAACTCCACCTCCACCCTCTAACTCCAACTCCACCCTCCAACTCCAACTCCACCCTCCAACTCTAACTCCACCCTCCAACTCTGCCCTACAACTCCAACTCCCCCCTCCAACTCTAACTCCACCCTCCAACTCCACCCTCCAACTCCACCTTCCAACTCCACCCTACAACTCCACCCTCCAATTCCAACTCCACCCTCCAACTCCAACTCCACCCTCCAACTCCAGCCTCCAACTCCACCCTCCAACTCCACCCTTCAACACCAACTCCACCCTCCAACTCCACCCTCCAATTCCACCCTCGAACTCCACCCTCCAACTCCAACCTCCAACTCTACCCTTCAATTCCACCCTCCAACTCCACCCTCCAACTCTATCCTCCAACTCAAACTCCACCCTCTAACTCCAACTCCACCCTCCAACTCCACCCTCCAACTCCAAATCCACCCTCCAACTTCACCCGCCAACTCCAACTCCACCCTCCAACTCCAACTGCACCCTTCAACTCCACCTTCCAACTCCACCCTCCAACTACACCGTCCAATTAAACCCTCCAACTCCAACTCTACCCTCCAACTCCAAACTCCACCCTCCAACTCACCCTCCACACTCTTACTCCACCCTCCAACTGCACCCTTCAACTCCACTATCCAACTCCAACTCCACCCACCACACTCTAACTCCACTCTCCAACTGCACCCTTCAACTCCACCCTCCAACTCCAACTCCACCCTCCAACTCCATGCACCAACTCCAACTCCACCCTCCACCCTCCAACTCCACCCTCCAACTTCAACTCCACCTCCACCCTCCAACTTCACCCTTAAACTTCAACTCCACCCTCCAACTCCACCATCCAACTCCACCCTCCAACTCCACCCTCCAACTCCACCCTCCAACTCCAACTCCACCCTCCAACTTCACCCTCCAACTTCATACTCCAACTCCAACTCCACCCTCCAACTCAACCCTCCAACTTCACCCTCCACCCTCCAACTCCTCCCTCCATCTCCAACTCCTACTCCACACTCCACCCTCCAACTCCACCCTCCAACTATAACTCCACCCTATAACTCCACCCTCCAACTCCACCCTCCAACTCCACCCTCCAACTCCAACTCCAACCTCCAACTCCACCCTCCACCTCCAACTCCACCCTCCAACTCCAGCTCCACCCTCCAACTCCACCCTCCAACTCCAACTCCAACTCTACCCTCCAACTCCAACTCCACCCTCCAACTCTACCCTCCAACTCCACCCTCCAACTCCACCCTCCAACTCCATCCTCCAACTCCACCCTCCAACTCCAACTCCAAACCTACAACTCCAACTGCACCCTCCAACTCCAACTTCACCTTCCAAATCCACCCTCCAACTCCAACTCTACCCTCTAACTCCACCCTCTAACTCCACCCTCCAACTCCAACTCCACCATCCAACTCCACCCTCCAACTCCACCCTTCACCTCCACCCTCCAACTCCACCCTCCAACTCCAACTCCACCCTCCAACTCCAACTCCACCCTCCAACTCCACACTCCAACTCAACCCTCCAACTCCACCCTCCAACTCCAACTCCACCGTCCAACCCCACCTCCACCCTCCAACTCCAACCTCCAACTCCACCCTCCACCCTTTAACTCCACCCTCCACCTCCACCCTCCAACTCCACCCTCCAACTCCAGCTCCACCCTCCAACTCCAACTCCACCCTCCAACACCACCCTCCAACTCCACCCTCCAACTCTACCCTTCAACTCTACCCTCCAACTCCACCTTCCAACTCCACCCTCCAACTCCAACTCCAACTCCAACTCTACCCTCCAACTCCACTTGCCAACTCCAACTCCACCCTCCAACTCCAACTGTACCCTTCAACTCCACCCTCCAACTCCACCCTCCAACTCCACCCTCCAACTACACCCTCCAACTCCAACTACACCCACGAACTGTAACCTCCACCCTCCAACCCACCCTCCACACTCCAACTCCACCCTCCAACTCCACCCTCCAACTCCAACTCCATCCTCCAACTCCAACTCCACCCTCCAACTCCAACCCAACCCTCCAACTCCACCCTCCAACTCCAACTCCACCCTCCAACTCCACCCTCCAACTCCACCCTCCAAATCCAACTCCACCCTCCAACTCCAACTCCACACTCCAACTCCAACTTCACCCTCCAACTCCACCCTCCAACTCCACCCTCCAAATCCAACTCCACCATCCACCCTTCAACTCCACCCTTTAACTCCAACTCCACCCTCCAACTCCACCCTCCAACTCCAACTCCACCCTCTAACGCCACCCTTCAACTCCAACTCCACCCTCAAACTCCACCCTCCAACTCCACCCTCCAACCTCAACTCCACCCTCCAACTCCACCCTCCAACTCCACCCTCCAACTCCAACTCCAACTCCAACCTCCAAATCCACCCTCCACCTCCAACTCCACCCTCCAACTCCAGCTCCACCCTCCAATTCCACCCTCCAACTTCAACTCCAACTCCAACTTTACCCTCCAACTCCACCCTCCAACTCCACCCTCCAACTCCATCGTCCAACTCCAACTCCACCCTCTAACTCCAACTCCAAACCTACACCCTCCAACCTCAACTCCACCCTCCAACTCCACCCTCCAACTCCACCCTCCAACTCCACCTTCCAACTCCAACTCCAACTCCAACCTCCAACTCCACCCTCCACCTCCAACTCCACCCTCCAACTCCAGCTCCACCCTCTAAATCCACCCTCCAACTCCAACTCCACCCTCCAACTCCAACTCCACCCTCCAACTCCAACTCCACCCTCCAACTCCAACACCACCCTCCAACTCCAACTCCACCCTCCAACTCCACCCTCCAACTCCACCCTCCATCTCCACCCTCTAACTCCAACTGCACCCTCCAACTCCAACTCCACCCTCCAACTCCAACTCCACCCTCCAACTCCAACTCCACCTTCCAACTCCAACTTCACCCTCCAACACCACCCTCCAACTCCACCCTCCAACTCCATCCTCCAACTCCAACCTCCAACTCCACCCTTCAATTCCACCCTCTATCTCTGCCCTCCAACTCTATCCTCCAACTCCAACTCCACCCTCTAACTCCAAATCCACCCTCCAACTCCACACTCCAACTCCAACTCCAACCTCCAGCTCCACCTTCCAACTCCACCCTGCAACTCCACCCTCCAACTACAACTCCACCCTTCAACTCCACCTCCACCCTCTAACTCCAACTCCACCCTCCAACTCCAACTCCACCCTCCAACTCTAACTCCACCCTCCAACTCTGCCCTACAACTCCAACTCCCCCCTCCAACTCTAACTCCACCCTCCAACTCCACCCTCCAACTCCACCTTCCAACTCCACCCTACAACTCCACCCTCCAATTCCAACTCCACCCTCCAACTCCAACTCCACCCTCCAACTCCAGCCTCCAACTCCACCCTCCAACTCCACCCTTCAACACCAACTCCACCCTCCAACTCCACCCTCCAATTCCACCCTCGAACTCCACCCTCCAACTCCAACCTCCAACTCTACCCTTCAATTCCACCCTCCAACTCCACCCTCCAACTCTATCCTCCAACTCAAACTCCACCCTCTAACTCCAACTCCACCCTCCAACTCCACCCTCCAACTCCAAATCCACCCTCCAACTTCACCCGCCAACTCCAACTCCACCCTCCAACTCCAACTGCACCCTTCAACTCCACCTTCCAACTCCACCCTCCAACTACACCGTCCAATTAAACCCTCCAACTCCAACTCTACCCTCCAACTCCAAACTCCACCCTCCAACTCACCCTCCACACTCTTACTCCACCCTCCAACTGCACCCTTCAACTCCACTATCCAACTCCAACTCCACCCACCACACTCTAACTCCACTCTCCAACTGCACCCTTCAACTCCACCCTCCAACTCCAACTCCACCCTCCAACTCCATGCACCAACTCCAACTCCACCCTCCACCCTCCAACTCCACCCTCCAACTTCAACTCCACCTCCACCCTCCAACTTCACCCTTAAACTTCAACTCCACCCTCCAACTCCACCATCCAACTCCACCCTCCAACTCCACCCTCCAACTCCACCCTCCAACTCCAACTCCACCCTCCAACTTCACCCTCCAACTTCATACTCCAACTCCAACTCCACCCTCCAACTCAACCCTCCAACTTCACCCTCCACCCTCCAACTCCTCCCTCCATCTCCAACTCCTACTCCACACTCCACCCTCCAACTCCACCCTCCAACTATAACTCCACCCTATAACTCCACCCTCCAACTCCACCCTCCAACTCCACCCTCCAACTCCAACTCCAACCTCCAACTCCACCCTCCACCTCCAACTCCACCCTCCAACTCCAGCTCCACCCTCCAACTCCACCCTCCAACTCCAACTCCAACTCTACCCTCCAACTCCAACTCCACCCTCCAACTCTACCCTCCAACTCCACCCTCCAACTCCACCCTCCAACTCCATCCTCCAACTCCACCCTCCAACTCCAACTCCAAACCTACAACTCCAACTGCACCCTCCAACTCCAACTTCACCTTCCAAATCCACCCTCCAACTCCAACTCTACCCTCTAACTCCACCCTCTAACTCCACCCTCCAACTCCAACTCCACCATCCAACTCCACCCTCCAACTCCACCCTTCACCTCCACCCTCCAACTCCACCCTCCAACTCCAACTCCACCCTCCAACTCCAACTCCACCCTCCAACTCCACACTCCAACTCAACCCTCCAACTCCACCCTCCAACTCCAACTCCACCGTCCAACCCCACCTCCACCCTCCAACTCCAACCTCCAACTCCACCCTCCACCCTTTAACTCCACCCTCCACCTCCACCCTCCAACTCCACCCTCCAACTCCAGCTCCACCCTCCAACTCCAACTCCACCCTCCAACACCACCCTCCAACTCCACCCTCCAACTCTACCCTTCAACTCTACCCTCCAACTCCACCTTCCAACTCCACCCTCCAACTCCAACTCCAACTCCAACTCTACCCTCCAACTCCACTTGCCAACTCCAACTCCACCCTCCAACTCCAACTGTACCCTTCAACTCCACCCTCCAACTCCACCCTCCAACTCCACCCTCCAACTACACCCTCCAACTCCAACTACACCCACGAACTGTAACCTCCACCCTCCAACCCACCCTCCACACTCCAACTCCACCCTCCAACTCCACCCTCCAACTCCAACTCCATCCTCCAACTCCAACTCCACCCTCCAACTCCAACCCAACCCTCCAACTCCACCCTCCAACTCCAACTCCACCCTCCAACTCCACCCTCCAACTCCACCCTCCAAATCCAACTCCACCCTCCAACTCCAACTCCACACTCCAACTCCAACTTCACCCTCCAACTCCACCCTCCAACTCCACCCTCCAAATCCAACTCCACCATCCACCCTTCAACTCCACCCTTTAACTCCAACTCCACCCTCCAACTCCACCCTCCAACTCCAACTCCACCCTCTAACGCCACCCTTCAACTCCAACTCCACCCTCAAACTCCACCCTCCAACTCCACCCTCCAACCTCAACTCCACCCTCCAACTCCACCCTCCAACTCCACCCTCCAACTCCAACTCCAACTCCAACCTCCAAATCCACCCTCCACCTCCAACTCCACCCTCCAACTCCAGCTCCACCCTCCAATTCCACCCTCCAACTTCAACTCCAACTCCAACTTTACCCTCCAACTCCACCCTCCAACTCCACCCTCCAACTCCATCGTCCAACTCCAACTCCACCCTCTAACTCCAACTCCAAACCTACACCCTCCAACCTCAACTCCACCCTCCAACTCCACCCTCCAACTCCACCCTCCAACTCCACCTTCCAACTCCAACTCCAACTCCAACCTCCAACTCCACCCTCCACCTCCAACTCCACCCTCCAACTCCAGCTCCACCCTCTAAATCCACCCTCCAACTCCAACTCCACCCTCCAACTCCAACTCCACCCTCCAACTCCAACTCCACCCTCCAACTCCAACACCACCCTCCAACTCCAACTCCACCCTCCAACTCCACCCTCCAACTCCACCCTCCATCTCCACCCTCTAACTCCAACTGCACCCTCCAACTCCAACTCCACCCTCCAACTCCAACTCCACCCTCCAACTCCAACTCCACCTTCCAACTCCAACTTCACCCTCCAACACCACCCTCCAACTCCACCCTCCAACTCCATCCTCCAACTCCAACCTCCAACTCCACCCTTCAATTCCACCCTCTATCTCTGCCCTCCAACTCTATCCTCCAACTCCAACTCCACCCTCTAACTCCAAATCCACCCTCCAACTCCACACTCCAACTCCAACTCCAACCTCCAGCTCCACCTTCCAACTCCACCCTGCAACTCCACCCTCCAACTACAACTCCACCCTTCAACTCCACCTCCACCCTCTAACTCCAACTCCACCCTCCAACTCCAACTCCACCCTCCAACTCTAACTCCACCCTCCAACTCTGCCCTACAACTCGAACTCCCCCCTCCAACTCTAACTCCACCCTCCAACTCCACCCTCCAACTCCACCTTCCAACTCCACCCTACAACTCCACCCTCCAATTCCAACTCCACCCTCCAACTCCAACTCCACCCTCCAACTCCAGCCTCCAACTCCACCCTCCAACTCCACCCTTCAACACCAACTCCACCCTCCAACTCCACCCTCCAATTCCACCCTCCAACTCCACCCTCCAACTCCAACCTCCAACTCTACCCTTCAATTCCACCCTCCAACTCCACCCTCCAACTCTATCCTCCAACTCAAACTCCACCCTCTAACTCCAACTCCACCCTCCAACTCCACCCTCCAACTCCAACTCCACCCTCCAACTTCACCCGCCAACTCCAACTCCACCCTCCAACTCCAACTGCACCCTTCAACTCCACCTTCCAACTCCACCCTCCAACTACACCGTCCAATTAAACCCTCCAACTCCAACTCTACCCTCCAACTCCAAACTCCACCCTCCAACTCACCCTCCACACTCTTACTCCACCCTCCAACTGCACCCTTCAACTCCACTATCCAACTCCAACTCCACCCACCACACTCTAACTCCACTCTCCAACTGCACCCTTCAACTCCACCCTCCAACTCCAACTCCACCCTCCAACTCCATGCACCAACTCCAACTCCACCCTCCACCCTCCAACTCCACCCTCCAACTTCAACTCCACCTCCACCCTCCAACTTCACCCTTAAACTTCAACTCCACCCTCCAACTCCACCATCCAACTCCACCCTCCAACTCCACCCTCCAACTCCACCCTCCAACTCCAACTCCACCCTCCAACTCCACCCTCCAACTTCATACTCCAACTCCAACTCCACCCTCCAACTCAACCCTCCAACTTCACCCTCCACCCTCCAACTCCTCCCTCCATCTCCAACTCCTACTCCACACTCCACCCTCCAACTCCACCCTCCAACTATAACTCCACCCTATAACTCCACCCTCCAACTACACCCTCCAACTCCACCCTCCACTTCCAACTCCAACCTCCAACTCCACCCTCCACCTCCAACTCCACCCTCCAACTCCAGCTCCACCCTCCAACTCCACCCTCCAACTCCAACTCCAACTCTACCCTCCAACTCCAACTCCACCCTCCAACTCTACCCTCCAACTCCACCCTCCAACTCCACCCTCCAACTCCATCCTCCAACTCCACCCTCCAACTCCAACTCCAAACCTACAACTCCAACTGCACCCTCCAACTCCAACTTCACCTTCCAAATCCACCCTCCAACTCCAACTCTACCCTCTAACTCCACCCTCTAACTCCACCCTCCAACTCCAACTCCACCATCCAACTCCACCCTCCAACTCCACCCTTCACCTCCACCCTCCACACTCCACCCTCCAACTCCAACTCCACCCTCCAACTCCAACTCCACCCTCCACTCCACTCCAACTCAACCCTCCAACTCCACCCTCCAACTCCAACTCCACCGTCCAACTCCACCTCCACCTCCAACTCCAACCTCCAACTCCACCCTCCACCCTTTAACTCCACCCTCCACCTCCACCCTCCAACTCCACCCTCCAACTCCAGCTCCACCCTCCAACTCCAACTCCACCCTCCAACACCACCCTCCAACTCCACCCTTAACTCTACCCTTCAACTCTACCCTCCAACTCCACCTTCCAACTCACCCTCCAACTCCAACTCCAACTCTACCCTCCAACTCCACTTGCCAACTCCAACTCCACCCTCCAACTCCAACTGTACCCTTCAACTCCACCCTCCAACTCCACCCTCCAACTCCACCCTCCAACTACACCCTCCAACTCCAACTACACCCACGAACTGTAACCTCCACCCTCCAACCCACCCTCCACACTCCAACTCCACCCTCCAACTCCACCCTCCAACTCCAACTCCATCCTCCAACTCCAACTCCACCCTCCAACTCCAACCCAACCCTCCAACTCCACCCTCCAACTCCAACTCCACCCTCCAACTCCACCCTCCAACTCCACCCTCCAAATCCAACTCCACCCCCACACTCCAACTCCAACTTCACCCTCCAACTCCACCCTCCAACTCCACCCTCCAAATCCAACTCCACCATCCACCCTTCAACTCCACCCTTTAACTCCAACTCCACCCTCCAACTCCACCCTCCAACTCCAACTCCACCCTCTAACGCCACCCTTCAACTCCAACTCCACCCTCAAACTCCACCCTCCAACTCCACCCTCCAACCTCAACTCCACCCTCCAACTCCACCCTCCAACTCCACCCTCCAACTCCAACTCCAACTCCAACCTCCAAATCCACCCTCCACCTCCAACTCCACCCTCCAACTCCAGCTCCACCCTCCAATTCCACCCTCCAACTTCAACTCCAACTCCAACTTTACCCTCCAACTCCACCCTCCAACTCCACCCTCCAACTCCATCGTCCAACTCCAACTCCACCCTCTAACTCCAACTCCAAACCTACACCCTCCAACCTCAACTCCACCCTCCAACTCCACCCTCCAACTCCACCCTCCAACTCCACCTTCCAACTCCACCATCCAACTCCACCCTCCAACTCCACCCTTCACCTCCACCCTCCAACTCCACCCTCCAACTCCAACTCCACCCTCCAACTCCAACTCCACCCTCCAACTCCACCCTCCAACTCCACCCTCCAACTCCAACTCCACCGTCCAACTCCACCTCCACCCTCCAACTCCAACCTCCAACTCCACCCTCCACCCTTTAACTCCACCCTCCACCTCCACCCTCCAACTCCACCCTCCAACTCCAGCTCCACCCTCCAACTCCAACTCCACCCTCCAACACCACCCTCCAACTCCACCCTCCAACTCTACCCTTCAACTCTACCCTCCAACTCCACCTTCCAACTCCACCCTCCAACTCCAACTCCAACTCCAACTCTACCCTCCAACTCCACTTGCCAACTCCAACTCCACCCTCCAACTCCAACTGCACCCTTCAACTCCACCCTCCAACTGCACCCTCCAACTACACCCTCCAACTCCAACTACACCCACGAACTGTAACCTCCACCCTCCAACCCACCCTCCACACTCCAACTCCACCCTCCAACTCCACCCTCCAACTCCAACTCCATCCTCCAACTCCAACTCCACCCTCCAACTCCAACCCAACCCTCCAACTCCACCCTCCAACTCCAACTCCACCCTCCAACTCCACCCTCCAACTCCACCCTCCAAATCCAACTCCACCCTCCAACTCCAACTCTACACTCCAACTCCAACTCCACACTCCAACTCCAACTTCACCCTCCAACTCCACCCTCCAACTCCACCCTCCAAATCCAACTCCACCATCCACCCTTCAACTCCACCCTTTAACTATAACTCCACCCTCCAACTCCACCCTCCAACTCCAACTCCACCCTCTAACTCCACCCTTCAACTCCAACTCCACCCTCAAACTCCACCCTCCAACTCCACCCTCCAACCTCAACTCCACCCTCCAACTCCACCCTCCAACTCCACCCTCCAACTCCAACTCCAACTCCAACTCCAACCTCCAAATCCACCCTCCACCTCCAACTCCACCCTGCAACTCCAGCTCCACCCTCCAATTCCACCCTCCAACTTCAACTCCAACTCCAACTTTCCCCTCCAACTCCACCCTCTAACTCCACCCTCCAACTCCATCGTCCAACTCCAACTCCACCCTCTAACTCCAACTCCAAACCTACACCCTCCAACCTCAACTCCACCCTCCAACTCCACCCTCCAACTCCACCCTCCAACTCCACCTTCCAACTCCAACTCCAACTCCAACCTCCAACTCCACCCTCCACCTCCAACTCCACCCTCCAACTCCAGCTCCACCCTCCAACTCCACCCTCCAACTCCAACTCCACCCTCCAACTCCAACTCCACCCTCCAACTCCACCCTCCAACTCCACCCTCCACCTCCACCCTCCAACTACACCCTCCAACTACACCCTCCAACTACACCCTCCAACTCCAACTACACCCACCAACTGCAACCTCCACCCTCCAACCCACCCTCCACACTCCAACTCCACCCTCCAACTCCACCCTCCAACTCCAGCTCCATCCTCCAGCTCCAACTCCACCCTCCAACTCCAACTCCTCCCTCCAACTCCAACCTCCAACTCCAACTCCACCCTCCAACTCCACCCTCCAACTCCACCCTCCAACACTCCAACTCCACCCTCTAACTCCACCCTCCAACTCCAACTCCACTCTCCAACTCCACCCTCCAACTCCACCCTCCAACCTCAACTCCACCCTCCAACTCCACCCTCCAACTCCACCCTCCACCATTCAACTCCACCCTCCAACTCCATCCTCCAACTCCAACTCCACCCTCCAACTCCATCCTCCAACTCTAACTCCACCCTCCTACTCCACCCTCCAACTCCAACTCCACCCTCCAACTCTATCCTCCAACTCAAACTCCACCCTTTAACTCCAACTCCACCCTCCAACTCCACCCTCCAACTCTAACTCCACCCTCCAACTCTGCCCTACAACTCCAACTCCCCCCTCCAACTCTAACTCCACCCTCCAACTCTACCCTCCAACTCCACCTTCCAACTCCACCCTACAACTCCACCCTCCAATTCCAACTCCACCCTCCAACTCCAACTCCACCCTCCAACTCCAGCCTCCAACTCCACCCTCCAACTCCACCCTTCAACACCAACTCCACCCACCAACTCCACCCTCCAATTCCACCCTCGAACTCCACCCTCCAACTCCAACCTCCAACTCTACCCTTCAATTCCACCCTCCAACTCCACCCTCCAACTCTATCCTCCAACTCAAACTCCACCCTCTAACTCCAACTCCACCCTCCAACTCCACCCTCCAACTCCAACTCCAACTCCACCCTCCAACTTCACCCGCCAACTCCAACTCCACCCTCCAACTCCAACTGCACCCTTCAACTCCACCTTCCAACTCCACCCTCCAACTACACCGTCCAATTAAACCCTCCAACTCCAACTCTACCCTCCAACTCCAACCTCCACCATCCAACTCACCCTCCACACTCTAACTCCACCCTCCAACTGCACCCTTCAACTCCACCCTCCAATTCCAACTCCACCCTCCACACTCTAACTCCACCCTCCAACTGCACCCTTCAACTCCACCCTCCAACTCCAACTCCACCCTCCAACTCCAGGCACCAACTCCAACTCCACCCTCCACCCTCCAACTCCACCCTCCAACTTCAACTCCACCTCCACCCTCCAACGTCACCCTCCAACTTCAACTCCACCCTCCAACTCCACCATCCAACTCCACCCTCCAAGTCCACCCTCCAACTCCACCCTCCAACTCCAACTCCACCCTCCAACTCCACCCTCCAACTTCATCCTCCAACTCCAACTCCACCCTTCAACTGCACCCTCCAACTCCACGCTCCAACACCACCCTCCCACTCCAACTCCACCCTCCAACTCCACCTCCACCCTCCAACTCCACCCTCCAACCTCAACTCCACCCTCTAATTCCACCCTCCAACTCCAACCCCACCCTCCAACTCCACCCTCAACTCCACCCTCCAACTCCAACTCCACCCTCCACCATTCAACTCCACCCTCCAACTCCACCCTCCAACTTCAACTCCACCCTCCAACTCCACCCTCCAACTCCACCCTCCAACCCCACCTTCCAACTCCAACTCCAATTCCACCCTCCAACTCCACACTCCAACTCCAACTCCAACTCCACCCTCCAACTCCAACTCCACCCTCCAACTCCAACTCCACCCTCCAACTCCACACTCCAACTCAAACTTACCCTCCAACTACACCCTCCAACTCCACCCTCCAACTCCAACCTCCAACTCCACCCTCCACCTCCAACTCCACCCTCCAATTACAGCTCCACCCTCCAACTCCACCCTCCAACTCCAACTCCAACTCCACCCTCCAACTCCAACTCCAACCTCCAACTCTACCCTCCAACTCCACACTCCAACTCCACTCTCCAACTCCATCCTCCAACTCCACCCTCCAACTCCAACTCCAAACCTACAACTCCAACTGCACCCTCCAACTCCAACTTCACCCTCCAAATCCACCCTCCAGCTCCAACTCTACCCTCTAACTCCACCCTCCAACTCCACCCTCCAACTCCAATTCCACCCTCCAACTCCACCCTCCAACTCCACCCTTCACCTCCACCCTCCAACTCCACCCTCCAACTCCAACTCCACCCTCCAACTTCAACTCCACCCTCCAACTCCACACTCCAACTCCAACTCAACCCTCCAACTCCACCCTCCAACTCCAACTCCACCCTCCAACTCCACCTCCACCCTCCAACTCCAACTCCACCCTACAACTCCAACTCTACCCTCCAACTCCACCCTCCAACTCCACCCTCCAACTCTACCCTCCAACTCCAACTCCAACTCCACCCTCCAACTCCAACTCCACCCGCCAACTCCAACTCCACCCTCCAACTCCAACTGCACCCGTCAACTCCACCCTCCAACTCCACCCTCTAACTCTATCCTCCAACTCCAACTCCACCCTCCAACTCCAACCTCCACCCTCCAACCCACCCTCCAACTCCAACAAAGCCTTCATTTTGGCTTTGTGTCCCAGCCTCTCTGTAGTTTCGTTTTTGTTGATACGGCCATCTTGTTGTTTGTTGTGCCTCGGAGACCGTCCCCTACACCTCGCACCCGCCTTCCAGCTGACCCTCCCTCCCACTGACTGTATTGCTCTGCTCCCGCCCTCGACATCGCTGTGACCGTCCTGACGCTCTCAGCTGCGGTCGCTCCCCAAGCTCCCTGCTCCATTCCTGACATCGTTTGTGCTCCCTGCTCTTCTGCTGGTTTCGTCTGAGCTGCGCTCTTTGCCCTGATCAGAGAAGTGTTTCATCTGCTGGCTATTGCGTAGAATCGCGCTATTTTGTGATAAGCTTGCAATACTGTAGTGTTAATTATACTTTCAGCGCTCACTGTGTTGCCCTAATTCACATGTGCATTGCTTATATTGTGCCTTAATTATTTGTAAAACCTGTTTGAAAGATCGTAGAAGCTGCTTCATTTTGGCTTTGTGCCCCAGCCTCTCTGTAGTTTCGTTTTTGTTGATACGGCCATCTTGTTGTTTGTTGTGCCTCGGAGACCGTCCCCTACACCTCGCACCCGCCTCCCAGCTGACCCTCCCTCGCCCCTCCCCCTCCACTATCCGTATATGACAGATGCAGTTGCGTGCAGCGTTCACGCGCAGCGGTCGCGCCGAAGGTGCCAAAGGAAAGCCCGTCTACGCCTGGACCGCGCCCAGCGCCAGACCCCTTGGCCCCCGCAAACCGCACTCCTCCCGCATAACGTATGACGCCGCCACCCTCATAGCCCTTAACCCCGAACGCACACCACAATGCTACGAAGCTGCCCCGGGACATACCCATGGTCCCTTCGCCTGCCACTCCTGCAAATTTACCAGCATCAAGACCCATACCATATCCACTAACCCCAAACACAGCTCCGACTCAAACCATCTGAAGTGCATCCTGCTGAACACCCGCTCGGTCCACAGACATGCCACCGAACTCTGGGACCTACTCGACACTGCTTCACCGGACGTCGCCTTCCTTACAGAAACCTGGATGAACGCATCATCAACACCCGACATCGCCATAGCCATCCCGGACACTTACAAGATCACCTGAAAAGAGCGCTCCAATCAAACTGGAGGAGGCATCGCCATCGTCCATAAGAACACCATCAAAATCACGACCAGCTCCGACGATAACCTTGCAACCGCCGAACACCTTCACTTCCAGATCCACACCGACCCTAGGACCACACTCAGAGGCACCCTCATCTACAGGCCGCCAGGAACACGTAAACTATTCAGCGAAGACATCACTGACTTCATCAGTCCACATGCCCTCGCCTCCGAGAACTACATTCTACTAGGAGATCTCAACTTCCGCCTGGAAAAGAAAAACGACAGCAACACCACCACCCTCCTTGACAACCTGGCCAATCTCGGCCTCAAACAAATTGTTGACACCCCCACCCATGTAGCCGGACATACGCTCGACCCAATCTTCACCTCCAGCAAACACATATCCTTCGATCGCACCACAGCTCTCCATTGGACGGACCACAGTTGTGTTCACTTCAGCTACAAAACCACCTCGTCCCACAACCCCCCTCAACCTATTCCCCGAAGAAACTGGAACAAAATCACCTCCGACCAACTCCTCACATTGCTCAACCAAAACCCACCCGCCCTCTCATCGGACCCAAACCAAGCCGCCATCAAATTCAAACAATGGATCACTGACAGCGCTGACGAATTAGCACCCTTGAAAAACCATCACACCAAACAAGACAGCAAAAAGGCCCCCTGGTTCAACGATGACCTTAAGAAATCCAAGAAACTATGCCGTACTCTCGAGAAAACATGGAGAAAAAACTCAACCACCGACCTCCCTCCCAAAAAACCCAACCTCCCTCCCGAGGCCTCTGCGATTCGTTATCCTCTTTCTTCTACAACAAAATTGCCGACATACATAACAGCTTCGAAAACAGTTCCAACGAACAATCCTCTCCACCCCCCTCAGAACCTAAACCGCCCTCTAACAACCTCAGCGCCTGGAACCCATTCACCACTGAAGACACCATCCGCCTAATGAATTCCATCCATTCTGGCTCGCCAATCGACCCATGTCCCCACCACATCTTCAACAAAGCAGACTCCATCATCGCACCCCATCTCCGTGAGGTCATCAACTGCTCCTTCAACTCTGCTACCTTCCCAGAAAGCTGGAAACACGCCGAAGTCAACGCCCTCCTGAAAAAACCCACAGCAGACCCCTCTGAACTTAAAAACTACCGCCCCATATCCCTCCTCCCTTTCCCTGCCAAAGTCATTGAGAAAGCCGTCAATAGCCAACTCGCCGCCTTCCTTGAATCCAACAACTCCCTCGATCCCTCACAGTCCGGCTTTTGAGCCAAACACAGCACCGAAACCGCCCTCATTGCAGCAACAGACGACATCCGAACACTACTGGACAACGGAGAAACAGTGGCCCTCATTCTACTCGACCTCTCCGCCGCCTTCGATACTGTCTGTCACAGCACCCTCATACAACACCTCAGCAACATCGGCATAAAAGGAAAAGCCTTGGACTGGATCATCTCGTTCCTAGCTGGGAGAACTCAGAGAGTCAGACTTCCCCCATTCAAATCAGAGGCCACCGAAGTCATCTGCGGCGTACCACAAGGTTCATCACTCAGTCCCACCCTCTTCAACGTTTACATGAGTCCACTCGCTTCCATCGCGCGTCAACACAACCTTAACATCATCTCCTACGCTGACGACACCCAGCTGATCCTTTCCCTCACCAAAGACCCCAACACCGCCAAAACCAATCTTCACAAAGGCATGAAAGAAGTAGCCGTATGGATGAAAAACAGCCGCCTAAAACTTAACTCAGACAAAACAGAAGTGCTCATCCTAGGATCATCCCCCTCTGCCTGGAACGACTCATGGTGGCCTTCGGATCTGGGCTCAGCACCCACAGACCACGCACGTAACCTTGGCTTCATCCTAGACTCCTTACTCTCGATGACCAGACAAGTCAACGCCGTCTCATCCTCCTGCTTCAACGTACTTCGTATGCTCAAAAAAATCTTCCACTGGATCCCCGCCGAGACAAGAAAGACTGTTACCCACGCACTGGTTACGAGTCGACTAGACTAGGAAACACCCTCTACGCCGGAATTACAGCCAAATTACAGAAAAAACTCCAACGCATCCAAAACGCATCAGCGAGACTCATTTTGGACATCCCTCGCCAAGCTCACATTACCGGCCACCTGAAAGACCGCCACTGGCTTCCCGTCAACAAGAGAATAACGTTCCGTCTCCTCACCCACGCACACAAGGCCCTCTACAAACTAGGTCCCGAATGCCTCAACACTCGACTATCCTTCTACACACCCACCGCCAACTAAGAGCCTCCAATCAAGCCCTCGCCGCAGTTCCGCGTATCCAAAGATCCACCATGGGAGGTAGATCCTTCTCCTACTTGGCGGCCAAGACCTGGAACTCACTCCCCACTCACCTCCGCCTTACACAGAACCACATCTCCTTTAGAAAAGAACTTAAAACCTGGCTATTCGATAAATAATGAACCCCCTCCCCAAGCGCCTTGAGACCCTCTGGGTGAGTAGTGCGCTATATAAATTCTTGAACTTGAACTTCAACTTGAACTCCACCCTCCAAATCCAACTCCACCCTCCAACTCCAACTCCACCCTCCAACTCCAACTCCACCTTCCAACTCCAACTTCACCCTCCAACTCCACCCTCCAACTCCACCCTCCAACTCTAACTCCACCCTCCAACTCCACCCCTCCAACTCCACCTCCACCCTCCAACTCCAACTCCACCCTCCAGCTCCAACTCCACCCTCCAACTCCGTCCTACAACTCCAACTCCACCCTCCAACTCCAACTCCACCCTCCAACTCCACCCTCCAACTCCAACTCCACCCTCCAACTCCACCCTCCAACTCCAACTCCACCGTCCAACTCCAACTTCACCCTCCAACTCCCCCCTCCAACTCCACCCTCCAACTCCAACCTCTAACCCCAACTTCACCCTCCAACTCCACCCGCCAACTCCAACTCCACCCGCCAACTCTAACTCCACCCGCCAACTCCAACTCCACCCTACAACTCCAACTCCACCCTCCAACTCCTCCCTCCAACTACACCCTCCAACTACACCCTCCAACTCCAGCTCTACCCTCCAACTCCAACCTCCACCCTCCAACCCACCCTCCACCCTCCAACTACACCCTCCAACTCCACCCTTCAACTCCAACTCCACCCTCCAACTGCACAATCCAACTCCACCCTCCAACTCCACTCTCCAACTCCAACTCCACCCTCCAACTCCAACTCCACCCTCCAACTCCACCCTCCAATTTCACCCTCCAACTCCAACTCCACCCTCCAACTCCAACTCCACCCTCGAACTCCACCCTCCAACTCCAACTCCACCCTCCAACTCCACCCTCCAACTCCACCCTCCAACTCCAACTCCACCCTCCAACTCCAACTCCACCCTCCAACTACACCGTCCAATTCCACCCTCCAACTCCACCCTCTGACTTCAACTCCACCCTCCAACTCCACCCTCCAACTCCAGCTCCACCCGCAAACCCCACCCTCCAACTCCACCCTCCAACTCTACCCTCCAACTCCAACTCCACCCTCCAACTCCAACTCCACCCGCCAACTCCAACTTCACCCTCCAACTCCAACTGCACCCTTCAACTCCAGCCTCCAACTCCACCCTCCAACTCCAACTTCCACCCTCCAACCCACCCTCCACCCTCCAACTCCACCCTCCAATTTCACCCTTCAACTCCACCCTCCAACCCTACCCTCCAACTTCAACTCCACCCTCCAACACCAACTCCACCCTCCAATTCCAACTCCACCCTCCAACTCCACCTCCACCCTCCAACTCCGCCCTTCAACTCCAACTCCACCCTCCAACTCCACCCTCCAACTCCACCCTCCAACTCAACTCCACCCTCCAACTCCACCCTCCAACTCCACTCCACCCTCCAACTCCAACAACACTCTCCAACTCCAACTCCACCTTCCAACTCCAATTCCATCCTCCAACTACACCCTCCAACTCCACCCTCCAACTCTACCCTCCAACTCCACCCTCCAACTCCACCCTCCAACTCCACCCTCCAACTCCACCCGCTAACTCCAACTCCACCCTCCAACTCAAACTGCACCATTCAACTCCACGCTCCGACTCCACCCTCCAACTCCACCCTCCAACTCCACCCTCCAACTCCAACTCCACCCTCCAACTCCAACCTCCACCCTCCAACCCACCCTCCACCCTCCAACTTCACCCTCCAACTCTACCCTTCTACTCCACCCTCCAACTCCAACTCCACCCTCCAACTCCAACTCCACCCTCCAACCCACCCTCCACCCTCCAACTTCACCCTCCAACTCTACCCTTCTACTCCACCCTCCAACTCCAACTCCACCCTCCGACTCCAACTCCACCCTCCAACTCCACCCTCCAAATCCACCCTCCAACTCCACCCTCCATCACTCAGGAACACTACCACATCCCTCAGGGACACCACCACATCACTCAGGGGCACCACCACATCACTCAGGGACACCACCACATCACTCGGGGACATCACCACATCACTCAGGGACACCACCACATCACTCTGGGAATACCACCACATCACTCAGGAACACCACCACATCACTCAGGGACACCACCACATCAGTCGGGGACACCACCACATCACTCGGGGACACCACCACATCACTTAGGAACACCACCACATCACTCTAATACACCGCCACTTCACTCAGCCCAACCACATCATCACTCAGCACCACAACAGCACTGTCCTTGCTTGCTACCAACAAGCATTGCCATAGCCAATAGGACCCTCCAACTCCAACTGCACCCTCCAACTCCAACTTCACCCTCCAACTCCAACTTCACCCTCCAACTCCAACTCCACCCTCCAAATCCACCCTCCAAATCCACCCTCCAACTCCATCTCCACCCTCCAACCCCACCCTCCAACTCCAACTCCACCCTCCAACTCCACCCTCCAACTCCAACTCATTGCACTCTCACAATACGTCTGTCCCCACATCCAGTTCAAAGATATACACACACACACATAATCTATTACAGGGGCACTGGGTGGCCTGCATTCATAAAATATCACTGTCACCCACACATCCATTCTGCAAACAGGAGGAGTGTAATGCTCCCCTACAAGTCTCTTATGCCAACTACAATCCCTCCAAGAGACCTGCCCATTCCTTATTTTGATTCTTCTACATACTTACTCCAGTAACTTATAAATTAGCTGATTAGGTAATTTTAAAGGCCTTTTGAATAGCCTAGGTGCCATCTTGAGCTGTTCTTACCATCTATTTCCTTCATACTTATACATTTAACTTGCAACTTGAAAAGCGACCAAAAATATGTTTAAACAATGACGCTGTTGTAGACAGAGAATAGTTGTTTCACAAGCAGGTGATGTTTTAGGGCATTATTCTCATATAGCAAAATGAAGCTGATTCCATGTAACAAAAGCACTTTGGATAGTTAAAAATAATTTACAAGGTTCCATAGGGCCAACATGTTTCATCCCAAGTCTAGACAATTTTTTAGTAGTCACTTATAGAAAGGGAGTGTTACTTGATGAAAATAGGAATCCCCACAGTTTCTGATATAGGCCAATCCTTTTATGAGAACAGTAACTTAAGGTCTGGGTTTTAGGGCTGAGAAGTGAGGAATTCTTTTGTACAGCACATTGCAGTGAAGGTGTTTTCTCATTCTATTTGGCGAAATGATATTGAAATATTTTGGTATTTGGGGATTTAGTATAACAACAGCATAGGTGAGAATCAAGTTTTCTTTTCTCCTCTCGCCTCCCCTGTACTGAACCCTGTTTATAGAGATAATGTTCTTTCTCTAATAATCCCCTTTAGACATCAGAAATTATTCATGTTAAAAAATAAGGTCGTAGTTCACAGACCCGTCTTGAATCTCCAGTGTTTATAAAGCATATATTGTATACTGTTTCCTACTATGGGAGGTTATGCCACTGATCTCCGACTTTCTCAGCTCATGGAATCCTTTGCTCTAAAATTATTGTGACAACTGAAGTTCTTGACTCAACTCATTACTTTTCTTTCTTGATTCCTAGTTAATTGTCTACAGTCTAGTTGAGTGAGCACCATCAACCACAGTTGAAATTCGAATTTTACTGAATTCAAGATGTCCAACAATGTGAGTTTTGATTTCATGCCTGTAAGTGTAAATGAGGTATTATGCTTAATTGTCATTATCAGGGTTTGAGTTTCTGAAATAGAGATGAGTACTGCTATTTGAGTGAAAATTCACATGTTAAGTCCCGATTCTAAAAGAAGCTGCAGGTGAACAAAGGTAAAACATAAGACATGCAATGTTTTAAAACAGGAGAGGAAACAATTTAGTGTCACCTACTAAAAACACAGGGAGTGAGAAGAGTATTTGTAGTGACCTTTGAACTATGTTTTTGTTTGATGACTGAGAAATGATCAGACCTAAATATATGGGTGCAGATTTACAATCCCCATGTGCCGCGGTGCATCTAGTTGCATGAGGCACTTGTGGTGTAGCCTGCTGAGTGATATTTACAAGCACAGGTAAAGTCATTCTGCGTGACTTAACCTGTGTTCGTAAGTATCGCCCCAGTTCATGCAACACTTTGCGTGTTAGGGGCGGGACATGGGTGTTGATATGGGTGTTCCCACGCAACACCCATGTCCACTGATGCATTTCCAGATTTACAAGAAATCGTAAATCTGGAAATGTGTCAGAATGTCAGAAGGTGCCCCTTCCTGCACAAGAACAATCTCCCCATGACGCAGGCATCCTTGCACCACTGTGCAAGGATGCCTGCGCCGGCGCATGGCAGCTGTTTGTGTGCCAGCGCAAGTGGAAGCAGAGAGATGCAACATACTGTTGTAAACATGTTGCATCCCTGTGCTTTGAAACTAACGCAGTGCAGCACAGCAAAATGACTTGCTTCATCGCGCTGCGTTAGTTTCTTTTAGATCTGCCCCGTGGTTTCTTCCCAACTTACAATGTTAGTTTAAAAGTTCGGGAGGATAATTAGTGACCAAATTATAGTGCCTACTTTAAAGTTTTCACTTTCATGAAAAGAGTTGGCATTTGAGATGTTCTCAATTTTGTTGACAATCAATTCAGTTTCTTCAAAAAAAAAGTAAGGGTGTGATCTTTTTCCAATAGTTGTACAAACATCATGTTTAGAGCTGGCTCCACTACAGGCCTTCAATGTGAAGTGAAAGAGTTACACTTGGTGAAACAATTTACTTCCCCTTCAAGGCAGGAGTGAGATATAGGGCAGCTCACCGAGGAGGCTCATAGAACGTGAAACAACACCGAATCAACCTCAGCCCACAAAACTACTCCTGACCCACCCACCAGCCAACAAACCAACCCGACCCACCCCCTCCAGCCGGCAAAACAAAATCTGACTCACCCCCAGCCTATAAAACTACCCCAACCCCACCAGCCTACTAAACTACAACAAAACAACCCCCAGCCCAAAACTACACCCAGCACAAATAAACTCACCGCTTCCTGCAAGGTCTTCTTGCTTCTGTTCGTAGCAGGCAGCAGTTAGTATCCATATTGCCTTAACCACACATATGCGGGCTTAGGGCATATGTGTGGTTAAGGCATGTGCTGTAGATCTAGCGGAGTTGGAACACTCATGGTTTAGACCACAGTGTTCCGACTGTTCCCCGACCATGGCATTTGAATATAGCGGATTCTCTTCAGTAGTTAGCTACTACATTTCAACGAGAAAATGGCTGAGCAGCACAGGGTGTAACATTGTATATCAATATGATGAAATGGTGAAATCTGGTTTTAGAGAGAAAGACCAAATGATTCTTTCTGTTTCTCTTGTAGTTCCGCATGCGAGCCCGCCTGAGGGCAGTAATCTGCTGCTGCAGACCAGTCCCCGAGGGAGGTAAGTGGTCGAAAGCAAAACCCCTCATTACCTCATGCCACTAGACATAAATGTACTCTGAGGGGCAGATTAACAAGCCCCTTGACACACCGGTTCATCATTTTTTGTGTTGTACCGGTGGCGCATGGTAACGCTTCATATTTACAAGTACAGGAAAAGCCACCCTGTGTGACTTTGCTTGTCCTTGTAAATATGACCCCTTTACACGCAACACTTTGCATGAAAGGGACTTTCCATGGGTGTTGCTATAGGTGTTCACACGCAGCACCCATGGAGCCAGACACATTTTCAGATTCACAAGGAATCATAAATCTGGAAATGAGTGTGAATTCTACCCTCCCCAGCAGAGGCGTAGGGAGGCGCAACAAGGAGAAATTTATTAATTTCTCCTCGTTTCCTTTTCCTCTTTCTATGTGTGCTGCATTTTGCAGCACACATAGAAAGAGGAAATCACCTCTAATGATTGTTTATGTACAGGAAGGGTTCCCTTGCGGCACATCAATAATCATTGAAACAATGCAGTTTTTCAACTTCTATGGGTGCTAATGCAGCACACATAGAAGTTGAAAAACGGTATTTCAGATTGTTTTTGTGCAGGAAGGGAACCCTTCCTGAACAAAAACAATCTCCCCACGACGCACTGCTCACGGCAGCAGTTTGTACGCCAGCGCAGAGGGAAGCACTGAAATGCGACATATTGTTGTAAATATGTTGCATCCCTGTGCTTTGAAAGTGACTCAATGTGGCTTGCATTAGGCACTGAGGGGCATATTATCAAGGACCGGTGTTAAAATTGTCACCATTTTATCGGCAGGAAACTGCCAATAAAACGGCGATAATGGGCTTTATAATACACCCTTGTTAATTCCCATAGAAGCCCATGTTAATGCCAGAACATGGGCTTCCATGGGAATTAACAAGGGCGTATTATCAAGCCCATTATCGCTGTTTTATCTGCAGTTTCCTGACGATAAAACGGCGATAATTTTAACACCGGTCCTTGATAATATGCCCCTGGGTCACTTTCTTGTAAATCTTCCCCTGAGTTTTCCCCTTTGTGTGAGTTCTTTGATTGTTTATAGTTTTAATGAAATGAAGGGATGCATTTCTGTAAAAAGTACATTTTCAGCACAGAACACACTGTCCTTGAAGCTATTATGTAATAATATAGTACGTGAAATGCAGGTGAATCAACCCCTCAATATTCAAGTACATGCGGATATGGAGGCAGCAGTCACTCAATGTTACAATGTATGGCGCCGGCATTGATCATTTAGTATTTCATTTCTGAGCGTGTTGGGCCACAGTCATTGTGGTGGGAGGTACTGGCTGTGTTTCAAATCCTGGCACCACCTCGGCAGAATGGTCATTCAACAACCAAACACAGCACTGACAAATTATTGGAGCCTTATGGCATGTGTGTTGTAGGCTTGGAGGCCACTGGATCACCAGGCAAGATGGTCAAAGACGTTTTAAGGCATAGGCAAATTAGGCAATTGCCCAGGGCCCCCACCTTCCAAGAGGCCCCATGGGAAAGTGAACTTTCTCACTATTTGATATTTGACTATTCTGTTTCTCTGTTAAAACTCTCTACCTCATGGCACTACTGACTCTTTTGAGTCATTTTAAGGACTTTTGGGATCCCTGTCAGGACATATTTAATCTGTTATTGTGTGCTCCTGTTATAGTGTGACATATGATTTAGTATTGTTTGGCATCAAGCAGGATTGAAATAGTAGGGAATGGGTAATACATTTCAAATTTGTACTTTACAGATGCCCTCAAATTATGTCTTCCCCAGGGCCCCCCAAATCCTTATGAGGACAATAAAGATGATCAAGTGTAGTGTGGGCTGTGAAAATGTGCAGCCAAATGCTGCTGGTGGCCGCAGAGCTACGTTAGACGGAAATACCTGTCTCACAGAGACCGAGGGACAGTGTATGCTGATGGCAAAAGGAGAAGCCTGGGCTTGGTCACAAATGGAATCTTTGTTCAGTACGGACACATTTTTACAGAACTCCTAGGCTGTGGATAGGAGGTACCAAACCCCAGAAATATAAAGCAAAATGAACAGTTGTAGGCTGGGCCACCAAAAATGCTGACATTTTAGAACTTTCATAGATGTGGCAAATAGCTTCAGAAGCTATTGTCCCAAACAGTGACCTGGAGAAAATACATTCCAATGGGGAGCATAGGAGCAGGAACACAACTTGTAAGCCTCACTAACAAAATGCAGTGCTTTGCTACATGGGCAAATTTAGAAGAGCCTGCCATAGCAGTGCCTTCTAAATCTATATATATTAATCTCTTATATTTGATAAAAAAGTCACAAACAGCTGCACCATTCCTGGGTAAAAAAAACCTTATCATAAATTCACACATATAGTCACATAACATGAACAATTGTTCAGCTGTATCTGAAGTCTAACATAGATGAGTCGAATTGACCTTGCATGGTCCCCCATCACCCATCCTGACTCAAATATTCACATTTTGCAAACAGGGAAAGGCAGGCAACAACTATACAATTGGGGGAATAGGGAGACCCAAGTTGGAGGGCCTTTTTCACCAGGAGCATTACAGGACTGGCAGTGAAACGTGTAGCTACCGAGTTTCAGGACATTTTTTAATCCATCTTTAAACTGATTAGTTTTCAAGCAAACATGGCTTTTAAACTCTAGTAGATTAATAAGTTATGTTATGTTATGTTAGTTTATACTATGTTATTATATTGTATTTAATGTTATAATTTCAATCAGCAGCAACTTGGGGCATGAAGGGAGGACCATCTGAGGAGCCACTTTCTTCAGTTTGTGCAGACATATGGGACTCTGTATTCGAAATTGACATTCAATCTAGAGATACTTGTGCCCTCAAACTAACCCTAATTTCTGACCAAAGGCTCTTTGTGATTAGCAAATGCCATTGGTGTCCTTTTGGATAGGTTAGAGAGCTCATGGATATGCTGTCTTGTATGCCGGGGGCTTTAACACAGCATAACATTTGAGGAGTCTCATCATAAAAATGGAGAGTAACAGCTCGATAATTTATCATGAGAGGCACTTTTATTAAGTCTGCATAGTTATGGAAGCTTTGTTGGGAGTGCTAATTCTCTTTACATTTCCCTCCGTAGCCTTCCTCACGTGCAAGGTGTAGTTCAAGCCGTTAGATTTACATTGAAGTAGGATGAATCACTGAAAGAATATCGACTACCAAAATATCGACTACCCAAAATATCGAGGAAAAAATATCTACAGCAAAAATATCGAGTTTGTATGTACAAACAGGTAAGTACAAAAATATCGAGTACAAAATATCGTTTACAAAAATATAGTTGTAAAAAATATCGTATTTACTAAAAACAGTGTTAAATTAAATTAATATCAATAATTAATTACTAAAATATACTTAAAATTACTTAAATTAACTTATAATAATTAAATAATTAATGAAAGTTAAATAAATATTTTTTTATTTCATATTTATTAAACATATATATATAGTAATAAAATATAATAAAATAATACCCAAAAACTGAAAACTGACCCTGAACCCTAAAAATACCCCTTTACCCAAAAACTGAAAACTGACCCTGAACCCTAAAAATACCCCTTTACCCAAAAACTGAAAACTGACCCTGAACCCTAAAAATACCCCTTTACCCAAAAACTGAAAACGGACCCTGAACCCTAAAAATACCCCTTTACCCAAAAACCCAAAACTGACCCTGAACCCTAAAAATACCCCTTTACCCAAAAACCCCAAACTGACCCTGAACCCTAAAAATACCCCTTTACCCAAAAACCCAAAACTGACCCTGAACCCTAAAAATAAAAACGATATTACTTCACTTACCTTAAAAACGATATTACTTCACTTACCTTAAAAACGATATTTTGGATGTCGATATTCTGTCCTGTTCATATTTTCTCCAAACGATATTTTGGAGTCGATATTATGTCCAAACGATATTTTGGAGTCGATATTATGTCTGTGTACCAAGTAGGATATAGGAAATAACCAAACCTGAGCAAGACAGTCTGCCTTTCTCCCACAGAATGCTCCGAAATAAAATCAAGCACTCCATCACATAAATTCAACACATTCCAGATGAATCTATGATCAGTTATCATGGAGGTCTCAACTGCACTTAGGAAACGCCACACAACTCCAACAGAACACATAAGACGGAACATGTTTCACAAACTCAACACAGACAAGATATATAATTTAGCTGGCCAGCATGTGAGTTACAGTAGCCCTACTGATTACGAAACTCACAGAGTTCCACAACATATTAAATAGAACACCACCCTCATAATCAGCATGCCACACACTGCAGGCATGCAGTATGATGGCTATCACAGTAGCTCCTCCAACAGAAAACATTAGCATACATTAAACACAGATTCAGATACACTATACAACCAAAAGCACCAACATTACAAACACTACACACACAGCACATACACAGAAGCACATGCACACCTATACGTAGCTATTTGGAAAATGTATGCGCTGTTGGTGAACACATACAGCCTTAACCCTTAACTATCCAGTTCACCCAAAGTATGACCAGCCCACAATACCAATAACACATCTTTACTCCATAAAGCAAAGCAGAGGCTGGTCTGCTTTGTTAACACTTGCATCACGTGGAAAGCCACCAGATTGTGGACAGCACCATAGGACAAAGCCAAAGGCAAAATGTGCACTATACAAATGCTCGAAATATAGTTTAACATGCAGATAAACTAAGCTGTCGCTGATACATTTGAATAAATATGAAATATGAGACAACCTATAGAGCAATGATGCAAAATACCAAACATTTAGCTTTGTATCTCAATTTAGGTTTTGAGTTTAGAAAAGGTTGATATATGAAATGTATGCTGGGAAGCTTTTAAGTAGCTCCTTGGAGTTGATCATCAACATTTATTAGAAGTGAGCAAATAATTCCACCATTATTTTGCTATATCATTTGGTCCCCTTTCCACATATATGTTTTCACCTTTTAGGCCTCGCCCCATTTTTTTGGTACCTACTGGTGGTGGGTAAGGTTAAGCGGATATATTTTGTCAAGTGACCTGGTGTTCACTTCTTAGACAGGACCTACTGTCCCCCCACCTGACCTAATCGTTGCTTTCTTCTTAATGAAATACTTGTCAATTGTCAACCTGGATATACAGGGCCCTCGGGGGCCACACCTACCTGCACATTGTCTAATCCTGCTTTATCTCACTGCTCTTGTTTTCAGCATCTGTTACCCCTTACACTACTTAACTTCTGTTCTGACAATTTTGACTTGACGCTGCAGTTTAAGCAAGTGCTGTTTCTGAAGGCCCAGATAAAGGGCGTTTCCATAGTCCAGTCTGGCCAATTCCAAAGTTGTTACCAATGTTTTTACTGCAGGTGGGGAATATAAGGTTTCACCTTCTGAATTAGTTTTAGAGTTAAATGTACCTGAGAGGCGACCTTGGTTTGATGTTGGAAGGTGAGACTGTCATCAAAGATGAAGCCTAGATTTTTAGCTTTACGCACTGGGGTGGGAAGTATTCCCATAGCTGGGGGCCACCATTTCTGAGACCAAATGGTGGAGTGTGAGCCCAGCAGAAGCACCTCTGTTTTACTTCCATTAAGCTTTAGGCACTTTTCCCGCATCCAGTGATCCATGCAGGTCATACACTGCTTAAAGCTGGCCGCCGTTTCATCCAGATTGCCTGGGATGGATACTACAATCTGGGTATCATCGGTGTAGGACACTAGCGAGAAGCCAAACTGCCTGATGACGTCAACTAGGGGGGTGACATACTGATTGAACAGCTTAGGGCTTAAAGATGAGCCCTGCGGTACCCCACAAGGAAGTGAAAAAATGTTTTGAACAAGAATCATCAATCTGTACCTACTGTTGCCTATTGTTAAGGTAGGATTTGATTAAGCTTAGTGCTAAGCTTGACACTCCCAACTTCTGAAGCCTTAGAATGAGGATGTCATGGTTCACGGTGTCAAAGGCCGCTGAAAGATCCAAAAGGATCAAGGCGGCTTTTGCACTTGAAACCAGCATAGAGCGAAGATCCTCTGCTGCCATGACCAAGGCCGTCTCCGTACCATGCCCTTGCCGGAAGCCGTATTGTGAAGAGTCCAGCAGATTTTCTGAGGAAACAAAGGCCGTAAGTTGGAGATTTATTATTTTTTCCAAAACTTTAGCTTGGAACGGAATCCTTGCTATGGGTCGATAATTATTGTGATCGCTGGTATCTAGGTTTTTTCAGCAGGGGGAGGATGGAGACCTTATTCCAAGCCTCTGGGAAAATGCTGGACATAAGGATCTCGTTGAAAATCAGGCAGAGTTGCTCGCTGATCTCATCAGCTGCCTGTTGGAATATTTTAGGGGGGCAGGGGTCGGATGGAGCCCCTGCTTTCACCAATCTGATTATCTGCGAAACCTGTTCTACATTTGGGGGGATAAAAGCATTCAAGCCATGGCCAGGATGTCGCGTAGGTGAAGAGGGTTGAGTCACTTGAGGGTCATTGCCTTTTCCACTGAAGAAATCATAGATAGAAAGCACCTTGTCCCTAAAGGAATCTGCGAGTTGATTGCAGAAAGTAACATTGCTATTCAGTGCTAGTGGGGTGGGAAGTGTCACTAATTCCTTTAAAGTTGAGAAAAGTAATTTACTTGAGTTGCCCGCCTGCTCAATTTATCACAAAAATAGCTGCTTTTTTCTCCAGAATCATCTTTTTATATTCGGTCAGTGACTGTGTATAAACCTTTTTTTGGCTTCCGTATAAGTTTTTCTCCAGCGCCTTTCAGCTTGTCTGCATAGTTGCTTCTGGATGCGCAGTGAGTCACAGACCAAGGTTCTGATTTCTTCAACCATTTGCTAGTAAATGTTTTTTCTGGAGCTAGAATATTTACTGCGGTTGCTATCCAATTAGTAAAAATATTGGTGGATGTATTTACTTCGGGCATTAGTGTCGGTTTAGAGGCAGCCAATGTTAATTGCAATGGCTGTGGGCTGATTTCCTTCCAATTTCTCCCTTTAAAAGTCCTAAGAGCCGAATGAGGATGAGTAAGATGATGGGACGAGGTAAGTACCAACCGAATGGCCTTATGATCAGAACATGGATTGGCAAACTCTCCTGCACTTTCAATTGAGTATTAGATATGAATATTCCATCTAGGGTGTGTCCATCCTCGTGGGTTGGATGCTTGATCAGTTGTTCCATCAAGACACTGGTCATCAGCTCTAGAAGCGAGATTGTATATTGGTCATTTATATTTTCTAAATGGTAGTTGAAGTCACCTAAGATAGAAAATTCCTGAAAGTCAACACTAGACTCGATGATATGACCTTTTGTCTCTACAAACTTGTTCTTAGCCCCTGGTGGTCTATACAGCAGTATGCCATTAAATATATAGTTTTCACTGATGGTGATTCCAAATGAAAGCCATTCACAATCAGGACCGCTTCCAGAAGTAGAGCTTGTCATCGACAAGGTGTCCTTGATAATAATCGCTATTTTCCCTCCCCACTTATCCTGTCTGTCATTCCTGATTAATAAGTATCCTTGGGGAATGGCTAATGATAGCTCCGGATCAGTTGTTCCATCTGCCCACGTCTCCGTGACAAATGCCATATCTATATTGTGAGCTTCCAGCAGCTCGGCGGATTCAATGTTGTGTTTAGTTAAAGAGCGTGTATTCAGGAGTAGGCCCAGGAGGGACTTTTGCAAAACTGTTTGCGGGTAAAGGACTTGATGCGAGTTAAAGCTGCATTTTGTTTTGGTGAAGAAGAACTTCATGTCACACAGAGGGCACACCTTAGGCTCTTTCAAAGGATCGAGTTGCGGACAGGAATCCTTCATCTGGGGGTTAAGACTTACAAGAGTATCTCTTGTATATTTTAAACGTGGGCCCAAGATCGGTAGGGAACGGACAGGGGGGTGGCCCTGGGCCCGATCTAGGCGTGGATGGGCGCAGACGGGCTTGCCTTTGGCGTGCCAGCGGCGCGCCCTCAGTGCATCCGCTCTGGCATGCTGCTTAAATAGCAGTGAGTCAGGCGTCTCGCGCACACATCAGTTGGTTGCAACCCAGATGTACTAGTCAGGTATGTCCGGTCCCTTAGCCCTCCGCAACAAACGGCACAGGCCACGGCAGAACGTGCGGGGAGGGAAGATCACAACAGCTGCCACCCTGATTAGCAAGCTAAAACAAAGTGCCGGTAAGCATGTGGAATGAGGTACAAAAAACAATTACGATCCCAGCAGGTGAAGTAAAAGTCTAAAATGAACACAAAGTGTCAATCTCAATGCGGTTTTTAAAAATAGCAGCCGGGCAAAATGATAGGTGACAAGACCTACCGCTGGTGTTCTCGCGTCCGCGCCGGCATGCTGCTTAAATAGCAGTGAGTCAGGCGTCTCGCGCACACATCAGCTGTTACCAACCCGCAAGTGCTAGTCAGGTATGTCCGGTCCTTTAGCCCTCCGCAACAAACGGCAAAAGCCATGGCAGAACGGGGCGGGGACAGAAGATCACAACAGCTGTCACCCTGATTAGCAAGCTAAAACGAAGCGCCTGTAAGTTTTGTGGAATGAGGTACAAAAACCAATTATGATCCTAACAGTTGGAGTAAAAGTCTAAAATGAACACAAAGTGTCAATCTCAATGTGGCAAGACCTACCGCTGAATTCCAGATATAATCAATCTGTAAGAAAATAAAATGAAACATAATTTGCACAAGCACCAATGCATCTTGGACAAGTGTCCTTTCTTTACTATTTCATGCAAATTTTGCTGCAAGTTAAAAATATCTTGTGACACTTTTTTCTAAACTTCTAAAAACAATGTCAAGTAACCTCTGTTTGGGCATTATTTGTACATGTGTCTGTTTCTCTGGGTTGTCATTACAGTTCGACTGATGGAATCTGTCCGGCGCATGGACATAAGCGTCCTTATGGCTTTTTTGCATACATCTGCTTCTGCAAATTCAAATGAGAACATCTTGTTATGTTGTAAAATCCTGGAACATCGAAAAAAGGTAACTGTGATTCTCCATTGCTTTACCGGGCATTCTAGGGAATAAGAGGCAATGTGCTTCATTTAAACATGTGGTTGTGTCATGGTATGATATATTATGTATGTGAGAATTTCAGAGTATTATATGATATGGTAGTAGAAGCCTTATCATGGAATACAGTTACATAAACTGTCTTGGGTCCAATGATGCTTGTTTGTATCACCTTTGTTCAACCCTGGGTATCTGGGGCTTCGAGCAGCAAAGCTTGACAAAGGAACGTAGTGTAAATCATGTAAGAGCACCAAACAATGGAATAAGAAAGTCACACAAGAGATACAACAATACTTTATGAAAATAGAACATATTTTTATACATTTTTAGAATCCATGTTCATCAAATTTCATTGGAGGTTCCAGAGATATGTATTTTGAAAACAATAAACAAAACTTTCAATACAACCACAAAACAGCACTAGTCAACAAAAGTTTGTAATTTTTTTTAATGTTTAAAACAGTTAGTTTGTCAACTTCAGCCTGACTTAAGGTCACTTTGGGCAGTGAGCTGGCCACCAGACCCTTTTTCAGTTCAGTTCCAGCCTTTAGAAAACAACCACCATAGAGAACAATGAAGTGGTTCCTATGCTGGGGATGCAGGCAGAAAAGATGTTCAAATATCATCCTTGAGCTGTGCAGTCGACAAGGGTGAGCTGTGGGTGATTCCTTGGTGCATGGGTGAGGTGGGGCAACTTTGGCCACTGCATGTGAGGTCCCATGGCATCCTCTTTGTGACAGTCGAAGGCCAGCAGCGGCTGGGCTACTGTTCTCCCGACACATCAATCACTGCGAATATCCTTGGTAGAGGCTAGAGTCCCTCTAAGGCAAGAAATCCTTTGATAGCAGTCCTGGGTCCAGCAGACTCGAGTGCAACTTTTGGCTACATCGGAGATGTCTCTAGGAACACCCAACAGCAGTCAGTGGTGATTCCTCTGAAGAGGATACTGCTTTGCCGGTTTCGGCTTTCTCAACTTTGGTATCCATGGTGCTGTTCCAGGGGGCCAACCAACTAACCCTTGGAGTCACTGCTTCAATCTGGCTCTGGGATCAATGTTTTCCCAAGCCGGGAGCTGCAGGCACAGTCCAAATTTTACTAGTCCAACAGTGAATCCTCTCTTTGTGCTATTCCAAGGGCAGGAGGACAGTCTTTGTTGGGTTCTTTTTCCAAATCCAATGTGTACTGAGGTTTAGCATGCCAGGGGTGCCTATTTTATCCTGGGAAAGTGCCTGGGGGGACAACGTGGTCACTATCCAATGAGCTAGTAGGCCCACTCCTTTTTTGCGACAAAGTTCAAGTTATGTGTGGCATTTCGCATTCCCAGTGTGCAATATTCTTGCTACTGCCAAGCCCCCAGGAAAACAGGTTTGAGGACAGTGTTTTCCTCTCTGTCCCTGCCTCCAACTTGTCTGCAGGAACATAAGTCATCCTGCTCGGGTGTGTTGTCACCCTTTAAAGGGGGTATTTCCTTTGAGCCTGGCTTTTGGGCTAACACCTCAGTTGGCCTTTCTGGGAGAGGAGGTGACACCTCACTCTGCGGCAACTGCCTTTGTGCTTAAGCCTTGGAGTTGTTCACATGTCTCCCCAGGTGGGCAGAAAGCTGTCTGTTGGCCCGGGCCTGCACAAAGCCACTGGACTAGCTAGGGCACAGAGTGTCAACTTTTTAAAAGCTGCCTAACTTTAACAGTGGCATTAATTTCGATGTGGGCATCAAGTTGAATTTGATGTAAGGTAGTCCCATTCAGAAGTTAGCCGGGCTAACTTTCCTCATCAAAACAACAACTTTAAGGGTTTTGCTGCTAAGGTTATATAAACTTATATGTCTTGCTTAACAATATATAGCTCCCTGCCATAGGGGTCTATATGGCTTCCTTAGGGGTGAATTACATATATCCTTAAGGGAACATGTGGCTTTGCCATTAATGGCAATGCCATAGTCAAACTAGCATTGTGAACACTACCCTTCTTGTCTGCAGTGGGAGGCTGTTAGCCTTCTTGTCTTTTGTAACACTCTGCACCATGTACTAGGGACTCACAAGTAAGTTAGTGCTTGCAAATTGGGGTCATCCAATTCAAGAAATCTTTTATAATGGGTCAGTGCACTGGCACTGGGGTCAGGTTAACAGGCCTAAGTGCACTGAGTCGAAAAAACAGCAACTAGTACTCAAATAGGGGCAAGAACTGGAGCGGGAACATGCAAAAAGCCCGTTTCCTGACAGTGTTGTAGTGTGATGTTTTGGGGCCCTAGGGCACTGCAAAGGACTATGTGGTGTGAAGTAGAGTTGTATAAGGTTAGGTTGTCTTGGCTTGTAGTCCAATGCTTTGCTATAGTGTACAGAATAAGTAAGTTAGTGAAACACAAAACTGCTCCATCAGCATGCCGGGGAATACACACGGAAAACCTAAAGCGCCTTAAGTGGTCTAAAGAAATTAGCTCGAATATCCTCCAAGCAAGTGAGGACATCATAAGAATAGGAATCGAGCAAGAGGCAATTCCATCTATAACCTGGACAATGCTCAGTTCCCACCTGACTGATCTCTTTCTTTCTTTTACCCACTGGAGGGTGATACCAAAATGCAAAATAATAGGTTTGCGAGGCAGCCGTCTTTGTGAGGATAGTGGCGCCTACAAGTCCCAACATGCTTGCAGCTTGACACCGGAGCCAGCCCACCTGGGGGCAGGTAATGAATATTCCAACGCGGGACTTTTCAAAGACGTTACTGCCAGCAAGCACAGCGGTCCGTGATCAAGAGGCAGGAGCCTCGAAACGCGTAGGACCTAAATGGAACTTTTAAAGGAGAATGCCGGTTTTCAAAGGGAATAAAGGACCCTCCTGAAACTAATGAGGCTCCTTGTTGTTTTTCGTGTGCGCTTCCAAGCAAATGGCACCCCTTTTTTCATATATATATATATATATATATATATATATATATATATATATATATATATATATATATATATATATATATATATATATATATATATATATATATATATATATCCATACACGTTTCCCACCAGTTCCTCCGAACTCACAACTGGTGCCTCCAATTAGCGGGGGTGTGACCCATTTCATTCAACAACCCAAAAAGCAACTGGAACACTCCCGGGGCTTTCAACATAACTTTATTGACCACATACGCGTTTCAGCAATCAGCCTTCATCAGTGTGGCAAAAGTAAATGTTCGACATAGGCAAAACCATGAGAATGTAAGTAATTTAATGTCACAATTGACCATTTTCTATCCAATCGGGAGACAGTAGTTGAGCCAGTAGGCAGATGGTGAAATGACATCTCCGTTTGTTATTTTAAGGACTGTGTGACTTGTATGCCCAATGGAAAATTTGAGATGTCATCAGTGATGTCACAGAGCATGTCATGAGTGATGTAATATGTGACGTCATCAGCAGTGCATTGCATGGGCACGAGTTAAAGTTAGCTCTACTGACTATTTCTATGGTTTTGTATGAGTGAAATCTCCAACTAACTATAACGTCCCTGAAACCTATGTTTTTTTCAGTGTGGGGTCCAACTAGCCCACTCGGTACATCCAGTAAGTGCCACAGTGGAGCTTGCCTCTGATTGGCTACCAACAGTTGTAACCAGGAAGTGTTGACAGCCATCTTGTCACTTGGTATGAGAAGAAAAACGATTAAAAAAGAAGAAAAGGTGGCAGGGTAAAAGCACCCTGACCGCATAGGCCTGATCAAAGGGTCCCACAGGGCCAAAAGAGCATTTTTGGGGGGGCTGGATTTTCACACCCAGCCTGACTCCGGCCGAAAATATTTTTAAAAATGGAGCGCGGGAGCCTCATGTATGTGGCGCTCCAGAAGGTGGCAGACCAAAGGGTCCATTAAGGGAATGTAGAGGAGAGGATATAAAGGGCAGCCTTGCCTAGCCCCCTCAATATAGGGAACAAATCCATGAGGGAGCCATTGACTCCCATGCGTGCCACAGGATTAGGATATAAGAGCATGACCAAGGAGATGAGCGCGGTGGGGATTTCCAGTTTGATCAGAGCTTCTTTCAAGAAGGGCCACTCCAAGGGGTCAAACGTCTTTTCGGCATCCAATAGGGTAACTACACCAGGTGTTTGGCAGGAGATCCTGTTGACCACTGCAAAGAGATGTGGGTGACTTGTTGTTTGAAAGCTTTATAGAAAGCTCTCATAAGGCCATCAAGGCGAGGGCCATTGGACCTGACTAAAGAGTCGATCACCTGGGTGACCTCCTCGCAAAAAATCATCTTGCTAAAAAATTGTCATTGGCCATCAGTGGGCCAGACCTATGGCGATCTCCACCAATTATGATGGGATCTCTGGTGCATTGTCAGGCATGCAGGATGTATAAAGGAGTTCATAATAGCATTGGGACTCTGCCAGAACATCTTCGCCAACAAAAACAGAGGACTCAGAGACGGTGCGCAATTCATCGACATACCTACCTAGGCGATTAGGGTGGATTAACCGCACAAGAGTGCGGTCGGGTGCGCCCCCTCACCATAGCACGGAGCCCTAGTGTGTTTCCCTAGATATGCGATTTCCCTATCAGCCAGATCGCGAAATTCAGTCAACAATACTAAACGTCAATGGAGTTGGAGGCCGCCGCCTTAGGAGGCACTTAAGTCTATACCTTGGAGGTTTAAAAGCATTGCGGTTGGGAGTGGATATCTCATAGGATACTCAGATGCTTGGATATGCACACCCCATGGATATATGCTTTAAAGGCCTTCCAGAGGGTTGCCTGTGTGGAGACCATGCCCGAGTTCATTGCGAAGTAGTGGACGATGGAATGAAGGAGTTTGCTACAGAAGACAGGATCATGTAGAGCCTAGTGATGGATACTCAAGGTGCGCTCTGACCTACATCCATAGGGGACCTGTAGGGTTAAGAGAACAGGGCTATGATCTGATAGAGTTTGCGGTAGAAGTTTTACCTTTGTAGTCCAGAGTGAAACAGTAGCAGACAAGAACCAATAATTTAGCCATGTCAAAATATCATGTGGGGCAGAGTAAAAGGTATAACCAGGTGTGGATGGCTGTTGAGCACATCAGATATCCTGTAGAGCATAAGCATCTGCAATATAAGGTGGAGTGCTTCCCATGATTGGGGATAACCACTCAGCTGGGTACTAGAGTCAATGCTAGAGTACGTACCATGTTGAAATCCCCACCCAGAAGAGCAAAGTTGACATCTGCATGTCCCATATGGGCATAAAACTCCTGAACGAATTATGGATACTCAGTGTTTGGGGCATATATGTTGACTAATAGAACTCGTTTGTCATTGAGGCTGCCTTGTAGGATTAAATAGCATCCATTTGGGTCTGTGTGACATTTATGGGGGGAATAGGGGTTGCTTTTATGCATGAGGGGGCAGAATCCACCGGAATAGGAGCCGTGACAGGAGAAATAGTGGGCCCAAGTAGTCACCTATGATTGGGCGCCATTGGGTAGTAGACGTGTTTCCTGAAGGAAGGCTATGTCGCGACAGATATGAGAGGAATTGTTTGCCTTTTACGTGGATTATTGATGCCACATATCTTTCATGTGAGAGAAGTAATGTCTATCACCTCTCCAGGCCCTTTCTGAGATGGCATAGAGTAAACAGGTGTGAAAAGAACAGCGCCATGTCATAAGCTGGGATATAGTGTACCTGTTGTGCAAAGGGTAACAAACAAATACAAAACTGAAGAGAAAGCAGAAAGGGCCCACACCTATCCCCCCCCCCACTATTTAGGGAAACATCCAATAAAGCCCCGAAAAGGAGAAACAAAGAACTAAACAATCCCAATGAGGCTACTGCAGTGTTCTCCATGGGGGAGAGTTGACGTGTTTGGTTGGTGTGGCCCGTTCCTAGAGGAATAGCTGAAACAGAAAGGAAGAATCAACCACATATAAACAGCATTTGTATGGAAAAAGTAATAATAAGGCAATGATAAGCAAAGCATACTGTCTGAGGCAGTCCACAGGTGTTATGCAGAAGTAGTCCCTATTTTGAGGGAGAATCCAAATACTGCAGGCCATATCAGCTCTAAGGGGACTAAGGAGCAGGAGACGGTGATCCAGTACTTTGTAGCGTGTTCTGTCTAGAAGAGGAGGACTTGAAAGCAAAGTGTTTGCAAAAGTCGTTTATCTCTGCTGGGTTGTCAAAGGAGCGAGGCTTCCCATTGACCTCAACTCATAGACAGGCAGGGTAGAGCATATCATATTTAAAGCCCAACTTGCGGAGAGAGTTCTTAACATCGCTGAATTTCCACCAGTTTCAAAACCTTCAAGGTGGGGAGTCATACCCTGAGTAAGGTCCCAGCTTTCTCTTACCTGCTGGTGCCATTTGATGCTAATATGAGTTTAAACCCCTAGTTGAGGGTAAGACTTGTGATTTGGTCAAGACCACGGGGACTGTAGCTAGCGTTGCACAGAGGTTGGGCTCATAGTGACTGGACCCTCTAGTTAAGTATTTTAAGTCCAAGTGCATCTCCAAGGAGCTATATGACAGTGATGTATGGGGTTACATGACCGTCAATAAAATTTAACTCACAGAAAATACATTTTAAGGTGTATTCTGCGGGTGCACAAAGTACCCCAGCTTTTTTTGTTCGTCAGGAACTTTGTTTTAGATACATTGGTGACCTTGTTGCTCTCAGACCCTTGCTGTGCTGAATCTAGATATAGACTAGAGAGGGATGCCAAATAAATAGATCGATTTTGTCTGATTGTCCGACCCTTGACAACATGCATCAAATCCCTTGGATTGCTTATATGAAGGCAGCTTTTACCAGCATGGGTTGGGTGAACATATACTGCAATTATTACTCCCCGTACCCCCTGGAACTCAAAAGAGTGAGAGACTTGTTTCTCAAAAGTCCCTTATTACAACATGAACACATAGAGCTTGTGAAACCCATTGTATAGGGGCATTTATTTTTTAAAACTGTTCAGGACATGGAGCTTTCCTTTCTCTCCTATCTAATGAAAGGGATAGATTTCTGTTGGTACGATTCAAGGTTAACGTGCTACATCATCTTTTGGCCACATCTAGTGGTCAGTCTCATTCAGGCACTTAGGGCCCTGTGGATGCAACAATATGTCTCCACGGGCTACCCTACATTTTTATTTTGCAAATATTTGAGCTTGCCTAGGAAGCAGTTCCTTTTCCCGTTACTGAAAGTTCTGAACTTCTCACAAGGATACCTGGCACTTATGTATCTGCAGCTCCTGATGATCAAGCATTATCTTTTTGCTGTTTCATGCTTTCTACATGCTGCTTTGAGATCAAGACAATCTAGACCTGATTAACCTTGATGTGATGCATGAGATTATATAATGTATTGTTACTGTTGACACATTCGTATTTCTTTAAAAAGTGTTAAGCCTACTAGTTTTTACTATTTTATAAACATACGATTTTATGTTCTTGTACGGTTGTGATTATAGCCGAATAAATATTTGTATGCTGACAATAATATATAACAATGTATGCCATATTACCTACTGGCGGACGCCATTAGGTAGTTATAGTTTGGACAATTGGACCATGTTTCCATAGGAAAAGGGTTTTGAAACTTGTGGTTATCTTTGGCGTAGTTTGACAAATCTTCACTATAAGTGGGTGTGTGAGTGGCTTTATTGATGAGTAAGTGGTTGTGTGAGTACTTGTATGGGTCTGTGAGTGATTGTGTGGGTGTGTGAGTGGGTGCATGAGAGGTTATATAGGAGTGTGAGAGGGTGTGTGAGTAGTTCTGTGGATAATGTCATTAGTGATGTCCTCAGTGATGTCACTGACCATGTCATGAGTGTTGTAATATGTGAGGTAATAAACAGTGCATTGCGGGCCCGTAAGTTATAGTTAGATCAGATTTTGTACAAGTGGAATCTGAGCCTAACTATAACGTTCCTGTACCCTTTGTTTTTATAGTGAATAATAGATCTATCTATAGATCTATCCACTCTCCATATTCTCTTGAGCAACAAAAAATGGCCAGAGACACTGCACGGCTTGAAATCTGAAGAGACAACCATTGCAAGAAGGACTGAGTGTATAGGGATCCTTTGTTTGTTTATTTACATATAATTTTAAATCACCTACTGGCAGTTGCCATTAGGTAGGAGGACCCAAAACAACTTTTCCTCATGTAATTTCCCATAGGAATTTTGAACGTGACTATATCCCGAACTGATGAATGGAATTACACCAAATTTGGCAGAAAGCATGTTCTCGTAATTTGGTTTAAATCTGTTCAGTAGTTTTTAAGTAAAACAGATATATATGTATATATAGAGACGCAGAGGGTCTTTCTCTGATTTCCCAGAGGATCTGTGACCAAATCAAAAAAAAAAATAAACAAGTGCAGTCTCCTGTGCTTGTTTTCTTTAATTCCCTGGGCGGGTAAGGTCCCATGTTTTTTGTTTTTTTACAGAGTTTTATATAGCGCAAACTTGACCCGAATCGGGTATCAAAGTGCTTTACATAGCACCAGTTGTATTACTTGAGGGCACATTCATTTTTGTATATGCATATAAGTCAGGCGTACGTGGCCCACTTCCCAACGATGAGCCAACCCTGATGTCCCCATTTCCCGGGGCCCAGCTTTATAAAATATTGAGAGGGCAGCACATAGGCCCCTTACCGTTTTCAGCCTCGGACCCCATCTTCTGGGGTACAGATATAGGTAAGAAGGGTGAGGGGGCACGCAGACCCCCTCCCCGGGCTGATTCAAGCCCTAGGGACCCCATTCCCCATGGCCCGGCCCTGTTACTAATGGGGAGTAACTATACCTTGTGCCCTAAGGCAACTATAACTCGCAAGGTCACCATGCACCTCACATTTTACTTCACTCGTGACATCTTCTCTGATATTATTGATAATATCAGTGCAACTTTTGCTGTCAAATTGTTGATGAGATAACAGTTCATGGCGGGGTTGAGTTATAATTACCTTAGGCACAAGTTATAGTTACTTGAGATAACTCTAGCTATAACTGCTGAATATCTATGGTTTTGAGTGAGGAAAATCTGAACCTAACTGTAACCTCACTATAACCTTTGGTTTTTTAATGAATATATACACCCAATCTACCTTTACCTAAAGCTCTCCCATTTAGTAATAACTATTACCTGTTTTCCAGCCACTCACTCCCATCCCTCCCACGGGTAGTACAAAATTATAGTTGTATGTGTAGGGCAAAGATCTCGTAGTAAAGATAAGAGAGGTGGAGGCAGAGGTCTTCAGACAAAGGTTTTGGGATAAGCATTTTGCAGTATGTTGCAGTTTGTGAATAAGTTCCTGATTGACTCTGTTAATCACATGTATGAAATGTACTTTTTCTTCCAGTTAACACTCCTGCAGGAACTAGCCATTGTACAGTGTATGTATACTACCATCACTCAAAGGGAGGTGACAATGAGCAACATGTTGGTGACTGCTGACACTCTGGATAGCATCTTGACGGACTCGGTAAGCAACAGGTTCTCACCGACAGATGGTGATCGTTCATTCAGTCTTGGAAAACCTCAGAACCTTCAGGGCAAAGCAGAATTACTTCTGATCATTCAGTCAGAACTTTGGTATTCCAGATAGTTCCATCATGGTCTGCAGCCGGTATGGAAACTAGCAGTGTTGCGATTGAATGGTTAACAGGGTTATACAGATGGCTCTCTCAAAGTATCTGAAAAAGTTTGCACAGGATGATTAACTTGTCGCCACAATGGATGTGAGTAGAGAGCCTGGCAGAAGTAGTGCATGGGAGACGCAATGGGGCACAAAAAAAACAAGATATTACTGCCATGAAAAAGTCTAATCAGTTACCCAAAGGAAATAGAAGGGATTTTGTTGGATTGGGGATATCATGGGAGCTACAAGAAATATAGCAGCTCTTCTAACAAGAACACTGTCTTAGTTTTACAGTGGGTGGGAATGTAGAAATCAACAGAACTATATATCAGAATATTACATATAGAATATCATTTGACAGAGGCAAGATGGCGGCCGCCAGTTCAGTCTTGTGAGCTGGTAGCTCCTGTCCTCCTACACCCGTGAGGAAGATGCGCTGTGATAGGAGAGGACAAGAGGGTGAAAGTGGGTCTGAGCACTTTAGCGAGGTGTGCAAAGCTCAGTCCTGGTGCTATTGGCATGTTCAGGTTTGCTGCGACAGCTATTTTTCATTATCTCAGCAAAATCCGATTTGGATACATTGTAGCCGCAAGGGTCCAGGCGTAGATGCCGAGCCGAGAAGCAGCAACTGTTGCAGGCAAAACTACTGGAGAGTCGAGAACAGGATATCGCAGAATACCGATAACGCCGCCTAAAAGAGCTAGAGGAAAGCCCAGGCCCTGGCCGATGGTGCTACCGCTGCTGCTACAGTGGCAGCCGTTGGAACTGTCTCCGGAACGGTAGGAAAAACCGCGGAGCCGCTGAGCCGTAAGAAAGCCTCTAATCTCAATGGTAAAACAAATAAAGACGAGAGCTGTGCCCGTGGTAACTCTACGGGCATGGTCAGTCCCGCAAAATGCACTATCCCGCAAATGTTCTCACAAGGCAAAGGTGGGAAGAGTTTGAAAATGGGGATCCAGGGTATTCCGAATCCCCAAACAGACAAGCTTCTAGGAACATTGGGTGTTGAAGCTGTTGTTGGTCCCCCCGGTCATCATGAAGAAGAGTTCAGGTGCTCAGCAGATTTCTCTGTATGACGCTGTTGCAGTGGACAATTTAATATCTGGCAGCAATATGGATCTGGCTAACAGCGCTGGTAAAAAGGATGGGCGCAATCCTGCAGGAGTGAACAACAGTGGGGTGAACCCCTGGAACTGGGTTGCCAAGATACTGAACCAGTTGTACCACAGAAGCTTTGTAATGATAATAACATTGTGGTTAGAAGCGAAAATGGCTCGTTTGGCTTGGCTGGGGCTCTTAATGGGACAGAGTCACTCAGTCTAGATTCACTAACGAAGGAGGCAGAGTTGGTGGATCTTGTGGATAAGTTCTGGTCATTATCAGATCATTCGGATATATCCAGTGAGGAAATGATGAGAAATGGGAAAACGCCTATGGCTCAACATTGGGATGAACTGAGTGAGCATAGTAATACACCCCCTGAGGATACGGGAAGGGATTCATCGAGGAAAGCCCCCAGACAATGCGGAAGAAAAGGGCTTTGACAGAGGAGTCTTGCTACTTTGCCAATTCCTCTTTACCGGTGCAAAAGTCAATGGTTAGAACCCCGGATAAATCTGACCCCTCTGTGGTGGGAAGATCACTAGAGCCATCAGAAGAGGTATCCTTGAGTCTTATATATCGAACAGTGATTACTCACAGGGAGGAAACGTGATTAGAAAGCCAAAGGACATAGACTGTCTGTCGTAAATGACAAAATTCAGTACGGCGCATCGCCAAGACTTGCTCAGAGTTTACTGCAAGAATTACCGAGGCAGAAGCCTGTATTTCGTATTTGGAGGATAAACTAGCTTCACAAAAGACGATGAATGAGACTTTATGTGCAGTGAAGGATGATATGTTATGGAAACTTATTGATTTGGAGAACAGAGCTCGGCGGAACAATCTGCGAGTCTTTCAAATTCCTGATGGGGTTGAAGGATGGGACCCTCGTAAATTTATTATTGAATTGTTTACTGAGGCGTTTCCAGAATGAACTCAATGGGACTGGCAGACAGAGGATTCAGAGGGCTCACTGTTTTCCCTTTTCTGTCTGGGCCCGCCCAGGTCAGTCGGCAGAAGTGGCTAAACCAAGGGTCATACTGATTTAATTTAACAACTTTTTGGCACGAGAAGCAGTTTCCGATCTGGCTCGCCCCGATAGGAAAAGAGTTGGCAAGGGGGTTGAATTTTTTGTTAGGCTAGATTACGGCCATTAGACGGTAGAGAAACGCTGGCAATAACCTCAGCTTATTCTACCATTTCAAACTAAGGGGGCCCAAGCTTTCTTACTACAACCAGCCAAACTTAAAATCATCTATAAAGGGAATACTAGGTTTTTCACCTCTGAAATTTTGGCGAAAGAGTTTCTGCAAACCCTCAAAGAAGGATAAGGAGGGATTAGGCTTGTAGAATTATTATCAAATTTGCAGCTTCCTTTTGTGCTCTTATGCTTAATTATTTGCATAACTCCTGTTTATGAAGTTGTATACCCCCCAGCTGTTGCAACAGGTTATGTCATGGGGGAAGAGAATGAGTATGCGTACTGTCTGTGGCCTATTGATCTGTAGGTTAATGGTTTTTTTGTTAGGTTCAATTGTTGGGGGACTTCACGGGTGTGGGAGGGACTTTTGGGTATAGGGAGCATGTCACCGCTAGGACTAACAGTACTAAAGCCTCGAGGTAGTGGGGCTGTGCTGTTGGGGTGGAGTTGGGGGGGAGGGTGGTGGAGAGGGTAAGGAGGAGGGTGGGGGGATAAAAGTAAACAAAAAAGGAAGATTCATAGTAGCAAAGAAAATGACAGAGGATTAAAAAGATTTGCGTACAGGCCTGTAGGTATGGCAACCTTGAATTTATGGCAAATTTAGGCCTTCAAATACGCACACTGAATGTGTGCGGGTTAAATAATTATAAAAAAAGGCAGAGGGTCTCCAGAGAGCTTCGGGTGATTCAGTCTGATGTGGTGTATCCACATCGGGCTGATGTTGGGCCATTGTGGAATGTAGGACAGGGGGGTTATATTTACCCTCTGTACAATATACGGCTCTAACCTTGATGAAGCCCCAATATTGGAATATTTGAATGGGGAGCTTGCTACATGGCCCATTCTGTTATTCTTGTGTGGGGATCTTAATATAAATTTGACCTCTGAAGCTTTTCAAAATTGGGGGCGAAACTATAAAGGTAGGAAACCCCGAGTCATCAAGGCTCTATTTCAATTACTAACTGATCATGGGCTATTGGATGTGTGGAACAGCTTGCATAGGCAAGACACAGGATATACATTTTATTCACAGCCCCACAACAGGCTTGTACGTCCTGATTATTGTTTTGTACCTACATCAGTGTTTACTGGGCTGAAAATCTGTGTATACCCAAGGGTGACCTTAGACCATGCACTTGTGGTAGTTGAAATCCCGGCACTTGCTCGGTGTGTAGCCCCGAGAACGTTTACATTTGACAGGAAGCATTTGATGGATGAAAGATGTATTGAACACATGAAGGTGTGGATAAAGGAATTTTTGCTAATTTATTAATTTATAGACACTCCGCGTCCTGAGGGACTGTATGGGATACATCCAAAGCTGGATTTAGAGGGGAAACACAGAGCCTTGGGTATTTAAAATGTAAATTAGTGAAATAGGCATTGCAGGTTTTTTTATGATGAGCTTAAGATTGTCGAAGAGGAATTAGTTAACGGGTTAGCTGCAGGATATAACACCACACCACTTCAGAATAATCTAGCGAGATGTAAGGCCAAAATTAATCTAGAATGAAGCAAGGAGAGCACCATAAAATATCAAACATATAGAAAAGAGTGTCATGAGTATAGCGAGGCCACGGGCCGATATTTAGCCTACAAATTGCAAATATAAGAGGACGAACAAAGAACGGCTGGGGTTATTGTGTCTGATCCCTAGGAAATTCTTATAGTGTTTTTATGATTTTTATACAGAATTATATACAGAGAACGATACTAGGGGCCTTTCTCTGACAGATATGGGACTTCCAGCCACTTTATGAGGCCAATTGGCTCAAATGGATGTTGAACCTATTAGGATGGGGGAATTAGAGCAGACCATAAATTGTCTTGCAGTAGGGAAAGCTGCAGGACTAGACAGACCCCCCTTGGAAGTATTTAAGATCTTTTTTCAGGAGATAAAAAATGATATGCTTAAAGTTTATCAAACTTCACAAAAAGGGGAGATTCCACGAACCTGGTCCGAGGCTAAAATTTGTGTGTTGAAGAAAAAGTGGAAACCATCTGAATTACCGGGGTCTTATCATCCAATCTCTCTTCTATGCAAAAATCTTGGCCACACGGTTGGCAAAAATTATACCATCAATAGTATTGTTAAAACAACAGAGCTTTATACCTGGGAGAGGGACCGTAGACCATGTGCGTAGAGTAATTACTCTCCAAGATATCGTACAGGTAGAATCTTGAGAACGTGGCCTGATTTTACTCAATGCCGAAAAGGCGCTCGACCGGGTTTTGTGGCATTTCCTCTCGTGGGGACTGCAACACATGGGTTTCGGGCAGGGCTATATAGGTGCTTTAAACACCCTTTATCATCTCCCCTCAGTCAAAATTTGCTCAATGGGATATCACTCAGAGACCATCACGATTTCTAGAGGCACACAACAAGGCTGTCCTTGTTCACCACTTTTATCTGCGCTGTATATTAACCCTTTTATTCTTATGCTAGAACAAAGTAGAAAGATTTTGCCTTGTAAAGTACAACAAGAACAGTATTCTGTAATGGTTTATGCCAATGATATAGCGATTGTTGCTTGTAATCCCTGTCTCGCTATACCTGAAATAGAATCCTTGGCGCAGACTTTTGGGGCACTTTCTGGGTGTAAACTTAAAACTGCTAAAACCCAAATTTTATGTACAAGTCAAGCAATGGATGGGGATGCTAGCTATGTTAAGGAAGCTATATATCTGGGTATTAAGATCCTCTGTTAAAGAGATCGTTGAGGTTAATTGGGGCGATATTATTTGGGGAGTAAACCGCCCTCTTGAAAGGTAGGAGAATCTCCATCTGTCATTAGTGGCAGAGCTAACGTTCTGAAAATGAATGTCTTACCGCAAGTTATGTATTTTTTTAGGGCTGTGCCCCTGGAGGTATCCTATAAACAAATTCAATATTTACATATTTACAATCCCTTGGAAACCTCGTAGGGCTGCTCGATATATGACTCTTTCTTGAGAAAGAGGAGGATGGTCTATCCCTGACTTTGCTTTGTATTACTATTCCTCTATTTTGGTTAATGCACATATTTTACGTACTGGAGAAGAGATTAGTAATCTGGCCAAAGCCCCCTCAATTTATCAGATGATTCTAGGGTCAAAGGTCAAGCATTGCCTATTCAAAAGAGTGGACAGCAGTTATTTTAAAAGAACGCACTTCAAGGTATTAAATGCTGTGTTTAAAGTCTGGAAGACTGTACGGAAAAGCTTCGAGATTCCAGTACTTTCCATGTATAATCCCCACTAAAGCCACAGGAGTGCTGCCCCCGATCTTCTGGGACAGGTGGCCTTAGGCTTGAGAAGGAAGGGGATTACCTGACTTGGCGACTTATATCATGATGATGGGAGATTACACTTATTTGCGGAGTTGGCGGATAAATTCCATCTACCCACAACTAAATTTTTTAAATACTTACAAGATAGGGACTTTCTGGGAAAACGCCCTATTTGCATTATGAAAATTTAAAATTGTAGAATCTATTAGACAGCAGGGAAACATCGAGCTAATTTATAAAACACTGTTAGAGGGCAGAACGGATGATCTAGAAAAATATAATATGAGATGGAGAACTTAGTTGGGGAACCCCGAAATCTCATTGGAAAAATCCATTGATTTGACAGGGAGGATCTTTCCTGCAGCCAGCCTTAAAAGTCAACATTATAAAATGTTATTCAATTTGTATCATACCCCTCTTAAAATGATGAAGCGGGGGGGTCAGCATGGTGGGAAGTGTTGCCGCCGTAGAAAGGATAGTGCAGACATTGTGCACGTGTTTTTTGCATGTGCGGTATTGGACACTCTGATAGAATCTATAGAGAGGTTTTTGTCAAAAATAACCGGGGACTGTGTTAAAATTTCTCAGTCTATGATGTTGCTTGGTATTGGGGAAGATTTCCGCCAGGGGCAGCTACTATATGAACACCGTTATCCTATTTTTATGGCCACGGTGGTTGCTCAGTTGGCAATTGCCTCACTTTGGCTACAGCAAGAGGCTCCGCCCTTTGAGATGTGGCGGGCCAAGTTTCTCAATGAGTACCAAATGGAATACAGTTTATATGCTGTTAAAGGATATAGAAAAGGGAGATTAGGGTTAATGATTTGGGGGGTGGTGATGGAGTGTAATTAAGTCTATTATGTATCATATAGTTTGTACCTCATGTTAACTTTATGTCGAGGGCATTGGTTAGGATTGGGGCTTAAAATGGGCAATGATGGATGTCTTGATGTATGTGTTCAGTTATGTATTATTTATTTTGCTGCTATGGAATTCTAATAAAACTAAAAAATAGTCGATCATTTGACATAAATATCATGTCCTAAATGTGGCAATAACGTTTATGAACAATGTTTAGTACAGAGTATTATTTCAATCAATATTCTGACCATGCTATTCAGGTACAACACCTTCAATAAAATTTGACAAAGGATGACAGATTTAATAAAATAAGGGCTGTTAGCAGGAAAATCAGTAGCGCTCAGACAGGCTGATGTACCGTATGAAAATCCAGTATGTATGGCCACATGTTGACCTTGCACTTGGGGCCGTTCATTGAAGGCAGAGCAGAAAAACTCTATGTACAGTACTGCATTGACACCAGCTGCAACTGTGTCATAACATTATGTCAGATGGACCTAAATGATAGATTAGGTGCAAGTTCAGCTGTGTCTACAGCAGGAAGTTATATTTGATTTCACAGAGTTTGAAATTCAGCCATCGTATTTCTATTTCAATTAAACTGCAAAAACTTAACGTAACACTGTATCCATACAAATTATTTTTACAATGGCCTTATTAACTAAGTTTAAGTATGTCAGTTTTATTTGTAAAGTGCATAGTTAATTAAAACCATTGCACAGATAAAAAAGTAATTAACTATAAAATATGGCATGTTCCAAACAGTTTTGTTATGTACACACCGGTTTCTCATGTATTTCCATTAAGAATTCTTTAGGAAGGAGTAAAATGCAATGTGCTGATCATTTTAACTACCATCTCTGATACTATTGTGGGTGCAATATTCAATTATTCCCTTTTAAAGGTTTTAGTAAGGAGTTTCTCTGCTGTTAGCACTCAAAAGACAACCGTTCATTTTTTGTTATCTAGTGTTTGAATGTTATGTTTTTTTATCATTCCAGGTCCTTTAGTTTGGTGTAGTGGTACTTTAGAGTTGATAGTGATGAATTATTATATTGATATTAAGGAGTGCCCTGAGGAAGAAAGAAATAGTGTGCCTTAAAAGGTCTGCCTGTAGAAAATGAGTGTACTGAACATCATTATGCAATGCACATTAGGGTAAGCATGACACTCTCATACTTTTGTAGGGATATCTGACACCACCAGCTAAACTATAACCTGCATCTACACTGCACTTCCATACCACACCTTCACTACCTACATCGCACATGAAACCTACATCCAAATGTTTGCTGTTCTACACTCCTGCATCACAAAATACATCAATAACAACTAGCTAGCATATACTTCCTTCCCCATCACATGCAGCCTAGAGTTCAATTAGCACTCTTTAAATCAGGAGTCTTAAACCTTTCCTGAGCTACTGTTCAATATCGGAATTTGATAAATGCACACAGAGGCCAAATAACTTAAACACTGCCCCTAGAGTACCCTTAAGTTCTTCATTCCAGATACAGGGAGCATAAAGTATTAATAGAACAGGAGCTGTAATGCAAAGGTTTACAATTGGGGTTCCTGAGGATCAGTGTAGTCCCATTGCTCTTGAAACACCTAAAGAGAGAGAAAGAGAGACGAGCAAAAGAGAGGAAGATAAATAAAACAAAAAGAAAGAATTACAGAATAAAGAAAGAAATCAGGAAAGAAAAACAGAAAGAAAGGAAGAAAGAAAGGAAGAAAGAAAGAAAGAAAGAAAGAAAGAGGTTGAGAAATATAGCAAAATAAATAACAAAATAAAGGAAAAAAAAAGCAACGAGGACAAAATACACAGAGAAAAAAGTCAAATGCAAGAAATGAAGGAAGAAAGCAATTAAGAAGACATGAAAGACGAAGAAACAAACTACAAAAGGAATGAATGAAAAGACAGGAAGAAAGAAGGCATGGTAAAAAAGAAGTAGGCGAAAGAATGAAGAGCATAACAGAGAAAGAATAAAGGAAGAAGGTGAGAGAAAGAAAAAGACAGCGAGAAAACAATGGAAGGAAAGAAAGAAAAAAAATGAAGAGAAAGAAAGTAGAAGAAAAAAGAAGGGAGAAGATCAGGTCAGAGGTGGAATTAAGAAAAGATCCTTGTGGATGAAGAAAGGAGAAAAAGAAAGAAAACAAACAATAAGTAATAACACCAACAGGAGAAATACAGAAAAAGAATAACAGAGGAGGGAAGATGAAGGCAGAGAAAACAGATAAGACTGAACAAAAGAAAGGAGAGAAGGAAACAATCAGAGAAAACAGCAGAGAAAGAAAGACATTGAGAAAGATCGAGATAGGACAAAAGAAAAGAAGGAGAGAAGGAGGGAAATTAAGTAAGAGTAGAAGAAAGAATAATAAACGAAGAAAAGAGAAAAGCAGAAATTGGAGAAAAAAGAAAAAATGAAAGAACAAAGGAAAGAATTACTGAGAGACACAAGATTGAAAAAGAGAAGACAGAAATAGTAAGAAAGAAACAAAGACCGGGAAAAGGAGGAAAAATTGAAAAAAGAGGTTGAAATGAGAAAAAAGAAAGAAAAATATCAAGAAAAATATTAAGCCAATAAGAAAAAAAGAAAGAGAACTAAAAAAGAATGCACAACAAAGGAGGGAAGGAAAGAGATAGTGTAAACAAATAGGGGGAAGCGAGAAAGAGGGAAAAATCAAGAAAGAGGACAGCAAGAAAGAGAGAATAAAATACATTGAGAAATGAAAGAGAGACATAAAAGCAAGGAAAACAGAAAGACATGTAAAAAGAGGCTAGAAAGAAGTAGAAAAAGAAGAAATTATTTTCAGAAAAGGGTAGTCTGCATCCTCAAGTACTGTCAGCGTTTGAGTAAATCATAGGAACGGGAGCTGTGTTTTAAATAGCTGTGTCATCAGGTGGGCACCTGTATATTCTCAAGCTTGTTGACAGGCAATTATCATATGCGAGCTACTCAATGGCAGTCTGCGAGCTACTAGTAACATGTGATTGATTAGTTGGAGATCATTGCTTTTAATCCACCAATAGGAAACACGCCACTGCCTACTCTTTAAGTCTCTCTTACTTCTGAACCTACATTCCTCCTCCTTCGGTGCTCTATATTAACACCTGCACCAGACATCCTATAATTTGTACCTACATACTGACCAACAACTCCTGCACCACCACTGTGACTATCAATACCCGCCAAATCATAAGTCTCACAAACTTTACTCTATACAGCTTATCTCAAACATAAACACAACATCCCACACCGATACCCATACAAAATGCAACAATAAAACTGTTCTGCTTTATCTCTGATTCTATTGCAAAATAATGGTATACCTGGTTGTGATTTTTGTAACTATTAAATACATTTTTTGCATATTGTGTTCAGAGGTTTTGAATTATGAATACATCTAACACACCTTGTACAAATCTAAAATGTTATCCACTCTATTTTTTCCGCACATTGACAGTAAAAGAAAGAGAGGTTTCTTTCACAACTAACAGCAAAAGAAAACTGTAAATACATAGATCAATTAAAAAGTAAATGAGCATTCATCAAAGTAAATATTTCTTTGTAACAATATGATGCTCAATAATATATCTAGGAGAGAAACCGTTGGATTTCAACGCAGGTCTATGATTGTTTCACCTCTTTATATATTTTGCAGAGCCTTTAATAAGACTATAACAAACATTAGGCCCCTGATTTAGAGGTTGGCGTACAGGTTATACCGTTGCAAATATGACGGAGTAACCAGCCCTCCAAGCTTTTGTCCACCTGCCTTATTTACAGGTGGGCAGACTACAACTTTTCAATCAGTGGATTTCTTGATGGCTCAGTCGACCAAAGCCTAGAATGATTTTCTTTTGTCCATCACTGCAAAAAACTTGCCTGTGATGGTCAGGAAAAAACAATAATGACCTCCATACCTTGGGAGAAAACTCCCAGAGTGTGGAGGTCATGAATCTTTTGTTTTTCAGAAACTGCCGCTTCAGGGGTTTCTGAAAAGAAAAGTTAAATAGTTGGTGAACGGCTGTCAAACCGAGGATGGCCATCCACCAAACCTTTTGAACCTTGATGGAAACTGCTGTGACAGTGGTTCCTTTCAAAGTACAGAGATGATCGCTGGGCAAGAGGTCAGCTTGAAACATAACAACTCAAATACCATTGGGGTGGCGGATGCAATGTCCTCTGACACCCTGGAGGACACTGCTTTGTCTGTCAAATACAAAATCAGGCCCCAAATTCCATATTTCTTTTGAAATATCTTAACAAAGGTAGCAATATTGAAACACAGAGATTCGGATTCTTCTTTACATTCCACATGTAGGTAAGGGCAAGGGCTGAGAACCCAAAATATAGTCAATCTGTATATAACAAACTAATAGATTCAAAGGTAAAACTCTCTCATAGATCTTGATTTGTATTTTGTAGAATGAGTTGCCTATTTTAGTACCAGAAATGTGTGTGCATGTCTGTACTGGTTTGTGTGTGTAGTTGTTTATGTGTGTGAGAAACTGAGAGAAGAGAGAGTAAGAAAGGGGATGAGAGTTTGGGGCGGACTCATTTAAAATCATGGACTAGATTGGCAAAGACCACAGGAGGTAGGTGGTGTTTGTTTTGCAGCAGATTCTGCCAAGGCATGTGCTGGGCTTTTTGTAACAAGCATTGTACTTGCACCCATTTCACCCCCACACTGTGTCAAGATGCATTACACCATTTGCTAGGAGGCTAGGGCCCATACAAATGAGGGAACACTTTTGTGCAGGTCTTTCTGTCAGATTACTAAGCACTGGCAAAGGCAAACTGGATCGCAGAAGATGTCTAAGGGAAGAGGTGCAAAGGTAGCACACCTACCGGGGCACACTTTGCGAGGTGCTACGGAGAGTCTCAGAAACCCAGTCATCCACATGAAGATGAAGTTAAGTAATATACCCACCTCCAAATGTGTTCTGATATGCTGGCAGTACAAAACAGAACAGCAGCTTGGAAGTGCCACACATCTTTCACTGTTGCACCCTCTCTGGCCTCTGAGACTTCAGGACTTCACTAGCAAGGTCATGTTTTTATCAAGATATACAAAGAGATGAAACAACTGTAGACCTATTTCGTAATACACCACATTGTTATTAGCATGTAGTTCATGTATTATACCATTACAGTACTGTTGATTTATTGACATTGTGCTTTATCATGTATTTCCATGTATTTTTATCTAAGACAGTCCATCCTATTTACAGTGTTTAAAATACATTTGTGTAAGTCTTAAAATAGGTAAGATATTTGTAAAAATAATCATTCAGTGTTTTTAAAGCCAGTTTACCTTTTGTTCCGCTCAAAAAGATATTGCAGTCTCTAAGGCCAGTATTGTGTTGAAAAGAGGTTAAATAGAAAACAATAAGGTAATCCAGGTCTAGAGAATAGCCAAATAGAATTAATTATTTCTGATGATATATGCCCCATGCCAATACAGAAAGCGACTAGGTTGAATAGCTCGCACCTCCCAGCCTGTACCAAGCAATACATTTGGTGCACATCCTAAATGGTATCAGTCACTTTTGGATACCTCTGCAGTGCAGAAAGACATTCATTTATTAAAAACAAGAAAAGTCTTTTTGATGTGAAATTAAGAAAAGACCAGAATTTCTGATATTTTTATGGACTTATTTATTCATTCATTGGGGGTACCAAAATATTTATAATTGTATTATGACCCATTTTTATCCTGTAAACTTTCTTGCTGCTAGGGTCAAGAAATTTCAGGCTACAGCCTTATTTTCAATCTGTTTTGGCAACTGCTGGTTCTACTTGGTCTATTTCAAGGAGTGATTCCATTTTTGTTATTTGCTCCGCTTCTATCTTATCGTTAATTGAGTCTTAGGGCCTGATTAGGAGTTTGGAGGACAGGTTTACTCCATAACAAACGTGAGGGATATCCCGACCTCCGTATTACAATTCCATTATATCCTATGGATGGAACATGTAATATGGCGGATGGGATATCCGTCACGTTTGTGACGGCGTATCCCATCCGCCAAACTCATAATCAAGCTGTTATTGATTTGTTCAGGCATCTCCTGTTTCACAATATTCCCTCTATACCTGATCCATGGTACTTAATACTTGTTTGGGATTTGTTTTTCTCCTCTTGTTCGTCACAAATGTTTCAAATTACCAATATTTCCTATTTCTGCATATTTAGGAGAATGCGCCTGAACTTGAAAGGATGGCTTTAATGTGTCAAATTACTCTTGCCAAGTGGATACCACAGTCAATATCTTCTAAGATTATAAATCTGTTTACGGTGCCTTCTATTCCAGAGGAGATTGTGTTTTGGGCCATTCACCAAATGACAATTCAATACGGTAATTTGAAAAAATGCTATGTTGTTGTCAAACACTGTGCTCTGTGGCAGTCTACCGGATTCTACATTCATTTTAGGTCTGTCTGCAAATAGTTTTATATGTCTATGGCTCATGTCATCACAACACTCAAATACACAGAGTGGGCTTTGAAGCATGCGGCAACATGTTCTTTCAGTTCCCTTACTCCATTGTTCTTTCACTCTCACTCCATTGCTTGTTTAAAGTATTTCTATATTTTGTACAAAACCCATAACAGTATGGTGAATTTATGCATTTTACAGTGGTGATTGAGAATGGATCAATCACTAGCATTGCATATATAATGCAAATTGAAAGTGGAAAGAAGCCACAGGGTATATTTAAGTTATTTTCTACATATATTTCAAACTGATTGTGGCATTCAGAATAGAGTCCCATGCCCATGCCTTTGCCATTTCAGCCCGCATAGTTAAAACAATTAATTTTTTAAGGAAGTGACAATTAACTGGAAGGAAATAAAACAGCACGACTATGTGTTGCGACCCCATGTCATAATGGTAATTCAAATAAGCTCTAGGACGATTACTTTCTGTACAGTGCTAATTAAAGAAACAAGCATCTCCGTGCTTATGCCATCAGAAGGCTTCAAAATATGGAACTCCTGCAAGAGGCCTTAGAAGTGAATGGTTGCATCTTAAATACAGGTCCACTGACAGCCACTTTTGAAAGATGCAAATGTATTGCTGCTATATTGGTTATTATGTTCAAATGATATATTTAGATTTGTTGAAATTTTGTGATTTCACATTGTAGATTCACATTTTAGCACCACATACCAGCTCCAGATGTCCCTTACAGGTTTTGTTTCATTATGTCTCTTGGGAAAAAACTGTTAAAAACTGAAACAGCTCTACACCAAACAGCTACCTAACTATAAAGCCTTTATTTGCACAAGGATTTAGAATTTCTGTAAATGCAGCAACTCTGCTATAATGCCGAACTCCTTCATCACCGTCATAAAAAGGTGCGAGTGAATCCTGGGAAAAGACAATGTGAAACGTTAATTTCTGCTTATTGCATTAGATTTTATGTTCTGCTGGGTGGAAAATATACAAAGCCATGCATCAAGATTTTTTTACAATATGTTTCATGACCAACACCACCTTTGCAGCACACTCATCATCTTAAGTTGGTATTAGTGTTTAGTTTAATTAATATTTTTTATCCTATTTTCTCTTATAGGACCGGAAATGGAACCATATCTAGATCTGATTCTCAGAACGCTCTTTCCTGTAATGAAGACTGCTTCTACAATCAACCAGAAATATTGGTTTAGCCTTGGTGTGCACCTGCGCTGGTGGAGCGGTCGGGTTCGGTTTGATGGTTGGGAGAGTGTTGGGAGAGGACACCTTTATTAAGTTCACTTTTGTAACATTTCCTGAGAGCACCCTTCATGCAAAGAGATGCAATTTCTTATGTCTGATTGGTGCAGAGAATAACAGTCCCTATTCATCCCATTGTTTTAAACAACCGATTACTTATCTGCATTCAACTTTCATTTGTGGCACAAATCAGAACTCAACTGCAACATTGGTCTGCATAATGTGTAACTCCACTACTTTCTAGTACATTTGCCAATTGAACTCGCATGCTGAGCTGCTGTGTCAAGTTTGCCATGTGATGACTGGCACACATCTCTAGTCTGTATAGTGCACCTCCGGGAAACACCCTATTCTTTTCAGTAATAAAAAACCAAGGGCTTGATTTAGAGTTTGGTGGACAAGTTGTATCTTATTGTATGTGTAATAAGAGGGAGGGGCTATCGCATCACGTTTGTGACGGGATACCCATCTGCCACAGCCTGAATCAGGCCTTATGTTGTGAACTTACCTCCCTAGGAAGTGGAGCATTAAAACATGTAGAAATTGTACAACATTTCCCAGAGGTAATTGTTCACTTCAATGGCACAGACATCTTGCTGCAACCTAGAGCTCGCACAATTGCAAACTAGTCGCCGTGTTAAGTAAAGATTTAGACTGGTGCAAATCATGGAGTAAATATATTTTTACCATTTTTGCCTCTTGAAAAATAGAGAATGCAGGAAGCAAGATTTGCTCCCAACTAAACATTTGCAATATTAGGACAGAAAAAGGGGCAATGTGGTTTCACACGTTTTGCTATGCTTAAAATAGGAAATTGAATGAATCAGTGTTTATTTAGATGTGAGATTAAAACCAGTGTAGTGTCTTCCTGCCTGATTAGCAGAATAGTGCAAAATCATTACACCACTTTTTACTCCGGTGATGTCTGAACAAGCACTTCTTTGTTAACCACATAAAATGATTCACAAAATTACTGATAAGGAATGCTCGGATGCATCATCTTTTATATTTTTACATACTTTTTTTATTTTGCCAAGAGGGCAAATATCGTCATACAGTAATAACTTGTGCAAAATCTGATTTCTCCACTCTTATTTCATAAACAACAAAACTGTACAAACTAAATTGCTTTGTTGCTAATTGAATGTAAAAAGTACTCTGGTGAAACAAATTCTGCCTTTCCTTCATTTTAGTTCAATACAATGAGTTGCAGTAATGTGCAATTATTACCATAGATTGTTTAGAATGCTTCAAAAGTGCAATAGGATGCATAATCAAAATGGATACCGTTACAGTATCTATGAGAGTCTGAGAATACCTATGTGAATTGAGTCTAATACCTGCTAATAATCATTTCCTATCAGCAGACGCATTGCACTGCTTTTGCTCAGTATGTCCTATGCACTACCAGGCAAGGTGGTACATGTTTATATTAATGCAACACTTAAGCCTTATAACTTAACTGTAATTTCTTTATTTTTGTGCAGTCATTGAGATGTTATCAGGCCAGTTTGCTTCCAGTGTAGACACTCCTCTAGTCACACTTTTCTTTGAAGCCTACTCAACCTGTAAGGTATTTCTTCTTGAAACCATCCCCAGTCTCCAGGAGGTGAGTTGGTAAAGTGGGGAAAGAACAGAGCGCATTGAATGAAGGTTTAGAGCTGTTACGTTTTGTGAGATAACTGATGCATACACATTGCCTGCCCCTTTCTCTGCCTTTGCATTTATACTTCATTTGATGAAATACAAAAAAATATGAAATTCATTCTCTTGACCCAGACTTGTGATCTCTATTTATGTAGCTGAATAAAATGTGTAATAACCTTTATTGTACCCGACCAAGTATCAAATTCCTATCAGGTCAGATATATGAAACAAAATCAAAGCTAAACCATGCTATAATACTTAAGTATTAGGGAAAAGTAAGTGCAATAAGTATTTTTGTAAAAGAAAGTGACAGAATTAGATTCTTGGGCAATTTAATATAATCACAGCTGCAGTAGTGTATTTTCTATGTCTACCACAACCTGTCCATGAATAGGAGGCAGGGGAAATATATTTTAAAAAAAGAGCTGGGGAGAGGGAGAAAATAGAGAGAGTGGATGGGGAACCCTCATCCAAATAAGACAAGAGCGAAACAAATTCATGGATAACATTTCTATTTTAGAGAATCAGTTTTGTCTATTGGAATATTCTGCCAGTGAAACAAACCACTGCCTTTGCATGACAGAATCACTTCCTAGTGAACAGATGTCAAGTGCAGCTGCCTCTCCAGGGAACCCTCTACTTCCACATGTGGCTCATCTTTTCTTAGTAGTTAATGTCTAGTGTGTGGAACTGAAAACCTGGTGTAATTTATCTTAACAGGTCTGGGGGCAGGTCATCACCACTCTGGGACATTTGGCCTCCGTTCTGCCAGAGGAGCAACTAGATAAGGAGCTTCCTTGGTTGGTCAATGAAGTTGAAAGGCTCCAGCCCCAGCTGCCTGCTGATATGGCATTTCGTTTGCTCACGGTGAGTGTGACCTTTATTTGCCTCCATGCTTGCCACTTCAAACAATCCCAAATGATCCACTCATAATGAACACCGTATCCCATAATGAGAGATTAGCTGCAATGAAACACTACATTATTGAGAAATGAGAGTTGAATACAGAACTACAGGATTCCATTGGTGAGTTAGTTCACCACAGGTGGGGTTGTGAGAAAGTTCAGGCCTCCATCATGTGTACATTGGGCCAACATATTGGCATTCCGCTCCCGACAGTACCAATGTTGTGGGTATCAGAAATTTTGGGATGTAGGAAAAATGTATGATTCCAAGTTTGCCCCTTAGGTACCCCTGAGAAATAGAACCACCACACCAATTCGGACTGTAATTCCCCACTATTTGACACATTCACGCCTGGTAATTTTTTCAGTTTTGAGCTGGTGTATTGTTTTGGGAGATGAAGGGATTACAGGGAATATAGTTTTCCAACATTAATTCCAAATACTGAACCAGCTCAATTGTGATTAGTACACAATCCATGAAGGCAGCCAGAGAAGCAAAATGCACATTTGTATTTGTTACATATGAAATCGGGATTAATAAAGGAGAAATGTGTACCAAAGCAATTGTGCTAGAATTTAAATAAACATCAACAGTGCTGAAATTTGCTTCACCTGTTGTTGCGATACTGGGTAAGTAAAAGTTGGTTATGGAAGTGAAACTGAGCATACTGACGCTCCATCTTGATGCGTTAATCATAACAAAACAGCAGATCTTCAGTCACTAGAGCCCTGACATAGGTCCCAAGCAGTAACTGGGCTTACTAAAGCCTTGGTGACCTCTTATAACAAAAAGTGTGCCATTGAATCTTCTCTAGTCTGAGAGGCTGCTTACACCTTGTGAAATACAAGTAAATTTACAAATGACCTTCACTAGGGAGCCCCATTAATTAATTAATTAATTAATTATGTGCTTATATAGCGCTGGAATCACTCCCGAAGGGGTACCTCCGCGCTTCGACCGCTGCGAAACCCTTCCTGGCTTCCCTGAGAGATGGTCCCTAATGGGTATCTCCAGGGTGAGACCAGGCATCCCCGGCGGTCTGGTGGGGCCGTTAGTGAAGATGAGGCAAGCTAGTGCCCAGAGTTGCCGAGTGTGATCGCTGATCAGAGTGGGCACCGAGGCGAGAGAATTATCGAGTCCGCTGACCCTGGTCCAGAAACCTGCCGCGTCGGGAATCGAACCCTGGTCCCGGGCCGTCCTCTGCTCTCGGGTCTGCCGCCTCTAACCAGTGAGCCACACTACTCCACCCATGACTTTGCATTGCACTCCTGGTGACTGAACATACAGGTAAAACAGTGAAGTCTTAAGAGGAGCACTGGAAATGTATCATGTTGGTAATCAATAATGTGTTGGAATTATAGAATACTACTTTTAGTTGCTATAAAAACAAATATTAGCAAAGGAAAGAGTCCGTAGTTAGAGACGTGCGAACTGTATTAGCTGAAAAAGCAAGAGTGACGTAGACCTTGGTGGACACACTATTAGAATCATTACGTCTCCAATCTGCCAATTTTCATTTCCACAGAACTATTGTTTTTGAGGCTTGAGAATTGAAGATTAATGTTGAGGCTCAAAGAGGCAGAAGAGGTGTGGCGCCGCGGCTAGGGCGACTGACTCCGAAATCTGGGGATCACAGTTTGATCCCCAACACCAGCGGCTGATTAGCCCAGCACCATGTGACTCTCGGCAATAGCTTGCTTAATCTTCCCCACGGCCCCCAGCGCCTAGAGACCCTCACGGGTGATTGTGCGCTTTACAAATGTGGATTAATGTTATTACTCTAAGTGGAACAGTTTCTGCCAGGTCTGAGCACTTACAGTTAAAAGGACAGGATGTTCACATTTTCTTACAAGTCCTTCTTTTGACAGTCTCCACTTGCAATACAAATTTGAATACCAGCTACAAACATAAAAACATGACAGAATTTTGTTGTATGGCATATTGACCATATACATAATTTGAGGTTGTTCCCCCAATGAGTCTTCCAAGCCTTCATTGCAGGTGATCATTCTCCTCATTAGCATCTGTGTAGCTAAATGTGTTCCTAAAACTGCTTTTAGTCGTCACCCATCTTCTGTGTTGCAGATCCTGCCTCCACGTTGCCTTTGATTCTCATAAGCAAACAATATCCTCTTAGGCTCCTCTGTACTCCCATGGTTCACAGTGTGCAGGGGTGCAAGAGAGACATTGAACAATCCTGGTCCACAACTGTTAATAGTGAAATAGATGTAGCGTCGCATACATGGATCCAGGTTTTAGAGGACCACCCCAATTATGTCTGTATTTCACTATCTAACTGGAAAAAAGGGGAAAATGTATTTCCAATAGTGTTCATCCACCCATGCTACATATAAGTGTGCCCTTTGGCTTGAGGGTGTATTTTGCTGACTTTGGATGAGACTACATTAGTGGAGTGTGGATCACTTGGAGAAGCAGGCAGATAACTAGAGGACTTGTAGGATGAACAGGGAGAAACAGGAGGGTGAAAGGGAGGTCGAACAGAGGAGGAGTACAAGGGAACAAGACTCTCCAAAAAGTTCAGTACAACTGAATGGAGGAGGAGGAGGAGGACCAAGATCACTAGCAGGATTAGGAACACAAGGAACTGGATTTCCAAGATAATGAAGAGAAAGCGATAGCAGGAGGACCACGGGAAAAACCTGGAGGATCAGGCAGCCAAAGACCTCAGTCGACCAGGATGACTGAGACCCCAAGGACATAAGGCCCAGCATGCCCAAGACAAAGAGGAGGATCAGTAAAACCAGGAGAATAAGTAGAATGAAGTAGACCAGAAGGACCAGAATCAGGAGGCCAAAGAGGAGAAGAAGTACAAGTAGCCACTTTATTAAGCACCATTGAAGCCAGAAACTAGCTGACTCCAAATCCTTTCAGTGGTATAACAATGAATGCATGCTATCTGGGTTGGGGAAATGGGTACTGTCCGTACTGCAAGAAATGAATACAAAAAAGCTATCCATAAAGCCAAGTGCCTATGGGATGAGCTTAGATGGCAGGACCTAAAAGAAGCTAGTTTGCAGAATAATACAAAATTATTCTGGAATATCATTAAGTGAGGCAGAGGGGGTCAACCTGATCAGCCCCTAAGTCATGTCTCTCATGAAGGATGGGTTAATTACTTTAGGCCCCAATATGCGCGTAACCCTTTAGATGTTCAAATGGAAGAAGTTAGTTATGTTTTTTATACTGATGAGGCTTTTAATGACAAAGACGTTTTAGCAGCTCTTAGTGCAGTTGCTGGAGGTAGAGCGCCAGGACCCGATGGTGTCCCTGTGGATGTGTTCCTCTACGACAAAATATGATGGGGTAGATACATCTTGTTGATGGCAAATGCAACAGCCCAGGGTGCCCGATCCCGGTTTCCTGGAAAGGGGCCGTGATAATTCCAGTATATAAAAAAGGAGATAAAACTCAACCGGGGAATTAAAGACCTATCAGCTTGATAGATACGATTCAGAAGGTAGTTGGGAGGTTGATCCTGAACAATATCTTAGACTGGATTGAAGAGAATAGTATATTGTCCCCTTTCCAAGAGGGTTTCCGTAAATACACTAGCACCATTGATCAAGTCATTCATTTTATTCTTTTATAGTGGAGGACTGTGACATTGGGCAAGGGCAGCCTTTATGCTGCCTTTGTTGACTCCACGTTCAGCTTTTGACCTTGTCCCCCGTTCCCGTTTATGGGTGATGTTGAGGGAATTAGGCCTTCCGGACGACATCCTAACCTTCGTAATGAGGCTACACGAGGGCAATCATGCTAGAATCCGCTGGGGAGGGCAGGGTAGGGTCAGCACGCAGTTTACGGTTGAACGAGGGGTACGGTAAGGCTGTGCCATGGCACCAACGTTATTCTCTTTCTATATTAATGGAATAGTGGACCGTTTGTTGCCAGTGAATACAGATGCCCCTTCTCTAGCAGGTGTAAAAATTCCGATTTTAATGTTTGCAGATGACACGTTAATTATTACCAAGACTCCTAATGGCCTCCAGCGAGCTCTATCAATTTTTGAAGATTTTTGTGCTGCTCGAGGCCTGGAAGTTAATGTGTCAAAAATGAAATTAATGGCTTTTATTCCTCATCGAAGTTTTAAGGGGAGGGTTTTTATGAATAAAAATCCACTTGAACTGGTCAGGGCTTTTACCTATTTGGGTATACAGTTAGAGAAGAACCTTAAGTGGGACTGCCATATAGATTTAGCAGCCCTGAAACATCGACAAGTTACGGGAGCTTTAAGTCTGGAGCATAAAAGGTCTCTAACAAAACCAATTAGACCAGTCCTCCAAGTTTATGAATCTAAAGCTGTTAGCTCCGCGCTTTATGGCACCGAATTATGGGGGTTTGAGAAAGCAGCTCCTTTAACTCTTTCTGAAAATAAGTTCCTCCGTAGCATTACCAATCTCCCACAAAGCACCCCTCTTAAGCCCTTAGATATGATTTGGGTAGAAAAGCTATTATTGATGTCGCCAAGTTGCGTCTGATTTTATATTGGCGCAGGTTGTGAACGACAACTGAACTCTCATCATATGCCTCAGGTTTTCTGGATGTAATAAAATCTGATGCCTTCCACAAAATCGGTTGGTTAAGAGGTGTTATGAATAGCCTGATTGGCCTAGGAATGAGAATGCTATGGGAGAACCCATTAGAGGCTTCTTTTCTCTCTGAAGACATCCTAAAAGAGAAGTATTGGGAGTGGGCTGCTTTTAATGCTTGGGGTAACTCTGACTCATCTTCTATTGTGGGAATCTTCTTAGAAACAAAACTCACACCCAGATTAGAATCCTATTGGGGAAATATCACCAGGCCGAGAGATAGGAAGCTTTACTTTCAACTCAGTGCAGGCTCCTTACCTTTAAAGTCCCTTATGTCCAGGTGGACTCCCACAAGTGATAACATCTGTCCTGCCTGTGGGAGTCATAGCGAAACAGTTGCCCACCTCCTTTTTTCCTGTCCCACCTATGCACTCCCTAGGCGAGTTTGGCTGGCTCCAGTGTGCAAACTACTTTGCACATTTAGGAGCGCCGAAGGGGAAAGGCTTATGCGCACCAGCACTTTACCATGTATCACAATAGCGGTAGCCAAATACCTAGGATGGGCGTGGGCTATAAGGCTGAAACCTAAATCTTGATAATTTTTTGGTGAGCATTAATTTGAACTTCCCTAGCATGGCCACTGAATGTGATTGATTATTTTGACTGGGTGTACCTTTTATCTCGTCCATTTGCTCTGAGATCTAAGTTTTATCAAACATTTTTAACTATCCAGCCAAGGCATTTTTTTACTATATCTAAATGTTGTTTGTTTTGTGCTTTTATGAGTATACTTCGAATAAAGCTACTTTGGAATGGAATGGAATGGAGAAGAAGGATGTGCAAGTGGAAAGGGAGGGTCATCAGGAGGACCAGTACCACCAGAACAAGAAGGAAGAAGATGGGCAGGTCAACATGGAGAACCTACACGACTGTGAAGACCCTACACAGAATGAGGAGGAGGAAGATGTCCATGAGGATGAGTAGAAGGGGAGGTGAGGGTCCAGGACAGCCAAGAAGTTTAAAAACTCCAGGACCACCAGAAGGATTTGGAAAACTTGAACCAACAGGGGACCAATACCATGTCCAAAAACTAGGAAAACCAAGAGGATCAAGACCAGGAAGAATAGGAAAAGGATTTCTAAGAGGACTAGGAAAAAAAGGAGGACAACCAGGAGGAGGGAGACCAGTAAGAGGAAGAAGACCATGAAGAGAAAGATGAGGCTAGGAGGTCCAGAACAGCAGCCACCACCATGACCACCATGAAAAACCTGAGGGCCAACACCAGGATTTCTAGGAGTAACAGCACCAGAGGATCCAGAGGACCTTGGAAGAGGATGACCAAGATAAGCTGGAGCATGAACATAAGGACAATGAAGATCATGAGGACCAGCAGGACTGGGACCAGAAGAACGAAAAGATTGAAGAACACCAGGGCAAGAGCACCAGAAGAACAACTAGGAGGGACACAGCAATAAGCACCATGGTAAAGATAATCCTTTTAACAGAAGTAGGATCTCAGGAGGATAAGGGCTACTTATGGCCAATGACCAATACCTAGAAGACCAGGACCAAGAATATGTAGATGAAGACCAGGAGGATGATTTTGAGGAAAATATGAGTTGACAGAAGGGAAAGAAGAATAAGAGGATGATCAGGAGGAAGAGACCTAGAAAAAGGAGAACATGAAAATCAATACCAAGATTAGGAGAACTATGAAAAGGAAGACCTGGTAAACCAGGAGCATGAAGAGGAAAACCTATAGGTGGAAGACCAGGAAGAGGAGAATGACCAAGAGGAGTAGAGGGACCAGGGCTACCAGGAAGTCCAGGAGCACTAGGATTACCAGGTCCACCAAGAGGACACAACTATTAAGGGAATCACAACGGGACACGCATCAGGAGAACTAGGGACAGGAAAAGCAAAGGCAGAATGATGATTTGAAAAGGAAAGAGAGATCAACAAAACTGATGGGTACCATTAAGACCAAGACCAGCAGGAAGACCAGGAGCAGGAAGACCAAGGACATGAAGGAAGGGACTAAGATGGCCAAGAGGATCTAGACAGTGCCATAAGAAGAAGGAGTAGCAGACAACCAAGAGAACTAGAACAACCAAGAGAACTAGGACAACCAAGGCAAGGGCCATCATCAACAGTGGCTAAGAATACAGGGCCTACGATGACAAGTGAGTCTAGCCTACATGTGTTAAGGCATGCCCCAATTAAATGCTGAACATGTTCTCTTCTGGTTCCTTGATGGACTAAAATCCAACATCTGACTCCAACAGATAACCTCTACAGAAATCACTATATGGATCTGAGAGATCTTAAGGCACTGTGAGTCAAGAAAACAGAACAACCAGGAAAGAAAAAAATGGACATAAGCACGGTCATCTGTCAAAATCTACTTGTGGTCATATGTATTTAGAATTAGTACACAAGAGAGCTCATTCACACACAAACTCACTCTTGCATTCAGACAGAATTTACACTTTGAAGTTTATAATTCACCACTGACCATCATCATTTGCACAAACTGCCCTTTGGCCTCATCTCAATTTTCTTATCTCCTTGCAGACCCTTGAGTTATGCATCAAGGCAGCTGTTACTAAGAGTTGCAGAGCGCTGAATGGAACTGTGCCAACCGTGCTTGCCGTCCTGCATCACCTGGTAAGTATATACATGAGGACAAATAAAGTATTTCAGTGGGAGGCGACAGACATTTCCTGATTAACATATTGTAACAAATAAAGTTTCTACCTTAATCCAATTAATAGTAGGAGTGTTTTTAAAGGGCAACATTTGGGAACTCTCTTGCATAAAATATTACATTATAATCCATAAAAATCCTATATGAACCAATTTGCTTCTAGGATGCAAAGAAAGAAGACAATAGATATAAATCTGTCAGTGTTGAGAGCTCCTCTGCAAGAACCCCCTATAAGTCTGCCTCCCGGCAGCTCTAACTCAGATAATAGGTAACAGAGGAACAGAGTGACAGGGAAAGGGAAGGGACCCAGGGGGAACACCAAGGATGGAGACCTGAAAGAAAAAAGCTGTACCCAATAACAATGGTTTACAACAGAGACATAATACTAACAAAGCTTATCTCTGAGGTTCAATTGTCGAGTTAGACTTTACTATATAACATATACTGGACTCTTCATGACATTCCCAACAACAGTACACCCAATCTTAAATCTATATATTTAATAATATTAAGGCTATATCATATACATTTGATTAATGCCATCAATCAAAGGAAATTCAGTATTTATCCCACTAAGGTTCCTAAAGTCAATATGTGCAGAAACTACCCCACAATTTAGTTCAAATAATCCAAATACACAACATTTCTGGAATATCCTCACAATCCAAACTTGAAGCATTCAAGACCCCAGTCCACATATAAGAAGGCCCTCTGAAAACAGGTGCACAACTTGACAGCCATAAGCATGAAATTCCAAATAGCAATGCTGGCACGTGGAATCTGGAATGAATGGGAAACAAAAGACAAGCATCTCTGATGAGGACCAAAGTGCGAGAACTGAATGCCGGTAAAGAAAAAAAAATGAAGTGGTGCAGCAGAAACAGCAAGTGGCGGTGAGAACAGAAAAAGGCCCTAATGAAGCCACCGACAGAAACACTCGCTCCCCACTCTGCTGACTAGAGACCTGGGACGCAAAATGGGCAAAAAGTGAAGCAAAAAAGGCCTGCTCTGAAAAGCATGCAACCCACTATGCTGGCCAGACACCGTAGGACGCAAAAGGGGAACAGCTTTACCGTCCCCAGAGATAAACCAAGATGAAGTGTAACAACAGCCTTCATCTTGATTACGTTGAATAGCCGCCACTAGTGCCAGCTTTGTTAAAAGCATTAAGTACCACTACCTTCTGCAATCTCGCCAGACTTCTGAGTCTACAAACTATCCAAACCCATAGGAAACTAAGGCATCCATCTTAGAGTGGTAACTGAGAATTTGCACTTCCACCAATATCGGGCACCCTGAATATGCTGTATTCCACACAATTAATTTTTCTGTAGCGTGGTATGGATCATGGCCCCACAAGTCCTGACAAACTCCTATACTGTCATTCCCCCACTGGAAGTTATTTGCTGTCTGGATGTATGGGATTGGCTTTCAGATAGCCTAGCTTCCATTATTATTTATTATGGCTTTGTTATTGGCAGATCTGCACACCCTCAAGTGGGGTTTCCGATGAAACAGAAGAGCCACTCAAGTTGTCCACGGCTATTATCCTGTCACTGGGTGAGTTGGTCATAAATGTATGTATGTATATATTTGTGATACTGCAAGTATATATTGGCCTTTACTAGGGATCAGGTCCTCTGTAACATTAATTTCTGTACACTGCCCTGCACGTAACTTGATCGTCTTAAAAGCTACTATTGCTTAAGTATTTTTCTCCCCCCCAGTACAATGGTTGGCTTGCTACTGGAATATGGTGCCCAGTTTACTATATACAGCTATAGTAGTCACGTGAGTACCATGTGCTCGTAAGATCATCATTAAATGTTGCAGACCATTGATAACATTCCTCCTGGACATGCGTTGAAGAATGGCCTTGATGGGCTGCTCCCGGCGTTGAGTTCCTTCTTGCATAGTTTTATGTTGTCTTATTTTTCAATTATGTCTATTTTTTCTTTTCACTTTACTCTTGCAGCCCATTCTCACTCTAGTGAGGTCCTTAAATACTTTGAAAGTAGCTTGATGCAGATAGGTGCAGAGTCCCGTGCCACAACATTACAGCTGCTCTGCAAGCTCCTTTCGGAAACTGGTAAGACTGTCAGTGGGTGGGTGGCAGTGTGTGATTTAGGCAGGGAAAATAGTTAAAGGGATATAATGCTTGTCATAGAATCCGGAGCCCTAAATTGTATTCCCAACTTACTCCCTTACTTGTCCAACATGGTGCAGCTATAAGCAAAATACTTCAATTTTATATTCTTCAGCTAAATTAACTGCCAACTTTTCCTGGTAGAGCACTGCAATTTACGAATAAAGTCTTGCTTATATCAACTTCAATTATGTGAATCATGGTGAAGAAATAAAGGAGTGCCACTGTTTTCTTTTCGGTTAATTGTTCCCATTGTGAGCCATTAATGGGACAGGGACACTGTGAAAACCGATCCTGACATAGACACTGGACAGGAACAAAAAGGGAAATAAAATATGGAGCAGGTCGACACAGACACGCTCAGTGGTACATGATGACACAGACATGCACGGCGAAACAGGAAGGCATTGATAGCCCCATGGGGCTCGCAGTCACAGACTCACAAAGCAAAACTGAAAGACAGGACCCTCAGGGTGGTAATCACAGTTGATAGTGGAAACTTCACTACTTATGTATTAATCTTGATCTTACTAGACAAAGTCAATATCTATGTGTTATGAACATTTGGTGTATGGCTTTATTTAATAGATTCAGAAGGTACCTTTTATCTGGATGCTGTCCGTCACGTGCTTGAGGATGACAATCGAAAGGTACCATCAAGCTATTATACGTGTGTTAAAGCACTTTCATAATTAGCAACTCAATCTATTTAAAGTTATGCAGTTTTTGCATAGTGCAGTAGTCCTACTTATATGGACTCAGAGCTGTGGTATGCACACCACAATCTGTTGATTTTCTCCAAGGTAAGTCTTCAGTGGAGGTGTTGGGTCATGCAACCTCCAGCCATTTCTGTCAGTTCAATGTGTCTTGTGTTCCATTGTCTCCCTGTCCAAGTGGACATATCCCAGTTTTCCTGCCCTAGTCTGTGTCAATGCATTATTTTCAGATCCAGTCCCAGAGGTTGCTGATCCCTAATTGTTTAATAAATGTGTGTTAAAAGAAAGTTTGTGTATGCTGTTAACATATTTGGTCTGTATTTCACATTGAGTTGATCTGTAATACCCCTCACTGAGGAGGAGAATGTTGATGATCAAATAAGGGGTTTTGAAGTTCAGAATATTAATATCTCCTCAAATCTTTAACAACCGTGGTGTAAGGTATTTCAAATGTCTCTACCAAGAATATTATTTGGGCTATGTCTCAGCGAAATCTCACCAAACGTGGATCGATAATACAGGATAATATTCAATGTGCACGTTTGAAAAGTCTGATTGTGATATAAAAGATGTATTTTATGTAGAAATTGGAATATATGTGACTTTCTTGATGCCATGTATGTCCACAAGGTGCCTGACTTCAGTGCCATGGAGAAAGCAAGAAACTCAGAATCAGAATCACCATGTTCAGCATGTTAGTAAGCACAGGACATAGGCACAAAGGAAAATCAACAAAGCTGCTTTCTTTTGATAACAAACAAAAGGCTGTATTGCGATAACTTTGTCTCTATTGGATTCTCTTTGAGAGGTGTATTGGGTTTGTCATTTTTAACCTCAGGGCACGATATAAACCAAGTTATCCTTAGATATTTTTCAGATTAAACCAGGAACATCAGAGACAGGACTCTGTTAGGAATGTTAGAATCACAGAAATCAAGCATGGATGTATTCTTTGGCAGTTGAAGCCATTGTGGCCAGATTGTGCAAATATACAGCGTACAGAACCATGTTAGGGATGTGAATTTTAACTCAATACTGGATACAGGAGACTGTGACTATTTACGGTCTTGAGCCAAAACGACTTCTTGAAAGTGATATGGATCAACCAAACAACAAGGTGTGGCACAATGAACTCGAAGTACTGCAACTCATTTGTTATCTGCTGTCCGTATTGGGATGTCTGCTCAATCTTACAGGTGGAGTTAGACAGCGGCCATCATTCTTCCCACAGACGACTCTAGTTTTGTTTTAATTCCCTCAGCAGTGGAATCCACAGCCTATTGTATTCTCATTTGCATTTTTGTAATCAATATCAGGTCCAGAGAGCTTTTTTGTTGGTTGTAACCTACCTAGGCATATTTTGCAATGTTTTTTAAAATCTTTTATCAAATCTCAGGCACCTATAGAAGGTGTAGCCCACCTGGAATATTTTAATATTCCCTCAATCACACTTCAGTCAGACACTCTGTAAAAACAGTTTAATTAAATTGACTCTAGTTTCATTCTCAGAGTGTCATAGTGGCCCTTTTTGCAACATACTTTAAAAGGTTGTATCCAGGTACTGGCTTTCCACACATAAAAATGCATATCTGTCTACTCTGTGGACAAAAGGAAGGAGAGAATGCATGGTTTTCTCACACTCCCTTGCTACTTTCTCACTGGAATGTGTGATTTTCTCATATTCATACACCAAAAGGGTTTCTCACTACCATGCTTACCTTTTTTCTCAATTACAGGTTATTCTTGCCACTTTAAGTTTAATGTCCAGTTTAACAGCCAAAGGTTTTTATGATGTCAACGGAAGAGCTGTGATGGATTATGTGCTTAAACAAACCAGCCTCCTTATCAAAGAGCAGGTAAGTGGCAGATGTACATATTTGGGTAGGTGAATGTGTTGGGGAACAGCAACAGTAGTCAGCACACAAGAAATAAGTGGACCTTTTAGCCCCCTTGTGCCCCAATGTAGTTACTTTGCCATATAATATACATCGGCAGTGTCACATATTTGCCCCTGGTGGTGGAATATAGACCTCATGTCCCTCTCGTTAGTTCCCATAGTCTCACCTTGACATTCTATGTTCTTCATTTGAGCTTGATGTTCCCTACTTCCACTCCAGTGCATCGTTCTCCCTCCGTCACTTTTATGGGTGTCCCTTATCCATTTGTCTGCTTACATTTGCACCTGAAATTCAGCAGCTGCCCATCAGTGCCAACACTGTACATGCCTTTTCTTCATGTCTTGTTATTCCAGGGTGCCCATGATGTGAATCAAACCACTAAAGTGAATTTACTTATAGTTTTCACTTCAAGAGTCATTCTTCCAGTACACCCAATCTATGGTTTTTCCATTATTGTGAAAAGTTTAACCTAGTGTACCCTTACTATTGTGGGGTCTGAGTTAGTGATGTCAAATGCAAGTGGAGTCGTTGTCCCTTAGTTCAACTATTGCAGCTGGTTTGATTCATACTGTGGCACTTCTGGCAATCTTATAACTTTTAACCTGCTCTTATGTTGTGCACAATCGTCCACTGTTGTGAACAACGAGTTTCAGAAAGTGGTCTGATAATATCCTTTAGTTATTCTCTTTCTCCTTCATTGCCCTCCTCTTCCACAGGCCTCATGTATGATTTTGTATTGGGCACTTCTTCTGTTTCTTCTCTTTTCTTGGACCATCTCAAGTCCTTTGGGCACTTACACTTTGATCCTATCTCTAGTAGCTGGAGGAAACACCTGTCATCTGACTAGGGGCCAGGAATGGGTATTGGATCAGTGCTCTTCACTGGTGCTTGTGGGACTGCAGGTGAAATGTGGCAGCATGGGCAATGGCAGGTGGCATGGTGTCTGAAAACTGCAGTATTCTTGGCTTTGTCAGTGTCTCTGGGAGAGTAGGCCACAGTGGTTTATGGTCTCACCAATTCCTCCATAACAGCAGAGGTGCCATGACCTTCTTGATCACGGTGAACCAGGTAGGACTTCCTCAAGCTTGGCCAATGCATCCTTGTTACAGAGTAGTTGTACCAAGATGCACAACTCAAGTCCATGCTCAGTAATATGTGTGGGGATTGGGTACCACTGATGACGTCTGATATTCATCTCCTTGGGGCCTGACCATAATCCAGACTGTCTGCAGTCCATGCTTAGTCTTACTCTTGGGTTCCCATTAAGCTCAACTAATAGATGAGCCAGACACTCTCCATAGTTTTTTTTACCACAGGCCAGAGGCATCATGCCAGGAACAATTCAGATGCCTGTCCTTATGTTGCATCGCATTGTAAAAATGGTGCTTGAATACCTAGATCCCATCTTAGTAACCAGATGCACATGTTGACTGGCATGAGTGCAAAGAACTAAGATGCTCAGACACTGTGAGAATGGGACTCGCTCCATACACGTCTCAACAGTACATTGTCCCATGCAGTACATAGGCCTACCACACAATCCAGCCTATGTGAGACAACTGGCCATTAGACTTTGCCGGGGCTAACTGGGAAATTTCTTGGGTGATTGGGCAAGGCACATGGGCATTCAGCGAATGCACCGATAAGCTGTGTTTTTCACTGATAATACATTATCTAGTGGTCTCCTTTCTGTTACATACCCCGCTTTATCGTTGAAATGCCTAACAGGGCAAACTACCAAATCCTACACAAAGTAGCACAAACATACTTCAAATCAGTATTTCATATCAACACTGCCTCCCAAAAATGCAGTTCCCGGTTTTGTCTTATTGAGTGTAAGAAGTACCATAATGTAGCACATACTTCCCAATCAAGCAGCAAGGGGAGGGCTCATGGGGCATCACAATCTTTGTAGTGAGCAAGAGAGACTACCTTGTGGTGCCAGAGGTGCCATGTCTCAGATGTAGTGCCCAGTGCATCAGAACCTTACATATTATAAGTGAGTCCATCGGTATTTTGACTGTATATGAATGCTATACACTTCTCCGCCAAATGACCATATACTTTTATTCTCTGTAGAGCGGAGCATGGGTGCATAACCTCATTTATACATTTTTATTTACTTGTTTGCGGCTAGTGGTTTTAATTTCACATTTGAATTTAAGTCAAGAGGTTCTCTCTGTGCTTACAACCGTGATTTGAAAATTGTGGTGTTTTCACTCTCAAATCTCTTGAACCTCCATGAGGAGAGAAAACACAGTGAAAATGATGTGAAAATATATGTTACTTTACTTCTCTTGCTTTTCCACATTTTCACAGGGCACTAGTCACATGGATCCTGAATCTGATGTTGAAGAGGAGACCATCCACATCCAAATCTCTCAGCTCCTCAATAAAATTGCATTACGCCATAAAAATACTGACGAGGTAAGTGAGAAGGATGTGAACTAAGGTGGGTCAATAAGCTAGAAGTGTACAAAATATAAATTGCAGAATGTCCAAAGACTCCTCAATTCCCAGGTTATCTTCATTATCCTCTAACTCACATAATAGCATGTTTTAGTAAAGCTCTCTCTGCTGCAGGTTTGTATGTGGGAAATATGCACATAGTGATCTGAACCATGAATGCATGTTTAAAATGCATTCCTTTTCCACCCAAGTCGTTACCATGATTTGCCTTCGGGAAAGCACTGGACTTTGGAATAGTATTTACTATTCCAACTCCAGTCGGTGCAACTGTAGGGAAAGAGTTGGACTTAAAGTACAACATTAGTCCAACAATGCTTTCCTTCAGGGAAGTGGTTGTATTGGCTTGCTTGATAAAGGAATGCATTGAAAAGACACATTAGGGCACGTACAGCAATTACGTGTCTTGCAGGGCAATGTGTTGGGATCTTAAATACCTTAAAAACATCTTGTCTTCCTGCCAGAAGCTGCCAGAAAGACAGTGGTCCAGTCTTTAATCATGTTGAGACTGTATTACTGCATTGTTCTGTATCTCGGAGTGTCACAGACATAATGAAGAAGACGACAGTGGGTGCAGAATATGGCAGCTTGGCTGCTATTTCATCTGCCTAGACACTCACCATCAGCCCCAGCTCTACCAATGCTGCCCTGGCTTCCGTTAAGGCATTGGGTATATTTCAAAGCCATGTTCTATTGTCACAAGATTCTCAATCATAAATGCCCTAAATATCTTCACCTCTGATCACACCTTATCTTCCTAAAAGAAATCTGAGATCAGCTGATACCTCTCTTGCATCTATCCCCAGAATCAAAAGTGCTCACATTGGAGGCCATTCTTTCAACTACTTGGCAGGCAACATGTGGAACTCCCTACCACTTTGGCTTAGGCAAGAAAAATCTGAAATACAATATCGCAAGAATTTAAAAACATGTTTTTTCACGCTAACATAGATTAGGGGAATTCATATTCTTACTCTGTATAATAGGACTGATACCCCAGTGCTGGGACACGCAGCTGACCCAGCTATGTGCTTTATAAATCTCATTAGTATTATTATTATTATTATTAGTGGTTTGGACCAAGTTGTTAAGGCACAGCGTGATTTGAGACGCGATGTAAAGTCTGTTTCCTCTGCTGCAGGGATAGAGGTCTGCTGTCCCATGCAGTCCTCATTCCCAGCATTTCCGGCATTCATAGAAGATTGTCGAATCCTACCTAATTTTTTTTAATGAGGCAGGAGGTTTTCCAAATTATTCTAAATAGCCACTTTGAAACAAGATTGAATGGCACATCAGTCACATTGCAAAACATAGCTACTCAATCTGCATCTCCTATTTGCTACTTGCCCGATGATACATCAAGCACCAATATTTCATATCAACAGGGTCGTTCATTCCCAGCCATAGCTTTGCACACTCTAGCACATTTATAAAGATAGTTCTGTTTTGTGATTGTTATGAGGATAACAGCAGATAATGAGATAATTTACAAAGCATCTCACTCACAGGGTTTTTGGAGAATAAATGTTGCACTCATTCTCTGCAAATAATTGCTCGGATATAGAATCACGGATTGTAGCATTGAACAGGGTTGGTGCTACATCAGTGTAATACCAGCAATCTGTCTTGGACCCCATCAGCAAGGAATGGTATCAGGAAGGGGATAATTCAAATGTAGCCCCATCTCTAGAAGACCCACCAGAAACCCTCCCACCGGCTATGACTGTTTATCTGTGGGAATGCAGCCTTATTAAATGCTAATGATACTAATAACACATTGCCTGCTCTTTCTTGCAGGGATTTTGGAAAGAGATTTTGAGCTACATGCTGGAAGATGACTATACTTCATCTGTGCCAGCACTGTGCCAGATGCTACTTGTTGTAGATAAGAAAGCAAGCATCAACTTTCATGAATGTGGTGAGTCTTAAGCATCCTACTCATTGACACAGTGGGATCTACCATTGAAGGTGGTTAATGCTTTCTCCTCCACTCCCCAGATCCCCTCTTACTTTGTCATGATCAGGCATGAGTTGAAGAACCAGTCCATTAGCTCAGGATGTTTTGGTTGAGTTACTATAGAATGTGGGTGTCAATATTTCAAATAACATGTATTGTTCTCCTTTTAGATATATAAGTGTCTGTGCTGATGTTGCTGCTCGCTGTGAGCCTTATTCACAAGGAATTAACTAATTGCTGTGCCTCAAGCCATTTGGCTGTGCCATGCTGCGTTAATTCCGAAGCACCGGGATGCTTCATATCTACAATGATATAATGGATCCCTTTGCTCTCCCAGTGCTGGTGCATAATTAGCTGCCATGCACCTATGAAGGCACCCTTGTACCATGGTGCAAGGGTGGCTGCATCACAGGGATGATTGTTTTTGTGCAGTAAGGCATATCTTTGTTTTTATGCAGTTAGGCATACCTTTGTGCACAAAAACAATCACAATAGGTAATTTCCTCTTCCTAAATGTGCTGCAGTATGCAGTATGCGTAGAAAGAGGTAAACAATGAGGAGAAATAAAATATTTGTTCTTGTTGCACCTCCCTATACCTCCCACTGGGGAGGTGTAGCATTCTGACACATTTCCAGGTGTACTATTTCTTGTAAATCTGGAAATGCGGCAGAAGCCTTGGGTGTTGCGCAGGAAATCTCACAGCAAAACCCATGGCACAACTGTTCCACACAAAGTGTTGCGTGTAAAGGGGCCATATTTACAAGGGCATTAAAAGCCACGCAGTGTGGCTGTACCTGTCCTTGTAAATATGGAGCAGCAGGTTGCACTGCTGGTGTGTCTCAAAAAGTGATGCACAGGTGGCACAAGGGGCTTGTAAATAATCCCTATATACTTTTTGTAGTTTGCCAGACATAAAGTGACTTTCCTGTTTGTTTCAGCTCTTAGTCTGGTTAATGCTCCTACCCCTAAATGCAATGTACTAACTGTCCCAGGTTTCCACACACCATGAGGCTACTCAGGGCTCTAATGCTCCTCTTCAAACCTTGGAGTATTCTTGCTCTCCACATTGTTACTTCTGTCTAGTATGTTGATCATGCCCTGCTGGGTATGGTACCTATTGATGTGTTGTTACTTTTGCCGACCGCAACAGGGATGTATTTTATTTCTCCATGGAGTTACTTTTAGTTATGATATTTGTCTCTGCAATGTTTCTGGTTCAACATTTTGGACTTCAGCTCCATACTAAAATGCTAGTTATTGGCCCTCACTTGTAAGCAGGGATGCATGCTCAATGATGGTAAGTGAAAATAAATATTTTGATAATGACTCCAAGGTTACGAAGGAGATTCGCATCTGGTGGTGAATACCTGTAATTGCTATAATTCCAGGGTTCCAATTAGCTCTCCCCGCTCAACTTTCCAATGGATGTATTGATAAAGTGCAAGTGACCTGGGCAGATGGTATCATAGTCTATTTATTTGTCACTCATGTTAGGAGTCCTGAGCAGAATCGAACAGGCAAAATATGTGCTTGTTCTTGCTTGCCCCAGTCGTTAACCTTATTAGAAAATAGATATGCAAGAACATGTTCTGGAGTCCTCTTTTCTTCTGGGGTATCCGCTGTCAGAAAATGTCTCCCATTTTTCCATGGTCCTTCAGGATGTAAAGCACGTCCACGGCTCATGACGCATCCTCTCTTATCCCACTGGAGTCTTCTATCCCTCAATGAAAGCTGTAGCAGGAACCTGTGCATGGCAGCTTAGGTAGCTCCTCCGCCAGCTTTCATTCCTTGACAGCAACCGCTAAGGGAGGGAGGAAGAGAATTGCAGCATAGGCTGTCAAGGTACTGTACACCCCTGGGCGCTCCTTAGTGGTAGGGGTGCCTTTGCCAGTATTTGCAGGAATTTCAAAGCATCCTCATGACCGCTAGAGGCTCATTTAAATGCCACCCATCACCCATCATCTTCTTTACAGGTACTACTGGGTGTCTTAAGTGTGTGTGTCAGCCATATGTCTTCCTTTGGCAAGTAATGCTCAGTAATTTATGGATTGAGTGTGACATGTCTTCGTTCTTTTGTACCTAAACAGCTAAAGAAATTCCAATACACAGACTCTTCATAAGATTGCTGGTGAGTATCACATTCCACCCCCATCATATTCCACCAGATCCCTCTTCCCAAGTTGTTTGCTGCCATTTCTATGCAACCTGCTAATAGAGATCTTAAATTCAACTCAGCTTTTATCCTTTTGAATTTGATGGTTTTATTTCCAGTAAATTGGTTATCAGTACGACATGCTACTTACATTCTACAGAAACAGCCAAAATGTGGTTGGTACTAAGTACTGCGTAGAGAACGAGGTAGCATTTCCAGAAGTTTTAAAGGCTAGAGAATAGGAACTCATGAAATGATCACTTTCTGAATTCTTTGTTGTGGGTTTTCAGGTAATTTCTTCATATCCTTGCTGGGATGTCAAAAGGGGAACTTCAGTATTGGCTCTTCTCGAGCGCCTGATTCCAGCAAATTACCCATTTCTAGCAAAACTCCTCAGAATGAAGATCCCCCCGCTGATAACATATTTAGAAGGTGAGACCCCAAAGCATGAACCAGTGAGCTCACAATTTAAACAAGTATTAATGGCATTTCAAACAACCATTGACCAATGACAAAGCCATTAAGTCTGGTGTTGGCTGCTAGCTTTTAGACCTTGTCCACTCATGTTTTTTTCACGGTTTTTATAAACTTGTATTGTGGGAGGTGATGCCAGGTACATGCCAAGATAAAAAATACTGTTTTGGTCTCAAAAGGTTACATTCTTATTGTTGTCCCTGGAACTAAATGAAAATAATTTGTGTGTGGATGTGCTCCTTGTGAAAAAGCAGAACGCCATTGTTCACAATGAAGTTAGCCAACAACAGAATTGGCCCATGATGTATGGTGTGGAGGACAGAAGAGAATGTGAATGTTAGGACACGTAAGACCAGCAGATGAGGAGGTCTGGCTGAAGGCTTGTATAAGTAAGCAAAAAAAGAAATAGTCACAGTCTTTCTTTGTAGCTGGCCGATGCCATACTGCAAACCGAATGAGGCATTAACAGAAACGGAGTCAGGTATCTTCTTGCAAGTTCTGGGTTACTTCCGCATATAACAGAAAGGCAGTTGACACATTGGTTTGCCGAAAAAATCAGTTTAATACAAAGCTTCTGCCACGAAGCGCTTCATCTGTCAGACGCAGCCTTGATCACATAAGAATGCGGCATCTTGATTCAGTGTTTTAAAGTACATATGTGCCAAAAAATTCCATAAACATAGAAAAAAATATTTCTTCAGTATATCCAAGGTCAACATTATTTTAGAGCACTACCTGTTTTGGCACCTTTTCTTTTATTTCAATTGTGACTTATTGTAACAACTCAGTAGCACCAACTCTTCTAATGACTAAACTTGAAACAAAGACCCCTGGTGGCCTCAATACAGATTTTGCACAAACATTTATAAACACCAAACGCTCTCTCTGCATTTGTATTAGAAGTAGGTATTAGTCAGGGTACATGGTAGGTTAGATTAGTCTACTCGGGCATAACATTGTTTGTGTGAGGATTAAGGATGAACAGGGTATTTCACAGCAATTAATATGAAAGAAAATTTCTGATAGATACATCTGCCGTGTGGATTCCTCACCTTGTGAATATCCCCCTTGCGTCAGCAACATTCGGAATTTTTCTTCGTAGCACGCCGGCGTGGACGACGTCACAGGAGCACGGCATCGCGCGCGACTCCGACTGACATCACCGACTCCTTATTAGACCCACGTCGGCGTGATGATGTCAGTTCCCTTTTTTCCGCGTCGTCGACGCTAACGGTTTCTGGGATCTTCTGCGATACTTAGTATCTTCTACTGTTTTAGTGTTACTATTTCATCCTTGATTATTTCTTCTTCGTCGAGAATGTCGTCGAGGAAGACAGGGTTCAAACAGTGTGGATCATGCGCTCGCATGATGTCAATCACCGATCCACATGGTGATTGTTTATGGTGTCTTGGATCAGACCATGATGTTAAAAACTGTCGATCCTGCTTCAAAATGAATCCTAAAGCTTTGAGAGAACGAGAAGCTAAACTTCTTCTAGCGAAGGTAAAGGGAAGAGAAGCTGATAGATTATCGAGGTCGACGTCGAGACGCTCGAAGTCAAGACAGAAGTCGCGTTCGAAGTCGGGGTCGAAGTCGGCTTCGAGGTCGAGATCCAGAGCAAGGTCGAGGTCTAGAGAAAGATCGAGATCCGGATCCAATTTGGCTTCGGGTCATGCTTCGAGTTCCTCGAGGAAGAAGCACAAGAGGAGGAAACATAGCTCGAGACATCATTCTGGTAAAGACTCTTCGGATTCAAAGGAAAAGTCCCGAAGACATCATAAGGACTTTATTTCTCCTTCTCCTTTGCAATCTCCTCAAGGTTCCCCGACTCCAGAACAAGAACCTGATCCGGATTCACACCACTCTTCGGATCATGAGGTTGAAGAAGAAGTTCCTCGAGCTCAGACTCCTTTGGAAGTCCCTGTAAATCTCGAAGACCAGAATGAGCCGATGCCGGAACGACCTCCTCTGGATCAACCAATTGGTTCGTATCCTCTCTTTCCTGGTCCGGGACAAGACCCATCACATTTTCTTAATGCGATGTTTGGGGTCTATTCTAGAGCTATGTACCCCACCAGCACACCAGTTGGTCCCGTGGGTCCATTGTCTTTCAATTTGGGCATTCCTCAATCTTACGCCCGGCTCCTTTTATGCCGTTTATGCCAACGCCTTATGCACCTTGGCTCGGTACGGCTCCGCCGAGGTCATCGACTCCGCATACGGCTTTGCCGACTCCGGATCGACCTCGTGAATCCAATCGAAGTGCCACGCCGATTCGTGAGTCTCATCTGCCTGCTGCTCCGGCTCCTCGCTCGACGTCGGTTTCGGCTCCATCGGAGTCATTACCGGATCCATCGACTTTGATTCGTATGGAATGGTCGAGGCGCAAAGCTCAGCGTCTTTTGGAAGAGAAGGAGTACGATGATCCTGAAGTAGAAGAAGCTGAACTTCTGGATCAAGGAGACTGGTTTGACGACCTTCATAGTGCCAGTGGTCTAGAACTTTCTCCTGAGTGGGGTTTGCCTTAAGTTTCTGATGCTCCATCTAAGGACGTGGCACCTTACCACATTGTAATTAGAAAAGCTGCAGATCTACTTAATCTAACCTTACCTACTGTTGAATACAAACCTAATATTCTTACAGAGGTTTTACATTCTCCATCATCCATTATTGAGCCTACACTTCCATTTACTGAGGCTTTGACTGAGCCGATAATGGAGGTTTGGAAAAGACCTTTAACTGCTCCTGCGGTTTCCAGATCTGTAGCGAGACGTTACAGAGTGGCCCCTGGTGACCCTGAGTTCCTCTCTTCACATCCTTCTCCTGAGAGCTTGGTAGTACAGGCCGCTTGTTCCAACAGGTCGGCAGGTTCATTTCCTCAAGTACCAGCAGACAAGGACTCAAAGAAAGTAGACCAATCTGCTAAAAAGATTTTCTCATCAAGTTGCATGGCTTTGAAATCTACTAATGCTACTTGTCTGCTGGGGAGGTATGTACATGCTTTGATGGACTCTGTGAAGCAACTATCATCTAAGCTTCCTGAGGATGATAGGAAAAACTTTAATGAGGTAATCTCCGACACTCAAGCTGCTGCCCGCTTAATCATTCAGAGTGGCATGGATACGGCGCACTCTGTTGCCAGATTTATGTGTTCTACTGTTGCCACCAGAAGGGCTGCATGGTTAAAATCTTCTGACTTTTCAGCAGATGTTCAATCCACTTTGATGGACTTGCCTTTTGATGGGACGGGCCTCTTTGGGAAGAAGGCTGATGTAGCTTTGGAAAGATTCAAAGATAGCCGGGCTACTGCAAGATCTTTGGGTCTCCAGACAAGAGGTTCTACCGCAAAGAAGTTTAGAGGATTTGGTAGATCCTCCTTTCGTCCTTTCAGACAAGGCCAGCAACAACAGCAACAGCAACAGAACCCTCTGTACAAGTCTTAAAGAGGTAGACAGAAGGGTCGTGGACGTGGACATCAAGTCTCCTCTTCCTCTACTTCCTCCATTAATACCAACCCCCCACCAACATCAGCAAAGCAGCCCTAGATCCACCATTCTGGATCATGCGGGTCCGGTAGGGGGTCGGCTTACTCATTTTCTACGGGATTGGGAATCGGTTACATCAGATCTTTGGGTTCTCAATCTCGTAGAAAATGGGTATGCACTTCCTTTTCAGGAGTTCCATCCCAATTACCCTCCTTGCCAAGGTTATTGTTCGGAGGACCACCTTCTTCTCCTGCAGGAAGAAGTCCTGGCACTGTTCAGAAAGGGTGCGATAGAGGTGGTTCCGGAGCAGGAGAGGGGTCAGGGATGCTACTCCCGGTACTTCCTGATACCCAAGAAGGATGGCAGGCTTCGGCCAATACTGGACCTCAGGATTTTGAACCTCTATCTCAAACAGGAGAAGTTCAAAATGCTCACACTTGCACAGGTTCTTCAAGCGCTGATGGAAGAAGACTGGATGGTGTCGATCGACTTGCAGGATGTGTATTTTCACATCCCCATTCTGAAGTCGCACAGAAAGTATCTCCGTTTTACGGTGGGATCGCAACACTACCAGTTTGCAGTCCTTCCATTTGGACTTACGACTGCGCCTCGAGTTTTCACCAAGGTGATGGCAGTGGTGGCGGCACATCTCAGAAGGTCGGGAATACCTGTATTTCCGTATCTGGACGACTGGCTGATCAAAGCGGAGTCGCCGGAGAATGTGCTTCATCATCTGCAAGAGACAACCCAGTTGTTGCACAGATCGGGTTTTTCGATAAATGTACCCAAGTCTCACCTGGTGCCCTCCCAGCGCAACCTGTTCATAGGTGCGTTACTGGACACTACTGTATGTCGTGCATTCCCTCCACCTCAAAGGATTCACGACATACAGGAAATGATTCCTTTATTCTACAATGGAGCGGTTGTTTCAGTCCTGAAGGTCCTTCGTCTGCTCGGTCTGATGGCTTCTTGCATTCTGTTGGTCAACCATGCACGCTGGCACATGAGGGCACTCCAGTGGTGCCTCCGCAGGCAGTGGTATCAGCACAACGGAGATCTCAGGGAGTCAGTGAGGATCTCCAGAGAAGCGGCGGCGGATCTGTCTTGGTGGAGCGTGGAAGGCAATCTGTCACAAGGAAAGCCTTTTCAACTTCCTCCATCGGTGGCCACAGTAATAACGGATGCTTCCACTCTCGGGTGGGGTGCTCATCTGGGGGACCTGGAGGTCAAAGGTCTTTGGTCTCCAGAGGAAAGGTTGCTTCACATCAACCTATTGGAATTGCGGGCGATACGTCTGGCGCTCAAGGCCTTCCTCCCTTCCCTTTGCGGTCAGTTGGTTCAGGTCCTGACGGACAACACGACCGCGATGTGGTACATCAACAAGCAGGGAGGTGTAGGGTCGCGGTGTCTTTGCAGAGAGGCTCTGCGTCTCTGGTCCTGGGTGCAGGACCACCAGATTTGTCTGATGGCAAATCATCTGGCCGGAGTTCTGAACGTTCGTGCAGACAGTCTCAGTCGGCAGTTCTCTGCCGACCATGAGTGGAGGCTTCACCCGGAGGTGGTTCACGACATCTTTCAGATGTGGGGGACTCCTCAGGTGGACCTTTTCGCCACTCACGAGAATGCTCACTGCCCGTCATTCTGCAGTCTCCGGTTTCCGATGCAAGGAGCTTTGGGGGACGCGTTTCAGTTGAGTTGGGAAAATCAGCTCCTTTACGCGTTTCCTCCTATACCCTTGATTCCTCGGGTTCTGAGGAAGATTCGCCAGAACCGGGCCCAAGTTATATTGATCGCCCCGGATTGGCCAAGAAGGGTGTGGTACTCAAACCTTCTCCACCTCTCCTCTCACCCACCGCTCCATCTCCCTCACAGGGCAGACCTCCTCTCTCAGATGGAGGGGCAGGTTCTACACCCGCACCTCCAGACATTACACCTTCATGCCTGGAGATTGAACGGGGCAACTTGAATTATTTTTCTCTCCCTCACGATGTGGTGGATGTCATTCTCTCTGCCAGGCGTGACTCCACTAAGTCCATTTATTCGTATAGGTGGTCTAAATTTGTCTCTTGGTGTAGGGAGAGGGATGTTGACCCTTTAAAGGCTCGCTTGTCTGACATTTTACAGTTTGCTCTTTCTCTGGCGCAGCAAGGATTTGCTGTTGCCACGGTCAAGGGGTATCTTTCGGCTTTGTAGGCATTTCTCTGTTTGCCGGATCAGCCTTCTCTTTTTAAGTCTCCTGTGGTTTTAAGATTTTTGAAGGGACTTACTAATAGATTCCCTCCTACTCCTTTTGTTGTTCCTCATTGGGATTTGAATCTTGTGCTGACTTATTTGATGGGTTCTCCCTTCGAACCCTTGCACAAGTGTCCCATGAGACTTCTTTCTTTTAAAATAGTCTTCTTGTTTGCAATCACCTCGGCAAGGAGGGTGGGTGAGCTTCAGGCTCTTAGTTCTAAGCCCCCATTCCTGACCATTCATGCTGAAAGATTGGTTCTTAGGACCAGGGCTGCTTTTCTGCCTAAGGTGGTAACTCCCTTCCATCTAGGACAGTCCATCACCCTTCCTACCTTCTATCCTCCCCCTCACCCGTCTAAGGAGGAAGAGAGACTGCACCAGCTGGACCCTAAGAGGGCGGTGTCTTTTTATCTGGACAGATCTAAAGACTTCCGGATGGACGACCAGCTGTTTATTGGTTTTGCTGGCTGTAAGAAGGGCAGAGCGGTGCACAAGCGCACACTTTCCAGGTGGATAATCCTGTGCATCAAGATTTGCTACTCCTTGGCGGGTAAGGACCCTCCCGAGGGTATTAGAGCACATTCAACTAGAGCAAAGTCTGCAGCATCTGCTTTGTCTAGAGGTGTACCTGTTGAGGACATTTGCCGAGCCGCGACTTGGGCCTCCCTCCACACTTTCGCGAAGCACTAATGCTTGCATTCCGAGGTGAGGTTCTGTCCTCCAAGTTTTCCTGGTATAGCGGAGTGGACACCCTCCTCCGGGAGTGGGGACTGCTGTGGGACTCTATTCACAAGGTGAGGAATCCACACGGCAGATGTATCTATCAGAAGAACAAGTTACTTACCTTCGGTAACGCTTTTTCTGGTAGATACAGTATCTGCCTGTGGATTCCTCACATGCCCACCCGCCTCCCCGTTGTACACTCTGCTATACCTGGTTTTATGTGTGTATATTTTCTGCTATTCTGCTAATTTTACTGCGCGCTTTGTGTGCGATTTTGATTTGTATCTACTGTGTACAGTGTGTATTTGTATATTTGCTGTCGTTGGTCCGTCCGGGTGCCTCGAAGGCACGGAAAAAAGGGCGGAACTGACGTCATCACGCCGACGTGGGTCTAATAAGGAGTCGGTGACATCAGTCGGAGTTGCGCGCGATGCCGTGCTCCTGTGACGTCGTCCACGCCGGCGTGCTACGAAGAAAAATTCCAAATGTTGCTGACGCAAGGGGGATATTCACAAGGTGAGGAAACCACAGGCAGATACTGTATCTACCAGAAAAAGCGTTACTGAAGGTAAGTAACTTGTTCGTTAGAACTCTGGTACAACCATATGTTGCAGTTAAAAGTAATGTTTTAAATGTTGCATAATTGAATCCTACTATGTGAGAAGTTCACATGGAGGAACATTTAGAAAAGTTGGTGATATTATGTTGTTAATAAATTGATTGATACATATTTCTGTAAGGTTAGACACCCTTGTTTTCTGAAAAACAAGATTTATATTTCAGCCTGTGTAGCAGATATCATGCGGAAGTGTTTTATTTTGTTTTTAAGGTAGAATTAATTGCAAATTATAAGTTCCTACAAATCTATAAAGGATCTCCACGTTTTAGACAACATAAACTAAGGGATTGGTGTCCAGACTGATTCCAGACACCCCCAAAGGATATGTTAGTATGTAGACCAGCTAGCTCACAGTGCCACTATAAGGCCCACAACCTTACCAAGGAGAGAATAGTTACTGGCAACTATCGAACATGAGAAGTCTGACCCCTCAGGGATCATGGAAACAGTACAATACTTTTTGCTTGGTCACTTGTGCTCACTTTATCTCCGAGAGATACACAGACTAAATGGTGGGGGCGTTTTCAATAAGTATTTATTGAACCAGAGTCATTCTAGCATAAAATACATGTGCTGCAACAACCACGAGACAGAAACAGATATAGACGATTACAAGCACCAATAGAGTAAATAAAAAGTAGAATTCTACCATGGTGCTAAAATAGTGAATATAAGCAGACATATAAATACATGAAGTTAATAGTGCGTACTCCTACGATGCAAACCCTAACTAGATGTACCTAAGTGTACCTAGCATGTATGTTGGTGTATAGCCAAGAACCTCCTAGGAAAGAGCAAACCTCAATACCTGATGTGAGAAAGCAAAGGACCCCATCTTGGTCTCGAGTGGACAACCCACAAGTAATGTCAGACGACTGCTAACTGGAGTGTCTGCATGCAGGGACTGCAGCGTCTCGTGTCAGCATGTCAGCATAGAATCTTTTTCTCCTCCGGCTTGCCCAGCAAAGACGTTCTACTTATATACCTGAAAGGTACCATCAGGGGTTCTACCTAGATGTGCCATGGTACTGTGGGCATGCCATCCAAGGATGACAATAGTGGTGACCCTTTTACAGAGTTATTATGCACAAGATTGTAATCCTGCTGTGATACTAAGAATCCTCATGCATAATAAATTAGGCTAGTTTTTTGAGAAAACTGCACAACATTTATGCAGCACCTAACTAGGTAAAAGGTCAGGGCCAGAACTGTTATGTAGAGCAAGATAGGACAAATGTCGGTAAAAGCTTGTGCGACTACCTAGGACAATATTGGGGTACATTGGGTATTATAGCAAATTAAGAAGTGTTACAAAATATTTTGGTCTTTGATATAATAAAGGAGTATTTTTCTATGTGTATGTAATTTTAGAGCACATATGCACTTTTTTACTCTGAACCACAACGGCGATCCCCTATGTGATCAAGGCTTCATCTGACAGCTGAAATGCTTATTGGCAGTAGCTCTGCAAACAAGTGGTGTGGTGACCTTTCTGTTATATAAGAAAGGAAACCAGAATATATAAACCTAAAATTACAACCAGATATAAGGAGCTAAGAGTGACATCAAGGGCACATGAACAACTAATGACCTTGGACTCAATTCCCAGGACAGGCTGCGCCAACAAACACATTTTGCACACTTTGAATTGTGTGAATCTACTTCTGCTAGTGCTTGGTATGTAAGCACATTGCCTTTGAAATGTTGCTTGCTATTTACTTTTACTTACATATATTTCTTTTTTACCAACTACTATTTCAGCTTCCACAGAAAGAACCTTTGACTTGGCAAAGTGGAAATGCACGCTTGTTTCAGTAAGGATGAATTGCTAATGAATGTCACACATGACGCTTGTCTCTTTGTTTTCCATAGCCACTCATTCAGCGTGAATATATGCAGATATTAAATTCACCCCATCATAGTGCTGTTCTGCTATGAGGTTGCAATATTCTCACCATATCCCTATTATTTCTATGGATTATGATTGTTACTATGATGTTGATTATGATTGGGCACAGAGGGGGAGCAGCTGTACTCGGTACATAACATTTCCCTAATATGCAATATTTACCAGAAGCATTAAAAACCTTATTGGCCCAAGTTGACATTCATAAAACTGGAAATTGCATGCTTACAACACCTAGTCCTACATGTATCAGAGTTTATCTTCATGTTTTACCCAGGTAAATTACAGGCTCTACAGTGATCATTGCATTACTCATAAATCTGACTGTTGTTGCACAGGGCTACAAATGTAGCCCCTTACTGGTAATTGTTTCCTCCGACTCTTTTTTATCCCCCAGGATAGTCACCCTAGCACACCGTTCTTATTTCCCTGGATTGTCACACTATCACTCTTCCCACTGCATTCCACATTATCAGTAAATTCATGTTCTGCAATCGGATAGGCACATGATCCATGCTCCCTATCTTCATTTGAATTGTCACTCTGTCACTGTATGTTTTGCCAGGCCATCACACTCCACTGAGCTTCTATTGTGCTCCTGAGATGCAATTTTATGTTCCTTGTGTTCAGTATTCACCCTTGTTAACACAAAATTTACATTCTGCCCCCATCCTGGATACCTAAAATGTTTATGCATTCTGCTTCTAAGTATGTGATATTGTTGCATAGTCCCAATGTGTTTTCTGTCTGGATGGCTGCACTGTTGCTCTTTTCACAATAATTTGTGGGCAGCATGGTTTTGTTGCATGTGTTTCTGTGTAAATCACGGTCACTGTCAAGGCCTCCTGTTTCTTCTGAGCACTGATATCACACCACACTATTTAAGCATTGCTGTATGTGTTCTCTGGTTCTTCTGTCCAAATATAATTTTGTCATTACAGAGGTTGTTAGCTGAAGTTTGTTTACCCTTATCTTTTCAAAATCACTGCAGACGTCAGCCGTGGATACTGCATTTACGTTTCTATTACTGCATTAAAGTCTCTCACTGTTTTCCTTGCAGTTCCTGGGGACTATCCTAAAACAAGCCCCATACAGAGAATGGCATGTCTCTTTTATGGAAGAACTCACCGAACAGATTGACAGTTTTGCCCATCATGTGAATGAGGAGGTTAGTGCTCTCAAGGGTCAGTATTGAACCATTGGGGAAGTCAATTTAACACAAAGTCGGAGAAGGGTAGAACTGTGTATTCCATTAGTAAAGGTAATTTTTATAATATGGGTACACAGCATTGGGCTTAGCCTGTTGGGAAAATCAGGTATGGTTCTCCCACTCCCTGGAAGGACTGACCTACTAAGAAGCAGATGGAGATGAACTCCCTGAGGTAATCCTCTCCACTTGAATCAATAAAAGCCACAACCTTTCAGGGCTATACTCATTTCCCTGATGGATCTCCTTTAGCCAATAGGTAGTCGTCATGTTAGAGCCAATCCCCATTCAGGGGATGTGAGGCCATATTCATGCAAAAAGCAGTGGAGGTATTGTTCCTATCAAAAAGCAAAGAAGAAAGGAAGGCGGGCAAAGAAGGGGTAATCTTAAGGATTATTTCTTGGTGCCCTCACTCATCACTGAGGATGAAATGCTTCCTAGTGGGCTTGCTTCTCATAGGTCCAGCGCTATAATGCCCTACGGGCCCCAAGAAGGGTGACTTTAGGGGAGATCTTTTTATTTTTGATGTCTGATGAGAAGTGCTTGTGTAAGGGCATTTTGCATGTGAGGGGTGATGTAAATGTGTACAGTGAAGTAAAGGGAGACTAAAACTATCTAAGAGATACCAAACTGAACTGTAGTGTGATGGTTCCCTTGGTAGGATTAAAAAAATATAATTTGGTTGGGGCTAATACAGGGGCGTGATGTACCCAAGTAGACTAAATCTGTGAGTGTGGTCAGGTTTCGATGGCCTAAAAAGGTTCCACAATGATTCGTCAGGACCAAAAATATGGGGGATAGTCCGACCCCACACCTAAGACATGATATGCGGCTAAGGTATTCCTTTAGAAGAAAATACCTGGTTCAAAATGTTTAGAATTGATCATCTAACCTAGAAAATAAATGAAAAAATAAAGAAAACACTCAGTAAACAAATGTTTTGTATATTTGGTTCAATGTGTCACCAGAATCGATTTTCCAACTCACTCTATCATAGTGTCTCTAAAGGTAGACATGCACATGCTATTTTTGGCGCTGACCAGTCACCACAACGTGAAAGAAGTGAAAAACACACAAGTACATATAATATAACAGAATAAGCAAGTGAACATACATGGAACAGACAAAATAAACCAATCTGTGTTCGTGTTACTCAGTGTATCATAAGTGATTGGTTGTCCTCCATTGTGAGTGACGGTTCTTACCCTTTGGATCAATTAATTATGCCCTATAGGTCAAAAGCAGAGGGTAGTGCTCAGCGGCTGACAGTGGAAAGAGCTATGATGGTCAGTAAAAAGAAACAGTAAATCAAGGGGACCCAAATGACTTAGTATTAAAAGAAAAAGAAAAAGTTTTCAAGAGAAGCAACCATACTCACATGGTTTCTGCACGGAGAGCACAAGAGACCTACCCTCCTCTGCTCGCCTGGCTCGAGACTGAACAGAGGAGAAGACCTGTCATTGAAGGTACGGGCAATTGGAGCGATTGTCCTCAGGTATGGTGTGGGCAGCAGCTGGAAGGAGTGATGACCTAGTGGACAATGAGGAGAGGAGAGGAGGGGAGGGGCGAGCTTGAGCCAAAAGGAGTGAGTTTCTCACGTGCTGATGTAACAGAGGTATCATGCCTCTGTGGCGCCTATCTCAGAGTGTGCAGTGGTTAAAAGTTGGGCATCCCAAAGTCATCCATGGTTTTTGTAAGGTGGCCTCTAAGTAGTAAACTAAGACAGTTGAATGTTTTGTTAATCAAGGGTAAGAGAAAAGTATAGTAAACCTAAGTACTCTTGCATATACAGTAATGGAGAGCAAATCAGGTGCACATAAATCCTAGCGATCCCTCATGGTGGAATCTAGGCATATTGCCATCTGTGTTCATGTTGGAAATCTAGGCCACCTCATGTAATAAGTAACACGAGGCGGCCAAGTGGTCTATTCCCAATGGATTAGGATGCTTGGTGAGCACTATTGGGAAATGTCAAATGAGGAGAAGAGGAAAGAGAAGAGGTAGGCTGGAGCCAATAAGAGCAAGCCCCTCATGTGCTTGTGTAGCAAAAGTATCATCCCTCCGTGGTGGACATCTTGGAGTGTGTAGCGGTCAAATGCAGGCCGACCAAAGTTGTCAATGGTATTAGTAAGGCGGCTTCTGATGGATACAACTGCCAGTGGATTCCTCACCTTGTGAATATCCCCCTGCGTCTGCAACTTTCGGAAAATTCTTTGTCGCTCGCCGGCGTGGACGACGTTACAGGAACGCACGACATCGCGCGCGGCTCCTCTGACATCACCGACTCCATAATAGGCCTACGCCGGCGTGATGACATCAGTTCCCTTTTTTCCACATCATCGACGTTAACGGTTTCGGGGAACCTCTGTAGCTGTTAGTAACTTTGTTACTGTTTTTCTCTGTTTGTTGTCTTCTTGCTTCTTTGTTTCTCGCTGAAGATGTCGTCTAAGAATACCGGGTTCAAGCCATGTGGGGAGTGCGGCAAGATGATGTCGATTACGGACCCGCGCGAGGATTGTATCTGGTGCCTGAGTTCGGACCACGATGTCAAAGGCTGTTCTTGGTGTAAGAAGATGAACCCGAAGGCTCTTCGGGAGAGGGAAGCAAAACTTCTGGTGGCAAAGTTGAAAGGTAGAAAGGAGAAGAAGACTTCGAGATCGCGTTCGAGTAGGGCGAGGTCAAAGTCGAGGTCGAGGTCGAGGTCCCGTACGGCATCGCCTTCGAGGTCGTCATCTGGTCATGCTTCGAGGTCAATGAAGAAGAAGCATAAGAAGCGAAGGCATGGATCTCGACTTCACTCCGGTAAGGACTCGGAGTCAAGACCGAAGTCGCCTAAGAGGAGGCATAAAAAAGATGAGGTGTCTCCTTCACCTGGTGTTCCAGAAGGTTAGGCTTCGCCCTTGGAGTCGCCAGTGCGTCTCCGGCTCCGTTATCGAGCATCCTGAGGGTCCTTACCCGCCCTTCCCAGCTCCAGGTCAAAACCATTCTTCGTTTTTAAACGCAATGTATGGAGTCTACTCGAGAGCTTTGTACCCCTCTGGTGCACCTTCGGGTCCCATGGGTCCATTGGCATATAATTTAGTAGTTCCCCACTCCTATGCTCCAGCTCCTTTTATGAAAGTGGCTAGGCCACTTTCATAATTCATACATATGCTAGCAGGCACTAATCTGACAAAGCACACTTATCAGAATACCTTGTTTGAATCTTTCAACACGAGTGCGGTTCTCACACACATTCATTTTATTCCAGCTCCTTTTATGCCATTTATGCCGGTGCCGGCTCCGCCTTGGCATTTCTCAGCGCCTCCGAGGTCGCCGATGCCGATTCCATCGTCGCCGGCTCCGACTCGACCTCGTGAGCAGCAACCTGGGCTTCCGGATTCGATCTCGATGCCAGCACCGGCTCCGTCGGAGTCGGTCACGGATCCGACGGCGCGACTCTTGTTATGTTATGTTAATGGGGTTGCTTATATAGCGCACGGCTACTCCGAGGAGTGTCCCGGCGCTTTCTAACCCGCAACTGAAAAAGGGGAAACAGAGCATAACATCTTACTGATTATAAAGCCAAGTCTTCAAAGCTTTTCTGAATGCAAAAAGATTGGAGGTGCGACGGAGATCAACAGGAAGAGAGTTCCAAAGTTTAGGGGCAAGATGTTTAAAGGAACGTCCTCCTATCCTGGCCCTCCTGATGGGGGGAACCGTTGCCAGGCCAAGACTTTCCGATCGGAGAGATCTGGTGGGTTTGTAAAAAACAAGCTGTTTTTGAATATACGAAGCCCCGACCGAATGGAGTGCCTTGTGAGTCAATGTGAGAGCCTTGAAAGTAATCCGCTTCTTGACAGGAAGCCAAGGAAGGGAAAAAAGCAGCTCTGATGCCCTGGCTTGCCGAGGTAGGCCAAAAATAGCCCTGGCCGCGGAGTTTTGAACTACCTGAAGTTTATGCAGGAGATAATCAGGTAAACCCAGGTATAGAACATTCGAGTAATCAATCCTCGAGCAAATCAGAGCCTGTACTGTCAGCTTCCTATGAACTAGAGGAAGCAGAGGAAGGAATTTTCGCAGCATTTTTAGCAGACCGAAGCAGGTGCTGGGGAGACCAATGATCTGTGCTTTCAGCGAAAGGGTGTTGTCGATTTTGAAGGAGAGATTGAGGCGAGAAGCTCAGCGCCTTATAGAGGAGCAAAGATTTAGAGAGGCTGAGGCTGAGGTGGAAGAAGGTGAGCTTCAGGAGGACTATTTTGATGATTTGAGGGATGCTAGTGGTTTGGAGCTTTCCCCTGAATGGGAGCTGTCCTCTGTATCTGATGCCCCTTCAAAGGACGTTGCACCATACCATGTGGTCATCAAAAAAGCTGCGGATCTTTTAAATTTGACTTTGCCTACAGCTGAATACAAGTCTAATCTTTTGACTTAGGTCCTCAATTCCCCATCTTCAGTTGTGGAACCATTGCTTCCTTTTAATGAGGCTTTGACTGAGCCTATATTGGAGGTTTGGAACAGGCCTCTTACAGCTCCTGTAGTGGCTAAAGGTGTTGTAAGGAGGTATAGGGTAGCACTTGGTGATCCTGAGTTTCTATCCTCGCATCCTTTGCCTGAAAGTTTGGTTATACAGGCAGCCTGTTCGAAGAAGACTGTTGGTGCTTTCCCTCAAGTGCCTGGGGATAAGGAGTCCAAGAAACAGGATCAGACTGCGAAGAAGATTTTCTCTTCGGCAAGTATGGCTCTAAAATCAACCAATGCCACATGTCTCTTGGGGAGATATATACATGCCCTGATGAACTCTGTATGGCAGTTGGCTCATAAAATTCCTGAGGACAGCAGGAAGGATTTTAATGAGGTGTTGGCCGATACACAGGCGGCTGCACGTCAAGTGATTCAAAGTTGTCCTGACACTGCTGATTCAGTTGCTCACATTATGGGAACTTCTGTTGCCTCTAAAAGGGCTGCCTGGCTGAAGTCATCTGACTTTTCTGCGGACGTTCAGGCAGCCTTGTTGGATTTGCCATTTGATGGTGCTGGACTATTTGGCAAAAAAATCTGATGCAGCTTTGGAAAGATTTAAGGACAGTAGGGATACTGCCAGATCATTGGGGCTGCAGTCCAGAGGCTCTGCGACTAAGAGGTATAGAGGTTTTGGACGTTCGTCCTTTCATCCCTACCGTCAAACTCAACAGCAGCAGCAACAGCAAATTCCACTATATAAATCCTACAGGGCCAAACAAAGAGCTCGTCCTCGAGGACGTCAAGCCTCCTCCTCCTCTTTCTAACACCCTTCACCATCAGCAAAGCAGCCCTAGATCCGCAATTTCGGATCATGCGGGTCCTGTAGGGGGTCGGCTTACCCATTTTCTACGGGATTGGGAATCAGTTACATCTGATCTTTGGGTTCTCAATCTTGTAGAGAATGGGTATGCTCTTCCCTTTCGGGAATTTCCTCCAGATTACCCTCCTTGCCAAGGACTTTGCTCAGAGGACCACCTACTTCTCCTGCAGGAGGAAGTCCTGTCAATGCTACGAAAGGGTGCAATACAGGTGGTTCCGGAGCAGGAAACGGGTTAGGGATGCTACTCCCGGTATTTCCTGATTCCCAAGAAGGGTGGCAGACTTCGTCCAATCTTGGATCTTGGGATCTTGAACCTTTACCTGAAACAGGAGAAGTTCAAGATGCTCACCCTTGCTCAGGTTCTTCAGGCGCTGCTGGAAGAGGACTGAATGGTGTCGATCGACTTGCAGGATGCTTATTTCCATATTCCTATCCTGAAGTCGCACAGAAAGTATCTCCGTTTCACGGTGGGATCGCAACATTACCAGTTTGCGGTCCTTCCGTTTGGTCTTACTACTGCACCTCGAGTTTTCACCAAGGTGAAAGCTGTAGTGGCAGCATATCTCAGAAAGTCGGGGATACCTGTATTCCCGTATCTGGACGATTGGTTGATCAAAGCAGAATCTCCAGAGACAGTGCTCCATCATCTGCAAGTCACAACTCAGTTGTTGTACAGGTTGGGTTTTTCAATAAATGTACCCACATCTCACCTGGTGCCCTCCCAGCGCAACCTGTTCATAGGTGCGGTACTGGACACAACTGTATGTCAAGCATTCCCTCCACCTCAAAGGATTCTCGACATACAGGGAGTGATTCCTTTATTTCACAATGGAGCGGTCGTTCCAGTCCTGAAGCTCCTTCGCCTGCTCCGTCTGATGCCTTCCTGCATTCTGTTGGTCAACCATGCACGCTGGCACATGAGGGCACTCCAGTGGTGTCTCCGCAGGCAGTGGTATCAACACAACGGAGATCTCAGGGAGTCTGTGAGGATCTCCAGAGAAGCTGCAGCGGATGTATCCTGGTGGAGCGTAGAAGGCAATCTGTCTCAAGGAAAGCCTTTCCATCTACCTCCATCGGTTGCCACAGTGATAACGGATGCATCCACTCTAGGGTGGGGTGCTCATCTGGGGGATCTGGAGATCAAGGGTCTTTGGTCTCCAGAGGAAGGGTTGCTTCACATCAACCTTCTAGAGTTGCAGGCAATACTTCTAGCACTCAAGGCCTTTCTCCCTTCCCTTCGCGGGTGGTCGGTTCAAGTCCTGACGGACAACACCACCGCGATGTGGTATGTCAACAAACAGGGAGGAGTGGGGTCGCAGTGTCTCTGCAGAGAGGCTCTGCGTCTCTGGTCCTGGGTTCAGGACCATCAGATTTGTCTGATGGCAAATAATCTGGCCGGGGTTCTGAACGTTCGTGCAGACAGTCTCAGTCGGCAGTTCTCTGCCCACCACGAGTGGAGGCTTCACCCGGAGGTGGTTCACGACATCTTTCAGATGTGGGGGACTCCTCGGGTGGACCTGTTCGCCACTCGCGAGAATGCTCACTGCCTGTCGTTCTGCAGTTTCCAGTATCCGATGCAAGGAGCCTTGGGGGACGCGTTTCAGTTGAGTTGGGGAAACCAACTCCTTTACGCGTTTCCTCCCATACCTTTGATTCCTCGGGTTCTGAGGAAGATTCGCCAAGACCGGGCCCAAGTCATATTGGTCGCCCCGGACTGGCCAAGAAGGGTGTGGTATACAGATCTTCTCCACCTCTCCTCTCACCCGCCGTTCGTCTCCCTCTCAGGGCAGACCTCCTCTCTCAGATGGAGGGGCAGGTTCTACACCCCCACCTCCAGACATTACACCTTCATGCCTGGATATTGAACGGTGCAACCTGAATTCCTTTTCCCTCCCGCCTGACGTTGTGGATGTCATTTTATCTGCCAGGCGTGACTCCACTAAGTCTATCTATTCTTATAGATGGTCAAAATTTGTCACGTGGTGTGGGGAAAAGTCTATTGACCCTTTGAGAGCCCACTTGTCTGATGTTCTCCAGTTTGCCCTTTCTCTGGTGCAGCAGGGACTTGCGGTTGCCACAGTGAAGGGTTACCTTTCGGCGCTGTCTGCATTTCTCTGTTTGCCTGACCAGCCTTCTCTTTTTAAGTCTCCTGTGGTTTTAAGATTTTTGAAGGGCCTCACAAATAAGTTCCTCCTTCTCCCTTTATTGTGCCTCAGTGGGACTTAAATCTTGTATTGACTTTTTTGATGGGTGCTCCCTTTGAGCCTCTTCACAAATGTCCCTTGAGACTTCTTACCCTTAAAACAGTCTTCCTCGTGGCAATAACCTCGGCAACGAGGGTAAGTGAGCTTCAAGCTCTTAGTTCCAAGCCCCCTTTCTTGACCATTCATGCTGATCGAATGGTTCTCAGGACCAGGGCTGCTTTTCTGCCTAAGGTGGTAACTCCCTTCCATCTGGGGCAGTCCATTACCCTACCTACCTTCTATCCTCCCCCTCACCCTTCTAAGGAGGAAGAGAGACTGCACCGTCTGGACCCTAAGAGGGCGGTGTCCTTTTACTTGGACAGATCCAAGGACTTTCGTTTGGAAGACCAGCTCTTCATTGGTTTTGCTGGCTGCAAGAAAGGGAGAGCGGTCCATAAAAGAACCTTGTCAAGATGGATCGTCCTCTGCATTAAGATCTGCTACTCTTTGGCCGGTAAGGAACCACCAGAGGGTATAAGGGCTCATTCTACAAGGGCTAAGTCTTTAACCTCGGCATTGGCCAGAGGTGTTCCTGTGGAGGATATTTGTAGAGCGGCAACTTGGTCTTCCCTCCACACTTTCGCGAAGCATTACTGCTTGGATTCCGAAGTGAGGAGGGATGGTCATTTTGCACGCTCTGTTCTCCAGGATTTCCTGGTCTAGAAGAGTGGACACCCTCCTCCGGGAGTGGGGACTGCTGTGGGACTCTATTCACAAGGTGAGGAATCCACACGGCAGATATATCTATCAGAAGAACAAGTTACTTACCTTCGGTAACGCTTTTTCTGGTAGATACAATATCTGCCTGTGGATTCCTCACTGACCCACCCGCCTCCCTGTTGTCCACTCTTCTATGCCAGAGTAATTATAATGTAATGTGTATATATATTGTTGTCAGGGAAATGTTTCATTTGCTTTCCTGCATTTGCTTTACACTGTGTGTTTTGCCATTTCTATTGTATACTGTGTATACTGTATGCCTTTCTACTGTCATTGGTCCGTCCGTGTGCCTCGATGGCACGGAAAAAAGGGCGGAACTGATGTCATCACGCCGGCGTGGGCCTGTTGTAGGCGTCGGTGACGTCAGCGGAGTCGCGAGCGATGTCGTGTCTCTATGATGTCCGAGTCCACGTCGGCGCGAGGCTACAAAAAGAATTTCCGAATGTTGCTGACGCAAGGGGGATATTCACAAGGTGAGGAATCCACAGGCAGATATTGTATCTACCAGAAAAAGCGTTACCGAAGGTAAGTAACTTGTTCTTCTCCACCTCTCCTCGTGCCCGCCGCTCCGTCTCCCTCTCAGGGGAGATCTCCTCTCTCAGATGGAGGGGCAGGTTCTACACCCCCACCTCCAGACCTTACACCTTCATGCCTGGAGATTGAACGGGGCAACCTGAATTCCTTTTCTCTCCCACATGATGTGGTGGATGTCATTCTATCGGCCAGACGTGACTCCACCAAGTCTATCTATTCTTATAGGTGGTCTCGGTTTGTTTCCTGGTGTGGGGAGAAATCCATCGATCCTTTGAGGGCTCGTTTATCAGCTGTACTTCAATTTGTTCTTTCTTTAGCGCAGCAAGGATTTGCTGTTGCTACAGTCAAAGGTTATCTTTCGGCTTTGTCAGCATTTCTCTGCCTGCCGGATCAGCCGTCCTTATTTAAGTCTCCTGTTGTTTTATGATTTCTAAAGGGCCTTACGAATACATTTCCTCCTACTCCCTTTATTGTACCTCAATGGGACTTGAATCTGGTGCTTACTGGGTTCTCCTTTCGAACCTTTGCACAAGTGTCCCTTGAGACTTTTGTCTTTTAAGACGGTCTTCCTGGTTGCTATTACCTCGGCAAGGAGGGTAAGTGAGCTTTAAGCTCTTAGTTCGAAGACCACATTCTTGACCATTCATGCTGAACGAATGGTTCTTAGGACCAGGGCTGCTTTTCTGCCTAAGGTGGTAACTCCCTTCCATCTAGGACAGTCTATTACCCTTCCTACCTTCGATCCTCCCCCTCACCCTTCCAAGGAGGAGGAACGGCTTTACCGTCTGGACCCTAAGAGGGCGGTGAGCTTTTATCTTGATAAGACAAAGGATGTGGATGACCAGTTGTTTGATGGATTTGCTGGCTGTAGAAAAGGAAGAGCTGTGCACAAGTGCACACTTTCGAGATGGATTATTATTTTTTTTGTTATTTTTTTTTAAAGAACCTTTATTGTATCAGCATCGATAGACAATCACGGGCCAACAACCAATCCGTCCGGCCGCTACGTATATCAGGATAAAGGAACAACATAATATACAAGTCTCAGCGGTCCGGGGGTCGAAGGCAGGTCAACAGTCAGGACATGTCATACATTTAAAGTAACACATAAGCAAAAGGATCAATGACGGTTCATTTTGCAATAACAAAAAAGTTAAGTGGTATCAATGTCGCACTATCATATACACCCCCATTACAGCTAGGCTAGAAGCAAGAAATTACACCAACGATAGACATAAATTGCGAATGAGGGGAAGGGGGCATCACGGAAGGAGAGACGCGACAATCACTAAATAATCATGGCGAACAAGACCCATCCTACATGGCGAAACACACTAAGGGTGACACGAAAGATAACGACATCAAAAAAAGGAAAAGGGCAAAGGGCCATAGAAACAAAAGAAAAACAACACAACAGACCCATCCCCCAACCCCCCACCCTGCACCCCTGCGGATGGCTACGGCCTACCCCCCCCCAGCAGCGTGCCTGTCGCCCTAAATAAGAGACCCGAAATACAGAGAAGAAAAGAGAAAAGAAAAGGAAAATATACAGGAGGAGGGCCCTCGATCTAACGTTCCGGCCCCTCCCACCTTCGCATGCTAAAAATATAAACAGCAGCGAACGAAAAGTACAAGTGGCAGCAATCATGTAAAAACGCAATCAATTATAGCTCTGCAAGCACCCCTTAAATCACCATAAACCATCTATGAATCCCTCCACGTCCCAATCAAAGTCACCCTTGGCCTCTTCTGTCGATAGCACCAACGTCGAACCAGTCTTCAGATAGGACATCAAATAACACTAAAGGTTCGATCACACCAGGAGGATTTGGCAATGCCGTCGTGCCATAGGTCACAAGCCACCGGAGTCTCGTCAATGATGCAAGTCGGGAGACGGAACGGGACGATATCAACAGTGCCAGCAGTCTTATATCAGAATACAGTCCCGCCATCCCTGAACAAAAAGTCACATGAAGCAGAAAGCGCCGATACCACGCCAAAGCCGCCCACTCAATGGACCGGTGGTGTTCCTCCACATGCAATTGAAAGATATGCCCCAAGGAAACAACCACATGCATAAACGATGCAGCCACAGCCAGCTCATGATCCACAACTGTCTTCGACTCCACGAGAGCAGATTCACTCGGGGTCAATGTATCAAAGGTAGACACAGCGGCGCCACCATGAGAGCAGTTCGTGCCATCCCAAAATGGCGGAACAAAGACGGCATCCACATTTTCCCCCAAGTCTCGGGCCTCACGGATCAGGGTAGCGTGCAAAGTTGTTAATGCGGCCAAGACATCTGTGGGGGTGGGTGGTCTCTCACAGTGCCAAACCCCGGGAGTCTCTTGTGCACTGGGTTCCCCGCCCAGGTGAAGGGCACACAGGAGGGCATCATCCGCCATTTTAGCCGTTTCGGTTTCCCGTTCCTCCATCTCGCCGTGTGTTCGAGTCCTGCACCCGGCCACTGCAGGGTTCTAAATAGGATCTCAGGTCGGGGCAGGCGGCAGAAAGGAGAGGCACCAAAAGGCTAAACCAGCCTCCGCGTCCTCTCGGGGGCCACCCAGAGGCTCCCGGGGCGGGCTATGAATATGACCGGGGATCTCACCAAGGGGGAGCTGGGTCTCACAAATTTCTTTCCGGCACAGCCATATCACGCCTCCCGCCGGGTAGCCCACTATGGGAAGTGGGTGGATCTCTTCTCTTTCGGTTCACGGATCTCGGAATCTCTACGACCGGTGTCTCAGCGGAACTCGAGGCCGTTGACGAATCACTTCCGGTCGGACGCTCTCCTCACTTGGGATACCGGTCTCGACACCTCGGAGACCACCAAACCACAAGGGACAGTTCTTCGGTTCTACTGCAAGGAGGGGCTGCAGAAGCAGACGGTAAGTGAGAGTATCCCTTCACTTATTCGAAATCACAGACGCTGCTCAGGATATGCATCAGGATATGCGTGCAAGGCGGGAGGGCGCACGGAGCGAAGCGTTTACACAACCATCCCGATCGCCATCTTGGCTCCTCCTCTCCGAGATGGATTATTCTTATGCATCAAGATCTGCTACGCCTGGCTGGTAAGGAACCTCCAGAGGGTATAAGAGCTCACTCTACTAGAGCAAAGTAATCAACATCTGCTTTGTCTAGGGGTGTTCCTGTAGAGGACATTTGTAGAGAGGCAACTTGGGCCTCCCTCCACATTTTCGCGAAGCATTACTGCTTGGATACCGAAGTGAGGAGGGATGGCCACTTTGCGCGTTCTGTCCTTCATGACTTTCTGGTATAGAGGAGTGGACACCCTCCTCCGGGAATGGGGACTGCTGTGGAAATCTATTCACAAGGTGAGTAATGCACTGGCAGATGTATCCATGAGAAGAACAAGTTAGTTACCTTCGGTAACGCTTTTTCTGGTGGATACAGTATCTGCCTGTGGATTCCTCACATGCCCACCCGCCTCCCCGTTGTCCACTCTTCTATACCTGAATTTCTGGTAATTTTTTTTAATGTATACATGTTATCCTCAAAGGAAGTGTGTTCTTGTACATGATTTACTATGTTATATTCACACTATGTGTGTTAACTTGACTAGTTTGTACTGTCTATACTGTGTATATATCTATTGTTGTTGGTCCGTCCGTGTGCCTCGAAGGCACGGAAAAAAGGGCGGAACTGATGTCATCACGCCGGCTTAGGCCTATTATGGAGTCGGGGACGTCAGCGGAGCCGCGCGCGATGTCGTGCGTTCCTGTGACGTCGTCCACGCCGGCGAGGTACAAAGAATTTTCCGAACGTTGCTGACGCAGGGGGATATTCACAAGGTGAGGAAACCACAGGCAGATACTGTATCCACCAGAAAAAGCGTTACCGAAGGTAAGTAACTTGTTCATCTCAAACAGTAGACTAAGACAGTTAAATGGTTTCTTATTGGAGGGTACCACCTCACTGGTATCAACAGAATCATTTGTGTTACTGAAGAAGAGACCAATGCCAAGTCGCAAAATGCTTATCATAAGCACTGCTTAGTGTGGTGACTGGGACAACATAGCCGGGCATTCCATATGTGACAGGGTGTCAATGGTGATATGGTATATCAGGTCCCATGTATGAAGAAAATGTCAATCCAGCCATAGTAAGAGAGTATCTGATTTCACAGGGGACTGAATTACACCTTGCACTAGAGGATTTCATCTTTCAAACCTTTGCTGTTGGTGGAGAGGCATAAAATCCACCCATGCTCCATTCTGAAAAGGTTTAAAGGGCTCCATGAATGAATGAATGAAGGATTATTTATAATGCGCGAACTTAGCCCAAAGGGCATCAAGGCGCAAACTAAAACATAAAGTATATATGAACAATTACAAAAAACAGACAACGGATTAAAAAATTCAGTAATAGGCTTGAGAGAAGAGCCAAGTCTTCAAGAGCTTCCGAAACATAGTCAGGGAAGGTTGATTGGAAAGCTCGGGGGGAGGTTATTCCACAATTTAGGGGCCAGAGTGGAAAAGGCTCTTCCTCCCCATTTCACATTTTTAAATCTGGGACCCGCCATCAGATTTCTTGAGGATGATCGAAGGGTTCTCTTGGGAGCGGAGGGACTGACCAGAGCCTTTATACCATCGGAACCAGAGCAGAACACGGCTCTGTGTGCCAGACATATAAGTTTAAAGGAAATCATGGCATGTATGGGTAGCCAGTGGAGATCCTTTCTGGCCTGAGTAGCGGATGATAGCTTTGGGAGGTTTAGGACCATCCTAGCAGCAGTGTTGAACCATCTGAAGACGATGGAGGGCTTTCTTGTTTATTCCCCCATACAGCGCATTGCAATAGTCAAGCCTGGAATATACCAGGGCAACAGTTGACTGCTTGCGAGCGTCAGATGACAAATAGGGAGCAATCTTTTTTAGCATGCGGATGGTATTGCAGCAGGTGGATACAATTCTATTTACCTGAAGTTCAAAGGAGAGGGCCGAGTCAAAGAGAACACCAAGGTTCCTGGCCGAATTGGTAGGTTGGGGACAGTCTCCTAAAGAGGGAGGCCACCAGTCCTTGGACCAGATGTAGGGATTTCCTCCAAAGACTAGGACCTCCGTCTTCTCACCGTTGAGCTTCAAATAATTGCGCACCATCCACTTGGAGACCGCCTCCATACAGGTTCGAAATTTGAAAGCGGCCTCAGTGGTCGGTGAGGTATTAGAGATGACAATTTGGGTATCGTCTGCATAAGACAATATTTGGTACCCAAAAGATCTTATCACCTCGGCAAGTGGGGTTACATAGATGTTGAATAACAGGGGACTCAGGGCAGAGCCCTGAGGAACCCCACATTGCACATCTTGGGAGGAGGACAGAAAGCCACCAAGCTGGACCCTTTGCTGTCTCTGCGAGAGAAAAGAAGACAGAAGATTCAGGGCACTTCCCCTCACCCCTATCCTCTTCAACCGGTCTACTAGGATAGGAGGGGATAGGGTATCAAAAGCTGCCGTGAGATCGAGGAGCGCCAACAGAGTTGTCCGACCTCTGTCCACCTCAGTGCGGATGTTATTAGCCACAACCGTGAGGGTGGACTCAGTGTTATGAGCAGCACGGAACCCATGCTGGGAGATGTCAAGCAAACCTGTTTTTTCTAGATATGTGGTCAAGTGAATTAATAGCTTCCAAATGTATCTGCCGGAGGTCATCTGGAGAGTGGTTGGAGTTGGAAAAGTGATGGCACATTTTTGTAGTGCTGTGTCTGCAGCATATGTTGCTCCAGTGCTCCATTATTCTTGGTTCAATAGCGCTTGTGGTCATTCCCGCATAATGAAGGCCACAAAGGCAGGTGATCAGGTAAACACAGTTTTCTGATAGATACATCTGCTGTGTGGATTCCTCACCTTGTGAATATCCCCTTGCGTCAGCAACATCCGGAAATTCTTTTCTTAGCCTTGCGCCGACGTGTACTTGGACGTCATAGAGACACGGCATCGCTCGCGACTCCGCTTACGTCACCGACGCCTATAATAGGCCCACACCGGCGTGATGACATCAGTTCCCTTGTTTTCCGCGTCATCGACGCTAACGGTTTCGGGAATCTCAGTAGCCAACTGGTACTTTGTTGCCTTTTTGTTACCACTTTCTGCTTCTTTGTTTCTTGTCTCTTCGACGATGTCGACAAAGAAGACCGGCTTCAAGCCCTGCAGGGAGTGCGGAAAAATGATGTCTATAACTGACCCGCACAAGGACTGCATCTGGTGTTTGAGCTCTGACCACGATGTGGATGGATGTTCCTCTTGTCGAAAGATGAACCCGAAGGCCCTGAGGGAAAGAGAGACCAAACTCCTGGTAGCGAAGCTGAAGGCTGGAAAAGGAAAATCGTCGAGGTCTCGTTCTCAAAGGGCGAGGTCGAGGTCGAGGTCGAAGTCAAGATCTGGATCTCGAGAGGAGTCGTCTTCGAGGTTCGCTTCAGACCATGCTTCAAAGTCGAAGAGGAAGCATAAGAAGAGAAGACATGAGTCCTGACGTCGTTCCGGTAAGGAGTCGGGCTCGAGGTCGAGGTCACCGAAGAAGGTACGTTCTAAGGTGGTTATGCTGGATGTCTCTGAACCTGAAGGTGAGGCCTCGCCTTCGGAGTCGTGTGTGCAGTCGCCGACTCCGGCTTCGAATCCGTCTCTGGCGCCATCCCAGGCCCGAGAAGAGGAAGAGGTTCAGGTGGATGTGTATTCCGCGCCTACCGAAGAGCCGAATCCGAACCCTCCACAAGGCCAGCCTGAGGGTTTCCAGCCACCCTTTCCAACCACAGGCCAGGACCCATCGGCGTTTCTGAATGCTATGTATGGCGTCTTTTCAAGGGCGTGGTACCCCTCCGGCGCACCTTCGGGTCCCATGGGTCCTCTGGCTTTCAATCTAGGAGTCCCTCACTCCTATCCTCCTGCTCCATTTATGCCCTATATGCCGGCTCCGACGCCGCCATGGCAGTTTCCGGCTCCGCCGAAGCCGTCAACGCCGGTTTCGGCATCGCACGCTCCAGAACGGCCTCGAGAGCATCCAGCTGGGCCTTCGGATTCGATACCGACGTCGATCCCGACTCCATCGGAGCCGTTGGTGGATCCGGCTGCAAGGCGTGTGAAGGAGAGGTCCAGAAGGGAGGCTCAACGCCTTTTGGAAGAGCGAAGGTATATGGAGTCACATCCTGATATTGAGGAAGGTGAATTGGATGAGGACTGTTTTGAGGAACTGGCTGACGCTGGTAGCCTGGATTTCTCTCCGGAGTGGGAGTTGCCTTCAGGCTCTGATACACCTTCTAAAGATGTCCAGCCTTATCATATGGTGATGAGGAAGGCTGCAGAATTTCTACAATTAACTTTGCCAATGGTGGAATTTAAATCCAATCTTCTCACTGAGGTTTTACATTCACCTAGTTCTGTGGTAGAGCCATTGCTTCCGTTTAATGATGCCTTGACAGAGCCCATTTTGGAGGTGTGGAAGAAACCACTGTCAGCTCCTGCAGTTTCTAAGAGTGTGGCAAGAAGTTGCAGGGTTGCACCTGAAGACCCTGCTTTTTTGACGTCTCATCCTTCACCAGAGAGCCTATTCATTCAAGCAGCCTGCTCCAAAAAGAATGTGAGTGCCTTTCCCCAGGTACCCTGTGAAAAAGAGGCAAAGAAACAGGATCAGGTTGCTAAAAAGACCTTCTCCTCTGCAAGCACGGCGTTGAAGTCGACTAATGCCACTTGTCTGATGGGGAGGTATGTGCATGCCCTTATGGATTCTTTGCGTATTCTAGCTCCTAAGATTCCTGATGCCAACAGGAAGGATTTTGAGGAAGTAATTTTGGATGCACAGGCAGCGGCTCGCCAAGTGATACAGAGTGGTCTGGACACTGCAGACTCTGTGGCGCGTATCATGGGCACTGCTGTCGCCACTAGAAGATCAGCTTGGTTGAAATCCTCAGACTTTTCGGCGGATGTTCAAGCGACTTTGCTGGATTTTCCGTTTGATGGATCTGGTCTGTTTGGGAAGAAAGCTGATACGGCCCTGGAGAGATTTAAAGACAGTAGGGCGACTGCTAAGTCTTTAGGTCTCCAGATCAGAGGCTCTTCGACCAACAAGAGATTCAGGGGTTTCGGTCGCTCTTCCTTTCGGAATTACCAACAAGGTCATCAGCAGCAGCAGCAGCAGCAGCAGCAGCAAAATTCCATGTACAGATCTTACAGGGGAAAGCAAAGTCGTCCTCGTGGACGTCAAGCCTCTTCCTCCTCCACTTCCTCCAACCCTTCAACCACAGAAAAGCAGCCCTTGATCCACCATTCAGGATCATGTGGGTCCGGTGGGGGGTCGGCTTACCCATTTTCTACAGGATTGGGAATCGGTTACATCAGATCTTTGGGTTCTTAATCTTGTAGAAAATGGGTATGCCCTTCCCTTTTGGGAATTCCCTCCCAATTACCCTCCTTGCCAAGGTTATTGCACGGAGGAATATCTGTTGCTTCTTCAGGAGGAAGTGTTGACTCTGTTAAGAAAGGGTGCGATAGGTGTGGTCCCAGAGCAGGAAAGGGGTCAGGGATGCTACCCCCGGTATTTCCTGATTCCCAAGAATGATGGCAGACTTCGTCCAATCCTGGATCTCAGGATCTTGAATCTCTATCTGAAACAAGAGAAATTCAAGATGCTCACCCTTGCTCAGGTTCTTCAAGCGCTGCTAGAAGAAGACTGGATGTGTGATGTATTCCTATAGGTTTTGTATCGATTCCCCTATTCCCGGCCCTGTTCTGGTTAATACTTAACTAGCAGCCGACCCACGGTGCAAAACCGTTATCTGATTAAGCCACACCACGGCACAGAAACGTGTTATCTGATTAGGTAATAACGCATGCCATCTAATTAGACAAGCACTATTCCTCCAGCCCCTGATAAGGCATGCGGAGTTCTCAAAACAAATCAAACCTATGACAACCTGGGAAAATCCCTGCGGCCATTGTTTTGATTTCACCGAGAACTTCAGCAAAAGAATGTGCGAACAAGCCCGTTCGTATGACATCCTTATTGACGTATCCATGTCCATCCTTACGTCAATCTCGACACCTTACAGGTATAAATATTACCGACATTGCCTTAAGCAAACACACGCGGTGGTGACGAGATCGGAGCAGCGAGACACGCTGAGGAGCCCAGCAGAGAGCGAAGCCCACACGCGCTGCCCCGCCTTCCTGACGCGCTGAGAACGAGACGCTGCTTTTCTCCTGCCGAGAAATCCAGCTCCGGCGCTTCCAAGCAGCCCTCGCAGGCAGCTGGAATATCAAGACCAGAGACGAGAGATACCAGCCCTCAACCATTCTAGATCTCAGGTACAGAACTGAACAACCCCTTGCAGAGAATTCCTGAGTCAGTCACTTGGCAAAACAAACTTAACTTAAACTGCTACTTATCTACTCCCGCCCACGTATTAGGCTTAGGTCAGGTACACTGGGGTAGGCGTGGTTAGAAGCACCAGTTGAGTACGGTTAGTCAAATGTATATATGTATGTATCTATTTTATCAATTTTAACTATCATATGGCTTAGAAACCATATCAATGCTTCTGCAGTATTATTTTATACTTCTGCTTTTATTGTATGCACTTTACTTAACCATAAGTATCGCAATAATATCGATTCATTTCTCTTGTACGAGAAAAGAGACTGATCAATAAATAACATCTTTTATTGAACACGCCCGTCTCTTCCTTTTCTCTACAAACTGGTGAAACTAAGAATGCACGTACTGACTGAGTAAAATAAGTTGTCTTTTGTTTTCACACGACTCTAGAGATACACTCTTGATTGGGGGAGAGCAAAGTTGTCATGTTCTATGGTTGTCAGAAACTAAATCCCTTCTTGTCTATCCAGGGAAGTTAAACTCCTCCTTTTCTATTCGAGAAAGTTTCTAGTGAACTCTGAGCTAGCTGGCAAAACCAAAAACTTTAAGTCTAATATCGTCAGTAGAAGACCTAGTTAACCTCTGCCCTAGATCTATACTATTGAAGATATTATTCCAATGCGCAGAGCCTATTGGGATAATAGGAACTATACTACATGGCGCCCAACGTTTGGATAGGCGATAAAACTAACGCAAGACATTAGAGTAACTCAGTCGTGCTTTTTCACACAGAACCCCTTTTTTCCCATAATACTCCAAAGACGTCTGGAGTGGGTAAAAGGTCATATCTGCCAAACCTCGCAGGAGGAGACTCCTATGTATGGTTCTTGGTTTATTCAACGTTGAAGGATACACTGTTCAAAAATATTGTGCATCTAATCTTTGTTTCCATAGAAACCTGATCTGCGAACAAACAGAATAACCTTCCTGTCGGTAAAATGATAGACAGTGATGAAGAAAGGGAGACAGTTAGATTAGCAGCTGAACTCCTAGTAGCAGACAATACTCTGCTGCAAAATGACCCGGAGGCAAAACTCATCCCGGTCAACATAAGAAAATCTATAACTTTAAAACTTATAGAAAATGGACTGACATCGAGAGGTGGTACAGTCATATTCGTAATTGAGGCACACGAATATCGGCAGACAGAGGTATTCTATTCATGGATAAACTTTCCAGCAGCAAACGCTGTAACAAAAGAGTTCCACTATTATAAAATAGAGGAACCACCGGATACCTACACTCCTTTCGAGGAGGTGGAAGTACCACTCAAATTCCAAGAGCACCTGCTCTTGTTTAATGGCGCCCTAAAACATATTAATCACATCACCAGGCTCGGTCCACTCGGTAGACCAGGAGCAACGTGGCCGGTCCTAGCCGGATATACACCACATCCAGACATTGAAGAAATGTCTGCACCAGATCTTTTAGCACAGCTAAAACAACTAATCAAAATACATAGACAATTAGTCCAATATGTAATGCGGACTTCAACAATCCAACCAGCAAATAAAATTCCACAGCTGACCCCTCATCAGGGTAACACAAATAAAATTACACCACAGAACATACAGTCCTGTCTGGGTAAAGTACCCGCAAAACAGGAATAAATACCTTTCTGGCTAGCACAAAAAATCACTCAAATAGAGGCGGTGTTTCCAGACACCACCCCGGTAGAAAAACACAGGATTCTGACTATCTGTCTTCCAATGGGAATCGCACCACACGTGGAGGACTATGACACCTGGGGTACAGTCTTTGCTTCCATATACACAAAAACACATGGTGTACCATCCATGTCAGTAATACCAGATGTGCTAAAACAAATTCAAGATGAATATGGTCCAGAACCTGCTTTAACTCTGGGTATGAAACTACTGAAAGATTTCAAGCAGGTCTCTGCAATATTATTAGCCAACATAAAGGGAGAAGCAGCAAACGTGGCGATCCGCCAAAGGTTAAAAGAGACAGATATAGCAGACCAACCAACTGAAATTCCCAGAATCATAGAGAAATCCTATGAAGAACTAGGAAGAGATAGTCTGGGTGGAATACCGGTAAAACCTCAATTGATTGAAAGTCCTGAAAAGATATTTATTAAAAATAATTTAAACACTCAAAAAAAGAGCTGGGATGGAAACAAACAATCCAATCCTAAAGAAAAAAGATTCCAGTCCAGAGGAAGGTCTCCTCGGCGGAGAGAAAGATCTCCGAACCAAGGACGCAGGTCTCCCCAAAGTGAGCCCTCTGGGAAAAAATACAACCTTAGAAATAGGGATAATATAAAGAAACCTGATAGATATCAAGATAATGATACACGTCCCTCTCAATCTTTTCAGACTTCCTCGCAGAAATCGGAAAGAAGAGGACGATCAGAACACAGGGAAGAGCACGTCAAGTCCAAAAACAAGGAACCTGCTCATCCGAATAAAAAGTTACAATTTCCAAAAAAGAAGGTAGCCAGTATTAAAGTAATCAAAGATGCCGAGAATACTGAGGACACAGCTGAAAAACGGAGAATGGGCTCAGACAATGCTAGACAGCGCAGCAGAAGTGAGCATAGCTCGCAAAGCCCTTATGAATCATCTGGAGACAGTGGACACGAATGAATATATTCAAGTGGAAACTGCCGACACCAGAGTTAGCAAACCTCACAAAATATATGAAATTACATTGCGTATGGAGGGGGATAAGACTAGAAAAATAAGGGGACTATTTTGGGATAATCTCTCCCAGGGCTATGACATCCTTCTAGCTGAAAAAGACTGGCCACCCGAGTTCGTCAGAGAGTGCCCTCATGGCGAAGAAATAATTATGCCTGCCTTCTCAAATCACATTCCAATTCATAAAAAATATACACTTGCTAGAAAGTGGGCAGTAGCTCAAGCTCCTGCTTTATATAAAAATCATGTAGGATGGGATGAGGACTCTCCTCCTCACAAAATCCAGTTAAAATCACAACCTACTGCACAGAGGCAGTACCCAATTAAGCAAGAAGCTAAAAAACAGGTAAAAGAGATCCTAGATCAACTTGAATACCAGGGGGTGATTGAAACTTGCACCTCACAAATGAACAATCCTTTGTTTCCTGTCTCCAAACCAGACAACTCATATCGTCTAGTTTTGGATTACAGACACCTTAACTCATGTTGCAAAACTTTTGCAGTGCAAAACTCACATAGTGCTGCACTAATGAATAACATAGTACGCAAAAAATACAAAACAACATTAGACATCTCTAATGGATTCTTTTGTCAAAATATAGCACCAGAAAGCAGATATTTGACTGCGTTCTCGGTAAATGGCTCACAAAAAAGTTTCTGCCGTTTACCCCAGGGGCACAAGAATAGCCCAGGATTATTCTCAAAGAGAGTAACAGAATTACTACAAACATACGATGACGAGGCATTATCATATGTCGACGACATTTACCTAACAGATGATGACTTGGATACTCACTTGAAGAAAGTGAACACCATAATACTTGGGTTCGCATCAGAGGGTTACAAATTCAACTTTAAAAAATCAAGAATTGCCCATCTAACAGTCCTGTTTTTAGGATATGAATTATCAAGTGAAGGCAAAAGCCTGGCTGACAATTTCCTAGAGAAATGTGCAGTACTCCAAGCTCCTAGAACACTAAAAAACTTACAATCAATTCTAGGCTTCCTAAATTTCGGAAGAACATACATTGCAAATTACGCAGAAAGGATCAAACCCCTTTATGATCTAATAAAACCAGATTTTAAAAGAATCAATTGGACTCAAAAACACACAGAAATTTTGAGATCTTTACAAACAGACATGCTAATTAAAACAAAATTAGAAACTCGTGATAACTCACGCAATCTTGTGATTCGAGTCATCCCAGGAAGATGCGGATTCACATACCTGACCTCTAATGAGGGAGAAAAGGTACCAATTGCATACAAATCACACTTGTACACAGAAGCTGAAAAGAAGTTCAGTATTAAAGACAACATTGTTCATGCAGTTCAAACTGCTATAGCAAGAGAAAAAGACAACGCTGACGGTAGACGTATCACAGTCAGAACAGCGGAGTCAGCCTTTGAGGCATTAACAACCCCATGTAATTTACCAACAACAGCGTTGAATCCAGAATGGATACAATGGGTGAATTCAATTGCAACGGACAAAGTAAAATACTACTTTGATCCAGAATTAAAGGAATTAAAATATCTAGAATATGAAATAAAATACCCTCTGCCAATCGACATTCTGCCTTTACGACAGTACGCCTGTGTAATACATACAGACGGGCATGCTCAACCCTCAGTTTGGGGAGAGCTGGCTTACAAGGCCACATGCGAAATTGTAAAAGAAGTGTGGCGCGGAGGTAAATTAAGACCTCTACTTACAAAAACACACTCAGTGGAAATAATTCAGAACAACAAACTGAAATAATAGCGTTAAAAATGGCGCTAGATAATGCCGATCGCGAATTCTCGACACTTATTGTGTGCGATTCGTATTACTGCGTCAAATCATACAATAACGATTTACAGAAATGGATTCAAAACGGTTACAAAGATGACACAGGTGCAACAATAAAGCAAAAAGTGCTTTGGGAACAAGTAGCTCTTTCACAGAAAAAACTACCAAAAACTCACGTGATACATTCAGTGAGTCATCAGCGTGATGGCGTTCACGTTGGAGGGAATTCATTGGCTGAGAAAGCCACAACGGCAGCAACTGAATCGGCTTCCGTAGTCAAGAAAAAGCGTACAGTAAAACACATTGACGGTGAAACTATGCTGGCGGTGAAAACGTCATCAAAAGGCGACTGCTCAGCACTACCGATCAACTATCCACTCAATTATACATACATAATCGATGCAAACTCCGTTCCTTTTGCTCGAATCCCTGGAGTGGGGGACAGAGTGATTCCAAACATGGACAGGAGAGGTTTGTTAATAGCAGACGCACATATGGGTAAGGGTCTCAGACACCTTAAACAAAAAGATTCTCTGGAAGAATTACAATCAGTGTACTGGTGGCCAGGTATGAGCCTGCATCATCACATCTTTGTAAAGAACTGCCCAGACTGCAATAGAGATCGCATTGGCGAGAGAAACGGTATATTAGCATGGCGTTTCACTCCAGAGTTGATCAACAATAAAAACTAAAGCGTCCAATTAACATATAAAGACTAGTTTCCACTTGTGATGTAGACCCCAGCACTCGGCTGACGTCTGGACTGTTAGAAAAAGATTTGCGAGTCTATAATGGCATATACGCTAGAAGCATACTACGTTTGGCTGAATGTTTTTTCTTCTTGCCCTAAAGCGTATGAAAAACATTGCCAAATGAGCATAGCATAGCGGGACTCTTCTCACTTCCTACCTGAGGGAACGGGATGGTGTAAAGAAAAAACCAAAGGCATAAAGCAATCTATAACAGCAAAGGTATTAGGTTCGGGAGCTGGGTGGGTCAAACATCTAATAAGTGTCCAACGTAGTCTAAATAACCTGCCAAGAAATTCTCTGAGGGGATTCAGTCCGTACGAACTATTGTTTGGAACTAGAATGATGGTCTTAGATCTTGACAGTCAGACTTCAGTGGTTAAAGAAAAAAGCTTTGATATCAAAGATCGTTTGGCTATTTTACAGGACTTAAACGAAACAAGGAAAGACCAGAGCAACATAAGGTTGAAACAACAGCCAACGACCACTGAAGAAAAACCACCTGTCCCAGCAAGACCTGTCTGGATTCCAAAAGTCGGGGATCTAGTCAGAGAAAAGATCGCGGTAAAGAAGGAATTTGGGCCTTCTTACAGAAAAGCAGTTCCTGTCTTGTCTATCAACGGGACAAGATCAGTAGTACTACCGCCCCTTGCTGGTAAAAAGGAGAACCGAGTTGTATCCATCGACCTGGTTAAACCACAATCATGTGACCGATAACAAACAGTAGGCCAAGTGGACTCCCGATAAGTAGTAGAACACCAAGGTTTGCTACAAACACAGAGGTTCAATCTAAGAGGCTACTCACGTTTGAAATGCCAAAAGAACAACAACAAGGTCTATGCAACAATGCTATGGAACTTAAACCTCTACAAACCCAAATAAAAACATTTAGCAGAGACACACCAATCTACAATGAAGTAATAAATGACTATGCTGCTGCAACAAAACACACGGATAAAGCAAATATCAATCCTGAAACTATTGGAACAATAGACAGAACGGCATCCGGCTACTTCATCAACTTCAGCGATTCATCTGAAAACCTGAGTGAATCAAAGGAAAAAACATCAACAAAAACCTTTAAAGACAAAGCTAAGGAACTTTTTCAACAACTGAAAGAAACCTATCTGATTTCTCCATGGATTGAATTCTGGGTGGCCTTAGGTGCACTTATCCTCATACTTTGGCTCATCATGGTACTATGTTTGGGACACTTCATTGAGGGAAAATATGCTAAAATGGACACAGCAAGCCAGAAAATCAACTTGGTCCTCAAACCACACACGTCTTCACACGTCGAGAAAAGAGAACTTTCTTCAGTCAACTTCACAGCCAATCCTATACCCGGTGGGGCAGCATGGGACAATACTGACTATGAAATCTATGGTCCGGTTGAAATCCTGAAATATCCACACCAAATCAAGATCTCATTGAGTGACTTTGTAAAACCAAGCTCAGTTGCTGATGATTGGGACGTGGAAAGCATTAATAATATGATGTCTGACCTAGTGATGTCTGCTAAATTTACAGAACATGATTATTTGCAGGGTTCATCTAATTATGATAAAATGTTCTGCTATAATCACTATAGTAATCATTATCTGCATAAATCTGCACAACCTAGAAATGTTTTAAATTATAATCAATGGGAACACTGTGCAACCCCTCCAAAAGGTAGCTCAAGAACTTTTTATGACAAATATTCATATTTTTCAGGGTTCAACACAAGTAATGCAGAAACGTTTTATTTCAAATTATCAAACAAGACAAGTACAAAGACCATGCTTACAAACACTAAATTGATATATTCAGACTCATTTTTTGAGCAAATGAGTACATTTGGTTTTGAATACTGGGACAAAAATGTTGAAATAAAAAGTGTTTGGGGTACAAGGGAATGGCAAGTACAAGGTATAGAATCATTGTTTAGAGCCTGCATGATCCCAGAACAAATGATATTTTTGAATGACACTATTCAACAAACTACCTGTCTTGGCCTAGCCAAAATCAAAGATTTAAACAAACCGTCTATTCCAAAGCCAACGATAAACAGTAATAGCTCGACAGATGAGGAGATAGACGTAAACCATATATTAAGCCAAAACAGAACACATCCAGATTGGAAAAAGTGGTTGATCTAGCCCACAGATACTAATAACTGTCAAGACAGATTCCTGAACAAAATCCAGGGGTTCAAATTGACCAGGCCAGACCCTAGATATTCCCAAAGACAACACCCAGGGATAATTACCACGTACAGTGTGGGCAAGCTCTGCCTTCAATGGCTACAAACATCCACACTGGCAGAAATTAAGCAACACCTAACTTTACTTACTGATGGTGCTGACTTGCGTGATTTCATTATGGGACCACGCAAACAGCGTCAAAAACGCTTCATAGCAGCCTCTGTATATGCAGCTTATAACGAAGCCTGGAAAATAACTCAAATTGAAACATCAGAGAGAATACGGGAAATTGACCGTATTAATTTGGAAAAATCACTTTCTGTAGTGGACAATGGGTTAATGACTCTGTCCTCCAGAATATACTCTTTGGACAGCATTGTGTCTTCAGCAATCGACATAATATCGCAAGACTTACTGTTGTTACAACACGGTCAGTCCCAATTGCGTTCTATTGTACAACTTGGCTGGACGTTACAAAATCTGCGTTCAGGCTATGTGCCTTGGCGTTTAATCAACACAACGTCACTGTTCAATATCTTTAACCTTACTGATAAACAAATCAGTATGGCACAGAAGGGTGCTGATTATACAATCCTGAGCATTGAGAAACTCGAGAGATTACCATTGACAATGTCAGAACGACCTGTCAGTGAGTGGATAATACATGGAATAATTAATATTCCAATATCTACTTTCAGGTTTCAATACTGCCAAAAATATATACAGGCTGGCATGTACGAAAAAGTGGGTAAAGGGTACATTAAGTCAACATGGAACTTGCCCTATTCACATGTTTGTGTCAGTAATAAAGGCCGGAAAGTGTTTCTTAGTGGGAATAATTGTGCCATGTCACTAAGCGGTACACTTCTGTGTAATGGTATTAGTTTACACGGAGCCTGTGAAGGGTCCTCAAATAACCTTTCATGTCACCAGCTAGGCACACCTGCGACACAAATAGAACCAATCTTTAGGAGACTATCGAACGGGAGTTACATTATAATCGTAGACCGCAGATGTTGTAGCTTGGTGCCCGGAGTAGCTTATCTCATAAGTACGACTGCGAAGGTCATGTGCTGTGAACGAGTATTGTTCCCCAGCGCAATGCCAGACAGGGAGGCAAGGTTATGGCCGAATTTGAAAATTTCTTCCATTAGAGTTGATACTTTAAGCAGAATGAAAACAGTGCTCCTTCAGACGCCGACCAGGCTCACGTCATCAAAAGAAACGTATGATCTCCAAGTTGCAAGGACAACGGCAGAGATTCATTCATTGTTATCAACTAATTCCCCCATACATTTCGCAGAAATCCTGAACGAAATCTTAAATATTTCTGATACCAGTGGGGTCTCAAATGTATTTAAGACAGTGTTTTCAGGGGCTCTAACACCATTTAAAGCCATTCTGGGTATTTTTCCAGACTTTGTCCATTCCGTCTTTGGTGGACTTCCTCTCCTTTTGGGACTAGTGGCAGGAATCCTATTTTTGATCCTGTTATTTCGCTATGGCAAACCGTGTCACAGACAAAACACCTGCGACAAAGGAAGAAACAATCCTAGCCATTGGATACCGGGACCAGATATCTAAAATCCTTGGACTGTCCCGGCTTAGAGACCTGAACATGACTTGGTTTCTTTCATTTAGACCAATGTGGCAAAGCTGTGTTTTACCTGTATTAAGGTGCTTGCTATGCGGAGAAGAATGCGTGTTGGACGCCTGTCTGACGCTACAATCGGATGCGCCAATGGATGCAGAAACTTTGTTGGGTCCGGTCACTGCTCATGCATTGTGCTGTCCCCAGCGGCTACCAATCCTGATGACGGCATTCGTGGAGACTTCACCACTACGATTAAGGGGTAGTGAGGTTCAAGATGAAAGCAGCATCGATCAGGTACGACCTTCTGTCAGCTATGCTGATCCAAACATCAATGAAGGCAATCATGCTCACGAATGCATGGTAACATCTTTTTCCGAGTTAATGGAACTTTCACAGGAAGCTGTTGACAGCTTTTTCGAGAGTCTAAATGATATGATGTTCTCACCAGAGCAGAAATAATGGCTTTTGAGCAGGCTAGCACACGGCGTTCCCAACACCATGAATTTGGCCTTCAACTTTGATAATAAAGTATCATGAACAATTTTCTCCAGTTTACGGACAGCGGAACATTATTTTTCAGCGGCCCCAAAAATTATTTACAATTTTTCGGGACACTCATCTTCTGCTTAAAGTAGAGACTATTCTTAGAGAACTATATTTCTATTTTAGGAACTTTAGAATCATTAGCTGCCCTCTAGCCTGTTCATAAATATTTTATTTTGTGATGAAATGGTCTCGCATTTTTTTTTTCTGTCTTAAGAGCCATTTCATGTGTAATTTTCATATTTTATTAGTTATGATGTATGAATATGCGTGATATTTAGCATTAATATACTGCTTGAGTGCATATAATGTATATATATATCGTTTCGTATATTTCATGTTTCAAAATGCATATGGATGTATTTTGGGGTGGTACGGTATACACATGCTCTACTAGTGTATTTGCTATGCCTAGATCTTGTAAATATGGACATAGTCAGCGTGGAGTGGGTGTGATGTATTCCTATAGGTTCTGTATCGATTCCCCTATTCCCGGCCCTGTTCTGGTTAATACTTAACTAGCAGCCGACCCACGGTGCAAAACCGTTATCTGATTGCCACACCACGGCACAGAAACGTGTTATCTGATTAGGTAATAACGCATGCCATCTAATTAGACAAGCACTATTCCTCCAGCCCCTGATAAGGCATACGGAGTTCTCAAAACAAATCAAACCTATGACAACCTGGGAAAATCCCTGCGGCCATTGTTTTGATTTCACCGAGAACTTCAGCAAAAGAATGTGCGAACAAGCCCGTTCGTATGACATCCTTATTGACGTATCCATGTCCATCCTTATGTCAATCTCGACACCTTACAGGTATAAATATTACCGACATTGCCTTAAGCAAACACACGCGGTGGTGACGAGATCGGAGCAGCGAGACGCGCTGAGGAGCCCAGCAGAGAGCGAAGCCCACACGCGCTGCCCCGCCTTCCTGACGCGCTGAGAACGAGACACTGCTTTTCTCCTGCCGAGAAATCCAGCTCCGGTGCTTCCAAGCAGCCCTCGCAGGCAGCTGGAATATCAAGACCAGAGACGAGAGATACCAGCCCTCAACCATTCTAGATCTCAGGTACAGAACTGAACAACCCCTTGCAGAGAATTCCTGAGTCAGTCACTTGGCAAAACAAACTTAACTTAAACGTGGGGCGCCAACTGAAGGACTGGGCTATTTAAGGCCCAGCGGTGCCAGGGGACAACACCTAGAACCTTCGTGGGATACCTGTTCTGGCGCACTAAAGACAGAGACACGGGACACTTCCTTGTGCGTCAAAGATCAGGGTTTATTACTGCAGGGAGGCAAAAGTCACAAGTACAACAGAGTGTAGGTTCTGAGAGTCTGCTCTCTTTGCATATGTGAGTCGCTCTCTTTTATACAGGATTTTGTCATTGCACAATATGTAAGCAAAAGGTTACAACTCATTTCCCACAGTAAAGTTCAAAGGATCGCTTTCATGTATTCAGAGCACCAGAACATAATTACATTAACATCACCAGTTCCAACTGTAAAAGCACATCTTCCCACCATTAGGTACATTCCACTTGAGTTGTAAATAAACAAGAGAAAGAAACAAGAACAGCTGCGAGGAAGTCAGACAACAGGGAAGAGGGAGTGTGAGGATAATATTGGATGCGTAATCGTAGCCTAAAAGGACTTGATCCCAGCACGTGCGAGGCTGAAACAATAGACCGGCACGGCAGGATCACCTCCGGGCGGAGACAACTGCTTTAGCAGTGTCCTCCCCCTGCTCATAAAAGACGCATGAAAAGGCATATGCTTCTTCCGTGAAGCTTGGGAACAAAAGGGGTCACGATGCGGACAGTTGCCTGTTCGCTGACTACGTGAGGGCAAGAAACAAAATGGGTGCCGTATCTAAAATGGAACCCGAGCGTCCATTTGAAGAAACCTGTAATTGTAAGGAACTCTTCTGAGTAGTATGGCGAAAACGCGTACACTTACACAACTCGTCATTTACGGTTCATTGATACCCCATTCGTCCATATTCGGCGGTGCCCAAAACGTCGTAACGATTTTTACGGAACCTCAACACGACTCTAGAGATACACTCTTGATTGGGGGAGAGCAAAGTTGTCATGTTCTATGGTTGTCAGAAACTAAATCCCTTCTTGTCTATCCAGGGAAGTTAAACTCCTCCTTGTCTATTCGAGAAAGTTTCTAGTGAACTCTGAGCTAGCTCGCAAAACCAAAAACTTTAAGTCTAATATCGTCAGTAGAAGACCTAGTTAACCTCTGCCCTAGATCTATACTATTGAAGATATTATTCCAATGCGCAGAGCCTATTGGGATAATAGGAACTACACTACAGATGGTGTCGCTCGACTTGCAGGATGCGTACTTTCACATCCCAATCCTGAAGTCGCACAGGAAGTATCTCCGTTTTACGGTGGGATCGCAACACTATCAGTTTGTGGTCCTTCCTTTTGGACTTACTATTGCGCCTCGAATCTTCACCAAGGTGATGGCGGTGGTGGAGGCGCATCTCAGAAAGTCGGGGATTCCAGTATTCCCCTATTTGGACGACTGGCTGATCAAAGCAGAGTCGTCAGAGAGAGTGCTCCATCATCTGCAGGAGACAACCCAGTTGTTATACAGGTTGGGTTTTTCGATAAATTTACCCAAGTCTCACCTGGTGCCCTCCCAGCGCAACCTGTTCATAGGTGCTGTACTGGACACAACTCCTCCTCAAAGGATTCACGACATACAGGAAATGATTCCTTTATTTCACAACGGAGCGGTCGTTCCAGTCCTGAAGGTCCTTCATCTGCTCGGTCTGATGGCTTCCTGCATTCTGTTGGTCAACCATGAACGCTGGCACATGAGGGCACTCCAGTGGTGCCTCCGCAGTGGTATCAACACAAAGGAGATCTCAGGGAGTCAGTGAGGATCTCCAGAGAAGCTGCGGCGGATCTGTCTTGGTGGGGCGTGGAAGGCAACCTGTCTCAGGGGAAGCCTTTTCATCTGCCTCCTCCGGTGGCCACAGTAATAACGGATGCATCCACTCTAGGGTGGGGTGCTCATCTGGGGGATCTGGAGATCAAGGATCTTTGGTCTCCAGAGGAAAGGTTGCTTCATATCAACCTTCTAGAATTGCGGGCGATTCGTTTGGCGCTCAAGGCCTTCCTCCCTTCCCTTCGCGGTCGGTCGGTCCAGGTTCTGATGGACAACACGACCGCGATGTGGTACATCAAGAAGCAGGGAGGAGTGGGATCGCAGTGTCTCTGCAGAGAGGCAATGCGTCTCTTGTCCTGGGTTCAGGACCATCTGATTTGTCTGATTGCGAATTATCTGGCCGGAGTTCTGAACGTGTGTGCAGGCAGTCTCAGTCGGCAGTTCTCGGCCGACCACGAGTGGAGGCTTCACCCGGAGGTGGTTCGTCACGTCTTTCGGACAAGGGGGACTCCTCAGGTGGACCTGTTCGCCACTCGTGAGAATGCTCACTGCCTGTCATTCTGCAGTCTCCAGTATCCGATGCAAGGAGCCTTGGGGGATGCGTTTCAGTGGAATTGGGGTAGTCAGCTCCTTTACGCGTTTCCTCCCATACCTTTGATTTCTCGGGTTCTGAGGAAGATTCCCCAAGATCGGGCTCAAGTCATATTGGTCGCCCCGGACTGGCCAAGAAGGGTGTGGTATACAGATCTTCTCCACCTCTCCTCTCACCCGCCGCTCCGTCATCCTCACAGGGTAGACCTCCTCTCTCAGATGGAGGGGCAGGTTCTACACCCCCACCTCCAGACATTGCACCTTCATGCCTGGAGATTGAACGGGGCAACCTGAAATCCTTTTCTCTCCCGCCTGACTTGGTGGATGTCATCTTTTCAGCCAGGCTTGACTCCACTAAGTCCATCTATTCATATAGATGGTCAAAATTTGTCACGTGGTGTGGGGAGAAATCTATTGACCCTTTGAGAGCCCATTTGTTTCATGTTCTCCAATTTGCCCTCTCTCTGGCGCAGCAAGGGCTTGCTGTTGCCACAGTTAAGGGCTATCTTTCTGCGCTGTCGGCATTTCTCAGCTTGCCTGAGCAGCCATCTCTTTTTAAATCTCCTGTAGTTTTAAGGTTTTTGAAGGGCCTCACAAATAAGTTCCCTCCTACTCATTTTATTGTGCCTCAGTGGGACTTAAATCTTGTCTTGACCTTTTTAATGGGTGCTCCCTTTGCGCCTCTTCACAAATGTCCTATGAGGCTTTTGACTCTTAAGACAGTCTTCCTCGTTGCAATAACCTCGGCAAGGAGGGTAAGTGAGCTTCAAGCTCTTAGTTCCAAGCCCCCATTCTTGACCATTCATGCTGATCGAATGGTTCTTAGGACCAGGGCTGCTTTTCTCCCAAAGGTGGTGACTCCTTTCCACCTTGGTCAATCCATTACCCTCCCTACCTTTTATCCTCCCCCGCACCCTTCCAAGGAGGAGCAGAGGTTACACCGTCTGGACCCCAAAAGGGCGGTGTCTTTTTACCTGGACAGATCTAAAGACTGTCGATTGGATGACCAGCTCTTCGTTGGGTTTGCTGACTGCAAAAGAGGAAGCGCGGTCCATAAAATAACTTTGTCAAGATGGATCGTCCTCTGTATAAAGATCTGCTACTCTTTGGCCGGTAAGGAACCACCAGAGGGTATAAGGGCTCATTCTACAAGAGCTAAATCTTCAACCTCAGCATTGGCTAGAGGTGTTCCAGTAGAGGTCATTTGTAGGGCGGCAACTTGGTCTTCCCTCCACACTTTCGCGAAGCATTACTGCTTGGATTCCGAAGTGAGGAGGGACGGCCACTTTGCGTGTTCTGTCCTTCAGGATTTCCTGGTTTAGAAGAGTGGACACCCTCCTCCGGGAGTGGGAACTGCTGTGGGACTCTATTCACAAGGTGAGGAATCCACACGGCAGATGTATCTATCAGAAGAACAAGTTACTTACCTTCGGTAATGCTTTTTCTGGTAGATACAATATCTGCCTGTGGATTCCTCACTGACCCACCCGCCTCCCCGTTGTCCACTCTTCTATACCAGTATATCTGTATTGTATTTATTTTATGGTCAAGTATATGTTTGCTTACATTTGCTTCACACTGTATGTGTTATTTTGACTATCGTGTACTGTGTATGCTATGTACATTACTACTGTCATTGGTCCGTCCGTGTGCCTCAAAGGCACGGAAAAAAGGTCAGAACTGATGTCATCACGCCGGCGTGGGCCTATTATAGGCATCAGTGATGTCAGCGGAGTCGCGAGCGATGCCGTGTCTCTATGACGTCCAAGCCCACGTCGACTCGAGGCTACGAAAAGAATTTCCAGATGTTGCTGACGCAAGGGGATATTCACAAGGTGAGGAATCCACAGGCAAATATTGTATCTACCAGAAAAAGCGTCACCGAAGGTAAGTAACTTGTTCTTTTGTACTGCAGTGACTGTGATTTCTCTGTTTCCAGGCGAATTGGGGACCCAACCTGACCTCTTAGGAATGTTTAGTCAGTGGGCATATCCCGTAGGACCCACAGGGATAGTGCCCTGTGACAGGTGGTAAGGCCCACAAGGTGTTCTGCATGTGGGACTGTTGAATATGATTTCTGGTGTTTACCAGGAGGTCCTTCTGTTTCTGGGTTCACTTAAAAGCGAATCATGGCTCTGGAATCTCAAGGGGCCCAGTGCGTCATCACTCCTTCCCACGGTCGCATGCACCCCACCCAAGGACAATCACTACAATTACCTGCACCTTAAAAGACGGGTCTTTTCCCCTGCTCAGTCTCAATCCAGATGAACAGAGGATGGTAGGTCTCCTGTGCTCTCTGCACAGAAACCACATGAGAAAGGTTGCATCTCTTGAAAACTCTCTGTTTTTCTTTTTTTTCTCACCCCAAGGCAATTTGGGTCCCCTTGACTTGCTGGTTCTTTATGTTGACTATCATTGTTCTTTCCACAGTTAGCAGCTGAGTGCTACACTCTGCTTTTGACCTATGGGTCACTGATCCAAAGGGTAAGACCCTTCACTCACTCCTGAGGACAACTTCTGATACACTTTGTAACATCAACACAGATTAGTTTTATGTTATCTGTTACCTGTATGACCACTTGCCTGTTCTGTTATATTGCATGTACTAGTGTGTTTTTTACTTCCTTCACATTGTGGCGACTGATCAGCCATAACAATAGCATGCACATACAATGTCCCGGAAAAGCGATCCTGGAGACACATTGGCCCATACATGCAAAACATTTGTTTACTGTGTGTTTTCTTCATTTTTTCATTTTTTTTCTAAGTTGGACGATCAATTTTAAACTTTTTGAACAAAGGTATTTTCTTTTAGGGGATTACCTACACTTTATATCACATCTTAGATGTGGGGTAGGCTTAGCTCTCCCTTTTTTAGGTCCTAAAGAAGTGGTACAGATACTTTTTGGGCCAACAGGCAAGAAACACATTGACCTGACCACATTCACAGATTTAGGCTACTTGGATACATTATCTCCCTGTAGTCGCCCGTACCAAATTATGTATTTTTTAAACCTGCCAAGTAAACCATCAGTCTAAAGTCCAGTTGAATACCTCTTTTTACTCTCTCTTCATTTCACTATACACATTCACTCAACCTCACACATTCAAAACGCCCTCACACTGGCACTTTCATCAGATGGCAAAAATAAAAAGATCTCCCTTCGTGGGGCCCATAGGGCATTGCATTGCCAGCCCTATGAAGAACACCCTTGATGATGAGACATTACATGCTCATGGATTTGTGAAGGCACCAAGAAAAAATCCTTAGGATTCCCCTTTCTTTGTACGCCTTTCTTTCTACTTTGCTTTCTGAAAGGAGCAGTATTTCCACTGGTTTCTGCATTAGCACTTTCAGAGCCTAGGTACTGGACCTTCATTGGCTCACATTACCCCTCACTTCCTTGTTTTGAGTCATATTTAGGGCCATATACAAATCTCTACAATGTCCAGAAAATATAACTATACTATACATAAGATAACAAACATTTCACTCAACTTATTAGGTGCTATTTGAAAGTGGGAGACAAATATGTGTGTAGAGTGAATCAAAGATGAATACTCCAATATAAGTAAGACTTTCATAGAGTGAGCAGGAGATGCTGTTTATTCTTAACTCAGACTGTCTTTAATTCACTCCCATATTAGGGTTTTATTTTCCAGTGCCTTGGTAAGTGCATGGCCAGCTGTGATGATACTGCACTGATCTTACCCTTCCTTCGAAGCATGTTCGAATCTACTAGGTTCATCGCTACGCCTCACCATGCAGTAAGTATCAAGTGCATTTCTTACAATTATCATAGATTTATTTCCCTAGGGTATTTTACCCTGTACGACCACAACAAAAACAAGTTGAGAAGGTAGTCATATGGGGCTGTGGAGCATATGGATGTACACTGTGTAGGTTTGTTACTTCATTCATAGAGCTTGATGGTAAATTATTGATGACCGGTGAAACATTCCTCACTCAGTACTTCCTCTCACCCAAAAGTGTGATTTTGTACTCCGTGCATAGCCAAATTATATTAGAGTGAAACCCCTCTACAGAGTAGATGAGGACTAAGTTAGCAGAAACTAAATGTAGAGCTCCTTTTTTCAGGTGACTAATAATGCATTTAATCAGGGAAAGTTAGGAGCCTCTTTAGGTGATCTCTCTTGATAGAAGCCAGTGTTTGAACACGATAAATCAAGTTTAATCAATGTAGCAGATAAAGCTGTGAAAGACATAAAGCTATGTGAAGGCTTTGAAATGACTCTCTCAGAAAGGCCTTCAAAATAGACAACAGTAGACATGAGGAAGAAAGGATAAGCACCCCTTCTAAAGAAATCACACTCCTTTGTTGTAAATAAGGCTTCTGTATTGAACTGTCCTTGCAGTTCCTCTATGTGAAACACCAGGGAGAACAAAGTGACAGAAAACAAATAGTGACGAAACTCTCATCTTATTATCCAAAGATGCTTTTTAAGTAGCATGGTAAAGGCCCTCCAGCATAGCTGTATAAAGGTATCCTTAAATCATGCTTTCAGGCCACTGAATATATTTGCTTTACTAGTTGACAATCATTCACCAATACCAGCTGTAAACACCGAATGTGAAATCAAGAACCAGCTTTATCCTTTCTTTCTAATATGAAATCTCTTGTACTAAATGTCTGTGTTTGGTTAATGTCTATTGTCTCCCTGAGGCTGTGAGTTGTCTTTCCCTATTTGCAGGGCATAGTAATTGGTTTCCAAACATGTGCCAAGGTTCATCCTTTCGCATGCCGGCAGGTACTTGAAGCGTACATGGGTTGTCTTTCTGATATTGAGCTGGTAAGAACTATGCATCTCTTTCTGTCTCATATTTCAAACTTTCCTCAGCAGCGGCGGTTCACATTTCTTAAATGTATTTTACAATTAGATAAAAGTTTACAATTCCGAAAACAAAACTGTATCAAATAAATGGCCAGTGCAGCTTCCATTCCTCATCTGTATATAACATTTGTTGAAGAAATTTAGAAATTATTTTAGAAAATTTATTTTGAAGGGGCTTATGATTCCAAATGCAACAATCTCTTAAATTTACCATAAAAACAAGTCATTCAACCTTTACTTTCTCCTTTGATTTACTCATGACTTCAGAAGTAATAGAGCACCAATGGAAATGCCACCCTCCAAGACAACTTACATTTAGGAATGTGGGTGTTCAATACAAGACCAGGTCTAAGACCAGGCCCTGGACTCAAGGGGGTAGTGGTACTCGATATCAAACAACAGGCCTGGGTAAAGGCTGGGCTCTGTATCTACAGAATACAGTTACATTGAGGAAAGGTGTGCGGCTGAGTCCATATTCTATAGCACACAGCTTACTGTGTTCTAAACTCCTACTGAAATGGTGACTGGCCCGGGCCAGAAGGCAACCGGCACCAGCACTAGTGTGTTGTGTTACAGGACTACCTCTCCTGTCTGAGGATGGGACTTCATGAGGCCAACGTGAACAACCCACCCTGACACATGGGTAAGGCAGTGTGATTGCGTTGTAGGGGCAGGGAACCACACATATCCCCTATGCCTAGGACAAGGCCAGGGAGGATCATTGTATTTGGGGGCTGGGTGACACTGAGGCCAGGGTTGATTTAGGCAGCCGGGTAAGGCAATATTCACTGGATCATTGGTTTTGCAGGGCATTTTCTTCATGGCCTTCCTGCCGCCTTTGAGGTTGTGTGTGTGTGTGTGTGTGTGTGGTTGTGTGAATAAGAGTTAGGGTAAGGGTAATGGTACACATTAAAGTTAGGTATAGAGTTAATGTAAGCATAAAGGATAGAGATTGACTTCAGGTTGCGTATATTGTGCCAGTTACGGAACAGTTCTTGTTTAATGTTAGTCTTAGGGATAACTTTATGGCTAGAGATGAAGTATGGGCATGATGCAGGTTTAGGGTAAAGAATTTTGTTCAGCATACTTTGCTGGAATGAACTAGGTTCAGGTCTATGAAAAGTGGTGGATATATTATCCTCCTAGTGTTAGGGGGTTTGGGTTTCGGTTATAGTACATAATAGTAATGAGCAAGTGATAGTGATAGCATTATGGTTATGCATAGGATTTTGGATTTGTGTACCTTACAACAAGAATAAAATCCTATACAATCATTTTCAGATACTTATACAGCATTAACATTTGAAATATCAGTTTCTCCCTTTTCTTTTTGTATTTTTTTCCTCAATATTTAATTTCTAAATTTTAACCTAAATACCACTGGCAGGGGACAAGTGTCTTTTGAGCAGACAGGTGCATGAGGTAGTGCTGCCCAAAAGTTCTTTGACACCATAATTCAACTTTGAGTGAATAATTTATGTTGCCTGTGCCAACACAATTGTCTAGCACAGAAAAAGAATTGTGTTTAAACTTTATCATAACCAACAGCCATTACACATCCCTCACTTATTTCACAGTACATTGCGTACCAGGGCAAGTGGAAGCTGCACTCCAATAAATGCGCCAATAGCTATGAAAAAAATGTGTTTGTTAAGGCATGAAACCTATGAGCTGCACCCTTTAAATGAAATAAAAATAAGCTGTATAAGTTTATAAATGATATTAAGTGTGATGGATCGATATCTGAAATTTAGGTTTTCCTTTGAAGTTTAGCAGTGCCCAGAAGCTGCAAGAAGTCGTCAATAGATGGATGAAATTACTTTTTCCGACAGGTTAAAGATCCGCTTTCTGGCAAAGCTCTTAACTTACAAAAGAGGTTACTTCATAGGTCTTTGCTCTAGACAGCGCGTGTGCGCTGCTCTAACCAGCCTGCCCATAGGCTTCCCTTTAGCTGCCCCAATCGTCACTCCATTCGTCCGTGGCATGAATACATCATGCCTCTTCCTGTCTTGAACCCCCCCCTGAAAGCACCAGCCAATTACTTATGTGTTAACACAGTGGCCATTTTAGGTACTCATTTTGGGAATACTTTTTCCATTGGTTAGAACTACTGTGCACGGTGGTTACAGGCGCACTCTCTCGTTGATCTTGAAAATGCTTATTTTTTTATTGTTATCTTGTGCTTTTATCTCAACACATTATTGGGTCAGGTTTGTTTTCTGTTTGTGGTGTTTCCGTGGTTCAGCAGGTGCCCCTTTATGGCTGCTGCTTCATTGATCTGAGGTGTATCGCAAAGAAATTCGAATTTCAACAGCACACAATGCCTGTCGGGTAAAAAGCTGTTTTTCTGTAGTGAGAGCATAATTCTGACAATGTCCAATGATGTGTTGGTTAAAACACCGCTTCTAAATTGTGAAAATCAAATAGGAGCACTCAGTCAGATCACATTGGAAGCAAGCCTGCCTATAGGACCTGGCAGTAAGATCATAGATGAGACCAAGCAAGATGTGAAAACATGGGGTACACCCTGCATAGGGCTGCAGTCTTCTCTGCAGGTTTCGTTCTCACCCAGCAGAAACATTCAATTTACTCGTATACTTTCTTTCTGCTCTCCTCCTTCTGACTCTGCGCATATGTTCATGTTTAACAGCCTGAACACCGTAATAATAATAATGTATGTTTTCATTTATAGCTCATGTAACTGCATTTTTGTAGTTTCATAGCATTGCCGCACGTCTTGCACATAATGTTTTTAACAACCCAGGCACAAATAGATATCACATAGGCTGAGGGCTTTAAGTGGGCTGGGTCTTGCTGGTGCACCAGCAGTTCTAAAAAGCAAGTGCTGAGACGGGTCCTTAACGGGGTCTCCATTTTTGCCCACACCCTCCAGGCAGAAACCTCAGTTTTATCTGATTCCTCTTTTTTGCTGGAATGTCTACCCTGATCCAGCTGCTTAGGGGAAGTTCCTTGCTACAGGGAAGCATGGGTCTTTTACCATTGCAACATAGTCTGCAGAACAGCAATATAATGCAGAGTACATTATTACAGTGTTCACTAAAAATGACATTAACTGTCATTGTCCTCTACTAGGGAAGATTTCTGCCCTTCATGTGCTTGTATACTTCTGCAATTAAGGCAACGATTATGCTTACATGCTGTTGTTGCACAAAAGGACATATAACTTGCCAGGCCACACCAAGGTCATGTTATGCTTTTTTCTTTCTTTTTTTTCTGGCAGTTTATATAGTGTAAACTTGGCCCTAGGGCACTAAAGGGCTACATGTAAACCATATATTTTTACATGACAACTGTTCTGCAGGAAGAAATGCTTTGAGTGTGTAATCAAGGTATTGAAGCATATATTTTGTTAAACACCAAGGTTGTTAAAAATAAGTTGTGCAGGAAAAAAAGTTTTCAGAGAAAGGCAAAGGCTTTACTTGGATATCCTGCGTTAAACTCAGGAAAAAGAGAAGATGGCCTATTTAAGCTAACCTTTTCAAATCCTCCCTTTGATAACCAGCCCCCATTGAGAGAGAAAAGACTTAAAAGGAAACAAATTATTTGAAAAGGGCATGGAAATGTTCACCCTCAGATATAGCCAATGGAAATACACACCATTGACAAAGCTGACAACCTGGGCTTGTTGTATCAGCCATGTAACTTGCTGTATTATATATCTGGGTGCAATGACAGCAGCTCCAAAATACTAGTGGGGAGGCACACTATACAGAAGCACATATTGTTAGCTTACATGTTTTAAGCCACATCCGTAATCTTCTTGCCACGCCCCTTTGAGGGACCCACCAGTTTTTCATACCACTTGAAACCCTGAATTGGCCTTTCGTCGTAGGCCAGGGTTTATTTAATGAAGCATGCTACAAACAGTAACTTGCTACATTTAATTTGTTTTCTTTCTGAGCATGATGAGCTGCCAACTGTGGTAGACTTCTATGTTTATGGTAATTCAGCATTAGTCGTATCATGTTGGAAATTTGTGTAACACGCCCTGGCAGCCGGGGCTGCCGCAAATTGCTGGAATCTTTGTTTCAATTCTTTTGAGGCTAGTCTTGTTCATCATTCTATGAATCTAACTCCTGTGGCCTTGCACCCCTCACACTGCAGTGGAATTGAAAGTGTGAGCATTCAATTGTCCCTTTCCACCACCCACCTATGCTCTGCAGGTAGGGCTTTTTCCTGCAAAGTGTGGCCCGCACTGAAGTGGCCCTTCCACTCCGTGCACTGCCTGGTCAATAAAACATGAACATTGCCTATTTTTCTCAGAAAGTAAATGTAGGTCAAACGGTTAGTATGTGTATGGAAATGAGTGGCAAACTGTAAGGTACTACACAATAAACATTTTGGGAAATGTCAAAGTCATTTTACACTCATTATCTGATCTAATAAAACCTGTTACATATGTTTCTGTTATTATATTGATTATAACGTAATTGCATGTACATGTGATTTTTCTAGGATTACCTTCGTGGGCATTCTTCCAAGGGCAGGATGACATAGTGAACATTTAGTGACACCCATATTTTCTGCATCTACAAATCTGTCAACTGCCCCCACACCGTGGTCAAAACACACACAGCCATTTTGTTTGTCGGGAATGCTGCTACCACCAATTCATAAACTACAATGTCTGCTTGCTCATTTAATTTTGCTCTCTGTCTCACTCTGAGAACACGGAAGAGAACACATATGCGCTTGTACAGGCAAAGCATTGCAGCGCTATTTGGTATCTCTCTGATTGTAAACCACGCAGCTGGATAAAGTCATGTTTTTTAGGCCTCAGCTCTAGACGGAGCATATGGGCTGTCTCAAACCGAGACATGTTGCATCTACTGGATAGGCTTTAGCCTGCCCATGGGCTTCCCATTTGCTGCCACCATCATCACTTTTCAGTTATATCCACATATTCCAGAGCACACCATGCCACATATTTCCTCTACACAGCTTCACACCATGCCATACAATTCCACAACAAACAATTCCAATCTAACACATCACTTACTGTCTTGCACTATCATCAACCCTGTCATCACTTCCCTACACACCCACTGCCTCTCTCATCTCTCCCTCAGACTCCCAGTACCCCCTCTCATCTTACAATACCGCTGATCTCTCCCATCCCTCCCTCACGCTCCCTGTCTTCTTTCTATACTGCCTGGTCACATCCGCTACCTTCCTGTACCTCCTCACGCTCTTCACTGGTCCACCTCTCGCCTCCCCCCCTATTATTGGTGCCCCTTCCACTTGTACCTCTATCTCTCTCTCTCTTACTCTCTCTCACAGTTTCCATACCATGCCTTTTCACAAATTTCTATCCCTCAAACCCACACTCTCCTCTTATTCTTTAAGTGTTTTACTTTCCTGCACACATATGTGCCCCCACTTTATGTATCTATGGCCTTCTCTCCCCTTCTTTCTCACATACACTTTCTGCTCCTCTATCTCAAATTTCTGTCCCTAAAACCCACACTCTTCTCTTATTCTTCAGGTGTTTTCCGCATACACATGTGCTCCCCTTTATGCATCTGTGGCCTGCTCTCCCCTTCTTTCTCACATACTCTTTCTGCTCTTCTATCTCAAATTCAATCACCATTTCCTGCAAAAACTACCTATCCCTCTCTATCATCCATTTCTATCTATTTTGTGCAGCTCTCACCCCTATCTATTCACAATGCACTGCAATTCCACTACTCAAATACACCACACACTTCCACCCTACACAATTTCAAAACTAACAACTTGAATACAACCGACATAATTCCACTGGACACCACATACATCCACTACCCTCCAAACCAAAAAACATAAGTAAAAGACATTGTCATTTACGTCTATAGCTCTAACCCGTGCAAATTCGAGACCTATTGTAAAATCATGCAAGCTAATATATGTGAAGCTCTCTGCTCATTGGCTGGGGGTATGACAATGGTGATTAAGATGATCAGTGGCTAACAAAAGCAAGACAATGAAAGGCTCAGATTAGATGAATAGTTTAGAGAAATGCAAAAGCACCAAAAAAGGGGGAAGAAAGGTGTCTTAGAATATGTCAGTCACAACAGCAGCCCCAGCTCTAGCTAGTCACTCTGACACTTTACACTGGTATTGCATGTATGTATGCATAGATATTTCTATAATCTGAAGTTCAGAAATATTGGAGTGTTGATAGATGGGCCAGCCCATCAAATAATGAACTCCATTTGGGCAGGGCAGTGGAAGCATGTACTCCACTGACCTGGTAGCCATACAGCTCACCGTATTGAGGGATTTCTGACAGCCTGAAAATCCCATGATAGGTTGTAGGACTTCAGTCAATAATATTAAAAGTTGGGGAAAAGTCCAGCTGACACAACTGCAGGGTCAGCTTTGACAGCGAAGTGAACAGATTGGTTGAGTTTCATTGCTGCAATTTCACCCTAGTTCAAGAGCAGTTATTGCGCAAGAGGAAATTCTTGTTGAGTTTTCCTGTAGCTGGATAGTAATTTCTTTATTTTTTGAAAATTCTTTTTATTGAGTTTTCAACACATTTAAGATCACACTACTGTATCACTGCATAGCACTCCATCCCATGCCCCCCTTGCACAACATCCCATTTAGTTCTGGAATACCATGAAGTAGACGTCAGTTAAGTCTGCTGCTACCAATCCGGTTCACTATAGATGGATATGTGCCATGGACAACTGTGCACTTTCCACCAAGAACTTCCTATGGGTGGCCAGCTCTGGGTGTTTTGTGCTGTACTTTCCACTGTCCCCAGATTCTATCATACTTTTGTGGTTACCCTCTGGATCTGTACACTGCTTCCGCAGCTAAACAGCAGTTATACCATCCCTCTTGGCTACTTTGAGATTGTGGGGGGCCTGCATTTCCAATGGCCTGCTTTGTGACGTTTAGCAAAAACACAACCGGTCCCAATCATCAGTTTTTGTCCCCTTACCCATCCCATCCCAGAAATACTCCCATGATAGCCAACGTGGGATTGTGTTCTATCAGAAATCGGCATTCCCTTTGTAGGTTAGGGTATAGCAGGATCCAATACACCTGAATCACCTGGCATTTCCATACCACATGCATGAAGGAGCTTCTGGCCTGTCCATAACGAAAATATTCAGGGCAGCTGTCCCTCCCCATCCTTCATAGCCTCTCAGGGGTTTAATATATTCTTTAACCTGGTCTAATCTCAGGTGAGGCAATATTACCCATTTTCGGCTGCCATTGTTTGCCTTAATCCATTTGTCATCATCCAAGGGCTGCAGGTCTGACTCATATCTTTCCTGCAATTTGTTTAGCCGGTCTGGGACATTTAGCACCGGAATTCTTTATAAGCAAGATCTGCCTTTCCTACCAATAGCTAACATCATGAGTCAGATTTCTAATGGACTGTACTCTTGTGAGCGCTGTTATGTGGCCCGTGTGCCTAACCAGTGCATGTCCGCACAGTAGGTAAATACACAACTGGGATCTCTGTAAATCCTCTTTAGCTTCAAGTTGGTCATAGAACATCATATGGTATGTCTGCCAGATGTCTTCCTATTTACAGATCCCAAACTTATCTCAGTGCCCTGCAGCCCTAGCGTTTCCATTGGGCATGTACCCATGCACAGCAGCTTCTTCCTAGTAGGCAACCTCCAGTTAATCAATGGAGTGGGCAGGAGAAACTCCCCATACAGCCAAAACCCTGGTGCTTACCCGGTAAAGGGAGTCTGTTTAAGTTTCGTGGCTGGGTCCCCCCGGTCCCCAAAGATCCAGTCATTAACCACTTCCACGCTAATGACAAAGCCAGCTCGTCATGGGCGTTACCTATGCTGCGCTCATGACGAGCTGGCTTTGTCATGAACAAGCCTTTTTCTACTTCTTCAGCGCACAGCGGGAAAACGCGGTAGCGCTGTAGGAGTTAACCGCCAGCAGCTGAGCTGAGCTGCCCAGTATTATAGTCTGATGTCTTCTGATAGATACATCTGCCGTGTGGATTCCTCACCTTGTGAATATCCCCTTGCGTCAGCAACATTTGGAAATTCTTTTCGTAGCTTCGCGCCGACGTGGACTTGGACGTCATAGAGGCACGGCATCACTCGCGACTCCGCTGACATCACCGACGCCTACAATAGGCCCACACCGGCGTGATGACATCAGTTCCCTTTTTTCCGCGTCGTCGACGCTAACGGTTTTCCAGGGATCATCCGTAGCTTTTACAGTGACTTTGTTACTTTATCTCCTCTTTCAACATGTCTTCGAAGAAGACGGGTTTTAAAGCCTGTGGAGAATGCGGCAGAACCATGTCCATTACGGATCCGCATGAATGCTGTTTATGGTGTCTTAGCTCCGACCACGATGTCAAAGACTGCAGATCCTGTAAGAAGATGACTCCTAAGGCCCTCCGGGAAAGAGAAGCTAAGCTTATTGTCGCAAAGCTTAAAGGAAGTAAGGAGAAGAAGAAATCGAGGTCACGGACTCGACGCTCGAGATCAAAATCTCGCTCGAGGTCGCGTTCGGATTCGTCCTCGGCCCATGCTTCGAGGTCTTCTAAAAAGAAGCATAAGAAAAGATCTCATGAATCCCGACATCATTCGAAGAAATATTCGAGTTCTAAGCCGAAGTCACAGGTGAAGCTAGTCGAGAGAGAAGTGGTTTCTTCGGCTTCGGTAGAACAGGACACCGGAGGTGAGGCGTCGCATCCGAATTCGCCTGGTTCGCCGAAGCAGACAGCGAATCCATCTCCGGTTCCATCCCATTCTATGGATCAGGAGGATGAAGGTGAGGAGGAGATAATTGGAGAGGGAGAGGCTCCGTTGCCTGAAGGTCTGTCGACTCCGGTGCACTAGCCTGAAGAGGAGGTCGACGTCGTATCGACTCCGCGCCCTCAAGAACCACCTGGGGGTTCATACCCAACCTTCCCGGCTCCAGGTCAGGATCCGACGCATTTTCTAAATGCGATGTATGGTATCTACTCCAGGGCTATGTACCCCTCTGGGGTTCCTGTTGGTCCCTCGGGTCCGATGGCATTTGGTTTGGGTGTCCCCCAATCCTATACCCCTGCGCCCTTTATGCCCTTTATGCCGGCTCCGACGCCGCATTGGCATTTTCCGACACCGGCGAGGCCTTCGACTCTGAAACCATCGACGCCGAAGTCGACGACGCCGAATCCTTCGACGCCGATTCCATCATCTCTGATGCCGAACCCCGAACGACGTTGTGGTATTCTTCCTCGTCTGGCGTCGGTCACAGGTCGAGGCGTGAAGCCCAGAGACTGATGGAAGAAGAGAGCTATCGTGAGGAGTATTTGGAGGAGGGTGAGCTACAGGATCCTGAGGACCCTTATGAGGATCTTTCAGTGGCCAATGGTCTTGAACTGTCCCCTGAGTGGGATTTGGTTTCAGTAACAGACGAACCCTCTAAAGATGTGGCTCCTTACCACGTTGTGATTAAAAAAGCGGCAAATTTGTTGAACATTGCTTTACCTACGGCTGAGTGCAAGTCAAATCTGCTCACGGAGGTTCTTCACTCTCCATCATCTGTGACTGAACCATTGCTGCCCTTTAATGATGCCCTTAGGGATCCTATTTTAGAGGTTTGGAAGAAACCCTGGTCAGCTCCTGCTGTGTCTAGAGCTGTTGCCAGAAGGTACAGGACTGCTCCAGATGACCCAGAGTTTTTATCCACTCACCCTCTGCCTGATAGTTTGGTGGTGCAGGCTGCCTGTTCCAAACGATCAACAGGAGCTTTTCCTCAGGTTCCAGCTGAAAAAGAGTCGAGAATGCAGGATCAGGCTGCTAAAAATATTTTCTCCTCTGCTAGTATGGCACTGAAGTCCACAAATGCGACCTGCCTGATGGGACGTTATATTCACGCCCTTATGGACACTGTAAAACAGTTGGTACTCAAATTACCTGAGGAGGATAGAAAGGATTTCCAGGAGGTTATCTCTGACACTCAGGCTGCAGCAAGGCAGGTGATTCAAAGTGGGTTGGACACGGCGGACTCTGTGGCAAGGGTCATGGGCTCTTCTGTAGCTACGAGGAGAGCTGTGTGGCTCAAGTCGAGTGAGTTTTCTTCAGATGTCCAATCTACTTTGTTGGATCTCCCCTTCGACGAACCTGGTTTGTTTGGCAAGAAGGCAGACGCTGCTTTAGAACGCTTTAAAGACAGCAGGGCGACAGCCAAGTCATTGGGCCTTCAGACCAGGGGCACTTTTGGAAGGCGTACTAGAGGATTTAGCAGATCTTCCTTTCGATCCTACAAATCTACGCAGCAGCAGCCGCAACAGCAGCAAAACACGCTGTACAGGTCTTATAGGAGCAGACAAAGAGGCCGTTCTCGAGGCCATCAAATCTCCTCCTCTTCCCCCTCTTCCCCTTCCCAGCCCCCTGCCAACGCAGCAAAGCAGAGCCCTAAATCCGCCATTCCGTATCATGTGGGCCCAGTGGGGTGCCGGCGTACCCATTTCCTACGAGATTGGGAATTGATAACATCGGATCTTTGCGTTCTCAATCTCATGGGGAATGGGTATGCTCTTCCCTTTCGGGAGTTTCCCCCAAATTACCCTCCTTGCCAGGGTTTTTGTTCGGAGGACCACCTGCTTCTCCTGCAGGAAGAAGTCCTGGCACTGTTCAGAAAGGGTACGATAGAGGTGGTTCCGGAGCAGGAGAGGGGTCAGGGATGCTACTGCCGGTATTTTCTGATCCCCAAGAAGGATGGCAGACTTCGGCCAATCCTGGATCTCAGGATCTTGAACCTTTACCTGAAACAGGAAAAGTTCAACATGCTCACTCTTGCACAGGTTCTTCAAGCGCTGCTGGAAGAGGACTGGATGGTGTCGATCGACTTGCAGGATGCGTATTTTCATATTCCCATCTTGAAGTCGCACAGAAAGTATCTCCGTTTTACAGTTGGGTCGCAACACTACCAGTTTGTGGTCCTTCGGTTTGGTCTTACTACTGCGCCTCGAGTCTTCACCAAGGTGATGGCAGTGGTGGCAGCACATCTCAGGAGGTCGGGTATTCCTGTATTCCCGTATCTGGACGACTGGCTGATCAAAGCGGATTCGCCAGAGAAGGTGCTCCATCATCTGCAAGAGACAACTCATTTATTGCACAGGTTGGGTTTTTAGATAAATGTACCCAAGTCTCACCTGGTGCCCTCCCAGCGCAACCTGTTCATAGGTGCGGTACTGGACACTACTGTATGTCGTGCATTCCCTCCTCCTCAAAGGATTCGCGACATACAGGAAATGATTCCTTTATTCTTCAATGGAGCGGTTGTTCCAGTCCTGAAGGTCCTACGCCTGCTCGGTCTGATGGCTTCTTGCATTCTGTTGGTCAACCATGCACGCTGGCACATGAGGGCACTCCAGTGGTGCCTCCGCAGGCAGTGGTATCAACACAACGGAGATCTCAGGGAGTCAGTGAGGATCTCCAGAGAAACTGCAGCGGTTCTGTCTTGGTGGAGCGTGGAAGGCAATCTGTCGCAAGGAAAGCCTTTTCAACTTCCTCCATCGGTGGCCACGGTAATAACGGATGCATCCACTCTAGGGTGGGGTGCTCATCTGGGGGACCTGGAGGTCAAGGGTCTTTGGTCTCCAGAGGAAAGGTTGCGTCATATCAACCTTCTAGAGTTGAGGGCGATACGTGTGGCGCTCAAGGCCTTCCTCCCTTCCCTTCGCGGTCGGTCGGTTCAAGTCCTGATGGACAACACGACCGCGATGTGGTACATCAACAAGCAGGGAGGAGTGGGGTCGCAGTGTCTCTGCAGAGAGGCTCTGCGTCTCTGGTCCTGGGTTCAGGACCATCAGATTTGTCTGATGGTAAATCATCTGGCCGGTGTTCAGAACGTTCGTGCAGACAGTCTCAGTCGGCAGTTCTCTGCCGACCACGAGTGGAGGCTTCATCTGGAGGTAGTTCGTCATGTCTTCCGGGCGCGGGGAACTCCTCAGGTGGACCTTTTTGCCACTCAAGAGAATGCTCACTGCCCGTATTCTGCAGTCTCCAGTATCCGATGCAAGGAGCTTTGGGGGACGCGTTTCAGTTGAGTTGGAGCTCTCAACTCCTTTACGCGTTTCCTCCCATACCCTTGATTCCTCGGGTTCTGAGGAAAATTCGCCAAGACCGGGTCCAAGTTATATTGATCGCCCCGGATTGGCCAAGAAGGGTGTGGTACTCAGACCTTCTCTACCTCTCCTCTCACCCGCCACTCCGTCTCCCTCACAGGGCAGATCTCCTCTCCCAGATGGAGGGGCAGGTTCTACACCCCCACCTCCAGACCTTACACCTTCATGCCTGGAGATTGAACGGGGCAACCTGAGTTCTTTTTCTCTCCCACCTGACGTGGTGGATGTCATCTTGTCAGCCAGGCGTGACTCCACTAAGTCCATCTATTCTTATAGGTGGTCGAAATTTGTCACTTGGTGTGGGGAGAAATCTATTGACCCTTTGAGAGCCCATTTGTCTGATGTTCTCCAGTTTGCCCTTTCTCTGGCGCAACAAGGGCTTGCTGTTGCCACAGTGAAGGGCTATCTTTCAGCACTGTCGGCATTTCTCTATTTGCCTTACCAGCCATCTCTTTTTAAATCTCCTGTGGTTTTAAGGTTTTTGAAGGGCCTCACGAATAAGTTCCCTCCTACTCCTTTTATTGTGCCTCAGTGGGACTTAAATCTTGTTTTGACCTTTCTGATGGGTGCTCCCTTTGAGCCTCTTCACAAAAGTCCTATGAGGCTTTTCGCTCTTAAGACAGTTTTCCTCTTTGCAATAACCTCGGCAAGGAGGGTAAGTGAGCTTCAAGCTCTTAGTTCCAAGCACCCTTTCTTGTCCATTCATGCTGATCGAATGGTTCTTAGGACCAGGGCTGCTTTTCTGCCTAAGGTGGTGACTCCCTTTCACCTAGGACAATCCATTACCCTCCCTACCTTTTATCCTCCCCCTCACCCTTCCAAGGAGGAGGAGAGATTACACCGTCTGGACCCCAAGAGGGCGGTGTCTTTTTATCTGGACAGATCTAAAGACTGTCGGTTGGATGACCAGCTCTTCTTTGGCTTTGCTGGCTACAAGAGAGGAAGAGCGGTTAATAAAAGGACTTTATCAAGATGGATCGTCCTCTGTATAAAGATCTGCTACTCTTTGGCCGATAAGGAACCTCCAGAGTGTATAAAGGCTCATTCTACTAGAGCTAAGTCGTCCACCTCTGCATTGGCTAGAGGTGTTCCTGTAGAGGATATTTGTAGGGCGGCAACTTGGTCTTCCCTCCACACTTTCGCGAAGCATTACTGCTTGGATTCCGAGGTGAGGAGGGACGGTCACTTTGCACGCTCTGTTCTCCAGGATTTCCTGGTCTAGAAGAGTGGACACCCTCCTCCAGGAGTGGGGACTGCTGTGGGACTCTATTCACAAGGTGAGGAATCCACACGGCAGATGTATCTATCAGAAGAACAAGTTACTTACCTTCGGTAACGCTTTTTCTGGTAGATACAATATCTGCCTGCGGAATTCTCACTGACCTACCCGCCTCCCCATTGTCCACTCTTCTATGCCAGAGTTTTCTATTATGTACTTATTTTATTTTATTGCATTTGCTTCACACTGTGTGTGTTACCTTGATATTTGTACTGCGTATACTGTGTATATGTCTACTGTCATTGGTCCGTCCGTGTGCCTCGAAGGCACGGAAAAAAGGGCGGAACTGATGTCATCACATCGGCGTGGGCCTATTATAGGCGTCGGTGACGTCAGCGGAGTCGCGAGCGATGCCGTGCCTCTATGACGTCCAAGTCCACGTCGACGTGAAGCTACGAAAAGAATTTCCGAATGTTGCTGACGCAAGGGGATATTCACAAGGTGAGGAATCCACAGGCAGATATTGTGTCTACCAGAAAAAGCGTTACCGAAGGTAAGTAACTTGTTCAACTGCCCCTAGTCCGCCATCGCAAAGGATTGAATGCACTCCTTATGAGAGATTAATGGCACCGGTCCTCCCTACTTGTAGCTATTGATGTTGAACTGTAGGGTTGTAAACCAATGGGTAAGGATTTTCTGGAGCTAGTGTGGCAAAACATGCAACAGCTGTGGCAATGCCACCATTTTGAAGAGGGCTATACAACCTCATCATGGAAGGAAGCAACAGTGGTCTCAATCTTTAAAGAAAGGTGCAAAACGTGACCTGGCATGCCAAAGGCCCATTTAGTTGATAGATGCCACAGATAAGGTTTTGGGCAGAGTCCTCCTTGCACGCTTGAAAGATTGGGCATCAAAAAATTGGATTCTGTCCAATACTCAATATGGTTTTAGGAGGGGGCGGGGTACAACTGAACAATATCTTAATTCATCTTTAATCATTAATAAGCACAGAAGGTCATTGAAGAGTTCTATCCATCTGGCCTTCATGGACCTATCTGGTGCTTTTGACACTGTTAACCGAGATAAATTATGGGCTATGTTGGAACATATGGGTGTGGAAAAAGCATTAGTAACCCTACTCCCCAGTCGTCACTCCGGTAACACAGTCATAGTAAGATATGGCAGTAAAGAGGAAAAAACACATACTTGGATGCCTGTCAGATTTTAGCACATTACACAGAAAAGGTCAGTAACTTCTCATACTTGGGCAATCTGTTTAGCAAACTGTTGAGATGGGAACCTCTTTTAACCATAAGAGCACAGCAGACAAGTAGGGTGATGGATGCACTATCCCGTTTTGCTTCTAAATTGGGGACAACTTTTTGTCTTTATTGCATTGTCCCTAGGGAGCTGGGGGTCTTGTCTTTTTTCCTGTTTGAAAATTAATAAAAGATTTAAACCATACATTGGGGCACAAGCCTGTGAAGGAACTAATTACCCTTTATAGCCAAATGTCTCTCTATTGCCAGGTATGGAGCTGGGGTTTGGGGATACGCTAAAAACCAACAGTTTGTAGGAATCGAAAATAAATTCATGAAAAGATGACTGATGCTCCCAAAAAGTGTTCCTACCTCTTTTGCCATACAGAACTTAACTAGAATTTATGGAAGACGGTATAGGCAGAGCCCCTTTTCTTCTATAGGCCAAGATAGGGACCTCTGAGGATTTAATATTTTCATGTGATGTTATTAAAGATTCCCAAAAATCAGACAATGTTTTAAAGGTTCCATGGTTTCAATATTTGGAGAGGATTTACCATGAGATTGGTCTGGAATACTTTATTGAAAACCCTGAAGGAATTCCCCTAAATGCCAAAGGAGTTTTCAAGGAGGCATACTGTACCAGGGGCAATAGGCTTATTAGTTACCAACATTACAATATTGGAGTCCCCTGTTTGCTTCCTGCCCCTGCACAATGTTATGTATTTATTTCTACTAAGTTCCAGTTCTGATTTTATCTAACCAGGTTCTGTTTATATATATATATATATATATATATATATATATATGTATATATACATACATATATATATATATATATATATATATATATATACAGCGCTCAACTCCAGAATCGTTATTTTCCAAAGAACCGCACTCGTGGAGTCAAAGTTTCTCGTGCTCACACCATCAAAATTTAATCACACTGAAATTTTCAGGAATGAATGGGAGGAATCAATGAGTTGAGACAGTCTAACTAGGGAATCTTTCTTCTCTGGATAACTACGTGATATATTCATTGGACGTACTTTGGCTGATCAAGAACTTTGAATTTATAAGTTTGCACGGGTGGAGGGTGATCTTGCACCGGGTGATAATGAGCTGCTGTGCACAACTATATTATTGCCAATACATGGCATGATGGACAAGTATGAACCTTGAGATTGGGGATTGCGAGGCTTCACAATTTCCCCCCCCCCTTTTTTATCTCCCCACGATTATCATGGGGAGCTAGGCCGATACACGGCAATATTAGAGTTATTCAAGGAATACTTGAGGTAATATAGACCGCGCAGCGTATTATAATGCATTAATGTATTAAACACACTTCAAGATGGCGCGACCTAGAAAACACATAGTCCGTCACCCATGTCTATGAATGTTTTGCTACAATACCCATGCTAACCCTCGCAATGTAATTGACACTGACGAAGGCTTTACGCTGAAACGCGTCTGTTAATCTGTGTGATTAAATTTTGATGGTGTGAGCACGAGAAACTTTGACTCCACGAGTGCGGTTCTTTGGAAAATAACGATTCTGGAGTTGAGCGCTGTGTTATTGCGGTGGCCCATTACCGCATACCGCACCCACCCGCGAGTGCCCTGATTACTAAGTGGGACAGAGAGCGAGAATATATATATATATATATATATATATATACACATATATATATATATGTATATATATATATGTATATATATATATATATATATATATATATATATATATATATATATATATATATATATATATATATATATATATATATATATATATATATATATATATATCCAAGAAAGAAGTGACTCAAACAGATATATTCACCAAAGAACAAAAATATATTTCCACTACAACGTTTCAGCTTCCGCCTTCCTCAGGTAGTTTCAAGATGGTAAGCTCAGTGGCTGCACAGATGACACAGCTGAATTTTCAAAAAGCATCATGAGTGAAGATTCCATTTGGAATGTGGAATCAATGCAGTCCTGAGAGTTCTTGAGATGTGACTCATTGTATCCTTTGGGATCCAGATTTTTGCCCTGGCTGACTGTTGTTTTCTTGTGATCCTTCATCTTCAAGTATATATATATATATATATATATATATATATATATATATATATATATATATATATATATATACATATATATAGGCAAAATCTCAGAGAACTCCGCTCTGTAGGCGGCCAGTTCAGGGACTGACCACAACCTCTTCCAGTACATAATTGGCCTTGCACTGATGATCTCTTCTATTGGGACCATGCCAAGGTCCAATCTAAGAGGGATCAGGGGCGTACTAGGCGGTAACCCAACTAGATTTCTCACAAAAGAGTTCTCTACCGTTTTAAGATTCATTATCTGCTTATGCCCCCAAAGTTCAGCCCCATAGATTGCCGCCATTCTAGCCTGGCGGCAATATATTTCCAGAGCATGGGACACCTGCTTAAAGGTTGACTCCCTAAAAACTTTGCTTATACCTCCGGCAAGCTGGGATAACTTAAGTGCAGACTTAGCAGTCTGCACGTCCCAATCAAAATTCTCAGTTAGGGTAACACCCAGATAAACGAATGTTTTAACCCTTTCAAGGGGAGTGCCATGTAAAACCGGATTTGGGCGTACCCGCTTAGGGGGATTAAAAATCATAAACTTGTTTTTTCCCAAATTGATTTCCAGTCCCTGAAGCTCACAGAACTCCACAAACCCATCCAGTGTTTTTTGAATGCCCGATGATGTTCTAGACAACAACAAAGTGTCATCTGTGAACATCAGAGCAGGCACTCTACCCGTGGCCAACTTGGGGGCATCGTTATTAACCACACCATTCAAATGTTCCACAAGGCCATTGATGTAGAGGCTGAATAGTGTGGGTGCCAACACGCACCCTTGGCGAACTCCTTTTTGGACAGGAAATTGGTCTGTGAGTTCGCCGTGCTTACCACACCTGACCTGGGCACAGTTGCTTACATGAAGCCTAGATAGTACATTTAATAGGTATGGGGGAAGTCCCAAGTCTGCCAGCACCTTCCACAGTTTATCACGCGGAACCAGATGAAATGCCGCCCGCAGGTCCACAAACACAAGGTAGAGGCTGCCACCCTCTAAATTTGCTGTTTTCCAGTGCAGAACCTGCAGGCGAAATATCTGGTCTAGGGTAGATATGCCGGACCTAACGCCTGCCTGCAATATAGAAAGGATCCCATTCTCTTCGATCCATCCAAGAATCCTATCAAGGATGACCCGCCCCATCAGCTTTTGTGATGTATCAATTAAACTGATGGGTCTATAATTAGAGGGGGTTAACGGGCAGCCCTTTTTTAATATAGGGACAATTTCTGCTCCTAACCAAGTGGGGGGCAGATCATCTCCCTGCAAAATGCCATTAAATAAAACGACCAAATAAGGAGCCCAGATTTTAGGTTGTGTCCTAAATAGATCCCCAGGAAGTTTATCCAATCCTGGGGCCTTATTAGGGAGCAATTTACCTATGGCCGTCTCAACCTCGAGCAAAGTGAAGGGCTCGATTGGAGCGAGAAGCGTAGGGGCTTCAATCAACCGCCCACACTCCTCAGCCCCATCGACACCATGCAATTGCTGGGGTTCAGGAGTATTAACAAGCAGGGCATCGAGGTCAGGTATACCATATAGAGCAGCAAAGTGACTTTCCCAAATTGTGGGAGCAATGTTGGGAGCGAGCGCCTGAGTATGCCCACTGAGTCCAGTTGCAACTATGGACCAGAATAATTTGGAATCTTTGCACCTAAGTGCAGATCCCATCTCCTCCCACATTGTGGATTCCCATTCCCTTTTCGCCTCACAGATTGCCTTTTTATATGTAGTGCGATGCACCTTAATGGCCTCACTATCATTAGTTTTAGTGCTATGAGCAAGGCCTTTTTGGCCTTCCGACAGGAAGCGTTAAACCATTGGGAAGTCAAAGTCAGGGGATTGTTTGCCCTTCTAACAGGGTAAAGGATATCTTTCAATATGGCAACCAGTTGGTTATGTATCTCAGTTGCCCTGCCCAAATGGCCAGATTTCCCCATCTCTTCAATGAGCGGGATAATGGTCTCGTATAATTCAGCATGTTTAGTAATCGACGCTTGTAAATCAGGCCATTTAACCCTACGCCTACAATTTGTTATTATTAGTGGCACAGTTAGACAGTACTCAACCGAAGTTGAGGCTTTCAGACCAAAATTCCCCGGTTTTAGAGACAAAACTAAGGCATTGTGGTCACTGTCAAGCCTTTCAATAACCCTAAATTCATGCAGCCTATCCCAGTGCCTAGCCTCAATAAAAATATAATCGATGATTGAGGTCTGGTTTAATCGGTTAAACTAGTCTCTCCCTGGTCTGTCAGGCTCCACCCTCCCTGTTTATGCACTGTGCACTTTGTTGCCGGCATTTCCTCGCCAAGGAGGGTGGTCAAACAAGGTTATGCTCTGCCCATGTGATAATGTCTCATTTTAAAGAACTATGGACTTTGTATTATTTTGCACATTGTATAAATCAGAGAGAACTAGATTTCTGCTCCCATTACTAAGAAATACTCACTCTTGCTCGTATTGATGGTTTTAACTTCTTACCGTCTTTGACTACGGCTGAAATCTGTTTTGCATTAGCTAATTACATAAGAGACTCCATTGCGATCAGATAGCCTTAGGAGTAAAATGTGTACAGAGATTTTAACTTTTTTATGATGAATTGTGTATGAATTGTATTTTAATCATATTAATTTGTAAATCTTTTCATGGTTCTCTGAGCTGAAATAAAGTTATTCTTGACTTGACTGGCTCTATACTTCATCATGATCGAGGGGAGATCTATCTCACCCTATTTCCCTTAATTTTGCGTGTCAACGGGGTCATATTCCTGTCCCAGCTTTCCTATGAGTCTCATGTGTTAGAAATTGGGTTTCTGGTTGGCAAAATAATGCAGCCTGTCCAAGCAGAAGCGGTAATCCTAGTCAGGGTAAGCTAGATCCACACTAAAAGATAACCTGTGTTCACCCTCTGGTAGCTTGGCACAGAGCAGTGAGGCTTATATAAAGAGGCAACGTGTAAAGTGTTTGTGCAACACACAAACACACAGCAACAGAAAGAATGCCCCATACAGGTTTAGAAATACTAACACTATTATAAACAAAACATGACCAAAATGACAAAAATCCAATGTATAGAAGTTGAGATATTAAATGTTAAAGGAATACATGCAGTAAAACGCTTAGAAGCAAGTAGCATTAAAAAAGTTACTTTACATCGTGCTGGACCGGGTCAAAGTCAACGTTCAGGCTGACCGCGTGGAAGGGCAGGCCAGCTACAGGACCCATGCAGGACCAATTGATCAAAGTACCTTTCCTGGTCACAAACAGTGAGATGGGTTGATCTGTTCCACGTAGTGATGGCGATGTGTCAGTTCGGAAGATGGGTGCTTGAGTTGAGAGGTGTTGAGTGATGTGCCTCACCAGATTCTGCCACACAGTCGAGGGGATGCCTCGATCTCACCAAGCTGCAGTGGCGGAGATGCGCTGTCCGATGCATTGATCTCTAGAGGCAAAGTGCTGGTTCAAATGTGATGTGGCAATTAAACTCCAGTAACACTGTTGATCGCCGGTTCTATTACACACAGACAGGAGATGCGCCAAATTCCATGTTGCAAGTATCTGGGCCACTTCCAGTAAGCTTCAAACAACGAAAGAGTGTAAATCAATAAATGTACAGAAGCACAAAAGGAGAGAAGATGAGTATGCATGTCTTATTAGATTTGTATAGAAAGCCCTCACTCACCACCCTGGTTGGTGACATGCTTCATCATCGGGCCCACCGGGAGAAGCCAAATGCCTTCCTGGTGTGCTACAACGCCAGGATTACTGCGGAGCTGGTTAGTTGTGAAGATTATGTAAATGTGAAAAGGGTTTAAAAATGTCCAGATTGTGTCTCACATAAAAACTTAATTCTGTGACCAATCTGACATATTAAAAGCAATGTGTTTAGGAAACTGCCAAGTTAATTGTTTGGCTATTTCCACTTAAAGTGGAGTCAACATGTTTCTGCCCTTGATGTGTGATTTACTGGGCATTCGTCACGACCATGGGGAGTGTACCTCGGCGGTATGGGCACGCTAAGGCCCACCCTGACCAGAGGACGTGAAAGTTAAAAATCAGTGTAAAAAAGGTGCAAAATGAACAAACCAACAAGTTGTGGGAAAATTACCTCATAATCAGAGGAACCGGTATAGTTTGAAAAATAAAAGATCCACGCCCCATAGGTCTCGGGAGGGGGGAAAATGGCACACCGCCCGCAACGCCTGGCACCCGTTCGATACCTGCGTGTAGCCTCTAACCGGACCACTTCCAGTAAGTTCAGGCACAGGAGCAGGGGTAAGGACTTTGTTATCCCTGAGTCTCAAGCAACAGGAGGCAAGCCACAAGCACCTGGGGATCTCTTGGCGGTAAGGCAGAGTCAAGCTCTCCTTCAGCAGAGTCCGAGAGCAGCAGACAGCAGGGCATTGCAAGATAGAAGCAGGCCTTTCAAGCTTGCAGTCTAAAAATGAGTCATTTGAGCACCACAACAGTCCTTCTGATAGATTCAATTCAAGATCTAGAAGTGTCTGATTTTCGGGGTGGGGGTTAAAGACCCAGTACTTATACCCAAAAGTGCCTTTGATGTGAGGGTGTGACTTCAAAGCAGCCCTCTGAAGTGCATAGGTTCTCCTTTCAACTCAGTCCTGTCCATCATGGATAATCTGTCCTTTTTGTGAGGACAGGACACTGCCTATTCAAGTGACGTGTTAAACCCTCCCTTCCACCCCGCCCAAGCAAGGCCATCAGAATGCAGATATATTTAGATGGGTACTCAGATCCATCTATCCTTTATGTGTTGTGGCGGTCTTGCTTGAATACACAAAGTGTAGCTGTCACCCACCCCAGACGTATATTAGAGACGGGCTGTCACGCACAAAAAGCAGTAAGTGCAATGTCTACTTTCTAATAGTGCTGTAAATAAATAGAGCCTAAAAAGAGCTTGTATGACATAGGGCCTGTGCAATGTGTCTTGCATGAGACGTAGTATTGTGACCTAACTCAACCCTAAAGTACCCAACTTTTCCCCCAACAACCCTCTAATCAACACTTCTAAAGAGGAAGCATCTGTCACCCCAAAAACAAGCAACCTGAATAGGAACAACATACAAGACAACATAGTACTCTATCAAAATAAAGTAATCACCATAGTCTTGTGTAGCAGGGAGTGATTTGCCCCAAGACAGCCCCTCTTTACAGATGCAATGTGTCTCTTCTTTGTCAGCAAATGAGAATAAAATTGTAGCTCTACATGGAAGAAAGGAAGGAAAGGGACCAAACTCTATACCACTGAATAACATCTCATCATCCACTGGTAGCGTCCCCTCCCCCATGATCACCAGAGCTCTCTGAGGAGGATGCCCTATGTCTGTCCTCCAGTTGTGACCACAGTTGGCCTCCTATCAGTCTGCTGAGTTTCCTCCTAGAGTGGTATGGTTGACCCCCTTCGGCCTCCCAAATTGTCATTGGCTCCTTAGTTGATATGGGCAGTTATTTCCTCTCCGCCGCTCAGTCCCAGAGCTCTTCCGGACTCTTAAACAAAATGGTTCTCCACTGATACATTACTTTCAGTTTGGCAGGGTACATCAGCATATATTGAATGTCCTTAGCCCTAACTTTTCACTTAACCTCTAAGAAAGATGTAAGAAGGGGCTGCACTTTACCTGCGTAATCGGGGGAGAGCGTAACCATAGAGTTGGTGCAATGGACGTTGTTGTGCCTGCCGCAGAATATAGTCTGTCCATAAGGTAGAGTATACTGATGGTAATGCCTCTCTGCGGTCTCCCTGGCTGTGGCCTTAGGGCCAGTGCCCTGTGCGCCCTTTCCAGAATGAAGTAGGAGGATAGCTCACAATCCATGATGCAGGTTCTGAAGTATTCTGTGGTTAATTTCTCTCATGTTGCCCACCCCCTCTTTTCTACTCTGGGCCACCAAATCAGCTGGGCTGTCACAAGCCGATGGGGGTGCTTAAAATGAAAGGTGGTCCCTACCACTCCCCTCCCATGTGGCTGTATCCTCTCCCTTGTGAGTCAAGAGTCAATGCAGAGTTAGAGGTAAGTCGCTGCAGTGAGATTGCAGCTCCAGGTTGTGTCTGTTGGCGGCATGTCCATCTCCTGGCAGGTCGTTGTTTGCCTAATAAGTTTCTCTCATCCCCGACTCCCTACATGGGCTTAGGTTGGCCAAAGAGCACAAGTGTAGCGGGCACCACATGGATGTTTGCATCCAAAAAAAGGTTGCCCCATAGTTGGCTCAACCAGGCTGCAGTTTCAGTCCTAGCCACGTGTGGTGACCAGTCCATCTCCTCCTCTCTAAGGTGCCTGTTACATTGTTACGGGACACCACCTGGAAGTGAAAGCAGCAATGTGCCACACCTCAGCCACGCGCCTGTCTTCTCTCCCTCTCACGCTCCAGGAGTCGATGCAGAGAGGGTTTGCCACTGTGGGTTCACAGCTCCAGGTGGTGTTTGCCTCTGGCAGGCCCATCTACAGGAAGGCCGTATGCACACCCAGGCCGTCGATTGCAGAAATTGGCTCTCCCATCCAGGGCTCCCTGGATAGGTTCGGGTGGGCCAAAGGGGGTGATTATAGGGCCACTGCACTGGTGCCTGCAACTGAAAATAGGTCACCTAAGGTTCGGATTCAGCAAGGTTCTAGGAGCTGGCATGTAGCTCGCTCACAATGCGGCTACCATTTTAGGCTGCTTGGCCACGCCCCCCAGTAATTTCTTTCTTGATTTCTTTACAATGTAGTGGAGGTGAGTGATCTGTCAATGGCAGGCGAGCCCTTTGGGAGCCAGGATGGTATTTATCAGATAAGGTAGAAACTGTATTGTTTAGAAAGAGCCATACAAGATTTCTTAGGTAAAGAGCAGAGTGAGCACTTATGGTAGCAGCACACGTATACACTGCCAAATCACTATTATTCATTACTTGTAATGGGGTAACCCAGTAACCCTCAGAACCTGGGTAGACAATGTTAAATAAAAATTGGTTCTGTCGGAGAATGAACAATTTCTTAGTTACACAACATATATTCCTATAACTTTTTTTTACTTAGTTATACTTGGAAATATTTGAATAAGAAAATCACACACCACACATTTTATATAGATATCAAAAAAAGAGAAAGGTTGTTATTCATCAATCCCTTTACAAAAATTATTTTTTAACATTTAAAAAAATGGTTGTCCATACAATAGAATGTCGAAACAAAGTGCACAAGTGAATAAATTGTGATCAAGTGATTTAAGTGTATAATACAGTGAAACAATTTAAGGCTAAAATTAAAAGAAATACAGGTCCAACATTAGTTTCAATTTCCACAGACAGTATAATTATTTCTATTTTTCTGCTGGGATATAACAAGGACCAATTGGTGAATTAACGTCGACGTTTCGACCCTGGGGTACGGTGCTGTCTTATTAGCGACCAGTTCGGGTCTTCATCAGGACGGAAGAAAGGAAGGGACAACCTGAAAATTCGTTTTTTGGGGGGGTGGGGCGTCCTATTTCTGCCTCTACGCAGGTTATTCTTGTGTTCTAGCGTTGGTTCTCAAGGATTTGTCACCATCCGGTGGACAAATTGGATCTGGAAGCTGCAGATCGGTTAATATCTTTTTGGAGGTTTTTCAGGACGTTGGATCTTTTGGTATGAAACGCCACCGTCCGGTGAAAGTTTCGGGTCTGTAGTGCCGCAGCCGCGATCACTTGAAGAGCAGTAACAGCAGCCGTCTGTCTGTATCCCGCGAGCCAATCCTTACTGCCGACTCGCGTCTGACTCAGTTTCAATCCTAGATTACGTGATCTAACCTCCAAAAAGATATTAACCGATCTGCAGCTTCCAGATCCAATTTGTCCACCGGATGGTGACAAATCCTTGAGAACCAACGCTAGAACACAAGAATAACCTGCGTAGAGGCAGAAATAGGACGCCCCACCCCCCCAAAAAACGAATTTTCAGGTTGTCCCTTCCTTTCTTCCGTCCTGATGAAGACCCGAACTGGTCGCTAATAAGACAGCACCGTACCCCAGGGTCGAAACGTCGACGTTAATTCACCAATTGGTCCTTGTTATATCCCAGCAGAAAAATAGAAATAATTGTACTGTCTGTGGAAATTGAAACTAATGTTGGACCTGTATTTCTTTTAATTTTAGCCTTAAATTGTTTCACTGTATTATACACTTAAATCACTTGATCACAATTTATTCACTTGTGCACTTTGTTTCGACATTCTATTGTATGGACAACCATTTTTTAAATGTTAAAAATTTATTTTTGTAAAGGGATTGATGAATAACAACCTTTCTCTTTTTTTGATATCTATATAAAATGTGTGGTGTGTGATTTTCTTATTCAAATATTTCCAAGTATAACTAAGTAAAAAAAGTTATAGGAATATATGTTGTGTAACTAAGAAATTGTTCATTCTCCGACAGAACCAATTTTTAAATCACTATTATTCACTGTTACTGTATCTTTGATCCATTACTCATAAAAGCAATATTTCACTCACACATATGTTCTGCTTTTAGGTGATGAGTACAAGGTGCTAAGGATGTGAAATGCCAAAATAGGAGTGAACATAGTATGCTGTTTCTTGTACATATGTTTTTTATTTGCTTGAAGTGTGCAGCCTTTCACGACTTTCATCTTCAAGACTCATGACAGTCTACATTTGTTTACAACGGTCTTGGTATTGCTGATCTTTTTTATTATATTTTCAGGATCCAGACAATCTGCTTGAAGAAGTACCACCACCAGAATACAGGGATGACTTCCACATCCCCAACTTTTCACCTGAGAAACATGTGAGTTTTCTTTAAAATACAATACCATCATGTTCATGTGCCTTCTCTCTCGAATTCTGTTTCTTCCATACCATCTTCACAAACAAAGTACATCCACATGATATCACTCGAATAACTTCCCATGGAAACTATACTCCATTCTCAGAAACACAAGGAATTCTTTACGTTATTAACAAGGAGTGAATGGTGTAGCAACTCAATCCGTCTCTCATCCACTGGTACCCTTAGAGAGCTAGAGCTGATGTCTTAACTTCAAAGCTGGTTTTAGTGCACAGTGTAAATGTACAGAGGTGGAATTTATCTCCTGAAGGAAAAAGAGATTATTTAAAACAATTACCCTTCTGACTATTAGACTAACCTCTTCTGCGAAATAAAATACACTGGGGTTGATCCAATTTGTGGGCGAGCAAGGATCTATGGGCTAAAAATTCCCTTTCACAATAGGAGCAAATTTAGCTTTTTCTATCCCCACTTCTAGACTAGACAAAGAATTTGGCTGGCCTTGGCTTGAATCAATGGAGAAAAAAGCTCCTATTCCTGGGGTCAAACATTTACTGGCAATGCCCACAATTTGCGTTTTTTGAGAAAAATAAGTCAACTGTTATACATGTTGTCATGTCTAAATAGCCTTCTTGTTTCCATTCTCTCTATCTACCAGCTTGAGGACATGATCAAAATGATGAAAAGCACTCTCAGGTTGTGCGAGTTCATACTTTCTAAGTAGGGTGAGGTAAGATTTTGATGCTTTTTTCCTGTCAATGTGAGTGAGAGTGTGAGTACTATCAGACTAAAAGAATCACACAACAAACCATCACTTATTGATGGGGGTCACTGGAATATAATGTAAATGTAGGGTAGATTTGTAGAGAGCTGCTTGTCACCCGTGAGGGTCTCCAGGCACTTCTTCCATACAATAATGGGTTTACTATTCTTGCCAAACAATCCACCCTATGCTACATAGTTTACAGTTTTTTTACAAATAAATGTTTTGCTAGTTTAGAAGAATCAAAAATTACACATGGTGTTGCTCTGTGGCAAACGTTAAGTACTCACCTGAATTTATCACCCATGTGTTATACTGGCACTAGAGAGGCAAAACATTTTGCGAGAACAGCATTATTATTTGATAAAACAGCAAAATAGTATTGTCAAATAATGTACTACATTATGCTGCATAAATTGCACTGTGTTCCATAATTTGGCCTTCCTATGTGTCTCATGAATAACAATATTGTGGGACACTAATATCATTGATAAAAAAATCAAGAGACAAAATATCAAAAGGTAAGTATGTAAAGATTTTCTGTACCTAATTCAACATATGTGTACCAAAATACATATACATATATCTTTATTTATTTGGAGTTAAGAATGGCAAATGTATATGTCCCTTTGTGCATTTACCCTTTGATATTTTGTCCCTCGATATTTTGTCCACAGTATTACTGTGCCACGATATTCTTGTACTAGACGTTCAAGAGTACAATCGGCCCTTCTTAGTCTCATAATTCCAGAGCCACTTATAATATAAGGCCTTTGGTTACTGTTTTAAATTACATTATAGTTATGAGGGTTGAAAAGGAACGAAATACATAGGTTTTCAAGAGCCTAGGAAAATATGTAACCAACAATGGAACTAGCGAGACTGAGCGATCACATACCATTGGTGCTGGAGGAGGAGAGATTTCGGGTTAGGGTTGTCCAAATCACTCATCATCATAAAAGAAACACCTCTATTTTGGGGAAGATTGGGTGTAAAACCTTTTAGAAGAGAACTACTTTACCAATTCAGAGATTCATCATATGAGAATAGAGCCACCAAGAGCTTGGCTGTAATTCCTCTATGGATGCTTTGTGATTGCACAGAAGAGCAAAATAATTCTGCAAATGTGGTACAGATGCAAAGGGGAGGCCCATGAGTAAGCATCGTTATCTGCCCCCTTGAGTCCGCCCAACACTGTCAAGGAAACATGGACCGACTGACCTCTAGTTGGCAGTCCCGACCGCCTAATTATGATGCAACCACACATGGTGCGGTCAAATACTTACATTTCCCTATGGGAGCATGTGTTGTGGCTCTAAATCAGCTGTAGCACAAGCTCCCATAGCGAAATGGGAGGCTGTGTTCCTCCCTGCACCACGTGGCAGGCACCTCAAGGTGCCTGCCACACAGTGCTGGGATCAACGTGCCCCATTGGACCCCAACCGGAGGCCGCAACAGAAGAGGCCCTGCTAGAGGCCCCCAAACACGCTTTCCAACAGGCTTTCCTTGTCGGAAGCCGGCATGGAAAGTCTGCCCCGGAAACCGTACATCATAATTAGGTCTCACGGTTTTATGGTATTTATTATTTGAACATTCCCGTCTGTATTTGTCCATATTTATTTTTTGGCCAGCCTATTGGTATTTATCCATATTTAATTTGTGTTGTTTAAATAGATGAGGTGATAATTCGTGTATTTCTGCATTTATTTAACAGATAAATGTGGACTCATACTTAAATGCCTGTCAGGTTTTAGCACATTACACAGTAAAAAATATAAACATAATAAACCCACATTAAAGAAATAGTGTAATAACACATATACATGTTGAGATATGCAGTAATTTAAGGACATATCATTGAGTTTTGTAGCTCCCCTTGCTGTCATTATGTACAGCTAATGGCCTGAAAGTGATTAATCTCAGCATGATGAATCACTCAAAAGAAGCTAAATTATCTGTATTTTTCCAAATTCAAAAATAAATACAGACAGGGGAGACAGTGTTTTCTGCCTGTGGTTATCTGTAAAAATCAGACAAAGCGGAAATCAGGGAACCCTAATCATAATATGGACGGTATAAAAATGCGTCCATATGAATTACGGGCCAGACTCCGACAGGCCGACGGGCTCCTTGAGCCTTTTGGAAGCCAGCTGGAATAACTGGCCAGTTTCATTTCCGACAACCGAAATTGTATTTAGGGGGTCAATAGTGAAACCAACCATCTTGGTCGGAAAGCTTCCGTTTCGACCGAGATCGTAATCGACCCCTAGGACTGACACTTATCAGGCCTGTTTCACATTGTTAAAAATAATCTGTATGATTTCAAAACAACAGGGTGTGACACTGGAGAAGACAAGAGGCACCTGTACAATATTGCATGGCAGACATTTTTATAAACTGCCTTACCTCTCGTCGTGTTTGAAGAGTCACAATCTCTTCAGTGCTGACTCCCCCGTCACCTTGGTTAACGTTATTCAAATTCTTTGTAAGCCAAAGTTGAACACAGAGCAAAATATATTTTATGAGCTCCTGGTGCCTCCATTGCTTGCTGGACTGTGAGGATGGGCAATTGCCTACTTGACCTATCTGACCTTGTACTTTTCAACTTTCAGGTTTCAACCTACTTACCATTTCTTTGGTCTTTGATTCGACCACTGCGACTGATACCACTGACAAAATGTATTGAGGATACCTAACCATCTCCCTTTCTCATAAACATTCATTGCTGAAACACAATATCCCACCAGAGGACATCCCGAGAACCATTAGAAATCATTGAACAGTAAAGCTATACCAGCCATAGAGAAACATGAAGATTTGACTTTTGTGATTTGGCGAAGGACGACAACCGCATCTCAGGAGTATGGCTGAGGATCACTTCGAATGATGACGAAGTACTACTTCCCCCTGGTCTGGTGCTCCTACATCAAATCATTCACCAATATCATCCATAACATGTTAGCTCATAATAACTTGAGCAATATTAAGCAATTGTTCAATAGACACTGTACAGCCATGGTGAATTTTAAATTGCTTACTATTTGTAATGTAAATCTTACTGTTTAACATGTTTGTATTGCAAATGCTCTTGTGCAAACTCTCGGAATGTGAACATTGTACATTATTTTATGTAATTTGATTTAATTTAAGGGCCCTTGGCAGTAAATAAAAATTTTTAAAAATTAAATCACTCTCGTCTTTAATGATGACTCTCATATATTCTTGGCTACATGACTGGCATAATCCTTCAAGACAGAGTTTCAAAACTAAGTAGGTGTGGGGCATGTTGCATCACAATGCGTCACTCTTGAAAAATCACTCTCAGCAATGTTTTTCTAAGCAGAATTTAGGATTTGGATGGAACATGCTTCTTCAATCACATTCAAAAGTTTGAAACACAGAGACCCACTGGTCTTTGTCTATTAGTTCGCTTGGCTCAGATCTGTGCAGGGGAAGCAATATGAAAAAAGCAATTCTGTTCATTAGACCAATTTGTAGGCCTGGGCGGTAAACTCTGCTCCCCTTGAGGAGTTTGTGGAATTATTCTAACTCTGCACTCCGCATGGACCGCGGAGCTTCTAAAATCTCAGCATATTGGTGTGCAGCAGATTCTTTCCTCTCTCATGGCTCGCCAATATTGAGTTAGCAAGAGCGAGCTAGGAAAATCCAATGCTAGACTATCTCCCGGCGAGATTTCTCATTGCGAGGGGTCGCGATAGGTCATTACTGCTCATGTTGAGAAACCTGCCACTTGCATTGACGAAGCTGCCACTCGAGTAGAACATCTCAAGTAGCAGAAGGATGTACCCTTTTGAGCAAAAAATCAGCAGTGCAACTTACCTCACTCCATCGCTTGCGGAACTCCGTGGAGAGTATTTTGGTCACTCCGCAAACTCTGGCCAGGCCTGCTACTTTGTCCCTTGTTTACGAAAACGCTTATGCCAGCCATTAAGAATCTAGGAAACCGCATTTACACAAACCACTATAAAAATAAATTCCATGTTGATCACATTTAGGAATCTTCTTTGGCTATTCTCAATGATCATTGTAATTTGGGGTGTTCAACGGACAAAAAGAATCTTACTATTTAAACATACATCTTTCTTAAAGAAATAAATAAAGGACAAAACTAAAAAATGTGAATCTGTGCACAAGCCCCTAACTTGATTGAGAACTTTACCCCAAATTATTTTTTCTACTCCTAACTCATTCTAACAAGGAAGATATATACCTCAGGGTCACATGACTTCTCTGTCACAGGTCAGAGACGAGATATTTAGAAAACAAACCCCTGCCACTGTGTGTCTCAAAATGTCCTTTGTGAGAGAGAATTTGCTTGTTGTTTAGCAAAAGTGGAAGGGATGGGATCAGATAAGCAGGATGAGGGTTTGGTACTTTTTATGGCAGGCTTAATACTACAATCTCTGGAGGGATTTCCTTCCTCATGATGCCCCTTATTACTTCGTCTTTACTTGATACATGAAAACTCATGTCATATGGTATAGTGCCTCACTAAAGGCCTTTACTAACTGACTCTTGGGGTACAAGTCTTGAAGGCCTAAGGAGATTTGATTGTGTGAAAATTGTCATAACAATATGATAGTGCTACTTTTATTCACTTGGGGCTAGATGTAGGTAATTCGTATTTACCGATTCATAAATACCGAAATTTACCGATTCAGTATTTATGAATCGGTAAATATGAAGGGGGGAGATGTAGGTATTTCTAGAAATTGAAATATCGAATCTTTAATATTCGGTATTTACCGATTCGGTAAATACCGAATGGGTATTTCCTATTGATTCCTATGGGCTGTGAAGCCCATAGGAATCAATGGGAAATACCGATTCGGTAATTACCGAATCGGTAAATACCGTTTCCTGCCAGGGTGCAGGGGGTGTCACTTTGACACCCTCTAGCACCCCAAATACAGGCATGTGTGCCATGTGGCACACAGACATGCCCTAAGGGCATGTCTGTCTGTCACATGGCATAGGTGTGCATGCACACATGTGCATGCACACCTGGATTCGGTATTTTACCACCCAATTGAATTGGGTGGTAAAATACCGAATCTGTATGGCCTTTGGGACTCAGAAGAGTTCCACCTACATTTGGATTTACCGAATTGGTAAAATTACCGATTCGGTATTTTACAGAATCGGTAAATTTACCGATTCGGTAATTTTACCGATTCTGTAAAATAAATGCCCCTACATGCCAATTCTTATATACCGGTCGGTAACGGCCGAAATCGGCTCCTACATCTGGCCCCTAATCTCCATGTGCCTTAAAAAATGAATGTGTCCCTCTGTAATGCAACTGGTGTTCATGTGAGGAGCTCTGATACCTTTGGCTCAAGTGTGCCCTATATAAAACTGAAAAGAAAGTGCTTCACCCAACAACAGGTTGCCAGGCTCACTCACCAAACAATGGGTTTGCATGCCGTTCAAAGAGGAAACAGCCATAACCAGGCGAAAGGAGAGGGAGAAAGGCTTCTAGAAAACTGGGAGCAGTACTTGTTCATAGGACATCCCATCTGATGAGGTAGAGGCCATTCTTGGGTCGTAAAAAGGAGTGCAGGTGGTTTTACATAGCTTTGCTGATCTGACAACCATGGTAGGCTTGAATTCACTAACAAAATATAATATTTAGTATTTTTGTTCTTTTATCCCAAATTTATTGTGACATTGTTAGTACTGATCTTGTTGAGATGACTGTTGTAATACTTAGATAATACTATAGGATAGGATTTAATAAAAACCCATTATATTAATTATCTATTGCCTATATAATGAATTGAGTAGAAACAATTGGGGTAGGCACATCATGGTTCCTCCAACTACTCGTTTAGGTGTGCTCACAAATGGGCTTTCTTCTAATGTGTATGGTCCTCGGGGACGGGTATGAGATGACTGTGTGCTTTCCCTTACCTGCAGTAACGCACACATATTCCTACTGCTCTGGGTACTAGCAAAACCTAGCCAGGTGTGCCTTTAGAAAGGAGTGATATGAACCAGTGGTACCCTATATTGGCCAGTTCACTGGTTGCTACAAATTTCAAATTTGAGTGACATACTAATGTGTTTGGAAGACCCATGTGTACTTATAAATCTTCCATAGATTCAAGTCCCCTTATCCCTTAGGGCTTTTTAAGTGTAACAGATACAAAAGAAACCTGGGATAAGAACCAGTACCTGAATGTTACTAAATTGTGGCTGATGAAGTAAATATTCCACAGAAAATGTATCCTGTGGTTACTATCTACTTGACAGGGAATAGAGATCCTGCTGACAGAAGAAAAGGTCTCATTCATTATAGGGACATCTTCACTTGTTAAATCTATCATTAATGAGTAACTGTAGCTGCAGCTGACAGTAACACCTGATGAAAAAAAAATCACTTGCTATTACACCTGCCCAAAATCATCCTTACTAATGCAAAGAGCTTCTCTTAGCATATTCAGAGCTCACAAAGTAATACCAGGGAGGGTTACCACATATCATGGAGCCATGGTGGGTGAGTCTATTAATGCTAGCAGGCAGCAATGACCAGCTTTAGTGGAATACACCTCTCACCTAGCAAGAGACCAACAGTAATTAGTGGTCAGCAAGAACATTCTACAAGAGGTTATACATGTTTACTGACAGCTGAGACCATATGTATTCATGAACTAAGACTTCAGCAGGCCTACTTCACTTGTTACTCCTACCCCGATTAATTCATTGACTATAACGGTTACAGGATACAATGAGATTTTCAGGAGTCACAAATTCAATTACAAAGAGTACCTGCGGCATCGGCATGCACCAGTTTACAGCTGCACTGCATACAGACAATCAATTGTCTCAGTAAAAAATCCAGTAATCTTATGAGTAATCCTTTTCATTTATTTTTATCTGTGTTCAATTTAAAGCTCAGACAGGGAGAATGTGATTTAAAATCTTTCAATGCTCCAAGAATGCCCGTCTGGGCTTAGTCCAACAGCTCCGTGTATCACATTTCAATTTGAGTAACCAGATTTAAAGTCCACCCAATGCATTTTGTGCTACAGGCCCTTCGTCAGGGGTAACTGGAAATTTAGAACAACCCATCAGGAACCATGTATAAATTGTTAGACTCTTCAAAATTAATGTAAAATGTTATGCATATTGTACTCAAACATATATTTTATCAAAATATGTGTGCCTATTATCAATTACTTAAAATTGAAAATTAGTGAAAAATTACCCATGCTGTTCATTTATGCATATGTGCCTTTACACCGCAAAATGAATAAAGCACCAAAAAGTGAATGAAACAAAAAGTGAATAAACCCTGTGTTAAAATCAAACACTATTTATAAAAAACCTAACCCAAACACCCAGCTCAAGAATTCTATGAACGTTGTTTTTAGTCATCTCTGACTCAGCCTTACAACCTTCAGTGGAGCCGCTTGTTAAATAGTACATGCCTGTAACGCATTGAAAGAATAACCTTTGGGTCACAAGCGCAGAACGGACCACAGTGAACTCTCAAGCTGTGTGAAAAAGGCTGCTTTATTGAAAACAGGTGCATCTTACTAAAAACATAACCTTGGCCTTTGCCTCCCAAAACTAAACCTCTCTATACATGCTTCATCTACGTATCCCCCTCGACCACCCCTAAGGTTTCCACTCCCTTCTCCTGTCTTTGTAACTATTTAGCAACCCCAACTCAGTCAATAACGGTTGTCCCTTTAAACCCTGTAACCTCTTCTCTACCTGTCAAAAGATCTACCTAACTAAGTATCTCCTATCCTACACTTATTATTGGCTCCTGGAGTAACTTGTTCCCAACTATAAAGTGAACTGTAAAATTGAACAGAACTAGCTTCCAGACGCCATGAAACTGCTTCAAGTGACAACCAATTACAATGCATTTTCACTCCCCCGATGCACCTGTACCCAACAAATTCATTCGGCCATCCATCCCATAATAACCAAAATAACCCCCCATCTTACCTTCTAAAGGGTTGGTAGGAGGGGATCAGAAACTGTCCCAACTTCCGGCTGCCATGTCACCTTACAAAATGGTAACACAGCCTCTAAAACTTCCAGTTAAAACACCCAAGCACATAGCCCAAGTGCAGCCCATAGAGAAACCATTTTGTCGCAGGCTGCACCACTGGCCCAAAAACCCTGGGGGTGCGAGCCTCCCCAAAGCCCCATTGGGCCACATGCCCAGAATGGACCACAATCAAATCTCAAGGTGTGTGAAAAAGGACACTTTATTGAAAACAGGTGCATCTTACAAAAAACATAACCTTGTCCTATGCCTCACAAGACTAAACCCCGCTATAAATCTTTCATCTACATATCCTCCACCCCCACCCCTAAAGTTTCCCCGCCCTTCTCCTTTCTTCGCAACTATTTAACAACCCCAACTCAGTCAATAACTGGTGACCCTTTAAATCCTGTACCTTTTTAACAACAAGGGACCCCAATTCAGTCAGGCAGGGACCTCGGGGAACAATTTTATGGAAACAACAGTGGTCCCATGCATATGTAATAAAACACAACCAATAAATATAGATGAAATCGCTTCTATATTTTCAGAAGGACATGTCCAGCCGGACAGAGGTCTTTCAGGTTTACTTAATAAACAAGATTCATCAGAAATTAGAAGTTAGGAATACCTTCCACAATGCCCCTATGTGGTACACAAGCCTGTGCCCAACACTCACGGGGTGATTACAGTTGGAGAAAACAGGAAAGGTTCAAGGCAAAACAAACGTTTTTCTGTTTACATACAAATTACACAGAAAATATCAAGCTGCACCATTACATAAAATCAATCAATCAGATTTGTATCGGGTGCATGAGCAAGTCGACGGCGTTTCGGTTCCATTAAGGAATCATAGGAACCATCATCAGGACAATTAAATACTTTGCCTTTACACTAAACCTCAATTTTGCCTATAAGAAGAGATAAAAAGTATACTTTAGGTACAAAATACATAAAAGAATAAGTAAAGTGACTCTTTGTGCACAGTGCACATGCTCATTCGTCAGGAAGTGAGGTACTACTCATAACAAGGTTGTCGCGGCAGTGACCTTAATCTCAGCTATAAAGCATGCGTCCAGAGTTGCTATAATGTGTCTAAGGGGCATTAGTGGTTGCGTAAGAATTTTGAGCGGAGTGTCCGTGAGCTAAAATTGTGGTAAATGTGTACTTAACACTCGCCGATAAGTGGGACTATTTCAGAATAAGTGGGAGGCCCGCACTGCTTACCGAGGCAGAGCGCGTTAGGGCACAGATAGATCAATACTTCTTGATGCCCGGACCAGTCACCCTGAAAACGGATAACGCATGTTAAAACAACCAAGGGCTTAAGACATACCGGCGGTCGGTAGGGAAGACCATGCAAACAATCTTACCACAGTATGGCGTCAGGTTAGCCAGTTTACGCGATCGTAACCGGACGACGCCAGGGCAAGCCTAAGTGAAATAAAGTCCATTTTAGAAACGGAACAGCGGGCTAAAATATAGAGTTACTCCTCAGTCACGGTGATAAACTTACCGATTGCTTCGGTCATGGAGTGTTTCCCTGGCGTGCTCGTGTACTGAGACCAGGAAGTGAAAAGGGGTTGGGTGCGCTGTGATTGGGCAGTGCACGGGAAATGGGGGCATAAGAATAAAGGAAGGACTAAGCTCCAGGGGCCATCTTGAGGTGAACCTTACGTGAGTAACATGCAGAGTGACTTTAAAATACAGATTCATTTCAAGGAAACATTATCAGTGAATCGCTCGTTTTTGAACAGCGTCAGGAAAAGATTAGGTCAATTCAGATTAATGATGTCCACTCCTCTTGCAGGTTCAAGCCGGAATTCAGGCTATCCGTCTTCAGTATCCACTTTAACTCCTCTTTGTTGAGCATCCGACTCAGGTCACCACCTCTAGGTGGTATAATGATCTGTGTGATGACAGTCCAACGGATCTCATTTTCAGTGTGTCCCTTGTCCAAAAAATGTTCAACCAAGGGAGCGTTGGGGGTTTTGCACCTAATGCGACTGCGGTGCTGGGATATCCGCAATTTAATTTTTTGTTTTGTCTGTCCGACATAAATGCAATCGCAAGGGCATAAGATCGCATAAACAAGATTACAACTGTTACAGTTAGTAAAGGTGCATAAATTATTTTTTACATCCCTGTACAAAAATTCTTTTCTCTCTATTGTAAAATCACAAACTACACATGAGCCACATTTAAAATGACCCCTTACGGGTGGTAATGACCAATGGTCATGCAGTGTAACATTCTTCCCCGGTGTAGCTGGTAATGCTGCCCTCACTAGTTGATCTTTCAAACTTTTGTTTTTCTTGAAGGCAAAGAGAGGAACTTCCCAGTTAAGGGGGCCTGAATTCAGAATATGCCAGTTTTTCCTTATGCATTGCGTTACCCGATGAGAAATGGCAGAGAAAGTGGTTACACATACTGTTTTCACATCAGTAATTTTTGGTTTAGGCTCTAGCAAAGTGTCACGAGGACAGTACCAGGCCCTTTTCATAGAGTTCTTGACCAGGCGTTTGGGGTAACCTCTGAACCTGAGTTTCTCTGACAGGGTGTTCGCCTCTAGGAAATAGTCCTCTTTCTTATAACAGTTCCTTCTAAGCCTTAGGAACTGTGAGTAGGGAAGGCTATCCCTTAGAGCTCTTGGGTGACAGCTCCTATAACTAAGCAGGGTATTCCTCTCTGTGGGCTTACGAAATAGGGATGTGTATAAAGCCCCCTCCTGATGTTGAATGTTTAAATCCAGGAAAGGGATACAATTTTTATCAGAGGTTAAGGTAAATGTCAGCCCATTGCAATTGTTATTAAGCCAGTGCGTCAGTCCTGAAAGATCTTCAATAGAGCCACCCCAAATTAAAAAGATGTCGTCTATATAACGTTTCCAGAGCAGTAACCCTTGATGGAATGGGTTACTGCTAGAAAGAATAATGTGAGTTTCCAACCAATCCATATAAAGAATTGCCAGAGTCGGTGCAAAAATGGCTCCCATGGAGCAGCCCTGTACCTGCTGGTAAAATTCTGAGTCATAGAGAAAGAAAATCCCTCAAAAAGTAGTTTACATAGTGGTTCTGGAACCACTGGGCCACTATGTAAACTACTTTTTGAGGGATTTTGTGCCGACTACTGTTTGCTATATTAGGGACAGCATGCATGTGATCAGCTTGATTGAGAACTATCCCTTTGATCCTATACACGAGACTCTATGTACATTAGACGTAGAGTCGCTGTATACGAATATCCCCCAAAAAGACTCATTATTTGTAATGAAAAGCATTCTGGATACCAGGGTACGTCCCCATAGGGTCCCCACCCTATTCATTATACAGCTTCTGGAAATTTGTTTGACTCAAAATTTCTTTCTCTATGACTCAGAATTTTACCAGCAGGTACGGGGCTGCTCCATGGGAGCCATTTTTGCACCAACTCTGGCAATTCTTTATATGGATTGGTTGTAAACTCACATTATTCTTTCTAGCAGTAACCCATTCCATCAAGGGTTACTACTCTGGAAACGTTATATAGACGACATCTTTTTAATTTGGGGTGGCTCTATTGAAGATCTTTCAGGACTGACGCACTGGCTTAATAACAATTGCAATGGGCTGACATTTACCTTAACCTCTGATAAAAATTGTATCCCTTTCCTGGATTTAAACATTCAACATCAGGAGGGGGCTTTATACACATCCCTATTTCGTAAGCCCACAGAGAGGAATACCCTGCTTAGTTATAGGAGCTGTCACCCAAGAGCTCTAAGGGATAGCCTTCCCTACTCACAGTTCCTAAGGCTTAGAAGGAACTGTTATAAGAAAGAGGACTATTTCCTAGAGGCGAACACCCTGTCAGAGAAACTCAGGTTCAGAGGTTACCCCAAACGCCTGGTCAAGAACTCTATGAAAAGGGCCTGGTACTGTCCTCGTGACACTTTGCTAGAGCCTAAACCAAAAATTACTGATGTGAAAACAGTATGTGTAACCACTTTCTCTGCCATTTCTCATCGGGTAACGCAATGCATAAGGAAAAACTGGCATATTCTGAATTCAGGCCCCCTTAACTGGGAAGTTCCTCTCTTTGCCTTCAAGAAAAACAAAAGTTTGAAAGATCAACTAGTGAGGGCAGCATTACCAGCTACACCGGGGAAGAATGTTACACTGCATGACCATTGGTCATTACCACCCGTAAGGGGTCATTTTAAATGTGGCTCATGTGTAGTTTGTGATTTTACAATAGAGGGAAAAGAATTTTTGTACAGGGATGTAAAAAATGATTTATGCACCTTTACTAACTGTAACAGTTGTAATCTTGTTTATGCGATCTTATGCCCTTGCGATTGCATTTATGTCGGACAGACAAAACAAAAAATTAAATTGCGGATATCCCAGCACCGCAGTCGCATTAGGTGCAAAACCCCCAACGCTCCCTTGGTTGAACATTTTTTGGACAAGGGACACACTGAAAATGAGATCCGTTGGACTGTCATCACACAGATCATTATACCACCTAGAGGTGGTGACCTGAGTCGGATGCTCAACAAAGAGGAGTTAAAGTGGATACTGAAGACGGATAGCCTGAATTCCGGCTTGAACCTGCAAGAGGAGTGGACATCATTAATCTGAATTGACCTAATCTTTTCCTGACGCTGTTCAAAAACGAGCGATTCACTGATAATGTTTCCTTGAAATGAATCTGTATTTTAAAGTCACTCTGCATGTTACTCACGTAAGGTTCACCTCAAGATGGCCCCTGGAGCTTAGTCCTTCCTTTATTCTTATGCCCCCATTTCCCGTGCACTGCCCAATCACAGCGCACCCAACCCCTTTTCACTTCCTGGTCTCAGTACACGAGCACGCCAGGGAAACACTCCATGACCGAAGCAATCGGTAAGTTTATCACCGTGACTGAGGAGTAACTCTATATTTTAGCCCGCTGTTCCGTTTCTAAAATGGACTTTATTTCACTTAGGCTTGCCCTGGCGTCGTCCGGTTACGATCGCGTAAACTGGCTAACCTGACGCCATACTGTGGTAAGATTGTTTGCATGGTCTTCCCTACCGACCGCCGGTATGTCTTAAGCCCTTGGTTGTTTTAACATGCGTTATCCGTTTTCAGGGTGACTGGTCCGGGCATCAAGAAGTATTGATCTATCTGTGCCCTAACGCGTTCTGCCTCGGTAAGCAGTGCGGGCCTCCCACTTATTCTGAAATAGTCCCACTTATCGGCGAGTGTTAAGTACACATTTACCACAATTTTAGCTCACGGACACTCCGCTCAAAATTCTTACGCAACCACTAATGCCCCTTAGACACATTATAGCAACTCTGGACGCATGCTTTATAGCTGAGATTAAGGTCACTGCCGCGACAACCTTGTTATGAGTAGTACCTCACTTCCTGACGAATGAGCATGTGCACTGTGCACAAAGAGTCACTTTACTTATTCTTTTATGTATTTTGTACCTAAAGTATACTTTTTATCTCTTCTTATAGGCAAAATTGAGGTTTAGTGTAAAGGCAAAGTATTTAATTGTCCTGATGATGGTTCCTATGATTCCTTAATGGAACCGAAACGCCGTCGACTTGCTCATGCACCCGATACAAATCTGATTGATTGATTTTATGTAATGGTGCAGCTTGATATTTTCTGTGTAATTTGTATGTAAACAGAAAAACGTTTGTTTTGCCTTGAACCTTTCCTGTTTTCTCCAACTGTAATCACCCCGTGAGTGTTGGGCACAGGCTTGTGTACCACATAGGGGCATCGTGGAAGGTATTCCTAACTTCTAATTTCTGATGAATCTTGTTTATTAAGTAAACCTGAAAGACCTCTGTCCGGCTGGACATGTCCTTCTGAAAATATAGAAGCGATTTCATCTATATTTATTGGTTGTGTTTTATTACATATGCATGGGACCACTGTTGTTTCCTTTAAATCCTGTAACATCTTCTCTACCTGTCTAAATATCTACCTAACTAAGGGGCCTATTAGGATGGCGGACGGACCTACGTCCATCCGCCACCCCAGAGGAGGAGGGACCGTGCGCAGGGGCAGCGGCGGTCCCTCCGTGCTAATTAGGATGTGACCGCCACCCTGGCGGTCACATCCTGAATATTTAACATTGCGGCGGGTGCTGCTTGAAGCAGCACACGCCGCAATGTTAAAAAAGGCATGTTTACCTTTGCATGCACAAAGCTGCAGGCACCGCGTGGTGCCTGCCACTTTGTGAAAGCAAAGGCAGAGGGGTACCATAGGTACCCCCCACCCCCCTTCACCAATGGGGGCCCACAAAGGGCCCCCAAAGTAAACACCGTATGCCTTTCCACGGCGGAAATGCCGCCGTGGAAAGGCATAGGAGCACAGCCATCCTAATATGGCTGGCGGTGTCTGATAGACACCGCCAGCCATGTTAGAGCTTTTCCGCTGTGGTCGGAAGGCGACCGCGGCGGAAAAGCGGTGGACTGAACAAAGATGCCCCAGCCATCCTAATCTGGCGGGGGGTCTTTTCTCAGTCCGCAGCGGATAATCCGCATCCTCCGGGCCGGCGGTGGCTTCCGACGGCCCGGAGGATGCGGATTATCCGCTATCATAACGGGCCCCTAAGTAACTCCTATCCTACCCTTATTATCTGCTCCTGGAGTAACCTGTTCCCAACCATAAAGTGAACAGGAAAACTGTACAGAACCAGCTACCAGACGCCACTCAGAAACAGTCCCTATAACTTTCCTGCCAACCCCCCCCCCCCATCACCTAGGCTATTCTTGGGTATCTTCGTATGTATAGTGCTTTGTCTAAAACCTCCTTTATTTGTATATCAGGTAAATCTCCATCCCGTAGTGAGACAAATGAACGCCATCAACCCTGAAAAAGTACACTGCAGCATATCTTAGTTCTGGTTGTTCCACTCTACCGAAACCTGACTCACCACAAAAGACCCTCATGTCCCTTTTTATCTTCCTCCTGGCTTTATCAATGGCGGCGCCCTCCATTGTCTTCCAGGAAAGAATTCAGTCCAAACGACAAAGCATCCCGACCACTGCTGCCTAATCTCCCTCAAGTCCCTTTTCATTTGCTTTAGTAGGGCCAATCCCTTGCAAACCACTAAATCATTCTCCCCGAAATTAATTATTAGAACATTCTGGCATCAATTTATTCAAACTGGGATTGAGCTTGTGCCAGCGCAAACCCCCTTTCCCATGCCAACATATTTTAAACAAGGCAGGTTCCAATCCTAAGTTAACACCTTTCCCTTTTTGAAGCTAGTGTCTCTCTGCCAACTTGACGAATGAATGCCCGACTAATGTAATGTAATGTAATGTAATGTAATGTAAGGGACATTTCTAACGCGCAACTTTCACTCCAAGGAGTATCTTGGCGCTCACACAACTCAGATGGAGGAGTTGGAAGGAAAAAGGGTGTCCTGAATTCTACACAAACATTACACTAGGGTCCTACAGATAACGTCAGGCAAAGAAAAAATCCGCGTTTTTAAAGCCTTCTGGAAGGGAGCTTCTTGAGAAAAAGACCGCAAGAAAAGGGGAAGTTTGTTCCAGGCTTTAGTTCCCAATACGAAAAGGGATTTGCCACCTTTTGTGGCCAACTTGAAGTGAGGAGGAGTAAGTAAGTTCTGGCTCGCAGATCTCAGACAGCGCGTTGGATGGTATCTTTTAAACCCGTTACATAAATAGGTTGGGCCTCGCTGGTGAAAAGCCCTAAAGGTGATTAAAAGAAGTTTAAACAAGATTCTTTTACCTATTGGCAGCCAGTGAAGGGTGTTTAAAGCTGCTGAGGCTGATGACTTACGGGGCAGGCGCAATACAAGGCGGGCTGCCGCATTTTGGACCATCTGTAATTTATGGAGAACGATTTTGTTAGCTCCAACATATAGTCCATTACAATAGTCCAGCCTAGAACTTATTAAGGCCACTGCGACTGTTTTCCTCGCCGATAGCGGGAGAAGATCAAAGAACTTCCTTAGTGCTTTTATGATCTGAAAGCACATGCATGCCACTGCTACAGCCTGGGGTTTGAAGGATAAATGGTTGTCGAATTTGATGCCCAAATTGCGGGCGGATGCAATTGTATTGGGGGGCACTTCGGCATCCACTGGCCAACACGCTGTTGGGGAAAAAAGATTGTGGTTCCCTATGGGTAGGATTTCGGTTTTTCCGGTGTTGCACTTTAAATGGTTGTTCGTCATCCAATTAAAAGTTGCTGCAAGACAGTCCTTAAGATCTTTAGACTATGCAAATGGCTAGCGCCTCCGACTCTGGCCCTGCTACTGCACCTGAAAAGACACATGTCCATGTTTGTAATACGTACCCCCATCGAACGGGACATATCAAAGCCTCTTCATTGGCCCCTAGTAATACTGTCTTCTACACACCCCTTTGGTCCGTCTTCGAGTGTGTGAGGAGGATCATGACCGCTTCACTTCGTGTACTTCCCTCAATGAAGGCCTGCAATCCATTTCCTCCCCAACAACTCTGATACTCTGAATGCTCTGAAATACAGCCATTACATTAAGGCAGCAAATAAATCTGCTTCCTATAAGCTAATGCATATCCTGGGTAGCTCCTCTATCATCCTGCCTAATAATGCTTTTGACACCGGCATCCTGGCCCGCTGTCCTTTCCCTGCTTACCTGGCCCAACCTTCCAGCATACACTTTCCTGATTCACCTGCCGAAGGGCCATATCCCCACCACAACTTGTCCATGAGTGCTATCCCCGCTAGCTTGGCAGCAACAGTGAACTTCACCAAACCCCTATCAGAGACATAATGAACTGTATGACATCCTCCTGTCCGGCCCAAGTCCCTGTCCTCCTCCTTGCCCCTACTGTTATAAAGGCCTGCCAGATCCTGGCCATATGCCCGTCTCGTAAAAACTCCTAATGACCCTACCACCAGTTGCAGCATCCTTTGTCTCCTACGGACCACATCCCCGCAGGCACCAGGGTCTTCTGAAACTCCCTCTCCGTGGCCAATCCTGGAACCTCCCCCACTGCGAACGAGACAAAGCATCTGCAATGTCATTATCCACTCCCGGGATGTGCTTCGGCCGCAACTGTATATCACACTTCAGACAACTTAGAATGAATACTCTCATCAACTTCAAGACCTGCTCATCTCTTGCTGACTGCTTGTTGACCACCTGCACCACTGCCACGTTAACCACCCCGAAAATGACGTTTCTATGCGCTAGGCTCTGCATCCACACTGTGACCGCTATGACTAAAGGAAACATCTCCAAGAAAGCAATACTCCTGCCCCCATTCTTCCATTGTTATGTTATGTTATTATAGGGCTTCTATAGCGCACGGCTACTCCAAGGAGTGTCCCGGCGCTTTGTACTATCAGACCTAGAAAGGAGCAGACAAAACATAACAATGAAAATAGAGACCAGCAGTCGCAGATCCTAGAACAAGGCGGGTAGTCTCTAACAGGTAAAGAGCCAGGTCTTTAAACCCTTCCTAAACGCTAATAAGTTAGGCGTAGAACGCAGGGTCAGAGGTAGGGAGTTCCACAGCTGAGGGGCCTACAGCCTAAATGACCGTCCTCCAATGCGGGCTTTTTTTATTCGGGGAACTACCGCAAACGAAAGAGACTCCGATCTCAAGGATCGTGCTGGATGGTAAAAAGCCATCCTCCTTTGCAAGTATTGAGCTCCCGTGGCATGCATGGCTTTGTGGGCCAGCGTCATAGCCTTGAATATTATCCGCTTCCGGATGGGGAGCCAATGAAGAACTTGCAATAAGCTCGAAGCACTGGCTCGCCTATGGAGGCCGCAGATGGCTCGCGCGGCAGCATTCTGGGCCACCTGTAGGTGTTGTAGGAGGTACTCCGGGAGGCCAAGGTATAAGATGTTAGCATAATCCAATCTGGATCCAATGAGGGCCTGAACTGTTGTTCTTCTATGTTCCTCCGAACGTAACGGAAGGAACTTCTGGAGCATCTTGAGGATGCCAAAACATGTTCCAGTGAGAGCCAGCACCTGGGGTTTAAGTGTCACCCCATTATCAATTTTAACTCCCAGGTTCTTAGCTGACTGGGATGGATGAGCTGGGGGGAACATGTCGGCGGGCCACCACCCGTGCCAATCCGGAACAGATGGACATCCGAAGAAAAGTATCTCCGATTTGTCTGAGTTGCACTTGAGGCTGTTCAGTTGGAACCAATTAAAAACAGCCCCAAGGCAATCCCAGATACTTTCACCATCAAATTCTTCACCCTTCCGGCAGGTAAAGAGAAGCTGGGTGTCATCGGCGTATGAAACGATCTGGGCCCCGAAGGACTCCGCCAATGCCGCCAAAGGGGTCATAAAGATGTTAAATAGAGTAGGGCTCAATACCGAGCCCTGAGGAACTCCGACTCCCAAAGGCGACATCTCAGCGGATCCAGGGGAGACCCAGACCGTTTGTCGGCGGTTGGCTAGAAAAGAACGAAACCAACTGAGCACCGGGCATACCTCTGGGCACCACCTGCCCTGCCAGTACATCCCAAACCGGCATGCTCTTACAGCGTCGGAAAATATCTGCACGTCCCATTCGCACTCCTCTGGTGCGGACATGGGAATGCCATTGAATTCTTCTAAGAACTTGCCTCACATGTGTAAATCCTCTTTCGTCCCTGCGGACAGTCACATGTGATGGTGTTGCAACATGAATCCCGCTAATGACCTGCTCAATCTCCTGAAAAATGCCCTTCCTGACCTAACTACCCTGCATGCAAAGTTCAGATGCCCTAGCAGCACGTGTACCATCCTCACCATCCCTTTTGTCTTGGCCAACATGTCATCAATAATCAATCTCACATGCATTTTCTTATCCGCCGGAACCTCGCTTCCATGGCCACCGAATCCAACTCAATACCTAGAAATGACAACACCATGCTTGGACCCTGCGTCTTCTCTGGTGCCAGGAGCTCAGCTAGTGCCCCATTGAGCTCTTGGAAATATGCCAACTGTTGCCGACAGTGCAACGAACCAGGCCATCCCACCAGGAAGATGTCATCAAGGTAGTGTGTCACCTTCTCTTTGCCCGTTTTCCAAAGGAAGACCCATTGCAAGAAGGAACTAAACTTCTCGAACAAGGCACATGATATTGAACAGCACATGAGAAACTCCTTATCCACAAATATGTTCCCATCCACTTGGATGCCCAGCAGCTGAAAATCCTCTGGGTATACTGGCATCAGATGGAAGGCAGCCTTAATGTCACATTTTGCCTTTTAGGCATCCCTGCCAACGTGTTCCACTAGGTCCCTCGATTTGTCCCCTGATGAATAGGAAACTAATGTCAGGTTCTCGATATGAAATCATTCACTAACCCTTCCTGTGGCCATGACAATTTCTGAATCAACCAATACTAGCCTGGTTCTTTCTTTGGCACCACTACCACCGGAGAAATAATCAAATCCGTTATCGGGCTAACAGCGAATGAGCCCTCCATGCGCCATGCTTCAACTTCCTTTTTCAATTTTCCCCAAACCACTGATGTATGAGCCACCACTGACTTCAGATTCCCTGCCCATCTTGCTGTCCGAGGGGCCTCATACCCCAATTTAAAACCTTCCCTGAAACCCTTACTCAGTAACTATGCATCCTGCTCCTGTGGGTAGAATGTCAGCCAGGCATCCATGCAGTCATTCTTAATGGATGTATGAGCATTTGCCCATGTAACCCTGCGCCCCTCTTCCTCCGCTGCCTCTCAGCCCCCTGTTGTCCCTGCTGTCCACTATAAGCAGTCTGTTGTTGGAAACCTTGCCCGCCCTTGCTGTCCCCTTCCTGCAATCCTGCCCGAAGCATTGCACCAATGGGAGCCTTCCTGCGCATTTTGAGCATTCATGACGAAATCTATAATATCCCCGCGTACAGGTTCCTTTATTGTAATCCCAACATACCCCTGGACCCCCCCACCTCCTTCGGTGTGTATCCTACCCCTCCCCTGGTGGGGTGATTTTTGAAAAGGGCGGTAAAACTAAATGTAGCCCACTGGCCGTATACGTTGTCTTCCCAAAGTTGACTGCCTCCATCATCTGGTGATACAATACCTTCCTAATTTGCCTCGGGATCCCAAACTAGTCTGGCTCGGAACTCTTTGTAGTAGTGCGACCATGCATAACCCCATATGTCACCTGTGCCCTCCTACCCACGTCCATGTATTTAAACAAGGACACACACCTGTCTGGGTATTTCTCGCAATATACACTAGCGAAAATCAGAAAAGCTGCTGTCCAGTTTTCTATGATCCTCTTTCGATCTCTCTTTGGGCCGCAATTCCCTATGCAGGAGCTTCAACATATCCACATATTCTCCCTTCCAAATATTTTCTTTTGTGGCTAACATGATGTATGCTCCCAAACGTTTAGTTGGTTTCATTGGTTTAGTTGATTTTAGGCAAAAATACCTTTTTGCTCTCTTTGGCCCCCATCGCTTGGCAGTTTCCTCCATCTGTTTTGCCATCTCCTGTGTCATCCATCTCTGTCACTGCTGTCTGAGCTTTCCCGCTCAGACAGCAGTGAGCGGGAAAGCTCACTTCCTTGTGTTTCCACTAGACCCTGTCTCCCCCTCTGTCTTACGCCCTTCTGTACCTACCCCTGCGTCCTGTACACATTGTCCTTTGCGCAGATTGATCTCCCCGTCCTCCCCTCATGCCTCAGTTCCCGTGGACACCTTCCACCTTGGACTAACTGGCCAGCCTTTTGCCCACTTTCTTAACAGGCTTCAAGGTTGTCATCCTCACTGGATCACGCTGCCTAACCAGTCCTGCAGAGGGTTGAGTTGCATGAGGCTTGGCCGGGACAACCACTTCCTGCTCTGTGTCCTGCAACATACTAGGCGCAAAATTACTTGTCCCCTCCTTTCTTCATCTACTATCTCCCCCTCCTCTATGCTATCTTCTTCATAATCCAATGGTATTTCTTCCCATAGCCCCCATCTTGCTCTATTTCCTCCCCCAAATGTGCTTCAGCACACTGTCGCATACGCTGAATAAATTCCTCCAAATTGTGCTCCACATGTGGCGGGAGCTTTCGCTGCCGTTCTGCCACCTCTTTCTGTCTCTGCATTGACCATGTCACCGCGGAGCTAGAGGCCGCATCGGCCCAACCGGGCTGTCACCACAACGTGACCATATCAAACCTCCACTTATCACTGAGTCCGTAGTCCCTGGCTGTGGTCCGGCTGGCCTTCCAAGACCCTGCCATCACTTCCACTTGGTACTGCGGAGCAGCATCTGGCTCACCCGAGGTGTGTGCCTCTTGCACCCATTGATCCTACAATGAAATGGCAAGGTCCGGCGGGCAGGGTTTAATATCCCTATCCGTCCCTGTCTCCCATTGGGTTGGGCACAACTGCTAATACCCCCTGGACCTGTACTGTTCTTCAGGTAAGTGTCAGTGCCCCCCCAAACCGTCTGCCTAAAACCTCCTCTACTCGTTCCCGCAGAGTACCCCCTCCTGTTTGCCTGAGGCCCCTACTTTTGACCCATACGCTCATATAACCTTACCAGAAACTCTTGATTTCACTCTGCCTCACTACCATAAAACTAAACGGTAGATCTCAATGTTTGGAAACTGTGATTGAAAACTGTCCCTAACTGCTGGCTGCAGTGTCAGCTTACAAAATGGTTACACAGCCCCTAATATGTCTGGCCTAAAACCCAAGCCCGAAGCCCAAATGCAGCCCAAAGAGAGCAAAATTGGGCCCGGGCTGCACCCATGGCAAAACAAAACCAAGAGTGTGAGCCTCCCTGCTGGACAGCCACCCCCCCAAAGCCCCATTGTGAACACCGCACGTGCAACCTTTTCAAACCTGCCGTACAACTATCCTAACGTGTGAGAACCATGTGACTTAAGTAATCATTCTTAAACTAACTTAGAAAAAAAAGATCTGCTAATGAAAACAAAATGAAAATAAATCATGCTGTTTACACCAACAAAGAAGTAAGGCAAATCAAGCAATAAACCAAAACAAATTTGTGATAAACACATCAAGGAATAAACCGAAACAATTTGGTGAAAAACACATTTTTTTTTCAATAAAACACAATGTTTGTTATCTTAATATGGCTGCTTGGTTATCTCAAATAGCCTCTGAGAGGGCGCTTTTTCCTTAAAAACATATGGGGTGCAAACATTGTTCATAGGCGAAAGGTGAGAAGTGGATCCTCTGGGTTCTTTTTGTGAAGAAGGAGATGATCCATCTGAGCGCGTCCCCTTAGATGCCGATATGTTAGATCCTTTCGATCAGAGTGTGGTGGGATACGGTGAAGAATGCTGCTGAGAGGTCAAGGAGGATCAAAGCAGCTGTTTCTCAATAGTTGAGCAGGGTTTGATTGTCATCAGTGCTTGCGATTGTGCTGTGATTGCTGCGGAAGCCAGATTGGAAGGAGTCGAGTAGCAGGTGTGTCAAGAGTTGATTGTTGATAATCCTTTCCAGTACCTTCACTGGGAATGGGATGGGAGAGATTGTCCAGAGGTTTTTGAGTTTGCTGGGGTCAGCGGAGGGTTTTTTGAGTAGTGGCTGACATCTGCGTGTTTTCAGGTGTCGGGAAATGTTGCAGAAGTGATAGAGGTATTGAGTAAGATGGTGAGTTCCTGGCTAAACCTTTGGTTTATGAGGTTGAAGGTTTGGTGCAGGCATGAGTCTGTAGGAGCTCCTGAGTGGATGGATTTCATGGTGGAGGTGGTGTCATGGGTTGAGAGGATATTCCAGATGGTCAGTGTGTGGTTTGTGTCAGTTACGGTGGTGTTGTATCTGTCAAGGAAGTCCGTAGGTGTGGGTTTGGGTTTGAAGTTCCTGTATAAGGTTGCGATCTTGTCAATGAAGAAGTGGTCGAGGTTGTTGCACAGCTCCTGTGATGATGTGATGTTGTTTTTTGCTGGCAGACAGGTAGGAGAATTCCTTAATAATGTTGAAAGATTCCTTGGTGTTGTTGATGCTGGTTTCCATGTGTGCGGCAAGAGCTGTCTCCTTTGTTGCCCCCAGGAGGTGGTGGTAGAGGTTGAGGGAGGGCTTGAAGGCTGCCCTGTCCGAGGTGTCCTTGAACCATCTTCTCTCCAACTGTTTGCTGTCTCAGTTCACTGTCCTGACTTCTTGGATATACCATCTGGCCTTTTCTCCGGATGTTACTCTTGAGAGGGATGATTCTGTCTGTGGAATGTGTGATCCATGCATTAATGTTTTTCACTCACTGTGCGAGGTTGGTGTCGGTAGTAAGCTTGGAGGTGTTGAGGGCATTTGCACAGCGGGTCTCAGAGATTTTGTTCTACCTCCAGTGGATGGTGTTGGTCATCTTGGGGGTGATGGTGCGGGGGCTGGAGATGCTGAAGTGGATGATGGAGTGAGCGGTCCATGTGAATTTTATGACATGGCTGTATTTGATACGGTTGCTGAAGGTGAAAATTGGGTCCAGTGTGTGTCCAGCAGTGTGTGTAGGGTGGTGGACATTCTGGGTCAATCAGAGGCTGCTCATATTTCGGGGGGGTGCAGTGTTTTTGTCATTGGAGTCGTGGAAATTTAGGTCGCCGAAGAAGAGGGGTTCATTGTAGTCGGCGATGGTGCTGCAGAAACTGGAGGCAGGGCCATGGGTCAGAATGTGAGGGTACCTCTGATAGTTGTCTTGTCATCCATGTGGAGCATGAAATTGAGATGTTCCATGGGAGTGGTGGTTTTGTCGGTGGTGCTAGTACACTGTATGGTTTTGTTGTGGAGAATGGATGCCCAGTGTGAGGGAGGCGATGAGGTCACATAATTCAAAAGAATGCTTGCATAGTAAGCGTGGGTTGAGAAGGGCACATGCGAATTGGTTTTTGTACAGGTGGTGTCTGTGATGTGTTCGGGGTAGGGCTGGTTGGTGTGCTGGTCCTTGTGCCGTGGCTGGCAAAGTAGCAGTGGGCGCACATGAAAAGTCCTAGTTCTAACAAAGAAATCTAAACAGTTCAAACAATTGAGAGCAAACAAATAATACAAAGTTGTGAAAGCAATAATCGCTGTGTGCTGAGACTCATAGAACTAATCTATGCCGCTCCTCTGAGAAAGGTATAACATAGTTCTAAAATGAAAGTTAGGGCATTAGCCCTCATTGAATAAGTGGTGGGTACAATTCTTATTTGTACTCTTTTAAGTCCATCTGTTCGTCCTCAAGTAACTGTGGTAAGGTGGATCGTGGATAGTACCCAATGAAATTCTCCCTGGGTGACATTAAATTTCTATCTTTGTTGTTCCTCAGGCAGACCAAGGCTGTGAGTGCCAGTAGAACATGAGACCTTATTGAATGTTGTGTTTCCTACCAACCCAACAAGTGCGATCACAGTTGCTCTGCCTCAGCCCAGTTGATGTTTCCTCAGACCAAGCCTTCTGCATGTGGTGCACCTGCCCCTTCCTGACAAAGACAGGCAGCACCACCATCAACGATGAGGAGTTTGCACTCTGCTCTCTGGTTGTGTTCCATTGAATTTTCACTGGGGCAATCTTTCTCGGACCCAAACACAACCCAGCCACCCAAACAACCAGCCCACCATATGTCGCAGCAGTGACCAGGAGATAGAGACTGAGGCCACCACTGATTCTGGAGAGGGGTCTGACCTAGTGCTAAGCTGCCTAGGGCACTTTCAGATAAGGCTGTCAAATGTGATCACGATTTTCTCCGTCCAATTAATCACAGGCTCTATGTCTTCATGGGAGGGATACCACAAAATACATTTGTGGTATCCCTGGGCATGTCTCATCTACAGGAGATACTTTCCTGGACACAAAGCAGTAATGCTGGGGTCTCGAAACCTCTCCACACAGCCTGAGGTGCAGATACTTCTCTGTTTAGCAGCACACATCTCCAAGTTGCTCCACTCCCAGTTCCTCACAGTTCACTCCTTATAGGTATGATCTTCTTCAGGCAAGAGTACCTCTAGCACTCTTCCTCAGCAGTCAGCCAGCTGCATTCTTCAAGGCAGGCTCCAGCATCTCTTTTCCTGACAGATCACAGAGCACCAATTTCCATATTTCCACACATGACAAAGGGTAGCTGGCATTCAGCAGCCCCAAACTTCAAGTAAAAAATAATTTTTGAGGTGCAGAAAAGATGTGCATACCCATGCGGCCTGGGTTTCAAGAAAGTGGTCCAATCAGGCGTAAGACTTATGAGCTATCGAGTAATGTGTATAGTCTCTATCACTGGGGTGGTGGCTCCGCCATACGTCCCTGATCCCACAATCCTCCTACCACTCCCTACCACTCCCTGACATAGATCCTGCCCCCCAGTCCTCGGGTTAGAGCGGTCCTCCTTGCATCCATGACCAATTTTAAATTGCCACCCACCACAACCAAGGAGTCGGGCGTGTGGAGAACCTCGGCCAGGTCCTCAGTCAGGAACTTCTCCTGATGTTCGTTTGGGGAATAGATTGAGGCTATTGTGAGGTTGTAGGTGCTGATTTGTATCCTCATCGCAAAGAGGTGCCCCTTAATCTCTGCAACTGAGCCCTCTATGGAACCTCTAAAGCATTTGAAAAACAGGATGGCCACCCCACCCTTCTTACTCTTTCCTGAAGACCAGAACTGCAAGGGTAACCCCCTGGATTGCATACGCTGTCTATCTTTGTGAAGCAGGTGGGTTTCTTGAAGTAAAAATATATCCTCCTCCGAATGCTCGAGTAAGGAGAGCACTGCCCTCCGCTTGGTAGGATTGATAAGGCCTCCGACATTATAGCTACTACCTTAACTTCCATCAGGTTGTAAAGAACCATGGGGATATATGTCTTATGCTATGGAGCCGAGATAGGGGGACAGACCATGGAAGGGACCACACAGACAGATGTGACTGGATGGACCCTCCCAAAAGGGCCACAAGTAAAAAGCTCACCGGAGAGAGGACCCCCCATCCAATAAAAATATAAACAAACCAGAAAACAATAAACCACCAGCAAAGGCAAACACACAAAGTCCATCTCAACTTTGCTGTCACTTGATGATCGGCAGGCTTTGGCAAACAGTTTTTCCTTTTGCTGGCAGTTAACATCCTATATTCAGGGTTGCTATATTTACTGCAGAATATATTAGGTTACTTGATAGGCATCTTGACTAAAACATCACTTTCTTTGCTCACTGATTAACCAGTTCTATTTTGATGGGGCAGTGGCTAGAGAGGCTACCACGTAAGCAGCACCCACCTCTGATAATTCAAGAGAATGCTCTAGAGTGAGCATAGCCAGTAGTGTCATTTTCACTTGGTGTAGAATTCTCTCCTTAGTTTTTGCGATCAGCAGACCTGGATTATTCCAGCTCGAATTTCTTCATCTGTGTGGTCTAGCTCAGGTGTGCTGGCAGGATTGCACAGGCGAACATAGAAAGTATGTATGTATGTATGTAGTGTATTTTGTAAAGCGCACAGCTGCCCCAACGGGGCGTCCCGGCGCTGTATAACGCTGTGGAACCCTTCCTGGCTCTCCCTGTGAGAAGCCCCTCCTGGGCACCCCCGAGGTGAAGCCAGGCATCCCAGTGTTGATGGGGCCGTTGTGGAGATTAAGCAAGCTATTGCCAGAGTTGCAGCGTGGGACCCATGATTAGAGTAGGCACCGAGGCGAGAATTATCGAGTCCGCGGACATTGAGCTCAAGACCCTGCCGCGTCGGGACTTGAACCCTGGTCCTGGGCCTGATCTCTGCTTCAGAGTCTTCCTCTCTAACCAGTGAGCCACACTTCTCCATGAAGAGATTGAGAATGAGATTATAGTTTTGTCCAGACCTTGCTTAGTTTGACAATGAACCTCTCGCAGTCGGATTTTGACTGTGTGCTGTGCTGCCCATTTATGGCTGCTATTGTGGCATTGTAATTATTACCCCAGCGTTTGTTTGGAAGAGTGAAGAACATTCATGCATTTCTCCCCCACCAGGTGAAATGGAATAGGCCTTTTGGTGGTAGAATAGGCCTATTGGATAGATCTTTCTCTTTATTAGCCGATAGGTAATTTTTAAAATGAGCTATCGAGATGTTCCAGTAAGAGAGTATGTCAAAAGGCTGGATCATCATATCTGCACTGTTCAACATGCTTTCAATTCTGGAGTGCCAATTGTTGGCTGAAGTACGCGAGAAGACAATAGAAATGCTCCCTCTTTGGTCTTGGATGTCATGACTGAGACTCGTCCCTCGAGAATGTCTCTCAGTGCTTGTTTTACTAGCTTTGAGCAAGTCACGTCAGTCGTAAAAGAAGCAAAAACTCAAACAGTAGCAAGAAACACAGCCAAAAACAAGTATTAGATTCTCCATGTTTGCACCTGTTCCCAGTGTTACTTCCGGTTCTATGATCGGAGAACAATTGGCCCAGCTGCAGTCTCACCTAGGGAAAACAGATGTTCATCACATATCAGATAGTGAGATGAATAGAGGAGAAAAGCCAAGTGTAGCTGAGAATCACCGTGGCATCCAGTACCTCCTCCCCCTTATAGGGAAAATCAGACATGACTGCAGGTTGTGCCTTGGCACTTCTGATGTGTTAGCCGCATCCCCTTTGCTTTGATTGCTGCTGTTATCATTCACAGGAAAGCCTGGTCCAACCATGTAATCTGAGTGGGACTCCCAATCCAAGAACAAAAAATTAGCAACTGGTGGTGTTCTGCGCCTAGAAGGAGCGAGCACCCACAAGATCAATTTGGTATCCTTGTCAACAGCTTTGGGTTCTAATACTTTACCATGGTCATGGGTTTCATAGGTTGACAGCATATTACAGCACAAGATCACACAGGTTCTTAGTGGTAAACATCACTTACAACGAAACTTTTACAACTCAACTTCCACCTGGAGAACAACAACGACCGCAACACCATCACCCTGCTCGACAACCTCGACAACCTCGGACTCAAGCAACTGGTGACCACCCCCACCCACCTCGCCGGACACACACTCGACGCCGTCTTCTCATCCAGCAAAGACGTCACCTTCAGCCACGCAACAGGACTCCACTGGACGGACCACAGCTGCGTCCACTTCACCTTCAGAAGAACGACGATCCACCACCGCCAGCAACAGGTTGCTCGAAGAAGCTGGAACAAGATCACAGCCGACCAGCTCACCGCCTCCCTGAGCCAGCACCCTCCCGCCAACTCAGCGAACCCCAGCCAGGCCGCCGACAACCTCACGAAGTGGATCAGCAACTGCGCGGACGAACTCGCCCCTCTAAGGACCCCGCCCAGCAGATCCTGCAGCAGAAAAACACCATGGTTCACCGACGAACTCAAGAGCTCCAAGAAGAACTGTCGAGCCCTCGAGAAAGCCTGGAGAAGGGAACCAACGACGGACAACATGACCACCCTCAAGCTCGCCACCCGGAAACACCACCAACTGATCCGCGCCACCAAGAAAAATGAATACAAGGACCGGCTGGACAACAACGCACACAACTGCAAGGAACTCTTCAACATCGTGAAAGAGCTCTCCAACCCCAACGCCGGAAACAACGACATCACACCGTCGCAAGACCTCTGCAACTCCCTCGCGTCCTACTTCCACAACAAGATCACGGACATACACAACAGCTTCAACAACCAACCAACGCAAGCCACAACCGCAACGACGCCACCCACCACCACCCTCCGCACCTGGACTCCGATCAGCACCGAAGACACCATCCGCACCATGAACTCCATCCATTCAGGATCTCCGACTGACCCCTGCCCTCACCACGTCTTCAACAAGGCCGACGCTGTCCTCGCACCCCACCTGCGGGACATCATCAACACCTCCTTCGACTCCGCCACCTTCCCTGAGAGCTGGAAGCACGCCGAACTCAGCGCTCTCCTCAAGAAACCCACAGCAGACCCCACCGACCTCAAGAACTACCGTCCCATCTCGCTCCTCCCGTTCCCGGCCAAAGTCATCGAGAAGACCGTCAACAAACAGCTGGCCGCCTTCCTCGAGACGAATGGATCCCTCGACCCCTCACAGTCCGGCTTCCGAGCGAACCACAGCACCGAGACCGCCCTCATCGCCGCCACCGACGACCTTCGAACTCTGATGGACAACGGAGAAACAGCGGCCCTCATCCTCCTGGACCTCTCCGCGGCTTTCGACACTGTCTGCCACCGCACCCTAGTACAGCGCCTCAGCAACATCGGAATCCAGGAGAAGGCACTGGAATGGATCACCTCCTTCCTCGACGGAAGAACACAAAGAGTCCGCCTACCACCGTACAAGTCAGAGGCCACCAAAGTCATCTGCGGCGTACCCCAAGGATCCTCGCTGAGCCCAACCCTCTTCAACGTCTACATGAGCCCCCTCGCGGCCATCGCACGCCAACACAACCTGAACATCATCTCCTACGCCGACGACACCCAGCTGATCCTCTCCCTGACCAACGACCCCGCCACCGCCAGAGCCAACCTGCACGAAGGGATGAGAGACGTAGCCGAATGGATGACGACCAGCCGCCTGAAACTGAACTCAGACAAGACGGAGGTCCTCATCCTGGGCTCCACGCCCTCCGCCTGGGACGACTCCTGGTGGCCCCCCGCCCTGGGCACCGCACCCAAACCGACGGACCACGCACGCAACCTGGGCTTCATCCTGGACTCCTCCCTCTCCATGACCAGACAAGTCAACGCCGTCTCCTCGTCATGCTTCAACATCCTGCGCATGCTACGTAAGATCTTCCGGTGGATCCCCACCGAGACGAGGAAGACGGTCACCCAAGCCCTCGTCACCAGCCGACTGGACTACGGCAACGCCCTCTACGCCGGAACCACGGCCAAACTCCAGAAGAGACTCCAGCGGATCCAGAACGCCTCGGCGAGACTCATCCTCGACATCCCCCGACGCAGCCACATCTCCGGACACCTGAGAGATCTGCACTGGCTCCCGGTCAACAAGAGAATCACCTTCCGGCTCCTCACCCACGCGCACAAAGCCCTACACGACCAAGGCCCGAGCTACCTCAACAACCGGATCAACTTCTACACTCCCAAGCGCCTCCTCAGATCAACCAACCACGCCCTCGCCGCCGTCCCCCGCATCCGAAGAGCGACAACAGGAGGAAGATCCTTTTCCTACCTGGCCGCCAAGACCTGGAACTCACTTCCGACCAATCTGCGCCTGACCCAAGACCACCTCTCCTTCAGGAGGAAGCTCAAGACCTGGCTGTTCGAGCAGTAGCGGCACCCCCCCCCCTCCCAGCGCCTTGAGACCCTACGGGTGAGTAGTGCGCTCTACAAATGACCTGATTGATTGATTGATTGACAACGCACTACCATTACAACGCGGTCATTACAACGCAAACTATTACAACGCATTGCGCTGGGGGGCGCTCTAGGATAGGGAATAAGTTTAATTTACTATCCAACACCTTCCCTAGTGTCCACGGGGACTGGAGTTGGAATAGTAATTTAAACTATTCACTATCCAGCACCCAAAAGCGATATGCGTTGTAATGGTATGCGATGTAAAAACCGTGTTGTAAAGACAGGCGTTGTAATAGCCTGCGTTGTAACGTCATACATCCGTTCTTAGTCTCAGCTTGCACATGCAGAATTCCACACATGCCCATAATTTTGTTTTAAACATATGTTGTTGCACAGAGACCATTTTGAGTGGGCTCTTAATGTGCCAGTATCCTTGTAAGTAAGACCCCTCTCAACTGTAGACCTATGTACATAATAGTTGTCCAACAATGGGCAGAACTCTACAGACCTACCACAAAGAGAAGAAAGTGGTACAAGCTCTCTTTTCTTTGGGAGGTATGCAGAGGGATGCCCAGAGGGAAGTTGAGAAGGCAGACAAGATGTCAGGTAGTGGTTTAATAAATCTGATGGACCCCACATTTTGTTTAATAAATTGGAACTGAAAGTGGTCAGATGAGCTGATCCTCTCCCTTCCCTTGTAAGAATGCATTATTACTCCTAACCGCCACTGACAAGCTCTTACCATACTATGTATGTACACTTGCACGACCTTAAAAGAGACGTTTCTGATGCTCCATCACCTCAGGAGACTAGTATAAGAAGTGGATTATTATTTGAGGAGGGCAGCTGCCCATTTCAAGGAATAATGACAGTAACTGGCTAGGGTAAACCATAAAGTCCCTAAATAAACCTGAACTCAACCCCCTGGTAGTTGTGGCACAGAGCAGGCGCGCATACTTTAGGGTAAAGTGTAAAGTACTTATGCAGTGCCAAAACAGGAGAACCAGAAGAGGTCATGAAACCTCGCTGTGACCACAGACATCCTAAGTCATACACACCCTGAACCCATAGTAACTGTCAGAGTAAATGGTGACTCGTGAACCTTCTGAATTACAGCAAGCTCTTGTCAGGGCAATCAGTTTGGCTACTTGTGGAGAAGTTACATGGCACAGGTAGGACTCTTCCAAGACGCCACCTAGGGTACATACACCATAAGCGGCTCTTAAGATACCATGTCGGTCTCTTAGGCAGGACCCATCAACAAAAGGAGTGCGGTCAGATTCGGGAAGAGGTACATCTAGTTTGTCGGGTCTCGGTTTTGTGCAAAAACTTGGTAATGCTAGCACAGTTGTGGTAACATTTGCCCTCATCATCTCCCTCTGGATTCAGCAAAAGATAATATGGGTTTAGTGTGTTACATCTCTTGATGGAAACATTTTCTGCTGCCAAAATGATTCTCTCATAGTGAGTTAAGTGGCAATTTGTCAAATGCTATGTGTGGGAATGGGTCATGATGTTCTCGATCGGGGTTCACCACTACAACCACTTTGAGACAACTGTTGTGGAAAATGTGAAATATGAAAACATAGCGAAACAACAAACACCAGCAGAAAGCATTGCACAGTCATACATAGTGAGAGAACAGTGTGGGCCAAAATGTTGTACAGACAAGAGAGAGGTGAAGAGTTTGGGAAACAGCCATAACAACGCATGCCTTACATCGCATTCCTTTACAATGTTACAACGTGAACCATTACATCGCAAATTGTTTCAACGACTTGCTGTAGGGGGCGCACTGGTGTTGGATTTAGAATCCAACACCTTCCCTGCTGTTGCACAAACTGAAGTAGGAATAGTAAATTATACTATTCCTAAGTCCAGCCCGCCCCCACAGCAAGTCGTTGAAATGACTAGTGATGTAATAGTTGGTGTTGTAACAACGCGGTTGTTGTAACGACCGCGTTGTAAAGGCATGCGATGTAACGCATGCGAAGTAAAAGAATATATTCGAAGAGTTCACTTGAGGACATAATATAATAAATAACTTGAAAGCGATGCAGTTAAAAGGCAACTCGTATTTAACAAGCTTAAAGAACTGTATGGCTTTAGCACATTGGTTTATTGGCACTTATTTTGTATTTCCAAATAGATTGAAGCTTGACTAGACAGTAAGAGCAGGAGATAAAATTTCTTAAAAAATATATACTAAGGTCTTAGGGGCACGATGATAAAGCACACATACCACTAAAATTGTATTTACCACAAATATACATGCATTCAAGAATGAAGACTGGTTACTTTGTTAAGCATTGTTGGGAACTGCAATAAAGACTGGGTAGAGAATTAGTTTTGAGTTTGAGGTTACGGGGCCACGTGCATTTCAATGCTTTCTACTTTCAATCTGTAACTACTAAGGGCCATATGTATCAACATTCCGTTTTGCGATTTCTAAATAGCGATTTTTAAGGAATCGCTATTTAGAAATCGCAAAATGGTATGTATGTAGAAAATCGCTTTTTTTAGCGATTCCTTAAAATTCCTTAATTGCGATTAGCAAATTGCTAATCGCAATAAAGGAAGGAGGAGGCCCATAGGAATGAAGGGGAAATTTGCGATTCGCAATTTGCGAATCGCAAATTGAGAATATTTTCAAGGGTGCAGGGGTGTCCAAAGGACACCCTGTTGCACCCCTGAAATCTGCATGGGTGCACATGTGGCGCACATACATGCCCTAAGGGCATGTATGTGCATCACATGGCACTTTGAAAAATTAAAAAATATGCATTTTGAAAGGAATTCGCAACTTACCACCAACTAGAAGTTGGTGGTAATTTGCGATTCCTTAAGGCCAATTAGCTATTTTTTTGGGCTTCTTACATTGCATTTAAGGAATCGCAAAATTTGCGATTCCTTAAATGCAATCGCAAGATAAGGAATCGCAATTTTTGCGATTCCTTATTTTTCAAGCAGATTTGCTTGATACATACCATTAGTCCAAATTGCATTCGCAAACGCCGAAATTCTGTCAATTTCGGCATTTGCGAAGTCAATTTTACATATGGCCCTAAGTCAATTATTATTTGCTGGTCTGTAATAAAGTACTTTCTTATTTTGTATATAAGAAGCTGATTGTGAACCAGCAAATTGAGACCGGCTGCCTGCCTGTGTGAGGAGGGTCGATTCCCAGGTCACAACAGTAAAAAGCTGTCTTTACATTGTAAAAGAGGAGTCTGTCTTTTTTTAATTTTGTTAAGTTTTAAAGTCACCCTGCAACAGTTAGCAAGCCAGCCTGGAAGTCCCTCTTGCCCTCACCTGACTGCTAAAGCCGTAAGACCACCTACCCCTGCTGCATAGATTATTGCACACCTTTTGATAAGGAAAGCAGCCACCGTGTTCTTTGAATTCCTGGCTGTACATGGGGGACTGGTAGTATCCAGAGAGTGCCATCTTTTTAAGGTGAGGACAATGCAGACAATGGTCCTTGTTTTTGTATATATTGTATCAGTAGTTTCCCTTGGCAATAGTAAACACAGATGTAGATATACGAGATATAAGGTTATAAGAGACATAAGGGTATTGCATGCAAGGTTGTGTACATGTGTTGCACAATGTCAGGAAAGGCGCTACATAACTGGTTACCTTGTTAGTCCCAATATAAAGTTGGAATTGGTCAATATGGGAAATTTGAAATTGGAAGGTGCCAATATGTGTTCCAATGTTTGACATACAGGGACAGATGCAAAGCTGATGTAGCCACACTTTACCTGCAGGTACGATCTGAACACGCAAATTACTGCCCTGGACCTTAAGTCCAGAAGTCATTCGAAAGAGATACATGGTTTGAAAAGATTATCCTCTCTGAGCGCAGAGGCAAATGACCGGTGGTTGCTAGGTGTATTTATCGTTTAGAGTACAATAATGCTGATTAACATTTAGAAGTAGTTGAAGTGTTCATATTTCTTATGCTGTTGGTGAGTGCGTGTGTGTGTATATAAATAAAATGTGGCCTCAGTATGATGTGTAATGTTGCATAATGTTATTTTCATGTGTATTGCACAATTGATAAAGGCAAAGTTATGAACGTTCTTGTTTTTAAAAAACGTGTGTAATTTTTAAAGTAAGAGTAATATTTGACCAGAAAGATAAAAAAAATTACATTGTAGAAGAATTTGAAATACGAATAATCATGGAGACTCCCTTAGTGCATATAGAAAAGATATTTCCAAATGATCAGAGAAAATTGCAAAAATATTATTTAGAACGGTTTAAAGCCTCCCAGAAACATACAAATCCCAGGCCAAAAGAAGGGAGACTTGACGACAAAATACTAGAGCATATTGGTACACATCTCAGAAGTAAATATGCAGGAGCCAAATTACAGAAGCGAGAAGCCACTTTAGCTTTATGGCAAGATTTTTGTGAGAAGCCTAAGAACCCCTCGAAAGTTGATATCCATAGTACCCCGTCTATTCCCCCACCCCTATATGATCCTATGAACACCTCTCCCAAGGTACCTGCTATTTATTCACTGGTGCAGCTCCAGGAAACCTCAGTGGTATTTGAGAACCCCGACATTGAGACCCCTTTACAATCTCTAAAAGTTACCTCTAATGTTACTCTACAAATGCCAAAGCAAAAACATGCAAGTATATCTAGGCAGCAAGTAAGGGTAGGTGACTACCAGTTTTCAGGACACCTAGAAACACAGTTAACATACATTTAGATCCAGCTTCTCCCCAGGAAGACAGAAGCGAATAGCAAAGACCATGAGATAGTGATGACCAGTTACATGTTTCATCAGCAACATTGCTTTTGTTGCACAGAAGAGACACAAAAGGAAGGGCAGTTAGGAAGAAGATGTCCATCCACAGCAAAGAGATGGAGATGATGTTCGATATAGTGACTAGTGCATAGGGCTGTAGGTAAGGTGCAATGGGCAGTATCCCAAGAAAGGAATAGGACTGAAGGTAGTCTACTTACTTGGCAGAAGAGGAACGTAATAGTTTCACCATAAAGTGTTTAAGAATGAATATCACGAAGTGAGAGTAGAAGAGAGGCAAGGGAAGTGAGGAGAGAGGGATATCACAATAATTTTTTAGGACAGATTCAGGGAAGACTTGGGCGAATAACAAATGGAAGAGTATATACATAAGCGTGTGGATAGTATGGAAATGAAATGAAATGAATGAAATGAATGAAATGAATGAAATGAAAACTAAATTCGTAGAGCGCGGTTGCTGCCCAGAGGCGTCCAAGCGCTAGAGACCAGAATAGAAATTGCTTGACAGAGGTACCTTGCAGAAATGAATGAGGGGCATTAATTAATGAGGGGCGTTAAACATGAATGGATGAAATGCTTCAACCACCAAAGGCTAGGCACTTTACCTATGATGTTAATATTCAAGAAAAAAACCCTTATTGCTTTGGATCACACAAAGAGTGCAAGGCCATTGCCTAATCATCTTGATATTAAAGAAGGAGTGCAGAAAATGCTTTCTAGAGTTAGGAAAACTTGAGCAACAGAGCTCGAGCAATTGCAGTTTCAGGGAACACATGGCCACCCAGAGCTCAGGATGGGATCTTGTGGGGCCATTGCAGGATTTACACTACATGATTGACCAGTACAGCAAATTCATTTTAAATCAGTTTTGCACAGCACAGATCCACCCCTAGTGAGATAGTCGCTGAAGGAGAAGAAAATAGCTGGCACAGTGGTGTGCCATATGGGGATAATTTAGTAGATGGGACTGAAAAGTTAGCCTCACAGATGAATCCATGACCACAGAAGGGAAGGCTTGTTTGATCCATATGATATGGAGAATGCTGAGGATTGCATTATTTTTAGTGAGGGAGAACTAGAATGGGATTATCCCTACATGCTGAAATGTTCCTTTGTATGTCAGAAATATGCTAGACAGCACTATCCCCAGCGTTCTACCACTCCCTTACAGATGCGCCCTGATAAGCAGGGGACCTGGGGCACCTCGTTCTGTTCCTTGGACCCAAGAAATGACTACCGCTGCTTACAGAGGGGGCAGGGAAATGGATTTGAGCTTTGGAACAGCAAACTAGCGGTATCACCTTGGCAGTAGGGTGCATAAAGTGTCTTCTTAGATCGCTTATAGAAGATGAAACAGACATTGATTTTCGAAAAGCTGGAGTGAGAAACGTTGCCCTCACTGACACCAGATATGATTGGTCTCCATTTGATTTGGTTAGAACAGTGGTTTGGTATCAGCTGAGGAAAGTGTATCCTGATAGGCCAGACATTAGATCTCTCATGGCTCAATCAATGTAGCAAAATGAGGATCCCGCGCAGTTCCTTGATAGGATGAAAGAAAAATGGACAAACAAGAGGTGACATAAAAATCAGCAGCTAAATTAGTGCAGCAAAAGTTGGCAAAGAAAGGAGCAATAGAAGGAGCTTAAGTGGCAGTCACGACTCGGATGACTGCAATATCTGTGGGATTGGTCCCAGTGACTACTCGACAACAGTACCCTCAACAACAGGATAATGTAAGGATAAAGGGAAGTATTAGAGGAGGACAAGGAGGAATAGGAAGAGGTAGGCTACGGCATCAAAGGATGGATCAAGTAGGTCATTATTGTCAGAGGTATGGACATTTCATTAGAGACTTCAGAACTAAGAGATGGGATGAGCAAAATAGAAGAGCAGGAGTTTACAATCAGCCAGGAACCACAATAGTACAGCCACAGCCAAATCTGCAAATCATATATGTACCTCAGACGCCATCACAAAATATGCAGCCACCAGTAATGCCTCAAGCACAACAGGTGCCGCCTTAGCAAAACTACCAAACACTCCCAATGGTGACTCCACCTCAACGTGAACAAGGATGTGTCATTATGAGAGGAGGGAATCCTTTCCAGATTAATTCTGTGTGAGGAAATACACAAGGAAGGTAACCACAGAGTATTTATAAGTGTCAATTATTGTCAGTGACATACAGGCCAGATGGGGAACCCACTGTGACAGTAGCTCTCAAAGACAAAAGGTATGTATTACTCATAGATACAGGAGCAACAAGATCCTGTATTAGAGAGGGAGACACTCTGATTTCCAAAAGCCCATTGGACACTCAAGAATTCTTTGGGGAAGTATTGAGGGTTCCTTTACTAAACCAGTTGAGGTGGAAGTAGGAGGGAGGTACATCAATGGCTGTTCACTGTTATCGCCAGCTGCCCTAGCCAATTTGTTAGGGAGAAATCTTAAGGCCAAGTTAAATATGACTATTCATTTTGAATCTGATGGTACAATGAATTGTTCTACCCCTGGAGTGCTACCTTCCAGGATCATAAAACAGTAGGGTCCTACTGGTACGTGAGCAATGACAAATGCAACATTTAATTAGCACTTAAGGTGAACACCTACCACTCTTGAAAATTGCTAGGGGAGAATGTACATTGATTCTACACCTCCCGCATCACATGGAGCGCTTGCACCATTGTGAGGTTGCCCTACATTTCATCGCACTTCTCTCTGTCCTGATAAAGACCGGTATGCTAGGATCTAAGTCACCTTAGGCAACAGTCGGGTCTAACCGTTGACTTTTTTAGACTAACAAGCCGGGACTGATTATTGAACAAGGAGAAATAAGAGACCGTACTAAATCCTGTAGACAGGCTACCTTTGTATTAATCCTTTCTTCACCTTTTCCATATCACTGCGCACTTGAGCACCATCTGAAACACATCTTTTCTTTTTGGAGCAACCGTTATACAATAAATTTCATGTATTCCTTTGCTGAATTATAACTAATGAATCTTGACACAAAAACTGAATCCCATTGTTTGACTCTTCATTAAATGTATTTCATTTATGTTGTTGCCTTTTGTGTTTGAATTTGTTTTGTGCTCACCTAAAGCTCAAATTAAATGTTGTATTGGTCATTGCTCATGTACCAGTAGGACCATACTGTTTTACATACCACATGTTACCCAGGTCCTATGAGTTTTGTATGGATTAGCCCAGTATCTTGTAATAGTACCTTCCAGTATCATGGCATTAAGAGTAGATTCCTCTACCGAAGGTCAGATCAGAGCATGACCTGCATATATGGATGCAATTACGATGGCAGTATATACAATCATTGCAGAGACACAAGAGTTACCTAAAGAATTTCTATTTTGGCAACACTGGCAAGACTCTTAGATGCCTATTGCTGAATTATTACTGCAAATAGAGGCTTTAGAGGTGATACCAACTTATGGCACTCTAACAGCCAGTGACCATAATCATGTCTTATGGGTATGTGTTATCTTCATTGAAGCAGGAAAAATGGATGACCAACTGTTTTGTGTTGATTCCATGAAAACAGTTGTCGTCTTTCAAAATGACATACCATTGAGGACAGTATTAGAAGTAAGGATGCCCACACCAGGTAGAGTTTTTGGTTCTGTTAGGGAAGCAGATCTGTCCCATGTACCAGACACCTTGTGGACTAATAGTCCAGATGATGTAGTCTTATTCGTACTGCTTCACCTTTCAGAATTACATTAAAGGAATGTACTACCTTACCTAGCGTGAGGAAGTGTACTTTTTCTAAGGAGGTAAATGGGGGGCGTGGCCAAGATGGCATTGTGAGCATAAGTGCTTTGTAACCGTTCCGCTCCGGCCCTGGATTTTTGCACCTACATCGCTGAACCCCGGGTGCTGGGGGGGCCCATCTGCTACAGCTGCGACACTGGATATTCTGCGTTGCATTGGACGGCCCGGAGGGGTTTTTGGAGGCCGTTGTGGGGGCTCGGACGAAGCACCAGCGCTAATTAGCCGGTTCGCCTGGACCTGAGTGAGCAGGGCTGGCTGCACCCTCCGCTGTGGCTCGGTGGGATGCGAATGGCGTGGGACTAGGGAGCTGAGGCCCAGCCGACTGAGTGTGAAGCCTCCACGACGTCCAGGCCTGCTCGCTGGCCCCCATCCATATCTCACACGGCGGCCCACGGAGGATGGGTCGTCGTCGGAACAAACACCTGCATCTGCATTGCCACTGGCCTTCTCCTGCGGGGCCTAGAGGCGTCGGAGAGGCGGCGGCGCCTGGCCTTCCTTGCCGGTTTTTGAAGGTATGGCGGATCCTCCTGGAGGTAGCGGTCCCCCCCCTCTCATTACCGCACATCTGGCAGCTTGGCTCCATAGCCCCCAGGGGGGGCGGCGCTGTGCTCCCCCTAAAGACACTCCCAAGTCCATCAGCAGTGGGAGGCCCGACCTGAGGCCGGCCCCCCTCATTCACGAAGGCTCTTTACTTCGCCGTGACTACACCAGGTGGCTTGGGGGCTATAACAGGATCGTGGCTCTGCCCCTCCCCCCTTTCTCTTGGCCCTTACTGCCAGAGAAAGGTGCTAGTTAGTGAATCATGCTGAGGGCCTGGGAAGGGCTGACTTAGTGGTCTCCAGTATTCAGCGGCATTGTGTGGCAGGATGGCATGTGGCCGAGCTTGGAAGTGCCCCGGCGGTGGGACCGGACTCTGAGGGGACCTAATGCTTCACTGGCTCCTAACGCCTTATCTGAGGCCCAGGCTGTTGCACCCTCTCACTGCCTGTGGTGGCTCAGGGGGTTCTCCCTTTGGGGCTCCCCTTGGAAACAGATGCTTTGCGGGTTCCTGCAGGTGAGCTCTGTGCTGGTGATTTCTTCTGGTGCCTCACAGGTTGGAACGCTCCATGCTCCCTTTGGACTAATTACCTGTCCGTCGTCCTTGCGCTCTCGGAGCCCAACTCAGCCTCCAAGATGACCACTGCCTGGGCTAAGAAGGAGTGTACGATCAAGGACACGCTTGCTAAACCCCCACCCCAAGAGCGCTCTGTGCGGAACCTTCGGCCCCGAAGGGAGGCTTAGATGGGGAATCCCCATCACTCGCTCCTGTATTTGATGCACTTTTCCTGTTGCTGAAGGAGGACCACCAGCAGATCAAGAACAACCTGGCTAAGGACTTGCAGGCCGTCCCGCAGGATGTCTCAGAGATTGGGGACTGAGTGGACTCCTTGGAATCCAACGACACTGCTAGGGGTGAAGAAATTGAGTTCTCCGCCAAAAAATAATTTGCCTCTCTGATAGACAGATTGATTTACAGGCACATGCTGAAGACCTGAAGAACAGGTCAGACGCAACAATGTGAGGATTCAAAATGTGCTGATCTCAGTGGAGGCAGGAAATGTGTAAGGGATCTCACCTGGGTTTTCTGCAGGAGCGTCCAGGAACCGAAGACAGGTCCACAACTTCCCACCAACACCCACGTGACTATCAAACACTAGATCACGAGTGTGCTTGCGGGGAAGCAGGGAAACAAAACAAGGAAAGGTTGGGGACGAATCTGTGAAGCGATACCCTGTACTGGCGGTGCACGAATCCCTTCCACTGGTTGGTTTGGCCCTTGACAGGAGCTGAAAGGAAAAGAACAAATTACAAAGGTAGAAAAAAGGGAAATGAATGTGTACAGGAAGAACGTGCTTACAGAATAACTACCTAACTCTTCCTCTGTGTGCAGAATCTATAAGTCGAGGAGAAATCTGACTTGTAGTCTTGGGGTCAGGTATGAAGGGAGGATCCTATAATCATGGAAAATAGGAAGACCTTTAGGCTTATAAGCTGGATAATACCCTTATAACTCCCCTCCTAAACATCTTCTCACCATTAGTACATACAGGGGTATTGCAAAGGATCAGTCCTTGTGCCAGAAAAGGGCTTCTTCGCCAGAACTAAAAGTCACACAAAAGGGAAATAACCAATAACCATTGTGGCTTTAACGTGGAAAGATATAAGCAAAAGCAGCGCTATGCGCTGTTACCAGTTTTTGATGATGGGTTCAGACTGGATAGGAGGCTTTGTGACGTAGATGGCCAGAGAACAGGATAAAACGCTCCTACTTGGAAAGCAATAATTAAATAAAAACGGGGGAAAAGCAAACAAACGGGCAGAACTCCAGAACCCCTAGGACCACCAAAGAACCAGCGGAACCACCCAGCCTAAGTCCAGCCGGCCGATGGAACACAAGTCCAGCCGGCGGGCGGAACCAGACAGGGAACAGTCCGGCCGGCCCCGCGGTGATTCAAAGGGGAGGAGTCAGGCCACGGGGAGACTGCAAACGCGGGGAAAATAACTAGGAAAACCGGGCGCCTGTAGCGTGACAGCAGTGCTGAACACAAAAACGGCGGCGGTAAAACGGAATCAGGAATTCAGTAGATCCAAAGAAATGAGGAGGGTCGGAAGACAGGTAGTCCAGGAACATGGACGTGACGGGTCGCGGCAAGGCTAGAACGCAAAGCGTTGCGTTAAGGGGAAGTCAGGCTCTTAAGCCTGCCTGACCTCCTCGCGCATGCGCGTTGCCAAGCCGCCATTTTGCAGGCTACGGGAGCAATCATGACAAAAGGTTGAGGAGTTCGTCTAGGCCCACTATGCACAGATCTTGGAGGATGTACCCGTCTCTGAGATACGCCTTGACGGTGTGCACCGGGTCGGACTCCCCCGTGCCTCCAACAGGCCCCCGCCGGACATCCTGGCCTGTGTCCACAGCTTCCCCATGAAGGAACATATCCTGCGAACTGTCCGGGGGTCCGATTCCATTAGCTTTTGGGGTCACTCCCTCCAACTGTTTCAGGACCTCTCTGGTGTAACCCTCCAGAAGCGGCGACAATTCTGCCCAGTGACATTGCATCTTCGCAGCCTTGGCATCCATTATTCTTGGGGCTACCCTTTCCATCTACTTTTCGACTGGGAAGGTCAGACTTGCCAGAACCTTTCGCACCAAGCAGCATATGCCCTCCTTAAGATCGCACAGCCAGAATCTCAAGCTGGGAGCTTGGATGAGCCAGGGGCGGGAGGTGGGTGCTGGGAGACGGAGCGGAGGAGACGGAGGGGCAAGAAACTTTCAAAGTCTAGCCCAAGGTCATCATCCAAGAACGCAAGGCAGTCCTGGAGAGCATTACCGGAAGGTCCTCGGTGGGAAGGACAGACTGATCCTACAGGACCCATTTCCAGGGCCTCGGAGGCCTGTTGGTTGCAGTTTGGGCCCGAGGGCTGAGCAGCGCTCGGACTGACTATGGCCATGATCGACCCCATCCGGACCTTTCCTCATTGGTGGTATGGGACCCCTTTCCAGGGCCTATCCTCCCAGAGATTCGATTTTTCTTACTGTTTGGTCATGTTTGTGGGGGTTTTTTTTATGTCTTTTGTTTCCACACCAAGTACCTCTGCACCGAGCACTGGTGCTTGACACACCTACAGACACCTCAGGTTACGCTCTGTGGTTTTCAGGGTACTCATGGGGTACCTTTGCTGAGAGGGCAGACTGAGGGCTAGGCCCCTTGACATGGTATACTCTCTTTCCCTTACTATGGCGCCCCATGGTTGGCTGAAGGTTCTCTCCCTTGACGTAAAGGGCCTAAACAATCCGGTTAAATGGAGGGCCATCCTCCCGTTTCTAGAGAATTCAGGGGCAGATATCTGTCACTTGCCAAAGACTCACCGCCTGACCGGGGACGCACACCGGCTTAAATCCAGGAAATTCCCGCAACAATTCTTTTCCTCCTCTGGCTATAAGAAGGGCGGGGTGGCTATCCTTTTTCCCCACTCCTTTAGGGGTTCCATTGGTCCAAAACTGGCAAAACTCAAGGGTCGCCTTTTGGCATTTGACATTGGGCACCATATATACCCCGAATGAGGGGCAGGAACGTTTTATTTGGGACGCTCTGGCTTATTCACTGCTTTCGCATGACCGCCTCATACTAATAGGTGGCGATCTCAATCTGGTCATGGACAACCTCATGGGCCGTTCGCCCCACAGGGAGTGCGGGGCGGGGGCCTTCTGGAACGCAGGCATTTCTTGGTTGAAGGCAGCTGGACTTGTAGACCTCTGAAGGGTTCACCACCCAAACTCTAGGGACTTCACTTCTTCTCTCATGCACACTGGACCTACACTAGAATTGATTACTTCATGGCTCTCAGGACTTCCTTAGGCTTTCTACTTCAGTGAAGATTGTTCCGCACACCCTCTCTGACCACTCCGTGCTTGTTTTGGAGTTCAGAACCCCTTCCACCAACAGGCTAGAAGACAGTGGTGCTTACAGGAGACCTTGTTAAGCAAACCAGAGTCCCAGGGGAAGATCAGAAAACTTATCACTGACTATCTAGCCACTAATGACACCCGGAGGTTCCTCTGGCTGTTGTTTGGGACGCAATGATGGCTGTTGTCAGGGGAGAATTTATCTCCTTGGCAGCTGCTGACAATAAGGACCGGAAATGGAAACAGGCAGTACTCCAATCTAAAGTTAGGGAGTTGGAGGGGATTCATCATCGCACAGGGGCCCCAAGAGTGTGGCGCCAATTGGAAGCTGCCAGGAAACAGTTGGCGGGGTTGGACTTAGACAGGGCAGAATTCAGCTTGCTTCACCTCAAGCATTTGTATTATCTTAGCGGTAACAAAAGTGGTAGGCTCTTGTCTGCTAAATTGCATGCCCAACGCTTAGCTAACATAATATGAACGTTACGGACAGAGAGGGGTACTGACCTTACAGAGGACGATTCCATTGCTGAGCACTTTAGACTCTTTTATTCCTCCCTATACACTGCACAGACCACTTCATCCAACGATATTACTGACTATCTGCTTACCTCTACTGTTACTAAGCTCACTGATGACTTGGCGTCATCACTCGACTTCCCTATTAGAGTGGAGGAAGTCGTTTCGGCATTAGCCAGACAGAAGCTGCTGAAGTCCCCTAGCCAAAATGGGTTTCCCGCCGGGTTTTATAAGACCTTCTGCCCTGACCGTGCCCCAATCCTGACCAACTTTTTCAATTTCATAACTGACTCTGGCTCTCTTCCAGCGTCCCTGCTGGATGCTACCATAACCATTATCCCATAGCCAGGGAAAGACCCCATACTTTGTGCGGACTATCATCCAATTTTGCTTCTTAACTCTGACTCTAAACTCTTCACAGGAAAACTGACATCTTGCCTTAACCTTCTCATGCAGGGCCTCATACACCCCGTCCAGGCCGGGTTTGTTCCACACAGACTCTGCACAGACAACACCAAAATACTTTTACATGCCATCGGCAAAGATCACCGTAAATGAGGCTTCAGTATGTTACTTACAAAGGCCTTTGATCGGGTCCACTGGCCTTTTTTCACTGCACACGGGAGCATTTTGGTTTTGGGGAATGCTTTCGGTCCTTGGTTTTAGTGCTTATAAGGCAGCACAGGTGTCTGTCAAAGTCAATGGGTGAGTTCTGAAAAGTTCCTTATTGGTAGAGGCACTAGGCAGGGATGTCCCCTATCGCCCTTTTTGTTTGCTTTATACATGGAGCCATTCGCCCAGCACATCAGAGACCATGGCCGGATTAAGGGGATCCCCATGGAGGGGGGAGCACCGCATTAGCCTGTACGCAGACAATGTTATGTTCATGCTGGACTCTAGTCTAAAGAGCCTCTCTGGGTCTCATAACATGTCACAGAATACCCTCTGCATGCAATCTTGACTGCAAACAGTGCACTGACCTGCAAACACATGCCATAACATTCTTACTTTTATGGGCCAGAGGGAGTTGCACTCTTTCGACTCAAGCTCTTCATCTCTTGTGGAGAAATCAGAGTTGGAACATTTGAAATACTGAATATCACAAGTTAAAAACTCTAAGAAAAATGGAAGTTAAGGAAAGAGTTCAAGGGCAGCCAAATAAATGACACTTACATCTCTGCAAAGCACATGAGAAACAAAGAGCACACTGCTTATTGCAGAGAACTGATTTGGGTTTATGCCGCTCTAGTGCCTGTTACTATCTTTGCATCTGCGTGACCGAGACCCAGCCCTATCTGTGACCCAGCAGTCACAATATGGGTAAGCCCAGGGTAACTGTGCCGAACAAGGTAGAAGAAATATGAAAGGGGTGGTAATGTGTTACGAGTGTACAGGCATCGATTCTGGCTCGTTCTGAAAAAGTAGAAGAGGGGTTGACAAATCCAGTAGTGTTTTTGTTGAGCATCATCCAGCAGTGTTACCACTAATGCCCCCTCTATGGACTCATGCCTTGCTCAATTGGGTCGGACTAGAGCTGACAATTTGTTTATTCTCCTTGACATTGTGTGTACACCTGGCATCTCTCCAAGAAGTGCCTCACAGCAAACAAGGAAGACTAGCAGCTCCGCGTGGGAGATAATTAACAATCTTACCATTATTTACCCCCAGCCTGTTTCCTGTATGCGGCAATAATGACTAATGTACCCCCTTTTCCCCAGGGTGTAGCTGAGTCATCTCACCAACTATGGTCCTCTATTGGTTACAATCTAAGTGTCTCTTTCATACAGTGAGGGAGGACCTAATAATTATGAGAAGAAGGGTTGAGTGGATTGGACCGAATAGGAAAAGTATCGAGGGGGACTGTGTTACTATAAATGTTAAAGAACCCCATGTAGCAGGTGAGAATCTGTCAAGGTCTCCATGCCTAGTAACAATCCTAATAACATAGCTCTTCTGCACTGGGGTATTTCTATCACCACATGCATCACTCTCACAGGGTGCCAGCCCCCGATCCACCTTCCCAATTTCCAGCGGCTGATTGTCAACCTGCGGTTCCTCATCCAAAAGATTTATGGCACTAAGTGAGTTACAGGTAATAGAATGACATAACATCATTGGGGATTCAGCCAATCAGGGGGAATGGGGTAACCAGACAGTAGTTAAAACAATGACTTACTAAGGACATTACTATGTGTAATTTATTTAACTACTCTCAGATTTCCCTCCCTATATATCTTTTCTTTTCTATTCTCACGAGCACAATCCATTTCCCACACTCCCCCTGGAGCAACCCACTTTTCTGTTTTGGAACGTTCCTGTTATAATAACTGTGAGATTAAACTTCTGGGGTACACTTACGATGTAACTTGAGTTCTATGTGTACCATGTTCATAGATTTTGACTTAATGAATACCTCCCTAGGAAAATTAGTCTAGCATCCCCACTACTAGCATCAGTGGGACATAAAGGAATATCTTTTTTACATCATGGAACATATTTGGTTTTAGAAACAAGCTAGATACCCCAGGCTGAGTCTATAGTACCTCCACTTCTCATGTGATTTGTCTTCAGGAAACCCGGGATGTAGTCCCCTACTACGTGGAAGGATTCTCTTTTATTTGTAAGCCCGCTGCTCCATCATTATCAGGTTGGCCAAAAGGTGGTCTTTAAATTCCAATTTCAAATGTGTTACCTGCTGTTATTAGGAGATCCTTTACTGCCTCACCCTATTGGAAGCTTGTTTGACTGTCCTTTTCAGTCAGATCTCACCTGGTTTTAATTAATTTTTATAATAATATTTTTGATTCCACATGTAGTAAGGTTGTTACTTCTTTAGAAGCCGTGATATCCTACCCAGGATGAATGATGCGCTTTATAAGCACAATTACAATTACAATTTAGAGGCGGATTTAGATATATTTTTACAAACCAGTTCTTCAAATTGTTTTGTTTTATTAACAGGGGATTTTAATATACAGACATGTATGCTTGCTGCTAAATTGGTGTGTGGTATAACCCGTAAGCAGGAGACGGAGTCCCTCACTTTTCACTTAACTCCTATGGGTACCCTCTCAAATCCCTAATTTTTAAGTACGATTGATTATTACTGAAGAAAATTACAGAGGAAATGAAACGCCGACTCACACGTATACGCTGAATATGTTGCTCTGATCGGTTTGATGCTGATCGTACTTTTAACACATAATTAGGAAAGGCCACACACCTTTATGGCTAAGTGAACATAGTGCAAAATCACGACAACTGGAATTTTCCCTATTTTATGAATTTGAAAACTACTAATTGGCTTTACGCTATAATCCTACAAGAATTAGCCTTGACGAAGTCTGTGGTTGTTACCACGAAAGACGAAACACGTGTTGGCTAGGTTTGGAGTTGAAGATCACCATTGAATAAGGATATTAAATGAACTCTGTATTTCACTTGTATTTCTATTGTGTGCTCTCATTGAACTGTTTGTTTACTATGTATGCCTGTAAAGCGCTCTGATACCTTCAAGGGTCTTGTTCTCGCTATATAAAACCTTCAAAATAAATTAAAAAAATAAAAATCATGAGAAGATTGCGACGACTTTGATTTATTTTGAACATTGATTGGTGTTGGAATTTAGCTCAGGATATACTTGTTTGTTTTTTAAATAAATTACCAGATCCCTTCGTTTATTGGTAGAGGAGCCAGTATGATTATTGATCATTTTAGTCTTCCTTTCAACCAGGAACCTTGTTATTGATCATGGAATAATACCAAGTGCACTAAGTGACCATTTGCCGCTAGTTGTCTCTTGTTATGGTAGACTGAAAAGCAGAGGGTTAGCTCCAAGACTGCTAACATGGATGCCATAAGTAGACGGGGATAGATCATCCAGCTGTGCTCCAGAAGCTGTTAATTACTAATGAAGCAGAGTTTAAGTATTGCCTGGGTGACAAGGTAGATATGTTACTCATTTTTGCATTTGAAGCTATTACTAGGCCACTTAATGTTTCTTAACCCAAAAGCCTAGACACCTGGCCCATAGCAAAGCATGATTGGTTTCATCATTCATACATTCAGGATGCTAAAGTGCTGCAGACAGCACTGCACATTTCACCAAGGAAGCAAACTGTCTTCAAAATACTTAGGAAGAACTACAACTCAGCTTCAGGCAATAGTAAGTAGGCTCTCAGGGTAAAGACTTGGGCAAATATAACCCAGGCAATCGAGGCCAATGATGCCACTCTGTTTTGGAATACTGTTAATGCCCCATTGCTGAAAGGTGAAACAGTTCCAGAGCTCACTCTGCATGTCCCCCCCATACATGGGTTGAGCATTATTCAGACATTTTTGGCTCTCTAGCGAGTGACACAGAGCCGATCGGCAGCTGAGTTGTTAAGAGTCCCCTAGAAACATCCCTGGAGGAAGTTATTTTGGCCTTCAACCACAGTGCAGGGGTAAATGGCCTGTGGGAGAACTCTGGGGCCCTCATTTTCTTGACATAGTTGCAGAGAGTATGATTTCCACTAGCTGCGCTGACTCTATTATAGTGTCAATCTTTAGGAAGGGGGATAGATCAGATCCGAAGTGCTTCCTCGTTATTTCATTACTGGATTCTTCTGCCAAACTAATCAGCAGGACTCTCCTACAAAAATTGGAGCAGTGGGCCACCGATAACTCTTTCCTGTCAGTAGCCCAGTTTGGTTTTAAGAAAGGGTTGGGGGACCTTAAAACAGTTTGCCAACCTGGACCTTCTTTTCTGGAAATCTACAAAGGTCAAAGCTGGCTCACTATCTTTATTTTTGCTGACCTCAGTAGTGCCTTTGATTTGATAGATTTGGCTCAAGCTGGGAATGTACTCACTCCTTTGTCAAGAAGGGATAAGGAAGGGTTATGTTCTGGCTTGTTTCTTTTTGCCCGTTACATCAATGGGGTTGATGATGCTCTCAGGGCTCTGCAGGCCAACGCGCCTATTGTCGCCCGCCGGTTGGTCCCTGTGGAACTTTCCACCAGTGGCGCAATTTTGATGTCAAGAACACCGTCGGCCTGCACAGACTATGGACACCTTTGTCGATTTTATGGAGAGGAGGAAATTGAAGATCATTATTACCAAAACCTGTACGAGAACATATGGTAAAAAGACCTAGAGGAGCAGAAGCATCTATATCACAGATTCCCTGATTACAAGGATCAATACATTCAATTATTTGGGTATATCGCTTGCCAGCAATGGCTCATGGGTCAATCACATACAAAGTGGTAGGCTAAAAATAAGTGGGGTCTGCATGGGTGTCTTTAGATCTTCAAGGAAGCTCAGTAGTCATCCTACTAGAGAAATGATAAATATATATGAAGCCAAAGCACAGGCTGATGGCTTGTATGGAGGAGGCATCTGAGGATATGTTCTGAGTGGCTCTTTACAGACAGAGGAGAATGCCTTCCTCGAGCATCTGCTAAGAATACCTACCTATGTCTCAACATACATTACCCATAATGAGGTGGGACTTAGCTATCTAGAACATTTACTCTTACTAAAGCCGATCTTGCTTTGGCGGTCAATTTGAGCTAAGCCTGAAATGACCTTTACTAGATCTATCATCATGGATTGTCATACACTTGACCATGTTTTGAACATTCCTTGGCTCTCCTATATTAATGATGTGCTAAAGAAGTTTAATGACTCCCTCATAATTCAATCCCCATACAATGTGATTAACCTGCATAAAAGTGAGTTAAAAGCTCTTTAAGGCTCCAGATCTGGAAATAGGACACTTGTTGAGGGTAGGAAACATATGGTCACCCTATACATGTTAATTGCATCCGGAGAAGGCTTCCAACTGTATTAGTCTATGGTCTTATGTTCCCAGCACCAATTTGTTCTAACCAGGCTTCGGAAATTGAATTGTGCACTTTCTAGTCCCCTTTCCAGTAATGAAACAATGACCTAGCGATGTCACCCCCATGCCCATGTGATGGCACTTCAAAGCTGAGCACTAAGCACTTTATTCTTTTTTGATGTTTTATGATGGACTGCAATGATTTTATCTGAAACCACTTTTCATTGCAAATAATGCCAGGTACCGCAAAGCTGCACTAAAATTCCTACATGCCTTGACGGACTCTTTTTTATTTTCTAGTATTGCTTCATTTATATGGGTTGAAGTACACATTAGGAAAAGCATTTCTTTTCTAGCTTAATACGGAGCATACTCATTTAACGTATTTTATTATATTTTAGAAGCATATGATGAACTGAAGACACACTGTCAAGAATAGTCCTTCTAGGGACCATTAACTGAAGTTCTGGGGACCCTCCAAATCTGCTGCCTATCAATCAATCAATTATTTGTATAGCACGGCTAATCCCTCTGGGGGGTATCCAGGTGCTGTGCTGAAGGTATACGGTGAAGACCCAAGTCTTGAGTTCCTTCCTGAAGTGGTTCAGCGAGGGAGAAGTGCGGAGGTGTGGGAGTGTTGCAGGCTTTGGCGGAGAGATGGGAGAAGGAGTGACCTTCAGAGTGGCGGATATGCTGTGTCTGAGTGAGCGCAAGGTGTGTGGAGCGGGGATTTCTGGGGGTTGGTGGACGATCAGGCGGTGGTTCATGTAGTCTGGTCCTTGGTTGTGGAGGGCTTTGTATGCGTGGGTCAGGAGTTTGAACTGGCATCTCTTCTGGATGGGGAGCCAGTGAAGGTCTTTCAGATGCTGGGTGATAAGTGCCATCTTGAGCAGGTTGAGGAGCAGTCTGGCTGCTGCATTCTGGATTTTATGGAGTCTTTGTATGAGTTGGGTGGAGGTGCCGGCATAGAGTGTGTTGCTGTAGTCAAACTGGCTGGTGAGGAGGGCCTGCGTCACAGTTTTCCTCATGCTGATGGTGATCCATCTGAAGATTTTGTGGAGCATGCCGTTCATATAGAAGAAGGCCGAGGCCATGGTGTTGACCTGATGTTTCACTGAGAGTTTGCTCTCCATTACGATGCCGAGGTCTCAAGCATGGTCTTTCGGTGTAGGGATGGGTCCGAGCTCCGTTGGTCGCCAGGAGTCATTCCAAAAGGGCAGTATGGTTGCCGAAGATCAGAACCTCCTTCTGTCCATGTTGAGTTTCAGACAGTTGCGACAATCTTCATGCAGTTGTGGCAGTTGGTGTCGTTGGCATTGGAGAGGATGTTGATGTGCAATCTGACAATACCTGCAAGTAGAGTCATAAAGATGTTGAAGAGGGTAGGGCTGAGCTGAGGGATGAGCATTGGGGGACTCCGCAGATGGTGTGCTTGGGTTGTGAGGTGAAGGGAGGGATGTAATGTATGTTGTAAGCATCCCCTGTATTGTTCTAAATATTGAGAATTGTAGTAGTATTGAAGTATGCACAGTATTTTATTACCACAAAGCAATGGTCCGGGCATTAGTTAATAGCCTTTTATTAATAATGTTGTATTATTGTTCTTTTATGGTCAACTTGTTTGCCCTAAATAAAGCCTTTAAACAAAACTGAGTCTCCTGGGCATACACAACACCTGCTTCCCCTGGAAAAGTGGCCCCCGGGCAGCAATTTGCCTAAGGTGGTACAGGGTACAAAGAAGGCACAGGAAGGACTCTGGCTGGGCTACGAATATTACAAGTAGCACATCTGTATCAACTAAAACACATTAAACCAGGTAACAGGAATAAGTACTTAACACCTTGCAGGAAAGCAGTAGTTCACACAGTTTGAAAGGTCTAATAATACAGTGTGAGACCTACACCACAAACAGCACCATAGAAAAGTAAAAAGAGAGGTTAGAGAAAATGAAGGAATAGATACTGTGAAGGATTTCCATTGTTTGAAGTCTGTGGTTTAAATGGCAGTTGCAATATGTGAATTGTAAATGTTTTTGCTTTAAATTATTAGTAAATAAAAGACAAAAACACAATAAAAGCCTCGCTGTCTTGATGTAGAGTGAGGTTCCTATGTACTTGTGTGGTAGAGGAGTAGACTACAGAATGTTTAAATCTCAAACAAAATCAACTTAAAACACTGATTCTATAAAACTATGGGAGCATGAGCTGTAGTGTAGTTCCTATCATCCCAATAGGCTCTGCGCATTGGAATAATACCTACAGCAGTAAAGGCCTAGGCCAGACGTTAACTAGGTCTACTACTGTCGATACTAGACTTAAAGTTTTGGGTTTTGCCAGCTAGCTCAGAGTTCACTAGAAACTTTCTCGAATGTTCAGGAAGGACTTAACTTCCCTGATTAGACAAGAAGGGATTTAGTTTCTGACAACCATAGAACATGACAACTTTGCTCTCCCCTAATCAAGAGTATATCTCGAGAGTCGTGTGAACAAAAGGCAATTTATTTTACTCAGTCAGTACGTGCATTCTTAGTCTCATCAGATTGTAGAGAAAAGGAAGAGACGGGCGTGTTCAATAAAAAGGTGTTATTTATTGATCAGTCTCTTTTCTCATACAAGAGAAATGGATCGATAGTATTGCAATACTTATAGCTAAGTAAAGTGCATACATTAAAAGCAATAGTATAAAATAATACTGTAAAAACATTGATATGGTTTCTAAGCCATAAGATGTTTTAAAATGAATAAAATATATTACATATACATATACATTTGACTAAACGTACTCAACTGGTGTTTCTAAATACGCCTACCCCGTGTACCTGACCTAAGCCTAATACGTGGGCGGGAATAGAAAGTTACAGTTTAAGTTAAGTTTGTTTTTGCCAAGTAAATAACTAAAGAATTCTCTGTGAGGGGTTATTCAGTTCTGTACCTGGAATCTAGGTTGAATGAGGGATGGTATCTCTCTCTCTGGTCTCGATATTCCAGGCTGCCTGCGAGGGCTACCCGGAAGCGCCGGTGCTGGATCTCTCGGCAGGAGAAATCAGCGCGTCTCGTTCTCAGCGCGTCAGGAAGGCGGGGCTGTGCCAGCGGGGTCTGCTCTGCTCTGGGCTTCGGCAAGTATGGCTGCTCCGTCTCGTCACCACCGCGTGTGTTTGCATAGGGCAATATCGGTAATATTTATACCTTTAAGGTGCCGAGATTGACGTAAGGATGGACATAGATACGTCAATAAGGATGTCATACGACTTGCTCGTTAGAACATTCTTTTGCTGAAGTTCTCGGTGAAATCAAAACAATGGCCGCAGGGTTTTGCCCAGGTTGTCATAGGTTTGATTTGTTATGAGAACTCCGTATGCCTTATCAGGGGCTGGAGGAATATCGCTTGTCTAATTAGATCGCAAGCGTTATGACCTAATCAGATAACACGTTCCTGTGCCGTAGTGTGACTGCGTCAGATAACGGTATCTGCATCATGGGGGTTTTCTGCCTCATGGGCTGACTGTTAGTTAACTTGTTGGTTTGTTTAACCAGAATAGGGTCAGGAATAGGGGGATCGATTCAGAACCTATAGGAATACATCACACCCACTCCACGCTAACTATGGTCATATTTACTAATCTATGCATAGTAAAACATAGTACAACATACTATAGAGTATTGTGTATACCTTACCACCCCAAAATACATAAATGCATTTTGAAATTTTCAAATATACTGAAAAGTTGCAATCATATGTATTGTATGCACTCAAGCTGTATAATAATGCTAAGGTAATCACGCATTTGTATACATTATTGCTTATTTGGTATATGAGAATATACACATGAAATGGCTCTTAATACAGAAAAAAAGTTCGAGACCATTCCATCACAGAATAAAATATTTAAAATATGTATGAACATACCAGCGGGCAGCTAATGTCTATAAGCTATGTCTATAAGCTATCTAAAATTTAGAAACCTTAGTTCTTTAAGAATAGTTCTTACTTTAAGCAGAAGATAGTGTCCCAAAAAATATGAAAAAATAATTTGGGGCTGCTGAAAAATTGCTGTCCGTGAACTGGAGGGAAAATTGTTCATGTGACTTTATTTTTAAAGTTGAAGGCCGAATTCAGGGAACGCCGTGTGCGAGCTTGTTCAAAAGTCTCTATTTCTGCTCTGGTGAGAACATCATATCATTTAGGCTTTCGAAAAAACTGTCAACAGCTTCCTGGGAAAGTTCCACTAACTCGGAAATAGGTGTAATCATGCATTCGTGCGCATGATTGTTTCCATTGACATTCTGATTTGCATTGCTGACAGAAGGTCGTACCTGATCGATGCTGCTTTCATCTTGAACTTCACTACCCATCAATCGTAGTGGTGAAGCTTCCACGAATGCCGTCATCAGGATTGGTAGCCTTTGAGGGCAGCACAAAGCATGAACCTTGATCGGGCTCAACAATGTTTCTGCATCCATTGGCGCATCCGATTGTAGCCTCAGACAGGTGTCTAACACGCATTCTTCTCCGCATAGCAGACACCTTAATACAGGTAAAACACATCTTTGCCACATTGGTCGAAATGATAGAAACCAAGTCATGTTCAGGTCTCTAAGCCGGGAGAGTCCCAGGATTTTTGATATCCGGTCCCGGTATCCAATGGCTAGGATCGTTTCTTCCCTTGTCGCGAGAGTTTTGTCTGTGACATGGGTTGCCATACCGAAAAATAAGGACCAAGAATAGGATTCCTGCAATTAGTCCCAAGATCAGGGGAAGTCCGCCAAAAATCGAATGGACGAAATCTGGAAAAATACCCAGTATGGCTTTGAATGGTGTTAATGCCATCGAAAATACTGTCTTAAATACCTTTGAGACCCCATTGGTATCAGAAATATTTAAGATTTCGTTTAGTATTTCTGCGAAATGTATGGGGGAATTAGTTGATAACAATGAATGTATCTCTGCAGTCGTCCTTGCGACTTGTAGATCATACGTTTCTTTTGATGACGTGAGCCTTGTAGGCGTCTGAAGAAGCACTGTTTTCATTCTGCTTAAAGTATCTATTCGAATAGAAGTAATTTTCAAATTGGGCCATGCCCTTGCCTCCCTGTCTGGAAAGGAGCTGGGGAACAATGAGCGTCCACAGCACTTGACCTTCGCAGTCATAGTTACTAGATAAGGAGTCCCGGGCATAAGACTACAACATCTGCGGTCTACAATTAGAACGTAACTCCCATTATAGAGTCTTTGAAAGAATGGTTCTATTTCTGTTGCAGGTGCGCCTTGCTGGTGACATGAAAGGTTGTATGAATTCCCTTCACAGGCTCCATGCAAACTAATTCCGTTACACAGAAGCGCGCCGCCTAGTGACATCGCACAATTATTGCCACTTAGAAACACTTTCTGTCCTTTATTACTGACACATGCATGTGAATAGGGCAGGTTCCATGATGTTTTAATGTACCCCTTTCCCAATTTCTCGTACATGCCAGCCTGTATATATTTTTGGCAGTATTGAAACCTGAAGGTTGAGATTGGAATATTTATTATCCCATGTATTATCCATTCACTGACAGGTCGTTCTGACATTGTCACTGGTAATCTTTCGAGTTTTTCAATGCTCAAGATTGTATAATCAGCACCCTTTTGTGCCATACTGATTTGTCTATCAGTAAGGTTAAAGATTTGGAATAGTGACGTTGTGTTGATTAAACGCCAAGGCACATAGCCTGAACGCAGATTTTGTAACGTCCAGCCAAGCTGTACAATAGAGCGCAATTGTGACTGACCGTGTTGTAATAACAGTAAGTCTTGCGACAATATGTCGATTGCTGAAGACACAATGCTGTCCAAAGAAAAAATTCTGGAGGACAGAGTCATTAACCCATTGTCCACTACAGAAAGTGATTTTTCCAAATTAATACGGTCAATTTCCCGTATTCTCTCTGCTGTTTCAATTTGAGTAACCTTCCAGGCCTCATTGTATGCTGCATATACAGAGGCTGCTATGAAACGTTTTTGACGCTGTTTGCGCGGTCCCATAATGAAATCACGCAAGTCAGCACCATCAGTAAGTAAAGTTAGGTGTTGTTTAATTTCTGCCAGTGTGGAAGTTTGTAGCCATTGAAGGCATAATTTGCCCGCACTGTAGGTGGTTATTATCCCTGGGTGATGTCTTTGGGGATATCTAGGGTCTGGCCTGGTCATTTTGAACCCCTGTGTTTTGTTCAGGAATCTATCTTGACAGTTATTTGTATCTGTGGGCCAGATCAACCACTGTTTCCAATCAGGATGTGTTCTGTTTTGGTTTAATACATAATTTACGTCTATCTCTTCATCTGTAGAGCTATTGCTGAACATTGTTGGCTTTGGAATAGACGGTTTATTTAAGTCTTTGATTTTGGCTAGGCCAAGACAGGTGGATTGTTGAACAGTGTCATTTAAAAATATCATTTGTTCTGGGATCATGCAGGCTCTAAACATAGATTCTATACCCTGTACTTGCCATTCTTTTGTACCCCAAACACTTTTCAATTCAACATTCTTGTCCCAATAATCAAAACCAAAAGTATTCATTTTTTCAAAGAATGAGTCTGAATATATCAATTTTGTGTTGGTTATCATGGTCTTTGTCCCTGTCTTGTTTGACAATTTAAAATAGAATGCTTCAGCATTACTTGTGTTAAAACCTGAAAAGTATGAATATTTGTCATAGAAGGTCCTTGAGCTTCCTTTAGGAGGGGTTGCACAATGTTCCCATTGATTATAATTTAAAACATTTCTAGGTTGTGCAGATCTATGTAAAAAATGGTTACCATAGTGGTTATAACAGTACATACTATCATAATTTGTAGAACCCTGCAAATAATCATGTTTGGTAAATTTAGCAGACATTACTAAGTCAGACATCATATTATTAATGCTTTCGAAGTCCCAATCATCAGCAAATGAGCTTGGTTTTGCAAAGTCACTCAATGAGATCTTAATTTGGTGTGGATATTTCAGGATTTCGACCGGACCATAAATTTCATAGTCAGTGTTGTCCCAGGCTACCCTACCAGGTATCGGATTGGCTGTGAAGTTGACTGAAGAAAGTTCTCTTTTCTCGATGTGTGAAGATGTGTGTGGTTTGAGGATCAAGTTGATTTTCTGACTTGCTGTGTCCATTTTTGCATATTTTCCCTCAATGAAGCGTCCCAAAGTTAGTATCATGATGAGCCAAAGTATGAGGATAAATGCACCAAAACCCACCCAAAATTCAATCCAAGGAGAAATCAGATATGTTTCTTTCAATTGTTTCAAAAGTTCTTTAGCTTTATCTTTAAAGGTTTTTGATGATGGCTGTGTCTTTGATTCCCTGAACCCTTCAGAGGAATCATCGAAGTTTATGAAGTAGCCGGATGCAGTTCTGTCAATTGTTCCAATTGGTTCAGGATTTCTGTTTCTTGCATTTTCACTTGGTACTTCATTATAGATTGGTGTGTCTCTGCTAAATGTTTTTATTTGGGTTTTCAGAGGTCTGAGTTCTATTGCATTGTTGCATAGTCCTTGTTGTTTTTCTGTAGGCGTTTCGAATGTGATGAGCCTCTTCGTTAGGACCTCTGTACTGGTAGCAAACCTTGGTGTTCTGCTACTTATTGGGAGTCCACTTGGCCTACTGTTTGTTATCGGCCACATGTTGTGGTTTTACCAGGTCGATGGATACAACTCGGTTCTCCTTTTTTCCAGCAAGTGGCGGTAGTACAACTGATCTTGTCCCGTTGACAGACAAGACAGGAACTGCTTTTCTGTAAGAAGGCCCAAATTCCTTCTTTACCGCGATCTTTTCCCTGACTAGATCCCCGACTTTTGGAATCCAGACAGGTCTTGCTGGGACAGGTGGTGGTTCTTCAGTGGTTGTTGGCTGTTGTTTCAATTTTATGTTGCTCAGGTCTTTTCTTGTTTTGTTTAAGTCCTGCAAAATAGCCAAACGGTCTTTGATATCAAAGCTTTTTTCTTTCACCACTGAAGTCTGACTATCAATGTCAGAGATCAACATCCTAGTTCCAAATAATAATTCGTACGCACTGAATCCCTTCAGAGAATTTCTTGGCAAGTTATTTAGACTACGTTGGACACTTATTAGATGTTTGACCCACCCAGCTCCCGAACCTAATATCCTTTCCGTTATAGATTGCTTTATGCCTTGGTTTTTTCTTTACACCATCCCGTATCCCTCAGGAAGGAAGTGAGAAGATTCCCGCTGTGCTATGCTCATTTGGCCATGTTTCCCCTCAGGCTGGAGGGCTAGAGTGAAAACAATGGTCAAACGTAGCATGCTCTTAGCGTATATGCCATTTAGACTCGCAAATCTTTGTATAACAGTCCAGACGTCAGCCGAGTGCTGGTGATCTACATTATAAGTGGACACTAGCCTGTATATGTTAATCGCAAGCCTTCCTTTTTACTCTTGATTTTTTCTGGAGTAAAAACGACGAGGTATTAAACTGTTTCTCTCCCCACTGCGATCTCTGTTGCAGTTTGGGCAGTTTTTTACAAACATGGTGTGACGCAGGCTCATGCCTGGCCACCAGTACCGTGATTGTAATTCTTCCAGAGAATTTTTTAGTGTTAGGTGTCTGAGACCCTCGCCCATATGTGCGTCTGCGATTAACAAGTTTCTCCTGTCCATGTTTGGAATCACCCTATCCCCCACTCCAGGGATTCGAGCAAAAGGGACGGAGTTTGCATCGATTATGTATGTATAATTGAGTGGATAGTTGATCGGTAACGCTGAGCAGTCGCCTTTTGATGACGTTTTCACTGCCAGTACTGTTTCACCGTCAATGTATTTTAATGTACGCTTTTTTCGAACTACGGGAGCCGATTTAGTGGCTGCCGCTGTGGCTGTCTCAGCCAATGAATTCCCTGCAACGTGAACGCCATCACGCTGATGACTCAGTGAGTGTGTCACGTGAGTCTTTGGTAGCTCTTTTTGTAAAAGAGCTATTTGTTCCCAGAGCAGTTTCTGCTTTATTGGTGCATCTGTGTCATCTTTGTAGTCGTTTTGAATCCATGTCTGCAAATCATTGTTATATGATTTGACGCAGTAATAGGAATCTGACACTATAAGTGTCGGGAGTTCGCGATCCGCATTATCTAGCGCCATTTTCAATGCTAGTATTTCAGTTTGTTGTTCTGAATTAGTTTCTACTGAGTGTGTTTTTGTTAATAGAGGTTTTAGTTTACCTCCGCGCCACACTTCTTTTGTAATCCCACGTGTGGGGTTGTATGCCTGTTCTCCCCAAACGGGGGGTTGAGCATGTCCGTCTGTATAAATTACACAGGCGTAATGTCGTAAAGGCAGAATGTCGATAGGCAGAGGGAATGTTCTTTCATATTCTAGATTTTTTAATTCTTCTAGTTCTGGATCAAAGTAATAGTATACTTTGTCCGTTGTGATTGAATTCACCCATTGTATCCATTCCGGATTCAATGTTGTTGCTGGTAAATTACACGGTGTTGTTAGTGCCTCAAAGGCTGATTCAGCTGTTCTGACTGTGATATGTCTACCGTCAGCTTGATCTTTTTCTCTAGCTATTGCGGTTTGAACTGCATGAACAATTTTTTCTTTGTTGCTGAAATTTTGTTCAGCTTCTGTGTACAAGTGTGATTTGAATGCAATTGGTACCTTTTCTCCCTCATTAGAGGTCAGGTATGTGAATCCGCATCTCGCTGGGATGACTCGAATCACAAGATTGCGTGTGTTATCACGTGTTTCTAATTCTGTTTTAATTAGCATGTCTGTTTGTAGGGATCTCAAAATTTCTGTATGTATTTGAGTCCAATTGGATCTTTTAAAATCGGGTTTTATCAGATCATAAAGGGGTTTGACCCTTTCTGCGTAATTTGCAATGTATGTTCTTCCGAAATTTAGGAAGCCTAGGATTGACTGTAAGTTTTTTAGTGTTCTTGGTGCTTGGAGTACGGCACATTTCTCTAGGAAATTGTCAGCCAGGCTTTTGCCTTCGCTTGATAATTCATATCCTAAGAACAGGACTGTCAGATGGGCAATTCTGGATTTTTTAAAGTTGAATTTGTAACCCTCTGCTGCGAACCCAAGTATTATGGTGTTCACTCTTTTCAAGTGAATCTCCAAGTCATTATCTGTTAAGTATATGTCATCGACATAAGATAATGCTTCATCATCATATAGTTGTAGTAATTCTGTTACTCTCGCTGAGAATACCCCCGGGCTGTTCTTGTACCCCTGGGCTAACCGACAGAATTGTTTTTGAGTGCCATTTATTGAGAATGCAGTTAAATATCTGCTCTCTGGTGCTATGTTTTGACAAAAGAATCCATTAGAGATGTCTAATGTTGTTTTGTATTTTTTGCGCACTATGTTATTCATTAGTGCAGCACTATGTGAGTTTTGCACTGCAAAGGTTTTGCAACATGTGTTAAGGTGTCGGTAATCCAAAACTAGACGGTATAAATTGTCTGGTTTGGAGACCGGAAACAAAGGGTTGTTCATTTGTGAGGTGCAAGTTTCAATCACCCCCTGGTATTCTAGCTGATCTAGTATTTCATTTACCTGTCTTTTAGCTTCTTGCTTAATTGGGTACTGCCTTTGAGCAGTTGGTTGTGATTTTAACTGGATTTTGTGAGGAGGGGAGTCCTCATCCCATCCCACGTGATTTTTATATAAAGCAGGAGCTAGAGCCACTGCCCACTTTCTAGCAAGTGTGTATTTTTTATGAATAGGAATTTGATTTGAGAAGGCAGGCATAATTATTTCTTCGCCATGAGGGCACTCCCTGACAAACTCTGGTGGCCAGTCTTTTTCAGCTAGAAGGATATCATAGCCCTTGGAGAGATTATCCCAAAATAGTCCCCTTATTTTTCTAGTCTTATCCCCCTCTATACGCAATGTTATTTCGTATATTTTGTGAGGTTTGCTAACTCTGGTGTCCGCAGTTTCCACTTGAAGATATTCATTCGTGTCCACTGTCTCCAGATGATTCATAAGGACTTTGCGAGCTATGCTCACTTCTGCTGCGCTGTCTAGCATTGTCTGAGCCCATTCTCCGTTTTTCAGTTGTGTCCTCAGTATTCTCGGCATTGTTAACTATTTTAATGCTGGCTACCTTCTTTTTTGGAATTTGTAATTTCTTTTTTAGCTGAGCAGGTTCCTTGTCTTTGGACTTGGCGTGCTCTTCTCTTTGTTCTGATCGTCCTCTTCTTTCCGATTTCTGCGAGGAAGTCTGAAAAGATTGAGAGGGACGTGTATCAATGTCTTGATATCTATCAGGCTTTTTTATATTATCCCTATTCCTAAGGTTATATCTTTTCCCAGAGGGGTCACTCTGAGGTGACCTGTGTCTTTGGTTCGGAGATTTTTCTCTTCGCCTAGGAGACCTTCCTCTGGACTGGAATTTCTTTTCTTTAGGATTGGATTGTTTGTTTCCATCCCAGTTCTTTTTTGGTGATGTAGAATTATTATTAAAAAATATTTTTTCAGGACTTTCAATTAGTTGCGGTTTTACTGGTATTCCACCTAAACTATCTCTACCTAGTTCCTCAGAGGATTTTTCTATGATTCTGGCAATTTCAGCTGGTTGGTCTGCTATATCTGTCTCTTTTAACCTCTGGCGGATCGCCACGTTTGCTGTTTCACCTTTTATGTTGGCTAATAATATAGCCGAGACCTGCTTGAAGTCTTTCAGTAATTTCATACCAAGAGTTAAAGCGGGTTCTGGACCATATTCATCTTGAATTTGTTTTAGCACATCTGGTATTACCGAAATGGATGGAACACCGTGCGTTTTTGTGTAGATGGAAGCAAAGACTGTACCCCAAGTGTCACAGTCCTCAATGTGTGGTGCGATTCCCATTGGAAGACAGATAGTCAGAATCCTGTGCTTTTCTAGCGGGGTAGTGTCTGGAAACACCGCCTCTATTTGGGTTATTTTCTGCGCTAGCCAGAATGGTATTTGTTCCCGTTTAGCCGGTACTTTACCTAGGCAGGACTGGATGTTCTGTGGTGTAATTTTATTTGTGTTCCCCTGGTGAGGGGTCAGCTGTGGGAGTTTAATCGCTGGCTGAATTGTTGAAGTCCGCATCACATACTGGACTAATTGTCTATGTATTTTTATTAATTGTTTTAGCTGTGTTAGCAAGTTAGCTGCAGACATCCCGTCGATGTCTGGATGTGGTGTGTATCCGGCTAGGACCGGCCACGTTGCTCCTGGTCTACCTAAAGGACCGAGCCTGGTGATGTGATTATTATGTTTTAGGGCGCCATCAAATAAGAGCAAATGCTCTTGAAATTTGAGTGATACTTCCACCTCCTCGAAAGGAGTGTAATTTTCAGGAGGTTCCTCTATTTTGTAATAGTGGAAGTACTTTGTTACAGGATTTGCTGCTGGAAAATGTATCCATGAATAGTATACCTCTGTCTGCCGATATTCGTGTGCCTCAATTACGAATATGACTGTACCACCTCTAGGTGTCAGTCCATTTTCTATAAGTTTTAAGGTTATAGATTTCCTTTTGATGACCGGGATGAGTATTATATCCGGGTCTGCGTCTTGCATGGTAGCATCAGCTGCTGCGAGTTCAGTTGCTAATCTAACTGCCTCTCTTTCTTCATCACTGTCTCCCATTTTACTGACAGGATGGTTATATTTTTTTTTGTTTGTTTGCAGATCAGGTTTCTTATGGAAACAAAGATTAGATGCACAATATTTTGGAACAGTGTATCCTTCAACGTTGACTTATACCAAGAACCATACATAGGAGTTCCCTCCTGCGAGGTCTGGCGGATATAACCTTTCACCCACTCCAGACGTCTTTGGAGTATTATGGGAAAAGGGGTCTGAGTGAGAAAGCACGACTGAGTTACTCTAAATGTCGTACGTTAGTTTTATCGCCCTTTCCAAACGCGTTGGGCGCCATGTAGTGTAGTTCTTATCATCCCAATAGGCTCTGCGCATTGGAATAATACCTACAGCAGTAAAGGCCTAGGCCAGACGTTAACTAGGTCTACTACTGTCGATACTAGACTTAAAGTTTTGGGTTTTGCCAGCTAGCTCAGAGTTCACTAGAAACTTTCTCGAATGTTCAGGAAGGACTTAACTTCCCTGATTAGACAAGAAGGGATTTAGTTTCTGACAACCATAGAACATGACAACTTTGCTCTCCCCTAATCAAGAGTATATCTCGAGAGTCGTGTGAACAAAAGGCAATTTATTTTACTCAGTCAGTACGTGCATTCTTAGTCTCATCAGATTGTAGAGAAAAGGAAGAGACGGGCGTGTTCAATAAAAAGGTGTTATTTATTGATCAGTCTCTTTTCTCATACAAGAGAAATGGATCGATATTATTGCAATACTTATAGCTAAGTAAAGTGCATACATTAAAAGCAATAGTATAAAATAATACTGTAAAAACATTGATATGGTTTCTAAGCCATAAGATGTTTTAAAATGAATAAAATATATTACATATACATATACATTTGACTAAACGTACTCAACTGGTGTTTCTAAATACGCCTACCCCGTGTACCTGACCTAAGCCTAATACGTGGGCGGGAATAGAAAGTTACAGTTTAAGTTAAGTTTGTTTTTGCCAAGTAAATAACTAAAGAATTCTCTGTGAGGGGTTATTCAGTTCTGTACCTGGAATCTAGGTTGAATGAGGGATGGTATCTCTCTCTCTGGTCTCGATATTCCAGGCTGCCTGCGAGGGCTACCCGGAAGCGCCGGTGCTGGATCTCTCGGCAGGAGAAATCAGCGCGTCTCGTTCTCAGCGTGTCAGGAAGGCGGGGCTGTGCCAGCGGGGTCTGCTCTGCTCTGGGCTTCGGCAAGTATGGCTGCTCCGTCTCGTCACCACCGCGTGTGTTTGCATAGGGCAATATCGGTAATATTTATACCTTTAAGGTGCCGAGATTGACGTAAGGATGGACATAGATACGTCAATAAGGATGTCATACGACTTGCTCGTTAGCACATTCTTTTGCTGAAGTTCTCGGTGAAATCAAAACAATGGCCGCATGGTTTTGCCCAGGTTGTCATAGGTTTGATTTGTTATGAGAACTCCGTATGCCTTATCAGGGGCTGGAGGAATATCGCTTGTCTAATTAGATCGCAAGCGTTATGACCTAATCAGATAACACGTTCCTGTGCCGTAGTGTGACTGCGTCAGATAACGGTATCTGCATCATGGGGGTTTTCTGCCTCATGGGCTGACTGTTAGTTAACTTGTTGGTTTGTTTAACCAAAATAGGGTCAGGAATAGGGGGATCGATTCAGAACCTATAGGAATACATCACAGAGCTGCACACTATTACTATTCTAATGTATGTACTTGTTTTTTTAAGAGGAATTGTGTGGCATCAAGGGTAGTCTCAAACCAATGGACAACACAAAATGCAGAATTGGAATGGTTTAAAAGAGTTACTTGAAAAAAGTGATTCAAACACATTCAAAAGAATGGGCAACAGCTTGAGGAATATCTATTCTATTAATGGACATGAAGAAAGATCTAAGCTTTAGTAAATACTTTTTACCTTTCAGGGTTAATTTACATCCAGAATATGAGTATATTCAATTTCCACTGGAACGAACATGCTGTATGTGAGGTGTAAAGCAGCAGCAGTTCCCCAGTAACAGTGTTAACCATTCTCATTCCTTCAGGTCAATCAACCTTCCCGCTGATTCGTAGGGTATTTTGAGAGAAAGCATCAATATGGCTTAGTGAGCTAACCACCGTTGCTAGCGTCTGTTTGAATCCTGGTAAGGCCAACTAAGCCGTTCATACTTCCTAGTCTAGGAGAAATTCAGTACCACTGATCGGGTAAAGGCTGCACCCATTATTGACAGCGTTTAGAAAAGGCCTAGCCCTCTCCACTCAATGTCAAGTGCAAAAAGGGTTGTACTTGGCCTACTGTCCAGAGCCATAGAAAGATTATCTCTAGGACACCAGTTGCAAATGACCTCAACCACCATGGTTGGGGCCCAGTAACTCCTGTCTACACTGGGGACCTTGAATGGGGACTGACAACTTGACTCAGATACTAATTGCCTTTCATGCACCTGCCCAAGATTTTTCCCGGGAAAGCTTTCTTCACATGGACAGGAAAAAAACTTTCTTGGGCATGTACATTGACCATGATTAGATCTTGCTTCCTTTGGAGAGGATTGGAACTCCCAACCATTAGGTTGTCACTGCACTAGCTTTGCTAGAACTGAAAACTCTACAAGACTCCGTATGAATTTAGTAAATGTAGGCAACATACAGAGGAAATACAATTATCTTGGAATTCATCGGTATGGTATTGACACCATCACGATCATCATCTTTATTTCGGCTCAAAAGAGCCATAAAAGTACACAATAACACAGCACATACAAAGTAAAAATAATACAATAAACATATGATAAGAACATACAATTCTCATAAAAAAAGAAACATTCAGCACAGCCAACATTCCTGAGCGAAGTTATAAAAACCTTCATAAAAACATATTTAGGATCACAAAGTTTGCAATTAATAAAAGGAAACACATAGATACCCCCTTGTCCTAACAGCATCACAGATGGGCAGCCTCTAACAGTAGCTGAATAGAAACGAAGGAAACCCTGCCAGGGTCAATTTCAAGGTCCCACTAGGGGATCCTCACACTCAAACAAAGGGCGACAAAAGGTTACGTATCAGGGCTGACATGGATTCACATAGGGTCCATACATCTTTTTTTGAAAAAATATATATATTTTATTTATCATTGATTAAGATAGACTAGAAAGAGAAGATTCCACATAGGTGCTTAGAAAAAACATATAAAACATCAATTAATTTGCGCTCTAATATACAGTGTGTCATAAGAGTTTTAGAGTAATGTACATTTCTTCAAGTCCCACACACTCCCACAGTCATCCACTACAGATACTCTCACTCACAACCTCAAACAATACAATATTTACACATTCATACATAGAACATGGAAGAGATACATGGCAGCCTGCAAAAAAGGTTTTCCAATACCAGCCAGAGCTGAAACTGTAGCATGGAGGCAATACACAATGAGCAAGATGGTAAAACATAAACTACATAGATGCCATCCATATGGGTCATGCCAATGCGCGTTTCGATGCTGAGCCTAATTAGGCTGCACCTTCATCAGGGCAAGGAGGGCCATGGGGGGGGGGGGGGGGGGGGTGCAGGGCAGGGACAGGTACACTCTTTTTCACACTATGTGGAAAAATTACTTTGGTCAGTCAGAGTTCGCGGGGTATCTGATTCTACTTCAAGGAAATCACTACGTAGATGTATGGTGCATCCTCCGTGTGATAGATGGTCAGAATTTTAAGGTCCAGATCAAAAGGTCTCAGGGGTTCAAGGTAGGTCTTCGTAGTCTCAGCGGGTCAGGTCTATTCCCCATCAGGGAGGAACTGAAAGGGGGGGCCCTCCAAATGGTGGAGAAATCAGGCTCTCAGACCAATAGGTTCTGTTCTAGCAGGGGATACGGACTGATTCACCGAGCGGTTCTGGTCCGGAGGTGGTAACGCGGACCGCAGGACGGCGTCTTCTACAGGGGCCGGGGAAGCAGAGGCCGCCCCGCCCTGCCGCCCTGAGGTCCGCGTTACCACCTCCGGACCAGAACCGCTCGGTGAATCAGTTCGTATCCCCTGCTGGGCCAGGACAGACTAATTTGCATATAGCCAGGTTCTGAGCTGGGATGGGGCAGTGAGCTAAATAACGGTGATGGATCAAGCCCTGATCTTTGGACTGGGTAAGAGTGGTCTGCTTAATTCAGACACTCTGTTCATCACCACCCCCTTTTCTGAATCGTTTTTGGCCACTATAGGTGTGGCAGGGTATACTCAGACATGAGTCCCTTGCTCACTGCTCCATCAGGATTCAAGCAAGCCGGGCCGACGAGGCTGAAATGCCAGAAACCGGTCCCCGGTAGCTTGTATCCTTTCTGGTGAAGAATTGGCTTGGTAGTTTGGTCTGCCCTGTTCCCATGATGCACTGGGCCAGGGACAGACTAATTTGCATATAGCCAGGTTCTGAGCTGGGATGGGGCAGTGAGCTAAATAACGGTGATGGATCAAGCCCTGATCTTTGGACTGGGTAAGAGTGGTCTGCTTAATTCAGACACTCTGTTCATCACCACCCCCTTTTCTGAATCGCCTAATTAGGCTCAGCATCGAAACGCGCGTTGGCGTGACCCATATGGATGGCATCTATTTAGTTTATGTTTTACCATCTTGCTCATTGTGTATTGCCTCCATGCTACAGTTTCAGCTCTAGCGGCTATTGGAAAACCTTTTTTGCAGGCTGCCATGTATCTCTTCCATGTTCTATGTATAAATGTGTAAATATTGTATTGTTTGAGGTTGTGAGTGAGAGTATATGTAGTGGATGACTGTGGGAGTGTGTGGGACTTGAAGAAATGTACGTTACTCTAAAACTCTTATGACACACTGTACATTAGATCGCAAATTAATTGATGTTTTATATGTTTTTTCTAAGCACCTATGTGGAATCTTCTCTTTCTAGTCTATCTTAATCAATGAAAAATAAAATATATATATTTTTTCAAAAAAAGATATATGGACCCTATGTGAATCCATGTCAGCCCTGATACGTAACCTTTTGTCGCCCTTTGTTTGAGTGTGAGGATCCCCTAGTGGGACCTTGAAATTGACCCTGGCAGGGTTTCCTTCGTTTCTATTCAGCTGTTATTTTCCCCATTTCCTGCCAGTATCCTAAGCCCTTCCGGGAAACCCCCTTCTATTTCATAGCCTCTAACAGTAGCCTAAACTAAGCTCTCAGTGGCCCAACTGTGCTATCGGGCAGCTAAAGTAATAATCTGAATTTGGTTTCCCCTCATATCACTAGGTTTTACAAGTGTGTTAAAGTGCACAGTGTAAAAAGGTAGTAAAAGTTTAACCAATATAGTCTAGTATTTACAGGTCACAGCTCTAAAGGGCGCTTGCCCCAACAACTTTTTGTGTAATATATCACATTGAATGGAAAAAGTTGGAATCTGAATATACAACACTGGGCCTAGCATGTGACTAACAGATTCTTAAAGGTAAATGTCAGTCCTCTAAGTGGAAGAGCTGGCAAAGAGAGATGATCCAACGTGTGCGCTGCTTAGCATAAACAGTACAAGAGAATAAGATATGTTCTTCATTTTCAATATTTGGACATCCCAGAGGGCATAAATTATTGTTGGCCATAGCAGAGATTTTATTCCATGTGCCAGTAAAGACAGCCAGTGGGAGTATTCCAAGTCTGAACTTAATAAACAAAGATCTCACTGAAGAGACACTCAGAAAATCCATAAAATCTTCAAAGTGGGACTCACATTTGGTGGATAAATAAAGATCAGATAAACTACCTGCAGGAACAATGGAAATCCTATTGCAGAAAACGATGTTCCAATAACATGATTTAACAATTTCATTGGCATTCTTGGGCATGCAAGAAGAATACTGACAGTATGCAGAAAGGCAACGCTTGAACACCCAGGTTTTGATGTGAGGCACCCGGGGATCGTGAGGCCCAGGCGATTGTCGATTATCTCACTGACATAGTCTCTATATAGGGCCACGTCCTCATTTAACCAGAGTATTGTCCATTATAAGATAGGTTTCAGGCAGACAACATTAGCGAGGTATGTAAGGTTTAAGTCAAACCTCAGAGGAAGTGATAGAGTGCTTTTTGGTAATCTCATAAGAGATTTAATTAAAGTGTTTTTACGAATATCTAACTGATTGAGATTGCAGCTCCGTATAGCACTGCCCTACAAGCTTGGGTCTTATAAATTTCAACCACGAGAAAATTGGATAAGAAGCTGCCTTGCTGATGAATCCTAATAGTAGTAAAAGACTTTTGACATTTTACAGCTTGGCATGGATAGCACTATGCTAATCCTATGCTTAAAAACTTTCTGTAGAAATGGCAAAATACTTTGGCACTTTCTATCTCAACGTGATGGCATTGTGCTAATGCTATGCTCAAAAATATTGACAGAAAAGCATACATTTGAGATCAGCAAATTCAGAGTGTCGCTGGTGTTGTAGGGTGCTGTACATAGGAGCTGCTCAAGACCTAAACTTGGGAACTATTCAGAGTAATCTGCTTCTTTTTTGCATAATTTATGCAGCAACCTATCCTTAAAAGGGTATTGTTTTGACTTATACTAAGTACACCCTTGTGTCTGGACAAAGAGAAACCTCGCTGAAGAGCTAGAATGATAGCAAAACAGATGTCAAGGGTTGCTTTTGTTCATTTCAGGTTGCCTTGGATGGTTTTTAACTAATACAAAGCTGTAATACAGGGCCTGGAGTGGCAAAAGGTTTATGTAATTTTACAGTTTGGCATGAATAGCACTGTACTAATCCCAATGCTTAAAGACTTTGCTGTAGAAATGGCAAAAGACGTTGTCCCTTTCGATATTGGTGTGGATGTCCGTGTGCTAATTCTATGCTTAAATACTTTGATAGAAAAGCAAACATTTCAGGTGAGTAAATTCAGAGTGTCGCTGGTGTTGTAGGGTGCTCTACATAGGATCTGCTCTCTACCTAAACTTTGGAAATAATCAGAGTTCTCTGCTTCTTTTATGCATAATTTATGCTGCACTTTATGCCCCACATATACATATATGCATAAATATACATACATACACATACATAAAGTCCACATTTGTAAAAGTAAAGTCCACATTTGTAAAGCGCACAATCACCCGTAAGGGTCTCTAGGCGCTGGGGGCCGTCGGGAAGATTAAGCGAGCTATTGCCCAGAGTCACATGGTGCTGGACTAACCTGCCGCCGGAGCCGGGGATCGAACCATGGTCCCCAGATTCCAGCGTCAGTCGCCCTGGCCGCGGCGCCACACCTCTTCCCTTACATATACCTATACAGCTATATATAATTTAACACAATTAATAAAAATATATATTTTTCATTTACTGTTGTAAAAAAAGCATACATATAATATATTTTTAAATAAAATATAAATAATATTAGAACACAAGTGCAAAAAATGAAAAAAATATTAAACATATTACAATTGTTTTAAAAATCTATGTATAAACACATGATATAAAAGTAAACAAACAAACAAATAATACTAATGTATTTTAACCCAAAAAGATGGGTCCAGTGGATGGTAAAAGGAGGCCAGATGGCGTCCGCACGGCGGACGTTTCTGTGAGCAGCTCCTGGTTACCTCGCTTTTCCCGTCTGTTCCATGGAGGAGGCTGCAAGGCGTTAACGGTGGGAGAAGCGGCGGTGTTGGCTGGAGTGGATTGGGGCTTCACTCTGAGTGTTTCTGCTGTCCGTACAGAAGGTTTTTTGAAGTCGGGACAGTAAAAAGGAACCGCCGCGCTCCCCGCTGTAAAAGTAGCAAAAACGGCAATGGTAGAAGGGGAGTGGCATCCGTACTTCAGCCTCACCTGAGTCGGCTTGCTAACGGCGGCTATTGGAGTCTACTGCTGAGCTCGCGGCCGGGCTTGGAAAATCCTAATATCAAAAGCAGTGAAAGCAGCGGAGTATTTAACCTTTACTGTTGTGGAGAGGCAGCATCTTCTGTTAAATCTGTTGCTATAAAGTTACTTTCTGATAAATTCTGATAAATTCTTGCTACAAAGACATTGATGCCAGGCTGTGAGCAGACTACGGGAGAGCGGCTCAGGTTACAAGGCTCCGGTGAGTTCACGTATAAAAGCACATTAACTTTTCATTGGATGTTTTTCTGCTGGGCTTCATTATATTAAAATAAGCAGCTGGACTCTTTGAAATCTATTGTTCTCGGTTTTTCTGGGACACTATAGGTAGTCTGGCATGGCACCTAAAGTTGCGCGAGGTGGGAAAACAAGAGCCACTGGGGAGTCTGCGGTAGGAACACGTGCAGCACTCGCCGCAAAGAGCTCCAAAGAAATGTCTGGTGGGGCTGAGCACTTGGAGAGTACTGTACAGGACAAGGGCATGGTACAAGTGACACCCAAGATACCGCAGATTTTTAAAGTGGCTGCTGGTAAAAAGGCTGCAACTTCTTTGACAATCACTTCAAAACCCGGTGTTCTTGACGTCCAGCCAGGGGGGGTGAACTGACCGGTCTATCTCTTGAGGAGAGTCACTTGTCTTTGGAACATGTTAGCCACTGCAGGCTGATTTAGACATTGTTAATGAGCCTGTATTAATGGATGATAATGGCATTATCAGTGACAATAGGAATGAACCCACCAGTAGTAAGGAAAGCGAGTTTTATTCACTTTCAGAGCACCCAGAGGAGTCTGATATGGAAGGAGATTTTCAACTGCAGGAAGAAGGGTTTGGAGACATGACCACTACAACCATGGATGCAAGTCATACCAAGAATTCTTCTTTGGGGGCGGATGACAGAAACGCCTGATTGGGAGATCACCAGTGGGGAGCAGTCATTGCAAAACACAGGGACAGCCTTGAAAGGAGATACATTGAAGGAGCAAGATGGCGGCCGAGTGAAAACGGCCAAAGGTGGCTCCCGCAGGGGTGATAATCATTGAAATGAAATAGGTGATAAGGTGATAAAACCTCCAGCCCCCACATTGGGAAATGCAAGTTAATCGGAAGCGGAGAGATCCCCTCATACCAGGCATCGTTGAGTGTGTTGCGGCGTTGACGGCGGCTGCAGAGGTTTTGATTGCCGGCTGCTCGGCGTTTGAGAGCGGTCTCTCGGAGTTGCTGCGGCGGGACCCAGCACTTTCGAATCGTATCATAATGCCGCCGAAAGGAGCAGCACGGGCAGGGGAGGGTCAGTTCAAGCTGGCCCCCTCTGCTCTCGTGCGGGGGTGAGCAAGGGACAACCCCGGCGGCAGTCCAGGAGAAGAAGCGAAAGCTCCGAATGGAGAATCCTGACGGGAAGGGGAGGGGCCCAGCCTTGCAGCCCCAGCAACAGCGGACTGTCATCGATCTACTCCGGCAAACAGGGAGAACAGAGGAGCAGAAAGGGGCTGGCAGCCAGAGAAGGAAGATTCTGGATAAGCCACCTTCAGGATCAGAGGAAGCGGGGCTTGAGGCTGACCCAATACAGGGGTCACTACCTGAGACTGTGCATACACCTGAAAGAGAGCAATTGGGGGACATGGGACCTTTCAGTGAGCCAGAGATCAGCGGGGCATAACAACTGGAAATGAAGGGCTTCCTATTAGTGTTGTCAACGCACTTACAGTCTTAACCTCCCCAACACTCATTAACATCCAGAACCCTGACAATTTAGTCCTGGCCGCTTCCAATGCAGAAAGAGAAGGGGGAGGCCCCCTCAAGAGCCTGGAGATGAGCCTGATGCACAGAGGGGTTCTATTAGCATGGGGAAGGCTCAAGAGAAACCCGGGGGGGGGGGCGATTTACTGAAACCAGAATGGATCAGAGTACCCCAATAGACATGAACAATGGGCGACGGACCCCAGAAAGGAGCAGTGAAGGATCCCATTGGTCCCAAAAAAATACCTAGGATCCCCGGGGAGAAAGATACAGACTCCGAAGCAAACGACTTCTACTCCATGTCAGATGCTACCTGGTCGGGGGTGGATTCAGAGTCAGGCTCCGAATTTGAATCTAGTGAGGACAGTGGGTCAGACAAAGGCTCCAGTGGCAGGCAAGCCTCTCAGGCCACTCGAAAGCTAAATAACAGAGCCCAAAGAGCCGACAACACGAAATCAAAGGAATCACAGGAGTTAAGGTGGGATTATTCACTGGGGGATCAACTGGTAGGGGTCGAAAAAAGCTCTGAGAAACAACCTAAAAATACGGCTGCTGCTCTGGTTCCTCCTACTCTGGAATCTATCCTTCAGTGTGTCGTGGCGCACCGGGAAGAAGCCCGAATGGAGAGCAAACGCGCACAAAATGTTGCCAAAAATTGCAGGGGGCTGTGAGGAAAATTGGAAGAACCTGCAGCAACATTTGCGATCGGATGTCTGTGAAGAAACCAAAATATTATACTAACGGACTATACTTACCAATAGCCCATATATCTTATCCATAAATAATAAGTCAGTCGGCAATGGAGAAGGTTCAATCGTTTATTCCAAATACAAACCCTGACAGGGGAGCCTTAGTCTACATGACCCTCAGAGGTGCGCAGAGGAGACTGACTTCACACAAGTAATACAAGCATATATACGTTTCACACATAGCACGATGTCACCTTAGAAGGAAAGATACAGTTTGTCAAGAGGCCAACAGGAAGACCCATATAAGGCACAATTGATTGCTAGTAGCTCGGCCTAAGCTATTCCGGGGGCAGGTCAGTAGGTTGCCTCCCCTTCTATCTGAAGCTCGGAGAGGACAAGATCAGACTCTACTAGAATGTGCGCATCCCACTAAAAGGGCAGATGTGACCTTGAGTTTCCCTGAGCTACAAACTAGCGAGTGGAGCAGACAGCTAAGTCTGCCATCATTTTTTGGTGCAGAAAGCCTAATCACATGATTTCAAGGAAACAATACTAGTCAAAGAGAAACGAAAGAACATGGCTGTGTTCACATCAATAGGCTTGAGCGAGCAGGGAGTGAATCGTTCCTATCTATAATAATACAATGTGAATAATGCAATGCTAACATACGATTATAAGGTTATATTGTATATGCTAGGCCAACATCATGTATTTATTGTTTTTATATCCCATCAGATGGCCCTTTTGGCCTACTATAGCCAATATAACTAGATTTATTCTACAAACACTCCCTCGTCAATCTGCATCAGATCCAACACCTCCTTCTGAATCATTTGTTTGTCGACTTTTGCTTGTCGTGAAACATTCAAGGCAGACGTTATTCTAGCTGCACAGAAAGAACAACAAGCCGGGCCGCAATGGAGGCATAGGTAGCAAGTAAATATTACTCCAAAGGCTCCAGCAAGAATCATGAATATCTTCCAACCCCAAGTAGCCAAGAGACCCCAAAACCAACTACTAAGGGACCAGGTACCATTTTCCACATGTGCTTCGCTGGCTAATTGATGTAGTTTCTGTATTGCAAGATGAATGGTAGGGGCCGAATCAGGAATGAACACACAGTAGGAGCTGCCGATCACGCGGCACGCTCCGCCCCTATCTGCAAGAATGACGTCAAGAACCATTCGGTTCTGGAGCGAAACAAGCCTCGTCGCCTGAAGCTCAACGGTAATGTTGGTCAGGATCCCAGTTGTGGTCTGAACCACATTTTCCACTATTCTCGACAAACGTCTTATATTACGGCTATTAAAAATAGGCCCCCAAAAGGGGGTAAGACCTTTGGCAAAAACCTCGAATTGTTGCAAGGAGGTGTCCGTCTGATCGGTACCCTCGGTATAAAAACTCCTAACGCTTTGGTTAGCTGCCACCTCTCTCCGAACCAATTGATGTGTCCTGTGATAATCAGGAGGGGCAATATAAACTGGAGGGTAGAGAAATGAGAGATAGCAACGCCCTAACCAATCTCGTGGGAGCCAAGTATACGCGTTCTCACCACACACATAATATACATCGGGTAGAGTAATCATAGGTGGAGTACTATATACCTGCAGGGTGTAAGTGTAATTACATTTACTTTTCCCTACCTTAACATGACCTCGTCCCTGTATGCAAAAGGGAGAGTTGGTATTAATAATAGGGATCGGCAAGGCTTTGTCATTAGTGACATTTCGTTCTTTAAAATGCTGAAAATACATGGTGTAGTTGAAAAGTTAAAAATCCTGCATTTCCTCTTGTAACCAGGTCACATTTTTATAATCAGTATATACATTCATGTATGCATTTGGATCCAGGGATCCCTCTCCTCCATTTCCCTTAGCATGAAATCCTTGATGCTGTTCTATATATTTCAAAATAGCCTCATAATCTCTTTCAGTATATATCTTAGGTTCAGCTACATAATGAGAATACATCAATGATAATAATTGGAACCATGCTTCACAGCTCGCCAAGTAAGATAACGGTAGGGAAATGAATAATTCATATTGGTGCATTACTGAGGGAAGTAACCCACAAACCGAACAATTCGTTTTGTTCGTAGTACTATGGGTCTGATGTAACATTTCAATAAAAGCATTTTTCACATAAGTTTCTCTATGTCGAGCCTTATGAGGGGGTAGGGAAAGAAAAAGGTGTTCCTCCGGGGCAACAGCAGTTCCTAACAATTTCTGTACAGGAGGCTGGAATTCTAAATACGCAAATACACACATCCAAATCACGGTGATTATAACAATAAAAGCAACGAATGCCACCTTCACTCTGGTGGGCCATCCGGAAAACAGATGCATATTATTAGCATATCGTCGAGGGGCAAGTGGTCGTTCATCCTCCATTGCAAATCGGGCAAAAGGAAACATGCTCTCTATAAGTCCAAATCTAACTCGGTCCCTCTCTATAAGTCCAAAACTAACTTTGTATCCACAAAGGACGCACACCACCAGAGGGTTCTTCTTCCCACTAAGGGATCTTCTCCCTGTGTCCGTTAGAGTCTCACAGGTAGACTCCTATCGTTCATCAAAAGAACCAATTTGTAGATTCCAGTAGTACAACCACGGCCCTTAACTCAGTCTTTCTTTCTGAACAGAGCTATTTAACACAATGTTCCTAACTCTCAACGTGTTCAGTCCAGTGTCTCGCTCAGTACCCCAGTGATTCTATCTGATATTCCACAACTCAGGTCTCTGTCTAGCTCCTACCATTGGGAGCTGGGGTACCGCGCTGTTCTCGGGGCCGCAGGTCGTAGTTACAACGGCCAGGTAGCTCCTGGTCAGAAAACAATTCTGCTGCAAGGGGATCTGATACATTCGAAACCTGCGGTGCCCTAGGAACAACAGCCTCTGTTGGTTGAGCTGTTGCACTTTCCACGGTGGGCAACACCTCACTTGGTTGCCCTATTTCTTGAGCATCCGAAAAGGGCACAAAGCTTTTATTTAGCTCTCCTTCCTGACTCGGAATTCCTTCTCGATTCCTGAGGTCAAATGGTAAGGGCAGCGGGAGACGTTTCAAATGACTAACATGGATCCAGGGCTTTCTTCCATGCACTTTTGCTGCCGTTCTGGTCACCAAGATGATTTGATAAGGCTCGGATCACCTTGGCTCCGGGCTTGATTTTTGTTGAAAATTCCTCACCATCACCCACTGGCCGGGCTCCAAGCGGTGTCCAGGGCCCTCTGGTAGCAGCTGCAATGTGTCCGATACCTGTTGGTGAATGGAACGCAAATCTTTAGTCAAGGCGTACAGATAGTCTGTCATCAATGGGTAATCAATATCTCTAAAGGATCGGGGTCTGGTGACTCCCCACACATTAGTGGGCCGACCAAAGATCACCTCATAAGGAGATAATCCAGTTCTAGTATGCGGGGTTGTTCTTAGGGACAGTAAGGCCAATGGAAGGGCATCAGGCCACTTCAATCCGGTACTTTCACAGATCTTGGCCATCTTTAGTTTTAATGTTCCGTTATATTTATCAACCAATCCAGCCGACTGAGGATGCCTAGCGGCGTGGAATTTTTGCTTGATCTGCAACCCTTCACACACACTCTGAACTAGCAAGGCATTAAAATGAGGCCAGTTGTCGGACCAAACATTGCGAGGCAAACAATATCGGGGTAGATATTCCTTAATCAAAGCTTTTGCAGTGGCAACTGCAGTGGCTTCCTTGGTGGGGTAGGCTTCAACCCATTTACTAAAAGCACATACCACCACCAATACATACTTTAGGTTATTCACTCTTTCCATTTGTATATAATCAATTTGTATTACCTCAAAGAGCAAGGAGGGCAAGGCAAAACTTCCACTCAAAACAGATTCTCTACCTCCTGGATTATAGCGCAAACATACTGGGCAGTATTTCACTATGTGTGCTGCAGTTTTAGGAATATTTGGGTTGTTCCATACTGGGTCTAGCACGGCGCAAATACCTTTCGCGCCTATGTGGGCCGGGCCATGGGCCATTGTCACTACAGCATACACCAGTGCATTAGGCAGTAACCATCGCTGTTTCTCAGAAAGATCTATCCAACAATAATTCTTATCTAATTTTCCTACTTCCTGTTCCCATCTCTGTACCTCATCTAGTGCGGCTTCTTTCTGTAATTCTTTCACACTTTCGATAGTATTATCAAACAAGGATGTTTCTGCCACCCATCCAGCCGATGTACTAGGGAACATAGGATTCGTTCTAGTCTGGGCTGTTTCTTTCACTAATGAATCAGCAAAGGCATTTCCCTTTCCAGTAGAATCTCCACCTTTCTTGTGGGCGCTACACTTAATAATGGCCACTTTCTCTGGTAATGTTAGGGCAAATAACAATCGATCAATCACAGGACCATGCTGGATTTTCTGACCATGTGTAGTAAAGAAACCCCTTTCCCTCCACAGCCTCCCAAAGCTATGGGCCACGCCAAAGGCGTACTGGCTGTCCGTAAAAATGTTCACCCTCAATCCTTCACTCAACTCGCATGCTCTTAACAAGGCTATTAGTTCAGCTGCTTGAGCCGAGTGATGAGAAATCCTTGCTGTCTCCACCACAGTCATTAATGTTGTAATTGCATAGGCAGCTGTCGCAGTGCCATCTGGTAACTTAAAACGAGAACCATACACATACAGCTCCCCCTGGGGGTCGGATAAAGGGGTGTCAGAGAGATCTACACGCCCCTTTGTTTTCTCTTCTGTTCTGAATATACAGTCATGGACTTCACTTTTTACATCATTCACAGGAAGGGGCAGTAATGTGGCTGGGTTCAAAGTGGCACATCTATTAATCGTGATATGGGGGGCAAACAGAGTTAACTCATATCCTGTCAATCTAGCACTCGTACGGTGCTGGGTCTTAGTTCTATTTAAAAGAATATCCAAAGCATGCGGTACCATGACTGTGAGATCCGTGTTCAGAACTATTCCCTCTGATTGCCGGATGGCCATTGCTACTGCAGCAGTGGCCCTCAGGCAACTCGGGAGGGCTCGAGCAACTATATCCAAGACTGATGAGAAGAAAGCACAGGGTCTCTGCTTTCCTCCAAAACACTGTGTTAACACTGAAAGTGAACAACCGTCCACCTCGTGCACATAAAGTAAAAAAGGCTTCCGGTAATCTGGAGTACCTAAAACAGGTGCAGAACAAAGAGCAGACTTTAAAGAATCAAAGGCTTCTTGACATTCATCCGTCCAGGGTAGGGGTTCATACACATCTTTGGTTGTCAGATACAACAAGAGTTTAGAGAGGAGTGAATAGTTAGGAATCCACTGGCGACAGTAAGAGGTTATGCCAAGAAAAGCACGAACATCACGTTGAGTACGAGGAACAGACATGTTAGTAATTACAGATATTCGCTCGGGGGTCAATCGCCTCCCCGCTTTCGACAGTAAGTGGCCAAGGTAAGTCACTTCCTGTCGACAATACTGAAATTTAGAAAGGGATACTTTATTCCCTTTGTGAGCCAAATGATGCAACAATTTAACTGTGGCCTCCTTACAACCTTCTTCCGTATCGGAGGCCACCAGGATATCATCCACATATTGGATGATGGAATTTCCTGGGGACAAACTTAATTCATCTAGTACAGTCTTTAAGGCTTGGCTATAAATACTGGGACTCTCTGTATAGCCTTGGGGTGCACGTGTAAATCTAAAGCTTCGGCCAGCTAATGAGAATCCGAAGACATGTCTGCTATCAGGGTGAATTGGAATGCTAAAAAATGCGTTCTTCAAATCTATTACTGAGAAATACTGAGCCGTAGGGGGAATCATTGTCAGAATCGCAGTAATATCAGGCACCACTGGATATTGCGGGACTACAATTTTGTTCACCTCTCTAAGGTCAATCACAAAACGATATGTATCTTTATAATCCGGGGCACCATCAATTGGGGTTTTCTTCAAAATCGGCAAAATCGGACTGTTACAGACATTGGCAGTTGTTTCTTTTACCACCCCCCTTTTAATGAGATCTCGAATAATGAGCAGCAGGGCCTGTTCACCTTCTGGTGAAATTTTATACTGCGGAATGCGAGGCAGCTGGGCATTGGGTTTCAAGGTTATTGACACGGGAGCTATTCTTAACAGGCCAACATCAGTGTCCCCCGTGGCCCATAACGTAGAAGGGACAGTAGAGAATTCAGGAGGGAGGTTCTCATTTTTAGAAAAATTCTGGGCTGCATTTAAAGGGGGTTTTTACATTGTTAAGTAGACACCATCAGGGGAACAATAAATACGCGCATTTAATCTTTTCAAGATGTCTAGTCCTAAAAGATTTTCTCCACAATTAGAGGTCAAAAGAAAAGGTGATTGTATAGAAATGGGACCCACAGTGAAAGGCAGAGGCTTAGATACGGGGCTTACCACAGGTAATCCAGAGAATCCCACCGAGACGTTATTTTGGCCAGACAGAGCAGCCCCTGGGACCAACGTATGGGCAACCGAACTATTCATTGCCCCAGTATCCAATAGAAATTTTCCTGACGCTCCCAATAGTTCTCCTTTAACATAAGGTCCCTCTTGGTCGACTGGTACTGTAATGTGGCCCCCGCTCTGTCCTTGGCTATCTCATGCATAATCTTGTCCGTCATACCCACCATCCCCGTAAGTCTCATTGTAATACTGTCGATTCTGGGGATTGTCAAAATAATTCTTCCGAGAGTCCTCATGTTGCATTGCTTCTCGCCTCATACTATTTCGGTCTATATTTCCTCGACCTCTTCCTCATCCTCTAATAGGACCATTCCTGGCTAGCAACAGAATGCAAACTGCCCTCCAATGCCCTTCCTGTTTGCAATAGGAAAATTGATTTATGCCAATTTTCGGGGGACCTCCTCTACCCCTTCCCGTCTTTGCACCCCTCTGGAAGGTGCCTCGTACTCCCCGTCCTGTATTCTGTCCTCTACTAACTTGTTGCAATAGAACTCTAGTCTTTAAATCCTTAGTCTTCTTTTCTGACTTTTCTTTACTCTCATTTTCTCGATGTTCATAATATTGAGCCATACTAAGAATTACTGACGGGGCAGCCATAGTCCATGTGCTTGGAGACGGGACATTACTTCGGGGAGCAAGTTGGTAACAAACCTATTCACAAACAACCGTATCCCACCTTCCGTGGATAGGTCCTGCCCACTAAAGTCAATAAAGACTTTCTCAAACCTGGTAAAATAATCTGACACACTTTCATCCTTCTTCTGTTTACAGGCCGTCAATTTGTCCCAATCAACTTTTCTAGGAGGGAGGAGAGCTTTCATATACGTAATGATTTTATCTGGTACTGCTAGTACCTCGTCCCTAGGTTTCTCTCCAGGCTTTTGCTCCTTGTCCCAAGCTCTTAATTGGTCCCATGTCCCTCCTAATTGGGGAACATGGTCCGTGTCATGTATGTGTCTCCAGATGTCTACCGGGAACAAAAGACCAAAAAATAGCTCAATATCAGGTATTGTCATAATAGCAGAATTGGCGGCCTCAGCCAATTCCTTATAGTAGGCAGTGGGATTCTTACGAGGGTCGGGGAGCTGAGCTTTTAGAGTGAGAACCTCGCTTCGTTTCCAAGGGGTATAAACCCATTGTTCCCGAAGCCTGGCATCCAAGCGAGCCCTAGTTACTACATTATTAGCATCTTTTAACTCAGGCACTTCGGGGAAAAAGAGTGGATGTACTTCTCTCATGGGGTGCTGTGCTCCCCAATCAGCACACTTTTGGTGCATGCGTTCACGATAATGTACCAGAGTTTCTACATTCTGATATACCTCATCAGCCTGTAATTGGAATTTATGGGCTTGATCTCTTATATCATGCAGTATCTGAGGAGGAAATCCTTCCTCAAAACACTGTTCCCATAGTGAAATCAATTGAATCGCCATATTCTCCAAAGCTAGTTGCTGCGCAACCGGTTCAAAATCTTTCATGGTACTCCAAATGTCTTCCAAAGTGTAAATAGCATTTCGCATCCACTGGGATGCCTGAATCACTATAGCTTTTCTTTCTTCCACACCCATCAGTGACCTCGTATTTACTCGCTGATCGCTTGGATCAGACCTGAGGCGCTTGGGCGTGGTATCCAGGCAAGCCGTATATCGGGGATCTATAGCAGTCTGAATTGGAGGGGAGAGAAATACAGGATGCGAAGGGGAAGGAACGGCCGCGTCCGGCTGTAGGGATATCAAGTGTGAGGTAGTCTGTCGAAGAGTGGGAGGAGGGAGTAACGCACTCCGTACTGACCCGTCAGCCGGGGCTGTGGCAACCGTTCCCGTCGGCGCTCTAACAGCCGACGCTGCTCTAAGTTGATCCGGGGTACGGCGGGATATGAGCCCTGAGGGGCATAATGAGGAGGTGGTCTGGCTTCTAACAAATCCTCTAATTCGTCTCCAGTATCAGGTCGGGCTACATAACTTTTGTCAGTTTCTAAACGGAACTGCCTATCCATTTGTACAATATTTTCCTCCACCTTTGCTTTATCATAAGCTACAGCTTTCTGCGTTACCGTCTGTCCCGATTTAAGTTTTCCTAATTTCTCTTCCCTTATCCGTCGTCGTTTTGCCTCCTACAACCATAGGTTCAAGTCAAACATCGACTGGCGGCTTTTCTTCATAAATAGCTTATTCTGGATGTAATTGATTTTTTTCTCATCAAACGACCCCGTTAGAGGCCATTGCAAATCTGAATTATCTTTTGTATATTTGTGCCAGAGTGTGTTAAATAAAATTGGTTGGAGACCATGTTTCACATATATATATCAAAACTGGGGCTGCCTTCGGGAGGGGCAGGCTGTCTTTCTTCTAACCGTGCGCCTCGCCGACTGCAGCAACCAAAACATATTTTACTAAAACAAGGCATTTTAATAATATTCACTCAATTCTACTCACATACTTCAAAAATCATTCACTATTGGACGCATCCTTCTCACCACTCATACTCTCATATTTCTTCCAAACTAAAGTGCTGTAAAGTATCACAATTACTAAAAAACTGTTGATGGACAGAATGTAGAACAATGTCATACATTCACCCCAGTACAAGGATCTGGGCCTAAATCCATCGTTTTTTTGCACTCCACACCACCCTGGGTTAGATACTGGCTATATGCAAATCAGCTCTGACCCTGTGCCTCTTGGGAACAGTCCAGTCCGAACTACCAAGCCATGTCTTTCCCAGACCGGAATCAAGCATCCAAGGACCGGTTTCTGGCTATCAGCCTTCATCAGCCTGGATAGCTTGACTCCAGTGGTGTGGAGAGCCTGGGACTCACGTCTGAGCATACCCAGCCCACTCGGGTGAAAATTGCTAAAAAAGAGTTGATGGACAGAATGTAGAACAATGTCATACATTCACCTCAGTACAAGGATCTGGGCCTAAATCCATCGTTTTTTTGCACTCCACACCACCCTGGGTTACACACTGGCTATATGCAAATCAGCTCTGACCCTGTGCCTCATGGGAACAGTCCAGTCCGAACTACCAAGCCATGTCTTTCCCAGACCGGAATCAAGCATCCAAGGACCGGTTTCTGGCTATCAGCCTTCACCAGCCTGGATAGCTTGACTCCAGTGGTGTGGAGAGCCTGGGACTCAAGTCTGAGCATACCCAGCCCACTCGGGGTGAAAATTGCTAAAAAACAGTTGATGTCAATCATCACCTTTGGTTTTTCTTTGTTCGCCCTAAGTTGGCAGGGTATGCTCAGACGTGAGTCCCTTGCTCACTTTGCCACTGGAGTCAAGCAAGCCCGGCTGAAGACGGCTGTAATGCCAGAAACCGGGCCTTGGATGCTTGATTCCGGTCTGGGAAAGACATGGCTTGGTAGTTCGGACTGGACTGTTCCCATGAGGCACAGGGTCAGAGCTGATTTGCATATAGCCAGTGTCTAACCCAGGGTGGTGTGGAGTGCAAAAAAACGATGGATTTAGGCCCAGATCCTTGTACTGGGGTGAATGTATGACATTGTTCTACATTCTGTCCATCAACTGTGTTTTTTGCAATTTTCACCCCGAGTGGGCTGGGTATGCTCAGACGTGAGTCCCAGCCTCTCCACACCACTAGAGTTAAGCTACCCAGGCTGAATGTAGGCTGATAGCCAGAAACCGGTCCTTGGATGCTTGATTCCGGTCTGGGAAAGACATGGCTTGGTAGTTCGGACTGGACTGTTCCCATGAGGCACAGGGTCAGAGCTGATTTGCATATAGCCAGTGTCTAACCCAGGGTGGTGTGGAGTGCAAAAAAACGATGGATTTAGGCCCAGATCCTTGTACTGGGCTGAATGTATGACATTGTTCTACATTCTGTCCATCAACTGTGTTTTTTGCAATTTTCACCCCGAGTGGGCTGGGTATGCTCAGACGTGAGTCCCAGGCTCTCCACACCACTGGAGTCAAGCTATCCAGGCTGAATGAAGGCTGATAGCCAGAAACCGGTCCTTGGATGCTTGATTCTGGTCTGGGAAAGACATGGCTTGGTAGTTCGGACTGGACTGTTTCCATGAGGCACAGGGTCAGAGCTGATTTGCATATAGCCAGTTTCTAACCCAGGGTGGTGTGGAGTGCAAACAAACGATGGATTTAGGCCCAGATCCTTGTACTGGGGTGAATGTATGACATTGTTCTACATTCTGTCCATCAACTGTGTTTTTTGCAATTTTCACACCGAGTGGGCTGGGTATGCTCAGACGTGAGTCCCAGGCTCTCCACACCACTGGAGTCAAGCTATCCAGGCTGAATGAAGGCTGATAGCCAGAAACTGGTCCTTGGATGCTTGATTCCGGTCTGGGAAAGACATGGCTTGGTAGTTCGGACTGGACTGTTCCCATGAGGCACAGGGTCAGAGCTGATTTGCATATAGCCAGTGTCTAACCCAGGGTGGTGTGGAGTGCAAAGAAACGATGGATTTAGGCCCAGATCCTTGTACTGGGGTGAATGTATGACATTGTTCTACATTCTGTCCATCAACTGTGTTTTTTGCAATTTTCACCCCGAGTGGGCTGGGTATGCTCAGACGTGAGTCCCAGGCTCTCCACACCACTGGAGTCAAGCTATCCAGGCTGAATGAAGGCTGATAGCCAGAAACCGGTCCTTGGATGCTTGATTCCGGTCTGGGAAAGACATGGCTTGGTAGTTCGGACTGGACTGTTCCCATGAGGCACAGGGTCAGAGCTGATTTGCATATAGCCAGTGTCTAGCCCAGGGTGGTGTGGAGTGCAAAAAAACAATGGATTTAGGCCCAGATCCTTGTACTGGGGTGAATGTATGACATTGTTCTACATTCTGTCCATCAACTGTGTTTTTTGCAATTTTCAACCCGAGTGGGCTGGGCATGCTCAGATGTGAGTCCCAGGCTCTCCACACCACTGGAGTCAAGCTATCCAGGCTGAATGAAGGTTGATAGCCAGAAACCAGTCCTTGGATGCTTGATTCCGGTCTGGGAAAGACATGGCTTGGTAGTTCGGACTGGAATGTTCCCATGAGGCACAGGGTCAGAGCTGATTTGCATATAGCCAGTGTCTAACCCAGGGTGGTGTGGAGTGAAAAAAAACTATGGATTTAAGCCCAGATCCTTGTACTGGGGTGAATGTATGACATTGTTCTACATTCTGTCCATCAACTGTGTTTTTTGTAAAGTATCACAAGGCTGTTACCAGTTCAATGCAAATGACGTCTTCAAAATACGAACAGAGCCCGTCGACTCCTGTTCGGGGAATCGATTCAAAAGAATTCCAGACCAACAAAATTCCAACAAAAAAGGGAACAGTCACCAGACTGTTCTGAGATCACCTGATAGGCGAACCACGATCCCATGGTCCTGTTCTGGTTGGGCCGGGCGTCTGGGCACGTAGCTCCAGAACCCTAGCTTACCCAGTTGCTCCCAGGGCTTTCGCGAAGAGGATTCGGCCGAGCGAGTAACACCTTACTCCGCTAAGGCACCAGGTGTAGTCGCAAGTTTTCACCAAACAGGTCCGTGGGGTATCCACCCGTGCAGCCCCTTCGCTGCAATGGCGGATCCCCAGATTCCCTTGTGGTCCGGCTTCCCCGGCCACCTTCAAAAACAGTTAACCGTTACCAAAGAAACACTTCTTCCGAGTATTTCATATCTAATACAATCCAAGTTCACTCACCTGGTGCACTCAGGTCGATTGCGAGTTCTCCACTTCCGACTCCTAAACAGACCGGCAGTCTGTTCTTTTCTCTCGGGTTAAGCCCGTCGGACTCCGGCGTAGGGTCTTCAGCAGCTGGGAGGGATAATGGGCTCGAGAGTGGATATACTTGTTTTTCGTACCACAAACGGGTGTCTCAAATCAGGATCCTATTTCTGTCCACCCATTCGGCCAGAACTCCTCCCTGTCCCTTTTACTCCTGATTACAGGAGGGGACGACCCTATCGTGGAGTCCCGGCGGAGTCGCCAACTGAAGAAACCAAAATATTATACTAACGGACTATACTTACCAATAGCCCATATATCTTATCCATATATAATAAGTCAGTCGGCAATGGAGAAGGTTCAATCGTTTATTCCAAATCCAAACCCTGACAGGGGAGCTTCAGTCTACACGACCCTCAGAGGTGCGCAGAGGAGACTGACTTCACAAAAGTAATACAAGCATATATACGTTTTGCACATAGCACGATGTCACCTTAGAAGGAAAGATACAGTTTGTCAAGAGGCCAACAGGAAGACCCATATAAGGCACAATTGATTGCTAGTAGCTCGGCCTAGGCTATTCCAGGGGCAGGTAAGTAGGTTGCCTCCCTTTCTATCTGAAGCTCGGAGAGGACAAGAACAGGCTCTACTAGAATGTGCGCATCCCACTAAAAGGGCAGATGTGACCTTGAGTTTCCCTGAGCTACAAACTAGCGAGTGGAGCAGACAGCTAAGTCTGCCATCATTTTTTCGTGCAGAAAGCCTAATCACGTGATTTTAAGGAAACAATACTAGCCAAAGAGAAATGAAAGAACATGGCTCTGTTCACAGCAATAGGCTTGAGCGAGCAGGGAGTGAATCGTTCCTAACTATAATAATACAATGTGAATAATGCAATGCTAACATACGATTATAAGGTTATATTGTATATGCTAGGCCAACATCATGTATTTATTGTTTTTATATCCCATCAGACGGCCCTTTTGGCCTACTATAGCCAATATAACTAGATTTATTCTACAAACACTCCCTCGTCAATCTGCATCAGATCCAACACCTCCTTCTGAATCATTTGTTTGTCGACTTTTGCTTGTCGTGAAACATTCAAGGCAGACGTTATTCTAGCTGCACAGAAAGAACAACAAGCCGGGCCGCAATGGAGACATAGGCAGCAAGTAAATATTACTCCAAAGGCTCCAGCAAGAATCATGAATATCTTCCAACCCCAAGTAGCCAAGAGACCCCAAAACCAACTACTAAGGGACCAGGTACCATTTTCCACATGTGCTTTGCTGGCTAATCGATGTAGTTTCTGTATTGCAAGATGAATGGTAGGGGCCGAATCAGGAATGAACACACAGCAGGAGCTGCCGATCACGCGGCAGGCTCCGACCCTATCTGCGAGGATGACGTCAAGAACCATTCGGTTCTGGAGCAAAACAAGCCTCGTCGCCTGAAGCTCAACGGTAATGTTGGTCAGGAGCCCAGTTGTGGTCTGAACCACATTTTCCACTATTCTCGACAAACGTCTTATACTACGGCTATTAAAAATAGGCCCCCAAAAGGGGGTAATACCTTTGGCAAAAACCTCGAATTGTTGCAAGGAGGTGTCCGTCTGATCGGTACCCTCGGCATAAAAACTCCTAACACTTCGGTTAGCTGCCACCTCTCTCCGAACCAATTGATGTGTCCTGTGATAATCAGGAGGGGCAATATAAACTGGAGGGTAGAGAAATGAGAGGTAGCAACGCCCTACCCAATCTCGTGGGAGCCAAGTATACGCGTTCTCACCACACACAAAATATACATCAGGAGGAGTAATCATAGGTGGAGTACTATATACCTGCAGGGTGTAAGTGTAATTACATTTACTTTTCCCTACCTTAACATGACCTCGTCCCTGTATGCAAAAGGGAGAGTTGGTATTAATAATAGGGATCGGCAAGGCTTTGTCATTAGTGACATTTCGTTCTTTAAAATGCTGAAAATACATGGTGTAGTTGAAAAGTTCAAAATCCTGCATTTCCTCTTGTAACCAGGTCACATTTTTATAATCAGTATATACATTCATGTAAGCATTTGGATCCAGGGATCCCTCTCCTCCATTTCCCTCGGCATGAAATCCTTGATGCTGTTCTATATATTTCAAAATAGCCTCATAATCTCTTTCAGTATATATCTTAGGTTCAGCTACATAATGAGAATACATCAATGATAATAATTGGAACCATGCTTCACAGCTCGCCAAGTAAGATAACGGTAGGGAAATGAATAATTCATGTTGATGCATTACTGAGGGAAGTAACCCACAAACCGAACAATTCGTTTTGTTCGTAGTGCTATGGGTCTGATGTAACATTTCAATAAAAGCATTTTTCACATAAGTATCTCTATGTCGAGCCTTATAAGGGGGTAGGGAAAGAAAAAGGTGTTCCTCCGGGGCAACAGTAGTTCCTAACAATTTCTGTACAGGATGCTGGAATTCTAAATACGCAAATACACACATCCAAATCACGGTGATTATAACAATAAAAGCAACGAATGCCACCTTCACTCTGGTGGGCCATCCGGAAAACAGATGCATATTATCAGCATATCGTCGAGGAGCAAGTAGTCGTTCATCCTCCATTGCAAATCGGGCAAAAGGAAACATGCTCTCTATAAGTCCAAATCTAACTCGGTCCCTCTCTATAAGTCCAAAACTAACTTTGTATCCCACTAAAAGGGCAGATGTGACCTTGAGTTTCCCTGAGCTACAAACTAGCGATTGGAGCAGACAGCTATGTCTGCCATCATGGTTTCGTGTAGAAAGCCTAATCACGTGATTTCAAGGAAACGGTACTAGTCACAGAGAAACGAAAGAACATGGCTCTGTTCACATCAATAGGCTTGAGCGAGCAGGGAGTGAATCGTTCCTAACTATAATAATACAATGTGAATAATGCCATTCTAACATACGATTATAAGGTTATATTGTATATGCTAGGCCAACATCATGTATTTATTGTTTTTATATCCCATCAGTCTGAAGTGGAAACTAGAACAGCAACCCTCGAGGAGGATCTCGCAGGATCAAAGGGGGTAGTTGAAGCACACGAGGCACAATTGGTAGATATCCAATGGAAGCTTGAGGAGAGCGAGAACCGCCAAAGAAGGAATAACTTATGATTTTTGGGGGTACCGGAAGAAAAGGAGGGGCAAGATATGAGAGCATTCATGGTCCAGATGTTGCAAAAAGCCTTTCCAGATTTAGAAGGGTGGAGGTGGTCCCATGAAGTTCAAAGGGCGCACCGAGCCCCATTTAATATTCGCCAACAAGTCCGCCCGATGCCAAACCTCGGGCAATTTTAGTCTATTTTGGGAACTTTTTATTAAGGCAACTGATTTTTGAGAAGGCTAGACCAGATGCACAACGGGCAGTAGACGGGTTCTCCTTCTTCACAAGGCCTGATTTCTGCCACATCACTGTGGAATGAAGGTGGAGATTGCGTCAAATGATCTCTCAGTTTCAGGAGACGGGAGCACAAGCCTTCCTATTAAACCCTGCCCGGCTTAAAATTATTTGGAAGGATCGGGTCAGAGTCTTCACATCGGAATTCAAGGCTAAAGAGTTCTTAGATGCTGGTTGTAAATGAATTATGATGGGGCTGGTGGTCAGGGGACAAGTGGTGGATAAGGGATAGTAAGACTGATCAGAATTTTTTTCAGAATTTTCTTTTTTGGACTTAAGACTGCTTAATACCATGGCCCTTCGGATCTGATGGGAAACCTCTCTATGTACTCATCTTGCTTACCTTCCCCTATTACCTTTGAGCTAAAACAATGGTGATCTAATCTGGAAGGGGTAGGTGTAGGTCTAGATCTGACGAGAGAGCCGGGGGAGGGGGTATCGTCTTTTTTTTTTCCTTGTATAATGTCACCCTAGCGGGGGATCCACCGTTAACCATCACCCACAGACCAAGTCAGGTCTGTTGCTTCACGATGCAGGGGGGGTCGGTGGGGGGCGGGGTGTGGGGGGGGTGGGGCGGGGTGTGGGGGGGGTGGGGCGGGAGGCAGAGGAAGGGACAAAAAACAAAAAAAATTCAGGAAAGTAGATCAGTGCATATTGGATAGCTGGGTGGTTAGTCGGGGCTCAATATAGCTGGACGGTATGGTACAGGAAGCAGAGCAGGCGAAGGGGGTAACAAGGTAGATTTAGGGCTGGGTAAGCTAATTGTCTGTACGATTAACATTCAGGGCTGAATGACCGAGCTAAGAGAGATAGGATGAGTGAAGCACTGCGAACGTTGGGTTTGGATGTCATTTTTCAGCAGGAGACCCACCTTCCGTGGCAGAAGAGAAGTCTCAACTTTGTCCCGGGCTTCACACAAGTAACCTGCTCTTCACAAACCTCAAATACGAGGGAGTGGCAATACATGTTTCCAACCGGCTTCCGCCAAGCAATCGCAAACTATCTGATAAATGGGGCCGGTGGGCAATTGCTGTAATTCCCACCCTTGGTACACTCTGCACCATATACGGATCAAATCTAGATGATGCAGATTTATTGATAGAACTAGAGGTAGAGCTCGCCTCCTGGCCTACACCACTGATAATATGTGGAGATTTTAATATTCATATGGATTCAGGGGGGCTAGGGAGAGCCGGGTATCAAGGCAGGAAACCACGAGTTTTTTATGCAGTACAGGCACTGGCTGCAAACCATGGGCTGGTAGATATTTGGTCTATAACAAAATCTGGGGATCCAGGCTATACATATTATTTGTGTTCACATAGAAAGTATGTTAGGCTGGATTATTTCTACATTTCGAATTCATTAGTAAACAAAGCTCAGATAAGGAAGTTACCCAAGGTTCTTTTCGGACCATAACCCCCTTGTTCTGGAGATTGAGATCTCAGGGTATTTAAAACCCCCAGCAAGGTGGACCGTCGATAGGAAATTGCTGGCTACCAACAGGTTCACCAATCATATCAAACGCTGGACTATACAGTTTTTTTTACAGTAATAGGTATAGTACTTCACGGGAGATGGTGTAGGATGCATATAAATCAGGGCTTAGAGGGGAGGTAATTAGCTTTGCCAGGTTTCATAGGAAAAAACAACTAGAGCTTATCAGATCACTGATGCTAGACCTGAGTAGATATGAGACAGAACATATGGTTATTATTGTCCAAAAATAGACTCAGCGGCAATCAGAGATTGAACTAAAAGTTATTAGTACCAAAGCGAAGATAAATGGGTTGTTTAATCAATCTATAGCTGAAAGATTTCAAACTAGTAAGCAGGATCACTAAAGACAGGGAAACATCTGGCACTGAGGATCAGACAAAAAACAGCGGCAAGCAGCATTACGAAGCTAAAAAGGAAGGACGGTACAGTGTCCTCGGATCCTAACGAGATAGTAAATATTTTCCATGACTTTTATCAAGATCTCTATAAGTCCAGGCATCAAACCATGGTTGATCCTGGGACTAGGTCTCCACCTGTGATACAAGAACTAGAGGGAGACATCTTAATGGAAGAAGTTAACGAAGTATTGCTATCCATGGCCTCCGGAAAGGCAGCAGGCCCAGATGGCCTACCCATGGAGATCTATAAGATATTGCAAAAGGAACTTGCCCCTTTGTTGTGGGATTTGTTCTTAGCAGTCCAGCAGAAAGGCACTCCTCCAAAGTCATGGGAGGAGACTAGTATAGTTATTTTTTTGAAAAAGGGGAAGCCGGCTGACGATCCGGCCTCTTATAGGCCCATTACGTTAATAAACACGGACGAGAAGCTTTATTCTAAAATCCTAGCAAGGAGGCTTTCAACGGTCTTAGATTCCTTAGTAAGTCCGTGGCAACACGGCTTCATACCTGGTCGTAGTACAACAGACCATATTAAAAGGGTAATCTCATTATTTAACATCGCTGAGAGCTCTGGGCAACAATTGTCATTAATATTATTAGATGCTCAAAAAGCGTTCAAACAAGTGGAATGGGGATACATCTGGCAGAACTTAAGATCGAATGGCTTTGGACCCCGCATACTTACTGCCCTAAGAGCAATGTATGTACAGTCATATGCACAAATATAACTGATGGGGCAGCATTCTGGACAGGTAAAGATTGCAAGGGGGACAAGGCAGGGCTGCCCATGCTCCCCAATCCTTTTTTCACTATACATTGATCCGTTAATTAGAGCTATTTTAAATGATTCGGTGATTCCTCCGGTGGTGGTCAGGGGTTACAGTACCAAAGTGCTAGCATACGCAGATGACATCACGGTTGTTACCCCTGACCCCAGGTAACAATTAGTAGAATAGAAGATCTTGCCCAGGTATGGGTTAAACGCGGATAAAACTAAAATCATCTGTTCAAGCTCAATTCTGTGGCAGGATCCCAGGAGGGAAGAGGCAGCAACCTGTTTAGGGGTCTCAATAGCAGCCGATGTTGACACCATCTGGAATATTATTGTAGACCCTCTTTTGAGTAGAATAAGTGCAGATCTTAATAGATGAACAATATACATTTATCTATCATAGTTAGGGCAAATGTCTTAAAAATGACAATGTTCCCGAAAATATTCTACTTACTCCTTTGTATACCATTAGAACCCCCTAACTTCCTGTTTAAAAAAGTTGAAGCGATCTTTTCACAGTTTATCTGGGGATATGGGAAGGTAAGGAGATCCTTGAGATTCATGTCCCTCCCCCAAAACCGAGGGGGGTTGGCAGTGCCCAACATCCTATATTATTACTGGGCTATTATGCTGCAACAAATGACTATATTGTTTAGACCAATCCCGGTAATACAACAGACAGAGACCCCACCATCTATCTTTGAATTAGCTATGGGTAACCAAGCTCCAGGTCTATTATTTAGACAAGTGGATAATAGCAATTACATAATAACCCGCTTTAAACCTCTTAGAGCAGCTTGGAGGGTGTGGCAGAAATCCAGTAAATTGCTGAACATCCTTAAATTACATTGTTACCTTTTATTATGGCGTTCTTCATTTTTCCCAGGTTTTCTATTTGATAGGATCGGTAGTAAGTGGGAACAGGCGGGAATTAATTTGGTAGGTGATATTCTGAATTTAACTGGCATTATGACATTTGCAGAGATTCAGGCCCGATTTGAGATAGATCCTCGAAGCTTATTTAAGTACTTGCAACTAAGGGAATGTACTAAAACAGCTATGACTTAGCCTACTTTTCATTTAAGCTTCCCGCTCTTGGAAATTCTGGTTCGGAAACATCCCCAAGTGAAAGAAGTATATGCGATGATGATCGAAGCTAACAAAGACGATATAGTCAAAGTAGAATGTGCTTGGGCTGCTAAGCTTGGAAACCAGGATGTGGACCTATGTAGGTCCCTTGAATTGTCCAACATGGTCCTTTTATTGGCTAACTTAAAGGCACAACACTTCAAGACTATATATAGTCTATATTTTACACCGGCCAAACTTTGGACCTGGGGGAAGAGGGATTCGAACGAATGCCCAAGATGTGGGAAAGGCCCGGCCAACATTATCCATATGTTTGCGGAATGTTCAGAATTGGGGCTGGTAAAAGTGGGGATTGAATGCTTCCTTAGTAAGATTATGGGATGTTCTATCATACTAACTCCCACTCTAATAATGTTGGGATGGGACGAATCAAATCTGGGGACCCTTACTGGAGCTGCAGACACAGGGTTACGAAGGGGGGGGGGAGTTGAGGCGAGGAGGCAGGGGGTGTGAGAGTGGATTGTGGGTATAATGAATTGTATATGTTTTTTTTTTTCTCTTCCTCTCCCTCTGTCTGGGTTCCAACTCCCTCCCTCCCCGTGCTTTTGCTTCTTCCATTTTTCTGCTCCCTCTTTCTTTTTTTCTCTCTCTCTTTTTCTTTTGGGCTCTCTCTTCTTCCACTGTTCCTTTGTGAATTTTGTTGATCCAAAAAATGCTTCATTTATGTATTCTGTTGTTATTGTATATGGATCTTTACATATGGTTATGTATCTGGCGTACCTTTCCTGAAAATAATAAATAAAAAAAATTAAAACATTTAAAAAAAAAGCAAAACACAGTTAGACGGTTGGCAAAAACGTGTAACGATTTTACCGAGAGGATGGCAGAAGTGGAGACTCGCATATCACTCCTAGAGGATCAGTTGGTGGTCAAAAAGACACTGTCGCAGATATAAAAGCCAATAAAGACGATGTGCACGATAAGCTAGTGGACTTAGAAAACCGTCTGCGCCGTAACAACCTGCATATTTTAGGGGTGCCAGAAGGACTTGAGGGGCAAGATGTGCGAAAATTTATAGCTGAGCTGTTTGAAGAGGCGCTGCCTGAGCTGAAAGAAAGGAATTGGCCGCAGGAAATTCAACGGGCACATAGATTTCTGTTTCAGCAATGGCCAGCAAGGAGTGGACAAGCAGTGCAACAACCGCGGGCTATTTTGATTTCCCTCAATAATTTCTTGGCTAGACAGGCATTGGACGATCTGGCTAGACCAGATAAGAAGAGAATTGGTAAAGGGACGCAATTCTTTTGTGAGACCCGATTACTGCCACTCCACAGTGGAAAAGAGATGGCAGCTGCGGCAGCTGATTACTCCTTTCCAAGCAAAAGGCGTACAGGTGTTTCTACAACAACCAGCTACTTTAAAGACTGTTAATAAGGGACATATACGTTGTTTCACTTCGGTCATTACAGCCAAAGAATATCTTCGGTTCTTGGGTTGAGGATAATTATACAGGCTAATGGATCTTGTATGTATGATATGACTTCTTTTCTTGCCACTTCCTGTGATTTTTTTTCTTCTGTTTTTCCTAAGCTGCACATATAAGGATGCGGGAGAGGCGATCACCAAGTGGGCTATTCACCAAGCATCACAAGGGTGATTGGCCATAAGGCCTCTTTGATGGGGGAGGGTCACATGCAGGGGGGTGGGTGGGCTCTTTTGGGTAGTGATGGTGGGGGGGTGTAGAGGGCCACTTGGGGAGTAAGGGGTTGGGTGGGAATCTGCTAAAGGGTAAAAATTTAGTTCATAGCACGTGCGGTAGAAATCTTAGAGTATATCTCTCGTATATATTGATGGCCATTAGATACTCATATAGTAATGGCAGATAGGAGGCTGCGAATATGTTCATTTAAGGTTTGTGGGCTGAACAATGTCCCAAAGAGGAAACGTGTTATCACTGAACTCCGGCTAATAAACCCTGATATTCTTTGTCTGCAAGAGACACATGTTCCCTGGTCTAATCGTAGGATACTATCTGATCTGGAATTTACATTGTTATCAACTTCGAAACAATCCATTATGAATAGGGGGGTGGCGATCTTGGTGCGTCATGGCATAATTGGTACGGGTAGATTAAGGTTGGATAATCTCGGGAGGTGGGCTATTACTGAGTGTATTGTAGGGGGTACCAATATCGCGCTTTGTACTGTATATGGGTCAAATTTGGATGAGGCTGAGATCTTGGAGTTTTGAATTTTGAGTTGGCACTTTGGGGGACCCCATTGATACTACTTGAGGATTTTAATATACATGGGGATGCACAGACATGGGTTTCTCATTTTGCTCAGTATAGAGGGTGTAAGCCTAAAGTATTTAGGGCCTTGCAGCAACTTTTACAGAATCACAAACTAGTTGATGGGTGGATAACTGTGAATCATGGAGATCCGGGTTATACATTCTTTTCGTTCCCACACAACAAGTTTGTTCGGTTAGACTATATCTTCTTACCTCGGTTGTTGACCGTTGGTGCAAAGATGCAGGTGTGGCCCTGTATTACATCGGATCATGGCCCCGTGGTTATGGACCTTGCTAGTCTTAGCCTTCCACTGGAACAGCGGTCCTTTACATTCAATAAAAAATTGTTAAGTGATGGGGAGTATATTCGTCATATCCAAATTTGGGCTACACTGTTCTTGGATAGTAATAGAGGATCGGCAACCCAACCAATGATCTGGGATTCTTTGAAAGCTGGGGTAAGGGGCGAAACACTTAGTTATGGCTGGGCTAAGCAGAAACGACAGAAAAAACATATGCAGGGTTTACTCGAGGAGTTAAGGAAGGCTGAGTGTGAACTTATACAAGCGGTTAGAAATAATGCAGATACTAAAGAAGTGCAAACTAAGACAACACGCTGTAAGGCCCGGATTAATGGGGTATGGAGTCAAGATATAGCTGCTCAGTTCAAAATTCATAAGGAAGAAAGATATGAATATGGGGAAGCATTTGGTAGATGCTTAGCTCAAAGAATGCAGGGCAGACAAACCTCCCAGCGAATTGAAATAATGGAGGATGGTAAAGGGGGCACAGTTGAGACCATGGAAGGCATAATGGCGGTATTTCATTTGTATTATAAGGAACTATATACCCAAGATTCTGTGGAGTTGGGCAGCATAGAGCGGTATCTCCATAATTTTGATTTAACTGAATTAGGACTAATCGAACGGGAAGAGCTAGAAGCTCCTATTACTATGATAGAACTTCAGATTGCAATCGATGGATTAGTGTTAGGGAAAGTGGCAGGGCCGGATAAACTCCCTTTGGAGGTCTATCGCATACTTTTCCCATTATAAAGGATGATAAGCTCGCCACTTTTATAGAAGCCTAATGTGGGAATCCCCGACCATCCTGGGATGATGCAAACATAGTGATCTTAAAGAAAAAGGATAAATCTCCCAGGATTCCGCGGTCGTATAGACCGATATCATTAATAAATGCTGATGGCAAGGTGTATTCAAAGATCCTTGCCACATGGTTAGCACAAGTTATACCATCGTTGGTATCCCGGCACCAGCACGTTTTTGTGCCTGGCAGGAGCACAGTTAATCACCTGCACAGGATTATTGCATCGCTAGACTATGCTATTACATTGCAAAAGCAAATAGGGATCATTTTTTTAGATGCTGAAAAAGCATTTGACCGAGTATCGTGGTCATTTTTGTGGGCTGCAATGCGAAAGATGGGGTTCAGCCCCCAGTTCTTGGTAGCATTTCAGACTATGTACGAACGCCCGCGGGCTAAAATTTGTAAATTGGGGAAAGAGTCATCCTTTGTATATATCACTAGGGGCACCCGGCAGGGATGCCCCTGCTCGCCCTTACTTTTTGCCATCTATATCAACCCATTGTGGTTAATATTGGAGACTACTAATGGAATACAATCAATGGTAGTTGGGTAGCATTAGGTACGTGTTCTTGCTTACGCTGATGATATAGCGGTAGTAACATCTGACCCAGAGCAAGCATTAAGTGAGATTGAGAACCTGACTCAGCAATATGGGGAAGTCGCCGGGTGTAAGCTAAATGTTACCAAAAGCCAGGTTGTTTGCACAGAGGGGCTCTGTCCTGGGGAAGCAAGTGTTACACCAGAAGCAAGATATCTGGGCATAAAGATTAGGATGTCACTTCAAGAGATAGTTGAAGTGAATTGGGTAGATATACTAGCTTCAGTACGAAGTCAACTGTAAAGGGTTGAGTGTCTGCACTTATCAATGGTAGGATGATGCAATGTTTTAAAAATGAGTATACTTCCCCGGGTAATGTTTTTTTTTAGGACGGTACTGTTAGAGCTCATACGAATACAATTAATGCAGCTTCAGTCTGTTGTAGACAGGTTTATATGGGGCTGGAAGAAAACTCAGAGTGCTCCAAAATATATGACGCTACTATTGACACATGGTGGGTGGGGGGGTGCCGATTTTTGGTTTTTATTATTTAGTTTGTCTTTTTCAGAACATGCAGTATCTGTTGACCGAGGTGAAAGTAAGGTTCTTTGAAGCCCCTGATATATATCAGATGTTGTTGGGGACCCAGGCAAGAGAGACTCTGCTCAAGTTCTATGAACCAAGTTATTCTAAAAGAACGAGATTTAAAATTATATTAGCTGCTTACAAGGCGTGGCAGATAATACGTAAAATTGTATCTATGAACTGGATTAGTTATTATATGCCTTTTAACTCCAAGGAAATATTTCCTCTGTTTTTTTGGGATACAAAGATGGATATTTGGAGGTATAAGGGGATACGACGTTTAAGGGATATTTACAGTACGGGAGTACTTGTTTCTTTTTCAGATTTAGTTGAACGATATGAAATATCTAAGAATGATTTCTTTAAATACTTACAAATTCTTGATTTTATTAATAAACATTGTAGACACTCGCCCATGATAACTAATGATTTAGTAGAGGCTCTGATTAAAAGAGCTAACATTGGGACACTGTACGATATATTGCAGGCAACTCAGCGGGATGATATTGAGATTCACAAAGCAAAGTAGAAGGGATAGATTTGGCAATGCTGGCTCATATAGTCTGACGGCAAATCTACGCACCCAACACTATAAAACTGTGTTTAATTTCTACTATACACCTGTTAAAATGATGAAGTGGGGCGGGCTTCATGACAGGAAATGTTTTAGGTGTCAGGCGGAGAAAGCTGACGTTGTACATATATTTTTTGATTGCATATGCAGACGACACCCAATTGGTGTTGGCGGTCCATAAGAATGGTTTGGCAGTTGCCTCAAGATTTCAGGAGGCTTTACTAGCCATAGGTTCCTGGATGTTGGGGAACTGCCTTAAATTAAATTCGAACAAAACTGAGGTGATGACCTTTGGCAACCTGTCCCCGGTGTGGTCTGACATCTGGTGGCCCACTGAACTCGGCTCCCCACCAGTACCGGTTGCCAAGGTCAGAAACCTGGGAGTCACGTTCGATACCAAACTAACTTTTATCCATCATGTCAACAATGTGACCTCAGCTTCCTTTTTTACCCTCAGGAAAATCAAAAAACTACTTCCTTTTTTACCCCTAGCTGCAGGAATGACATTGATTTCCACATTAATATTTTCGAAATTGGACTATTGCAACGCCCTCCTGCTAAATGCCCAACAGCAGGTTGTGGATAAACTACAATTAGTCCAAAATGCAGCGGCCAGGGTACTTCTTTCCATCCCCAAATATCAATCTGTTGCAGCTGCCATAGGTCAACTCCACTGGCTTAGAGTTAGAAGCCGCATCAAATTCAAGGCCCTCTGTATTGCATACAAGGCAATACATAACTCAGGCCCTCAATTTTTAATAAATGCTTTCAGGATTTATACCCCTAGCAGGTCTCTCCGTTCGGCATCCAACTTTCTTCTGACCCTCCCTCGCACCAGAACAGTTGCCTTGGGAGACAGACGCTTTTTGGTAGCTACGGCGAGATTATGGAACTCCCTTCCTCTCTGTATTAAAACTAGTCCAACCTTGTTAATTTTCCGAAGACAGCTCAAAACATGGCTTTTTGATCAATAAATTCATTTTTCTTTTCGGTTAATTGTCTAAATCCTCTGCGCCGAGACACCCTCGGGTATTTGTGCGCATTACAAATTGAATAAACATAAACATAAACATAGTGTTAAAACAATTTTTAGATGGCATCTCAGAATTTCTATCATAAACTACGGGGGTTGGTGTTGGCGTGGGTGAGGATATTGTACCCATGCAGTCTTGTTATCCTTTTCGATATTTCATATTTATGGCTACGGCTGTTACTCGATTATGCGTTGCCTCTATGTGGCTGCAATCAGAGGCGCCATCATATGAAATGTGGCGTGCTAAGTTTTATAATGTGTTTAATCTTGAATTTAGTTTGTATCGCATAAAATCTTTGAGGAAGAAACAATTAGGGATTCAAATTTAGCATCCTATGCTACAACATATGGTGATGTCCATTTGAAATGTAGTTGTTTTTGATTGTCATAGCTTTTCCTTCTTTCTGCTGTTTTAATGCTATTCATGTTTTGGTGTTATTTTTGTAACTACATAACATTCCTACATTAATGATTTCAATCATTGATTTGTAAATACTATATGCTATGAATTGAACAATAAAGAAAAACAAATAAAGTGGGTCCGGTGCTGGAAATATACAAGGCACAAGCCAGAGGAGCTGCCCTGTATGGGGTGAAAATTTGGGGCCGTGGGCCATCAGAACTACTTGCCAAGATTGAGAACTCCTTCTCCAGACAACTTCTGGGACTTCCCAAAAGTACACCGCTCACCCACTCCGAATGGATCTAGGAGTTAGCCCCATATGGAGCACCCCTGAGCTATCTATGTTTAGAGAGGAATTGAGGGAAGTGGCCAATTTAAATGGAGCAAGCAAAATATATTGGCTTGCTCATATCAAAAATTCTTTATTATCCATGGGAATAGGAAATGTATGGGCTAGTCCCGAAGACAGCTGTCTGTTAATACCTAGGAAGGTTCTGAAAAAGAACTATAAGGAATATAATCTTACCATATTGCTGGGGGGTTCCAGGATTGGTACGTTGACAACACCCTTTCTAGAAGTTGAACTGCAATATAGTCTAGAACTTGTCATAGACGATATACAGCTGTCTCTTGCTAAGAAACTATACTTACAGTTCAGGCATGTCACACTTCCCATGCGTGCTCTCACACATAAGTGGGGGAGTGACTCCACAAAAGACTGTCCGACATGTAATAATTGTACAGAGACCGACCTACATGTACTGTTTTTCTGTCCGGCATATAAGGTAGCAAGACATCGCTGACTACGACTGCTGTGTAGGAACCTTGGAACATCCCATTGTTCACAGGCCTTTAGGATCCTTAAATATGATAGCAGTATGCCCATTGCGTATTCAGTATCCCGCTATCTGTTCTCAATGTGGTGCGCACGCAGAGTAATTTTAAAGAAAGGGCAACCCCAACTAAATGACCCTACTTCCGAACTGTGACTCGAGGTTTTTAAAAAAATAAAATTGATTTTACTCATTATGATTGAGATACCTGCACTTTTTTTGAATATTTATTATATGATATAATTCCTATGTATTTCTGATCAAATATTTTAATGTGTATGTCTTTTAATGTTGGTTAAGTTGCACTGATTGTATTGTAGTTTATATGTTTTTTATCTGTGCATTTATGGCCTTGTTAGGCCGAAATAAAGTATCTCTCAACTCGACTCGACTATATTTTAACAATTTAAAAAATAAGTATTTAAATAAAGAAATTATATATATACTATTCTCACTCCAGTCTGCAACAGTAGGGAAAGCATTGGCATTCAAATGTGTACATTTTACTATTTCCCCTCCAGTCTGTGCAACAGTAGGAAAATTGTTGTATTTCGGAAGGGTTAAATTTACTAATCCCACTCCAGTCTGTGCAACAGTAGGGAAAATGTTGGACTTCGCAGAAGTAACATTTACTATTCCAAATCCACTCTGTGCAACAATAGGGAAAGTGTTGGCCTTCAAATGGGTTAAATTTACCATTCCCCATCCTAGTCTGGGGCACAGTAGGTAAAGCGTTGAATTTCGGAGAGGAAACGTTTACTATTCCAACTACGGTCAGTGTAAAAGTAGTGAAAGAGTTGGATTTCGGAGGGGTTAAATTCACTATTCCTACTCCAGTCTGCAACAGTAGGGAAAGCGTTGGATTTCAGAGGTGTTAAATTCACTAATCCAACTTCAGTCTGTTCAACAGTAAGGAAAGCCTTGGACTTCAGAAGGCTTCAATTTACTATCCCCACTCCAATATGTGCAGCAGTTGGGAAAGTACTTTAATACAAGCACATAAAATTTTTAAATAACTCTATTAGTTGACCAAATATATACAACTCTTCATATGAAAATTATATATCTAAAATTAAATAACAATAAAAAAGTACATGATTATTAAAACTTTTAATAATTTTAAAATATGCAAAAATGTTATAAATGTATTATTCATTTGAGTTCCCACACTATACTCCCACAAACCTAGCAGCCAACACTTAAAATATAACTAAAAGAAAGAATTATAACAAAATGAACATATTTAATGATCAATTAAACATTTAATAAATAATAATAGCCTAAATAACTTTCCACCCTATCCTCCTACAAACAAAACAGACCTCACCTGATACATAACGTAAAAAAATACAATAATAAACAATTTACAATATTAATTATGATTTAAATAATTAATAATACATTAATAATGAATTGTTAACAAATTATAACTTAATTAATGTCCCACCCTATTCCCCTACAAACCCACCAACCCGCATCTTATATTTGCACATTTTTCTTTGTGACAACAGGTTCGTGGATGGTGGTTTATTATTTCTTTCTTTTTAGAAATTGGATACACTGCGGCCTAATGACCAACTGATTTCATTGGTTCATACAAAATGATGTCCTAAATTAATTTGACACTTTTTGGACTGCTAACTACAAACTTTTCAGTGTGTATCTCCGTAGGGACAGCCAACTATTGTAATTAATTTGGTGAAAAGGGTACCTTGGTTTTCTCATGTAAAGCACGAGTGCGAAAAGCTTGGCCAAACTTTTATGTGGAGCACTCCGGGTGATACCTGTCCGTCAGTCCCCCGTGCCCTAGTGCCCAAAACCTACTGTGCCTTAAAGCTTGGAGCACTCCAAGCAAATCATAAATTAGGCTCCCTAACAACACAGTTTCTTAGAGTGAAGGACAACTATAAGCTAGAAATATTTTTGGATGATATCCTTCTCCAGGCTGCAAGAAAGCTGTACGACATGGCACTTTGCCTGTACGTGCGGTCACCAATAAATGGGCCGGACAGAAAGAGGAGGGTTGTCCCATATGCATTACACAAGAAGAAACAGAAATGCATGTATTATTTTTCTGATCTGGCTACCAAAATGCAAGGGGCTACTGGCTTGTGCAGCTATGCCAGAATCTGGGTTTTTAGCTTTGTAGGGAGGCCTTTCGGGTTCTAAAATATGATACATCCGAACCCATTGTGTTTGCTGTTTCAAGATATTTAAACACAATGTGGCGCAGGAGGTGGGCTTTTATTCAGAGGGTAGAAATGTATAAAAAGTGTATCAGCAGCATTTTATAAACGTGATTATTGTATGTACAGTTTTTTCCTAGATATTACTTTTTAGCATTTGATTATTTTGTATAAAGATTTGTAAATAGTATAAATGTTTTATATCTTGTCATTTTAAACTATTTATTGAACTATTGCTGCTATTCCCTTTAGCTGATGGTAGATCGCATTACATCAATTGATATAAATTTCTCCCGCAGTGAAATCCTTTGTTCCTCCTTCCCCCACTCTTGGCTTGACGGTAAAACTGTGAATTGTATTACAAATGGAGTGTTCCTTTTTAACTCTGATGAATATCATTTTAATAATGTGTGCCATTTTGTGCTTCTGTTACTTTTTATGGTCCTGGTGACCGAAATAAAAGTTTTTGAAACAAAACGAATAATTAATTAATAATTCATTATTAATACATTATTACTTAACTTCCCAGCATATAACCCTGCAAATCCAAAAGGCCCACACCTAAAATATAACATTACAAATATTATATTTACACAATTTGAATCATTGAAAATCATTAAATAATTATTAATAAACTAATAATTCATTATTAATCAATTATTACTTAATTAACTTCCCAACACATACCCCTACAAACCCTACAAACCACACCTAAAATATGACAAAAAATAATTACACAATTAACATAAATAAATATTAGTTACAAATTATTACTAAATTAAAAATGCATTATTCATTAAATATACTTAATTAACTTCCCACCTTGCACCCCTACAAATCTCGAAACCTGCTAGGACACTATAAATTACTATTAACAATTAAATTTAAAATTATAAATAACCTAAACTTGCAAACTGTATTTAAAAAGATTGTCAGCAGTTCTACAAACAATATATAACATATGAAATTGACATTCAAACTAAAACACATAAAGATAATTAAAAATTGGCATTTATATCTGCAATATTATTGAAAACAATATTTAAAAAATTAATTTTCTGGAAACTACATTATTCACTTAAAAAAATCAATATTGTTGTCAACGATATATCTGCATCACAATTTTTATGTGTGACAATCTTAACAACTCAATATTTGTGTATCTCAATATTTTAGAATTCGATATTGTTTCCAAATACGGGTCCACACCATACTAGAACTCTCATATGCCATTCATTAATTACTGTTTTGGCATTATGTTGCCTCGGTACTGGAATGATAGTCAAATACATTACCTTCAGGGCGATGATGACTTTATTAATTGACTGACTGTTTGTGATTTTCTTTTTCCTGCCATCTAGTTGCTTTTAGTTCCTGTTCACGTCTTGTACATTTTAAGGAGACCAGTTTTAGTGGAAATATGCATAGTAGTATTTGCACTTGTACAGTGCTTCATTCTCCATTGCACATTATTGTCCAGGAAGCACACTACACAGTGAGGAGTGCTTGTTTGGAAGAGTGCTATTCTTTGTGGGAAGCCTACATGATTTATGTGTGAGTAACCAGAGTCGTGAGCCTATCATGTGTTGGTGTCAGAGAGAAAACATGAGATAGGGTTACTACGCAATATACTTCTCTGCAGTTGGCAAGCTGAGTTTATAGTGATTACTGAGATCTTTCAAAACACCTCCTGCAGTGAATACAGTAATTAGGAGATCCTCTGTGTAGACCTGGTGTATCTAAAGAAGAGACTATGGAGACCCAAACAGATGATCTACAGGGATGCTCATCCCTTAAATTGCAGTTGTTCTTAAGGGGTTTGTAGTGCTTTAGAATATCCAGGATTTAATCCAGTGGATTCTAAGTGGCTTAGTTTAGGTGCAATAATGGTGTTTTTCTGATAGTACTAGAGTTTCATATGGCATTAAGCTCTGTTCTGGTAGTAGCCAGGTTAGAAGTGCTTTCTCTGGACCACTGAGAGTGCAGAACATTCCTCCAGACTTTGTGAAGTCCGTTGGGCAAGATTCTTTTGTGCCGGGGCTATGAAAATTTACTCTATTGTTCCCTACAACTGGAGTGTCTATCAAAATTAAGATGGACATATAATTTGATAAAAGAGAAACATCTTCATACCTTCTGCACGTCTGTTACCTATTCTTTTTCCACAGGTGCCAACGAACTCCAGGTTTACAGTTGCTAACCTACTAATTCTGCTACCCGTGGGCGCATTTCTGAAATTGTTTTGACCCAACATCTTTGCCTTGTAGGCTGCACAGCGTACAGCAATAATACTCTAGACAAAAATAAAGAAAAAACAATTGAGGGAGACATTTAATAATAATGAAAAAATTTGCTTCATGTTAATGCACTTTTTTAAGTTTATCGGGGAATGCATAATGGAACAATAACATTGTTAGGGTAATTTGCAAGATTTTTCGGAATCATAATATTTGACAAATGTTAAAATATACATCCATTGTTCGGCAAATGTTTATTGAAGATGTTGGGGTTCAGAATTAATCTTTAAATATACTGGTTGTAAGGTGCTCTTTTTCGGGTTCCAGTTATCATCACTAGTCATCCTAATTTAATAGAAAAGAGGATATGAGAACTTGAACTTTTTATCACCATTATATATACCTGTAAATGAAAATGCTGAATCTACCCCTTTCTTGTGCTAATATGTTTACATTTTTTTTTTACAATAAAGATTTTCTTAGGGGGATATTCTCAAGAACGTATGATAACCATCACAAATTTAGCTTATTGTAACTTTGTATGTCGTAGTCTATCGTGGGAAAGCAACGCAGTATTATAGTAGTATTCTCAACCTGGCGGCACCATGTGATAGTCCCACGATAATGCGTCAAATGACTGCATTAAAATCAATGCGATGCCGCAAAAATGCAAAACACGAACAGGAATAAAGTTGAGATTAGGCCAACCGCACTACAAAAATCTGCTATAACCAGCGACAGGCCTGCAATTCTCAGGCGTAATGCGGGAAAATGCACTATAAAAGCTGAACAAGAAAAACACACCATAAACAAAATATACTGCGTAGCAACATGAATGATCCCGTAATAAGTGCTCAGGTCAACTTGAACCCCACAAGCCTCACAGGCCACCTGTAAGGAACCTTGGTTTCGGGGAAGGCCAAGGAGAAGAGGAAGAGGAAGACGGGGGACAGTCCGCATGACAACAGGATCGTCGTCACAGAGGTGACAGAACACTAACAACAACTGTCCGTCACCTCCACCGTGTCATTGGATACACAGATGGAAAAATGGTTTTCCATCGTGAATGCAGTCGGAGTGTCGAGGAGGCCAAGATGCGCTGGCATGATGTGAAAAGCTAAACCAATCAGAAACCAGCTGCCAACAGGAAGGCAGCAACGGCGAATGGAGGTTGGGAGTCCTGCCCCATAGGAGGAGCTGGAGCAAATGGTAGCCACAGTCATCAGTGTGGAGACGGTGCAAGGAGTCAGGAGTCCGGACACTGTTCGACATGACCTGACACAACATCAACAGGGTGAGTAACGAACAGGTACTGGGGGGACGGGGGGGTGATAGACACAATCGCACATATGCACAACGAGGCGTAGCACACCGTACACCCACAATAACGCAAAAGACAATGCCTTCTCTTTCGGCACAGTATGTGAAAAACTAGGGAGGATGACATCCTCGCCCCTCGGAGTGGCTAAAACAAAAGTTGGGGGCCAATCTGCCTCAGCTAACAAGATATCATAAGAAGAAGTCAGATTTTTCCCAAAAATCCCTTTAATAACACTTTGGATGTCACCTTCAATTAGGAATACTATGTCATATAATCTGTCAGGGGGACCCACTCGGGTGTCAGCAGTCTCAACTGTGATGAATGTGTCAAAGTCAAAGTCAAAAGCAAGCTTTATTCGATTACTTAAAATCATAAAAGCAACAAGACAATACATATTTAAAAAATGTGACATGTCACAAAGTTCATATAATTAAAATCATTAATAGGTCAAACCCGGTAGCAGTATCTAGTGCATTCAAGTAGATAAAAGTTGGTACAAAAACAGTTCAATCACAGTGTAATAAATAGGAAAATAATTAACTTGAAAACGTTAACAGAATCTGCAGTATAGTGTCAGTTGCTGTCACCTTCAGAAATGGACGCAGTGCTTGCCTCACTATGGTAACCACCGCTGCGCTGTCTAGCCACATTACTGCCCATGTTAGGTTCTGAAGTTGTGTTCTCACCGTCTGTGGCATATCGTGCTGTTAAAGCAGCAACTTTCTTTTTCTGAAACTGAGGGCGCAGATGAGTAAAATCGCTCTTTCCTTTACCGTTAGTCTGACGAGGCTGTTCGCGTTCTTGCGGGGCTCCTCGACCTCTGCTGCAAACCTCGCGATCCCCTCCACTGGCTTGTGAGCCTGATGTTTCCTGTGAAGAACAAGGAGAACACTGATCAGGGACATGAAACCTGTCAGGAGACCTAATTCTAGCACGGTTGTGCAAATCATAAGTGTGCTCAGAATACTCGGGTATTGGTGACGCAGCACGCAACCCTTGTTTCTGTTGTTGCTTACCCTGTTTTTTATTTTTCTAATTATTTTTAGGAAAAATAGGACGGTCGTCCTTATTAGACTGCGCCATCTGAGTTTGCTGTTGTGCCTGTATTTTAGCAAAAGGCTTAAAACCCAATGGTCTTGTAAGCATCCACAATAATTTTCGGTAAGTCACCGGGTTTCTCATCTTCTGAGACAAGGCGCAAAGCATTAGACACCTGAAAGTTAACCTCATCTCCCTTCACATTTGCTAGTATTAGATCAGTAAACAGGTCAAACACTCCGACAAGCCTCATTCCCAATTCAACCGCCGTCTCCGGGCCATGCTCATCTTGAACACGCTTAATCATGAAGGGCAGTACAGTCATAGTGTGTGCCGAAACATTTCGCATACACTGCTGCGAATACTTTACCCCAATTCTCACAATCGGCTAGATCTGGTATTAAGTCTTTCTGCAAACTAATTGTTAGGAACCTGTGTTTTTCCACATGAGTGGTATTAGGAAATACTGCTTCCAGCTGGTCAAATTCCTCAGCAAGCCAGTAAGGTAAATCATCCTTATTCTGGGGACGCTTGCCCATAACCGAATTAACCATGACAGGACTAATTGAGATCCGGATCGGGCCAGCTGGTTGTGCCCCAACCCCATGTGCTCCCACCTTGAGATTGCGGGAAACCTATTGGACCAGAGCCCTATGTACCCCAATTAAAGACGTATGTAAGACACGCAATTTGTCTACAGAGACTGCTACATAACGTGGATGAGATGTGTACCCTGCTAAAACTGGCCAAGTGGCCCCAGGAACCGACAAAGGGCCTAAATGGACCGGAGTCACTATGTGGGGGAGGGCGCCATCAAACCAAATACAGTGTTGCCATGCCGAAATCGGAACTTCAAGTGTCGTATATGGCCGATATACTATAGGTACTTCAGTGGGAGTGTATGTATGGAACAACTTATCATCTCCATTCACAGCCGGAAAGGTTACCCAAGAGTAGAATACCTCAAAGTGGTAATCCGGGTTAGCACCAACTACAAAAATAAGCACAATCCCTCGTCAGGCACTCCATATGCAGCCAAATGACGACGAAGTGGTGCGCGACTATGCGCAGCAATATCGATATCAGCCATAAGAACAAAGAAAAGTAAAACAACTTTTTTGCGAGGCAGCTCAAAAGGGTCAGTAATTCAATAACAAGAACCTTTTTATATTATCAAGCTTGAAAGAACCTATAAAATATCAATATAGGTAGGTTATGCCGTCACAACTGTTTATCCGGAAAACAGGAGTGAGGGTATTGTGGACAAGTACAACTACTACTGAAGTGTCTCGAAAATAAGTACCAGACCAAACGTTAGGTGCGCCATGTTGCAGGGATTCCGCTCATGCACAGAACTATGCGCAGGACCTCGGTGTATTGTGGTGTACCAAAAAGCCACCTCAGTGCCTAGAACCCCAGTCCGACTAGCATTAGTGTCTCATTCCTTCTCCGTACTACAGCGAAGCTACCAATGATAAGACAACCTAGAACATGCGACTTAGTAAACCCATCAAGAATAGTGGGAAACAAGAACACTCTTTCTCTCTAACACTCCTACTAGTCCACAATGGTATAGTTTAAAATGTTTATTTTAACTAACGTTCTCTAATGTACAGTACACTAGCCAACACTAGCAGCAAAATGCATAAGAATAATACAATCAGCATTTTTACAATTCCATAAAACACAAAAGGGGAAATCATATTATACTGAAAGTGGAAAAAGGACTATAACGCCTTTACCACCCTTCCCGTGCTGGAAGCTAGTTTATTTATAATTATAGAAGACTTCTAGGCTTTGTCAGGGGACCCCTTACCTACAAGATCAGATGCAATGGATCACATCCCAGGACAATCACAGGTCATCTCAGTTGGAAAGATTTTCTCCAAGTGCCCTTTCATGCATATAATGTCATACTGAAAAGCACCCGAGTTTCTTTTGGACAGCTGTACCTCCTGTTATGTTTATGTGCGTGGGACTGACTTACGTGAATCAACAGCATACATTGTTATTCGACCTTGAACACACTGTGCAGACAGAGAGCACAGACTACGTATAGATATGTGAAAATCAGACCGTTCTCATGTGAAGAAGGCAAGCTCTGTATTTACGAGAAGAGAGCCATGCAGTGTTGTGTGCAAAAGCAGAAAAATGGTGTCTAAGCATATATTTCACTTATGCTAACTTAACAATGTCTGCAGCTGACCCCATATTCTCACTACAGTGTGGGCCAAGTGAACTATCACCACATAGGAACATGTGAAGAGCTCACTAAAACGAAACTGCATTGCACGCAGCTGTCCTGATGTGTGGGATGAGCCACCCTAACTCCTGCCATGTGCAAATTCATACTGGGGTTTGGGTTGAATGTAAGTGATGCACACCAGAGGATCATGAGCTTCATTGAAAGGAATTTGGCGAAAGGCAGTGCAGCAAGTCACCTTGCTCCGCTGCCCTAGGCCAAAGTTAATTGGCAGGAATGCACCGCATGCATGCAATATGATGCATTCCTGTCTTTTCTCCCTGCACTTGTGGATTTTTGGCAGGCTAGTGCCAGCACATGCACCCTTGCACCATAATGGAAGGGTGCATATTTTGCATGCAGGATCGCATTTTGTCAGGAAGGGCCACCTTCCTGCACAGAAACATTGCTAGGAGGTGTTTTCTTCTTTGTATGTGTGCTGCAGAATGCAACACAAATAGAAAGAGGAAGGAACAAGGAGAAATAAAGAAATTACTACTTGTTAGGCCTCACCTCAGGAGGCATAAGGATTTTGCACTTCCCCAGGTTTTTTACAATAATGTGTTCATCTGGGGCAGCGTCAAAATCCAAGGGTGCTGTTGGAAACACCCACTGCCAACTCCCATGGAAGATATCCCAATCACAGAGTAAGGCAAGGCCCCGATTGGCACTGCTTTGCCCTAATCAACATTTATGAAGACACACAAAGCCATGCAGGGTAACTTTGCTTAGTTTAGGAAATATGATTTAGACCCCCGCACCACTGATGTACCTCTTCACATGGTACAAAGATGATGCAAGGCTCTCAATAATAAGCCCCCATGTGTGTGTGTGTTTTTTTTAACGAATAGATGGTGTGTGAGCCCGGTGTGCCCCTGGAGTACATTGAACTGGTACAGTGTTTGAATGGAGAGACATTGCACGGCAAGGAGATGATAAGTGACATGAGTGCTGCCAGATTGCCTGAGCACAACACATGCACTGCTGTGTGTGATAGTGTCACACTTGCGTCGCAGCTGTAAATGAATTACAAAGGTAAGGTCATTGGTGTTCTACATCCTAAATGTGATGTGGACCTGGGTGAAGATATTGCACGTGTCAGGAGGGTGCTGAAAAAAGAAATATCTTACCTTGCTACATATGTCAAAGCAGTAGCATGTGTAAATGGGAATTGTGAAGTGACAGGATGAGCTAGGTTGCCACAACTAGGGGCTGGATTCGTGGATCGTTGGAGGGTGATGTGTATGGGCCTAGTTGTGTGGCAACCCTGGGTAGGTACATGTCATAGAATATCATGACTACTAGCATGTGGGGTACAGCTTGACCCATAACCCTCAAATATAGGCAGCCTTGTCAGTCAATTAGATATGTTAACTCACAATGTTGAATTCACATGAGAGTCAATGTATGATGTGGGTGCCATCAGTGTGTGACAGTAAAGGGAGTCCCAGGGACACACTGAGGATTGCCAGGGGAGTTTTGTACATGTACAAGTGAGCAGGGCTCAGTCAAATGATGTTTAATACTCTGCGGATATCACTCACCAAAGACCCTAACACCGCCAAAACCAACCTACATGAAGGAATGAAAGAAGTAGCCGAGTGGATGAAGCACAGCCGTCTGAAACTGAACTCAGACAAAACAGAAGTCCTTATCTTAGGTACCTCCCCCTCCGCATGGGACGACTCTTGGTGGCCAGAGGCCCTTGGAAAAGCACCGATCCCGACGGACCACGCACGGAACCTGGGCGTCATCCTGGACTCTTCACTCTCGATGACCAGACAAGTCAACACAGTTTCATCATCTTGCTTCAACATTCTTCGCATGCTCAAAAAAACATTTCGCTGGATCCCCACCGACACCAGAAAAACGGTCACCCATGCTCTGGTTACCAGCCGCCTGGACTACGGAAACACCCTATACGCCGGTATCACCGCAAAACTCCAGAAAAAACTCCAACGCATCCAGAACGCATCAGCTAGACTCATACTAGACATCCCGCGTAAAGACCACATCTCTAGTCATCTGAAAAACCTCCACTGGCTCCCCGTCAATAAGAGGATTACTTTCCGCCTCCTAACCCACGCACACAAAGCACTCTACGAACTTGGACCCGAATGCCTCAACACACGACTTTCCTTCTACACCCCCTCCCGCCAGCTACGATCCTCCAACCAAGCCTTTGCTACCGTACCTCGAATCAACAAAACCACCATGGGAGGTAGATCCTTCTCCTACCTCGCAGCTAAAACCTGGAACTCACTCCCCACTCACCTTCGTCTCACTCAGAACCACCTAGCATTCAGGAAACAACTTAAAACTTGGATTTTCGACAAGTAACTCCCCACACTCCTTCAAGCGCCTTGAGACCCTCCGGGTATGTAGCGCGCTATATAAATATTCTGACTTGACTTGACTTGACATTTTGTATTGATTAAATAGGTGGGCATCAGTGCTAGCAACCTGCCTGGTCTGACTGGGCCTAACACTTCAGAGTTCGTACACTGCATACTGTTCTGAACTATGGAGCAGAGTGTGTTAGTAATTACATCACATGAGTAAACAAACATTGGAAAACCATGGTAAGTGCATGCCCTAACACATCCCTGCAGTATGGCAAGGTTGCTAACTGTGTAGTGAGTTGTGTGCACACACTTGAAATATGAGACTTTGGCCACATGTATGCACAATGTACATGCAAGACAGCAGAACAATGCAGAATGCAGTGCTGTAGTGTGTGAAAGGCAGACTGCAGGATCAAATCAAATACATGACCAAACCCACATCTCTTTCCCTGGAACTGTGGGCTTAGTAGTGCTAGAGGAAATGCAGGTACCCGGGTGCCGTGGCCAAAACCTGGAATTCCCTTCCCATCCACCTCCGCCTCACTCAAAACCACCTAGCCTTCAGAAAACAGCTTAAAACCTGGATTTTCGATAAGTAAACCTCCCCCCCCCTTCCTCAAGCGCCTTGAGACCCTCTGGGTATGTAGTGCGCTATATAAATTTTAACTTGACTTGACTTGACTTGTGGTGCAATGTGCACAGTAGTGGTGTCAATATGTGAAACCACATTCAGAATAGCCATCAAGAAAAACAAATACTAATCTAATCAGCAAGGCAGATTTGGATCTCACATCAACATACCAGCACAGACAGGACAGGCCAGCAAGCTGTTTATCTATGTTTCAATGTCTGGTCTAAAAAGTCACCCTTGTCACACGGTGATAGTGTGACCAAAGCTGAGATCCTGCCATCTGCAAGGCAACTAGAGTGCAACTTGACAATATTTCCTAAGAGTCATACATGTCCTACGCATCAATGTAGAAATCGAAGTTAATGAGAATATAGTCTGTATGTCACCCAGATTACTCATGTCAACATTTAGCATAGATCACTAGTAACATATTTCTATTTCTTTGCAGAGGGAGAAAGAACACAACCTGAACAGTTGCCTGTCCTGGATGAGCAGCCTGTTGGTGATGACATCCTGCTCCCAATGGACAATTACACCTTTCAGCAACTCTTCTATGCCATTGGAACACCTTCTCTGGTAGCGAGAGGGGATAACAGAGGGTCATGGTATCCAGAGGAACTGCCCCCATCTGGACATACCCCATCTGCCAATCCAAGCCGACCCTGGACTCCAAGGACCCCATTGTTATCTTCTTACAGCAGGCGGTAGGAGTTCAGTAGTAGCTGTTGGATGAGGTGCGAGTGGGTATGGAGACCATCACAGGCAGACTAGAGGGAGTTTGTGAGTGCCTCAGTTCAGATAAGGACTCCCCTGAGGCAATAAGAGGCATCTACCTTCAACTCAACAGATTGGAAAAGTCCCTGGCAGATATCGCTGGTCTCATGAGGTAAGAACAACAGATCTGCTGATGTAACACCAGTGGTGTTAGCACCCAGTTGGGGGCTATATGCACCATCCTTGAATCTTTGGAGCAGAAGAAGGACTCCTATATTGTTACAATGGGTGCCTTCCACCGCAGCATTGTTGCTGTGCTGACAAGTCAGTAGTCCCTTTTCTGCACTCTACTGCCTTCCTTGCTGGCACAGGTAAATGCTGCAGGAGTCAGGGTAACCACATCTTCTGCCCCTGATGTATGTGTGCCTCAGATGCCTCTAGCACTACAACTACAACGCTCAGGTGAGGCACCACAAACATCATTGGACAAAGATGGGGACTTCAACTTTCTCCCATGGAGCAATTTCCGCTAACATTTGTCAGTGCCACTTGGCCCATTTCTCATTGGACCCGTGTTTAGGATCATTCCACCGCCCTTTTCACCTGGTTCTGTCCCCTTTTTGAATGCCCTCCTGTTGATCAAATCCATTGGTGGACTGCTGATGTGGCCTACCTTCCCTAATGGCAATGTGGACCTCCTCCTCACTGAAACACTCTCTTCTCAGCATGGCACAGGACATGTCTCCCCCTTAACTCTGTCTGGACATCCCCTGGCTCTCAAACAATGTTGGGGTTGTTGCTGCAAGGAATGGTACTTGCAAATTGCTCAGTTAAACACTTGAATATAAAAGCACTTACATGAACCCATGTGTTTTACTTATTTTGCAGGTACGACTAACTAGACAATGGCGGATGTTTGAATACAAAACACACTTCTCAGCATCTGAAGGAAATTGCACTACTGTCCCTATCACATGATCTGTTTGGACACAGCCAAGCATCAAGTACCTCCACTGCCATGGCATCAAGTTGAATGTCTTCTTGAACTACTGAACTTCCTGGCATTACAATAGGCATCAGTAACTAGAAGGACAGTTAATAATTCCAACCAATTATGCATTTGAATACATGCACAAATTGTGTCCTGTGAGGCATATGAGAAACTAATACATTCCCAGACATCCACAGATAACTCGCTCAGTAATCATGACAATATAATAATGCACACGTCAGCCCATTAAAGATATCACATATTTACTATATTAATACATGCAATGAGAACAACAAGATACCAATGGCCAGACTCTTTATTATTTGGTATCAAACCTATGCCACTGAAGGATATGGAAGCTCCATATTACCCCCTAGATGTCTGCAAGCATCACCTGCAACTATTAGCAATGTGGTTCCTGTGTTAAATGATGTATGGTGTAGTAAAGCGCACTGGCATACACATGGTCAATGTGTTACTCTGTCCCTGAGAGCCCTCACATGCAATGAGTGTGAGTGTAATCACACATGACATAAACGTTACTATATACGCACATCAAATATTAGGAGCTAGTTCACAAAACCATGGAACAAGCTACACATGCCCAGGGGAAAAGGAATTGTGTGACCAATGTTCATCTAACCTAGAAAGTGGTTGCTTAAAATGACAAGCAAGAAGTGCCACACTTAGCAAGTTGTCGATGACAAGTATGATTGGAGTTTCTGGCCAGGTGGGGGCCACTCCAATAGATACTAGTCACCAATAAAAACTGATGTCATAGTAAAATGGTGCAAGGGTGAGTGCGTAAGTGGCAGGCACCAGTATGTGTCCCAAAATAGCAATCAATGGTAACTATTGGTTGAGAAATGCATCCGTACAATACATGTAACATAAAGGTACACACACAGTACAACAGTAGGTGACTACCTGTGTTGGGCAGTGCATCCATTCACACAAAGAGTCCCACTTACAGTGGGCAAAGATTGTTGAAGATCCCTTGAGGTGCTGCATTGCAAATTTGACTGACTCTTGTACATAGGTATCTCAAAGTTGCACATATCTACAAACACAGCAGGGAATTCCTACATCATGTGCTCAAATTAACATAACCTAATATGACAACTTCTCCGCAGTAAAACACCAAGCATTCGTGAAAGCCAAAAACATTATTTCAAATCAAAGAAATGTAAAGTACCTATGAATAAAAACAACTACCCTACACTAACTACTGTTAAGTAAACTAAACTAACTTACCTAACTTAAACTATCCTATCCTACACTAACTTAACTCTACCTTAGCATACCTAATCTCATCTTAACCTATGCTACACATATAATACAACAGACATGTTAAGCATCAACCCCCACCCCCTTTAACACACATAGTCACACATTGCAAATCTCAACTACACCTATAAATAAACTACATACACATCAAATCCTAAACAAAGATATTTTTGGGGGTATTTCTGTTCTTTCTTTCTTTATTTTTTCTTAAAGCCTAAACATTTTCCCCTACCCACTAAATCCTCATAAAAATGTAAAAACTAAAACCTATTACAAAATATATAAAAATCTAAAAGCTACCTTAAATAAACATACCCTATCTAAAACCTACCTAAAATACTATGCAGAATACAAAACTGTCAAAAAAAAAAAATGTTCACATCAGCTGTGCAAGCTATCTATTCAATAGCCGTCTTGAGGTTTGTCAACTGGGTTTCCTTCTGGTGATGCTTCTCAAGGACAGTGCCCACTTTTCTGTTGACTTTTTTTAGTTTCTGGATAACGATGTATTGGAACCCTTAGTCCAGAGAAGGTGGGCTCCTGGCCTATGTGGGCTGACATGGGGCTGCTGGGGAAGTGGGCGGAGCTACACGTAGGGGTGGCTGTGTATCAGTGACATAACAAAACTTGAGGGAGCCCCCTGCAAAGTACATGGAGGGGGCCCCCCTTGCTCTGGACCCAGTCAGGAGCTCTCAGGCCAGGGCCAGACTGGGAAACCAAAGCAGCCCTGGCATAGTTTGTCAGAGCAGTCCCTCTATGCTCTATAGTACGTAGTAAGCCGGCTTGACTCTTGCAAGTGGGATTGGGGGGTAGGGGGTGGTTCTCCCCTAATAATGTTTTTTTAAATGGCAAAAGCGGTGCAAAAGTTGTGCATTATACAACATATTCTTCATTGTATATTTGAATATATTAACTTTTAAAACATAGTAAATTATGACCTTACAGTGCACCGGGATATCCAGTCATACCCACGTTCTTACAGGGAACATAGAAAATAGACCAGAGAAGCACCACTAAATCTGTGTCTCTTTCTTTTGCACGTTTTCCATCCAAGGTCACTGCTTTGTCTGTAATGTTTGGCACCTGAGGGCAGAATGTGGGTGGTAGACAGAAGGCACATGGAAGTCTGGCTCATTTTGGTCTCGAGGTTCTGACCAAGAAGACCCAGAGCAATCAACTGCACGGAGGGTCCGATCTAGCTGCTGTGCCGGAGCTGGTCAAGCCCCTTCACCCAACTGAAAGCAGGATATCAGGAGAAAGGAAACAGGCCAGGCCGAGCCGACCTCCCATCAAGCCTCATTTGGAAAGCAGCCTGTGCAACTGGGGGTTGCCAGACACTGTAAACATCCCAATAGAAGCAACGCTTTCCCACCACCTCTCTCTGAGAAGAGAAATGCAGAACCACGAAAGAGGAAGAATACAAAGAGGTGCTGGGTCTACTTCCTGCTCAGGTGAAAATATGCCTCAGAGGAGCTGGCACTACCCACGAAGTTTGAGGCGATGCAACTGTAAAACTGCTGGATGGTGCCCTTCACCTACGCAAGGGAGCTGGCTGTATAAACCTTCTTGTGCCCACCCCCTTCCCTCTTGTGTCTTAGTGCACTTAAGGAGATCTATATCTGCCTGCAGCACTCTTTAAATCAGCAATGGTATGCCGTATCATAGCCCGGTAACAAAACACAATATAAGAGCATGACAACATAACACATAGAGAAATGTGGCACACCATACTATTAAACAACATAACATAACATATCATGCAATTTAATTATTCCATAAGCCAACATACATGACAAAGCAGCTCTTTTAAGGTGGTGCAATTCTTACAATGTTGCTCTTGTAGTTTTATGTTTACTATAACCTTTCATTTAAAACAGCAGAATAACAGATTTTTAACATTTTCAAAATCATCTTTAGAGTCGCACGTTCATCAAACAATCCACTACACTCTGTCTCGTGTTAAAAACACTAATGGTGCAACCTCAAACAGGGCTGGTCTAAGGCATGCATTCAAATAAGGAGTCCTGCCCCGTATAGGGTCATCCAAGAAATCAAGCATCCAAAAGCCCTGCCACGCTAACTAACACATAAGTCAGCCTCACCCATGCAACCCAGGGCATTACAGTCAGGATTTTGAAAACTAATGTGCTTCTTACTTTTATGACCACATTATCAATACTTTCAGCCAGTGTAAAACTAGATCATAAATATACCCACCCACACTTTCTGTCAATGACATGGGCAGTACTGGTAATGTGGGGTCAAGAACACACACATCCTGGAGAAGTATCTCTTTCTAATAAATATCACAGTCAATGGTGGCTTGCGTATTTGAACTGACATGTTACTAACTTGGTAGCAAACCATAGTATCCTTAGTCATTTGTTCTCAAAATCGCTACATTGTGTATTTTGTAATCCTTAGCACATTAGCAAGGACAAGAACCACTTCAAGACTGTGTTATGACGGAAAGGCAGACCTTGCGCTGTAGAAACTACAGGGACATACAAGGTAGGTCCAGGAGAGCCAGGGCCTTGCCAAATTTTTAGGATTTCCAAATAGAAGACATCAACATAAAATGATTCTAAATTGCATTTGTTTACATAGCGCATGGTTAGCTGAGTATCTTGCATTGATCCGGTTCTTCTGGACCTATGTTGGACACCCCTGAGAGACTCAACGTTTGCATTTCTTTCTGAGGAGGCACAGAAAGAAAAAGTAGCAAGAGTAGCTCTGTATTTCAAGTAGCTGCTGAATTTTAACAAGTGTAGATTTTAGAGCTGACAGTTCTAAAAGCAAATTGCCTACAGTGCTAAATGACCAACCATGGACAGACGCACTGATAACCCAGGCTAAAAAGATCATAGTCATTTGAAAAACCGGTCTGCACCAGGGCAGTGCAGCCCAAGCCGATAAAAAAGTAATTAGCGGAGGTGGCAGCCTACACAAAAGTTAGTGGAAAGTGCTGGAGGTGCTTTTCTGCCTGCAGATGCACTCTTTTTGTGTAATCTAAGTATATTTGTTCATTTCAGAGTCAAAGAGAGGGGGGGAGATCTATCTAGAACAACGTTCCAAAGGTTTTTCATTTTTTTATTTAATAAAAATAATGTCCACAGTTTTGTTAAGAAAATATTGTTCCTGCAGTCTGACGAAGGCAGATAACAATTAGCAAAGGTGCTGAGGGCATGTTGTGTGGACAGGCAGGAGAGCAGAGTCGCAGAAATTTGTCATGGACAGGTAGACTGGCTCACAGGAGTCAGCTCCTTAACACTGAGCAGTCAACACTGGGGTGGCACTTGGTTATAGTGCGGCTGGGTCTCGGATTAAGGCTCATGCAGCCTGATTCATCAAGCCGAATTGCGCTCGCAAAGGGCCAGATTCTGAGAATCTGGCCCTTTGCGAGCGCAATTTTTGCATTTGGGATTCATCATCCCAAATGCAAAAATCGGTAATTGCTAATTCGCTAAATTGCGAGGAATTACATTTAAGGAATCTCTATTTGAGATTCCTTAAATGCAATTCATCAACCATTTTTAAATTGCTAATTCGCAATTTCGGGCCGCTATTTACCGAGAGGTCAGACCTCTCGGTAAATAGCAAAAACTTAGAAAAATGCTTTTAAAAGCATTTTTCTAAGTTGCATGTTGCACACACACATGTCCTTTGGACATGTGTGTGTGCAACACCTGTTTCAATTTGCATTTAAGGGGTGCTACAGGGTGTCCTTTGGACACACCTGGCACCCTTTAAATCGCTATCTTATTTGCGAGTAGCAAATTGCTAATCGCAAATAAGGAATACTCCCCATTCATTCCTATGGGCCTTTTGGCCCATAGGAATGAATGGGGAGTTATTCCTTATTTGCGATTAGCAATTTGCTACTCGCAAATAAGGAATGTGTAGGAATCGCTATTTATTTAGCAATTCCTACATGAATACCGTTTTGCGAGTCCTTAATAGCGATTCGCTATGAATCGCTATTAGGGGCTCGCAAAACGGCCCGTTGATGAATAAGGCTGATGGTCTCATACTGTACAGAAGAGCTGCAGAAGTGCAGAAGCAGGGGCCTCTACCCTAGGTTTATCCTCCACCGTAGCTATAGAATATACAGTTAGATGATCCAGCCAGTGCCAGATCAGTGAAAAGATGTAGCAGACAGGCTCTCCCCACTACAAGCACACATCAATGGCTGAAATAGCAAATACATCCAACTCATACAGTGCATGTTGCAGTCATTGAGTAGTGGTTTCATCTGAATCTGTATTCAGCTTAATATCATGGCCTATGACACAGTAATGTTACACAAAAAGTAAAACATACTAAGACGACTTTCTTCAAACTGCTGCCCTCTGCTGCAAGTCTCTTTTATTATCCTGAGAGGCATGAAGTCTTTATGGAAGAAGCATGCATGCCAACAGCTGCAACAACATAAGACGCCAGCCAACTTTGTGTGGCCTCTGCCAAACAATGATGTACATATTAGCATGTTTACTTTATATTTCAAGGAGGAAATCAGCAGGTGATTAGGCTGCATCTGAATTCTCCCTGGCCTTAGAAGTGTGCTTGTAATGCTTAACCGGTCTAACTCGGTAAAGATGCGCGCCAAACTCCTCCATGTAAATAACTGGGACTGCTGACATTTTGCTGTTATGATGACACAGGGCCCGGCCGTCCTGGTGCTCAAGCCTTGCAGTGCGTGCCCATTTACTAAGCCCGCCGCAAGACCTTCTACCGCAGCAGCCTACTAAACACCTTTCATCCTGCAAATCCAACAAGCGCAATGACCGTTTACAGGGTCAGACTGGCACTCCGCTCCGCTACAGGTTGTGCCATGTGCTATCGTGAGTGAGCGCAGAGCGGCGTTGTCTTTCTTTTATTTCCGTGATGACTGACTTGGAAATAAAAGAGGGACAATGGCGTTTAGTTTAACCCCAGTGCTGCTACTTCTAAAGCTGGCATTTAGGCCGCGCCAAACACCTTTGATGGGTCGGGTGGCCTGATGTAATATAGATCCCAAAAGGAAAATCGCCCCGTAACTAAACCGGCTCCAGGAAAACCCCAGGTACTGCCAGTCTGGGCCTGTCTCAGGGCAAGGGCCTGCTGCACAAGCACAGTGCCAGAGGTGGCCCCCTGGAGCTCGGAGCCTGCCCCGCTCTAGGGGCTATTATAACGCCCCTGCCATTAAGCACAGTGACAGTTAACTGGCACACTCATTTATTCCGCAACCCTCCAGACACCAATTAGATGAGCCAAGGAACTAATACAAGGGAATAGAGTGGGGGGGGGGGAGACAAAAATGAACAATCAAGGTAACATAATGAGAGATGTATGGCAGTGCATGAGTTAGAATCATAGTTAGACCAAACACATTCATAAAGAGGAGGCTGCTGTAAGACAGGTGGAGAGAGTGATCGTCATTGACGAGAAACAATACAGGAGGAAAGAGGCAGCAAGAAAATAAGAGCAGTCAAACAGCGATAGACACCAGGCCATAATGGATGTATAAGAGGAAAGAGAGACTGAAATAGGATGCAAGATGATACAGTCAGAGAAAGAGAAAGAAAAGGAGATTGAGAAGGACAGTCAAAACAAAAAGTGGGTAGAGAGAGTCTGAGTAATGGAGGAGAACTCTTAAATAATGTGTATGAGACAGAGTAAGTGAAAGAGTTAGGGATAAAGGGAGAGAAAGACTACTTAGAAAGTCAGGAATGTTGGCAAAGAGATAAAGGAATGAGTGCGAGAAACAGGTCAGAGAGCTAAGGGCAGAAAGGAGGGACATTTATGAAAAAGATGAAAACAAGAAAGGAAAAAAACAGAGAAAGAAACAAAAGAACTAGAAAGAGAATGGGGATATGGAGGGTTAAGAGTGACCATCTCTGAGCAGATGTTGTCTAGAGAGTAAGATTACCTGAAATGAGGGTCATTCACAGTGCATGAAGGGGACTATATGGAAGAATGAGGAACAGAAGAACAGGACATCATAGTAGAAGCTAAACAGAGGGGAGGAAAGAAAGCAGGATGAAAACTACACGTTAGGAGATAGCGGAGATCAAGTAACCCAAAGAATAAAAAATGAGGCAACCAACAGGGAAAAAGAGAGATATTGTGTTGGGCGTAGAAATTTGCAAAGTGATGGGAAGACACTAGGAATAAGTACATTGAATGCAGCGTGACTATTTCATTTTAAATGTTTGCTTTATTCTGAGTAGCAGAGCTGTGAGAGCTTTTAACCAAGTTTTCAGTGCTTTCCTACAACTTGAATAGCAAACATTTTAAGGAAGTGCAGTGCACTCATTTTAATGCCGTTTGAAAAACAGAAAAGCTGTCCCATCTTTTCCACCCAGCTCTCAATATTTATGAAGGAGCAATGCCCACTATTCAAAGGATCATTGGGATAGAGCTGCAGGCCAGGGCTTTGAGCCATAAGGCCACCTTGCCACAATACCAAGACACTGACAGTCTGAGCCCAGAGCGCCACTTCCAGAGTCACAGGATCCGATCCTGGCTTGGTTCTCGTCTCCCTCGAAGAGGAACATGTGCAATCCAAATATGTGGTAAATGTTATTCTGCTTGAGGTTGGAAATCCTAATGCAAGTGCATTTACTTGGTCAGATCTCACTTTTGGGGGCGGGGCAGAACCTACCGCTGAAAAGCAGACCAAGCAATGCAAGGAGTCACTCATACCCAGATTCCACCCGCTATCAGGCATTGTTAAAATAGTTGAATTTTGTTCAGTACTTGCAGGGGCCCCAGTGGGGGCTTCTGGGGTTTTTGTTAAGCCTGGTGTGACCAGGTGTTGAGGCATAATGAATGTTATGGTATCAGCCCAGTACCCCCAGGGCCTGTCAGTTACTCCATGCCTCCCTTTATTACATCACGGTAGAAAGAAAAGGGCTGTCGGTGGACTCACCTGTTTGGGTGACCCCAGTTAGTCCAGCGCTAGCCTCACTACTTCCTTAACCCCCAGGAATCACAGCCCTTCAGCATCTGAAGGATGCCAACATGGCCGGTTGAAAGCCTGCTGCTCTGTGCTTCTTGCCACCTCTGTAGTCTGATTCTGATACTGGACTCTTACTGAGGCTGGATGTGGGAGGGTCCACAGACAATCACTGAATCCTGCTTTAGTCATCCATCCCGGCCTTCTGCAAGAGCCCTCCACCCTCTCCTGCAATTAGAAAACCCCTGGCCTGGCTTCCTGTGGAATCAGTGGCTTCCTGAAATGTAACAATAAAGTGTTACTTACATTTCTTCAGGGCAGAGTCAACTTATTGCACTCTGCACAAAGAAAAGAGCAAGTTGCTGTCTGCTGAATATCAGGACAAGCAAGGTGCATGGGTGAGGGGTCCCTGGGCCTCCTGCAGGGGAGGGGTGGGCGGGGTAAGCCCCTTTGTGCGCACAAACATTTACACACAGAGTTCTGTCACCTGTCTCTCCCTCTCAGCATTGCTTCTTCCCTTGAACTTCCTTCTGACCTTTTTCTTTTCTGCTCTGACCACTGTTTCTTTCTCCACCCCAGTGCTCAGATTCACTGATAAATCCTGGGGTGCCTCTCATTCCAGGCCTCTGTACACCAGAAAGAAACAAAAGCTATAAATTGCAACTGTTTCTTTTTTGTGTGGAGACCTTTCAGAACACAGCTACCTGCCCAAAGAAAGGCTGAAGCTAAACAGAACTGATGCATTGCTCAGGCCTGTGCTTCAGCCCCCCTCAGTGTGGGGCAGTGGGGACCCCTTCAAGTGTAGGGAATCCTGCAGCTGCAAACTGTCTCTGGGCCAAGTTAGCTCTGTGCATGCCTCCTGCTCTCTCTGGGGCCCCCACCCTCATCCTCCTTCCGGCCTGGTTCTGACCGAAGAGAAATATTGTAACTTTACTTTGTTTCTCTTCAGTCAGCGCGAGGAGCTCAGCGAAGGCTCAGACTGCAGCTGCTGCTTTAGAGCCTGTCTCTGTCACAGCTCTGCAGATGAGCTGAGGGGACCCCCTTCATGTACTGGACACTGCCCCCCAGCACTGCGGGAGCTGCGGGGGTATTTGTTACGCCCCTGCTGTGTATGTCATGGCCCTGGCCTGGCTTGACCCTAGTCTGGCCTGGTTTGACCGTAGTCTGGCATGGCCTGTGACATACTAGGGATTGACTGTGTGCTGGGTCTGGCAATGTTCCAAGTACCAGAGGCTTTAGCACATGTCTACAATTTCTGCATCTTTCGGCATGCTTTGCGCACATTCCCTACATGCTGGTGACTTTCCTCGCACAGCTTGAAGGTGCAGGTCTCATCAGCAGTCATGTTGGCTAGGGAGAAAATATAAATACATTGTTAACATAGTCTAGACATGTACATGATGTCTGACATAATTAGTCTGACATTGTAAGACAATTACTCTGTACCTGACCATAACAACACCAGCAATAGGGATGAAGATATAGACAATATGTTGTCACTACATAGACATCACCAACTAGTACCAGTTAAGTTGAGTCAAGTGCCATCTGTGTATTTGCACAGACTGTAACAGAACTCACAATGAGATAGAACCCATATCATATGGGCCAGTTGTTCACACTCATGTAGATGTCCAGATCGACAAATTTGACACATGGGCCTGGTTACACTAAATTGGGAGTTGGAGTGGCGGCCAGCATAAGTTTAAATCATTGATAATAAACATAAGTGTACATGGATGAGGTGATACAGTACAGACAATGTGGCTATCTTGGCATAGCCCATTTGGGCTTTCACGAGGCTGCACACGTTGCAGCTCTCACTCAGGGGTTTATTGATGAGAGCCCTGCAGCACTTTACCCCACATAAAGTGGTACATGCATGACACAGGGCTCTGAATAAAATTCATGAACCCGCACTAATCCATCCTGAGTGGCTTTGAGTGGTCTCATAAATATATACAGGCCAAATAGGAATATGTCTCATTACAACTAATGCGTTTTTCACGCATTCCATTCCGTTTCAACGCGAACCAGTACATCGCTAGTCATTACAACAACTTTCTGTAGGGGGCGCACTGGACTTAGGAATAGTATTAGTTATGTGCTGTAGCTTCATTTCTCCTCGTCCTTATCTCTTTCTATGTGCTCTGTATTCTGCAGCACACATAGAAAGGGGAAAAGGCCTCCTAGGATTGTTGCAGTGCAGGAAGGTACACCTTTCTGCACAGTAACAATTCTGATGACAGCACAGGCACCTTTGCACCATGGTGCAATGTGCTTGCATTTGTACTAGTTTGCTGAAACTGTGCCAGTGGAGGGAGAATGGACAGGAACACACTGTATTGCATAATACGGTGCATTCACACCCTTTCACATTGGTGTAGGGCAGTGCAGTAAGGTGACTTGCTGTGCTGCCCTAAGCCAATTCCCTGTAACTAAGGGTCTAGGTACATATTTAGAGATGTGTATTTCCTGTGGCCAGCTTACATGTACCTTACTGTAAAAACAGTGGTCTTTGTCTGTGAGAATTTCTAAAGACAGTTCCGCCCAGTGATGCGCTGAATCACTGACAGCTCATTGATGGTAGCTGTGTGTTACCTCCCGCCACATATTGCGATAGCTCATTCCTAAATCAATCAGACACATACATCAAAATAGTACCATTTAGTATTGACACTTACTGGTAGCATTGGGGTTCTGGAACAATTGCACCTCTCCCCATGAGAATGGAAGAATGCCACCTAAAAGACATGAAAGAGGATATGGCATTTTGAATTTTGCATTTTAGCATGTCAACATATTTATAAACTATATCATAAGATAACAGTATTGATGAAGTGCACACCTTGGAAAAACGCATTTGGCAATATGCCCAGCTCATTGCATGCATCGAGTCCATTTGCACTGGGATGCTGGACTTCAGGGGTACTGATAATGACATGCCTGAAGCATGCGTCCAGGATGGGATAGATTGAGTAATGCTGGCCAGCACAACGGCAGAGTCCAGTGTGCTAAGGCACATGGGTGACACGATTTACCCTGGAAGTATCTAAGAAGCAAGTTAATGAACACCTTGCACCGCACAAGCATAACATGTTTAAATGCTCCAGTGGGCCAAATTGATATGTCACATAAATTTGATGTGACACAAAGTCACTTTGGGTGGGTTAGTATTGCCTAATACTTATGGAGTACGGCAACGCAGGCAAAATCACTCCCTTGCCAGACTCAGCACTAGGTAGGTATTCCATGGGTCTTGTGGGGGCCTTAATCACACAACACCCAGGTCGATTGATGGCTGCCCAGATTTATGACAGAGTGCGGACCTGGTAATGTGCAAAGACCATATGGCTCCTCAGGGGAGTCAAAAGGAGGAGACATGATTGGAGTTCTCCTCGTTTTCTCATGCCTGCATGTGTGCTGCATTCTGCAATACATATAGAAAGAGGAGAAAGGGTCTCAGGTTTTACATTTGTGCAAGCAGTTGTGCCTTTCTGCGCAAACACAATCCTTGTAACAACACAGGCACCCTTGCACCATTGTGCAAGGGTGCCTCTGTTGGGGCCAGTCTGCCAATACAGCACCAGTGGAGGGTGAAGGAACAGGAATGCACCATCGTCCCTATATTGTTGGAAAAGATAAATGTAGTACTAATCATGTTTGCGTTTAGTGTTCCATATAAAGGTACATCACTATATGCAGACATGACATACATACATACTGACAGGTCCACCGATCTCCAGCCCCAGGAAGTCTAGTAGATCGGTCTCCACAGAGACGATATCTGCTCATACTGCTTTAGTTGTTGTGTAGTCAAGTCAAGTCAAGTCAAAAACCACTTTATTCGATTTAGTTAAAAATCATAAAAGCATGCTACAATCAAGGACAATTTACAGAAACGTTAAATTCATACAGTGGAATTTCATTATATATACAAACTTTAAAACAAAGCATTAAAATATTTACAAGATAAAATTACCATGTATAAGAACAATTTAACCTCCAGCTTGGGCCCCAATATTAGATTTTCATTCTCCTCCTCCTAATCCTAACAGCAGCAACAAGATAATTGGCCACACTAAACATAATCAAGGGTGATTCTAACATTTGTAAGTACAAAAGAGCTGGTTTTGCCTGTAAAAATGCTTTACATTTCAATATGGGGACCAGGTACTTCTGTCTAGGAGTATTATAAAATGGACAGAACAACATTAGGTGCATATTGTCTTGTATGGAAAAATTATCACATTTGCACACAGGTGCGTCCTCAGGCTTGTACCAACCATGACTGTCACAGAGAACCATGTAAATCTGGTTAAAACGAAATTTAACCAGAAGCCACCTGTGAAAAGGGATATTTACAGCAGCAAGGTACGGTTGAATGACTAAGCAAGTGATCGTCATAAAATGGGCTCTGACCGTGGGTTTAATTAGTTCATTTTCCTCTCGATCCAAGCCCTTCATTTTAGAAAAGTTTAACTTGACCCAATCTAGGTCTGCCTTTTTTAACCCCAGAGGGGAGGAAAAGATCTCAGGGCGACCAAGATCTATTGAACATTTTTTAATATATGACAGCCAGTCAATATCTTTAAATTTATCAAGTTTTAAACAGTCCATCAATATTTTATGATTCAAGTCTAAGTTGGTGTTCGTCCAAACCCTGATCCATAACAGAATAGGAGCCATGGAAAGGATATCAGCAATGTACCCTAAACCAAGCTCCTGATGAACTGAAAAAGTGGCTGTCGACTGAGGGAGCCCTAATATAGACCGAAGGAACTTGTTTTCCTCCCTTTGGATGGTTTCACTTTTCGCATAACCCCACAGACCTGCTCCGTACCTTGCTACTGCTAGGGTTTTTGCCTTGTACAAGGCTAATAGTGCACCAGTTGGTTTCCCACCAAGTCTCCTTGAAAAACTTGTGATTGCATTTGCCGAGCTCCTCACCGCTTTAGTGTTAGCTGTTATTTGTGGGAGCCAGCTCCCCTTGGTATCAAAGATTATTCCAAGATAAGTAAAAACTTTGACATTAGTGATCGCTTCGCCGTTACAAAAAAAGGATTTGGTGTTATTTTTTACAGCCCCAAATGCCATAACATGCGATTTAGAATTATTCACCACTAGGTCAAGCGAGGACATAAAATCACTAAAAGTATTTAATAATCTTTGAAGGCCCAGGTGTGTCCGGGCTATTAGTGCAGCGTCATCCGCGTACAGGAGAACAGGGATGCGAGTATCTCCTGCACGCGGTATGTCCACAGAAGCAGTTAAAAGGTGCTGCTCTAAAGAGTTTATATATAAAGTGAACAGCATAGGGGCGAGGATGCAGCCTTGACGCACACCGCTGCTTGATTTAAACCAGGCTGTACAATTCCCTTCTTGGTTCATTCTAATAGAAGCCTTTAAATCTTTATGTAGTTCAGCCAGGAAATGGACAAGAGGTGGGTCAAGGCCCAATTTTAACAACATGGACCACAGCTTGGCTCTGTTAACTAAGTCAAAAGCTGTTGACAGGTCCATGAAGGCCACAAAAATTGACCCCTTTCCTGCCTTTGTATATTTAGAAGTTATCAGATGTAAATTTAAACATTGATCCTCTGTACCTCTTCCTGAACGGAAACCATACTGGGCATTGGACAAGATGTCATTTTCCAATGACCACTTGTTAATTTTGGCGAGCAAAACTTTGCCCAGAATCTTCATAGAGGAATCCAACAAGGATATCGGACGGTAGCATTTGGGGTCACTTCTTTGCCCTTTTTTAAAAATAGGAACTATGATTGAGCATGCCCATGTTTTGGGAAAACCTCCAACATATACACAGTTAAAAACATTCGCTAATATAATTGCCCACATCTCTGAATTTAATTTATACAGATCCAAAGGAACCCCATCTGGACCAGGGGCTTTACTCCCCGCAGACCCTTTTATCGCCACCTCAACTTCAGTTTTACTAAATTTTAGTTTAGGTAGCAAATCGGGGTGGTAGGGCATATGGAATGTCTCAATGACTTCATTGTTACCATAAATTGCTGAGAAGTGTTTGAGCCAGTCAGCTTCTGGGATATTTCCTTCAAGATCTGTATTCCTAGATTGGGCAAAAAGGGGGTTATTTATTATTGACCAAAATTTAGAGCTTTGTTTAAGGGTAGTAGAGTCCATTAAGGAGTCCCAGGCTTCCTCTTTTATAATCTTTTTCCTTTCCTTCACCACCTTAGCGTAGTTCGTCCTCAGTTTGGCTACCAGTGACTTATCTCTAGGAGTATGTTTAAGCGCTTTCAACAGTGCAGAGTGAGCTTTGGAGCATGCATGGTCAAACCAGCCATGAGCTGGAGCCGGTCCCCTTCTTGGGCTAACTGTGAGCTCCTCTTCCACTCTAGAACAGATAGCCTCAAAGGCGGCGATTACCTCTTTCCCCCCCATTTCTGGATCCCTGCAAGTATCAAGTTCCCCTGCTAGTTCTTGTTCAATTAGGCCTAGGAAGTCCTCAGGGCACACTCTGCACCATTTTAGTCGCATCCCTTGATCTTTGCTCTTGATATCCTTCACAGAAGTGGCCAACAAGGCACCTTTAAGTAAACCTAGAGACCCATCCATGACTAGTGACACCGGATTGTGGTCAATGAACCCGCTTACTGTGGCGTTATAGAATACTACATAGCATAGAAGACCTGGTGACATAAAAATATAATCAATAATCGACTCACTTCCCCTTGCATTGTATGTGGCCACACGATCATTTGAATCAAAAAAACCTGGTTCATATAAATCATTTGATGATAACAAATCCTCCATAGCTGAACCCTTTGAAGTGTGCTCAAAATGAGGCAGAGTCGTGTGTTCAGGACCATCAACAACCTCGATCTGGCAATGTAACCCACACAAATGAACATTAAAATCACCCATTAATATGAGTTGCACAAAAGTGGTTTGCTTTGACACATAATCAATTAAAAAAGAAGATAGACCTTCTAAAACAAAATTTGGGGGACCCCCCTGTATTGAATTGTAGCAGTTTATCAAAACTATCTTATTTTTATCTGCGAGAAAGATTTCCAGCAGCTGAAAATAGTGTGAGGAGCTGGGTATCTCCTTAATACTACCAGCTATATTAACGGACACTAAAAACAACAAGCCTCCTCTATCCCTTCCCGCCGGGGAGCTCTGGGCTTTAACAAAGAATGATGTATAGCCATCCAACCAAAAAACATTGTCCCTTGACCAGGTTTCCTGTAAGGCCACAACATCATACTCTTTTAACTTTTTTAACCAGATAGGATCTTCCTGTTTTGAACGTAAACCCGCGATATTCCAGGACAGTAACTTGACATTTCCCCGACCACGGTCCATTGGTGCATTACAACATTCAAGCAATGTATTACCAGGTGAAATAGTAGTAGCATTGTCATGGCCGTACGCTTTCTTACTTGTTTGATCATGCTCTAGTCAGACAGAATCTGCCTGCGTGGCAAGGACCATAAATCTATTTGCCAGGATCAGATCTTCTCTAGGCATGTTCCTTGAAATATTAGCTGTACCATCACCCCTTGACAACTTTGTAGCCCATTGATTAACTTGTAAAGGCATAGTTACTTTATCTACTTCCCATGGGTTAGTGTTATACTGCGGCCTTGTTTTCTCCCCACCGACTGACATGTGTACTGGGGGGTAGAAGAAACCCAGGGGCATAGCACGAACACCCTTGCCTACAGGGTCCAGGGGAGAGGCATCCCAGAAAAGGCGGCTAGTTATGTTACGTGATTTGAAATTGACTATTACACAGTCACCTGCCACACATTTCTTTGTTTTGCCCACCCAATTTACCCTCCTTCCTGTCAATATATTGTCTGCAATGTTACTATCGCCTGAGCAATTTGCATTGCACCATTTTCTAATATGGTTAAGGAGGGTTGCGTGTGATTCTACCTCCCCGTCAGCAAGTTTGGGCACATTAACCAATATTGCTACAAAAGGTGTGGCATCAGGAGGTAAATTTACTGGGGGTACCCTGGCCGACCGCCCCCCCTGAAAGCCTCGTGCTCTTTCCAAGGGAATGGAACTAGGCACCGTTACCGTAGTAGGCGTGGATCTACCCTTTTCAACATATGCTTTATTGTGCACAATGGAATCCGTAGCCATGTTGATCAAGGGACTATCAACCTTGGGTGCAGGAACCTGTAGAACTGGTGGACATATCACTGATTGTGTAGAGGGAATAGTGGCCTGTTTGTTTAAGAAATCATTAATACGGTCACATTTCGCCAAAAGGTCCTTGACACAATCCTTCAAAGTCTCAGTAATGTCAGTGGCAATCTGGATTAAAGCAGATTCCAGTCTGTCAGAAAAAAGTTTTTCTAGTAGAGACGAGATGCCCTCTTCTGTGATGTAAATAGCTCGTTGGCCCCCAATCTGGCTACTTGGAATGTTCTCTTTGTCACCAGAGACCTCAGATGCAGGAGGTATCACTATTTCTGACACTTCCGGGATTGGGAGTACAGTGGGGGACTGGGGCATAGTCGGTCTACAAGTCTCAATAATGACCCTTGGTTCCAATGGTATACAATGGATGGTGGAGTTATTAGATGAGCCGGAGGCCACTGAAGAACTTTCAAGGCCCAGCTCACGCTCAGTAACCGTAATCTGGGTAGAGAGTTCGTCGACTTTGGTGGTCAAGTACGAGATAATGCTGGTAGTGTACTTGGGGACTTTGGCTTTCACTTCCCCCACTGCAGATGTTAATAATTTTCGCTTAGCTGTTGTGTAGTAAGGGACTAAGAAAGAGAAGAGAGAGACCCCTTCACGCAACCAGGGGAGTAGGGTACTATTGCGAGAGCAAAATCGGAAAAGGGAAGTATAAGAGATCCTCAAAAGATTGCTTTCAAAGGTAGGTGAAGGTTAGGACTAACGAGGGTCTGTCATTCAAAAAGGAATTAATGAAGGGTAAAAAGTAATGTGGGACCCTTTTACCTCAACAGATAGAAGTGGAAGAAAATATGTTTTTACAAAAAGGAAGTTAAACCAGGGAACAGACAAAGCGATAAGACTCGACAAAAAGGAGAGGGAAAAAAAGGGTTTCCAACAAGAAGGAGAGGAGAACCTCATATTCAGTCATGCAGTAAGAGCAGCATGTAAGTGTGTTAATTAGGTTACTTATTGTAAATTTAATTACATTCCCCAGAATCGTGTAAACCCCCCAAAAAGAAGAGTATGTCCAATTAAAAAGGAGTGCTAATACAGCAGTAAGATGAGATGAGGTAATACATCTACTGGTTGTTTTAAATTAAGCAGAAATGTACACTTTTGATACAAAGCGATTCTAACCAGAGATGGGGCATGGTGAAATTATCACCTATAGGTTTTGCATAAATCAAAATACATGACTTAGAATACTATACCGGGGTGTTTACCGGGGTTGTAAATGAATCAGATTGTGAGAAGTATTCAACCATAGAGCTGAATTAATCTTTGGACTAAAATGTTGCTAGTCTAAGATGTTAAGTCATTACAGGAATTGAATGATGCTAAATGGAATACAAAATAGAGAATTAATATGATGTATCTCCAACAGGCATAACCCCAGCAGGCAACCAATCAGTGCCTAAAAAAGAGAGACATATCTTGTTCTTGAAAAAGATGGAACAATAAGGGAAAGCCATCGCAACGCGTCAACGCCATTAATAGGCACAATCTTTTTGGGGACTGTGATCAATTCTTAAACACAAGCTAAAGGCATATGCTAAGAGGATTGGTTAGAAACATTAATGTTACCCGGATGTGTCATAGGATGACAAATTTAATTGTCTGTGTTTTTGTCTCTCTGTTTATTGTTGTGCGGTTAAATAGCAGAAGGGGTAATAGTGGGGTGTTCAGTTTACACATTTAAAAAATGTATTTGTATTTCCCTCTTATGTGAATATTGATTTTCATGTAATTTTATGATGAAGTGTTTTTTATGATATATGTTCAGAGCATTATAAATTGGTTTTTTTACAAATATATGTTTTAACTGCAATTCATGCAACACAAAAATGTTTAAATAAAGAAATTCTTTTATAATATTCTAATTCGGATTTGGATTGTGTATGTTTTGAGGTAACAGGTATAGGCCATATCCAATACTGTGTTGCGAGGAACACCTTGAAAATCGGTCATGTTTTTCCTTTGCAGGATAGCCCTTGCTCATCCTGCCACCAGCCTCAAGCATCCTTGAGAGGTAGTGTGGTATGAGCCAGACTAGCCATCCCAGCTGTGGCTCACTGAAGTTCCACCCCCTCCCCTCCCAGACATACCCCAACCCTCAACAATCCCCCAAAAATGGTCTACTCTAAATCTAAAACCCCTACCAACTATACCTACCCACAGTACCCCAAAACACAAACACCAACAGTACAATGACAATACAAAATACATAACAATGACACTACACAATATATGACAGCAACAGGGACCTGGACACAACACACACTCTCAATATCAACTAACACACTTCTCCAACAGATACCCTCAGGCAACCTCCTCCACTATGCACTGACTAACAGAGAAGTGACGGCGTAAGCAAATTCACATTTCCTAGTTAGCAGGCTGTCACACCCAATGCATCACTTCCTGCCTGTATCCCGCCAATTTTTTACAAATACATTGTTTTTTTAATGCATTGGTACTGGAGTAGACGGTTTTATGTTATGCCAATTTAATTTATGACTCACTCGAATCACCCCAAGGGGTATCTCGGTGCAACCAAGAGACAGGGCAACAAGAGCCGCTAGATAAGAACAAAATTGTCTTAAGTACTTTCCTAAATCGAGAATGATCTGAATAGATCCAAATATGGTGTGACAGTTTGTTCTAATAATAAGGAGCCAGATAGGAATAAGACATGCTGCCCGAACAGGCACTTTTGACACGTGGAATGAGTAACAATGCTTTATCACTCGGTCTCAAAAATCTCAGCGGGTTGTAGTGCCTACGTTTGGTAGCTATTTAACCAGGACAGTTTCTAGTTAGAGCTTTATGCGTAAGACAACACATTTTAAAAATTATTCTCTTCCGAACCGGGAGCCAATACAAGGTCTGCAGATGGGGAGCTGAGGCAGCCCCAGGTGACAAATTGCAAAGCAGGCGATCCACGGTGTTCTGTACCACCTGTAATTTTGATAGCAACGTCTCATTTGCAAAAGCAAAACAAACGTTGCAATAATCCAGGCGGCTAACCACAAGGGCCTGGACCGTCGTTTTCCGTGCTGAGAGTGGAAGGAAGAGAAACGCTCTTCTGAATAAGTGCATGATATGGAAACAAGAACCTGAAGTTGACATCACCTGTTCTTTCATGGTAAGAGGTTGGTCAAGGCGGGCTCCCAAGTTCTTGACCACCCGCTTGGGTGTTGGCACAATCCCAAGTTCTGATGGACACCAGTTAACAGTCCATAGTTGGTGGGCCTTGCCAAACAGCATAATCTCATTTTTTTCTGCATTCAACTTGAGAAAGTTTTCGGTAATCCATGTGCCAATTGCTGGCATCCGTCTAAAAAGCTGTGTTTAGTTTTGCATAATCTTTCTCAAAGTAGATTACAAGCTGTGTATAGTCTGCATATATTATGATCTCAAAGCCAAAGGCTCTTACAATCTTGGCGAGTGGTGCAAAATATATGTTGAAGAGCAGAGGGTCAAGACAAGAGCCCTGGGGCACCCCCTTGTCCAGGGACATTGTGCGAGATTTAAAAGAGCATAAAATAATGGTTTGGGTTATGTTGGTCAGAAAACCGCCAAGCCAATTTAGCTCTGTCCTATGAATGCCAATCTATTGTAACCTATAGAGTAATTTGGGATGGGACACTGCATGGAACGTGGCCGACAAGTCGAGCAATACTAGCATAGATGGTATATTGCCATCTACAGAACCTCTGATATGGTCTGTGACCACTACCAAGGCTTTCTCAGTGCTGTAAGACGGTCTGAACCCCGCTGTGATGGGTCTAGGATGTTGTTAACCTCAAGTTACTCTAAAAGTTATTTGTTAATTAATTCTTCCAAGAGCTCGCCTAATTAAGGAAGCAATGAGATTGGGCGATAATTAGAGAGGTTCAAATGTGTTAAACTAGCCTTTTTTTGGATTGGCCTAAACTGGGCAGCCTTCCATGTGACAGGGATTTTTCCAGTGTTAACCAAAAGATTGAATATTAAATATATGGCAGGAGCAAACTGATAGGCGAGAGCAATGGAGATCTTGGCGGGACAAATATCTAAAGGAGATCCCGATTTGGCTGAAGCAAGTGTTACCTGAATTTCCTCCAAGGAAAGCTTCTTGAACTTTTCCAAGTTTGGGACCCCATGGGCGAGGAGAGGTAAGGAAAAGTCACCTCCAGATAGTAGGGGAAATTCTGATAGATTTTGTTCAGTTTTTCGTCACAGAGATTAGCCAGAGAATCACAAGGAGGCTAAGATGGCTGGATCACTAGAGTAAATTCTCTAGGGTTTACAGAATCATTTTGAACTCTAAATAACATTTCAATGAGTTTTTTGCCTGTGAATTTTGATCCGAGATGTATAGTTTCCGAGATGTATAGTTTCCGAGCAGCATTTAAGGTGGTAGCATGTACGTGCTGCTCTATACAGCTCTCTGTCACAGGTAATATTAGAGCACCTCCACTGGCTTTTTAATTTTTTACATGATGATTTCTCCGTTCTAAGAGCCAATGTATACCAAGGGGCATGGGCACCATGTGAGGGAATATGATCCCTTTGAAGAAAGGTAATCTTATCAGAGGCACAATTTATAACATTGTGATATTTAGAAAGAGCTTGATCCACGTCTGGGGTACTTGCTGTGATGGGATGATTAAATGCTAAAGCAAAGGACTCAGGAGTGATTTTGCGCCAATGTCTACGTAGGTTTTTACCTACTTTAGATGATTTATGCATTTCTGTTGTCGTAGAAATCCTAAAATTGATCAAAGAGTGGTCCATTCAAAGTAAAAATTGTTGATGTTCACAAACCAGAGGAATAGAGCTGGTGAAAACTAGATCTAATATATGCCCTGTGACATGCGTGGACCCATTTACTCTTTGATGCAGTCCGAGAGAGGCCATGTCAGCAATAAACAGGCTCGCCTCCTTCGTTGTCAGGGTCTTCCGGGTAGCAATAAAAATCACCTGACATAAAAACTATTTTGCTGCCAGGATATGAGGAGCCATGTATTCAATTAGGTGATGAATAAACTCCATTTTAGTCCCTGTAGTCGATATACTAAGGCACATCTCCAGTGATCCTTGGGCGAAAGTTCCAGTTTGAATATGCAAATCTCTGCCCAATCAACCGGGTCAGCATCTATATTAGACATTTTAATCGTGTTTTTGAAAATATTATCAATACCTCCCCCTATCCAGAGATCCCTATCCAATATAAACATGGAGTCATTTAGTGGGAGGGCCGTTGTTTTAGCTGAGGAGGAGGTTGGGGTCAACAGGTTTCAGTAAGGAAACCTACCTCCGGAAGGCTTGCAGAGTTCTGTCGTATGTTTAGGCAGTGACCTAATATTAAGAAGGAAACAATCTAAGCCCTGCAGAGTTGAAACAAGGCATGCTTGACACACAACGCATTGACCGCAATGCCTTTTTCACCTCATTGGCACCGATGTGTGACTTACGAGCAAAACTACGTTTGCAATGCAATGCACAAAATGATGAATGTTTGAGTTTTGGCCTCGCACGCAACTGGCCTATTGTTTGCGATACACTGTGTAGTAATTTGTACATTGCAGGTGAACACAGCTTGAGCCTCACTTACCTTGCTACTCTCAACCCACCTGACAGGCTTGATATCATCAGATGGCTGCATTGTCATTGTAAAAATAGCGCCTATGGGTGGATTTTTGTCTTTCTCGTGCTGACATATTGGTTGAAAATATGTTTATGTGAAGAACACATCCATGTTGTGATGGGTAGAGACATAACAAACCATTTGGTGTTTTGTGGGTTGCAGTATGTTTGGTGGAACGTAGGTAGCTGCGGAGTAGTCAACATTTTGCTCTATTATATAGCATTGCTATGCCTATGAAATACAATGTTGTATAAACTATCATGCACCACATCAATATTGATACATTCTGTCTGCATTGCAGACATAGATTTGTTTACGGATGCAATTGACACTAAGGGAGGCACAGAGACTGACTCAGCCCTGCAAAGTATCACGCATCATGCGTTAGAATAACGCATTTTAGTGTGGTGGTCCGCATCACTGCACTAAAATGCAAAGTCACACATTTATAGCGGCTCCTGATGCTGTAAAGCCAAAGCACTATAACTGACCAAAGCAGCGCATGGCCCATTTCGCTGCTCTCCCCGAATCTGGTGACCCACTTGTGGGACACCCCCGCGCCGCACGGCCACCAGCTGCTGCGTGTGTCTCCCTCTGCCTGCCCTCTGCCTCGCCGCCGGCCTCGCTGACGCCGTGGTCGCTCCCCTCTGGTTTACCAGTTGTTTTGCCTTATATTTGTGCTTGTTTATTTTTGCCGTCTGCTCGTTTATTTAGCTGTTTTTATTTGTTTTGCCCGTAATTTGTGCCTGCATTTCCTTCTGCCGTAACTCCGTTTTTCCTTCTGTTTTCCTTCGTTTTGCCCTCCATTTGTGCCTGTTAATTTAAATTGCATCCTCTGTGCCGTGTCCAGTTTCCTTCCTGATTGCCCGCCTACCTCGCCGCCCTCCGCTCTCGCTTCCCGCCACCGCCATTGGCCCCGCCCCTTTTCTCTTCTGTTCCCTCCCCGCTCCCGCCTCCCAGCTGCTCCGCCCACCCGCGCACTTCGCCTTAAATGGCGACCGTGCGAACGCGCAGCGGTCACGCGCAGCGGGTGCGCCGATTGTGCGCCGAAGGCGCGCCAAAGGTGAGCCCGTCTGCGTCCGTCCGCGACCGGACCGCGCCCAGTGCCAGGACCCCTGGCCCCGGAAGACCCCGACCGACCCGCCTGACGTACTCCGCCGCCACTCTCATCGCACTCAACACCGGCCGACTTCCAGACTGCCACCAAGCCACTCCACGACGTACCCACGGACCTTTCAGCTGCCACGCCTGCAAGTTCACCTGCACCCGGGCCTGCCTCGCACCAGCACCCGCCAAGTCGAACACCAGCAGCACCCACCTCAAGTGCATCCTGCTCAACACCCGCTCCGTCCACAGACACGCCATCGAACTCTGGAACCTCCTAGACACCACAGCCCCTGACGTTGCCTTCCTCACGGAGACCTGGATGAACGCCTCTTCAGCTCCTGACATCGCCATCGCCATCCCAGAGGGCTACAAGATCGTCCGGAGGGACCGAAACGCCAACCAGATGGGGGGAGGCATCGCCATCATCCACAGGAGCACCATCCGTCTCACGACCAGCACCGACAACACTCTGACCAGCGCCGAACACCTGCATTTCCAGATCCACACCAACCCGAACACCACCCTCAGAGGCACCCTGATCTACCGACCCCCTGGACCACGCACACAATTCAGCGAGGACATCGCCGACTTCGTCAGCCCGCATGCCCTCCCCTCCGCTGACTACATCCTCCTGGGAGACCTCAACTTCCATCTGGAGAACAACAACGACCGCAACACCAGCACCCTGCTCGACAACCTCGCCAACCTGGGACTCAAGCAACTGGTGTCCACCCCCACCCACCTCGCCGGACACACACTCGACGCAGTCTTCTCTTCCAGCACAGACATCGACTTCAGCCACGCCACAGAGCTTCAATGGACGGACCACAGCTGCGTCCACTTCACCTTCAAGAGAACAACGACCCACCAACACCAGCAACAGGCCGCCCGCAGAAGCTGGAACAAGATCACAGCAGACCAGCTCGCCACCTCCCTGAGCCAGCACCCTCCTGCCAGCTCAGCGAACCCCAGCCAGGCCGCCGACAACTTCACGAAGTGGATCAGCAACTGCGCGGACGAACTCGCCCCACTGAGGACCCCGCCTAGCAGACCCGGCAGCAAGAAGGCCCCATGGTTCACCGACGAACTCAAGAGCTCCAAGAAGAACTGCCGAGCCCTCGAGAAAGTCTGGAGAAGGGAACCGACACCAGACAACAGGACCTCCTTCAAACTTGCCACCCGGAAACACCACCAGCTGATCCGCGCCGCCAAGAAAACAGCATTCAAGGACCGGTTGGACAACAACGCACACAACTGCAAGGAACTCTTCAACATCGTGAAAGAGCTTTCCAACCCCAGCGCAGGAAACAACAACATCACCCCATCGCAAGACCTCTGCAACTCCCTCGCTTCATACTTCCACAACAAGATCGCGGACATACACAACCGCTTCATCAACCAACCAACGCACACCATGACCGAACAACCACCCCCCACCACCACTCTCCACGCCTGGACCCCGATCAGCACCGAAGACACCATCCGCACGATGAACTCCATCCACTCCGGATCACCGACCGACCCCTGCCCTCACCACGTCTTCAACAAGGCCGACGCTGTCATCGCACCCCACCTGCGAGACATCATCAACACATCCTTCGACACCACCATCTTCCCCGAGAGCTGGAAACACGCCGAACTCAGCGCTCTACTCAAGAAACCAACAGCGGACCCCACCGACCTCAAGAATTACCGCCCCATCTCGCTCCTCCCGTTTCCAGCCAAAGTCATCGAGAAGACCGTCAACAAGCAGATGGCCGCCTTCCTCGAGACGAACGGATCCCTCGACCCCTCACAGTCCGGCTTCCGAGCCAACCACAGCACCGAGACCGCCCTCATCGCCGCCACCGATGACATCCGAGCCCTGATGGACAATGGAGAAACAGCGGCCCTCATCCTCCTAGACCTCTCCGCGGCATTCGACACGGTCTGCCACCGCACCCTAGTACGGCGCCTCAGCAACATCGGAATCCAGGACAAGGCGCTGGAATGGATCATCTCCTTCCTCGACGGAAGAACACAGAGAGTCCGTCTAACACCGTACAAGTCAGAGGCCTCCGAAATCATCTGCGGCGTCCCCCAAGGATCATCTCTGAGCCCCACCCTCTTCAACGTCTACATGAGCCCCCTCGCGGCCATCGTACGCAAACACAACCTCAGCATAATCTCCTACGCCGACGATACCCAGCTGATCCTCTCCCTGACGAACGACCCCGCCGCCGCCAGAGCCAACCTGCATGAAGGGATGAAAGAGGTAGCCGAGTGGATGATGACCAGCCGCCTGAAACTGAACTCGGACAAGACGGAGGTCCTCATCCTGGGCTCCTCACCCTCCGCCTGGGACGACTCCTGGTAGCCCCCCGCCCTGGGCACCGCACCCAAACCGACAGACCATGCACGCAACCTGGGCTTCATCCTGGACTCCTCCCTCTCCATGACCAGGCAAGTCAACAACGTCTCCTCGGCGTGCTTCAACATCCTACGCATGCTACGGAAAATCTTCTGGTGGATCCCCACCGAGACCAGGAAGACCGTCACCCAGGCCCTCGTCACCAGCCGACTGGACTACGGCAACGCCCTCTACGCCGGGACCACCGCCAAGCTCCAGAAGAGACTCCAGCGGATCCAGAACGCCTCAGCCAGACTCATCCTCGACATCCCACGAACCAGCCACATCTCCGGACATCTGAGAGACCTTCACTGGCTCCCCGTCAACAAAAGAATCACCTTCCGCCTCCTCACCCACGCACACAAAGCCCTACACGACCAAGGCCCGAGCTACCTCAACAGCCGAGTCAACTTCTACGCTCCCAAACGCCACCCCTGATCAGCCAACCACGCCCTCGCCGCCGTCCCCCGCATCCGAAGAGCGACTACAGGAGGAAGGTCCTTCTCCTACCTGGCCGCCAAGACCTGGAACTCCCTCCCTCCCGACCTGCGCCTGACCCAAGACCACCTCTCCTTCAGGAAGAAGCTGAAGACCTGGCTGTTCGAGCAGTAGGCCCCCCCCCCCCCCCAGCGCCTTGAGACCCTACGGGTAGGTAGCGCGCTCTATAAGTGTCAATGATTGAATGCTGCAGGAACTGGGGGCTGCCTCAGCTGCACTCCCTGGCTCCATTCGACATTGCATTCACATGACAAAGAGTCATGAAAAGTCATTGCAACAATGTGTTCATGTTTAATTTGCCCAGTAATGCCGGCCAGGATGCAAACTATAAATAGTGCAGGCCACACGGGGAGCGGGAGTGGATGCCAGTTATCACATTTTCTTAAAGTTAAATTCTGGCTGGTATTTGGTGCGTACCTGCTGCCTCTCAAGTGAGTGCCGCCTCATGGGCTTCTGGACAGACTGTGGCTGGTGCCTGCAGCCTGTTATGATCATGTTGTGTGAGTTTGGACCGGACACGGCTGCCAGAGAATATTTAGTGCCTGCGGCCTCTAATAACCCTGGCCCCAACAGTACTCCTTAGATCGCTCTGCCAGAGCCAGACTGTCAGAAGTCTCAACAAGGTTATTTAATACTATTATATTAATTTTTGAGCATCAATAATCACTGTGCTGTGCCTGTTACATAGCTTACTGCTTGACTTTCTACTCTGTGTTTTAATTGGATACAGGACACCTGACTGGGACCTGCAACAGTGTCCGGTGCCCTTTCACTTCATTCCTGGCCAGTAATCCCAGGAAGAAAGGGAACTATTAGCCCTTCACCAGGCCAAGTCGGGATAACATGGGGGAGCGGTGGTGGCGGTGGAGGAACCCGTCCCGCCCCAGTCGAGCAAATCTCAGGTGACACAGGTCAGACCTCCGTTAGGTTTCCCGGTGCAGAAGAGAGTGTGCAACTGCAAAGTGCCCGTGCACTACCCAATTGCCCTAGGTATTCAAGCACTGAGAATAGCCACTCGCCCCTCCTGACCGCGGAACTGCACAGCAGGAAAGTCTGTACCCTGGAGAGGGGAATGGGGTTGCGTCCGTACTGGCCACAGTGAGAGAATCCATAGCTGGGCTCTGGATGGGTGAGCCGACAAAGCTTCAATAAAGCCTTAAACCGGCCTTGTGCTTTTTTTCAGTGCATGTGGGTCGGCCGCGGCCGGTAGTGGGAGTACCGGCCGGGCGGTGATGTGGGGAGGGGGAGGGGCAGGGTGGGGGGTAGTAATGTATGGATTACGACCTTTAAAAGGTAAGTAACCATAAAAATAAATAAAACGAATTTCGTTGCACACACTGCATCACATTTGGTGAGCTATGCTGTCTGGTTCAGCCATTCTACAGTGTATTTGGCATCCTGCTTACCAATTTACTGGACAAATATTATGCTGTGTTGTTAGGCTAATATGACCCCTGTGACTGTTGGACAGACATCAATTACCACACTACACTAGCCAACTTCCACCCTGGAATTTAATGGCGCAGACACATTTGCTTTTTGGGCTTTGTGTCGGAAACAAGATATGTGGCACAGGCACAATGCACCTTGGAAAAAGTCTAATCGAAATCTGTTTGCCTATGGTATGACCATCACGAGTCCAGCTTCAGTAGGCCAGACAAGTGTGATTTGTTATTTATTTATTCAAGGATCCTATCAGATGTAAATTTAAACATTGATCCTCTGTACCTCTTCCTGAACGGAAACCATACTGGGCATTGGACAAGATGTCATTTTCCAATGACCACTTGTTAATTTTGGCGAGCAAAACTTTGCCCAGAATCTTCATAGAGGAATCCAACAAGGATATCGGACGGTAGCATTTGGGGTCACTTCTTTGCCCTTTTTTAAAAATAGGAACTATGATTGAGCATGCCCATGTTTTGGGAAAACCTCCAACATATACACAGTTAAAAACATTCGCTAATATAATTGCCCACATCTCTGAATTTAATTTATACAGATCCAAAGGAACCCCATCTGGACCAGGGGCTTTACTCCCCGCAGACCCTTTTATCGCCACCTCAACTTCAGTTTTACTAAATTTTAGTTTAGGTAGCAAATCGGGGTGGTAGGGCATATGGAATGTCTCAATGACTTCATTGTTACCATAAATTGCTGAGAAGTGTTTGAGCCAGTCAGCTTCTGGGATATTTACTTCAAGATCTGTATTCCTAGATTGGGCAAAAAGGGGGTTATTTATTATTGACCAAAATTTAGAGCTTTGTTTAAGGGTAGTAGAGTCCATTAAAGAGTCCCAGGCTTCCTCTTTTATAATCTTTTTCCTTTCCTTCACCACCTTAGCGTAGTTCGTCCTCAGTTTGGCTACCAGTGACTTATCTCTAGGAGTATGTTTAAGCGCTTTCAACAGTGCAGAGTGAGCTTTGGAGCATGCATGGTCAAACCAGCCATGAGCTGGAGCCGGTCCCCTTCTTGGGCTAACTGTGAGCTCCTCTTCCACTCTAGAACAGATAGCCTCAAAGGCGGCGATTACCTCTTTCCCCCCCATTTCTGGATCCCTGCAAGTATCAAGTTCCCCTGCTAGTTCTTGTTCAATTAGGCCTAGGAAGTCCTCAGGGCACACTCTGCACCATTTTAGTCGCATCCCTTGATCTTTGCTCTTGATATCCTTCACAGAAGTGGCCAACAAGGCACCTTTAAGTAAACCTAGAGACCCATCCATGACTAGTGACACCGGATTGTGGTCAATGAACCCGCTTACTGTGGCGTTATAGAATACTACATAGCGTAGAAGACCTGGTGACATAAAAATATAATAAATAATCGACTCACTTCCCCTTGCATTGTATGTGGCCACACGATCATTTGAATCAAAAAAACCTGGTTCATATAAATCATTTGATGATAACAAATCCTCCATAGCTGAACCCTTTGAAGTGTGCTCAAAATGAGGCAGAGTCGTGTGTTCAGGACCATCAACAACCTCGATCTGGCAATGTAACCCACACAAATGAACATTAAAATCACCCATTAATATGAGTTGCACAAAAGTGGTTTGCTTTGACACATAATCAATTAAAAAAGAAGATAGACCTTCTAAAACAAAATTTGGGGGACCCCCCTGTATTGAATTGTAGCAGTTTATCAAAACTATCTTATTTTTATCTGCGAGAAAGATTTCCAGCAGCTGAAAATAGTGTGAGGAGCTGGGTATCTCCTTAATACTACCAGCTATATTAACGGACACTAAAAACAACAAGCCTCCTCTATCCCTTCCCGCCGGGGAGCTCTGGGCTTTAACAAAGAATGATGTATAGCCATCCAACCAAAAAACATTGTCCCTTGACCAGGTTTCCTGTAAGGCCACAACATCATACTCTTTTAACTTTTTTAACCAGATAGGATCTTCCTGTTTTGAACGTAAACCCGCGATATTCCAGGACAGTAACTTGACATTTCCCCGACCACGGTCCATTGGTGCATTACAACATTCAAGCAATGTATTACCAGGTGAAATAGTAGTAGCATTGTCATGGCCGTACGCTTTCTTACTTGTTTGATCATGCTCTAGTCAGACAGAATCTGCCTGCGTGGCAAGGACCATAAATCTATTTGCCAGGATCAGATCTTCTCTAGGTATGTTCCTTGAAATATTAGCTGTACCATCACCCCTTGACAACTTTGTAGCCCATTGATTAACTTGTAAAGGCATAGTTACTTTATCTTCTTCCCATGGGTTAGTGTTATACTGCGGCCTTGTTTTCTCCCCACCGACTGACATGTGTACTGGGGGGTAGAAGAAACCCAGGGGCATAGCACGAACACCCTGGCCTACAGGGTCCAGGGGAGAGGCATCCCAGAAAAGGCGGCTAGTTATGTTACGTGATTTGAAATTGACTATTACACAGTCACCTGCCACACATTTCTTTGTTTTGCCCACCCAATTTACCCTCCTTCCTGTCAATATATTGTCTGCAATGTTACTATCGCCTGAGCAATTTGCATTGCACCATTTTCTAATATGGTTAAGGAGGGTTGCGTGTGATTCTACCTCCCCGTCAGCAAGTTTGGGCACATTAACCAATATTGCTACAAAAGGTGTGGCATCAGGAGGTAAATTTACTGGGGGTACCCTGGCCGACCGCCCCCCCTGAAAGCCTCGTGCTCTTTCCAAGGGAATGGAACTAGGCACCGTTACCGTAGTAGGCGTGGATCTACCCTTTTCAACATATGCTTTATTGTGCACAATGGAATCCGTAGCCATGTTGATCAAGGGACTATCAACCTTGGGTGCAGGAACCTGTAGAACTGGTGGACATATCACTGATTGTGTAGAGGGAATAGTGGCCTGTTTGTTTAAGAAATCATTAATACGGTCACATTTCGCCAAAAGGTCCTTGACACAATCCTTCAAAGTCTCAGTAATGTCAGTGGCAATCTGGATTAAAGCAGATTCCAGTCTGTCAGAAAAAAGTTTTTCTAGTAGAGACGAGATGCCCTCTTCTGTGATGTAAATAGCTCGTTGGCCCCCAATCTGGCTACTTGGAATGTTCTCTTTGTCACCAGAGACCTCAGATGCAGGAGGTATCACTATTTCTGACACTTCCGGGATTGGGAGTACAGTGGGGGACTGGGGCATAGTCGGTCTACAAGTCTCAATAATGACCCTTGGTTCCAATGGTATACAATGGATGGTGGAGTTATTAGATGAGCCGGAGGCCACTGAAGAACTTTCAAGGCCCAGCTCACGCTCAGTAACCGTAATCTGGGTAGAGAGTTCGTCGACTTTGGTGGTCAAGTACGAGATAATGCTGGTAGTGTACTTGGGGACTTTGGCTTTCACTTCCCCCACTGCAGATGTTAATAATTTTCGCTTAGCTGTTGTGTAGTAAGGGACTAAGAAAGAGAAGAGAGAGACCCCTTCACGCAACCAGGGGAGTAGGGTACTATTGCGAGAGCAAAATCGGAAAAGGGAAGTATAAGAGATCCTCAAAAGATTGCTTTCAAAGGTAGGTGAAGGTTAGGACTAACGAGGGTCTGTCATTCAAAAAGGAATTAATGAAGTGTAAAAAGTAATGTGGGACCCTTTTACCTCAACAGATAGAAGTGGAAGAAAATATGTTTTTACAAAAAGGAAGTTAAACCAGGGAACAGACAAAGCGATAAGACTCGACAAAAAGGAGAGGGAAAAAAAGGGTTTCCAACAAGAAGGAGAGGAGAACCTCATATTCAGTCATGCAGTAAGAGCAGCATGTAAGTGTGTTAATTAGGTTACTTATTGTAAATTTAATTACATTCCCCAGAATCGTGTAAACCCCTAAAAAAGAAGAGTATGTCCAATTAAAAAGGAGTGCTAATACAGCAGTAAGATGAGATGAGGTAATACATCTACTGGTTGTTTTAAATTAAGCAGAAATGTACACTTTTGATACAAAGCGATTCTAACCAGAGATGGGGCATGGTGAAATTATCACCTATAGGTTTTGCATAAATCAAAATACATGACTTAGAATACTATACCGGGGTGTTTACCGGGGTTGTAAATGAATCAGATTGTGAGAAGTATTCAACCATAGAGCTGAATTAATCTTTGGACTAAAATGTTGCTAGTCTAAGATGTTAAGTCATTACAGGAATTGAATGATGCTAAATGGAATACAAAATAGAGAATTAATATGATGTATCTCCAACAGGCATAACCCCAGCAGGCAACCAATCAGTGCCTAAAAAAGAGAGACATATCTTGTTCTTGAAAAAGATGGAACAATAAGGGAAAGCCATCGCAACGCGTCAACGCCATTAATAGGCACAATCTTTTTGGGGACTGTGATCAATTCTTAAACACAAGCTAAAGGCATATGCTAAGAGGATTGGTTAGAAACATTAATGTTACCCTGATGTGTCATAGGATGACAAATTTAATTGTCTGTGTTTTTGTCTCTCTGTTTATTGTTGTGCGGTTAAATAGCAGAAGGGGTAATAGTGGGGTGTTCAGTTTACACATTTAAAAAATGTATTTGTATTTCCCTCTTATGTGAATATTGATTTTCATGTAATTTTATGATGAAGTGTTTTTTATGATATATGTTCAGAGCATTATAAATTGTGTTTTTTTTACAAATATATGTTTTAACTGCAATTCATGCAACACAAAAATGTTTAAATAAAGAAATTCTTTTATAATATTCTAATTCGGATTTGGATTGTGTATGTTTTGAGGTAACAGGTATAGGCCATATCCAATACTGTGTTGCGAGGGACACCTTGAAAATCGGTCATGTTTTTCCTTTGCAGGATAGCCCTTGCTCATCCTGCCACCAGCCTCAAGCATCCTTGAGAGGTAGTGTGGTATGAGCCAGACTAGCCATCCCAGCTGTGGCTCACTGAAGTTCCACCCCCTCCCCTCCCAGACATACCCCAACCCTCAACAATCCCCCAAAAATGGTCTACTCTAAATCTAAAACCCCTACCAACTATACCTACCCACAGTACCCCAAAACACAAACACCAACAGTACAATGACAATACAAAATACATAACAATGACACTACACAATATATGACAGCAACAGGGACCTGGACACAACACACACTCTCAATATCAACTAACACACTTCTCCAACAGATACCCTCAGGCAACCTCCTCCACTATGCACTGACTAACAGAGAAGTGACGGCGTAAGCAAATTCACATTTCCTAGTTAGCAGGCTGTCACACCCAATGCATCACTTCCTGCCTGTATCCCGCCAATTTTTTACAAATACATTGTTTTTTTAATGCATTGGTACTGGAATAGACGGTTTTATGTTATGCCAATTTATTTATGACTCACTCGAATCACCCCAAGGGGTATCTCGGTGCAACCAAGAGACAGGGCAACAAGAGCCGCTAGATAAGAACAAAATTGTCTTAAGTACTTTCCTAAATCGAGAATGATCTGAATAGATCCAAATATGGTGTGACAGTTTGTTCTAATAATAAGGAGCCAGATAGGAATAAGACATGCTGCCCGAACAGGCACTTTTGACACGTGGAATGAGTAACAATGCTTTATCACTCGGTCTCAAAAATCTCAGCGGGTTGTAGTGCCTACGTTTGGTAGCTATTTAACCAGGACAGTTTCTAGTTAGAGCTTTATGCGTAAGACAACACATTTTAAAAATTATTCTCTTCCGAACCGGGAGCCAATACAAGGTCTGCAGATGGGGAGCTGAGGCAGCCCCAGGTGACAAATTGCAAAGCAGGCGATCCACGGTGTTCTGTACCACCTGTAATTTTGATAGCAACGTCTCATTTGCAAAAGCAAAACAAACGTTGCAATAATCCAGGCGGCTAACCACAAGGGCCTGGACCGTCGTTTTCCGTGCTGAGAGTGGAAGGAAGAGAAACGCTCTTCTGAATAAGTGCATGATTTGGAAACAAGAACCTGAAGTTGACATCACCTGTTCTTTCATGGTAAGAGGTTGGTCAAGGCGGGCTCCCAAGTTCTTGACCACCCGCTTGGGTGTTGGCACAATCCCAAGTTCTGATGGACACCAGTTAACAGTCCATAGTTGGTGGGCCTTGCCAAACAGCATAATCTCATTTTTTTCTGCATTCAACTTGAGAAAGTTTTCGGTAATCCATGTGCCAATTGCTGGCATCCGTCTAAAAAGCTGTGTTTAGTTTTGCATAATCTTTCTCAAAGTAGATTACAAGCTGTGTATAGTCTGCATATATTATGATCTCAAAGCCAAAGGCTCTTACAATCTTGGCGAGTGGTGCAAAATATATGTTGAAGAGCAGAGGGTCAAGACAAGAGCCCTGGGGCACCCCCTTGTCCAGGGACATTGTGCGAGATTTAAAAGAGCATAAAATAATGGTTTGGGTTATGTTGGTCAGAAAACCGCCAAGCCAATTTAGCTCTGTCCTATGAATGCCAATCTATTGTAACCTATAGAGTAATTTGGGATGGGACACTGCATGGAACGTGGCCGACAAGTCGAGCAATACTAGCATAGATGGTATATTGCCATCTACAGAACCTCTGATATGGTCTGTGACCACTACCAAGGCTTTCTCAGTGCTGTAAAACGGTCTGAACCCCGCTGTGATGGGTCTAGGATGTTGTTAACCTCAAGTTACTCTAAAAGTTATTTGTTAATTAATTCTTCCAAGAGCTCGCCTAATTAAGGAAGCAATGAGATTGGGCGATAATTAGAGAGGTTCAAATGTGTTAAACTAGCCTTTTTTTGGATTGGCCTAAACTGGGCAGCCTTCCATGTGACAGGGATTTTTCCAGTGTTAACCAAAAGATTGAATATTAAATATATGGCAGGAGCAAACTGATAGGCGAGAGCAATGGAGATCTTGGCGGGACAAATATCTAAAGGAGATCCCGATTTGGCTGAAGCAAGTGTTACCTGAATTTCCTCCAAGGAAAGCTTCTTGAACTTTTCCAAGTTTGGTACCCCATGGGCGAGGGGAGGTAAGGAAAAGTCACCTCCAGATAGTAGGGGAAATTCTGATAGATTTTGTTCAGTTTTTCGTCACAGAGATTAGCCAGAGAATCACAAGGAGGCTAAGATGGCTGGATCACTAGAGTAAATTCTCTAGGGTTTACAGAATCATTTTGAACTCTAAATAACATTTCAATGAGTTTTTTGCCTGTGAATTTTGATCCGAGATGTATAGTTTCCGAGATGTATAGTTTCCGAGCAGCATTTAAGGTGGTAGCATGTACGTGCTGCTCTATACAGCTCTCTGTCACAGGTAATATTAGAGCACCTCCACTGGCTTTTTAATTTTTTACATGATGATTTCTCCGTTCTAAGAGCCAATGTATACCAAGGGGCATGGGCACCATGTGAGGGAATATGATCCCTTTGAAGAAAGGTAATCTTATCAGAGGCACAATTTATAACATTGTGATATTTAGAAAGAGCTTGATCCACGTCTGGGGTACTTGCTGTGATGGGATGATTAAATGCTAAAGCAAAGGACTCAGGAGTGATTTTGCGCCAATGTCTACGTAGGTTTTTACCTACTTTAGATGATTTATGCATTTCTGTTGTCGTAGAAATCCTAAAATTGATCAAAGAGTGGTCCATTCAAAGTAAAAATTGTTGATGTTCACAAACCAGAGGAATAGAGCTGGTGAAAACTAGATCTAATATATGCCCTGTGACATGCGTGGACCCATTTACTCTTTGATGCAGTCCGAGAGAGGCCATGTCAGCAATAAACAGGCTCGCCTCCTTCGTTGTCAGGGTCTTCCGGGTAGCAATAAAAATCACCTGACATAAAAACTATTTTGCTGCCAGGATATGAGGAGCCATGTATTCAATTAGGTGATGAATAAACTCCATTTTAGTCCCTGTAGTCGATATACTAAGGCACATCTCCAGTGATCCTTGGGCGAAAGTTCCAGTTTGAATATGCAAATCTCTGCCCAATCAACCGGGTCAGCATCTATATTAGACATTTTAATCGTGTTTTTGAAAATATTATCAATACCTCCCCCTATCCAGAGATCCCTATCCAATATAAACATGGAGTCATTTAGTGGGAGGGCCGTTGTTTTAGCTGAGGAGGAGGCTGGGGTCAACAGGTTTCAGTAAGGAAACCTACCTCCGGAAGGCTTGCAGAGTTCTGTCGTATGTTTAGGCAGTGACCTAATATTAAGAAGGAAACAATCTAAGCCCTGCAGAGTTGAAACAAGGCATGCTTGACACACAACGCATTGACCGCAATGCCTTTTTCACCTCATTGGCACCGATGTGTGACTTACGAGCAAAACTACGTTTGCAATGCAATGCACAAAATGATGAATGTTTGAGTTTTGGCCTCGCACGCAACTGGCCTATTGTTTGCGATACACTGTGTAGTAATTTGTACATTGCAGGTGAACACAGCTTGAGCCTCACTTACCTTGCTACTCTCAACCCACCTGACAGGCTTGATATCATCAGATGGCTGCATTGTCATTGTAAAAATAGCGCCTATGGGTGGATTTTTGTCTTTCTCGTGCTGACATATTGGTTGAAAATATGTTTATGTGAAGAACACATCCATGTTGTGATGGGTAGAGACATAACAAACCATTTGGTGTTTTGTGGGTTGCAGTATGTTTGGTGGAACGTAGGTAGCTGCGGAGTAGTCAACATTTTGCTCTATTATATAGCATTGCTATGCCTATGAAATACAATGTTGTATAAACTATCATGCACCACATCAATATTGATACATTCTGTCTGCATTGCAGACATAGATTTGTTTACGGATGCAATTGACACTAAGGGAGGCACAGAGACTGACTCAGCCCTGCAAAGTATCACGCATCATGCGTTAGAATAACGCATTTTAGTGTGGTGGTCCGCATCACTGCACTAAAATGCAAAGTCACACATTTATAGCGGCTCCTGATGCTGTAAAGCCAAAGCACTATAACTGACCAAAGCAGCGCATGGCCCATTTCGCTGCTCTCCCCGAATCTGGTAACCCACTTGTGGGACACCCCCGCGCCGCACGGCCACCAGCTGCTGCGTGTGTCTCCCTCTGCCTGCCCTCTGCCTCGCCGCCGGCCTCGCTGACGCCGTGGTCGCTCCCCTCTGGTTTACCAGTTGTTTTGCCTTATATTTGTGCTTGTTTATTTTTGCCGTCTGCTCGTTTATTTAGCTGTTTTTATTTGTTTTGCCCGTAATTTGTGCCTGCATTTCCTTCTGCCGTAACTCCGTTTTTCCTTCTGTTTTCCTTCGTTTTGCCCTCCATTTGTGCCTGTTAATTTAAATTGCATCCTCTGTGCCGTGTCCAGTTTCCTTCCTGATTGCCCGCCTACCTCGCCGCCCTCCGCTCTCGCTTCCCGCCACCGCCATTGGCCCCGCCCCTTTTCTCTTCTGTTCCCTCCCCGCTCCCGCCTCCCAGCTGCTCCGCCCACCCGCGCACTTCGCCTTAAATGGCGACCGTGCGAACGCGCAGCGGTCACGCGCAGCGGGTGCGCCGATTGTGCGCCGAAGGCGCGCCAAAGGTAAGCCCGTCTGCGCTAGTCCGCGACCGGACCGCGCCCAGTGCCAGGACCCCTGGCCCCCGAAGACCCCGACCGACCCGCCTGACGTACTCCGCCGCCACTCTCATCGCACTCAACACCGGCCGACTTCCAGACTGCCACCAAGCCACTCCACGACGTACCCACGGACCTTTCAGCTGCTACGCCTGCAAGTTCACCTGCACCCGGGCCTGCCTCGCACCAGCACCCGCCAAGTCGAACACCAGCAGCACCCACCTCAAGTGCATCCTGCTCAACACCCGCTCCGTCCACAGACACGCCATCGAACTCTGGAACCTCCTAGACACCACAGCCCCTGACGTTGCCTTCCTCACGGAGACCTGGATGAACGCCTCTTCAGCTCCTGACATCGCCATCGCCATCCCAGAGGGCTACAAGATCGTCCGGAGGGACCGAAACGCCAACCAGATGGGGGGAGGCATCGCCATCATCCACAGGAGCACCATCCGTCTCACGACCAGCACCGACAACACTCTGACCAGCGCCGAACACCTGCATTTCCAGATCCACACCAACCCGAACACCACCCTCAGAGGCACCCTGATCTACCGACCCCCTGGACCACGCACACAATTCAGCGAGGACATCGCCGACTTCGTCAGCCCGCATGCCCTCCCCTCCGCTGACTACATCCTCCTGGGAGACCTCAACTTCCATCTGGAGAACAACAACGACCGCAACACCAGCACCCTGCTCGACAACCTCGCCAACCTGGGACTCAAGCAACTGGTGTCCACCCCCACCCACCTCGCCGGACACACACTCGACGCAGTCTTCTCTTCCAGCACAGACATCGACTTCAGCCACGCCACAGAGCTTCAATGGACGGACCACAGCTGCGTCCACTTCACCTTCAAGAGAACAACGACCCACCAACACCAGCAACAGGCCGCCCGCAGAAGCTGGAACAAGATCACAGCAGACCAGCTCGCCACCTCCCTGAGCCAGCACCCTCCTGCCAGCTCAGCGAACCCCAGCCAGGCCGCCGACAACTTCACGAAGTGGATCAGCAACTGCGCGGACGAACTCGCCCCACTGAGGACCCCGCCTAGCAGACCCGGCAGCAAGAAGGCCCCATGGTTCACCGACGAACTCAAGAGCTCCAAGAAGAACTGCCGAGCCCTCGAGAAAGTCTGGAGAAGGGAACCGACACCAGACAACAGGACCTCCTTCAAACTTGCCACCCGGAAACACCACCAGCTGATCCGCGCCGCCAAGAAAACAGCATTCAAGGACCGGTTGGACAACAACGCACACAACTGCAAGGAACTCTTCAACATCGTGAAAGAGCTTTCCAACCCCAGCGCAGGAAACAACGACATCACCCCATCGCAAGACCTCTGCAACTCCCTCGCTTCATACTTCCACAACAAGATCGCGGACATACACAACCGCTTCATCAACCAACCAACGCACACCATGACCGAACAACCACCCCCCACCACCACTCTCCACGCCTGGACCCCGATCAGCACCGAAGACACCATCCGCACGATGAACTCCATCCACTCCGGATCACCGACCGACCCCTGCCCTCACCACGTCTTCAACAAGGCCGACGCTGTCATCGCACCCCACCTGCGAGACATCATCAACACATCCTTCGACACCACCATCTTCCCCGAGAGCTGGAAACACGCCGAACTCAGCGCTCTACTCAAGAAACCAACAGCGGACCCCACCGACCTCAAGAATTACCGCCCCATCTCGCTCCTCCCGTTTCCAGCCAAAGTCATCGAGAAGACCGTCAACAAGCAGATGGCCGCCTTCCTCGAGACGAACGGATCCCTCGACCCCTCACAGTCCGGCTTCCGAGCCAACCACAGCACCGAGACCGCCCTCATCGCCGCCACCGATGACATCCGAGCCCTGATGGACAATGGAGAAACAGCGGCCCTCATCCTCCTAGACCTCTCCGCGGCATTCGACACGGTCTGCCACCGCACCCTAGTACGGCGCCTCAGCAACATCGGAATCCAGGACAAGGCGCTGGAATGGATCATCTCCTTCCTCGACGGAAGAACACAGAGAGTCCGTCTACCACCGTACAAGTCAGAGGCCTCCGAAATCATCTGCGGCGTCCCCCAAGGATCATCTCTGAGCCCCACCCTCTTCAACGTCTACATGAGCCCCCTCGCGGCCATCGTACGCAAACACAACCTCAGCATAATCTCCTACGCCGACGATACCCAGCTGATCCTCTCCCTGACGAACGACCCCGCCGCCGCCAGAGCCAACCTGCATGAAGGGATGAAAGAGGTAGCCGAGTGGATGACGACCAGCCGCCTGAAACTGAACTCGGACAAGACGGAGGTCCTCATCCTGGGCTCCTCACCCTCCGCCTGGGACGACTCCTGGTAGCCCCCCGCCCTGGGCACCGCACCCAAACCGACAGACCATGCACGCAACCTGGGCTTCATCCTGGACTCCTCCCTCTCCATGACCAGGCAAGTCAACAACGTCTCCTCGGCGTGCTTCAACAACCTACGCATGCTACGGAAAATCTTCTGGTGGATCCCCACCGAGACCAGGAAGACCGTCACCCAGGCCCTCGTCACCAGCCGACTGGACTACGGCAACGCCCTCTACGCCGGGACCACCGCCAAGCTCCAGAAGAGACTCCAGCGGATCCAGAACGCCTCAGCCAGACTCATCCTCGACATCCCACGAACCAGCCACATCTCCGGACATCTGAGAGACCTTCACTGGCTCCCCGTCAACAAAAGAATCACCTTCCACCTCCTCACCCACGCACACAAAGCCCTACACGACCAAGGCCCGAGCTACCTCAACAGCCGAGTCAACTTCTACGCTCCCAAACGCCACCTCCGATCAGCCAACCACGCCCTCGCCGCCGTCCCCCGCATCCGAAGAGCGACTACAGGAGGAAGGTCCTTCTCCTACCTGGCCGCCAAGACCTGGAACTCCCTCCCGACCGACCTGCGCCTGACCCAAGACCACCTCTCCTTCAGGAAGAAGCTGAAGACCTGGCTGTTCGAGCAGTAGCGGCACCCCCCCCCCCCCCCCCCCCCCAGCGCCTTGAGACCCTACGGGTAGGTAGCGCGCTCTATAAGTGTCAATGATTGAATGCTGCAGGAACTGGGGGCTGCCTCAGCTGCACTCCCTGGCTCCATTCGACATTGCATTCACATGACAAAGAGTCATGAAAAGTCATTGCAACAATGTGTTCATGTTTAATTTGCCCAGTAATGCCGGCCAGGATGCAAACTATTAATAGTGCAGGCCACACGGGGAGCGGGAGTGGATGCCAGTTATCACATTTTCTTAAAGTTAAATTCTGGCTGGTATTTGGTGCGTACCTGCTGCCTCTCAAGTGAGTGCCGCCTCATGGGCTTCTGGACAGACTGTGGCTGGTGCCTGCAGCCTGTTATGATCATGTTGTGTGAGTTTGGACCGGACACGGCTGCCAGAGAATATTTAGTGCCTGCGGCCTCTAATAACCCTGGCCCCAACAGTACTCCTTAGATCGCTCTGCCAGAGCCAGACTGTCAGAAGTCTCAACAAGGTTATTTAATACTATTATATTAATTTTTGAGCATCAATAATCACTGTGCTGTGCCTGTTACAGAGCTTACTGCTTGACTTTCTACTCTGTGTTTTAATTGGATACAGGACACCTGACTGGGACCTGCAACAGTGTCCGGTGCCCTTTCACTTCATTCCTGGCCAGTAATCCCAGGAAGAAAGGGAACTATTAGCCCTTCACCAGGCCAAGTCGGGATAACATGGGGGAGCGGTGGTGGCGGTGGAGGAACCCGTCCCGCCCCAGTCGAGCAAATCTCAGGTGACACAGGTCAGACCTCCGTTAGGTTTCCCGGTGCAGAAGAGAGTGTGCAACTGCAAAGTGCCCGTGCACTACCCAATTGCCCTAGGTATTCAAGCACTGAGAATAGCCACTCGCCCCTCCTAACCGCGGAACTGCACAGCAGGAAAGTCTGTACCCTGGAGAGGGGAATGGGGTTGCGTCCGTACTGGCCACAGTGAGAGAATCCATAGCTGGGCTCTGGATGGGTGAGCCGACAAAGCTTCAATAAAGCCTTAAACCGGCCTTGTGCTTTTTTTCAGTGCATGTGGGTCGGCCGCGGCCGGTAGTGGGAGTACCGGCCGGGCGGTGATGTGGGGAGGGGGAGGGGCAGGGTGGGGGGTAGTAATGTATGGATTACGACCTTTAAAAGGTAAGTAACCATAAAAATAAATAAAACGAATTTCGTTGCACACACTGCATCACATTTGGTGAGCTATGCTGTCTGGTTCAGCCATTCTACAGTGTATTTGGCATCCTGCTTACCAATTTACTGGACAAATATTATGCTGTGTTGTTAGACTAATATGACCCCTGTGACTGTTGGACAGACATCAATTACCACACTACACTAGCCAACTTCCACCCTGGAATTTAATGGCGCAGACACATTTGCTTTTTGGGCTTTGTGTCGGAAACAAGATATGTGGCACAGGCACAATGCACCTTGGAAAAAGTCTAATCGAAATCTGTTTGCCTATGGTATGACCATCACGAGTCCAGCTTCAGTAGGCCAGACAAGTGTGATTTGTTATTTATTTATTCAAGGTTCCTGAGTGCCACTATATATATATATATATATATAGTCCCTACATGTGGGTAGCCATGCACATCCGCTGTAAATATGTGCATATACTGAAAGATGACACCCGGCAAACCTGTAAAGCGTCAGTGACTGCTACCTTCACTGGAGTGATAGCACATGTAGTTACACCTTACCATTTAATCTTTTTTTCTATTTTATTGGTATCCTGTGTACAGCATACACATAGTTGGAGCACTGGGGCAAACAGCAAAGATAGGTTATCAGTAAGACACACGTTTACAGTCGCATCCATTTCTAGTTGTAACAGTCACATCCTTGCATCGTGGGGCAAGTGTGCCTGCACTGGCCCTAGTTTGCCATTTCAGTCCCCGCACAGGTCAAGAGGTAACATTTTTAAAGTTCTATGTTGGATACTGTACAAATCTTGCAATGTACTTGTAAACATAGCTGTGGCATAGGGAGACTATCTGTGTGGCCTTGTGTGCCCTGCCTGTAAGATGGAAGCCAGTGCAGCAACATATTTATCCTTCTAGGGTCATGGGGAATCTTCCAGGCTGCAACATTATGCATGTATCACATGTGAACTGCTCCATCTGTTGGATCCTCAACTTGGTACGTCTACCAGCCCTAAAACCCCAGGACCTTGCTTGTCCTATGCACCCTGCAAAACAATCTTCACACGTCCCAAGCACATGAAGAATCTGCCGGACCCATTCTGTTATCCGGTCTTAAGCAGTTTAAGTTGGGCTGGTGATTCCCATGTGTGCCCAGCTCCCTCAACTCCGCCTTCTTCTCAGGCTCCTGGAGAGCTACTCCAGCTACCGTAGCATGATGTGGTATATGTGACAATGTAACCAGAAAATAGTTCACATTTGCTGTGTTTTGTAGAAAGCCACACATGTGTTTATGCGTTGTTTACAAGTGACAGTTGTTAAATTTTCGCATGACCAACAACCACAACACTTTGCATCATCTGCCAATGTAGAAAAATCTAGAGGTTTGCGAAGTTTCATGGAGATTCATCAAAGAGAAGTCAAGTTAATAATGTTCAAAAACCCCGGAAATTCATAACTCTGTGTGTGTGTGTGTGTGTGTGTGTGTGTGTGTGTGTGTGTGTGTGTGTGTGTGTGCGTGTGTGTGCGTGTGTGTGTGTGTGTGTGTGTGTTCGTGCGTTTGTGTGTGTGTGCGATTTTTCCCGTGTGAGCAAGTAAAAAAAATCCCAGGTGAAATCCGACAGACACTTCACAATACCCAACTGAAAGAACGTGTACCCAACTATTTCCTACAGAATACATTTTTTAATGTGGGTCCAGCACCTCGAGCACCCTCCCTGAAGGTCGTTAAAGCGAGGAACCTGGGTGGATAGAAAAGAGTATGCTTGGCACTTGTGACACGCACACTCATTCAAGTATTTGTAGGGTAGCACTCAGAATAGTATTCTAAAAAAGGCCCCATTCTGGACTGAGGGCAGGGAACCCTGGTTGATTACCATTTGAAATGAGGGTCTTGCAAAGTGAGAAAGATGGCCCTTCTTGCAAACAGTGCTGGGAGACTTGTGTCCCACAAAGGTGCCCAGAAACTCTTGTCTTATAACATGGGAAAATAGTGTTTAGCACTGGCGACCACTGAGGAGCCGCTCCGGCAGCATGTGCTGGACTTGTGCAAGGTCGGGGACATCACTCTGGTGTTGCACCCAATCACACCAACCTCTACGCTGAGGATAGGCTCAGGAAGATCACTACCAACATATTGTTTTTTCTATTCTCTCTGGCTCTTGAGATTGGACTGGGTGCAGTTTAAATTACAAAGATGCAATTTGCATAATTTTGGCAATTTCACATTACGCCCGTTAGACAAAGTTCGCAAAATTATGGTATTATCACACTTCGCATAATTTGTGTGCCATTTTTTAAATAAAAAATTACCGAAATCTGCTCCTTTTGCAATAAAAATGCAACGCGAAAGTAAGCAAACAACAGAGGGGCATATTCACAAGGACTTACCTCCGAATTATCTCCACCTTAACGCATCAAAAGTGGAGATAGAAGTAACACCCCATTCACAAGCTGGTGCAAACAGCAGACAACGTCAGAATTCCCGCGATGACAGCCACAAAACCTAACACTACGGCAGACACCACCAACAAACCCTAATGAGATGCAGAGTATGCGATCCCGTGCAGAAACACGCAAAGAAACAACAACACTACTTTCACAAACACCTGACAGATTAATGAAGCGAACCAAACCAAAAACAGGCCATAAGCGCGTTAGCCGCAGGTTTTTAACACCTGCCTCAAGCAGGTGTAAAGACGGACGAATACCTGCAGTAGGCAACGGAGCCTCGCACACAGCCATACCCGACGAACAAACGACGCCATGGTGCTACTCATCATGCAGCTCAGAGCCCCAACAGGGCCACCAAACCCCCCAGGACCGCCACCACCCCCAGGCCCACCACCACCCCCAGGTCCTGGACCCGCCCCACCCCTGGACCACCACAGAGGCAGCGCAGAGTAAAGACTGCGGACCTACCGAAAACGCACCACTCTCACAGACCTAACCCCCAAGGAAGTCATTGCCCACTACAGGCTCAAAAGTACAACCACCCTCAGCATCATGACCCACATCGCCCAGAGGTTGACGGTCCCAACACAGCAGAAAACCAACATCCCTCCGCAGACAAAGCTGCTGGCTGTGCTGCACTTATTGGCCTCTGGTACCTTCCAACCAACAACTGCCAGAGTCGGAGGAGTCTCACAGCCAGCCCTATCCAAGTTCATCACACATGTCCTGGATGCCATCCTCAGCTTCATACCCCAGTACCTTCACTTCCCCAACACTGCGCAGGAACAGCTGGAGACAAAGCAAGGCTTCAACGCCATAGCCATATTTCTGGCCATGTTGGGGGCAATCAACTGCACACATGTCCCACTTGTGCCCCCTAGGGATACTGCACACCACTACCGTAACAGAAAGCACATGCATTCCATCAATGTGCAGGCAATAGTGGACCATTGGGGACTCTTCCCAATGTCATCGCCAACTACCCAGGCAGTGTGCACGATTCCTTCATCTTCTGACAGTCCGTCATCAACCAGCGCTTCCAGGATGGCACATATGGAATGGGACTGCTTGTTGGTAAGTACCAAATCAACACACCATGTATCCCAAAGCCTCCAAAGCACAATGCACAACTGTGGGGATGGATACGTGACCAAACCACATTCAACATGTCAAACTGCATGACCTCCTACCATGTGTAAATGTAAATGTAGTTGAGCTTATATAGCGCACAGCTACCCGCAGTGGGTTTCCCGGCGCTTGCTTAGGGAACCCTTCCTGGTATTCCCCTGTGAGATAGCAGGGTATCCACAAGGTGAAAGTCAGGCATCCCGCCGCGAGGGGCCGTTGTGGAGATTAAGCAAGCTATTGCCCAGAGTCGCAGAGTGTGAACCCGTGAGTCGAGGAGGCACCGGGGCGAGAATTATCCAGTCCGTGGAATTTTTAGCCCAAGACCCGCCGAGGCGGGAATTGAACCCTGGTCCAGGACCGATCTCAGCTTCCGGGTCTGCTGCCTCTAACCCCTGAGCCACACTTCTCCACAGATACAACCACACCACTCCATGGTTATGCAGGGCTACCCCTGCACCCAATACAGACATTTCATGGCACCACACCCACACACCAGCTGAACGTGTGGAGATGCGGAATGCAGCGATGAAAACATTTGAGGCACTGCTCTGCCCACTTGACCCTACCCCAATCTCCTGCAGGTCAGCATCCCGTGGCGGTGGGCCTGTGTCGCCGCTGTGCATCCGGGGCCACTAGCCCTGTGCGATTCGTGTCATCCCCCTTGTAGTTCTGACATTGCATTCCTGAGTGCCTGATGACTGTTGGTGTAGTTGTCAGCATCAGCTACTCCCTGCGGACTGGCGTACACTCACCCCACACACAGCCAGCACAGGTGTCACTGGATTGGTAGACCTGCCATCACATCCTGCAGAACCATGGATTGACTCTTTTCTCCCTGCACTGTCACAGGTGAACAAGGATCTGCACTCTGCCCTTGGATGATGACACCCCTCCAAGACCTGGCCACATCCGCCCAGAGGCAATACAATGCGGCCCACATACGCACCAGGGGCATCGTTGAACGCACATTTGGCGTGTGGAAGTCACGTTTCAGGTGCCTGGATGGCACAGGTGGGAAGCTCCTGTACAGCCCGGACATCGTGTGCAAGCTGATCGTTGCATGTTGTGAGTTGCACAACATCTGTGTGTGCACTGGGGCCCCATGGATCCCAGTTCCGGAGGTACCGGCCGATGATGGTGGTGATGGGGCAGGCAGCTCACATCCTACTACAGCAGCGGCAGGAATGTCCCATAGGAATGCCATCATTGACACTTACTTCTCATGAGCACGTCACATTGTGGCCGTCCTTGGCAATCATGCGACAGTAGAAGATGTCCAAATGCACTGCATGTGTGAATAGGACATATTTGCAGGTTACAGGTTGTACTTGTACATTGTCATGTTACATTTCCCTGCGATTTCAGTTTTGCCAGGTTGTGCACATTTGCTGAACCAGTTGTGTCCTGTGGTCAAATGTGATGGGGGTTCTGATTGTACCGGGATGTTGTCAATGTCGAGGTGAACTCAAGTTCAAGTTCAATTTATTTATGATTTTGGAACTCAGATGAGATCCACATAAAAAGAAACACAAAGGATAAAACATTCGTTTTGAACAATAGAATAAGATATACAAATATACATAATCATGTAAAACGTCAAGTAAAATCACTGATGATAGTCATAACATCCTTTAAAAAAATTAATATATATCTAAAAAACATTTTAAAAAGTTAAAAATCCTGTGGCAAAACATTTCATTAGGAGGATTATAAATGGCATCCATAAATGCGGTGGCGGACAAAATGGATAGTTGCAGGCAGATTGGCCTCATCCACTTACGTCGATACAATAAAAGAACCGGACAAACAAAGAACACATGTGTAACATCCTGGGTGGAATTATTGCACAAATTACACATAGGGGAGGAACCGTACCATTTGGACAATACATTGTTAAGTGGGAGAGAACCCTGCCTCAATAAAAGCCAAAAACTACGCACTCCATGAGGGAGGTTCCAAGTAATATAAGACTGTACTTTGTTTATCAGGCAAGAATCAATCGCTGGATGAATGCCTCTCTTTGAAATACGCGCTTCCCTGTCCATAGTAAAGTAAAACTTAATTTCCAGGTGGCCTGCTTCAAAGTTGCCTTAAGCTGATATGATGATAAAGTAAAAAGTACCAATTCGTCCAATTGAAGCAACTCCACCGCAGTTCTAACATTTTTTACAACTAATGATTTCTCATTTAAGGTTCCTAATAATTATTTCTGAATAAAGGATCTTAATGTACCAGGATCACCCTTTACAAGGCTTGAGACCCAGCGAACTATCCCTGCGAGACCCTGTACCCAACTACTGCACAGCCCAAATTCTAGCCTAAGAGCCGCAACAGAACAGGCAGAGTTAACTGAGGCTAGATTCCGAATTTTCCTTCTGTTGTATTTAAAAAGCCCCATTTTCTTATGTCGAGTAGTTCGATACCATACAACAGGGACGCTGGGATTTTAGCACGGAAAACCTCTAGTAGAAGTGCAAAGTGTCTTCTGCCTGTGGATCTGTAAAGGGAGATTAAGCTTTTACCTTGTGCCATTGCTTTCCTAATGTTATTTCTTATATGAGCATTTTCACTTGAGTTTCCACACACTATTTTTCCTAGGAAGACAAATGAATTTACCACTTCCAATTTTTGTCCACCAACAGACCAAACATAGTTCCCAAACTTCAACTTGTTCCTTCCCCGCGTGCACATTATTTTACTTTTAGACACATTTATCTTTAGGTGATGGGCCTCTGCATATTCATGTAATACCTGCAGACGACTATTTAATCCCCTCGGTGTTAAATCCAGTATTAATATGTCGTCGGCATATAGCAAACAGACTATCGATTTTCCCCCCAATAATGGGGCAATACCTTCACTTAAGGACAGGGCATAGGGTAGGTCAGATATATATAAAGAAAATAATAGGGGGGCCAACAAGCAACCTTGTTTTAGGCCGTTTGTTGTAGAAATAACTTGGGATAGACCTCTTTCCCCTCCCATCAAGACTCTACACCAAGTGTCAGTATGGAGAGCTCGAACCAACTCCAGAAGGGTGGCCGGCATGCCGAGGTCCGATAGTTTTCATCACAGCAAAGGACGATCTACTTTGTCGAATGCTGTGGAGAAATCTATGAAAGCTGCGTACACTTTCCCTCCTCGGACTTTAACATATTTTTCAGTTATTACTTGCAATGCCGTTAGATTATCCATGGTTCCATGCCTTCGCCTAAATCTGGTCTGTTCAAATGGAAGAATTTCACCCAAGTCCACCCAGACATTGATTTGCATCAGAAGGCACTTGGCGAAGACTTTACCCACAGCATCCAAAAGTGCAATTTGTCGGTAATTGTGTGGGGCATCACGGTCTCCCTTCTTGAAGAGGGGGACTAAAATAATCCCTTTCCAAGATGGGAGAACGGTTTTATTTGCAAAGCAGAATCTAAAGACCGGAAAAAGGATTTTACTCCACATTGCACTGTTTTGTTTCAAAACTGAGATTGGGAGTTCATCCGGGCCCATCGCCCCCGAGGAGCGCATACCCTTGATGGCCAGTTCAATAACTTTTTCAGAAGGTGGTTCAAATGGAGAGGGGTCTTCATTTACTCTGCTATAATCAATCACATTCCCGTTACTTGCATAAAGGTTCTGGATATAGCCAACCCATATATGCTCCTCAATAGAAACTGGAAATGGTCTTGATCTAACTCCACAACCCTCCCCGATAAGAGACCAGAATGTTCTTGTTTGACCTTCCCTCAATTTATTCCATGTACTATCCTCCCTTTCTTTTCTCATCTTAACCTTCACCCTAGTCCTCCTTCTCTTGAGTAGTAAGATTCCACGCTATCTTTCGGAGGAGTTAGTCAGATATTGTTCCCTAATTAATTTATTTATTTCAATATTAGGTAGGCGTAGAGATCTGGGGGTTACTCTAATGTTACTTCTTTGGATCGACTTTTTTGCAACTGCAATCACTGTTTCCATAAAGTCAGCAAAACATGCTATTTCGAGGTGCACTCCTGCTTATGTGCGTATGCTGCACGGTGGGTGTGTCGCTCCTGCGGCTCTGATTTGTCTGCCACTGTGGTCTTTCATGCGGTGTACCTGTTGGTGCTGTTCTTCCACGGTGCTTGGATGTTGTGGTGTACACAACATCCTCTGCAGTTGGCCAGGGTGCATCCGTGGTACTCCGCTGTTGATGAATGTTGTTCTCTGGTATTTTCCGTATGCTGTTCTTGTGCTATTCCCCGCATTGCACATGAGTATTGCTGCACTCACGCTGGTTGTCACTGTTTTGTTATTGTGCTTTTGCCCATCGCAGGATTTTTTGCGTTGGGATTTGTCTTTTTATCTCCGTCGCGGTGGTTGTGTCGCTGGCATTGGCCGTGGTTTCGGCAAACTATCCCATGCTACCGCCATGTTGTGAATTCCACGTTGTCACAGAGTTGCTTTTCCGCGATGGGTAGCGCTGTTGAAAGTTGCATTACGCTACTCTTGCAGTAGTTATCACACGTTCTTGTGAATATACCCCAGAGTGCAGTGCTTAATTTGAGCAGTAGCTTTCAGGTACTCAGCACCTGCACTTCTTTCACAGGGCCAGGGCTACAATTTCTGACCCTGCAGGTGGTGGTCTCAATATTAAGTGTTCAAATTCAAAATAAAAAGAATAACATACATTGCATGGTTTCTGGCTGGTAAATGTTCATAGACAGGCCAACATATGACTGTCCAGGCAGGTATGATTGTGTATCACCTAGTTAGTGATGATGTCATCTCGCCGATCACAAATCGAAGTTGTCGACAAACTATGTCTTACATTCTATTCCCAGAGTCTGCTGCACCCTGGTGGGGGCTGGCTCAAGACGGAGTTGAGGCAAGGAAGCTGCGAAAGTGCATTTGGAACTTGAGCGTGAGGGCTCTTGAGGAAGAATAAACAAAAGTAAGTGTGGACTTTCCACTTGCTGTGTAGCCAGAGTATCATATCCTGCAGCCCTGCATTGCTGCTATCCTCAACGTGCTCAATGCGGCTGTGGCCCAACACAACTTTTGTGCGCCATGGCGTCACCTGTAGAATCTGTGCGCTGCACCCTAGTGTCATGTAGCTCCTGAATATCCTTATATCGTGTTAAGTTAGCATAGGTACATTTGAGGTTTAAACGCCATTTTCCATTCTTGCAACTTCTGCACACGACATTTAATTGTTGACTTAGCTTTCGACCTAGTAGTTTGCCGTGGTTTATGTGAGAATGATGTGTTGTTGATCTGATATCAGCTTTGCTTAATAAACTATGTCTGCACGAAGAGTGCTGAAGTTTCAGGAACAACACGATATGGAATTGTTATGAGGTCTGATCTCCACGCCTTCATAGTCATAACACAAGTGCAGCCTTTGCCAACTCGGGCTTTAGGCGGGATTGATATTGCCTTGCATGAGGCACATAGAACACACTTGATGCGGTGCACATGCAGAGAGAGCTGGTGTATGCTGATGTGATTCCGTCATGCTAGGACACTAAGGTATGGGCCCGCCCTAAACCAACCTAAAGAGACCTTCTTAGCTAATAATATAATATATGTGTTCGGGAGGGTGAGATATAAGTGTTGTTAACTCTTATTCATTACAGCATGTTAACATGCTGTCACCATTCGCTTTTTATGTATTAGTAACTATGCTGGTAATTTTGCTACTGATAATAAGTATACTTGTATTATCTAAGATACTGCGCCTGAGAAGACGGCATTAGTAAATAAACATTTCAAATGCACATGTGTTCTTCTTTACTCCATGTTTTGGTTTGTAATGATAATATAACGAAAGAGTGTTCATGAGTTCCACGTATCCTGAGGTACTGTAAGTTCATGTTCTGGTTTGTCTAAACATTGGGAGTTTGATAAGACCAATGAGACACTGTAGCTAGCTTGGTAAGGGGTAAGTTGGGTACTAAGGTGAGTTTTGGGTCACCCTAATTCGCCGAGGTTCCAATCCTCTGTGCACAGTTCTGTGTGAGAACAGAAACCCTGCGACATGGCGCCCAACGTTTTCGGTGGTCTTATATCATGACACTCGAGTAGTATATCATTCAAACCTTAACCCCTTCACCTCCGTATCCGGAAAACGGGGTGTCGGTGAAACCTACCTATTTTTAGGTCTTTTTCAAGCTTGATTCTTTCTTAAACGGTTTCTTTGAATTACTACCCAGTTGTGCTACAAAGTCTTCTTTGTGTTTTCTTGTTTCCAGTGTTATCATGGCGGTGGCCATTGCGCAACATAGTCGCGTAGCGGTGCGCACACATCTGCAGGCGTACCAAGTCCCGGTGGACGGTATGGCTGTGATTTTAGTGGTGGGTGCAGATCCGGCGTTCCCTTTTGAGTTGTTTTACTCTTGGGTTACGTTTCCGGCTGTGGACGCAACTTCTGGTTTGTTCCACTCCTACACCGCCTCCGCTGTCCCGGCTGAATATACACCGTACAGGGCACTGGAAATACCTATTGATCATTGGCAGCATCGCGTTTGGTTTGATGGCGCCCTCCCCCACTCTTTGTCCGCTGCGAGGTTAGGTCCACTCTCAATTCCAGGTGCAAACTGGCCTGCGTTGGGTGGGTTTACCCCGCACCCGAATCACGGCGCTTGTACCCTTGCAGAAATTCGTAGGCTACATGTGGTTTCCATTTCCGTGATTCGAGCATTAGTGCAATACATCGGTCGACATCTACCTGGTGGTCCCCAGGGGGGTGCGGCCGTTCCCTTGGATCGAGGCGGTATGCGTCTTAATCCGGTGATGGTAAATTCGGTTTTTGGTGCGCGTCCAGTTGACAACGATGACTTCCCATTCTGGTTAGCTGAGAAGTTTGATCAACTGGAGGCGGTGTTTCCGAATTCTACTCCTGCTGATAAGCATAGAATGTTGACGATCACTTTACCGAAGGATTTAACTCCTGAGCTTGTTGACTGTGAAAGCTGTGGGAAAACATTTGCAGCCGTTTATACGAGGTGCTTTGGCACCCCGTCTATGAATGCACTGCCTGAGATCATTAAACGTGTTCAGAATGATCATGGACCTGAGGCAGCGGTTGAATTGGGTATGCGCCTGTGTGGTTCTTTTGAGATTGTAAGTGATCTCATACTCTCCAATGTTAAAGGAGATGCGGTGAACTTTCAGGTGTCGAATGCTTTGGCTGCTCTGCCCGATGCCGATAAACCCCGGCAGTTAGCAAAGATCGTTGTGGCCGCTTATAAGACAATTGGCCGCACAAGTAGAGGTCTGAAATATTTTTCAGTAAAGGAGAAAAAACAACCTCAGGGACAATCTGCAGTGACAGATGTCCAGCCCAAGTCCAAAAAACAGAATTGGCCTAAAAAACAGACACAGGGGAAGCAAAATAAACAGACTCAGGATTCTTTTCCTGCAATACAAGCTCCTGCGCCGACAGACAAAGTTTATGATTTGCGCGATCTTGCGATGATTAAATCACCTGATCGATTTCAGGGTTCTGATCAACGCTCTCCTCGTTCCTTTCAGGAAACATCGGCCCCGAAGACGGGTGGAGGAGGCGGTGGACGTGGACGTGGTGGCCAACAAGGACGTGGTCAGTCCCGCCAGACGGACGGCGCAGTGAAGCAGGAGGATTCTACGCCTAAGCGTCCACAGTTTGCGAAAAAGAAAGTCGCAGCCTTAACAGCGCATAGATATGCCACAGATAGTGAGAACGCGGCTTCGGAATCTGACGTGGGCTCTGACCTTGCTGGACAGCGCGGCGGAGATTACCATAGTCAGAGAGGCGCTCCGTCCACTACTGAGGGTGACAGCGACTGAAGTGTTCGTTGTAATAGAAACAGCCGATACGAGACTAGCTCCCCCTGAAAGACTTTTTGAAATTGTCCTGTTAATTGAAGGTGACATACAGCGTACTGTCAGAGGGGTATTTTGGGAGAATCTTTCTTCTAATTATGACATTTTGCTTTCGGAGACTGACTGGCCCCCACCTTTTGTGCTCGCGGCGCCGCGAGGGGAGGAGGTAATCCTTCCCAGTTTCGGGAAAACTGTCTCAACTGAGCATGCGCAGCATTTTGCAGAAGAGTGGGCTCGGGCTCTTGCCCCGGCTCTGTACTGCAACCAATGTGGTTGGGATAAATTGTCTCCTTGCCACGAGATTCCGTTGCGGTCTCAGCCGCAGCCTCAGCCTCAATATCCTATACGGCGGGAAGCAAAAGCTGCCGTCGCAGAAATCCTTGAACAATTGGAATATCAGGGAGTTATTGAAACGTGTGTGTCACCGATGAATAATCCCCTTTTTACTGTGACCAAGCCTGACGGATCATATCGTTTGGTATTGGATTACCGGCATTTGAACTCGCATTGCCGTAACTGTGCAGTACAGAATACTCACGGCTCTGCCCTGGTGGATAGTCTAGTGCGTAAGCGTTTCAAGACAACGCTTGACATTTCCAACGGTTTTTATGCCCACAGACTGGATAGCTTTAGCTCCCAATGGACAAGTTTTACGTCCGCTGGTGTGCAAAAACGCTTCCGGCGACTCCCGATGGGCTACAAGAATAGTCCTGGAGTTTTCACCTCCCGAATAGTCACTCTTTTAGAGAGTATCGATCCGGATGCATGTTCTTATGTGGATGATATTTATCTCACAGACGACGAGATTTGGTTGCATCTGTGTCGTGTAAATTCAATCATTTGTAACTTTGCAGATATGGGTTACAAATTTAATTTTGCAAAATCGCACATTGCAGAACACACAGTGTTGTTCCTCGGCTATGAGCTGAACAATGAAGGTCGGGGTTTGGCTCCTCACTTCTTGGAGAAATGCGCACAATTGCGCGCTCCTACGACACTGAAAAAATTACAGTCTTTGCTGGGCTTCTTGAATTTCGGCAGAACTTATGTTCCGGAATATGCCCAGCGTATCAAGCCTTTGTATGCTTTGATACAACCAACTTTCTCAAAATCATGCTGGCTGCCTGAGCATTCGGCCATTTTGCAATCATTGCAGGCTGATCTGCTCGCCTCTAAATACTTACTGACTCGTGATAACCACACCAACCTGGTGATAAGAATAATTCCAGGGGCGGTGGGTTTCACGTACCTGACTTTTAATGAAGGTGACACAGTACCTATTGCTTACAAGTCACACTTGTACACTTCGGCTGAGTTGCGGTTTCCCACTGTGGAGAAAGTTTTAACTGCTGTACAGATGGCGATTCTTAAAGAACGAGCTCTGTCACAGGGGAAGCGCATGTTAGTGGTAACACCCTGTCCTCATTTGGAGGCAGTCACGAAAGCCAGTGTACCGAATTCTAAAGCTTTGCACCCACGGTGGATTCAATGGGCAGCGTCATTGACGTCCACGGATGTCACGTTTATTTTTGACGCCTCATTACGGTCGCAAGAGTACTTGCAGTATGAGTTTGTTCATCCTGCTCCTCTGGCTATGCGACCTTTGGAGGACTTCCATTGCATCATTTACACTGATGGGTCGGCGCAGGTTGCGCATGGCTCTAAACATGCCTACGTTTCCGCATGCGCTATTGTGGTTGGTGCTATGTTGACCGATGAGTTCATTTCCAGGGAAGTACACACGTTGCCCCTGGGCGATTGCACTGCACAATTGGCAGAGCTTCGTGCTCTTTTACTAGCGTTGGAGTACGCAGATCCAAGTGTTACTACTCTGATTGTAAGTGATTCTTACTACTGTGTTCAGTCTTACAATGAGAACTTGTTCTTTTGGATTCAAAATGATTTTCATGATTCCAAGGGTAGCACAATAAAACATAAAATGATCTGGGTTCGAGTGGCAGAGCTTAAGGCTAAGTTGCCACTCGTTTTTGTGATTCATACTCTCGGTCATCAGCGCGTGGGAGTTCACGCTGTTGGCAATTCGCTTGCTGATGAAGCGGCGAAATCAGCAGTATCTACATACTTAGTTGCAGCGGTTACTAGATCCAAAACCAAGATTGATAGCGACATCTTGGCGGCTGTTGCTGCCTCTGAGAAGGGAAGTAAACATCCTGCGGGATTCCCTTTGAAGTACAAATACCACTTAAGTCCCGAAAAGGTTCCTTTTGTGACAATTCCTGACGTTGGGGAACGGCTGATTCCCAACTCGGATCGCAGAGCAGACTTGATTACAGCGGCACATGAAGGTGTGGCGTCTGCGCATGCGGGCGTCTCGGCCACTGTAACTCAATTACAACAACGTTTCTGGTGGCGGGGACTGTACAAACAGACGCGTGATTATGTCCTTCTTTGTGACATATGCCAGCAGATTAAACCTTCGACTGCTACGCGTCCGCCACAGACTCAGTTGTACATTTCTAATAAACCGCTAGGTTGTGTTTATTTAGATCACTGCGGTCCTTTTTCATCTGATACTGCGTATAAGTACATCTTAGTAGCAGTTGACTCATGCACACGCTTTGTGTGGGTATGGCCACATCGCAGCGCTGATTCACGGACTGTCATTAGAGATTTGCATGTCTTTATAGGGATTTTTGCCTGTGGTACCTTCCATTCGGATCAGGGTCCGGCTTTCGCCTCTAAGGCGTATAAGGATGCCATGACTTCGTTGGGGGTCCAAGTCAAGTTTTCGTCTCCCTACAGACCTGAGGGTAACAGTGTAGTTGAGCGAATGAACCGTGATTTAAAGCAATCTTTGACAGCCCGAGTTATAGGCACTGGCAGAAACTGGCTGGCTCACCTCTATGGCATGCAGCGTGCTCTTAATAATCTCCCAAGAAGGTCTCTGGGTGGGCGGACCCCATATGAAATGCTCTTTGGCATCAAGATGTACGTCCCTGACCTTGACGGTCTAGACTGTGTGGTTCGCGCCACTTCCTTTGACGCAGATGAACATTGCAATGTTTTACAGAATCTACAAAAGACCAGAGACAGTCTTGCAAAGGAACATTTGCCCTCCACGTCGGATGATGCGTTGCAGATCCCGGTAGTTGGCTGGCTACCCCGAGTTGGCGAACTGGTTCGAGAGAAGATCGATAACAAGAAAGAATTTGGTCCTTCCTATCGAGCTCCGGTTCCAGTCCTTGGAGTGAAGGGCACAAGAACAGTCATTTTACCACCACTTCCTGGTCGTTAGGAAAACAGGTTTATTTCAATTGACAATGTCAAGATACACAGAGTGGCCGATTCTTCTTAGCATGACACCAGCTGTTTCCTGTCCTTCCATTGTGAGAAATTCAGTTATGCCCACTGCTTCTAATATTGAACCTGAAGTGGCCATCGAATTACCTGCTGTTTCCAGTCAGTTATTAAATAATTTACCCGGAACTAACATTGATGAGATAGACTATACCTACCCCACTGATTTGTCCATGCCTGACCTGCAAGCACGTTTAGCCACGGAATCCAGATTTTCATTTGACTCTGCTTCCCTTGCCTCGAAGAAACCCTCTCGAATTGCAGTTTATGCTAGCCTGTTTAAAAAACATTTTTTGATTCCCACTTGGACATACATTTGGCTGGTCCTTTTTTCAGTTTACCTTTTTATGTCAATTGGTTTTGTGTTTTATTTTTTTCGAATCATCAATGGACACTATGTCGAGGAAAGAACATGCATTACTCATTTAAATGGAACTTTGGCCCCGCTTTCCTCGTCACATTCTACACACAGATTTAAAAGAGACTTGACTTTGGTTAACATCACAGCATGGCCTGTCCTTGATGGAATCGTATGGGATGCAGTTCGGTTTCAGATTCATGGCCCGACGGAAGTCGTTAATGTTCCTAATGTACTTAGAGTGAATATGGGGGATGTGGTGAAACAGAACATTCGTTCTGATGACTGGGATGTTAATGCTGTAGAAAGTTTGTTTTCTGATTTACAATACTATGCTGCCTTTGATGCTGAGGATTTATATTTAGAATCTGCTAATTATGGTGAATTATTCTGCTACCAACATTATGGCAATCACTTCTTACACAAAACATCATCCCGAAGGGATACTGTTAATTTTACTCAGTGGGAACATTGCCCAGCACCTAAACAAGGGAGTTCAGAAACGTTTCTGAAAAAGTATACTTATTTCACTGACTTTAACCAGTCCAATCCCGAGTCCTTTTATTTTAAATTTCATAACAAGCCAATGTCCAAGGTTAGACTTACCGATACTAAATTGTTGTATTCGAAGGCCTTCCTTGATCAATTAGTTACTGGAGGCTATGAGCTATGGAAGGAAACAATAGACCTTAAATCAGTTTGGGGTTCAAGGGCCTGGCAGGTACAAGGCATTGAGGCTTTGCACCGTGCATGTCTCATCCCGAATCATATGTTGTTTTTAAATGAAACAATTTCCCAGACTACATGCTATGGATTGGCTACTTCTAAAAAGTTAAACACTCCTTCTTTCCCGGAGTTGGAGGAACATGATGGTTGGAGTAACTTTACTCAGTTGTCCATTAGAGAATTACAGGCTCTACTCCTTAATTCCTCCTTTAACATTTCCAGTATGAATCCTAAAGGTTGGCTGCTTTGGCACCGTAGTGCTGATTCTTGCCAAAATAGATTTTTGAATTTAACTGACGGTTTTAAAACTGTTATATCTGATCCCAGGTTTGACTTGGTTCATACTGTCACCTCTTATTCTGTAGGCAAATTGTGTCAAAATTGGCTGAAACATTCAACTTTACCTGCAGTGAAGAGTCACCTATCTAAACTGAATGCAGACGTGGATTTAAATGATTTCATTAAAGGCCCGGCTAGTGGCAGGTCGAAAAGGTGGATATATGGAGTTTACAATGAAATTTGGAAACTATCACAGATTGAGGCTGCTACACGCCTTAGGGCTATTGATCAGGCGAATCTTGAGAAAGTGCTTGCAGTTGTTGACAATAGTATTAACGTGCTTTCCTCTAGAATTTACACATTGGATAATATTGTGTCGTCAGTTGTCGATATTGTGCATGATGAAGTGTCAGTATTATACCATGGTCAGAATCAATTACGTTCAATCATGCAATTTGCATGGACCCTTCAGACTCTGAAAAATGGTAAAGTTCCCTGGGGGTACATGAACGTTTCTTCTTTGTTTGCACCGTTTAATTTAACTGACAAACAACGCTTGCTTTCAATGTGTGATGCTTCCTTTTCTATGTTACATATTGAAAGGTTAGAATCTTTACCTTTTTCCGTGGCCGAGGCCACTGCTGCAACGTGGCTTATCCACGGTTTAATAACGCTGCCTTTTGCTTTATATAAGTTTTCAAATTGTATGAAATATGTACCCATTGGTCGTTATGAACCTTTAGGTAGCGGTTTCCTTCATGAAGTCTGGTCGCTTCCATACACATACAGATGTTTCAAGGATGACCAAGAAGTTTATCTGAATGGGGAGGAGTGTACTGAGACACCAGATCATTCTTTAATGTGTAGACACATACAGTTACACGGTTCATGCAACAAAGACCGACCGAATATGGCTTGCGTTTTGCAAGGCACGCCAGTTCCTGCAATCATCTCCACGTTTGAATTATTAGAAAATGGTAGTTATTTAATGCTCAATAATGAAGACTGTTGTGGGTTAATTAAAGGTCATCGTAACAGTAAGTGAGCGGGTTATTTGCTGCAGAAATGTGCTTTATCCTCCCACACATGAACATAGGGAGTCTTCCATCTGGCCACAGATACCAACCTTGGGAGCAGAATTCAGCGGCATGGCGAGAATAAGGGCTCTTTTGTCCCAGAAAGAGGTGGCCTTGAGCTCGGCCCGTGAAACTTTCGTGCTTCACATTGCAAACACCCGTACAGAGGTTCAGGCTCTTTTGAATACTGATTTGCCTTTGCATTTCGGAGCGATGGTTCGTACTATCTTTAACGCATCCTCCACAAAAGGCCTAGCGCATTTTTTTAAAGTTGTTAGCAGTGGTCTCGTGACTTCCTTTGAAAAGATTTTTGGAGTCATCCCTGCTTTCTTCCATTCTATTTTTTCATCCTTGTTTGGAGGATTCCCATTTTTACTTGCATTAGCGGCTGGCGCTCTAGTGATTTTCTGTCTTTTTAAATATGGATGTCCTTCCTGTGCAAGACCCCGCGCAACAGCTACTGACGCAGTTTCGCAACCGCATGCTTGAATATTATGGCACACTGCCGTTGGCGACATTGAGCGCGGCATATGGATTATCTTTTCGATTCTCCTATTTCACCTGTGTCCAGCCTGTATTTCACTGCCTGACCTGTGATTTCCATTGGGCCATTGATTTGTGTCTCTGTGGACCGGTTTCTCCTGACGTCGATTTTAATCAGCTGATGAGTCCTATCATTGCTCACGAGTTGGTTTGTTCTGACGAGAGGATTATGGCCTTAGCAGTGGCGCATGGACTAATTGGTCCTTGGGCTATATTGTCGGCAGCACAGAATTTCTTGGAACTAAGTTTTCTTGAAAACCCACCGAGCTGTCCTCTGATGGTTATAGAGGATCCGGTGCTGGGAGAACACGTATGTTCTTTTCATCTTTTAAATTGGATGGCTGAACTGTTTTCGGATGAGGACAGTGATTTCCTATTGGAGGCTGTTGCTACTTACTTTGCATATACAGTTTTGTCATAGACACTGCCTCGGATTGACATGCTGATCAATAGCATTTCATTGATTTTATTGACTTATTTGTCATGTTTTTTATTATTTCCTTGCCTATTGGCTTGAGCCACATTATATTTTTGGGCTATTTTTTAGCATTAATTTTTGATGTTTAATTTCGGATCATGCTCGTTTTCTGTTGAGTTCTGCTCTCATGAGATGGCACTTCTGTTATCATATTTAGTCCGTTCTCGGATCAAGGGGGGGTGTCATGTAGCTCCTGAATATCCTTATATCGTGTTAAGTTAGCATAGGTACATTTGAGGTTTAAACGCCATTTTCCATTCTTGCAACTTCTGCACACGACATTTAATTGTTGACTTAGCTTTCGACCTAGTAGTTTGCCGTGGTTTATGTGAGAATGATGTGTTGTTGATCTGATATCAGCTTTGCTTAATAAACTATGTCTGCACGAAGAGTGCTGAAGTTTCAGGAACAACACGATATGGAATTGTTATGAGGTCTGATCTCCACGCCTTCATAGTCATAACACAAGTGCAGCCTTTGCCAACTCGGGCTTTAGGCGGGATTGATATTGCCTTGCATGAGGCACATAGAACACACTTGATGCGGTGCACATGCAGAGAGAGCTGGTGTATGCTGATGTGATTCCGTCATGCTAGGACACTAAGGTATGGGCCCGCCCTAAACCAACCCAAAGAGACCTTCTTAGCTAATAATATAATATATGTGTTCGGGAGGGTGAGATATAAGTGTTGTTAACTCTTATTCATTACAGCATGTTAACATGCTGTCACCATTCGCTTTTTATGTATTAGTAACTATGCTGGTAATTTTGCTACTGATAATAAGTATACTTGTATTATCTAAGATACTGCGCCTGAGAAGACGGCATTAGTAAATAAGCATTTCAAATGCACATGTGTTCTTCTTTACTCCATGTTTTGGTTTGTAATGATAATATAACGAAAGAGTGTTCATGAGTTCCACGTATCCTGAGGTACTGTAAGTTCATGTTCTGGTTTGTCTAAACATTGGGAGTTTGATAAGACCAATGAGACACTGTAGCTAGCTTGGTAAGGGGTAAGTTGGGTACTAAGGTGAGTTTTGGGTCACCCTAATTCGCCGAGGTTCCAATCCTCTGTGCACAGTTCTGTGTGAGAACAGAAACCCTGCGACACTAGCATGGTAATTGCTGAGCGTGCGAGAGTCCAGTAGGCACCACAGCCATACTTACAGGCATTGGCAGCATTAATGCTGGGGATAATGCCTGTGCTGTAGCAGGCAGGGTCACAGCAAGCTGAGCAGTGGATGCCAATGCTGTCACCATCCCTGGACCTACTAATTACAGGCAGCACTAGTAGTGACATCACCTTCTGTGCTCGAGCAGCTACCAGTTCTGCAAATAACCCAGTTATACTACACTGATTATTATATACAAAAAAAGAATTTTTATTTGGTGTACATTTTATTTTTGCACTCGGTGTAGGTAAGAAAGTAAAACACACGTCATCTTCTTCTTCTTTAGTAAAGACAACAGGAAAACGCAGAGTTCAAAATAGCAGGGACATGTACAGGATGATGACAGGGGTCACAGGCAGCTGCAGTGTTATAGATGAGAGAGAGAGAAGGAGTAAAGAGGAGAGAGGAGAGAGATAAGACGGAGCTAAGTAGAAGAAAAGGAGAGCAAATCAGATACAAAGCTAAAGCAGCCATGATGTGAAGAAGAGAGCATTAAAAAGAGAGAAGATAGAAGGAAAGGATGTAGAGGACAGGACAGAGGAAACAAAGCAGACACATGATAAAACGGAGACACTGCTAATCACTGTTAGAAGAGTGATCGTAAAGAGCCAAGATCGAGGGGAGAGAGAGCAGAGCATGGATAAAAGTGAAGACAGAAAAGGGCAGTGGTAGAATGAATAGAGGGCAAATCAGAAATACAGGGAATATGTTAACACACCAGGTGTGACAATGATGATAGAAAACAATTAGAGAGGTGAGAAGATAGACTCATAGAGCAAAGACGTAGGGGGCAGACAACAGATCAAGGTTAGAAGATAGAGACTGAGGCAATGCGAGTGTTGAAAGTGGGGCTCACCGGAGGAAGAAGTGAGCTGTGGCCTCGTTGGCAAATTTTCAGCACCTGCACTTCTTATTTTTACAAATTAAGCACTGCCAGGGTGCGCCTGGCTGTTGTGTACAGTGCTCTGTTTAAAGGCATCCTCGCACCAAAAATGTACTTGAGGTAGCATTTTGTGCTAAAATAATGCACAAAATGACAGGCTTGCACTTCCCATGATTATGTGTGATTTTCCCAACATTTCGCAGAATTAAGAGAGCAAAATATGTGAATTTTGCTCACCCATACTTGAGACTCAAAATGCTGGTGGTCCTCACATTAGTAAATAACATCTTATACCATGTCCCTTTGTTGTTCCAAGGCGTTTTGTTATTAGCTCATTAGCCTGTGAATTGTTCCATGAAAGGCTTGTTCTGCCTGCTCAGCCACTGGGCTGTTTACCCCCTGGCTGCCTACATGCATAAAGGAAGAAAAGCAGGAACTATATTTTAATTTGCATTTCTCACGTCTGCCATCCTGTCTCCATGAGCCATTCCTGGCTTTTCAGCCAACAAAATGGTGCCCTGATGGGCTTGTAGTTTTGCTTTTAGCAGCCTCATTATGGACTGAAAACCCCAGCATGCATAGTGTTGATGGCTAAAATGCAAGACTTGCCTGAAGGTCTTGTACATAACTTGAAGCCACTTGTTAGCCATGTTTTTAAATTTTACAAAGTCATCTAGGACATTTTAAAATTCAAAACCGGATTGTTATGCACTTAAAACCAAACGTAAACTCTGCCCACATATTTTATGAGGATTCACTCTTTCTTTCTCCTCATGTATTAAAACTAGCATTGGCAATGCAAATCATCTTTTCTTTTGTGCAGTGGAAAGTTTTAAGCTGAGCTTCACAACACAACAAATATACAACATGGAGAGGAGCAGAGCGACATTCCCCAACAGAAAAAATATGTAAAGAACCGTGGAAGTAGGAACATCGCACAATTCTCTCACACATGTGGGACCGGCACAGCACAGGTTGGGAACACACTAAAGAGAGAGTGTGAAGAATCACGGGACTGTTGCATGCTCTCTGCAACCAGACACAAACATACCAGAACTACAAGACTCTTGTAAGAAACAGCCAACCCTCTTAAGGAATTAGCAAACCTTCATGTACTCACGTGGGATAGCAAACCTCACCTACGTAGTGTGGTATGCTTCATCACTGGGTTCCACATCAAGCATCGGGAAGCATTTGAGACCAGAGCTTAATTTGAGCCGGTGGTTTCAGTTTCTCAGCACCAGCACTTAATTGTTAACACCGGTGCTTGTGACAGTCTGCCACAAGATGGCGCTGTCTGACTAATTTAGAGATGACCACAACAACAGCTAATTATCCATTCAATATACATTACCAATGCCATTCTTATAGCTTTGGGGGCCTGGAATAGTCCGAATTGTCACACTTGTAGGCGTGCAATGGTTAGTGGTTGTGTTGTTACTATCACTGGCAGCATTGCAGGGGCAATGTGTGGTGTAAACAGCAGTGGTCTCCTGACAACAGCCCTGGCACTTGTGTTTTTTTTTATTTACAAATTAAGCACTGGAGAGGGCTACTGTTCACTACTAATATAGCCTCCTAGTTATGGGTTTCCTGGTTTCAGTAAGGTTATGTTTCTTATATCAGGGTTTATATTCTCCCATGTTTTGATTTATATTAAAAATATATGTGGGTTAGCTGAAAATGTTTTTGCTGGTGTCATCCCACCGCAAGATTACCAACAAGAGGGTCGATCAACGGCTTCTCTGTTCCGTCCACGTTTCGACACTCGAAGATTGCCCATGAGGGGTCCGGCGCTTTCCTCAGGACTATATCCATCTCACTACAAATACTGCCAAACAGTTCCTGGTTCATAGGCTATGCTGTTCAAGTGCATTTCATATACCGTTTGTTTTTTTATAAAATGGGGCAATAGCGATGGAAACACACCTCCTTCAGAAATCAAGTGCAAGCTTCTTTCCTTGCGAGAACTGCTACAGCTACTGGCAGTAGCAGCACAGGCGTTCTCCATCCAAGCACCGCTACAAATCAAGCAGCAGTCCAAGCTTCGCTTCCTCACTGAACATGTGCAACAAGACCGTTTCAAAGCATACTGCCCTCTCTCACAGAAGGCAACCAGTGCAATCTTCCATTGCACACAGAACAGACCCAGCAGTGCAGACTAGTACATGCCTGAAACCTTCTCGTAATATGTACATTGCAGGCATGAGTGACATGTCGGTTACAGACAGATCTTTGGAGTGGGTGTTTAACTTATTGAGAGAAATGTAAAGGTGGATGAGTGGGTGAACATGTGAGTTCTGACACCGTTCTTGCTTAGGTTATATCCCACGCTGACGCCCTGAAAGATCTGGTGCTGTCACCCGGGGGTCCACTGTTTCTGTTGACTCTTTGGTTTTCAACCTATTCAGAAGTACCCATTACAGAGCAGGTAACATTTTTGGAGAATCTCAGCTACAGCGTAAGTAACTATGCTCTACCCAGACACAGAGGTGGCAATCTCTTCGAATGGGCTTTGAAAGCACATTTTTGAGCAGTCACAGTTCTGCTGTCCGCCTAAGACGCCCATCGCAAGAGGGCACTGCTTATTTCAGCAGCTCGAGTAGTCGTTCTACTCAGGGCCGGACTGAGAATCAAAACCGGCCCTGGCAAAGTGCTTGGCCGGCCCCCGGGGGGGAGGTCTGAGCTCTTTGCCAGGGTCGGTTTGCTGCAAAAACGGCCCTGTAACAAAAACGGCCCCCAGGGCCCAAAACCGGCCCCCACCCTTGCAGCGCACCGGGGGATTGCCCAGTGCCCGCAACGGCCAGTCCGGGCCTGGTTCTACTCGAGCGGCAGCTTCCTCAACGCGAACAGAAAGTGTCTCAACGCGAGCAGTAGAGACCATCCGTGACCTCCTGCGTTGAGAAATCTCACTGGGAAGGTCCTGCGTTGGATTTTCCTCGCTCGTGCTTGCCAACTTACTGTTGACGAGCCGGAGCGCGGAGTGCGAAAAACTCCATGAAGGAGCAAAGTTCACCGCCTAGGCCTACTCTTAATGTCGCATTGGCACTACCTGTGTGCCTGTACCATGGGTATTACAGGTGGCTCTGCAGGAATGGTTGACACACTCTGTGAAATAGAATTGCCTCAGGAAAACTGTTTTGTTTGTTATGGGGGTAGCATGGAATGGACATAAAGAACTAGTTTATTTCGTAAAAACCCTTCGTTTGAGCTGTCATCTAAGCCATTACAAACCACAAAGAACGTTCACCCAGGGGCGTGGCTATCAATGGTGCAGCAGGTGCAGTGACACTGGGCCCCAGATGCATAAAGGGCCCACTGAACCCTGATTATTGCTGTATTTTACCACACAACCGGCGGTCACTGTATCCATTTCCTTGTTTTCACAAGGTCCCTTGACACACTTGCCATGCCACTAGAGCTGGGCGAGCCAAGAAATTAACACGGCGAGCCACCACAGACCCGAGGCAAGCATCTTTCTTGGCTCTTAGAGCCCATGCACAAGCCGAGCCCATAAAACATCAGACTTCAGACAAAATATGATAAAATCTCTTCAAAATTCATAAAAGTGTATTTCTTTAAAATGGCAGCGTTACCATAATACATTGCACTGCACTGAGAAGTACTCATTAAAAGTGAACTATGAGGCAAGACAGTTGCCATGTAAATCCTGTATGTGGCCCAGATTATTATAGCGCAACATTATAGTCTATTAAATCAAACACAATAGGCTTTTGTACAACTGGTACTGTGAACTGTAATGTAGTTGGTTTCTTCCCCCACAGAGCACAGGATGTCAGGTAGTGTGAAGAAACAAGCATTTATTGCCGTATAACAAATGCGCTATTTCACAGAGCGCCGAGCGTCTAATTCCCGCCAGCTCCGGTCGCTTCTGCCGTTTCCCTTCTTCGCGCGCTAGCCTCCCGCCTAGCGCGCATGTGCCGGTGTTCCGCTCTGCCTCCGGCGCGGCACGTCATCACGCCAAGCGCCGGAGACTAGAGCGCAACACCACATATCTCCTCCTTTTACCAATAACACAAACAACAATGGTGGTTCAATTCAATAGTCACTCATATCATAGTCTTTGAAATGAGGGGGCAGGGTGACTGCCCTCCCGGCACGGGTTCGTCTTACCGGAGTGAGCTCTTCCCTGTTATCTTCACCGGGAAGCTTCCTTACGTCTTTCTGTGTGCCTTTTTCCTTCTCCCTAGCCGGGGCCATGTTTGTCACTGCTCCTTCCCCTGTTCGTGATTTGTCGTTCCTTTCATTGTCCCCTAGAGCAGGTCTTTCCTTCTGCCTCTCCTTACTTGTCTCCGTCTCTTCCTCTCCATCGGTTTGCCTCTGATCCTCAGTCTCTTCTTCCTTGTCCGCTGGCCACTGCATGATCCTGTTGACCTTTGCCATGCGGTCTTGGGACCACACTCTCCCATCGCTAAGCAAGGCCGCTCTACCATACACTTCTTGAACCTGTAGGGGTTTGCTGTACTTGCTTTCGCCTTTCTTTTGGAGAGTTGGGAGTTTAACTCTAACCCATTCCCCCTTAGTGCCCACACCGCCAGCGCTTGCTCCGCACTGCGCACATTAACACTTATATACCAAGGAAACTCATGAGACATATTTGTGGGAAGGCAGTGCTGCAGGTTTATTACATACAACAGGTAGCTGATAAGGTGGGTCATCTTACAGGCGATCCAATGCGGCAGCCCCTCGCTGACCCGCATGCCTAAGGAGCCATCTTGCACGGCGAGACGATGCTCTGACGGTGCATTAAATTACCATTTTATTTTGTTATACTCCCGCCCCCCGTCAGGGCGGAGCGATGAGGCACACCCCCGGTCGGTTCAGGCCCCCCGACCGCCCGAATGACTAACGGGGCGCCAACGCTGTTTCCTGGAACCCCCTCGGCACCAGGTTCTTGGCTCAGGCACCCTTACTGTGCCAGGCAGAGGTATTTAGACTGTATCCTTCTGCCGCAGAGGTACCCCTACTGTCCATCTGCTTCCAGATCGCCCTGTGACTCCGCCACAGCTCTGGAGGAGGCCCACGTCGATGACAGAGCCCCCCACCTATCCAGTTACTTGCAACCTGCCGCTGACAGAGCCTCTTGTACGTCTAGGAGAAAGACATCCATACCCAGCCCAGACAAGTGCACCCCGTCGCTCTCGTAATACCCCTCGGTCCTTTCTTGTATCAGTGCATGCCTAATGAACCCCAGGCCCCTCCTCTCCATAAATTTCTGCATGGACCTGTTGACCCTCCTCCGGCATTGCTCTATTGCAACCCCTGATCGTGCTCCCCTCCAAGCCTTGCGGGGGACAATCTCCGACCATATTAACTCCATGGCTCCCAATTGGTTAGCTATAACCGTCACATCCCTCTGCATGGCTTCTATTAGGGCTCTCCTCCCCACTGTGACCAGATCATTCCCCCCCAGATGGATAATGAGGATGTTGGGAGGACCGCCCCGTGCTGCTAGACATTGCTCAAGCCTGCGCCTCAGCTGACCCCATCTCATTCCAGGGAAACCCAGCCATAGAATTCGTGTCCTTGCTAAGGCCAGATCCCATCTCCTGCGTATCGCCCACTGCTCCAGCCTGGTAATGTAAGAATGGCCCATCACCCACACGCAACAATCAGCTGCAAGAAAAGACACCGTTGACATTAATGTTTTCTTTATAAGTGAATACTGCACTACAACGAAAAAGTGGCTTTTCATCACACAAACACGCAAATTTCAGCACTACAAACCAAAATTGGCTTTGCCTAACATAACACAACAATCTCTACATCTGACATGCTCATGGGTACCATGGTCTGCCGCTCTAATGGCTCCTCTTAGGCATGGCCCCTATGCGACCAGAAATATTCAAGGGCGAATGTACCGCTGATAGCAGGAGGATGACCATCTCCCCACCCTCTTGACACCTTCCTCGCCGAGCCCGGCCCTGAATGCGGCGGTAGCTGCCCCTATCCTAAATGAATGGCTGGAAAATTTCCGACCCTAGGGAACCAGGCGCGGGAAGGAGAGGCCGAGCAAAGTTGCTGGGCCCGCTTTATACACAAGGGAACGCCCCCATCCCCAGGAGAGCCCTCCCTATTGGCAGCTGGCGGGGAGGGCGGCTCAGGGGGGTGACGCGCTACGGGCTCCGCTCGCCCGTCGTGTGGGACTAAGGCGCTGTCCCGCCCATGCTCCCCTGCGTGTCGCGCGGTCAGCGGCATTTCCAGGATGGTGTCTTTGGTGTTGTGTCTCTTGTTGTAATGTGCAGCGTACACTTTTTGGGCTTTTTCCAGGTTGTGTTGTACCACTGCCGGCGACCATTTGCTAGTCACTGTTTTTTCTCTCCATACCACATTGTCTCTTGTAAAGGGGAACCTGCCTCTCAGGATTTGGAAGGGGCTGTATCCTAGCACCGTCAGTGTGAATCTGTATGCCCACAGCATGCCTTGAACTTCCAACTCCCACTCTTTCCCTTGCATAATGGCTGATTGTATGGATCCCATCAGTACACGGTTGAACCGTTCTACTTGCCCATTACATGCGGGATGGTATACTGCTGTGTGTTTGGACTTTATCCCATTCCTCTCCATGTATTTGTTCCATTTATCAGAGGTGAACTGTGGCCCATTGTCACTTAATATCGTCCTCGGTATTCCTTCCCTCAGGAACAGTGAGGTAAGAAATCTCAACACTGCGTCCATGTCCATGGATTCTTGCACATCTATCTCAGGCCATTTGGAGTATTTGTCTATGACCACACACAAGTATTTGGCTACACCTCTGTTGTCGAGGACAGGACCTAATATGTCCACTGCAATATCTTCCCATGGGTTCTGGGGCCGCTCAAATTCCCCCAGCGCAGGCCTCAGTGGTCTCAGTATTTTGTCCGCTCCTTGGCACTGGACACATTCTCTGACTTGCCTTTCTATCTGACTGTCCATTCCTGGCCACCAGTACATTTGTTTTACTCTGACCTTCGTTTTCACGATGCCTAGGTGACCTTCATGGAGCTGGTTCAGTAGCAACGGCATTAAAGTCACTGGGGGTATCACTTTATCACCCCGGTACATAAAAATTCCTGAGTCACTCATTGACAATTCCTCCCTTATTTCGTAGAACTTCCTTAGGTCCGCTTTGAGGTGCCGTTTTTCTGGCCAACCAGAGACGAGATATTGTTTGACTTCCTCCATTTCGCTGTCCTCCTTATACGCTTGGGCCCATTCTTGCCTGCTGATCGTTCTCTCCGAGTCGGCCATTTCAGCCACCATTTCGTCTGTGTCAGGTGGGGCTACTGGTGCGTCCTCCATAGCGGAGGCTTTGCTCAAATAGTCCGCTACTTTATTCTGTGTACCCGGCAAGTACTCCACATCATATGTATAGTCCAGCAACTTGAGTGTCATCTTAGCGATGCGTGGTGTAGCTGTGTCGTGGCCGCAGGATGTTAACACCTTAACCAACGGTTTATGGTCCGTTTGTAGTTTGAAGCGGGTGCCCCAGATGAATTGTCTGAATTTTCCCATGGCCCATGTAACTGCCAGCATCTCTTTTTCGATGACGCTATATTTCTGCTCGGTAGAGGACAACGCTCTGGATGCGAAACTTATAGTTTCTATTGTGCCCTCCTTCCTTTCCTGTGCCAGCACTGCTCCCAATCCTTTTTCACTGGCATCCGTTGTCAATATGGTGCTGCCCGTTGGGTCATATCCATGTAGGGGTACTGCTCCATTAATGTCGTTTTTCAGACCTTCAAATTCGTTCTGTGCCTCTTCATCCCACTTAAACGGCGACTTGTCCCTGATGAGCTGACGGAGTTTATGAGTCTTGGTGGCAAAGTGTCTTACAAATTTACTATAATACTCCGCCATTCCGAGGAATGACCTCACTTCTTCCTTGTTAACTGGGGCTCTGGCATCGCAAATGGCTTTCACGTTCTGCCTTTTGGGGGATATTCCTTGACTCCCTATTTCATGACCTAGGTATGTGACGGATGACATGCCCAGCCTGCACTTACTCCACTCGGCAGTGAGGCCTTTTTCTTGTAGTACTGTCAGCACCTTTGTCAGTTTATTGTCATGGTCTTCTTGGTTTGATCCCATGATCAGTATGTCGTCCTGGAAATACTGGACGCCTGGTAGATCTTTAAATAGACGGTGCATCAACTTCTGGAACACCGCAGCCGCTGAGGCCAGGCCAAACGGCATGCGGCGGAACTGATAACACCCAAAGGGTGTGATGAATGAGGTTAGTCTTCTGCTCGATGGGTGCAAGTCAATCTGATGATATGCTGATGTGAGGTCAATCGTAGAGCAACATGACACTCCTTTTGTTCTCGCTAACATTTCCTCGATCCTTGGTAGGGGAAACTTCTCCACTATTAAGCACTTGTTGAGCTCGCGGAGGTCCACACATAAACGTACCTTGCCATTGGGTTTCCTGGCTACGACCAAAGGTGCCAACCACTCTGAACTGTCAATCGGTTCAATTATCCCCTGGTCTTCCAATCTCTGGAGCTCCTGCTGGACTGCGTCTTTAATGGCAATGGGGATGTTCCTGACCTTGTGGGACACCGGGCGGGCATCCTCCTTGAGGAGTATCTTGTGCACGAATTTATCCAGTTTCCCAACCGTGCCTCCGAACACTTTGGGAAAGGCCCGCTTCAGTTTGTCTTGCTGTAACCAGCTGCTGTCTTCAGTTAAAAGGATTTGTTCTTTGCCCCCTGGATCCAACTTGAGTCCCAGGTCACCTTGGTCTTTCCAGCCTAGTACAGAGGGTCCCCGCTCCGCCACATATAGCTTTCAGATCGCCGATCTACCCCTGAATTCGAACTTCAGGGCGCGGAAACCCACCATGGGAATAGCATTGCTGGTGTATGAAATGGGACGGATATCTGGTGGGTGTAGCTTCGGACCCAGGGTGGGCACAAAGTCTTCTTCCCATACCGATCGCTGTACTATCGAGTACGGAGATCCTGAGTCAATCGCAATGTGCACCTTCACTCCTCCTATGAGCATGTCCGTGCGCGGCTTGTCTGAGTGCTTGCCTGTCACCTCTAATACCTGGTCTTCAACGCACAAAACCATGTCGTCGTCTTCCAGGTCTTCTTCAAGCAGGTCCTCCGACAGGGACTGCCCAATGCACTTCACCATGGACTTCTTCCCTTTCTTGCAGCATACCTTCTCAAAATGGCCGACCAGGCCACAGAAGGAGCATCTGGCGCGAAACGCTGGGCATCGTTTGTCTTGCGCAGAGTGAGCAGCACTCCCGCACCTGTAGCACGAAAATATACTGTCCGTGGGCTGTCGACCTGGAGATGTCTGTTTCCCTGACCACCTGGACTCCTGCTTCCTTTCTCCCGTGGATCCTTTTTGTTTATAGGTTGAAGGGGCTTCGTCAATTTTATTGACCATCTGTCTCTGCGTGCTCTCCTTTTTGGCTGCGTCTGCGCAGCGTTTAGAAAGTTCCGCTTTCTTTACCATAGCAATTACGACTTTGAGCGACGCTTCTCCCTGTGCCCACAACTTGCTTTGGACTGACTTGTTCGTGGTATGCATGACTATTTGGTCCTTGATGTATTCATCCTGTAGCTGCCCATATTTGCACGTGATGGCTAGTCGTCTCAACGCTGCCACGTAGTCATCTATCGATTCTCCTTCCTCCTGCTTTCTTTGCTGGAAGTTGTACCGGTCAATGGATACGCATACCGCCGGTCGATAGTGGTTGTCTAGGTCATCCAGAGCATTCTTGAAGACGTTATCGTCCGTGTCAGGTCTCTCTTTGGGCACAATGTTCGCAAACACACGTATCCCTTCAGGGCCCAGGTTATGCAGTAGTAACCTCTTCTTCCTAGCGCTGGGGAATGGCTCACCGTTCTCATCTTCCAAGGCCTCCACATAGTTCTTGAAATACTCCCTCCAGTCCTCCCATTTCATCAGGGGTTCACCCGTTCTGGGTAGGAAGGGGATGGGTGCCGTTAGCGCTGTTGCCTGGTTGCTCATTCTGGGCGCTGATCTGGGACCTCCGTCTCGGTTCCCTGGGCTGCCAGGTGCGCTGGGGTTCCCTTCTCTGTCAGAGTCGTCACCTTGGCTTTTGGGACTGCCCGGCGTACTGCTAGTTCCACCTTGTGTGGTGCTGGGGAGGTGTACTCCTCCTACCTCCTTATCACCGTCCCTTCTTTCCGCCAGGGCCTCAGCTACGTGCCTCTCTGCGCGCTGTGCTGGTTCTGACCTGCTCTGATGTGGCCTGGTGTCACGTGGTTGTAGGCTGCCGTGGTTTTGCGCTGCTGCCACGCTCCATTGTAAATAGCGCTGCCGCTCTGGGTGAGTTCACCTTGAGGTGCCCCTGTCCACAGCCTCTGACCTGCTGCAATTGTCTTGTCCTCGTAATGCTGCCTCTCCTGTGTAGCTGCGTGGGGCTAGTGTGGTGCTCCCAGTCCTCGTCGCCACTGTAATGTAGTTGGTTTCTTCCCCCACAGAGCACAGGATATCAGGTAGTGTGAAGAAACAAGCATTTATTGCCGTATAACAAATGCGCTATTTCACAGACCGCCGAGCGTCTAATTCCCGCCAGCTCCGGTCGCTTCTGCCGTTTCCCTTCTTCGCGCGCTTGCCTCCCGCCTAGCGTGCATGTGCCGGTGTTCCACTCTGGCTCCGGCGCGGCACGTCATCACGCCAAGCGCCGGAGACTAGAGCGCAACACCACATGAACTCACATTTTTAAAACTGCTTTCATAGATGATAACGAAGAAAAAGGATTTTCGGTCAAATAAAATATTTGCCTAAGATCACACAATTTCATCGTGAAAGCCGCGATCTAACCAGGTTTTCTTGTTTCACTTAGTACAATTCTGCCACTAAATGGGTATCTATTTGTCATTCCTCTTTTAGGTTAGCTGTTTGTTTTGACCTCTCTGTGCACTTTTGGGCAGTTTTTAATAGCCGGAACTCGATCCGAAGGCATTGGAGCGTTTCATATTAACACTAGTTACATTACTCAATGACAAATTCATTTCTCTATATGCACGGGGAGTTTAAGTGGTTTGACCAGAATCACAGGATGTTTTGCGGACGCCGAGACTTCAATCTGGTTTCCTGGTTCCAAAGTCGGTAGCTGTGGCCGTACCAGCACATCCTCGGTAGAGGGAGGGTGTCAGGCAGAAGCCACTTGAAAGCTCGGCTCATTCTGGGCTCGAGGTCCCGACAGGACCTCGAGCTGACCCAGGGCCAGGCTTCAGGCGCGAGCCTGGCTCAAGCTTTTCAGCGGCTCGCCCACCTCTACATGCCACTGCATGCACATATCCACTTTGGGGTTCGTAAAATAACATAACTAGTCCACCCACTCAACTAAATGTTATCAATGTTGCTGACCTTGGAAGGATGAAATGCAAGCCCGTATGCTGAGACTGTCAGAAGACGCATCGACCCAGTGACTTACAAACCCCCCCCCCCCCCACCCTCTGTGACTGTCCTAATGTGGTACAGTCCCTGGGTTTGTGCTTCTGGGCAGTGTGGCTTTTTTCAGTCTCGCTATTCAGGACACATTTAGCCTGGCCTGCATTCAACGCCCATGTTATTTTTAACTGATGAGAAGAAGTAAACAGACTCCAATCTATCTGTGAAGGAGGTCCCCAGAGCGCCCTAAATCTGCTGTTAGGATGCAGATAAACAAATTAAAGATTGCTGTTGACAGCACTCTCCATTTACTCTTCATGTGTGTGAGTGCTTAGGCGGGGCACCCAGGGGCTCTGTCCACAAAGTGTTGATGCCATGCAAAGCAGAAATGTTATGTTGTGTTATGTGATGTTATTGGAAATTTGTAGAGCGCACGTTCACCAACAACTCTCTTGGCGCTAGAAATGAGAGGGGACTGCAAGTAAAGTATCAAACTATAAAACTATTGGGTACAATTTTGGTCGTCCTATTAGGATATCACACCCTTTCAACCTCTTGACTCAAAATTGGGGATGAAGTCTGGCATTTAAGAGGGTGATCTCGTTAAGATGAATGTAGAATGTGCATTTTGTATAGGTTTGAAAAGTGGGTGACCCCATTGAAGGTTATGGAGGCATTTTGTTTGCTAGGAGGACGAATAGAAGTAAAAAGAGGATGAGACATGCCAAATGCGGGTGAGTTGACAGTATGAGATATGTGTCTTTTTGCTTCTGTGTTATACATGTAGTGGGCCCGGCTACCTTTTATAGGCGTAGCAATAGAATAAATATGGACATCGTGGTCATGGCCGCCACCCACCTGCGGACTAACAGCCTGATTCATCAAGCTAAATTGCACTCGCAAAGGGCAAGATTCTCAGAATCTTGCCTTTTGCGAGTGCAATTTTTGCATTTGGGATTCATCATCCCAAATGCAAAAATCGCAATTTAAGAATTCGCATATTTGCGAGGAATTGGATTTAAGGAATCTCTAAGAGAGATTCCTTAAATGCAATTCATCAACCAATTAGAAATAGCGAAATCGCAATATTTGGTCTCAATTTACCACCAAGTCTGACTTGGTGGTAAATTGCGAAAATAGTGTAAAAAGCACTTTAGTGCATTTTTTTCTTTTGCATGTTACACACACACATGTCCTTTGGACATGTGTGTGCGCAACACCTGTTCAAATGTGCATTTAAGGGGTGCTACAGGGTGTCCTTTGGACACCCCTGGCCCCCTTAAAATCGCTATCTTATTTGCGAGTAGCAAATTGCTACTCGCAAATAAGGGATACTCCCCATTCATTCCTATGGGCCTTTTGGCCCATAGGAATGAATGGGGAGTTATTCCTTATTTGCGAGTAGCAATTTGCTACTCGCAAATAAGGAATGTGTAGGAATCGCTATTTATTTAGCAATTCCTACATGAATACCGTTTTGCGAGTCCTCAATAGCGAATCGCTATGATTCGCTATTAGGGGCTCGCAAAACGGCCCCTTGATGAATCAGGCTGTTAGGCCCCTACTTTTGCTGCCGGGTTATAGGGTCACTTATCCCCTCCTCCCCAATCCATTTACTGGAGAGTAGAAGGTTGTGGTGGTCTGAGAGGAGTTTGGGAACATACAGCCTGATTCATGTACGGGCCGTTTTGCGTGGCCCTAATAGCGAATCATAGCGACTCGCTATTGAGGACACGCAAAACGGTATTCATGTAGGAATTGCTAAATAAATAGCGATTCCTACATGTTCTCTATTTGCGAGTAGAAAATTGCTACTCGCAAAAAAAGGAATAACTCCCCATTCATTCCTATGGGCCAAAAGGCCCATAGGAATGAATGGGGAGTATCCCTTATTTGCGAGTAGCAATTTACTACTCGCAAATAAGATAGCGATTTTAAGGGTGCCAGGGGTGTCCAAAGGACACCCTGTAGCACCCCTAAAATGCACATTTGAACAGGTGTTGCGCACACACATGTCCAAAGGACATGTGTGTGTGCAACATGCAACTTAGAAAAATGCTTTTAAAAGCATTTTTCTAAGTTTTTGCTATTTACCGAGAGGTCTGACCTCTCGGTAAATAGCGGCCCAAATTTGCAAAATCGCAATTTTTGAAAGTGTCATGAATAGCATTTAAGGAATCTCTAATAGAGTCAGTCAGTCAGTCAATTATCTTTATTCGATTATTAAAAATCATAAAAGAACGAGCAAAATTACAGATCAACCATTTCATCAGAGCACGAATTTTACAAATTTTAAAACAGACAATCATTATACAAAAAACGCTAAGTTTACAATGAAACATACATAAATATTTAAAAAAGATAAAAAGAAGGGCTTATTAAAACACAACTCATTCGAATAAATGAGAAAAGAGGAAATTCATTTTTCAGAGATAAAGTGCCTGTGCCTTGTACGATGCTTATTCAAACGTACTCCTGCAACTAGGAAACTAGCAACAGAGAAAACTACCTTAACATTGGGAAGAAGTTGCAAAAACAACAGGGCTGGTTTTACCTGAATAAAGCCCTGATTACGTAAAATGGGAAACAAATACCTTTTTCTGATCTCAATGTAATGTCTGCAAAACATGATAAAGTGCATCGTGTCCTGTGTTGAAAAATTGTCACAGTCACATGGTTCAGCATCATCAGGTCTAGTCCAAGAACTAAAGTTGCCCAGTATAAAATGAATTAAATCAAAACGAAATCTCGTTAAGAGAAAGCGATGATAAGAGTTTGTTACCAGAAGGAGATATGGTTCCATTTGTGGTATATAAATAAATAATACCGGATCTATTTTTGAATGAATGAATGAATAACAGATAGCTCAATAAAATAAGAGTCAAGATTCGAGGTAGTAGGAGTTTCTGCAGGTTTATTACAGCATGAGGACAGGATCAGGACAACCTGCATAGAACGGGGGTAACAGGGCCCAGCAGGACAACTGGGGCCCAGCAGCTGCCGGGGCTTGATCTGGGGTGAGCGCGCTAGCTTTTAATAACAATACATTGACTTATATACATAGCGCAAACACATAGCATTACATTGCAGTAGGCGTAGCAGTGGGTGGAGCAGAAGGCATGACGCGTAGCAGTCGCGAAAGATAACAGTAAAAAGAGGTGTAACTGGGAGTATACATAGACATGTGATGCAAACGTAACAGAATATGTCATGAATGGGCGGAAACATAGGAGGGGGCTACCTAAGGAGCCGGGACCTCTAACCTGGTGGTGCGCGAAAACTGGCAATGACGTGTTACTAGGAGAAGCTGGGGGCTACGAACTCTGTGCTAGGAGCAGAGACTAGAGTCTGGAGGGTCGGAGCGACATGTACCTAAACCCTATCTGGTATCTGATGTTTAGGGAACATGTTGATATAAACTAGAAGTCATGAGGGGAAAAGCTAACTTGACTCTAAGACTGGACCATGCATTATTCTACATGTAGTGCGTGATGAAGAATATTAAATGACCATTAATACAGTATTTCTCTAACGTGGAGCCGAGAAGGCTAGACAATGACGGAAACTATTGATGCAGTTCAGTAGCTTAGGAATGCAAAGAAGAAGGACTGAACTGATAGCTGGAATCATAACACACTCTTGGCAGACTCAGAGGCAGAGCCAAGCTGCACCGGGCACTGCGAGGCAGGAAGTAAGTGAAGGGTCGAGGATACAGGTGGGGGCTGTATCGCTCCTCAGCGAGGCTTTCAGGAGACAGGAGTTGAATCCAGGGTCCGGGCCCTTTTGAGGCCTGGAAACGGGGACTTTATAATGGAATAACGTGCACACTGAGAAACGTGACAACGTAACTTTACATAGGCCTGATATTCGTAGTATTCACGAGGACTGGAAAATGACATACCAGAGGTGGACACAACTATAATTGCGTCATTAATCGGACATGGGGAACAACATATGCATATTGGTCATGCACACATAACATATGATGGATGAGGCGTAGGGACACAGAACATGGCAAAATTTACTTTTCCACATTCCCTCCTTGTCACTACGTTTCCATCAGGAAACATCAATTTTCATGATACCATCTATCATTTCATACAGTACCATTTGCTCGTCTCGAATTGTCTTGGAACGGGATTTAGAACGGGGCTTGGGACTAGGAATACAAGAGGTAGCACACATGCTGCAAATCGCAGGGCCACATTGTATACAGAGGCAGCAGCTGAATATGATCGCTACTGCAATACCTAGAAAGGACAGGACTTTCCATCCCCAGGCGGAAATTATATTCCAGAACCAACCGGACCATGTCCAGGTGCCTGGATCTTGGTGTAACAGATGGGCAATTTTATGGAGTCTGGTTATAGCTGAATAAACAGACGGCGCGTTATTTGGAATGAAAATGCAGCAACTAGATCCGATGACTCTACAGGCCCCGCCCCTATCGGCCAGTATGACGTCAAGGACGAGACGATTTTGCAAAACGACAAATCTCATAGCAGATTGTTCTTCGGTTAGGTTACCTAGAGCAGAGGCAGTCTCATTTACTACAGCTTCAAGGGTTCTTGTTAACCTACGGATCAGTTTACTATTCTGGACAGGTCCTACAAAGAAGAAGAAACCTTTATTGAAATCTGTATACTGTTCTAGAGTAGTTTCAGTATAATCGACAATTGGGGACTCCCTTCTATGTCTAATGTGTACTAGATGTGTGTTTCTGTGATAATCAGATGGGGCTAGAAAAACAGGTGGCAGTAGGAAAGCAATGTAACAGGTTCCCTCCCAATCGAGGGGCAGACGGACATATGCAGTTTGACCACAAATAAAATAAGAATGACGTGAAGCTTTGAAAACAGATTTCCCACTGTCACTATACTGGATAACAGTAGTACATTCACTATGACCTACATGTATGGAACCATAACTACGGACACATAATTCGCCTTTGACAGGTAGTACTGAAATAGCAGGTAGGTTTGGAGTAGTATCAGACTGAACATTCAGGACCATGAAATTCGACGAATAATTACCTAAATTATATACTTCATTTTCTAGATCTAAACCTGTTCTGTGGGGGAGACCTTGCTTGTCTGGAAAACATGTACTGTTAAGAAAAGACATATCTGTTGAGGATGACGTTAACGTGGACCATGCTCCACACGAACCATTATGTGTGAATGGATAAGGAAACAGTGGCAGAACTCCCTTCGGTGTCTGAAAAGGGGGGAGTCGACCACACACCCAACAATTAGTGGCATTGCTGGTCTGGTGTGAATAATGTAACATACGGATAAATGAGTTGTTGCGCATAGCGAGGCGGTATGAATATTCGTGAGGAGGCAGATCACTAAACGTGTGTTCTACTGTAGCATTAGCAGACATATTTACATGAGGAACTGGAAAATACAGATAGAACGCATAGCTGGTGCAGGAAATCATTATGCTGATGAATAATACGAAACTCAGAAAAACGATACATTGAATTGAGTTATTACTGACTCTCTCACTATGGGGGTCTATTTTATACATGTCAGAAACAGTCTAACCGTTTCACCTAGGGGAGGACTTATACAATCAAACTGACTGACTTATTTTACTAGACCTGAGCTTTAACTTATACTCCTGCTGCGGAGTTTTCTCTAACAAGGGAGGGGTTGTAATAATGTCTTTTGCGGGACAGTCCTTTAAAACAATGTTCTGGCAATCTTTCAAATCCTGGGAAATGTTTTTAGAAACGGATTTCAATCCTTTAAAAAGTTTAACATGAGACAGGTGGATCCATCCTTTCCTGCCTTCCAACTTGACGGCAGTACGGGTGGTCAAGAGGACCTGACGTGGCTCCTTCCAACGTGGTTCCAGCGGACTTGATCTGTCAAAATTTCTGATCATCACCAAGGAGCCTGGAACGATCTCGTGCGGCGCCACCTCGGTATTGTCTGGAAATGCGGCGGCAACCTGTGAACGACATGAGTTGAGGGCAGACATCAAGGAAGCTAGGTAATCTGTCAGCATATTACATGAAACATCGGTAATACTTCGGGGTCTAGGAGTACCCCACATGTTAGGGGGGCGGCCGAATACGACCTCATACGGGGACAGACCTGATCTGGAATGTGCGACCATGCGCATATAAAACAGGGCGACTGGCAGAGCTACTAGCCAGTCCACACCTTTTTCTTTACAAACTTTGGCAATACGGATTTTCAGGGTCTGATTATGTCTCTCGACCAGACCGGCTGCTTCAGGATGGCGTACACAATGAAACTTCCACTGGTACCCTAACAACAGGGAAACGTGCTTCATCAGTTCAGATGAGAATGGTTGGCCGTTATCAGAATATACGACTCTAGGGAGTCCATACCTAGGGAAAAACTCACGAACCAACTGTTTGGCAGTGGTCGCGGCTGTGTAATCTGGGACTGGATATGCTTCTGTCCACCTGGACAAAGCGCATACAACTACAAGGACATACTTGAAACCTCGACATCGCTCCATCTGAATATAATCCATCTGGAGGACCTCAAAAGGGTGGTCAGGGGGCTGGAAACCACCTTGTTCCACCGGGACACTTTTACCTGGATTAAACTGACAACATATCATACAGGTACGGACTTTCTGCTTGGCTGCAGCTCGTAAATGCTTGTTGAACCAAATGTTCTGGATACTGTCTAACATAGCTTTTTCTCCTAAATGTGCTGGACTATGTGCGGTATTGATAATGACTTGAACCATAGAATCGGGGAGAAACCATGTGGCTCTACCCTTCGTTAACCATCCTTGATCTGTCTGGACCCCTCCTTGTTCAGACCATTTCTTGATTTCATCGGGAGTAGCATGTAACTGGATATCTATGACATCTTGTGTAGGGTCCTTAACTGTCATGCATGTAATCGGATCTGGAGTATGTGTCAGGTTAACTTGGCTGTGCGGTCTGCTAGATCATTACCTTGGGAAATAATGTCAGTAACTTTCGTATGTGCTTTGCATTTCATGATAGCAATGGATGTCGGTAAATGTATGGCATCTAACAGGGCTTGAATAAGGAGACCATGCTGAATCTTGGTTCCATGAGAAGTCATGAAACCTCTCTCCTGCCAGAGCACTCCGAAGTCGTGTACAACTCCGAATGCGTAACGTGAATCAGTGTAAACATTAACTTTCAGGTTCTTGGCATGTATACAGGCTTGTGTCAGAGCGACTAGCTCTGCTGCTTGAGCGGACAGGGTATCAATACGGTGTGTTTCAATAACTTCGGTGTCAGTAGTCACTGCATACGCGGCGACTAGTTCTCCTGTACTAGTTCTCATACATGAACCATCCACATAAAGTGTCAGGTCAGGATCTGGTAACGGAATGTCTGTCAGGTCTTGTCTTGGCTTTGTCGTAATATTAACTACTTCCACACAATCATGTGGGTCTGGATTTGAATTAACTGATGGTAACAGTGTAGCAGGATTCAGAACGTTGCAGCGTCTAATTTCTATGTGTGGCTGGAACAGTGTCAATTCATAACCTGTTAAACGTGCAATTGTCAAGTGCTGTGTTTGTGTTCGGTTTAAAAGAACTTCCACGGAATGTGGGACTTGTACTGTCAGGGAGTGTCCTAAAACTATGGAATCACTTTGTCTGATAGCTAGTGCTGTGGCTGCAACTGACTTGAGGCACGCAGGCAACGCCTGGGCGACTGGATCTAATGTGCTCGAAAAATAAGCACAGGGCTTGTATTGTCCTGCTTGATCTTGTGTGAGAACAGATAATGCTGTACCTTCCCGTTCAGTAACGAAAAGTGTAAAAGGCTTACTGTAGTTCGGTGTGGCTAGAACTGGAGCTTGACATAGGGCTTTCTTTAACTCGTTGAAACTAAGTGTATGGTCAGATGTCCAAGGGAGGACAGTCGATACGGCTGCCTCCTGTGTCGTTAACTGTATCAGTGGCTTGGCTAGAAATGCATACTGGGGAATCCATTGTCTACAATAAGAAGTAAGGCCGATAAAGGCACGTACCTCCTTCTGGGTTCTGGGCTGGGGAAGACTCGCTATTAACTGGATACGGTCGGGTGTCAACTGCCTACCCCTCTTGGACAGCAAGTGTCCTAAGTATACCACTTGCTGGACACAGAATTGAAGCTTCGAAGGTGACACCTTGTGCCCCATCTCGGCTAGAAAATACAAGACTGTAAGGGATGCTCGCTCGCAGTCACGTTCAGAACGGGCTGTGATCAGGAGATCATCGACATACTGGAGCAGGGCAGTGTCAGTTGGCATGTGAATATTGTCTAGTTGTCTCTTGAGTGCTTGACTGTAAATACTAGGGCTTTCTGTGAAACCTTGAGGAGCGCGTGTAAACATATAGCTCCTTCCATTTAAACAAAATCCGAAAAGAAACTGGCTGTCTGGATGAATCGGAACACTAAAAAATGCATTCTTGAGGTCTATGACAGTGAAAAACATGGCTTCGGAATCAATGGCTGTTAGCAGGGAAGAGATGTCTGGGACAACTGGGTACTGAGGAATAATACATTTATTAAGCTCTCGTAAATCAATCACTAATCGATATACTGGGGGTGCATTCGGATCAGTACGTTTCATGACTGGAATGATCGGAGAATTGCATACATTGGAGTCAGTTTCTACAACTACTCCTTGAGCCATGAGCTCGTCAATAATTTTGGATAAGGCTGCTACAGCCTCAGGTGGCAATCTGTACTGTCTGATTCGGGGTAACACTACACCTGGTTTGAGAGTCACACGATGGGGTGTGATTTGCATGTAACCTACATCAGTTGGACCTTGCGCCCATAAATGCTGTGGAACATTAGACAATCTGGAATCAAAATCTCGTAATACATAGTGACCCTTAAAGTCACGTAGGAACAGACGTATTCCCTCTGGGGAACAGCAAATAACTGCACCTAATTCTTTCAGTGTCTTAATGCCTAATAGATTTTCTGGACATGACTTAGTAAGTAACAGATCAGTAGTGCGGGACAATGGACCTACTTCTAGAGTAACTGGCTTGGATATCTCATTAACTATTGGCTTTCCTGAAAATCCAAGGGAAACATTTCTTGAGCCTGAGAGCGGAGCCCCTGGAACTTCGGCATGACTAATTGTGGTCCTACTCGCCCCTGTATCGATCAAAAACTTTCTGTCTTTCCCTAATACTTGACTGTGAACATAGGGACCTTCTTGATCTACAGGTATCTCGATGAGAGGCAAGCCTACCTCCCTCTCTAGGCTGTTTCATGAATATGGCTGATACTCCGGATACTCAGACTGTGCATACTGGTACATCTGCGATGTAACGTGCTGTGTTGCAGCAATGGGCTGCGGTACTGTAACTGTCTGTTGTGCATTCTGTGACTGAGGAATCTGTGAAACTTGTTCTTGTCTAGGCGGACGTGGTCTTTCTTTAGTCTTACCAGTAGCTATGTTATGTTTCAGAACTGCACACTCGTTTATAAAATGACCTGGTTGTTTACAATAATTGCAGTTCCCTTTAACGGGAGCTGCAGGATGACTGGCTTGATTCGGACCCCTCTTCTGACTGTCTTGAGGAACAGATTGTGCAACTAGCACTTTCATTTTCGTGTCTTTCATACGTTTTCTCTCGTGTTCTTGCTCTTCCCTGATTCTATTCTGGTGATACTGGAGCATCTGGAGCATCTGGGACGGAGTATTTGCTTGCCAGGTGCTTTCGACTTTCAAAACTCGATTTTTAATTTGTGGGCTTGAATTCTCGACTAATTTGGTAACGAAAAGGTGAGGGTATGACTCACTACTTGTCTTGAGACCACTGTTGATACTGAAACATTTTTCAAATCTAGAATAAAAATCACTAATATCTTCATCTTGTTTCTGTTTACAGGCTGAGATTGCATCCCAGTCTTCTTTTCTCGTTGTCAATAATCTGGGTAAAACTTGAATCAATAATTCTGGTAATTCTTTACATTTATCTCCAAGACCGGTACCTGGTACTCGTGCCTTGTCTTCAGCTTCTAGAGCTGTCCAATCGATCTTTTTCTCTCCCACCTCCCATTCCTTTTCCTTTAACTTTTCATACACCCCTGCGGGTAACAGGACCTTTAACATTTTAATGATATCTGGGTAAGTGTATTCTCCCATACGGAGCATGTCTTTTAATTCTCTATGGAACCCTGCTGGATCTTTGTCATGACAGGGAATTAATTTCTTCATTTCAAGAAGTTCCATCTTTGAAATCGGAGTGTATACAAACACTCGTTGCATTACGCCACCCGCCCCTTGGACTGGGTGGACTTCTCGTAACGGATTCTGTCTGTCTATGTAAAATGATTTACTTTCTGGGGGTGAGACATGAACAAAATGCAGATTCAGGAACGTTCTATACTTGTGACGCTGTTCTAGAATGACACTCATTAAATCGGTACCTAGACCTCTCCATCTATACTGGAGTAACTCGTTCAGGATATCATACAACGGACCTGGATCAGAATGTTGACCCTCATACAGAGTGATGAGGTGCTGGATCATATACATACCCACCAGTCGTTGCTCGGCTGGGGGCAGTTTCAGAAACATTTGTGCCACTATTTCGTCTGGAAAAGTGGTAGAATCAGTAATCCATCGGACTGCTGATCGGGCTAGTTCTTGTTCATGCATAGTACTTAATTCACTGTAACCGACTCGTGATTTCAGAATGTGATCGGTAGCTTGAAATACTTGTTCTAGAGAACCTTGTTCTGGTGCTTGATGATGAAAAATAGACTTGTGTTCTAGACGTAAATGGCGATCTGGAAATCTAGATTTTCCTACATACGCTATTCTGGCGGAATTCTCGTCTTCCTCTTCAGGATCAGAGATACTTTCTTTCTCGCTTACTTGTGCTGCTTTACGCTGGTCGTGTAACCTTATTATTTCTTTACGAATTTTCTTGTACATACTCTCCATGGCACCGACGGTCTTGTGCTTACCCTCGGCTATATTATCACTCCACCTTGTCAGGATTCTCATTTCGGCAGAATCTTTAGACGGGTAATCTTGTTCTCTTATTAGACAATTGATCAGGAACTTTAATATCATGAGCTGAATCTCGGCTTTCCTTTGAGACATAATCTCGCCAATACTTTCTGGATCATCCCCTGTACGGATGAAACGATATATTCTGTCTAGATCTTCTTTCATATTCGGCAAGGTGACTAGATACTCGGTCACTTTTCTTACGCGGAATGAATATAAAACCATGTTATCCTCGCCTGGGACTGGATCATAGCAACATTCGGCAAGGGATTTTCTTATTTCTGCAACAGACTGATATCTAGGCGTACGCTGTGATGCTTGTGCATGTAATTCGGCTAACGTTAAACGCTTGTGTGGCGGCGGGGTTTGAGGAGGACCTCCTCCTGCGGCCCCTAGACTAGAATCGTCGACTGACATTCTTCGTGGCGGAGCGGGAAGTTGAAATGCTGGCTGGACCGGGGGTACCGTAGCAGGTACTCCGGTGTCTGGAAGAGCGGGAAGTGCCTGATTTACAGGGACTGGCGGAGCGCGAACAGGATTTGCATATTCTGGGACTGTGTCGTCCAAGTAGGACGAAATAAAAATATCAGCTGCGGTCGGTTTGTGACGTAGCTTGGTCGGAACTAACGGTGGCGGGAAATTACTGGATGCCTCTGGGGTCGCTTTCGGCACACCTTCGGCAAGAAGAGGATACATACCCTTAATGAGGGCATGCCTCTGTCTGTCTGACTGTTCGGCTTTGACTTGTTCACCTATCTCGATTAATTCTCTTTCTTGGGCTCGTTCCTGGGATTCTCTACTTAACTCTGACTTTCTGACTTCCTTTTCGGTTCTTCTATGCGCTTCTTTACGCCATAACTCGATGGCATCTTTCTGTGACTGTCTGGCTTTCTTTTTCCATAATGCTTCTTCTACTCGCATGATACATTCGGCATCCCATGTACCCGATACGGGCCATCTATACTTTTCTTCTAACTGTTTGGTATACTCTACCCATAAATCTAGATACATTATGGCGCTTATGCCATGTTTCTGATACATAAAGTGACCTGGACTGTCCCTAGGCGGGACAGGAACTGCTTCCTCTAATAAACCCTTTCTAGTTTTTAACTGACGTAACTTGGAAAAGATAGGCATGACTGAACTGTAATCTGGACACAATACAATACACAATGAAAACACGAAATCACGTCACACTCATACCACAACATTAAAAATACATGAAGAACATTATAAATAACAGTTCGAACAGAATATTACCTGGAATACTGGAAACAGAAATAGAACAGATTTTCTCGAGAACGGAACAGACTAGAGTTACTGGATGCACTGCTGTAACAGTACGGAACATACCGGTCCCATAAAGGAACGCATCAAGACCCGTATCCACCTAGGTGAACACTTCGTTTGTGAGTCTGGGCACCACCAACCCACGGACCAGGAGTCAATTTAGATTGGTCCTGTCTAGATACTACCCCAGCAATGGTACTCACCGGGCAGCACGGAACGGAAGGCCTCGGACGGGACTGGACTGCTACGACGACGAACTTCGGACTTCGGACTTCAGTTACGGGTGGGCCTCCGGATACCTCGGACCTTGGACTCTCGGCTTGGGCTCTGGTCGGGACTCGCCGCGTTCCTCCACCGTCTCGTTTGGATGCTGGACCGCCTCCTCCGTCTCCTCCGTGGGCCTGAGGGATACTTGGAGCAGAAATATCTGCCAGTGCACGGTATGGTTCCGTCACGACTGCAGAGGGTCAGGGGGTCGGCGTGGCTTCACCGACGCGTGGGGAAAGGGCAAGTCCCTGTTCGGGCGCCATTATGTGGTATATAAATAAATAATACCGGATCTATTTTTGAATGAATGAATGAATAACAGATAGCTCAATAAAATAAGAGTCAAGATTCGAGGTAGTAGGAGTTTCTGCAGGTTTATTACAGCATGAGGACAGGATCAGGACAACCTGCATAGAACGGGGGTAACAGGGCCCAGCAGGACAACTGGGGCCCAGCAGCTGCCGGGGCTTGATCTGGGGTGAGCGCGCTAGCTTTTAATAACAATACATTGACTTATATACATAGCGCAAACACATAGCATTACATTGCAGTAGGCGTAGCAGTGGGTGGAGCAGAAGGCATGACGCGTAGCAGTCGCGAAAGATAACAGTAAAAAGAGGTGTAACTGGGAGTATACATAGACATGTGATGCAAACGTAACAGAATATGTCATGAATGGGCGGAAACATAGGAGGGGGCTACCTAAGGAGCCGGGACCTCTAACCTGGTGGTGCGCGAAAACTGGCAATGACGTGTTACTAGGAGAAGCTGGGGGCTACGAACTCTGTGCTAGGAGCAGAGACTAGAGTCTGGAGGGTCGGAGCGACATGTACCTAAACCCTATCTGGTATCTGATGTTTAGGGAACATGTTGATATAAACTAGAAGTCATGAGGGGAAAAGCTAACTTGACTCTAAGACTGGACCATGCATTATTCTACATGTAGTGCGTGATGAAGAATATTAAATGACCATTAATACAGTATTTCTCTAACGTGGAGCCGAGAAGGCTAGACAATGACGGAAACTATTGATGCAGTTCAGTAGCTTAGGAATGCAAAGAAGAAGGACTGAACTGATAGCTGGAATCATAACACACTCTTGGCAGACTCAGAGGCAGAGCCAAGCTGCACCGGGCACTGCGAGGCAGGAAGTAAGTGAAGGGTCGAGGATACAGGTGGGGGCTGTATCGCTCCTCAGCGAGGCTTTCAGGAGACAGGAGTTGAATCCAGGGTCCGGGCCCTTTTGAGGCCTGGAAACGGGGACTTTATAATGGAATAACGTGCACACTGAGAAAAGTGACAACGTAACTTTACATAGGCCTGATATTCGTAGTATTCACGAGGACTGGAAAATGACATACCAGAGGTGGACACAACTATAATTGCGTCATTAATCGGACATGGGGAACAACATATGCATATTGGTCATGCACACATAACATATGATGGATGAGGCGTAGGGACACAGAACATGGCAAAATTTACTTTTCCACACATTCCTGGAACAGAGGAAAGCATACAGTATTTCCTTACCATGTTTTTTTTAGCTCAGTTGCTTCCCTCTCCAGGGCATATAAATTTGTCAGAGTGTTTTTGACTAATTTTAAATCTTCATAAATTATTCCATCTGGAGATGAGAAGAGCTCCGGTCGGCCTGCTAAAGTAAGCTGCGTTTTCACATATCTTACCCATGGGATATTAAGGGTTCTATCCAGGGCTAAACAGTCTTTTAGGATAATGTGATTTAAGGTAAGCTCCTGGTTAAGCCAAGTTTTTATCCAACCAATCACTGGGGCTAGTTTTAAAATATCAGATATATAGCCCAGACCTAACTCTGTATGCAATGCAAAGGTCGGAGTTGATTGGGGAACAGAAAGCAGAGATCTCAAAAAATTATTTTCTACTTTCTGTATTTTAGTGGAACCAATATGTCCCCAGATAACAGAACCATACTGGGCTACTGACAAACATTTTGCTTTGTAAACTTTGATGATACTTTCCATGGGACGGGCGCCCAGTTTTTTAGCAAAACCTAGCAGCCCTGCGGCCGCTCTAGCGACAGCGCTGCTTTTAACCAAAAGCTGGGGGCCCCAGGTGCCCTTTTCATCAAAAGTCACTCCTAAGTATGGGAAAGAAGGGACTCTCTTGACCTCCTTCCCCGCACAGTAGAATGTTAACGACTTTCTTTTCCTGCCTGCGGCTCCAGCAATCATTACATGTGATTTTTCGGTATTAATTTTCATGTCCAGCGATGACATAAAAAGTCCAAAGGATAAAAGAAGTTTGTTTAACGCCACTCCAGAACGTGCCAATAGGACGGCGTCATCCGCGTACAGGAGGACAGGTATCTTTGTCTCACCTGCACGCGGGATGTCACTATGGGATGTTGTCATTACTGCCTCAAGGTCATTAATGTATAAGGTAAAGAGGAGGGGGGCAAGTATACACCCTTGCCTAACCCCCCTCTCTGACCTAAAGTGACAAGTGCATCTTCCTTCCCTAGTGACTCTGACTGAGGTCATAAGATCTTTATGTAGCTCAGCTAAGTATTCGACCAAAGGGGGGTCAAGACCCACGGCCAAGAGGATCCTCCACAGCTTTGCCCTGTTAACCAGGTCAAAAGCTGAGGAGAGGTCCATGAAGGCCATGTATAATGAGCCCCCCTTGGCGATTACATATTTATTTAAAATTAATTCTAGGTTAAGGCACTGATCTAAGGTTCCTCTTTTGGCTCTAAAGCCATATTGTGCGTTAGATAAAATGCCCTTACTTTCTAAAATCAAAGTCAATCTACCTAAGAGGACTCTCCCCAGGATTTTAACACTCGAGTCGATGAGGGAAATAGGCCTATAGCAGGCCGGATCTGTCCTCTGACCTTTCTTAAAGATCGGCACAATGGTCGAATTTGCCCAGCTAGAAGGGAAAGTAAATTCCCTTGTAGCATTAAAAATGTTAGTTAGGATCTTTGAACTTAGTTCAGGGGCGCTCTTAAAAAAGTCTGCGGGGACCCCATCTGGTCCTGGTGCCTTTCTGCAGAGTGTATCATTAATTGCTTGTTTTACCTCCTCCTGAGTAAAGGGAGGGATATGAGTTGACAATTGTGGAAGAGATATTTCGCATACTGTAGTGGTATGAGTACAACTATAAATATTGCTAAAATGTGTCACCCACTGTTCATCTGGGATAATGCAGTCAGCTCTCTGATTATCTAATCCCACGAAATATGGGTGATTTATGACTGCCCAAAATTTGGCACTATCTTTCTGTGTCTCCGGCAGTAACAAATCATTCCAAGCTTCGTCTCTTATCTCAGATTTCCTCTTCCTGATAGCTAGGTTATATTGTTTCCTTAATGACGCTATCAACACTCTGTCTCTAGGTTTGTTCTTTAGGGCTTTAAGGAGAGTAGAATGGGCCTTAGAACAGTTTGTGTCGAACCATTTGGGGCCCTTTGGCTTATTAGACTTTGCCTTTACAGTCAGATCTAATTTAACTTGGTTACAGATAACACTAAAGGCCTCGACCATAATAGCGCTAGTATTTTTATTATCCAAACAGATGGCGACTTCGCCAGCGACTTTGGCCAAAGTTTCCTGTAAAAAGGTTATTGGAGTGACTTGATCCCATTTAAGCCTTCGGTTTTGATCTTTTAGCACAAGATCTATCGCACACGATGTGTCTGTCTTCCTTTTTCCCAAGACTCCTTGAGCTGACATCTCTAAAATCACAGGATTGTGATCACTAAAAACAGAAGTTTCTACCTTATAAACAAATACTTCAGGCAGAACTTTAAAAGATACAAAAAAATAATCTATAATTGTGCCTGAATCATTGCCCACGTATGTCGGTAACCTTAGATCATTGGAACAGATACATGGTTCATAAAGGTTAAAGGTAGCCAAGAGCAATTCCAAAGCCTCACCGCTTGAGGTATGTTCAAAATGCGGCGGGGAGAAAGAAAAAAATTCCTCTGGTTCCCTTTGACATCCCGCCTGGCATGGATGAATATTAAAATCTCCCATAAGGATCACCTCGTACCCATAGGAGCTGTTCTCAGTGTGAGTAGATAAGAGATCCTCTAGGGATACCAAATGCTCGTTAGAAAATTGACTGGTCGGGGAATTATAAAAGTTAACAAGTAAAATAGGATGGGAGTTTGATAAAGTCAATTCAACCACTAAACAGTTTTTAAATTTAGACTTAATGTGTCTAGGTTTTCCTAGAATGTCAAGTGAAATATGTACAGCCAACCCTCCCCTTGCTCTACCTGCTTTGCTGGGGTCTGCAGATACATAAAAATGAGAATAGCCATCTAAGGCCAAACAATCTAGCGTTTCCCACGTTTCCTGAAATGCAAGAATATCATAATTTTTGATTATGTCCAGCCAGTTCTTGTCTTTGAATTTAGCTCTCAGCCCGGCAATGTTCCAACTCATAATTCTACAGCCCCTGGCGCTTACAGAAGACTGAGATGACGTACCAAGAGCGGGCTGTAGTCTCTCCACATCATTGTCTTGACTTGGCATAAGTCAATCATTTTGATCCATGGAAGATAGTGGCGCAAAACGGTTAAAAAGTTCTAAAGGCTGTGTAACAGGGTTAAGCATTAAAGGTTGATGACGATGAGCTGGTGCGTTGTTCCTTAAGTCTTGTCCTCATCTGAAGTGTGAGTCCCAGTTGGTATCCCACGCTGGAGCGGGAGTCGTTGGGAAAGATACATTTTGCTGTTCCCCATAAAAGAATTTCAAAGTGAGGGGGACCACAGTGCCTCTTCTTCTTTGGGGGGGAAAAATATTTGCAAGGATATTGGGAAGAACGTCTTGATTTGAAAAGCTCACCGCCACACATTCCCCTTTTAATTTTTTGGGCCGATTTCCCAGCCAGGGTACCCTAGTTGCTGATTTAATTACACTTGCTAAGTGATGTTTTCCTCCTGGAGCTAGCCGCACATTGCTTGTTAGCCAATGTAGGGCTTTGCTACAAAGTGAATTAGAACTTTCCGCTATGCCTTCTTCCAGCGGGGGGACATTTGCGAGGACTAAGACCACAGGTGTGGCTTCAACAATAAATTGTAGGGGGTCCGTAGAAAAAGTTTGGGCTTGTACTTGTAATTGCGCTGGGGGAATGTTAGCCGAAGGAGTTGGGTCTGTTGAAGAACATGCTAATAAATGACCCTCATTAGTAATGGCGGTCGAAATTGGTGGCGATGGATTCTCCCCAAGCAGATCTATTCCATCTCCAGCGCCCATGTCACCCCCAGCGACGACTCCCCCAGAGTTATAGCCCAAATGATTGACTAACGTGGTAATATTTTCAAAGCCACTTTCAACTATGTTTTGGAGGCCACCCAACTTCTTAACCTCTGCTTGCAGTTTGTCAATCTTAGATATGAGAGGTTTGACAATAGTGTTGATTTTAATCTCAATGAGATCTGCAATTTTATCAAATAGAGCTTCATCAAAAGAGCGGACAGGTTGATTCTCAGCATGAATCACTTGTTTGCGTTTTGGGGTAGTAGCCCTCTTCCGTTTTGTACCTGAGCATAGCCCACCCCGCTTTGGAGGATTCTTTGTGCATTGACGTTTAGGTCTGGCTGCGTGCCCTATGGGAGATTGGTCAAGGGCGGAGGCCTGAGACTGTGTATCTTGATCGAAATCATTGTCATTATCGTTATCTGTAGTGCCCCCAGCAGGCAAACCCTCTGAAGCCGGGGTTGCATTATCCGGTGTGCCGGGTATAGGTTGGGAAGTAATGTCAACAAAGGTGGCTGTACTATGAACATCTTGCATGCTAATGTCATCAGTCAAAGTAGTGACAAGTGTGGTTGGGGACAGGCAAAGCAAATCAGGAGATTGGCTCAGCCCCAATGACTCCCTCCTTTGCATGTTGATTTTCTGAACAGTCTGAACAAGATAAGTGTTAATCTTATTTTGCTGAACTCCGACAAGTTTTTTAGACATAGCTTAGTGTTTGAAAGCTATTGAAGTTGAACAACATATAACAATATAAGTCGAATCTTGAACAGGCGAGACTTACTTGAGGAATTTTCGCTGAAATAAATCCTGCAGCTTTTATGGCCCTGCCCCTGCCGATGAGGGCCGTAGAGGGCCCGCCCTTTGCCCGGGCTTCGCCCCGGGCGTCCCGCGAAGCTGGTCCTGCGGCGCTTTTGTGCGCCTCCCCTGGCGCCCTCGCGGTGTCACAGCGCGCGCCGCCGCGTAGGCTGCCGGGATTCGTAGTCCCGGAGCGGCGGCGCGTCCAAAGTGCAGGAAAGATGACTCTCGGCGGTGGCGGCGTGGGCTGTGAAGCTTTGCAAGCTGTGGCGTGTTGCGGCGTGATACAGGTAAGGTTTACCGTTTCCCCAGTGCTCCGCCGGTCCTGCGGCGCTTTTGTGCGCCTCCCCTGGTGCCCTTGCGGTGTCACAGCGCGCGCCACCGCGTAGGCTGCCGGGATTCGTAGTCCCGGAGCGGCGGCGCGTCCAAAGTGCAGGAAAGATGACTCTCGGCGGTGGCGGCGTGGGCTGTGAAGCTTTGCAAGCTGTGGCGTGTTGCGGCGTGATACAGGTAAGGTTTACCGTTTCCCCAGTGCTCCGCCGGTCCTGCGGCGCTTTTGTGCGCCTCCCCTGGCGCCCTCACGGTGTCACAGCGCGCGCCACCGCATAGGCTGCCGGGATTCGTAGTCCCGGAGCGGCGGCGCGTCCAAAGTGCAGGAAAGATGACTCTCGGCGGTGGCGGCGTGGGCTGTGAAGCTTTGCAAGCTGTGGCGTGTTGCGGCGTGATACAGGTAAGGTTTACCGTTTCCCCCAATAGAGATTCCTTAAATGCTAATTCTCGCATATTAGCTAATTCTTCATTAGCGATTTTTGCATTTGGGATTGTGAATCCCAAATGCCAAAATTGCACTCGCAATAGGCAAGATTCTGAGAATCTTGCCCTTTGCGAGTGCAATTTAGCTTCATGAATCAGGCTGCATGTGCTGAAGTACAGTCGGAGGAGCCATTATCCTTCGCAGCATCCTTGTTGGAGGAATGATACCGCCCAAGTCAACTGCACCCAGGAATGTGGCAAGGACCAGGACTGACATGATGAGCACTCTCCTTCAGGCAGATGGAAGTCCAGAAAAAATGATGGAGAAAGACAAGTGTTGAATTTCTCTGGAACTAATGTTTGCTCCTCTTTGGACTTAATCTCTGCCAATTCTGATGTGAACTACAATTCAATTATAGGTGTCCTTAGGGTGAAACAAGAATAACCAATATCAATGCAACTATTGTGAAATATCATTAAATATAGTGATTGCTGCTAAGCTTATAAGCAGTGGCGGTCCTTGCAGGTAAGTGAGGTAAGGCGGGCAGGAGGGGGTTTAGTCGACAGACAACGGAATAGGGAAAAATAAATAAATAAATAATTCCTATCCCATTCTGTCGTCTGTCGACATCCTCCTTCGTAAACCACATAAACAAACATAACCTTAGCACTTTTCATAATTGCGACACTTTTAAGTCTTTTCTTTGGTTTAGTAAATTAGCCAATATCTTTTTTTAGTTTGTATTTTGGTAGTAGATATTTTTTTCTATTCACTATATATCTGGCTGACAATGTTTTTGTAGTAGATATATTTGTAATTTTAAATTATAGGTATAGAAAGTCTATATTCTGTATGCAGATAGTTTGACCACGATATTTGTGTATTTAGATGTTTTTGTGGCCAATAATGTGACCCATGACCCAGAGTTCCAAGACGTCGTCCCAATGACATAGCTTCACTTCCTAAATAATAATGTTACGGGAAGTGACGTATCCATAACATTGGAAGTTCTTATGCTGCTCTAAATGAACAATGTGCCTTTGCATTCTCTTTGCTGAGACATCAAATGGTTTGGGTGTTAGAACTTGGGGCTTTAATACCTATTTTAAGTGGGGGGATAGGAGGCTGAACCGCCTGCGTTACTTAGTCGCCAAGTGGGGTTGTTTTTCGAACCCAACTCCTGCCAGCGTTGCACCGGTGGTGGATAGCATCTACAGAGAACAACAGAGGGGCTGACAATATGGATGTGCAAAGCTGCAAAGCTTATGCCTCCCAAACTTCACGCAATACTCTAAAAGGGATATTTGGGGGCGTTTACATGTTAATTAGGGGAAAAGTATCCCCATCACCACTTTCAACATTCTAATCAAAATAGTTTCAAAGTTAACTTGTGGGTAAACTGCATTCCATTTTCATCGCAAACTAGAAATCAAAAAGAAATGTTGCCACTTTTTGCGGAAAAACTCACTGTGAACTACGGGCAGGCCAATAATTGGGGATCTATGCAAGACTTTGGTCATATAATAAAAAATGTGCATGTGCTTAGCAGTCAAACAGCAATTGGCTGGCTATTTCATGCCACCTAGTGTCCTTCTCCCGAAGCTGAGTTTACCCCAATACCGGTGCCATGTGTGAGTGGCAGTGGAAAACATTTCTGAGGCTCCACGGGCCTAGACAGGGAGAGAAAAAGAGATTCCACTCACAGCCACAAGCAGGGTCGGATTGGTAATGCGGGCACTCGGGCAATGGCCGAGGGGCCGGTATCCGAGTTCCAGCTGTGGGCTGCTTTTTTTGGGAAGCCTTAGGGTGATTTGGGTGGTGTCTGTGTTGTTCGGTGTTGCCAGCAGCCCAGTGGGTTCCTGAGTGGCCTTTCTGGAGGTAGATGTGTGTCCATTACGTCCCTTTTATTAACGGGTAGAGGTGTCGCTCCCTTTCTCTCGCTGGTCCGGCCCATTAATATATGCATATGGAGCGGGGGCAGGGGACCTGAGCAGAAATGTCCTCACTTGTTTTCAGGTGTGTTTCACCAGTGTAAACTAATCAGTGCATTTTTTTTCCTCCCCCTTTTTTTAATAAAAATTTGCCGAAGCAGTGTTTTGCTAAAGGGCAATATGCAAATGTAGGCCACTTTTTTTTTAGCGTGCCTGGGCCAATTTTTAATCCCAATCCAATCTTGCCTCAAGGTGGCAGTCTCCCTCTCCCTGAATCGCCATGTGGGCCCTAAGTGCGATGCCTATGCCCGGACAAACGATCTTGTGCTGCTGTGTCACAGGACTCAAACTATACCTCACTGATAAGGCTTAATAAGGCCGAAACCAGTCTGGGGTGCGGCTCCTTTAGAGAACTTGGCCTGGCAGCTCTGTCTAGACTGTCTTTGTTCTATTGGCACAGAACCAAGCATGATAGGCATACTGTGGTCTCCGTCTAGAGTGGCACAGTGAATGGTAAACAATGAACTGGGATGTGGCCCAAACCTTTGCCAGTGGCTGAGATCCAGTCAGTCATTCTTCCCGTGCCCATGTTCCCATGCCCGTCCTACGTGCGAGGGCTATGCCCAGACTTTGGTTCCGTGGTCACTTTGCCACAGGACTCAAAGTTGACCAAAGTAAAGGGGTCCAACAAAGCTGAAACTGGTCTGGAGTTGCATGTTAGAGGGACCTGGTTTGGAAGTTCGTGCTGGACCGCCCCTTTTTTGGGAAGGACCAAGACGGATTTGCATATGGCTGGTCTCTGACTTTGGCGCGCGCAATCACTAGTGGCCGAGAGTAATTCAAGCCTCTTTCCATCTTCCATTTGTTGCAAGATTCCACAACTTAGCATCCACAGAGTTGAGTTAACACCGATTGTGTTCTCTCCCATCCAGCTCAGCTTCGCCAGCCTGCTCTGTTTATGGTCTATTGAAGGCAATGGGAGATGTGACTATTTTTGTTTTCATTCAACTTCTGTTTTCTGCCTGAAATATTCCTCAGATTGACAGCAAAAGCAATTCAAGCCAGGGACATTCCACCCCTGTAAATAAAAGGCTATTGTGTAAGATACTTCAAGCAAGATAAATAGCACAGTCATTGTCTGCTTTAGGCATCTAGTTGACAGCAGAAAAAGGCACTGTCTACAGTCCTAATTGTATGTGGATGATAGCTGGGTCAACGGATTTAAAACTTTTCCAATGAAGGGCACCCCTTTAGATCCACTTCTTGCACTCCCCGCAAGTCACTTTGGTATTATTGAAAGGGCCGTCTAAAATGTGGATCCCACTGTAACATATTTTTGCTGGCACGATGTGCGAAGTGTGTTCGTTTTACCCAAATGCAAACGAGGAACACTTTGCCTCTGCGCCCATGCCATATTACAGATGACGCAACAGTGGCAAAGGCACTGTCTGCATGCTCATTATCGTGCACCACAGAGGTGGTGCACAGCCAGTGCACTGCCAAGGACGCCCCTTAGAAGGGGTGAACGCATGATCCAGGGACACCCCAGGCATCTGTGCACCCACCTGCAGGGGGATCACTGTCCCATTTCAAAAGCATGCTGCATGACAGTCTGGACTGTCAAAAGCAGACCAATAGCGTCAAACACCCATCTGCCTTACAATAATGCACCGCCCCTGGCAGTCTGCCTTACACTTTTGCGCTGCCCCCAGGAGTCTCTCTAAAAATGATGCACTGCCCCCAGGAGTCTCTCTTACAATAAAGTGCTACCCCCAGGAGTCGGCCTCACACTAATGTGCTGCCCCCAGGAGTGTGCCTTATACTAATGCAATGCCCCAGGAGTCTACCTTACACTAATGGACTTGGCCAAGGGGGTCTGCTTACACTAATGCACTGCCCCCGGGAGTCTGCCTTACACTAATGCATTGCCACCAGGAATGTGCCTTACACTAATGCATTGCCACCAGGAATCTGCCTTACACTAATGTATTACCCCCATGAGTCTGCCTTACACTAATGTGCTGCCCCAGGCATCTACCTTACACTAATGTGCTGCCCCAGGAGTCTACCTTACACTGATGCACTGCCCCTATGAGTCTGCCTTACACTAATGCGCTTCCCCGGGAGTTTGCCTTACACTAGTTTGCTGCCCCCAGGAATCTGCCTTACACTAATGCACTGCCCCAGGAGTCTGCCTTACACTAATTTGCTGCCTTGGGAGTGAGCCTTACACTAATGCACAGTCCCGAGAGTCAGCCTTACGCTGATGCACTGTCCCCGGAGTCTGCCTTATGCTAATGCACAGCTCTGGTAGTCTGCTTTACGCTAATGTGTTGCCCTGGGAGTCTGCCTTACGCTAATGCGCTATGCCCTAGAGTCTGCCTTAGACTAAAGCGCTGCCCTCTGGAGTCTGCCTTACACTGATGCACTGCCTCATGAGTCTGCCTTTCACTAATGTGCTCCCCCCTGGAATCTGATTTATACTAATTTGCAACCCTCAGGAGTCTGCCTTACACTGAAGCGCAGTCCACAGGATTATGCCTTACACAGAAGCTCAGCCCCTGCAGTCTGCCTTACACTAATGTGCTCCCGGGAGTCTGTCGTACATTAATACACTGCCCCCAGGAGTCTGCCTTACACTAATGTGCTACCTGGGAGTCTGCCTTACACTAATGCACTTCCCCAAGGGTCTACCTTACACTAATGCATTGCCACCAGGAATCTGCCTTACACTAATGTGTTGCCCCCAGGAGTCTGCCTTACACTAATGTGTTGCCCCAGGAGTCTGCCTTACACTAATGTGCTGCCCCAGGAGTCTACCTTACACTAATGCACTGCCCCTATGAGTCTGCCTTACACTAATGCGCTGCCCCGGGAGTCTGCCTTACACTAGTGTGCTGCCCCCAGGAATCTGACTTATACTAATGCACTGCCCCCAGGAGTCTGCCTTACACTAATGCGCTGCCTTGGGAGTGAGCCTTACACTAATGCGCGGTTCCGAGAGTCAACCTTACACTGATGCGCTGCTCCCGGAGTCTGCCTTATGCTAATGCACAGCCCTGGTAGTCTGCTTTACGCTAATGTGGAGCCCAGGGAGTCTGCCTTATGCTAATGTGTTGCCCCGGAAGTCTGCCTTACGCTAATGCGCTACGCCATAGAGACTGCCTTACGGTAATGTGCTGCGCCCTGGAGGCTGCCTTACGCTACTGCGCTGCGCACTGGAGTCTGCCTTAGACTAAAACGCTGTCTTCTGGAGTCTGCCTTACACTGATGCATTGCCTCACGAGTGTGCCTTCCACTAATGTGCTGCACCCCTGGAATCTGCCTTACACTAATTTTCAGCCCCCAGGAGTCTGCTTTACACTGATGTGCAGTCCAGAGGAATCTGGCTTACACTAATTTGCAACACTTAGGAGTCTGCCTTACACTGAAGCACAGTCCACAGGAATCTGCCTTACACTGAAGCTCAGCCCCTGCAGTCTGCCTTACACTAATGTGCTGCTTAGAGGAGTCTGCCTTACACTAATATGCTGCCCCTGGATTCTGCGTCACACAAATGTGCTGTCATCGGGAGTCTGCATCACACTAATGCGCAGCCCCTGGGTGTTTGCTATGCGGTACCCTGGAGTCTGCCTTACACTAACGCACTGCTCCCGGCAATCTGCCTTACACTAATGGGCTCCCAGGGAGACCACCTTACAGTAATGCGCTCCCCGGGAGTCCTCCTTATACTAATGTGCTGACCCCGGGAGTATTAACGAATGCTTACACTAATGCACAGTCCCAGAAGTCGGCCTTACACAAATGCGCAGTACCATGAGTCTCCCTTATGCTAATGCACAGCCCCAGGAGTCTGCCTTACACTAATTCGCAGGCGCAGGAGTTTGCTTTACGGTAAAGCGCTGCCTCGGGAGTCTGCCTTACAGTAATGGGTGCGCCCTGGAGTCTGCCTTACACTGATGCGCTCTGCCCTGGATTCTTCATGACACGGATGCGTAAAAATAACAATTGATGGACAGAATGCAGAACAATGTCATACATTCACCGCAGTACAGAGATCTAGGCATAAATGCATCGTATTTTTGCTCACCATGCCATTCCAGTTTGGACCCAGCCATATGCGAATCAGTCTTGACCCTGCACCTCATGGGAACTGTCCTGCCCGAACTGTCAGGCAAGGTCCTACCTGGACTGGAAACAGTCTGCCTTACACTGAAGCGCAGTCCCCAGGAGTCTGCCTTACACTGAAGGGCAGTCCCCAGGAGTCTGCCTTACACTGATGCGCAGCCCCAGGAGTCTGCCTGACACAGATGCACTGCCCCCAGGAGCATGTCTTACACTGGGGCACTGCCCAAGAGTCTGCCTTACACTAATGTGCTGCCCCGGTAGTCTGCCTTACACTAATGCATGAAGGAAGTGACCCGAAAAGGTCCACCCAGGTCACCACTGGCCTTCTGTACCAAATGAAGAGTTGGTCAGACAGCAGAGAATACAAACCAATAACTGTTTATTCATATACACTCAGAGTGGAGCCCCTTCTGTACAGTCGCTAGGAGTGCTACAGAGGGAACGGAAATCAACAAGCATAGAGATACATTATGTACATTTCATACCCAGACTGAGGTACTGGGTTTTTAAAACCGGCACAGAACCGGTAACCCAGCGGTGTCAGGGAATCAACACCCAGAGACCTCGGGTTCTTCCTGATTCAGACCTACAGAAACTCAGAGTCTTCTAGGTGAAGTCAAAGATTAGTTTATTGGCTGCAACCAAGGTAACAGGGTCCTAGAAGTACAATACGGGTATATTCTCAGGAGACTGCACACTTTCACGAAGTCAGGCTTCTCTCTTTATACATGATATTCGGCCTTGGGCAAACATTCTTCGAATTCGTGGTATGTCATTTATAGTTACTGGTTACAAAAAGAAAAGCAGAGTCATGATGACATGTACATATTTCACTTCGTGCTGCCGACAACAAATCATTTGGCAAGGCCCAACATTTCATCAGATATCACTGGACCCCTAATATTTATTTATTTATTTAGCGATTTATAGAGCGCCTGGTGACCCGGAGGCATCCCCGCGCTGTAGCATTTGTGGAGACCAGAGGGGAGAGGGGACTTTATTTTGGGAACAGCAGCGTTTTCAATTTTTTCCGGAAAAGGAGATGGCTGGGTTCCTGCCTCAGGGGGCGAGGAAGTGAGTTCCATCCTGAGGATGCTTTTACAGAAAAGCGTCTACCGCCGGTGCGTGCCTTCCTGTATCTGGGGACGTTGGCCAGACGCTCATTGTTCGAGCGTAGGGATCTGGGGGCCTTGTAGGGGGTAACCAGGTCTCTCAGGATAGCAGGGCCGAGACCGTTGAGAAGTTTGTGTGCGGTGCACAGGGCCTTGAATTCTACCCTTTGTCGTATTGGAAGCCAGTGGAGGGCCTTGATCGCTGGTCTGGCTGAGACTCTGGAAGGGAGATTCATAAGGAGCCGGGCAGCTGCGTTTTGCGTACGCTGAAGTTTAGCCATAGTGGCTTCAGGAGCTCCTAGATAGACCGTGTTACTGTAGTCTAGCCGCGCAAGGATCAGGCCACCTCCCCACCATAAAGTAAGTGAAGCAAAGGAGTGGAGTAAGATGTGAGCGAGATATGGCAGGTGTGCGCGCTGAAATGGTTTTATGGCTGGTTGAGCCTAGATGCTATCTTGCTCGGTCACTGGGAGGGAACTGACCTAACGAGTTCGGCCTGGGGCAATGGTTCTAACTTGTACTGAGGTCAGGGAAAAGTCGATTAAGGAGTATGTGTCCTTGTGGAATCAAATTCAACTGGATTAAGGCCTATGTAAAGGGCAACATATAAATGGGAGCCAAGGGTTCAGAATGTAAATGACGATTTCGAGGTGAAATCGTCACTCGAACACGCCGAAAACACATGTACATGATGTACTCGTCATTCTCGGTCTTTTGATACCAAATTCGTCATATTTCGACGAAGTTTTTATTTCTCGAGTCCAGTATAATTATATGAATCCAGATTTTCAGAACCACAAACCCTCCTTTTGCCCTTACATAGGCAATTAATCTATTCTCATATTAGTCTGAGTCCAGATCTATATTCCTAAAGTCATTGAGATGTTGTTGTAACGTCATTCTAGTACTTAGTTCATCTCTTGACACAGGCTTCCTCACACATGATGTAGCACAGAGGCCACATATTGCAGGAGCACACTGTATGCATAGACAGAACAGGAAAAGAATGGCTAAGACCATCCCAATGACCATCAGAATTTTCCATCCCCAGGCAGATATCAGTTCCCAGAACCATCCCATAAACGACCAATCTCCTTTATCCACATGAATAGATTCGGAAATCTTATGCAGTTTGGAGATGGCCCTGTACACTGTTAGCCATGGCTCCCCAGAACGGCAGAAAACCCATTGCAAAGTCACCAAATTCTTGACCTGCAGTGTCTTCTTTACTCAAAACACCTCTAACTACCCTTGTCCGATGGTAATCCGCCGCTGCTGTGTAGGTGGGAGGTAACAGGAATGAAACAAAACATGAGCCCGAGAAGTCAGGGGGCAACCATGTACAGGCTCTATCATGGCAGATGAAATAAGTACCCTTAGCGGCTAAAAACGCAGGGGAAGTCTGAGATCCAAAAACATACGTTTCTGTACAGATACTCTTCCCTAGCTGAGCTCTGGGATTCTTGCCAATACCTTGCAGACACAGGTGACCTTGATGGGGTACGATCCAGATAGGGGACGATCTCTTGGCTTGCTGTTTCTCACTTAATGTAGTGCCATATCCGGTCACGTTCCAACCTACATATGCAAGGATCTCATCATCCGGGGTATCTTCGTAAGAAGTTACTTCCTTGATCATGTCAACTATACCTTTGACTAGGGCGCTAGTCTTGAGGTTGTCTTTTACAGAACGTAGGGGTTGGATTTCTCGTGCATATATGAACATTGTCCTATATGCCCATACTGAACCATTGTGACTAAATGGCAGGACCAAATAGGGGAACTCCCTCCCGACCGACCTGCGCCTGACCCAAGACCATTTCTCCTTCAGGAAGAAGCTGAAGACCTGGCTGTTCGAGCAGTAGCGGCACCCCCCCTCCCCCAGCGCCTTGAGACCCTACGGGTATGTAGTGCGCTCTATAAATGTCATTGATTGATTGATTGATTGTGGTGTGGGGCATGAGACCACACACCCAACAGTTAGTTGTGTTCATTACAAGTTGGTGTTGGTGTAATAACTGAACGAAGGAGTTATTAATGAACTCTAATCTCCTATTTGATTCGTGGTCAGGCAGAGGGTGAAAAGAATGAGAGGAAACAGTAGGAGGAGGTATGGGTGATGTAGTGGGCGCAAATGTCACATGAAAAGAGAATAAAACATAGCTTATCAAAAAGACCATTACGCTGGATAGCATAAAAATACACACTATTATAAAACTTTTCTTCGTCATCGTGTTAAAAAGTCTCTGCTTAAAGTTCATTTGTTTGGCAGGCCTCTCCACATCAGGAAACTCCATCCTCTCTAAGGTGCTGCCCGCGGTGGTAGGTTGCCTCTGCTAAAGGATGCTTCCGTCAGTCTAGGGCAACTCCCTTGGACCAACCAGAACTACCGACCTAACGTCGTCAGCTGCACCCAAAAGTCTTTAATCAACCGCGACCCTAGCAGCGGAACCCGGATGGCGGTTCGAAAAAAATAAAAATAAGCAAGTTACCTAGATGGGAGATCTGCACTTTCAAAAATAGGATTTGGGGAAAAGACACATTTTATTAGTCCATAGGGTTTTCTCCCGGATCACAAAAAAGGAATCACTTTTAATTACTCTGTTTTTCTTGGTCGCAAATTGTAGCGTCTTTTCCTGGGTACTGTCTGGTCCAGAAATAGTAGTTCAGGTTCCACAGAGTTCAATTGTTCTGGTGGTGGCACAGTTTCTCGAAAAATGTTCTCGCTTTCACAGTCAGGGTTAGTTTCTTTTACACGTTCATCAGTTGTGCGCTCTGAGTCAGTGCCTCCTTTCTGGACCCATTGGTCATGTGGCAGAGGGAAGGGTATCTTCTTACAATGGATCCCGTGGACCCAATTGGCCTTCCCCTCCACCCTAACAGCTGACCTTGTAGACAGGAGGACGAGGTGAGGCCCGGTACATCTGGGCTGGTCGTTTCTTGTTCTTTGAAAGTTGCGGACGAGAACCCATGAACCGGGGTCAATGGAGTGACCCGGAGTCTCAGAGACCGGAGGCAAGGTGTTGTGGACCTGTTGATATAAAACACGCAATTTAGCCGTCAATTCATACAAGTAATCAAGCAAAATAGGGTGTTGCAGCTCGCTGAATTTCGTGGGCCTAGGCACTCCCCATATGTTGGCTGGCCGACCAAATATGATTTCATAGGGGCTGAGTTTCACTCGCGAATGCACAGTCATTCTGGTGGATAGGAGTGCTAAGGGTAGAGCGTCAGGCCATTTAAGACCTGTGCTCGCTTGGATTTTGGCCAATTTAAGTTTAAGCGTGCCATTGTAACATTCCACTAATCCAGCTGATTGGGGGTGATTTGCAGCGTGGAACTTCTGCCTAATGCCTAGCCCTTCACACACCCTTTTCATCACACGACCCACAAATTCACTTCTGTTGTCAGACCAGACCATTCTAGGTATTCCGAACCTGGGGAAGTACTCTTTTACAAGGGCTTTCGCTGTGGACAAGGCAGTATTATCTTTTAGGGGATAGGCTTCTACCCATCTTGAGAAGGCACAAACAACCACGAGCACGTATTTTAAGTTGTTGCACCTCTCCATATGTATGAAATCTAGCTGCAAAACCTCGAACGGATACGTAGGAGGTGCAAAATGACCAGCTGGAGTTGGGGTTCCCCTACCAGGATTGTGCTTCAGACATACCATGCAATTCTTGACAACATTCTCTGCACACTTGGGAATCCCTGAATTCTTCCACACTGGGGCCAACAACTCGCAAATCCCTTTCGCGCTGATATGAGCCATTCCATGAGCCATTGTAACCACTGCAGGCACATATGCATCGGGTAACAGCCATATCTGATGCTCTGTCAATTCAATCCAACAACCATTTGCATCCATTCTCCCTGTACTTTCTTTCCATGTGCTTAACTCTTTCTCCGTGGCCTCAGCTTGGATGGACTTCACGCTTTCTATCGTGTCCTCACATATTCCAACCTCACCAGTCCATTTTTCAGGGCTCGCAACATACATTCGGCTCATCACATTCTTTGCAGTTTCCTTAGCGGTTTCATCAGCAAATGCATTTCCACGACCAACATCATCAGTCACCTTCTTGTGAGCACTACATTTCACGATCGCTATTTGCAGGGGCAACGTCAGTGATTCAAGAAGCTCATTCACCAACTGACCATGCTGAATCTTAGTTCCATGCGAAGTCAGGAACCCACGTTCTCTCCACAATCGTCCAAAACTGTGAGCCACTCCAAATGCATACTGACTGTCAGTGTAGACAGTCACTCTCATTCCTTTAGACAACACACATGCTCTCGTACGTGCTACTAGTTCTGCGGCTTGAGCTGAACCATGTGGTATTCGTGCAGTTTCAACGACTGTGTGCAAAGTTGTGACAGCATATGCTGCAGTCACATTCCCATTTGGGAGCTTAAAGCATGAACCATCTACCCATAATGTACCATCACATTCAGCAAGAGGAGTGTCGAACAAATCCACTCTCCCTTTTGTCTCTTCCTCTGTTGTGAGAAAACAATCGTGCTGTTCTGAACCATCTGACTCCGCTGCAATTGGTAACAATGTGGCTAGGTTCAAGGTACTGCACCTTTTTATGTGCACATGGCTCGCTAGTAGCGTCAACTCGTAACTGGACAGTCGAGCACTCGTTAAGTGCTGTGTCTTGGTCCTATTTAGCAATGTGTCTACTGCATGCGGGACCATCACGATTAGTGTATTATTCATTACTAGACCAGCAGACTGTCGAATGGAAACAGCTGCTGCTGCTGTGGCCCTTAAACAACTTGGCAATGCTCGTGCTACCGGATCCAAAGTTGACGAAAAATAGGCACATGGCCGCTGTCTATCTCCGAATAACTGAGTCAGCACAGACAATGCACAGCCCTCCTTCTCGTGGACATACAATGTGAAAGGCTTACTGTAGTTGGGGGTACCTAACACAGGGGCCGAACATAATGCTGTGCGTAATTCGAGAAAACTTTTCTGACACTCTTCAGACCAAAGAATGGGATTGGATGTATTTTTACACGTTAATGCCACCAAGGGTTTGGCCAATAACGAAAAATTTGGAATCCACTGTCTACAGTACGATGTAATGCCCAAGAAAGCACATACTTCTCTCTGTGTTCTTGGCACACTCAATTTCGCTATTGCCTGAATTCTTTCTGGGGTCAGTTTCCTTCCCTCCTTCGATAAGAGGTGATCTAAGTAGGTTACTTCTTGTCGGCAGTATTGAAGCTTGGAAAGTGACACCTTGTGATGCAGATCACACAGATGACGCAATAATGTCAATGTGGCCTCCTTACAAATTTTCTCAGTATCTGCAGCAATGAGCAAATCGTCCACATACTGTACAAGAGTGGCACCTTTAGGCAAAACAATCGTGTCAAGCTGTGTTTTCAGAGCTTGACTGTATATTGAGGGGCTTTCACAGTAGCCTTGAGGAGCGAGTTTAAAGCGGAAACTGCGACCTCCTAAACTGAAGGAAAAAATATCCCTGCTTTCCTCAGCAATCGGGATACTGAAGAAAGCATTCTTCAGGTCAATCACCGAAAACCAGGAGGCAGAGGCTGGAATTATAGTCAATAATGTGGTAATGTCGGGGACAACTGGGAATTGTGGCACAACAATTTTATTCACCTCTCTAAGGTCAATCACGAATCTGTACACAGGTGGCTGAGAAGGGTCAGTTCGTTTTAAAACAGGCAGGACAGGACTATTGCAAACATTGCCTCGTGTTTCTTCAATCACATCCTTTTCAATCAATTTGTAAACAATTGCTAGCAAAGCTTTTTCACCCTCATTAGATATTCTGTATTGGGGAATTCGTGGCATTTTGACATTTGACTTCAATGTTACAACATATGGTGGAATTTCTAAAAGACCTACATCATTCGGACCAGTAGCCCAAAGAATATCTGGGAGAATCGACAATTCTGCTGGAAGTGCATCTCTCGACAAATAAATGGGAGAAACCACTTTCTTACCTAAAGTAAGTTGTACTCCTAAAGGAGAACAGTACAAAGTCGCATATAATCTTTTTAGCAAATCTAATCCTAGCAAATTTTCACCACAACCTGTTGTCAAAATAAGGGGTGCTTCGAATTCACAAGGACCAACAGAAAGAGATAAAGGGTCAGAAATAGGATTTCTAACTAGGGCGCCAGAAAAACCTACAGAAACGTTCATTTCGCCAGACAAAGGTGCGCCAGGGAGTTTGGAGTGCATAATAGAACTCTTTGTAGCACCAGTATCCAACAGAAAAGGTTCTGACACACCTGATGTAATCACCTCAACGTAAGGTCCACTCTGATCTACTGGAACTGAAACAACTCCCTCTCTTTGTCTATGGCTGTCCTAGCAATCCTCATTCTCCCACTGCTCATTTTCTGTGTAATACTCATCAACGTAGTATTGAGCTGTCCTGTCAGATACGTTATTTTGCTGATCAAACCTGTTCATAGAGTTTTGTGGTGGAAGGGGACGTGTGTCCTGTGGGGCGTTTCCACGCCCTCTACCTCTAGGCGCTTGCTGACTGCCACGACCTCTTACACCAGAAATTCCATTTGCACGTTGTGATAGGGCAGGACAGTTGTACTTGTAATGACCCTCCTGTTTGCAATAAAAACACTGGTTAGGACCTACACGGGGTTGAGTGTAATCGAATCTTTGCAAGTTTCTCTGATATTGTTGAGGCTGCTGAAAAGTATTCTGGTAGTGATTCTGGCCATTATTATGTTGATTACCACCACCACGTGGCGGATAGGCTTGCTGTAGCAAAACCTTCGTTTTGAGTTCTCTAGTTTTCTTTTCAACTTTATCTTTCTCATCTTTGTCTCTATTCTCGTAGTATTGTGCAGTAGCTAATATCTGCGCTGAAGATGAGACTGCCCAAGAACTTTCTGAATCTTTTAATTTTCTACACAATTCTGGAAGCAGATTGTGCACGAATTTGTCAACAAACAATCTCTGACCACCTTCTGTGGTCATATCTTGACCGCTGTGGTCAATGAATGTTTCTTCAAATCTGGTGAAGAAATCTGAAACAGTTTCTTCTTTCTTTTGCTTGCATGCAGACAACTTATCCCAATTTACGCGTATTGCAGGCATTATCGTTTTCATGTAATCTACTATTCTACCAGGTAGTTCTGCTATCAAAGGTTCGGGTTTGGCACCACCAACTTGGCGGGCATCTGCAGCAGCAATATTAGCCCACGTGTCACCTAATTCCTGGTCATGATCTACATGACGAATCTTTCCCCATAAAGGCTGCGGAACAACATTCCCGAATAACATGTCGATATCGGCTAAATTCATTATACATGACCCAGCAGTTTGTGACAATTCTTTATAGTACCCTGCAGGATTTTTACGCGGATCTGGTAATGTTTGTTTGAGTGCTAAAACTTCAGCTCGCTTCCATGGGACATGTACCCATACACGCTGGAAGTGTGGCAAAACAGGTGGGACAGCAGTCGCGTCACCCTCTCTCCACTGTGGGGGAACTTCTCTCATAGGGTATTGTCGTGCCTTTTTCCTACTGGATGCATTAGATTCAGATGGTGACCCAGAACTGTTTCCCTTACTCCGATATGATAATAGCATTTCAACTGCCTTTTCCACATCTGGACCTACAATCATACCCTCTCCGAACATAAACCATCCACGACACATTTCTTGTGGGATGCATTCTTGATCATTGTCTTCCAAATCCTCGCCAAGAAAGACACACATCTGTTCGAAAACATATCTCTGTGTCGCTGCTTCCCATTGATGGAAGACTTCCATGACAGACTGTACATCATATTTTGCAGTGTTCATAACCCATTTCCGAGCTAAACTATTCAGGGAATCCCTCTCTTGATAATCAGGCAGTTGACTTCGCAACTGTCTTCTTCCTATGTTAGGGGTCGTAGCAGGCGACCCGAAAAGAGGTAAAAGAAGATTAGTAACAGTGCTGGCCATTTTCTGCCGAATGGAAGGTGAAACTGAAGGACAAACAGATGGAAAAACGGGGTGAGATAAGGCGGGGGTAGAGATGGCAGAAGAGGTATCGGGGAAAATAGAGGGGGTACTAGGCAGAATCGTAGAGGGAGCATTAGGAGATGTAAAAAGTACAGTAGGCAAAATCGTAGAAAACATAGGTGAAACAGAAGTGGTCGGTGGGCCTGGAGGAGGCTGCACCGAAGAAGTAGGAGCCAGCTGAAGAACAGCTGGTGGGTGCTGTTGAGGAGCAGGAGGCGCAGCTTGTGCAACTAAAGGTTGTGGGGGTGCTGTGGCATTCTGCGCATAGGGGGGTGGTGAATTTAATAAATGTGACATTAATGGGTCTTTTTCACGTTCTTTTGCTGCCTCTTGCTGAAGAGACGGCAAAACTGGATAACACTTATCTATTGCCATTTTACGTTGCCTGTGCAACTGTTCATTTATCTGCTCTTCCTCATTATCTTTAAACTGCACAGCAGCTTGCATTACTGAAAGTCCCCCTTCTCTCTTATTTTTCTTAGCTAATTTAATTTCTTTTTGTTTGGCTTCTTTACGCCATAAGCGAAAAGAGTCAAACATCGCCGGCCGGGCTTTCTTTTTAAAGAGTTTAACTTCAAGGTTGTCTAAGATTTCAGAATCAAAGCTACCATATTGGGGCCATTTTAAAACACCATCTTTCCTAGTGTATTTAATCCATACTTCGTTGTAAACGATGGGGCCTACACCATGTTTTACATATAGCTCGTAAGTCGGAGTTCCAACTGGAGGAACCGGACATGAGTCCTCCAATCGGGAGTCCCTATTATTACTACCAAGACAAAATAACTTCCCAAGTCTAAGACTAGGCATCCTCGCTCTCTAGTCTAGTTCCAAAACTTCAAAGGATTATCGATTACGATATTTCTCGTGAATACACGAGTCCTTCGGTTATGGTGCTTGCAAGTACCAATACAAAACCTTTTGTATCCCAAAGATACCACAAAGTAAGTCCAACTAAGGACTGGGAGACGCTCCACTTATACTTAACTGAAAATATCGATGGCGTCACCAGTCAGTGTTTCGCTCTACCAAAAACTTCAAGGGTCCAACATCAGGGCGATAGCCAGGGCAGCAGTCCTTGTAGCCGTCGGGAAGCGGGGAACCTCGCAGCAAAGACCTTCGGACCACGTCGACATACAGGGGTCGATGAGGTGGTGGGCCCTCCTCCGGAATTTCCACACGAAGCTCCTCACGATCTTCAGGCTGACTGGTACCACTGGAATCGCCCCAAACGTCGGGCGCCAACTGAGGTACTGGGTTTTTAGAACCGGCACAGAACCGGTAACCCAGCGGTGTCAGGGAATCAACACCCAGAGACCTCGGGTTCTTCCTGATTCAGACCTACAGAAACTCAGAGTCTTCTAGGTGAAGTCAAAGATTAGTTTATTGGCTGCAACCAAGGTAACAGGGTCCTAGAAGTACAATACGGGTATATTCTCAGGAGACTGCACACTTTCACGAAGTCAGGCTTCTCTCTTTATACATGATATTCGGCCTTGGGCAAACATTCTTCGAATTCGTGGTATGTCATTTATAGTTACTGGTTACAAAAAGAAAAGCAGAGTCATGATGACATGTACATATTTCACTTCGTGCTACCGACAACAAATCATTTGGCAAGGCCCAACATTTCATCAGATATCACTGGACCCCTAATAAAAACGGGCACCTCCCCACCATAAAGTAAGTGAAGCAAAGGAGTGGAGTAAGATGTGAGCGAGATATGGCAGGTGTGCGCGCTGAAATGGTTTTATGGCTGGTTGAGCCTAGATGCTATCTTGCTCGGTCACTGGGAGGGAACTGACCTAACGAGTTCGGCCTGGGGCAATGGTTCTAACTTGTACTGAGGTCAGGGAAAAGTCGATTAAGGAGTATGTGTCCTTGTGGAATCAAATTCAACTGGATTAAGGCCTATGTAAAGGGCAACATATAAATGGGAGCCAAGGGTTCAGAATGTAAATGACGATTTCGAGGTGAAATCGTCACTCGAACACGCCGAAAACACATGTACATGATGTACTCGTCATTCTCGGTCTTTTGATACCAAATTCGTCATATTCCGACGAAGTTTTTATTTCTCGAGTCCAGTATAATTATATGAATCCAGATTTTCAGAACCACAAGGCAAAGGCACGCCCACAGTGGAATTTTCCAGGCAGATGCAACTGGACAGTGAAATAAAAAAAACGTTTCTGTTCTCGAATCTTGCACACCCTAGCACTGTCCAAGGTTGTTTCACCCTGGGCCCGCCATCAGACAAGTGGGAGAGGGCCTCTATCTATTCAGAGAGCTATGCGCTGCCATGAACAGTTTACTCAGTCTTGAGCAAAATGTAACATTTCAGAAACGAAACTTAGAAGAGGGCATTTCTCAGAAATGAACGAGATCAGTTTCGAGTAGCCCCAAATGGCAACTGAAAGAGAAATTGGTGCAGCGAATGCTAACTAAAACATAACATTATGTAAGCATTCTATGGGCCTAATCTAACATGCGCTCCCGGGGAGTCTACCATACACTAATGTGCTCCCCAGGAGTATGCCTTATGCTAATGCACTGCCCTTGGGTGTCTGCCTTACACTAATGCACTGCCCCGGGAGTCTGCCTTACACTAATGTGCTGGGTGCACAAATAGAATATCGAGTTTTAAATGTCGACATACACAAATATCGAGTTGGAAATATCATGATGCAGAAATATTGACAGCAAGAATATCGTGGTCAAAAATATCGACTTGGAGGTAAGAAATATCTTCTTTTTTTTTGTCCTCATTTATGCGATCTTAACGTGAAAGCAATAGGGTCACCACTCACTGAACGCCCTCGGGGATGAGGTGGAGACCATGCCTTAATACCAACAGATTACCATCTTTACATGAGTTTATACTTCACTATCCCAGCCCCTGTAAAACTCCTGAGGCTCATGATCGCGTTGGTTTAAATCATTGGACATCCCTTCCTATCCTACTGTCTATATGTGTCTGACAGACCCCAGTACTTTGTGCGCTTGCCGTTCCCTCTAAAACTGTCCAAATTCCTGAATTTATGAACTGATCAAACCCAATATTCTACTTTCGTGGGCGAGGGGAGAATCCAATTAATGCAGATCTCGCGTCTAGCAATTAGTATAAGTGTAAACAAAAGATGTTTCTGAATCTTTGTTAAAATAGTTTTGGATTCATTGGTATCTAATATGCCAAAAATAACATTAAAGGTTCTTACTTTGATAGATGTGTTTAAACTTTCACCAATAATCTTACCAATATCACTCCCAAATGTGTCTAGGTGATGACATAAATGAAACATGTGGATGTAGTTGGCATTCCTTTTGCCACATTTTGGACATTTCTTGGTGACATGGGTATTCATTTCTGATAACTTTTCGGGGGTCCAATAAGATCTGTGCAAAGTAAACAAATGATTTTTCCTAAGCGGTGTAGAAATTATAATATGCCATAAAAAAGTGCAGGATACTTGCCATGCTTGTTGCAAGTCTTGAGCTGGGAAGAGCTTCTTCCAATTATGATGTGGGGTGCCATTTTCGGCTTCCTTCTTCTCCACCAAGTGCCAGTGCCACTTTGAAACTTCTTTCTTCCCAAGGTCCTTATGAAGTTCATGATCTAGAATCCCAATGTTGTCTGGCCATGGCGCTTGATCTTTAGCCCAGCTAGACAGCTGATAAAATTTGAACCTGGATAATTCATCCTTCATCATCTCCACTAGTTCGTCCCATGATTTTAATTCACCAAGATCCAATAACTCCCCCAACTTAATGATTCCTGCCCTTTTCAATGGAAGTGCTAATAAGTCTCTCAAACATTCTGGTGATCATGGAGAGTTCCATATCGGTGCTTGGGGGCTATAGTATGGATACTGCCAAAGTCTCCTTATGTCTGACCATAATTTGAAGGCTGCTCTTGACATCTTTAACCTAATTGTTTTGAAAAACTTTTGATGGCCGTACTTATATAAACAGTGGCCGTGTTTTGTCACTGCCTTCCAGTAAGGAGGGTATGACTCATATTCTCGGAAAAGATGTTGTATATTCTTAAACTGGAAGGCTTTACAATGGGACATAAGGTCTGGGCTAGCAATTCCACCCTGATTCTTCCTCTGGTCAGCTTCTTCCATGCTATCCTTGCACTTTTGGATGCCCAGATGAAGGTGTTTATTTCACCCTGTATTTTTTTTCAGACATAGTGAATCAAACTCCAGGGGGATTGTATTAAAAACAAAAGTGCATTTCGGAAGGATGGCCATTTATATTCCATTGGCCCTTCCCATGAAGGAAAGAGATAAGCAACTCCAGGACTTCAGTAATTTCCTCATCTCTTTAGCTTTTATCTCCAAGTTTGTCTGGGCTATGTCGTCAATACCTTTCAAAACTTGAATCGGAAGACACTTGATTTTTCGCTTGAAATCAATTTGTGGTGCTAATAAATTCCAATGCGTTACCTCAGTTTTATGCTGGTTTATTTGATAACCGGAAATTTCCCCAAAACCTATCAATATGTTGGTTATACTATCAAATGACTCATTTAGATTACTAGAACAGATCATCAAATCGTCTGCATATAGTGCCACCTTTAAAACACAGCTATTAAAACTAAAAGGAATAATCTCCTCCGATGTCCTTACCGTATTAGCTAGCGGCTCTATATATAAATTAAAGAGGTGAGGAGAAAGAGGATGCCCCTGCCTAGTACCTCTTTTAATTTGGAAACTATTTGAGGTGCTTCCATTAATAAGTATTTTCTCTGATGGTGCTGAGTAGATGTTAGCTATTACCCTAACAAAATTCTGACCTAGGTTATTGTGTAAAATGACTCTGTAAATATGCCCAATTAACACGGTCAAATGCCTTGGCCGCGTCAAAAGTAAATCTTGCTAGGGGAACCTTCTCATGTGTTGCTATGTCAATGGCTCCGATTAGTTGATGCATAAGATCATGTAGCTGCCTCCCTTTGATAAATCCCTTCTGATTCTTATGAATAAGCTTGTCAGATAAGGAGCCTAGGGCTAGATGTAGGTAATTCTTATTTACCACTTCTTAAATACCGAATTTTACCGATTCGGTATTTAAGAAGTGGTAAAATAGAGGGGGGAGGATGTAGGTAATTCAGAATCGGTAAATACCGAATCGTTAAGATTCGGTATTTACCGATTCTGTAAATACCGATTCGGTAATGCCCATTGATTCCTATGGGCCCTGAAGCCCATAGGAATCAATGGGCAATACCGAATCGGTATTTACCGATTCGGTAAATACCGATTTTTGCCAGGGTGCAGGGGGTGTCACTTTGACACCCTCTAGCACCCCGAAGACGGGCATGTGTGCCATGTGGCATGTCTGTCTATCACATGGCTAGGTGTGCATGCACACATGTGCATGCACACCTGGATTCGGTATTTTACCACCCAATTGGATTGGGTGGTAAAATACCGAATCTGTAAGGCCTTAGGGACTCTGAAGAGTCCCACCTACATCTGGCCGTTACCGAATCGGTAAAAATACCGATTCGGTATTTTACAGAATCGGTAAATTTACTGATTCGGTAAATTTACCGAATCTGTAAAAATGGACCCCTACATACCAAATACCCATTTACCAGTCGGTAACGGCCGAAATCGGCCGTTACCGACCGGTAAAGGGCTTCCTACATCTGGCCCTAAATCTTTTGCTAAAACCTGAGTGAAAATGTTATAATCTGTGTTGAGAAGTGAGATTGGTCTATATGATTCACAAAGAAGAGGGTCTTTGCCAGGTCTTAATATGAAACTGATCGTCGCCTCATTCCAGGATTTAGTTATTGGAAGGCCCTCCATAAAGATAACATTGAAAAGATCAGTTAGTCTTGGTGCAAGACAGTCTTTCAGAACTACATAGAGCTCATTAGGTATAGAAATAGAGCCTGCTGCTTTACTTCTTTTAAGATTAATGATTACCTCCAGGACCTCCTGTAAGGTTGTAGCTGCATTTAAGTTTATACAAGAATCTTCGTCTAGCTTCATGACATGTGGCTTATCTAGATATGTATCCATTGTTATAGAAGAGGGTGATAGATCTTCCTCGTATAAGGCCTGAAAAAAATGTTCAAAAGCTTCTTCAATGCCTGTCTTATCTTCTATTATTTGTCCACCATTTTCCTTATCAATAGCAGTTATCTTGTTTCTATTTTGGTCAGTTTTAAGCTTCCAGGCTAACAATTTACCTCTGTTCTCCCCATATTCATAATTTGACGGGGTACTAGCTTGCCACCTCTTCCTTATTTTTTCCTCCAAATCTGAGACAAGTTCCTGTTTCGGGTTCATTATTTCATTTTTTAAGTTGTTCAGGTCTGCTTCCGTGGTTGAGGTGGGTAGAGACCCATTTCGGCTCAATAGAGATAGGAAAAACCCACGCAGAGTTTTAGTTAATTTTAGGACTTACTCAATAAAAGAACAAATACTGAGCAAGGCCCTAAATGCTGCCACCCTGACAAGAGACGGATATAATATAATTATAAAATCCGCTCAGACATATCCAAAGCAACAGCCGATAGGTAATGGGCCCTAGGAAAATATATGCAAGACCTTAGGGCTGAAGGAGCCACGGTCCAAATGAGATTTCCAGCCCTCTTACGCATAATGTGGCGTAATAAAACCTGCAATTTTAGAGACCCGAAAGAAGTGGAGTTATTATTAGAACACATGAAGATAAGCAAGGATAAGTAACATAATGAGCCTCATTGCTTTAAAATTATTTCCGTTCAACCGCGGTCCTCATACTGGGCAACTAGGATTGCCCAATGGTAATGGGGAGGGTTCTCCAGGGTGGGGGTAAGCGCACATTTTTTCTCTTCTTATTTTTTATGCACATTAGTTATGGTTTTGGGTGGGGAGCATTTGGGAAAAAAGCAAAAAAAATATTTGTCCGATATGTAAATTGTATAGCAAACAGGGTAGGAATTATAAGCAGCAGGAAGGCTTCCAAACTTAGGGGTCGATTACGATGGCGGACGGAAGGACGACCGCCGGCCTGGAGTAGGCGGAAAATGCCTTTTTTTAGTCCGCTGCCGCGGGCACTCCGTCTGCCATATTAGGATAGGAAACACTGTCAAATGTCCGTATGCGGCGGAAAAGCACGCACCGCCGCGGAAGTACACCCGACCCCGCTGCGGACGGAACCAATCCAGAGACACCTCCAACCGTGCTCCAAATCACGATGGCGGAAAACACACATCAATTCGCTGCGGAAAAACAACCTGCCTGAACACGGCGGAATCACCACAGCGGAGATACAACACATTGCAGAGATACCCACCACAAGCAGATCGCCGTCATGGACCCAGCGCTACACGCATTCCCGATACTCTTCGTGCTCCACCACCAGCAAGTCATGGCCCATCGCCGACGACGACGCAGGTATGCCAAAACACCAATTGCTGTCGGAAGGGGAATACCTGCCAGGGCTGTGACGTAGGGAGGGGGAGTGTCATGTTTGAGAAACTGCATTTACGATCGCACCAATATATCAACAATTCAAGTACACAACCAGGAATGACAACGACAAACCACGACACATGATTGACTTGCTTTATTAAACATAATAGGGGTATAATCGTACACTACCCAAGAGCATGGGCACTGGGTAGAACAGAGCAGGTACATCTGAAGCAGCACATGAGGGCACAATGCAGTATCAGAACAGCAACAGGGCAGTGTTTACAACAGAGCAGGTACATCAGAGGCAGCACATGAGGGCACAATGCAGTATCATAACAGCAACAGGGCAGTGTTTACAACAGAGCAGGTACATCAGAGGCAGCACATGAGAGGGGCTAAGTGCATCAACAGTCCATGGCAAAGCACAGGTACATCAGAGGCAGCACATGAGAGGGGCTAAGTGCATCAACAGTCCATGGCAAGGCACAGATACATCAGAGGCAGCACATGAGAGGGGCTAAGTGCATCAACAGTCCATGGCAGAGAACATAGCAGGTACATCAGAGGCAGCACGTGAGAGGGGCTAAGTGCATCAACAGTCCATGGCAAGGCACAGATACATCAGAGGCAGCACATGAGAGGGGCTAAGTGCATCAACAGTCCATGGCAGAGAACAGAGCAGGTACATCAGAGGCAGCACATGAGAGGGGCTAAGTGCATCAACAGTCCATGGCAGAGAACAGAGCAGGTACATCAGAGGCAGCACGTGAGAGGGGCTAAGTGCATCAACAGTCCATGGCAGAGAACAGAGCAGGTACATCAGAGGCAGCACGTGAGCAGTATCAGAACAGCAACAGGGCAGTGTTTACAACAGAGCAGGTACATCAGAGGCAGCACATGAGGGCACAATGCAGTATCATAACAGCAACAGGGCAGTGTTTACAACAGAGCAGGTACATCAGAGGCAGCACGTGAGAGGGGCTAAGTGCATTAGCAGTCCATGGCAAGGCACAGGTACATCAGAGGCAGCACATGAGAGGGGCTAAGTGCATCAACAGTCCATGGCAGAGAACAGAGCAGGTACATCAGAGGCGGCACGTGAGAGGGGCTAAGTGCATCAACAGTCCATGGCAGAGAACATAGCAGGTACATCAGAGGCAGCACATGAGAGGGGCTAAGTGCATCAACAGTCCATGGCAGAGAACAGAGCAGGTACATCAGAGGCAGCACGTGAGAGGGGCTACGTGCATCAACAGTCCATGGCAAGGCACTGGTACATCAGAGGCAGCACGTGAGAGGGGCTAAGTGCATCAACAGTCCATGGCAGAGAACAGAGCAGGTACATCAGAGGCAGCACATGAGAGGGTCTAAGTGCATCAACAGTCCATGGCAGAGAACAGAGCAGGTACATCAGAGGCAGCACGTGAGAGGGGCTAAGTGCATCAACAGTCAAGGACAAGGCACTGGTACATCAGAGGCAGCACATGGGAGGGGCTAAGTGCATCAACAGTCCATGGCAGAGAACAGAGCAGGTATATCAGAGGCAGCATGTGAGAGGGGATAAGTGCATCAACAGTCCATGGCAAGGCACAGGTACATCAGAGGCAGCACATGAGAGGGGCTAAGTGCATCAACAGTCCATGGCAAGGCACAGGTACATCAGAGGCAGCACATGAGAGGGGCTAAGTGCATCAACAGTCCATGGCAGAGAACAGAGCAGGTTACATCAGAGGCAGCATGTGAGAGGGGCTAAGTGCATCAACAGTCCATGGCAAGGCAGAGGTACATCAGAGGCAACACAAGTACGTGGGTCAAGCGCCCTGTCCCAAGGACAGTAACAATGCAAGGGTGGTTACAATGGACAATCGAGACACAAAGTCAAATTACATGTGATTGATGGGAGCTACACCTCACAGCACAGAATCTGGTGGACTGCTTGAACTAGTCGCCTCGGACACACTGCCAGCACCAGATACAGGAGTGTGAGACACAGCCACAGCTCAAGTGACTGACACATGAGCCATAGACCCAGACACACTGCCAGGACATGTCCCTGTACAGTGACCAACAAATACCATGCCAGCATCTGACACATGAGAGTGGCTGACACACACAGTGCCAGTACCTGAAACAGGAGAGGGCACAACTGACACAGTGCTACTACATAATGCATGACAGCGAACAACAGACACAGTGCCACTATCTGACACATGAGAGTGAAAGGCAGCTGACCTACTAGGACCACTGAAATGATGAGCCACAGGGCTGTATGGGCCAGGAGGCAGGGTGGCTCTGGCAGCTGGGGACAGCTGTACTAGAGCGACATTGGGGTGGTCAGGTCTCACTGGTGTGTGTCTCCGTTTCTTTGTGAAATGTAGGGGCACCCTGGACATGACTGGACTGGTAAGTGTTGTGGCCTCATCAGACATCAAAGAAGGATCATGTGCTTGTGGTGGTCTGCTCTCTGGGGACTTGCTGGACCCTGCTTGACGTTTGCTGTGGCCCTGCCTTCTGCCCTCTGAATCATGTGTAATGGAGGATGCAACAACAGTGTACTCCTTATTCTGCTTCTGCGGGGTGTGGATGGGAGTTGAGGTATGTGGGGACTCCACCGCTGACACGTGTGTTTTACCTTCAGTCAACAACATCAGCCTCAGGGCAGCCAGGGGTGATGTATGCCTGTCCTTGATGGAGCTCGTGTCCATGGGAGAACCCTTGGCCCTGGGATGTGCCTTGGACGTAGGAGGTGTCCTGTCTCTGGAATGTCTCTGATCCCTGGGCGGTGCCCTGTCCCTGGGAGCAGACTTGTCCATTGTAGTGTACCTGTCCTTTGAAGTGTCCTTGTCCTTGGGAGTGTCCCTGCTCTTGGGATGTGCCCTTTCCTTTCAAGCGTCCTTGTCCTTGGTAGTGTCCCTGCTCTTGGGAGGTGCCCTTTCCTTTGTAGTGTCCTTGTCCTTGGGAGTGTCCCTGCTCTTGGGAGGTGCCCTTTCCTTTGAAGCGTCCTTGTCCTTGGGAGTGTCCCTGCTCTTGGGGGTGCCCTTTCCTTTGAAGCGTCCTTGTCCTTGGGAGTGTCCCTGCTCTTGGGAGGTGCCCTTTCCTTTGAAGCGTCCTTGTCCTTGGGAGTGTCCCTGCTCTTGGGAGGTGCCCTTTCCTTTGTAGTGTCCTTGTCCTTGGGAGTGTCCCTGCTCTTGGGAGGTGCCCTTTCCTGTGTAGAGTCCTTGTCCTTGGGAGTGTCCCTGCTCTTGGGAGTTGCCCTTTCCTTTGAAGCGTCCTTGTCCTTGGGAGTGTTCCTGCTCCTGGGATATGCCCTTTCCTGTGTAGTGTCCTTGTCCTTGGGAATGTCCCTGCTCTTGGGAGGTGCCCTTTCCTGTGTAGAGTCCTTATCCTTGGGAGTCTCCCTGGCCTTGGGAGGTGCCCTTTCCTTTGTAGCGTCCTTGTCCTTGGGAGTGTCCCTGGACTTGGGAGGTGCCCTTGCCTTGGGAGTACCTTTTGAGGGGGATGCGTCTGTTACATGTGAATCCCTTTCCCCCAACACCCCTTGAGGATCCTGTGTGTCAACTCCAGTGTAGCTCATGTCGTGATGGGTGAAAGATTTCCCTGCCCTAGGGGATGGTGTTTGTGCCCTCCGTGCCCTGCCTTGCTGCCTGTGGCTGCTTCTAGTGCAATACCCCGTAAATGACGCCTGGTCTGAAATTTCACTCTCCCCTGAGACATCTAGTGGTGTGGATAGGGGAACAGAAGCAGCACCCTGTCCATGTGACTGAAGAATGGCTGAAGACACAGTGTTTGCTAATGACTGAACTGTTCTGTGGAGACCAGCAACATCGCCATGCATCCCCTCCATGAATGCTACCACCTGCCCCAACTTCCTATCGTAGTCTTGGAATGCATTGATCATGTTGGTCTGCCCTACACACAGCTGTCGCAGCAGATCAACAGCCTCAGCACAAAGTGCACTTTGTGGCACAGGGGCAGCGGTGCCTGCGTCGAAGGCAACTCTGCTCCCCCTACTCTGGCGAGCACGAGCAGTACTTGTTGCAGTTGGTGGCAGTGTGGGCCCTGTGTGCTGTGTACTGACTGAAGGTGTTGATTGCCCACTCCCTGTCTGTGACAACAGTGCGGACTCACCACCACTGTCTGAGGATGAGGACGATGGTGTCTCCACATGTGAGTCCTCAGGGACGGTTCTGTCTCCCTCTCCGGGGCTGCCTCCTTCAGTGTCAGTCTGCATGTGTGTCATCTCGGATGCGGATGCATTGCCACTACTCATCTCCGTCGTCTGTGTGTCAGTGCCCTCGGCCAAAGCTGGAAGAAAGGGAAGAGATGTTAACCTAAGTGCCAGACTCACGTACTGAAGGTTACAAATTAACACCTTTCCTTACAGTCGATTGACATGTAGCACCCATCCTGCACACGAACCCCCCCTACCAGACATCCTCATATCAAAGAACCGGGGTGCCTGTGAAACATGTACATCATACAAACAGGGCAAGTGCATGCAGACCACCACACATGTCATGCCATGGGACCACAGACCTCAACTGCATGTCCTGGAACCCTCAACTACAAATCAACTGGTATGTCCACCTGGCGGACATGGGTGCTAACGCTCACTCCGCTAATGGCACCAACATGCAATTGCTGCAAAACATACGCATCACGGATGTCACTACTGTGTCTGAGCACCGATACATGAATGCACTCAAAAGTAACAGACACATACAGTCTGCTTACCGCTAGTTTGCTGTTGATCCCCTCTCAGCCGGGCGGACAGGTCAGGATGCGTCACAGCAATTATACGGTGCATTAGAGGGGTCATGGTGCGTCGGGCAAGGCGGCTTGATCGTAGAATAATCCCCAGTGTCACCTCCGCAACATTCTTGCCTAGCCTGGATATGTCGTCCCAGCGCTTGAGGCAGTGTGTGTGTCGTCTATTGCACACCCCCACTGCCCATACACCACGTGCTATGGTCCTCCACACAGCCTTGCGAAGGTGCAGCTTGCCCTACCATGATGGGAGACAAGAGGGGAACGTCAGTGGACAGTTTGACAGTCACAAACATCGTATAAACACGTATCTTAAGGCAGCCATGCTCAGTACAACACATGTGAAGGTCCCACAGCACATCGCAAAGCTTGCAGAATCCAGGAGTCAGTGACCACCTCATGCCCACCAACATGTTACACACTGCACTTACCACCTGTCCGGGGGCACCGTAGAGCCGTTCATAGTGGCTGAGCACACCGTCCACAAGGACATCCAGCTCCGCTACGGTGAAGGGACGAGACCGGATCTCTCGCACTCTCTACATGGCAAGGTCCAGGACTGTGGCACAACAGCAGCAGTTGTTGGATAGCTCAGCAGCAGCAGGTCGAGGTGACGGTCGCAGGCAGCAGTTGTTGGATAGCTCAGGAGCAGCAGGTCGAGGTGACGGTCGCAGGCAGCAGTTGTTGGATAGCTCAGGAGCAGCAGGTCGAGGTGACGGTCGCAGGCAGCAGTGGATGGAAGCAGTGAATGTGTGCAGAAGAATTTCACACATATATAGGGCCCTGAGCTTATATCTGTGGCACACGTCTGCAGCAATTGGTTTTCCCTGGATGCATCATTCAAAAAGAGCCAATGACTCGCCCTGGTGTGGCGGTGCACGGCTTCTACTATTTTTTAATGCGCTTACGCGCCCCGCGTAACCTGTTTCCATTGGCTACATGTGCACGAACCATCACGGTCACACACCGGCAACCGCATGCGCGCGCTACCGCGACGGTGCATCATTTGAAAATAATCACACACTGGCGTCACTATGGCGGTGCACACATTACGCGGGGGTGGTTCAGGCTAACACATACATTTGAATATGCAATTTGAAATGGCAGTTGATACCCCCCCTTACAGTCACATTGCGTTACCCACCGCCGGTCCTGGCCGGTCACCCACCCCCAGTCCTGGCCGGTCACCCACCACCAGTCCTGGCCGGTCACCCACCGCCAGTCCTGGCCGGTCACCCACCGCCGGGTGCTGGCGGTGGGTGAGCGGCCTGTGCATTGAGGTCACCATGGCATGGGTGGCCCTGGCCAGTCACCCACCGCCAGTCCTGGCCGGTCATCCACCGCCGGTCCTGGCCGGTCACCCACCGCCGGCGGTGGGTGACCGGCCTGGACCGGCGCCTGGACCGGCGGTGGGTGACCGGTCAGGCTAAGGCGCTCGACCTCGGACCTGGGGATCTGGGTTCGAGTCTCGGTAATGACGCCAAAACCTCCTGTAAATTCTGGGCAAATCACTTAATCTCGCCGTGCCTAAAAATGAAAGTGTGTGTCCTCATGTAAAACGTGACTTGTGCTATGTAAAGCGCTCTGATACCTGATTCGGTTCGGGTCTAGTTCGCGCTATATAAAACTCTACAAAAAAAAAAGTGTGCCAATGCTTGACATTGTGGGGCAGGATAGTTGACAGGGTGAATGGCAGGCTCAAGGAAGGGTGAAGTCAGTGGCAGCCCCTCTTCGAGCGGGTAGATGGTGCACTTCCACTGCTCTCAGCTGCATCCAGCCTCGGACGGCCCCTCCGTCTTGGAACCGGAGCGGAGACAGCTGTGGGGGCAGGTTGGTCAGGGTCCACCTCCCTGTCCGTGCCCTCAGGTGATGGTGGCGGTGGTGTTAATGACCTGTCCCGCTGAGCACTTGGGTGAGGGGGTGGTGGTGTGGCGCGGGACAACCACTCCCTCCACAGAGCAGTTTGCTGGCCCATGAGGTCCACAATTTGGCCAATGGGAGTGTCGATGGACCGCAACAGCTGGCTGCTCTCTTGCGAGTCTTGGTGGGCCCGATCGGACTGTGCCTGCGACCGCTCATAGGAGGCATTGACTCTGGCGATGGCTTCCAGGGTCTCAGCCCCAGGATGGGGTGAGTCTCCTTCCCGACCTCGCCTAGCAACTACACTCCTGGTTGTGAGCTGTGGCCTCACCTGTGTCCTCTCCCGCCCACTCTCCCTGCTAGCCTGGGATGTCAATGGCCCATCATCGGGCGATGGGTCAGGCAGGGTGGCACAGGCAGGAGTGGTGGTGGTGGTGGTAGCTGCACAGCTCACAATGGCAGGTGTTGGTGTAGTGACACAGGCCAAGGTGGTGGATGCCGGGATGTCCTGGGAGCCTGATGGCCCTGGGAGTCTGCTTGGGCCAGCATTGTCCTCTGCACCCGAGCTGTCAATGTGATCCTCCCCAGAGAGTCCTGGCTGTGAGGGGGGCGACTGGTGCTGGCGGTTGCTGCTTTCGCCGGTCAAGTTGCGATCACCTGATGGACAAGATTTTCACAATTAATGCTGTGGACATGACATGTTTTTGGTAGCAACATTACAAATCACTATGGAATCAGGACATGGATGTTGTTGTCATCATGTTGTTGTGATTGACAGTACAGGGCAATATGGTGGCGTGGAGTTGGGAAGGCAATACTTGGATATGTGTGGTCCTGTCCTGCTATTGGATGTTCCCCCTGAGAAGATGTCTATCTACCTGTCAGTTTGCAGGAGGAGATGCACTGGTCACCAAATGGTCGGCGGACTCAATCTTGCTCTGGGGTGAGACAAGGGTGCTGGTCTCTCACACACCCCACCCACCACCACCCTCCCTTTTGACATGGGGGCCTGTTGGGAGTTGTAGTGCTGGTCTCTCACACACCCCACCCACCACCACCCTCCCTTTTGACATGGGGGCCTGTTGGGAGGTATAGTGCTGGTCTCTCACACACCCCACCCCCCACCACTCTCCCTGTAGACATGGGGGCCTGTTGAGAGTTGTAGTGCTGGTCTCTCACCCCCCCCACCCACCTCTCTCACACACCCCACCCACCTCTCTCACATCCCACCCCCCACCACCCTCCCTGTAGACATGGGGGCCTGTTGGGAGTTGTAGTGCTAGTCTCTCACACACCCCACCCACCTCTCTCACACACCCCACCCACCTCTCTCACACCCCACACACCCCACCACCCTCCCTTTTGACATGGGGGCCTGTTGGGAGGTATAGTGCTGGTCTCTCACACACCCCACCCCCCCCACCACTCTCCCTGTAGACATGGGGGCCTGTTGGGAGTTGTAGTGCTGGCCTCTCACACACCCCACCCACCACCACCCTCCCTTTTGACATGGGGGCCTGTTGGGAGTTGTAGTGCTGGTCTTTCACACCCCCCACCCACCTCTCTCACACACCACCCCCCCCACCACCCTCCCTGTAGACATGGGGGCCTGTAGGGAGTTGTAGTGCTGGTCTCTCACACCCCCCACCCACCTCTCTCACACACCCCACCCACCTCTCTCACACCCCACATCCCCCACCACCCTCCCTGTAGACATGGGGGCCTGTTGGGAGTTGTAATGCTGGTCTCTCACACACCCCCACCCACCTCTCTCACCCACCCCACCCACGTCTCTCACACCCCACACCCCTCACCACCCTCCCTGTAGACATGGGGGCCTGTTGGGAGTTGTAGTGCTGGTCTCTCACACATCCCACCAACCTCTCTCACACACCCCACCCACCTCTCTCACACCCCACACCCCCCACCACCCTCCCTGTAGACATGGGGGCCTGTTTGGTGTTGTAGTGCTGGTCTCTCACACACCCCACCCACCTCTCTCACACAACCCACCCACCTCTCTCACACCCCGCACCCCCCACCACCCTCCCTGTAGACATGGGGGCCTGTTGGGAGTTATAGTGCTGGTCTCTCACACACCCCCACCCACCTCTCTCACACACCCCACCCACCTCTCTCACACCCCACACCCCCACCACCCTCCCTGTAGACATGGGGGCCTGTTGGGAGTTGTAGTGCTGGTCTCCCACACACCCCACCCACCTCTCTCACACCCCATACCCCCACCACCCTCCCTGTAGACATGGGGGCCTGTTGGGAGTTGTAGTGCTGGTCTCTCACACACCCTACGCACCACCACCCTCCCTTTTGACATGGGGGCCTGTTGGGAGTTGTAGTGCTGGTCTCTCACACACCCCTCCCTGTAGACATGGGGGCCTGTTGGGAGTTACAGTGCTGGTCTCTCACACCCCCCACCCACCTCTCTCACACACCCCACCCACCTCTCTCACACCCCCCACCACCCTCCCTGTAGACATGGGGGCCTGTTGGGAGTTGTAGTGCTGGTCTCTCACACACCCCACCCACCTCTCTCACACATCCCACCCACCTCTCTCACACCCCACACCCCACACCACCCTCCCTGTAGATATGGGGGCCTGTTGGGAGTTGTAGTGCTGGTCTCTCACACACCACCCACCTCTCTCACACACCCCACCCACCTCTCTCACACCACACCCCCCCACCACCCTCCCTGTAGACATGGGGGCCTGTTGGGAGTTGTAGTGCTGGTCTCTCACACACCCCACCCACCTCTCTCACACACCCCACCCACCTCTCTCACACCCCACCCCCCCCCCCACCCCCCTCCCTGTAGAAATGGGGGCCTGTTGGGAGTTGTAGTGCTGGTCTCTCACACACCCCACCCACCACCACCCTCCCTTTTGACATGGGGGCCTGTTGGGAGGTGTAGTGCTGGTAATAATAATAATAATAAGGGTAGCTTGTAAAGCGCTTGGTTACGCCAAAGCGTGTCCCCGCGCTGCAACTGAAGAACTCTGAGCGAGGTGGAGACCAGTGATCCGTTATCTGGAGAACAGGTATGTTTTTAGGTTCTTGCGGAAGCTGGATTCGGAAGGATCCAGACGAAGATGGAGAGGAAGGGAATTCCATTTTTTCGCTACCAGATAGCGGAAGGAACGTCCGCCCATACGGGCTCTTTTGACCCTAGGAACCTTAAGTAGGCCCTCATATGAGGAGCGCAGCTCGCGTGCAGGTGTATACCTTGTCACTAGGTTCTGGAGTGGAATAGGAGATTTCTTAGCCAGGATGCGGTGGCATGTGCAGAGGGCTTTGAATTCCACTCTGCTTTTTACTGGCAACCAGTGGAGGGTTTTGAGAGCGGCTTTGGTGTTTGATCGTTTAGGGATTTTTAGGATGAGACGGGCTGCCGCGTTCTGTATTACCTGAAGGCGATTCATGGCTTTGCAGGTGGTACCCAGATAGAGTAGGTTGCCGTAGTCTAGGCGTGATGTCACAAGGGCGTGTACCAATGTTTTCCGTGCTGACATAGGAAGGAGGTCAAGAACCTTCCTTATGGTTTTTAGGACACCAAAGCAGACGCCTGCAACTCGGTCTATTTGGGGTCCAAAAGATAGGTCATCATCGAGCCATACGCCTAGGTTTTTTACTCCCTGGCGGGGTATGGGAGATTCATCCAGACATGGAGGCCACCACGCCGACGACCAAACAGATGGGTTCCCCCCCACAACGAGCACCTCGGTCTTGTTGCCGTTTAACTTAAGGCAGTTGGTGGACATCCAGGCTGCAAGTTCTTGCATGCAGTTCCTGAAACTGTCCATCGCAAGACCGGGTGCACGCGATAGGGAGATAGCCAGCTGCGTGTCGTCGGCGTATGACACGATGCTCAATCCGTGACTCACGGCAATTGAAGCCACTGGAGAGACATAGAGATTAAACAAGGTTGGGCTCAGTGACGAACCCTGGGGGACGCCCTGACCCAAACCTATGTCTCTCGAGTAGTGGTCGCCCTGGCGACCTGGAAGCTTCTCCCTGTCAGGAAGGATTGTAGCCATTGGAGTGCAGCTTCGGATATACCTCCGTTGTTCAGACACTGTAGCAAGTTGTCGTGCGCCACAGTGTCGAACGCTGCACTCAGGTCCAATAGGATGAGGGCCATGGTGTGTCCCTCATCTACCCCCTGACGTAGGGTCTCAACTGCAGTAAGCAGTGCGGACTCTGTAGAGTGGCGGGGGCGGAATCCGAATTGGGTGTCGTGCAATAAGGCAGCCTTTTCCACTAAGTCCATCAGTTGTTTATTGACCGTTTTTTCGGCCACCTTGGCTAGGTAGGGTAGGAGTGAAATTGGGCGGAGATTGTCAAGTTTCTCAAAACTGATGGTAGGTTTCTTCCTGAGGGGCAGAACCACCGCCTTTTTCCACTCCCTAGGTACTGTCTTGGTGGTAAAAGATACATCGAGTACATGTCTAATGTATGGTTCTAGTACCCTTAAACTATCCGTCAGGCGTTTGGGTGTGGTAGGGTCTCTCGGAGAGCCCGACTTCACCGACCTGCAGATTTTTAGAAGATCTTCCGTGGGAGGGGTAGTAAAGTTGGTAAGTCTAGGTTTATCTCCCCACTCCCTTGGGCTTTCAACGAAGTCTGCCCCGGATTTGGACTGCGTAGGGAATGCTGAGTAGATTTTTGTTATTTTATCTGAGAAAAAATCTGCGATTTTGTCACACAATTCTGGCGAGCAGTCAGCGGGGGCAATAGCTGGGTTTCCGCTTGAAAGAGTTTTGTAGAGTGAAAACAGCTCTTTCGTCGAGTTACCAGCCTCACTAATCCTATTCGTAAAATATGCTGTTTTTGTCTTTCTGATTAGTCCATGGTAGGTTCGTCTCTCGGTTAGATAATTCTTTCTGGTTTCTTCAGAGAGAGTCTTGCGCCATTCTCTTTCAGTTCTTTTCAGTGCAGTTTTCTGAACTCTTAGTTCAACGTTGAACCACGGGGCAGTTTTGTTTGTGCGTCCCCCAGATTTGGTTTTTAGCAAAGGGGCTGTGCAGTCTAGTGCCTGATTAATGCGTGTGCAGAGGTTAGCATTGGCTGTGTCAGCATCCTTCCCTCCTGGGCTTCCTCCTTTCGTTAATTCTGCACAGAATTTGGGCTGAGAGAATGTGTAGTGTAGTTCCTATCTTCCCAATAGGCTCTGCGCATTGGAATAATACCTACAGCAGTAAAGGCCTAGGCCAGACGTTAACTAGGTCTACTACTGTCGATACTAGACTTAAGTTTTGGGTTTGCCAGCGTAGCTCAGAGTTCGCTAGAAACTTTCTCGAATGTTCAGGAAAGAATTAACTCCCCTGATTAGACAAGAAGGGATTTAGTTTCTGACAACCATAGAACATGACAACTTTGCTCTCCCCTAATCAAGAGTCAATCTCGAGAGTCGTGTGAGCACAAGGCAATTATTTTACTCAGTCAGTACGTGCATTCTTAGTCTCATCAGATTGTAGAGAAAAGGAAGAGACGGGCGTGTTCAATAAAAAGGTGTTATTTATTGATCAGTCTCTTTTCTCGTACAAGAGAAATGGATCGATATTATTGCAATACTTATAGTTAAGTAAAGTGCATACATTAAAAGCAATAGTATAAAATAATACTGTAAAAACATTGATATGGTTTCTGAGCCATATGATGTTTAAAATGATTAAAATATATTTACATACACATATACATTTGACTAAACGTACTCAACTGGTGTTTCTAAATACGCCTACCCCGTGTACCTGACCTAAGTCTAATGCGTGGGCGGGAATAGAAAGTTACAGTTTAAGTTAAGTTTGTTTTTGCCAAGTGAATAACTAAAGAATTCTCTGTGAGGGGTTATTCAGTTCTGTACCTGGAAGTTAGGATGAATGAGGAATGGTATCTCTTTCTCTGCTCTCGATATTCCAGGCTGCCTGCGAGGGCTGCCCGAAAACGCCGGTGCTGGGTCTCTCGGCAGGAGATAGCAGCGCGTCTCTCAGCGCGTCAGGAAGGCGGGGCTGCTGCCAGCGGGGTCTGCTCTGCTTCTGGGCTTTGGCAAGTATGGCTGCTCCGTCTTGTCACCACGCGTGTGTTTGCATAGGGCAAGATCGGCAATATTTATACCTTAAAGGTGCCGAGATTGACGTAAGGATGGACATAGATACGTCAATAAAGATGTCATACGACTTGCTCGTTAGCACATTCTTTTACTGAAGTTCTCTGTGAAATCAAAACAATGGCCGCACGGATTTTCCAGGTTGTCATAGGTTTGATTTGTTATGAGAACGTCGTATGCCTTATCAGGGGCTGGAGGAATGTCGCTTGTCTAATTAGATCTCAAGCGTTATGACCTAATCAGATAACACGTTCCTGTGCCGTAGTGTGACTGCGTCAGATAACGGTATCTGCATCATGGGGGCTTTTCTTGCCTCATGGGCTGACTGTTAGTTAACTTGATAGTTAGTTTAACCAGAATAGGGTCAGGAATAGGGGGATCGATTCAGAACCTATAGGAATACATGACACCCACTCCACGCTAACTATGGACATATTTACTAATCTATGCATAGTATAACATAGTACAACATACTGTAGAGTATAGTGTATACCTTACCACCCCAAAATACATAAATGCATTTTGAAATTTTCAAATATACTGAAAAATTGCAGTCATATATATTGTATGCACTTAAGCTATGAATTAAATGCTAAAGTAAACACGCATTTGTAGACATTATTGCTTATTTGGTATCTGAGAAATACACATGAAATGGCTCTTAATATGGCTATACAGAAAGAAACTTCGAGACCATTTCATCACATAATAAAATATTTGTGAACATACCAGCGGGCAACTAAAGTTTATAAAGTATCTAAAAATAGAAATCTTAGTTCTCTAGGAATAGTTTCTTACTTTAAGCAGAAGATAAGTGTCCCGAAAAATTTGTAAAAAATAATTTGGGGCTGCTAAAAAATTGCTGTCCGTGAACTGGTGGGAAAAATTGTTCATGTGACTTTATTTTTAAAGTTGAAGGCCGAATTCAGGGAACGCCGTGTGCGAGCTTGCTCAAAAGTCTCTATTTCTGTTCTGGAGAGAACATCATATCATTAAGGCTTTCGAAAAAACTGTCAACAGCTTCATGGGAAAGTTCCACTAAGTCGGAAATAGGTGTAACCATGCATTCGTGCGCATGATTGTCTCCATTGACATTCTGATTCGCATTGCTGACAGAAGGTCGTACCTGATCGATGCTGCTTTCATCTTGACCTTCACTACTCTTCAATCGTAGTGGTGAAGATTCCACGAATGCCGTCATCAGGATTGGCAGCCTTTGAGGGCAGCACAAAGCGTGAACCTTGGTAGGAACCAACAATGTATCTGCATCCACTGGCGCATCCGATTGTAGCGTCAGACAGGTGTCTAACACGCATTCTTCTCCGCATAGCAGACACCTTAATACAGGTAAAACACACCTCTGCCACATTGGTCGAAATGATAGAAACCAAGTCATGTTCAGGTCTCTAAGCCGGGAGAGTCCCAGGATTTTTGATATCCGGTCCCGGTATCCAATGGCTAGGATTGTATCTTCCATTGTCGCGAGAGTTTGATCTGTGACATGGGTTGCCATAACGAAAAATAAGGACTAAGAATAGGATTCCTGCAATTAGTCCCAGGATCAGGGGAAGTCCGCCAAAAATCGAATGGACGAAATCTGGAAAAATACCCAGTATGGCTTTGAATGGTGTTAATGCCATCGAAAATAGTGTCTTAAATACCTTTGAGACCCCAGTGGTATCAGAAATATTTAAGATTTCGCTCAGGATTTCCGCGAAATGTACGGGTGAATTAGTTGATAATAATGTATGTATCTCTGCAGTCGTCCTTGCGACTTGTAGATCATACGTTTCTTTTGATGACGTGAGCCTTGTAGGCGTCTGAAGAAGCACTGTTTTCATTCTGCTTAAAGTATCTATTCGAATAGAAGTAATTTTCAAATTGGGCCATGCCCTTGCCTCCCTGTCTGGAAAGGAGCTGGGGAACAAAGAACGTCCACAGCACTTGACCTTCGCAGTCGTAGTGACTAGATAAGGAGTCCCGGGCATAAGACTACAACATCTGCGGTCTACAATAAGAATGTAACTCCCATTATAGAGTCTTTGAAAGAATGGTTCTATTTCAGTTGCAGGTGCGCCTTGCTGGTGACATGAAAGGTTGTATGAATTCCCTTCACAGGCTCCATGCAAACTAATTCCGTTACACAGAAGCGTGCCGCTTAGTGACATAGCACAATTGTTGCCACTAAGAAACACTTTCTGGCCTTTATTACTGACACATGCATGTGAATAGGGCAGGTTCCAAGTTGTTTTAAGGTACCCCTTCCCCAATTTCTCGTACATGCCAGCCTGTATATATTTTTGGCAGTATTGAAACCTGAAGGTTGAGATTGGAATATTTATGATTCCGTGGATTATCCATTCACTGACAGGTCGTTCTGACATTGTCATTGGTAATCTTTCTAGTTTTTCAATGCTCAAGATTGTATAATCAGCACCCTTTTGCGCCATACCGATTTGTCTATCAGTAAGGTTAAAGATTTGGAATAGTGACGTTGTGTTGATTAAACGCCAAGGCACATAGCCTGAACGCAGATTTTGTAACGTCCAGCCAAGCTGTACAATAGAACGCAATTGTGACTGACCATGTTGTAATAACAGTAAGTCTTGCGATAATATATCGATTGTTGAAGACACAATGCTGTCCAATGAAAAAATTCTGGAGGACAGAGTCATTAACCCATTGTCCACTACAGAAAGTGATTTTTCCAAATTAATATGGTCAATTTCCCGTATTCTTTCTGCTGTTTCAATTTGAGTAACCTTCCAGGCCTCATTGTATGCTGCATATACAGAGGCTGCTATGAAACGCTTTTGACGCTGTTTGCGTGGTCCCATTATGAAATCACGCAAGTCAGCACCATCAGTAAGTAAAGTTAGGTGTTGCTTAATTTCTGCCAGTGTGGAAGTTTGTAGCCATTGAAGGCATAATTTGCCCACACTGTAGGTGGTTATTATTCCTGGGTGATGTCTTTGAGGATATCTAGGGTCTGGCCTGGTAATTTTGAACCCTTGTGTTTTGTTCAGGAATCTGTCTTGACAGTTATTAGTATCTGTGGGCCAGATCAACCACTGTTTCCAATCAGGATGTGTTCTGTTTTGGTTTAATATATGGTTTACGTCTATCTCTTCATCTGTATCAGAGCTATTGCTAAACATTGTTGGCTTTGGAATAGACGGTTTATTTAAATCTTTGATTTTGGCTAAGCCAAGACAGGTGGTTTGTTGAACAGTGTCATTTAAAAATATCATTTGTTCTGGGATCATGCAAGCTCTAAACAAAGCTTCTAAACCCTGTACTTGCCATTCTTTTGTACCCCAAACACTTTTCAAATCAACATTTTTGTCCCAATAATCAAATCCAAAAGTATTCATTTTTTCAAAGAATGAATCTGAATATATCAATTTTGTGTTGGTTATCATGGTTTTCATCCCTGTCTTGTTTGACAATTTAAAATAGAATGTTTCAGCATTACTTGTGTTAAAACCTGAAAAATATGAATATTTGTCGTAAACGGTTCTTGAGCTCCCTTTTGGAGGTGTTGCACAATGTTCCCATTGATTATAATTTAAAACATTTCTAGGTTGTGCAGATTTATGTAAAAAATGGTTACCATAGTGGTTATAGCAATACATACTATCATAATTTGTAGAACCTTGCAAATAATCATGTTTTGTAAATTTAGCAGACATTACTAAGTCAGACATCATGTTATTAATGCTTTCGAAGTCCCAATCATCAGCAAATGAGTTTGGTTTTGCAAAGTCACTCAAGGAGATCTTGATTTGGTGTGGATATTTCAGGATCTCGACCGGACCATAAATTTCATAGTCAGTGTTGTCCCAGGCTACCCCACCAGGTATAGGATTGGCTGTGAAGTTGGCTGAAGAAAGTTCTCTTTTCTCGACGTGTGAAGATGTGTGTGGTTTGAGGACCAAGTTGATGTTCTGACTTGCTGTGTCCATTTTAGCATATTTTCCCTCAATGAAGCGTCCCAAAGTTAATACCATGATGAGCCAAAGTATGAGGATAAATGCACCAAAACCCACCCAAAATTCAATCCATGGAGAAATCAGATATGTTTCTTTCAGTTGGTTCAAAAGTTCCTTAGCTTTGTCTTTAAATGATTTTGATGATGGCTGTGTCTTTGATTCACTGAGGCTTTCAGAGGAATCATCGAAGTTGATGAAGTAGCCGGATGCAGTTCTGTCAATTGTTCCAATTGCTTCAGGATTTTTGTTTCTTGCATTTTCACTTGGTACTTTATTATAGATTGGTGTGTCTCTGCTAAATGTTTTTATTTGGGTTTTCAGAGGTCTGAGTTCTATTGCATTGTTGCATAGTCCTTGTTGTTCTTCTGTAGGCGTTTCGAATGTGATGAGCCTCTTTGTTAGGACCTCTGTACTGGTAGCAAACCTTGGTGTTCTGCTACTTATTGGGAGCCCACTTGGCCTACTGTTTGTTATCGGCCACATGTTGTGGTTTTACCAGGTCGATGGATACAACTCGGTTCTCCTTTTTACCAGCAAGTGGCGGTAGTACAACTGATCTTGTCCCGTTGACAGACAAGACAGGAACTGCTTTTCTGTAAGAAGGCCCAAATTCCTTCTTTACCGCGATCTTCTCCCTGACTAGATCCCCGACTTTTGGAATCCAGACAGGTCTTGCTGGGACCGGTGGTGATTCTTCAGTGGTTGTTGGCTGTTGTTTCAACTGTATGTTGCTCAGGTCTTTTCTTGTTTTGTTTAAGTCCTGCAAAATAGCCAAACGGTCTTTGACATCAAAGCTTTTTTCTTTAACCACTGAAGTCTGACTGTCGAGGTCAGAGATAATCATTCTAGTTCCAAATAATAATTCGTACGGACTGAATCCCTTCAGAGAATTTCTTGGCAAGTTATTTAGACTACGTTGGACACTTATTAGATGTTTGACCCACCCAGCTCCCGAACCTAATTTCCTTTCCGCTATAGATTGCTTTATGCCTTGGTTTTTTCTTTACACCATCCCGTACCCTCAGGAAGGAAGTGAGAAGATTCCCGCTGGACTGTGCTCATTCGGCCATGTTTCCCCCCAGGCTGATGGGCTTGAGTGAAAACAATGGTCGAACGTAGCATGCTCTTAGCGTATATGCCATTTAGACTCGCAAATCTTTGTATAACAGTCCGGACGTCAGCCGAGTGCTGAGGATCTACATTATAAGTGGAAACTAGCCTGTATATGTTAATCGCAAGCCCTGCTTTTTACTGGTGATATTATCTGCCTTGATACGACGAGGTATTAAACTGTTTCTCTCCCCACTGCGATCTCTGTTGCAGTTTGGGCAGTTTTTTACAAACATTGTGTGATGCAGGCTCATGCCTGGCCACCAGTACCGTGATTGTAATTCTTCCGGGGAATCTTTTAATTTAAGGTGTCTGAGACCCTCGCCCATATGTGCGTCTGCGATTAACAAGTTTCTCCTGTCCATGTTTGGAATCACTCTATCCCCCACTCCAGGGATTCGAGCAAAAGGGACGGAGTTTGCATCGATTATGTATGTATAATTGAGTGGATAGTTGATCGGTAACGCTGAGCAGTCGCCTTTTGATGACGTTTTCACCGCCAGCACTGTTTCACCGTCAATGTATTTTAATGTACGCTTTTTTCGAACTACGGGAGCCGATTTAGTGGCTGCCGCTGCGGCTGTTTCAGCCAATGAATTCCCAACAACGTGAACGCCATCACGCTGATGACTCAGTGAGTGTGTCACGTGAGTCTTTGGTAGTTCTTTTTGTAAAAGAGCTATTTGTTCCCAGAGCAGTTTCTGCTTTATTGGTGCATCTGTGTCATCTTTGTAACCGTTTTGAATCCATGCCTGCAAATCCTTGTTATATGATTTGACGCAGTAATATGAATCTGACACTATAAGTGTCGGGAATTCGCGATCCGCATTATCTAGTGCCATTTTCAATGCTATTATTTCAGTTTGTTGTTCTGAATTACTTTCTACTGAGTGTGTCTTTGTTAATAGAGGTTTTAGTTTACCTCGGCGCCACACTTCTTTTGTAATCTCACATGTGGGGTTGTATGCTTGTTCTCCCCAAACGGAGGGTTGAGCATGTCCGTCTGTATAGATTACACAGGCGTAATGTCGTAGAGGCAGAATGTCGATTGGCAGAGGATACGTCTTTTCATATTTTAGATTTTTTAATTCTTCTAGTTCCGGATCAAAGTAGTAGTATACTTTGTCCGTTGTGATTGAATTCACCCATTGTATCCATTCCGGATTCAATGTTGTTGTTGGTAAATTACACGGTGTTGTTAGTGCCTCAAAGGCTGATTCTGCTGTTCTGACTGTGATATGTCTACCGTCAGCTATGTCTTTTTCTCTAGCTATTGCGGTTTGAACTGCACGAATGATTTTTTCTGTATTACTGAATTTCTGTTCAGCTTCTGTGTACAAGTGTGATTTGAATGCAATTGGTACCTTTTCTCCCTCATTAGAGGTCAGGTATGTGAATCCGCATCTCCCTGGGATGACTCGAATCACAAGATTGCGTGTGTTATCACGTGTTTCTAATTTTGTTTTAATTAGCATGTCTGTTTGTAAGGATCTCAAAATTTCTGTGTGTGTTTGAGTCCAATTGGATCTTTTAAAGTCTGGTTTAATAGGATCATAAAGGGGTTTGACCCTTTCTGCGTAATTTGCAATGTATGTTCTTCCGAAATTTAGGAAGCCTAGAATTGACTGTAGGTTTTTTAGTGTTTTAGGAGCTTGGATTACGGCGCATTTCTCTAGGAAATTGTCAGCCAGGCTTTTACCTTCACTTGATAACTCATATCCTAAGAATAGGACCGTTAGATGGGCAATTCTGGATTTTTTAAAGTTGAATTTGTAACCCTCTTGCAGCGAACCCAAGTATTATGGTGTTCACTCTTTTCAAGTGTGTATCCAAGTCATCATCTGTTAAGTAAATGTCATCGACATAAGATAATGCTTCATCATCATATAGTTGTAGTAATTCTGTTACTCTCGCTGAGAATACTCCTGGGCTGTTCTTGTACCCCTGGGCTAACCGACAGAATTGCTTTTGAGTGCCATTTACTGAGAATGCAGTTAAATATCTGCTCTCTGGTGCTATGTTTTGACAAAAGAATCCATTGGAGATGTCCAAGGTTGTTTTGTATTTTTTGCGCACTATGTTATTCATAAGTGCAGCACTGTGTGAGTTTTGCACTGCAAAAGTTTTGCAACATGTGTTAAGGTGTCGGTAATCCAAAACTAGACGATATGAATTGTCTGGTTTGGAGACCGGAAACAAAGGATTGTTCATTTGTGAGGTGCAAGTTTCAATCACCCCCTGGTATTCTAGCTGATCTAGTATTTCATTTACCTGTTTTTTAGCTTCTTGCTTAATTGGGTACTGCCTTTGTGCAGTAGGTTGTGATTTTAACTGGATTTTGTGAGGAGGAGAATCCTCATCCCATCCTACATGATTTTTATATAAAGCAGGTGCTAAGGCCACTGCCCACTTTCTAGCAAGTGTGTATTTTTTATGAATCGGGATTTGATTCGAGAAGGCAGGCATAATTACTTCTTCGCCATGAGGGCACTCCCTGACAAACTCTGGTGGCCAGTCTTTTTCAGCTAGAAGGATATCATAGCCCTTGGAGAGATTATCCCAAAATAGTCCTCTTATTTTCCTAGTCTTATCTCCCTCTATACGTAATGCTATCTCGTATATCTTGTGGGGTTTGCTAACTCTGGTGTCTGCAGTTTCCACTTGAAGATATTCATTCGTGTCCACTGTCTCCAGATGATTCATAAGGACTTTGCGAGCTATGCTCACTTCTGCTGCGCTGTCTAGCATTGTCTGAGCCCACTCTCCGTTTTTCAGTTGTGTCCTCAGTATTCTCGGCATTGTTAACTACCTTGATACTGGCTACCTTCTTTTTTGGAAATTGTAATTTCTTTTTTTGTTGAGCAGGTTCCTTGTCTTTGGACTTGGTGTGCTCTTCTCTTTGTTCTGATCGTCCTCTTCTTTCCGATTTCTGCGAGGAATTCTGAAAAGATTGAGAGGGACGCGTATCAATGTCTTGATATCTATCAGGTTTTTTAATATTATCCCTATTTCCAAGGTTATATCTTTTCCCAGAGGGGTCACTCTGTGGTGACCTGTGTCTCTGGTTCGGAGATTTCTCCCTTCGCCTAGGAGACCTTCCTCGGGACTGGAATTTCTTTTCTTTAGGATTGGATTGTTTGTTTCCATCCCAGTTCTTTTTTGGTGAATTATTATTAAAAAATATTTTTTCTGGACTTTCAGTCAGTTGCGGTTTTACTGGTATTCCACCTAAACTATCTCTACCTAGTTCTTCATAGGATTTTTCTATGATTCTGGCAATTTCAGCTGGTTGGTCTGCTATATCTGTCTCTTTTAACCTCTGGCGGATCGCCACGTTTGCTGCTTCACCTTTTATATTGGCTAATAATATAGCCGAGACCTGCTTGAAGTCTTTCAGTAATTTCATACCAAGAGTTAAAGCTGGTTCTGGACCGTATTCATCTTGAATTTGTTTTAGCACATCTGGTATTACCGAAATGGATGGAACACCGTGCGTTTTTGTGTAGATTGAAGCAAAGACTGTACCCCAAGTGTCACAGTCCTCTATGTGTGGTGCGATTCCCATTGGGAGACATATAGTCAGAATCCTGTGTTTTTCTAGCGGGGTGGTGTCAGGAAACACCGCCTCTATTTGGGTGATTTTCTGTGCCAACCAGAATGGTATCTGTTCCCGTTTAGCCGGAACTTTACCTAGGCAGGATTGGATGTTCTGTGGTGTGATTTTATTTGTGTTCCCCTGGTGAGGGGTCAGCTGTGGAAGTTTAATCGCTGGCTGAATTGTTGAAGTCCGCATTACATACTGGACTAATTGTCTATGAATTTTTAGTAATTGTTTTAGCTGTATTAACAGCTCTCCTGTAGACATTCCTTCGATGTCTGGGTGTGGTGTGTATCCGGCTAAGACCGGCCACGTTGCTCCTGGTCTACCTAAAGGACCGAGCCTTGTAATGTGATTGTTATGTATTAGGGCGCCATCAAATAAGAGCAAATGCTCTTGGAATTTGAGTGGTACTTCCACCTCCTCGAAAGGAGTGTAAATGTCAGGTGGAACCTCTATTTTGTAATAGTGGAAGTACTTTGTTACAGCATTTGCTGCTGGAAAATGTATCCATGTATAGTATACCTCTGTCTGCCGATATTCGTGTGCCTCAATTACGAATATGACTGTGCCACCTCTAGGTGTCAGTCCATTTTCTATAAGTTTTAAGGTTATAGATTTCCTTTTGGCGACCGGGATGAGTATTATATCCCCGTCCGCATCTAGTGCTGCAGTATCAGCTGCTACTATTTCAGCTGCTAATCTAACTGCCTCTCTTTCTTCATCACTGTCTCCCATTTTACCGACAGGATGGTATTATGTTTGTTTGCAGATCAGGTTTCTTATGGAAACAGAGATTAGATGCACAATATTTTGGAACTGTTTATCCTTCAACGTTGAGTAAACCATGAACCATACATAGGAGTTCCCTCCTGCGAGGTTTTGGAGGATATTACCTTTCACCCACTCCAGACGTCTTTGGAGTATTTGGGAAAAGGGGTCTGAGTGAGAAAGCACGACTGAGTTACTCTAAATGTCTTACGTTAGTTTTATCGCCCTTTCCAAACGCGTTGGGCGCCATGTAGTGTAGTTCCTATCTTCCCAATAGGCTCTGCGCATTGGAATAATACCTACAGCAGTAAAGGCCTAGGCCAGACGTTAACTAGGTCTACTACTGTCGATACTAGACTTAAGTTTTGGGTTTGCCAGCGTAGCTCAGAGTTCGCTAGAAACTTTCTCGAATGTTCAGGAAAGAATTAACTCCCCTGATTAGACAAGAAGGGATTTAGTTTCTGACAACCATAGAACATGACAACTTTGCTCTCCCCTAATCAAGAGTCAATCTCGAGAGTCGTGTGAGCACAAGGCAATTATTTTACTCAGTCAGTACGTGCATTCTTAGTCTCATCAGATTGTAGAGAAAAGGAAGAGACGGGCGTGTTCAATAAAAAGGTGTTATTTATTGATCAGTCTCTTTTCTCGTACAAGAGAAATGGATCGATATTATTGCAATACTTATAGTTAAGTAAAGTGCATACATTAAAAGCAATAGTATAAAATAATACTGTAAAAACATTGATATGGTTTCTGAGCCATATGATGTTTAAAATGATTAAAATATATTTACATACACATATACATTTGACTAAACGTACTCAACTGGTGTTTCTAAATACGCCTACCCCGTGTACCTGCCCTAAGTCTAATGCGTGGGCGGGAATAGAAAGTTACAGTTTAAGTTAAGTTTGTTTTTGCCAAGTGAATAACTAAAGAATTCTCTGTGAGGGGTTATTCAGTTCTGTACCTGGAAGTTAGGATGAATGAGGAATAGTATCTCTTTCTCTGCTCTCGATATTCCAGGCTGCCTGCGAGGGCTGCCCGAAAACGCCGGTGCTGGGTCTCTCGGCAGGAGATAGCAGCGCGTCTCTCAGCGCGTCAGGAAGGCGGGGCTGCTGCCAGCGGGGTCTGCTCTGCTTCTGGGCTTCGGCAAGTATGGCTGCTCCGTCTTGTCACCACGCGTGTGTTTGCATAGGGCAAGATCGGCAATATTTATACCTTAAAGGTGCCGAGATTGACGTAAGGATGGACATAGATACGTCAATAAAGATGTCATACGACTTGCTCGTTAGCACATTCTTTTACGGAAGTTCTCTGTGAAATCAAAACAATGGCCGCACGGATTTTCCAGGTTGTCATAGGTTTGATTTGTTATGAGAACGTCGTATGCCTTATCAGGGGCTGGAGGAATGTCGCTTGTCTAATTAGATCTCAAGCGTTATGACCTAATCAGATAACAGGTTCCTGTGCCGTAGTGTGACTGCGTCAGATAACGGTATCTGCATCATGGGGGCTTTTCTTGCCTCATGGGCTGACTGTTAGTTAACTTGATAGTTAGTTTAACCAGAATAGGGTCAGGAATAGGGGGATCGATTCAGAACCTATAGGAATACATGACAAATGTAGCCCATTTCCGTTTGAGGTGGTACATAGCTGGTGGCTGTGGGGGTCTGCTTCCCGGGATTCGTATGGAAAAAGGGACCAAATAGTGGTCCGACCATGGGATGGGAATTGGGGTCATAGCTTCCGCTTCCCCCCAGTTGACAAATATGGGGTCCAGCAGATGACCCTGTTGATGGGTGGGGCCTCTAACAATTTGGGTGAGTTGGAGGGCTTTCAGTGCCTGGCCAAAATTCTTACTGACGTGGTCTGAGGGGTTATCAAGATGAAGATTGAGATCCCCGAGTACCAGAAACTTGTCAGTGCACAGTGCGGTTTCTATGATTCCTTCAACCAAACTCTCCTCGAACCTGGCTATGGGGCCTGGGGGTCTGTAAATTAGTATGCCCTTCAGCGTGTAGTTATTATTCACTTTGACAGTGAAGCTCCCTGCTTCACTGTCCAGGATGGGAGAGCTATCTAGCTGGCATCGTAGGTTTTCGCGGGCTATAATTGCGATTCCGCCTCCTCTGCCTGCGGGTCTATCCAGTCTATGTATTGTGTACCCTCCTGGAGTTGCCTCAAGGGCGTAGGGTGTAGACTCATTAACTAACCATGTCTCTGTTAGAAACACAAGATCCCATTGGTTCTCAGTAAGTAGATCATAAAGGTCTAGCCTGTGTTTTCTCAGTGAGCGTACGTTAAGCAGTCCGCATTGTATGGTATAGTTCATGTTGGTTGTATTCTTACCATGGTCGAATGAGAAGTGACAGTGTTCGCAACCCATATCGTTTTCCACGCATAGACTATGCTTGCAGGAATCGTCGATTTTGTGGCAGAAGTTCAGTAGATCCTGCTTGCTCCACCGTATGTGTCCATCTGGGGGAGCAGGGGTTGTGGCCCTGGACCGCGTACGACCGCGGACGGGCGCAGACGGGCTTGCCTTAGGCGTGCCTTTGGCGCGCAGACGGCGCTCCCGCTGTGCTCGTCCGCTGCGCTTGCGTGGGAAGCACATTTAAGGCTCTCACACACCCCACCCACCTCTCTCACACATCCCACCCAACTCTCTCACACCCCCCAGCACCCTCCCTGTAGACATGGGGGCCTATTGGGAGTTGTAGTGCTGGTCTCTCACACCCCCACCCACCTCTCTCACACACCCCACCCACCTCTCTCACACCCCACACCCCCACCACCCTCCCTGTAGACATGGGGGCCTGTTGGGAGTTGTAGTGCTGGTCTCTCACACACCCCACCCACCACCACCCTCCCTTTTGACATGGGGGCCTGTTGGGTTTTGTAGTGCTGGTCTCTCACACACCCCACCCACCTCTCTCACACATCCCACCCACCTCTCTCACACCCCCCACCACCCTCCCTGTAGACATGGGGGCCTGTTGGGAGTTGTAGTGCTGGTCTCTCACACCCCCACCCACCTCTCTCACACACCCCACACACCTCTCTCACACCCCACACCCCCACCACCCTCCCTGTAGACATGGGGGCCTGTTGGGAGTTGTAGTGCTGGTCTCTCACACAACCCACCCACCTCTCTCACACCCCACACCCACCTCTCTCACACCCCACACCCCCACCACCCTCCCTGTAGACATGGGGGCCTGTTGGGAGTTGTAGTGCTTTTCTCTCACACCCCCCACCTACCTCTCTCACACACCCCACACACCTCTCTCACACCCCACACCCCCACCAGCCTCCCTGTAGACATGGGGGCCTGTTGGGAGTTGTAGTGCTGGTCTCTCACACACCCCCACCCACCTCTCTCACACACCCCACCCACCTCTCTCACACCCCACACCCCCCTCCACCCTCCCTGTAGACATGGGGGCCTGGTTGGAGTTGTAGTGCTGGTCTCTCACACACCCCACCCACCTCTCTCACTCACCCACCCACCTCTCTCACACCCCACACCCCCCACCACCCTCCCTGTAGACATGGGGGCCTGTTGGGAGTTGTAATGCTGGTCTCTCACACCCCCACCCACCTCTCTCACACCCCACACCCCCACCACCCTCCCTGTAGACATGGGGGCCTGTTTGGAGTTGTAGTGCTGGTCTCTCACACACCCCACCCACCTCTCTCACACACCCCACCCACCTCTCTCATACCCCACACAGCCCCACTTTTGGATTCCGTCCACTTAGCCCGCACACTGCAGGAACGTAGCATGAACCAATCCACTTCCCCTGCCCATATACCACTCACAAGGTATAACTATGAGTGTGCACATGAACCAGGAAAGGGGGTGGAAGATTATAAGGAGACACCAAGTCAGCTTCCACCCAGGTTAGAACAATGAGGTCACAGCTCCCTCCTCCACGCTTCTGCACCTAAAAAGACAAAAACACACTTTATGTATGTGTCCAACAGCGCTAAAGCAAAGGACCATGTCCTGTTATAATAATCACGTAACTCCTACCAGTCAGAAATGCAGGTTTTGCTTCGTGAAGTCTTCGGGCAGCAAACAAACGCCAAACCCGATCCTAGATAACTCCTCTCGGATCCGGAGAAATACGAAACACCAAATCAATGCTTCCAAAGGTGTCTCTCAAGTTTATCAGGGGAAAAAGAATGCCTTGTTACCGGCATACAAAAAAAACCCCTGCTAATTCACGTATCCACAAGGGAAGGGACTGGACGTAAGGGGCATAGAAAGCAAATGATCCCAGCACTCGATTCAGGAGCAGACTCGCGGAATGACCCAAAACGTCATTTCCGCACACAACAACAAGAAGCGGTACAAAAGACGCGAAAGGAAACAAACCAAACGTTTGTTTCCAAAGCGCGTCACCAAAATGCTCCAAAAACAAACCGAAGTGAGTAATACATTCAAAGGCTTTCAAAAAAGGGGGAGCAGGAGCCCCGATAAACCCCCCCCAATCGCAACAAATGACGGGAACTGGAATTAACGGGAAGGGAAGGGGCAGAAGGGGACTAACTAACTAGCGGGAACAGGAAGCAAAGAATGGGAAAAACAGGGAAAAAGAAGGACTAAATCCAAAAAGGGATCTGGAATCACTCACGAGCCCGTGAGGAATCGGAATCAAAATAATCAGCAATCACAGGAACCAAACACCAGAAACCAGGAACCCACACACTAACAATATCAAGCAAGGAAAGAAAGGTAGGACTGTCCTATATCCCTTTCCCGGTAGGTCATGTGATGACAGTCCATGGTCACTGAAAGGGGACTTGACCCAAATCCTAACAGTACCCCCCCAACGATCCTCCCCACCGGGCGGGGTTTCAAGGGATGCCGTCTATGGAACAACCTGACCAAACGAGGTGCATGCACCCCCCCAGCCGGCTCCCACGTCCTATCCTCAGGGGCATATCCCTTCCAATCCACCAGATAATAAAGATGGCCCTCCTGCGCCTAGAATCAAGAATAGCCTGGACCTCAAACTCATCCTGTCCATCGACTATCAAAGGAGGGGGCAGCACCTGAGCAGAGGGTACATAGGGTTTCAACAATGACGTGTGGAACACAGGATGGACCTTATATTCCCCTGGCAGCTGGAGCTTCATAGCCTCAGATTGATCACCTGAACAACCGGAAAAGGGCCCACAAACCTAGATTGCAATTTACGGGACCCCTGCATTCTCAAATTACGAGAAGCCAACCAAACCTGATCTCCGACCTGATAGGAGGGGGCAGGGGCCCGATGCCTATCTGCCTGTAGTTTCATAGCAGCCTTAGCTTCCTGCAACTGCTCCCTTGCCACACCCCAGATGTCACTCAACCTCTTACACAAGTCATCTATGGCTGGCACATGCCCAGTGGGTTGGATAGCTAACACTCTAGGATGGTACCCCAATGAACAATAAAAAGGAGTCATACCCAAGGCGGAGTGCAGACTATTATTATAGGCAAATTCCGCTATAGGAAGAGCAGTCACCCAATCACACGACAAAGACGAAACAAGGCACCTCAGGTACTGTTCCATGGTCTGGTTGGTGCGCTCAGTCTGACCATCGGACTGCGGATGATACGCTGATGACAACCGTATTTCCATCTTGAGCACCAAGCAAAGCTCCGTCCAGAAATGGGACACGAACTGAGCCCCCCTGTCAGATATAATTGCCGATGGTAATCCATGTATCCTCACAACCGAGGTCATAAACACCAGGGCCATCTCCTTAGCCGTAGGGATCTTGGATGGCGGAATGAAATGCGCCATTTTTGTAAATAAATCTACCACCACAAGAATGGCGGTAAATCCAGACACAGATGGAAGGTCAGTCACAAAATCCATACTGATGGTATGCCAAGGAGTAGCAGGGACCTCTAAGGGCTGCAAAAGACCAGAGGGTTTACAGTGAGAATGCTTACTAATTGCACAAACAGGGCAAGCGGTCACATAACCCTGGATGTCTCTTGCCAAAGTCTCCCACCAAAACCATCTCAAACACAACTCCTTCGTCTTCTGCATCCCAGGATGTGCCACCAATGCAGAAGAATGACACCACTGCAGAACCATCTCTCTCAAGACCGAGGGAACGAACAACCGACTCTCATGATACAACAACCCATCCTGTGTCACAACCTGGGGCAGTGCTAACCAAGGAGCCAAATCCATCTGACGTAACCGCTCTTTCACCATGGAAGGAAAGTCATCCGCTGTTGTAACTGCTATGATCCTCTCACCATTAATCATAGGTCTGTTCTCTTTCAGGGGACTCACTTCCCTGAGATCTACATGAATCCGGGAAAGAGCGTCAGATTTGATCTGCTGTGCTGCGGGTCTGTAAGTTATAACAAAGTCATATTCATTAAAGAATAGGACCCACCGCATTTGACGCGGAGTCAAAGCACGAGCAGACCTAAAAAAACTCCAGGTTTTTATGGTCGGTATAGATCGTGATAGTATGACGGACGCCCCATAAATAATGGCGCCATTCCTCGAAGGACAACTTCACTGCCAATAATTCCCTCTCCGCCACAGTATAGTTGTGTTCTGCCGGCAACAAGGTCTTGGAGAAAAAGGCGATGGGGTGCATATGGCCGGTCTCCTCCTCCTGTTGGGATAACACCCCACCCACCGCACACAACGAAGCATCCGTTTCCACGAAGAACGGCAGGGCAGGATCGGGATGCACTAACACAGGCGCTGTTGTAAATTTCCTAAGTAACAGTTGGAAAGCGTCCTGAGCCTCAATAGACCAAACAAAGGGAACCCCCTTCCTCAACAGTCGGGTCATGGGTGCCACTATATCGGAAAAATGAGAAATAAAACGCAGATAAAAATTGGCAAACCCCAAAAGCACCTGAATGTGCTTAACTGTAGATGGTATGGGCCAGGTCACGATAGCCTGTATCTTTTTTGAGTCCATCCGAATACCTTCCGCCGAGATAATGAATCCCAAGAACTCCACCTCAGGGGTGCTGAACTGACACTTTTCTAATTTGGCATACAGATGATGTTCTTGTAATTTCTGTAGCACTTGTGTCACGTGTTCTTGATGTTCAGCACCGGTCTCCGAGAAGATGAGAATGTCATCCAGATAAACGATGACAGTTCTATCCAAATACTCACGAAGGACCTCATTGATGAAGAACTGAAATGCCGCTGGCGCATTACATAAGCCAAACGGCATTACACAGTACTCAAACAAGCCATGTTTGGTCTTAAAATCCGTCTTCCATTCATCCCCGGGGCGAACACGTATAAGATGATAAGCGCCCCGCAAATCCAATTTGGTAAACACCATGGCTTTGCGGAGCTGGTCCAACAACACAGGGATGAGTGGAAGAGGGTACTTGTTCTTCACTGTGGCCTTATTCAAGGCCCTGTAGTCCACACAGACCCTCAACGGACCCTCCTTTTTCGGTATGAAGAAGATCGCTGATGACACAGGCGAACAGGAGGGACGGATGAAACCCAACTTTAACATCTCATCTAGGTATTCCTTAAGATGCAGCTCCTCGGGTTCTGATAGTGCATATATGCGGCTACATGGTAAAGGAATACCCAGCACCAAATCGATCTTACAGTCAAAAGACCGGTGCGGAGGAAGACCCTGAGCTTGAGCTTTGTCAAAAACGTCTTTGAAAGCAGAATACTGCAGTGGAACAGAGCCCACCTCAGCCACCGCACAAGATAAAGGGGAGATCCATTCACTAGCCACATTATAACAATGTTTAAGACAATAAGCGGAGTCCAATGTCACTAAACGCTGCACCCAATTGATCTTAGGATTGTGTTCCTGCAGCCAAGGAACCCCCAACACCAAACCGAAGGAAGGGGCATCAATTAGATCAAAGACCACTGTTTCGGAATGTCCATTCTCGCACAATAACCGTAAAGGAACAGTCTGACGGGTGATAAAACCCGATGTCAGTTCTGTCCCATCTATGGCTCTCACTGGCTCCGGCTGTTCTTTATAGCGACAGGGAATCAGTAGTTTATCCGCCATAGAAATATCGATAAAGTTTCCGGTAGCACCGGAATCCAGCAGAACTGACACAGGTACTCGATTGTGCACAGAAAGCAAAAGATGGGAGGTAATAATGAAATGCCTAGGTACCTGATCTATTACCCCCAATACATCATACGTTCCCCTCAATTCCTCCTTTTCAGCTGAGCGTCCATCCACCTGGATAAACGCTACCTTCTTACCATACCCAACACCTGAAGGCTTCACAGGACATTCCCTGGCAAAATGGCCTCCCTGACCACAATACAAACATAAATTCAACTCTCTCCTCCTTTTCTTCTCTTCCGGAGTCAATGGCCCTCTTACCCCGCCTATTTCCATAGGTTCAGGCGCTATCTTATGCTCCCCGATGGGCTTTACATCAGATTTAACATAGCTTCCCCGGGATACCTGGAAACGATTACGTTCCCCACGCCTCTCTGACAATCGATGGTTCAATTTTACTACAATGTCAATAAATGCAGCGCAGTCATCTGGTGGATCCACCACCTGAGATACCACATCCTTGAGGTCCTCACAAAGACCCTGGTAAAACAAGGATTTGGCCATCGGCAAATGAGTCTCAGACACCAACCGGTTAAACGTGGCAATATATGATAATAAGTCCTGCCTGCCCTGCCGTAACTTCAAAAGCTCCGCATCGCTAGCTTGCATGAAAGCATGCTTAGCGAACAGTCCCCGCATTAATTCCTTAAAAGCCGGATAGTTATACAGCACGCGATCATCGCTGTCTACTAAGGGAATAGACCACTGAGCAGCTGTGCCAGCCAAATATGATATAGTGAAAGCTACTTTGGCAGAGTCATCGGGAAAGGCGCCAGGCTTGCACATAAAGTGTAATTGGCACTGGCTCATAAACGTACCAAACTTATCACTGTCACCAGTGAACCTCTCAGGGGGAGCCAACGGTACAGCAACAGGGGATGTAACAGTTACAGCTATAGGAGCCCCGCCTCCACTGGTGCTCTGTCCTGGCCCACCACCATAATGGAATGTCGCAGGCTGTAACACAGATCCCTGTCCCCTATGTTGTGACTGATCCCTGGCCCTCACAGCCCCTAGTTCTTGTTTTAAGTCTGCATTCTCCTGTCGTAGGTCCTGTACCTGAGCTTGTAAAGCCGCTAAAGCCCCAATCACATCCTGCATAGTAGGAATGCTAGCAGCCCCACCTGAGGGATCCCTCAAATCCTCCTCCATACTCGCCCGGGCAGTGTGATAAATCGTGGGCTTGATATTCTGTTGGATTCCGTCCACTTAGCCCGCACACTGCAGGAACGTAGCATGAACCAATCCACTTCCCCTGCCCATATACCACTCACAAGGTGTAACTATGAGTGTGCACATGAACCAGGAAAGGGGGTGGAAGATTATAAGGAGACACCAAGTCAGCTTCCACCCTGGTTAGAACAATGAGGTCACAGCTCCCTCCTCCACGCTTCTGCACCTAAACAGACAAAAACACACTTTATGTATATGTCCAACAGCGCTAAAGCAAAGGGCCATGTCCTGTTGTAGTGTAGTTCCTATTATCCCAATAGGCTCTGCGCATTGGAATAATACCTTCAATAGTATAGGCCTAGACCAGACGTTAACTAGGTCTACTACTGTCGATATTAGACTTAAAGTTTTGGGTTTGCCAGCTAGCTCAGAGTTCACTAGAAACTTTCTCGAATAGTCAAGGAGGAGTTGAACCTCCCTGGATAGACAAGAAGGGATTTAGTTTCTGACAACCATAGAACATGACAACTTTGCTCTCCCCTAATCAAGAGTGTATCTCTAGAGTCGTTTGAACAAAAGACGATTTATTTTACTCAGTCAGTACGTGCATTCTTAGTCTCACCAGATTGTAGAGAAAAGGAAGAGACGGGCGTGTTCAATAAAAGATGTTATTTATTGATCAGTCTCTTTTCTCATACAAGAGAAATGGATCGATATTATTGCAATACTTATGGTTAAGTAAAGTGCATACAATAAAAGCAGAAGTATAAAATAATACTGTAAAAACATTGATATGGTTTCTAAGCCATATGAAGGTTTAAAATGAATAAAATGAATACATACACATTTACATTTGACTAATCGTACTCAACTGGTGTTTCTAACTACGCCTACCCCGTGTACCTGACCTAAGCCTAATACGTGGGCGGGAATAGAAAGTTGCAGTTTAAGTTAAGTTTGTTTTGCCAAGTGACTGACTAAAGAATTCTCTGCAAGGGGTTATTCAGTTCTGTACCTGGAATCTAGGATGAATGAGGGATGGTATCTCTCGTCTCTGGTCTCGATATCCCAGGCTGCCTGCGAGGGCTACCCGGAAGCGCCGGAGCTGGATTTCTCGGCAGGAGAAAAGACAGCGTCTCGTTCTCAGCGCGTCAGGAAGGCGGGGCTGCGCCAGCGGGGTCTGCTCTGCTCTGGGCTTCGGCAAGTCTGGCTGCTCCGATCTCGTCACCACCGCGTGTGTTTGCATAGGGCAATATCGGTAATATTTATACCTTTAAGGTGCCGAGATTGACGTAAGGATGGACATAGATACGTCAATAAGGATGTCATACGACCTGGTCGTTAGCACATTCTTTTGCTGAAGTTCTCGGTGAAATCAAAACAATGGCCGCAGGGTTTTTCCCAGGTCTGTCATAGGTTTGATTTGTTTTGAGAACTCCGTATGCCTTATCAGGGGCTGGAGGAATATCGCTTGTCTAATTAGATGGCAAGCGTTATGACCTAATCAGATAACACGTTCCTGTGCCGTAGTGTGGCTTTATCAGATAACGGTTCCTGCATCATGGGGGTTTTCTGCATCACGGGATGGATGCTAGTTAACTTGTTAACCAGAATAGGGTCAGGAATAGGGGGATCGATACAGAACCTATAGGAATACATCACACCCACTCCACGCTAACTATGGACATATTTACTAATCTATGCATAGTAAAACATACTGTAGAGTATTGTGTATACCTTACCACCCCAAAATACATAAATGCATTTCGAATTTCATCAAATATACGGAAAAAACAGTCATATGTAATATATGCAATATATGCACTCAAGCTGTAGAATAACGCTAAAGTAATCACGCATATCTATACATTATCACTAATTTGTATACGAGAATTTACACATGAAATGGCTCTTAATACAGAAAAAAAGTTCGAGACCATTCCATCACAGAATAAAATAATTATGAACATACCAGCGGGCAGCTAATGTCTATAAAGTTTCTAAAAATAGAAATTTTAGTTCTTTAAGAATAGTTCTTACTTTAAGCAGAAGATAAGCGTCCCGAAAAATCGTAAAAATATTTTGGGGCTGCTGAAAAATTGCTGTCCGTGAACTGGAGGGAAAATTGTTCATGGTATTCTGTTATTAAAGTTGAAGGCCTAATTCAGGGAACGCCGTGTACGAGCTTGCTCAAAAGTCTCTATTTCTGCTCTGGTGAGAACATCATATCATTTAGACTCTCGAAAAAGTTGTCAACAGCTTCCTGAGAGAGTTCCACTAACTCGGAAATGGGTGTAACCATGCATTCGTGCGCATGATTGTTTCCATTGACGTTTTGATTAGTATTGCTGACAGAAGGTCGTACCTGATCAATGCCGCTTTCATCTTGAACTTCACTACCCCTTAATCGTAGTGGTGAAGCTTCCACGAATGCCGTCATCAGGATTGGTAGCCGTTGAGGGCAGCACAAAGCATGAGCCTTTATAGGACTCAACAATGTTTCTGCATTCATTGGCGCATCTGATTGTAGAGTCAGACAGGTGTCTAACACGCATTCTTCTCCGCATAGCAGGCACCTTAATACAGGTAAAACACATCGTTGCCACATTGGTCGAAATGAAAGAAACCAAGTCATGTTCAGGTCTCTAAGCCGGGTTAGTCCCAGGATTTTTGATATCCGGTCCCGGTATCCAATGGCTAGGATTGTTTCTTCCCTTGTCGCAGGTGTTTTGTCTGTGACATGGCTTGCCATAACAAAATATAAGGACTAGGAACAGGATTCCTGCAATCAGTCCCAAAATGAGGGGAAGTCCGCCAAAAATCGAATGGACGAAATCTGGAAAAATACCCAGTATGGCTTTGAATGGTGTTAATGCCATCGAAAATACTGTCTTAAATACTTTTGAGACTCCACTGGTATCAGAAATATTTAAGATTTCATTCAGGATTTCTGCGAAATGTATGGGGGAATTAGTCGATAACAATGAATGTATCTCTGCAGTCGTCCTTGCGACTAGGAGATCATACGTTTCTTTTGATGACGTGAGCCTGGTCGGCGTCTGAAGAAGCACTGTTTTCATTCTGCTTAAAGTATCTATTCGAATAGAAGTAATTTTCAAGTTGGGCCATGCCCTTGCCTGCCTCCCTCTCTGGAAGGGAGCTGGGGAACAATAAGCGTCCACAGCACTTGACCTTTGCAGTCGTAGTTACGAGATAAGGAGTCCCGGGCATAAGACTACAGCATCTGCGATCTACAATTAGAATGTAACTCCCATTATAGAGTCTTTGAAAGAATGGTTCTATCTCTGTTGCAGGTGCGCCTAGTTGGTGACATGAAAGGTTATTTGAGTTCCCTTCACAGGCTCCATGCAAACTAATTCCGTTACACAGAAGTGTACCGCTTAGCGACATCGCACAATTATTGCCACTAAGAAACACTTTCTGTCCTTTATTACTGACACATGCATGTGAATAGGGCAAGTTCCATGTTGTTTTAATGTACCCTTTTCCCATTTTTTCGTACATGCCAGCCTGTATATATTTTTGGCAGTATTGAAACCTGAAGGTTGATATTGGAATATTAATTATCCCATGTATTATCCATTCACTGACAGGTCGTTCTGACATTGTCACTGGTAATCTCTCGAGTTTCTCAATGCTCAGGATTGTATAATCAGCACCCTTCTGGGCCATACTGATTTGTTTATCAGTAAGGTTAAAGATATTGAAAAGTGACGTTGTGTTGATTAAACGCCAAGGCACATAGCCTGAACGCAGATTTTGTAACGTCCAGCCAAGCTGTACAATAGAACGCAATTGAGACTGACCGTGTTGTAACAACAGTAAGTCTTGCGATATTATGTCGATTGCTGAAGACACAATGCTGTCCAGAGAAAAAATTCTGGAGGACAGAGTCATTAACCCATTGTCCACTACAGAAAGTGATTTTTCCAAATTAATACGGTCAATTTCCCGTATTCTTTCTGCTGTCTCAATTTGAGACACCTTCCAGGCCTCGTTGTATGCTGCATATACAGAGGCTGCTATGAAACGTTTCTGACGCTGTTTGCGCGGTCCCATAATGAAATCACGCAAGTCAGCACCATCAGTAAGTAAAGTTAGGTGTTGCTTAATTTCTGCCAGTGTGGAAGATTGTAGCCACTGAAGGCATAATTTGCCCACACTGTAGGTGGTTATTATTCCTGGGTGTTGTCTTTGGGAATATCTAGGGTCTGGCCTGGTCATTTTGAACCCCTGTGTTTTGTTCAGGAATCTATCTTGACAGTTATTAGTATCTGTGGGCCAGATCAACCACTGTTTCCAATCAGGATGTGTTCTGTTTTGGTTTAATACATAATTTACGTCTATCTCTTCATCTATAGAGCTATTGCTGTTCATTGTTGGTTTTGGAATAGACGGTTTATTTAAGTCTTTGATTTTGGCTAAGCCAAGACAGGTGGTTTGTTGAACAGTGTCATTTAAAAATATAATTTGTTCTGGGATCATGCAGGCTCTAAACAAGGATTCTATACCCTGTACTTGCCATTCTTTTGTACCCCAAACACTTTTTACTTCAACATGTTTGTCCCAATAATCAAATCCAAAAGTATTCATTTGTTCAAAGAATGAATCTGAATATATCAATTTCGTGTTTGTTATCATGGTCTTTGTCCCTGTCTTATTTGACAATTTGAAATAAAATGTTTCAGCATTACTTGTGTTAAAACCTGAAAAGTATGAATATTTGTCATAAACGGTTCTTGAGCTTCCTTTTGGAGGGGTTGCACAATGTTCCCATTGATTATGATTTAAAACATTTCTAGGTTGTGCAGATCTATGTAGAAAATGGTTACCATAGTGGTTATAACAGTACATACTATCATAATTTGTCGAACCCTGCAAATAATCATGTTTGGTAAATTTAGCAGACATCACTAAGTCAGACATCATATTATTTATACTTTCAAAGTCCCAATCATCAGCAAATGAGCTTGGTTTTACAAAGTCACTCAATGAGATCTTAATTTGGTGTGGATATTTCAGGATTTCAACCGGACCATAAATTTCGTAGTCAGTTTTGTCCCATGCTACCCCACCCGGTATAGGATTGGCTGTGAAGTTGACTGAAGAAAGTTCTCTTTTCTCGACGTGTGAAGATGTGTGTGGTTTGAGGATCAAGTTGATTTTCTGACTTGCTGTGTCCATTTTAGCATATTTTCCCTCAATGAAGCGTCCCAAAGTTAGTACCATGATGAGCCAAAGTATGAGGATAAATGCACCAAAACCCACCCAAAATTCAATCCGTGGAGAAATCAGATATGTTTCTTTCAGTTGTTTCAAAAGTACTTTAACTTTATCTTTAAAGGTTTTTGTTGATGGCTGTGTGTTTGATTCAGTGAAGCCTTCAGAGGAATCATCGAAGTTTATGAAGAAGCCGGATGCAGTTCTGTCAATTGTTCCAATTGCTTCAGGATTACTGTTTCTTGCATAGTCGTTTGTTACTTCATTATAGATTGGTGTGTCTCTGCTAAATGTTTTTATTTGGGTTTTCAGAGGTCTAAGTTCCATTGCATTGTTGCATAGTCCTTGTTGTAGTTCTGTAGGCGTTTCGAATGTGATTAGCCTCTTAGATTGAACCTCTGTGTTAGTAGCAAATCTTGGTGTTCTACTACTTCTCGGGAGTCCACTTGGCCTACTATTTGTTATCGGCCACATGTTGTGGTTTTACCAGGTCGATGGATACAACTCGGTTCTCCTTTTTACCAGCAAGCGGCGGTAGCACGACTGATCTTGTCCCGTTGACAGACAAGACCGGAACTGCTTTTCTGTAAGAAGGCCCAAATTCCTTCTTTACCGCGATCTTTTCTCTGACTAGATCCCCGACTTTTGGAATCCAGACAGGTCTTGCTGGGACAGGTGGTGGTTCTTCAGTGGTTGTTGGCTGCTGTTTCAATTTTATGTTGCTCAGGTCTTTTCTTGTTTCATTTAAGTCCTGCAAAATAGCCAAACGATCTTTGATATCAAAGCTTTTTTCTTTCACCACTGAAGTCTGACTGTCAAGGTCAAAGACCAACATCCTAGTTCCAAATAATAATTCGTACGGACTGAATCCCTTCAGAGAATTTCTTGGCAAGTTATTTAGACTACGTTGGACACTTATTAGATGTTTGACCCACCCAGCTCCCGAACCTAATATCCTTTCTGTTATAGATAGCTTTATGCCTTGGTTTTTTCTTTACACCATCCCGTATCCCTCAGGAAGGAAGTGAGAAGAATCCCGCATCGCTATGCTCATTTGGCCGTGCTTTCCCACAAGTTTGAGGGCTAAAGTGAAAACATTGGTCAAACGTAGCATGCTCCCAGCGTATATGCCATTTAGACTCGCAAATCTTTGTATAACAGTCCAGACGTCAGCCGAGTGCTGGTGATCTACACTATAAGTGGAAACTAGCCTGTATATGTTAATCGGACGCTTTGCTTTTTACTGTTGATCTTTTCTGGAGTGAAACGACACGGTATTACACCGTTTCTCTCACCACTGCGATTTCTGTTACAGTTTGGGCAGTTCTTTACAAAAATGGTATGATGCAGGCTCATGCCTGGCCACCAGTACCTTGATTGTAGTTCTTCCAGAGAATCTTTTAGTTTGAGGTGTCTGAGACCCTCGCCCATATGTGCGTCTGCTATTAACAAGTTTCTCCTGTCCATGTTTGGAATCACTCTATCCCCCACTCCAGGGATTCGAGCAAAAGGGACGGAGTTTGCATCGATTATGTATGTATAATTGAGTGGATAGTTGATCGGTAGCGCTGAGCAGTCGCCTTTTGATGACGTTTTCACCGCCAGCACTGTTTCACCGTCAATATACTTCACTGTACGCTTTTTTCGAGCTACGGAAGCCGAGTTAGTTGCTACCGCTGTGGCTGTCTCAGCCAATGAATTCCCTGCAACGTGAACGCCATCACGCTGATGACTCAGTGAGTGTGTCACGTGAGTCTTTGGTAGTTCTTTTTGTAAAAGAGCTATTTGTTCCCAAAGCAGTTTTTGCTTTATTGTTGCACCTGTGTCATCTTTGTAACCGTTTTGAATCCATGTCTGCAAATCGTTGTTATATGATTTGACGCAGTAATATGAATCGGACACTATAAGTGTCGGGAATTCGCGATCCGCACTATCTAGCGCCATTTTCAATGCTATTATTTCAGTCTGTTGTTCTGAATTAGTTTCTACTGAGTGTGTTTTTGTTAATAGAGGTCTTAGTTTACCTCCGCGCCACACTTTTTTTGTAATCTCACATGTTGGGTTGTATGCTTGTTCTCCCCAAACGGAGGGTTGAGCATGTCCGTCTGTATAGATTACACAAGCGTATTGTCGTAAGGGCAGAATGTCGATAGGCAGAGGGAATGTTCTTTCATATTCTAGATTTTTCAAATCCTTTAGTTCTGGATCAAAGTAGTAGTATACTTTGTCCGTTGTAATTGAATTCACCCATTGTATCCATTCCGGATTCAATGTTGTTGTTGGTAAATTACACGGTGTTGTTAATGCCTCAAAGGCTGATTCTGCTGTTCTGACTGTGATGTGTCTACCGTCCGCTTGATCTTTTTCTCTAGCTATTGCGGTTTGAACTGCATGAACAATGTTTTCTTTAATGCTGAATTTATTTTCAGCTTCTGTGTACAAGTGTGATTTGAATGCAATTGGTACCTTTTCTCCCTCATTAGAGGTCAGGTATGTGAATCCGCATCTTCCTGGGATGACTCGAATCACAAGATTGCGTGTGTTATCACGTGTTTCTAATTTTGTTTTAATTAACATGTCTGTTTGTAAGGATCTCAAAATTTCTGTGTGTGTTTGAGTCCAATTGGTTCTTTTAAAATCTGGTTTTATTAGATCATAAAGGGGTTTGACCCTTTCTGCGTAATTTGCAATGTATGTTCTTCCGAAATTTAGGAAGCCTAGAATTGACTGTAGGTTTTTTAGTGTTCTAGGTGCTTGGAGTACGGCACATTTCTCTAGGAAATTGTCAGCCAGGCTTTTGCCTTCACTTGATAATTCGTATCCTAAGAACAGTACTGTTAGATGGGCAATTCTGGATTTTTTAAAGTTGAATTTGTAACCCTCTGCTGCGAACCCAAGTATTATGGTGTTCACTTCTCTTCAAGTGAGTATCCAAGTCATCATCTGTTAAGTATATGTCGTCGACATAAGATAATGCTTCGTCATCATATGTTTGTAGTAATTCTGTTACTCTCGCTGAGAATACCCCTGGGCTATTCTTGTACCCCTGGGCTAACCGACAGAATTGTTTTTGAGTGCCATTTATTGAAAATGCAGACAAATATCTGCTCTCTGGTGCTATGTTTTGACAAAAGAATCCATTAGAGATGTCTAATGTTGTTTTGTATTTTTTGCGCACTATGTTATTCATTAGTGCAGCACTATGTGAGTTTTGCACTGCAAAAGTTTTGCAACATGAGTTAAGGTGTCGGTAATCCAAAACTAGACGATATGAATTGTCTGGTTTGGAGACTGGAAACAAAGGGTTGTTCATTTGTGAGGTGCAAGTTTCAATCACCCCCTGGTATTCTAGTTGATCTAGGATTTCTTTTACCTGTTTTTTAGCTTCTTGCTTAATTGGGTACTGTCTTTGTGCAGTAGGTTGTGATTTTAACTGGATTTTGTGAGGAGGAGAGTCCTCATCCCATCCTACATGATTTTTATATAAAGCAGGAGCTTGAGCTACTGCCCACTTTCTGGCAAGTGTGTATTTTTTATGAATTGGGATATGATTTGAGAAGGCAGGCATAATTATTTCTTCGCCATGAGGGCACTCCCTGACAAACTCTGGTGGCCAGTCTTTTTCAGCTAGAAGGATGTCATAGCCCTTGGAGAGATTATCCCAAAATAGTCCCCTTATTTTTCTAGTCTTATCCCCTTCTATACGTAAAGTTATTTCATATATTTTGTGAGGTTTGCTAACTCTGGTGTCTGCAGTTTCCACTTGAAGATATTCATTCGTGTCCACTGTCTCCAGATGATTCATAAGGACTTTGCGAGCTATGCTCACTTCTGCTGCGCTGTCTAGCATTGTCTGGGCCCATTCTCCGTTTTTCAGTTGTGTCCTCAGTATTCTCGGCATTGTTAACTACCTTGATACTGGCTACCTTCTTTTTTGGAAATTGTAATTTCTTTTTTAGATGAGCAGGTTCCTTGTCTTTGGACTTGGCGTGCTCTTCTCTTTGTTCTGATCGTCCTCTTCTTTCCGATTTCTGCGAGGAAGTCTGAAAAGATTGAGAGGGACGTGTATCAAAATCTTGATATCTATCAGGCTTCTTTATATTATCCCTATTTCTAAGGTTATATCTTTTCCCAGAGGGGTCACTTTGGGGTGACCTGTGTCTCTGGTTCGGAGATTTTTCTCTCCGCCGAGGAGACCTTCCTCTGGACTGGAATTTCTTTTCTTTAGGATTGGATTGTTTGTTTCCATCCCAGCTCTTTTTTTGTGATGTTGAATTATTATTAAAAAATATTTTTTCAGGACTTTCAATCAGTTGTGGTTTTACTGGTATTCCACCTAAACTATCTCTACCTAGTTCCTCATAGGATTTTTCTATAATTCTGGCAATTTCAGCTGGTTGGTCTGCTATATCTGTCTCTTTTAACCTCTGGCGGATCTCCACGTTTGCTGCTTCTCCCTTTATGTTGGCTAATAATATAGCTGAGACCTGCTTGAAGTCTTTTAGTAATTTCATACCAAGAGTTAAAGCGGGTTCTGGACCGTATTCGTCTTGAATTTGTTTTAGCACATCTGGTATTACCGAAATGGATGGAACACCATGCGTTTTTGTGTAGATGGAAGCAAAGACTGTACCCCAAGTGTCACAGTCCTCCACTTGTGGTGCGATTCCCATTGGAAGACAGATAGTCAGAATCCTGTGTTTATCCACAGGGGTGGTGTCTGGAAACACCGCCTCTATTTGGGTGATTTTTTGTGCTAACCAGAATGGTATTTGTTCCCGTTTAGCTGGTACTTTACCTAGGCAGGATTGTATGTTCTGTGGTGTAATTTTATTTGTGTTCCCCTGATGAGGGGTCAGCTGTGGAATTTTAATTGCTGGTTGAATTGTTGAAGTCCGCATCACATATTGGACTAATTGTCTATGTAATTTTATTAATTGTTTTAGCTGTGTTAAAAGCTCTGGTGCAGGCATTCTTTCGATGTCTGGATGTGGTGTGTATCCGGCTAGAACCGGCCACGTTGCTCCTGGTCTACCTAAGGGACCGAGCCTGGTGATGTGATTATTGTGTTTTAGGGCGCCATTAAATAAGAGCAGGTGCTCTTGAAATTTAAGTGGTACTTCCACCTCCTCGAAAGGAGTGTACTCATTAGGAGGGTCCTCTGTTTTGTAATAGTGGAAGTACTTTGTTACAGCATTTGCTGCTGGAAAATGTATCCATAAATAGTATACCTCTGGCTGCCGATATTCGTGTGCCTCAATCACGAATATGACTGTGCCACCTCTAGGTGTCAGTCCATTTTCTATAAGTTTTAAAGTTATAGATTTCCTCTTGATGACCGGGATTAGTATTATATCCGGGTCTGTGTCTTGCAGTGCATTATCAGCTGCTGCGAGTTCAGTTGCTATCCTAACTGTCTCTCTTTCTTCATCACTGTCTCCCATTTTACCGACAGGATGGTTCTTTAGTTTGTTTGCAGATCAGGTTTCTTATGGAAACAAAGATTAGATGCACAATATTTTGGAACAGTGTATCCTTCAACGTTGACTAAACCAAGAACCATACATAGGAGTTTCCTCCTGCGAGGTTTGGCGGATATTACCTTTTACCCACTCCAGACGTCTTTGGAGTATTATGGGAGAAAAGGGGTCTGAGTGAAAAAGCACGACTGAGTTACTCTAAATATCTTACGTTAGTTTTATCGCCCTTCCAAACGCGTTGGGCGCCATGTAGTGTAGTTCCTATTATCCCAATAGGCTCTGCGCATTGGAATAATACCTTCAATAGTATAGGCCTAGACCAGACGTTAACTAGGTCTACTACTGTCGATATTAGACTTAAAGTTTTGGGTTTGCCAGCTAGCTCAGAGTTCACTAGAAACTTTCTCGAATAGTCAAGGAGGAGTTGAACCTCCCTGGATAGACAAGAAGGGATTTAGTTTCTGACAACCATAGAACATGACAACTTTGCTCTCCCCTAATCAAGAGTGTATCTCTAGAGTCGTGTGAACAAAAGACGATTTATTTTACTCAGTCAGTACGTGCATTCTTAGTCTCACCAGATTGTAGAGAAAAGGAAGAGACGGGCGTGTTCAATAAAAGATGTTATTTATTGATCAGTCTCTTTTCTCATACAAGAGAAATGGATCGATATTATTGCAATACTTATGGTTAAGTAAAGTGCATACAATAAAAGCAGAAGTATAAAATAATACTGTAAAAACATTGATATGGTTTCTAAGCCATATGAAGGTTTAAAATGAATAAAATGAATAAAATGAATACATACACATTTACATTTGACTAATCGTACTCAACTGGTGTTTCTAACTACGCCTACCCCGTGTACCTGACCTAAGCCTAATACGTGGGCGGGAATAGAAAGTTGCAGTTTAAGTTAAGTTTGTTTTGCCAAGTGACTGACTAAAGAATTCTCTGCAAGGGGTTATTCAGTTCTGTACCTGGAATCTAGGATGAATGAGGGATGGTATCTCTCGTCTCTGGTCTCGATATCCCAGGCTGCCTGCGAGGGCTACCCGGAAGCGCCGGAGCTGGATTTCTCGGCAGGAGAAAAGACAGCGTCTCGTTCTCAGCGCGTCAGGAAGGCGGGGCTGCGCCAGCGGGGTCTGCTCTGCTCTGGGCTTCGGCAAGTCTGGCTGCTCCGATCTCGTCACCACCGCGTGTGTTTGCATAGGGCAATATCGGTAATATTTATACCTTTAAGGTGCCGAGATTGACGTAAGGATGGACATAGATACGTCAATAAGGATGTCATACGACCTGGTCGTTAGCACATTCTTTTGCTGAAGTTCTCGGTGAAATCAAAACAATGGCCGCAGGGTTTTTCCCAGGTCTGTCATAGGTTTGATTTGTTTTGAGAACTCCGTATGCCTTATCAGGGGCTGGAGGAATATCGCTTGTCTAATTAGATGGCAAGCGTTATGACCTAATCAGATAACACGTTCCTGTGCCGTAGTGTGGCTTTATCAGATAACGGTTCCTGCATCATGGGGGTTTTCTGCATCACGGGATGGATGCTAGTTAACTTGTTAACCAGAATAGGGTCAGGAATAGGGGGATCGATACAGAACCTATAGGAATACATCACACCCACTCCACGCTAACTATGGACATATTTACTAATCTATGCATAGTAAAACATACTGTAGAGTATTGTGTATACCTTACCACCCCAAAATACATAAATGCATTTCGAATTTCATCAAATATACGGAAAAAACAGTCATATGTAATATATGCAATATATGCACTCAAGCTGTAGAATAACGCTAAAGTAATCACGCATATCTATACATTATCACTAATTTGTATACGAGAATTTACACATGAAATGGCTCTTAATACAGAAAAAAAGTTCGAGACCATTCCATCACAGAATAAAATAATTATGAACATACCAGCGGGCAGCTAATGTCTATAAAGTTTCTAAAAATAGAAATTTTAGTTCTTTAAGAATAGTTCTTACTTTAAGCAGAAGATAAGCGTCCCGAAAAATCGTAAAAATATTTTGGGGCTGCTGAAAAATTGCTGTCCGTGAACTGGAGGGAAAATTGTTCATGGTATTCTGTTATTAAAGTTGAAGGCCTAATTCAGGGAACGCCGTGTACGAGCTTGCTCAAAAGTCTCTATTTCTGCTCTGGTGAGAACATCATATCATTTAGACTCTCGAAAAAGTTGTCAACAGCTTCCTGAGAGAGTTCCACTAACTCGGAAATGGGTGTAACCATGCATTCGTGCGCATGATTGTTTCCATTGACGTTTTGATTAGTATTGCTGACAGAAGGTCGTACCTGATCAATGCCGCTTTCATCTTGAACTTCACTACCCCTTAATCGTAGTGGTGAAGCTTCCACGAATGCCGTCATCAGGATTGGTAGCCGTTGAGGGCAGCACAAAGCATGAGCCTTTATAGGACTCAACAATGTTTCTGCATCCATTGGCGCATCTGATTGTAGAGTCAGACAGGTGTCTAACACGCATTCTTCTCCGCATAGCAGGCACCTTAATACAGGTAAAACACATCGTTGCCACATTGGTCGAAATGAAAGAAACCAAGTCATGTTCAGGTCTCTAAGCCGGGTTAGTCCCAGGATTTTTGATATCCGGTCCCGGTATCCAATGGCTAGGATTGTTTCTTCCCTTGTCGCAGGTGTTTTGTCTGTGACATGGCTTGCCATAACGAAATATAAGGACTAGGAACAGGATTCCTGCAATCAGTCCCAAAATGAGGGGAAGTCCGCCAAAAATCGAATGGACGAAATCTGGAAAAATACCCAGTATGGCTTTGAATGGTGTTAATGCCATCGAAAATACTGTCTTAAATACTTTTGAGACTCCACTGGTATCAGAAATATTTAAGATTTCATTCAGGATTTCTGCGAAATGTATGGGGGAATTAGTCGATAACAATGAATGTATCTCTGCAGTCGTCCTTGCGACTAGGAGATCATACGTTTCTTTTGATGACGTGAGCCTGGTCGGCGTCTGAAGAAGCACTGTTTTCATTCTGCTTAAAGTATCTATTCGAATAGAAGTAATTTTCAAGTTGGGCCATGCCCTTGCCTGCCTCCCTGTCTGGAAGGGAGCTGGGGAACAATAAGCGTCCACAGCACTTGACCTTTGCAGTCGTAGTTACGAGATAAGGAGTCCCGGGCATAAGACTACAGCATCTGCGATCTACAATTAGAATGTAACTCCCATTATAGAGTCTTTGAAAGAATGGTTCTATCTCTGTTGCAGGTGCGCCTAGTTGGTGACATGAAAGGTTATTTGAGTTCCCTTCACAGGCTCCATGCAAACTAATTCCGTTACACAGAAGTGTACCGCTTAGCGACATCGCACAATTATTGCCACTAAGAAACACTTTCTGTCCTTTATTACTGACACATGCATGTGAATAGGGCAAGTTCCATGTTGTTTTAATGTACCCTTTTCCCATTTTTTCGTACATGCCAGCCTGTATATATTTTTGGCAGTATTGAAACCTGAAGGTTGATATTGGAATATTAATTATCCCATGTATTATCCATTCACTGACAGGTCGTTCTGACATTGTCACTGGTAATCTCTCGAGTTTCTCAATGCTCAGGATTGTATAATCAGCACCCTTCTGGGCCATACTGATTTGTTTATCAGTAAGGTTAAAGATATTGAAAAGTGACGTTGTGTTGATTAAACGCCAAGGCACATAGCCTGAACGCAGATTTTGTAACGTCCAGCCAAGCTGTACAATAGAACGCAATTGAGACTGACCGTGTTGTAACAACAGTAAGTCTTGCGATATTATGTCGATTGCTGAAGACACAATGCTGTCCAGAGAAAAAATTCTGGAGGACAGAGTCATTAACCCATTGTCCACTACAGAAAGTGATTTTTCCAAATTAATACGGTCAATTTCCAGTATTCTTTCTGCTGTCTCAATTTGAGTCACCTTCCAGGCCTCGTTGTATGCTGCATATACAGAGGCTGCTATGAAACGTTTCTGACGCTGTTTGCGCGGTCCCATAATGAAATCACGCAAGTCAGCACCATCAGTAAGTAAAATTAGGTGTTGCTTAATTTCTGCCAGTGTGGAAGATTGTAGCCACTGAAGGCATAATTTGCCCACACTGTAGGTGGTTATTATTCCTGGGTGTTGTCTTTGGGAATATCTAGGGTCTGGCCTGGTCATTTTGAACCCCTGTGTTTTGTTCAGGAATCTATCTTGACAGTTATTAGTATCTGTGGGCCAGATCAACCACTGTTTCCAATCAGGATGTGTTCTGTTTTGGTTTAATACATAATTTACGTCTATCTCTTCATCTGTAGAGCTATTGCTGTTCATTGTTGGTTTTGGAATAGACGGTTTATTTAAGTCTTTGATTTTGGCTAAGCCAAGACAGGTGGTTTGTTGAACAGTGTCATTTAAAAATATAATTTGTTCTGGGATCATGCAGGCTCTAAACAAGGATTCTATACCCTGTACTTGCCATTCTTTTGTACCCCAAACACTTTTTACTTCAACATGTTTGTCCCAATAATCAAATCCAAAAGTATTCATTTGTTCAAAGAATGAATCTGAATATATCAATTTCGTGTTTGTTATCATGGTCTTTGTCCCTGTCTTATTTGACAATTTGAAATAAAATGTTTCAGCATTACTTGTGTTAAAACCTGAAAAGTATGAATATTTGTCATAAACGGTTCTTGAGCTTCCTTTTGGAGGGGTTGCACAATGTTCCCATTGATTATGATTTAAAACATTTCTAGGTTGTGCAGATCTATGTAGAAAATGGTTACCATAGTGGTTATAACAGTACATACTATCATAATTTGTCGAACCCTGCAAATAATCATGTTTGGTAAATTTAGCAGACATCACTAAGTCAGACATCATATTATTTATACTTTCAAAGTCCCAATCATCAGCAAATGAGCTTGGTTTTACAAAGTCACTCAATGAGATCTTAATTTGGTGTGGATATTTCAGGATTTCAACCGGACCATAAATTTCGTAGTCAGTTTTGTCCCATGCTACCCCACCCGGTATAGGATTGGCTGTGAAGTTGACTGAAGAAAGTTCTCTTTTCTCGACGTGTGAAGATGTGTGTGGTTTGAGGATCAAGTTGATTTTCTGACTTGCTGTGTCCATTTTAGCATATTTTCCCTCAATGAAGCGTCCCAAAGTTAGTACCATGATGAGCCAAAGTATGAGGATAAATGCACCAAAACCCACCCAAAATTCAATCCATGGAGAAATCAGATATGTTTCTTTCAGTTGTTTCAAAAGTACTTTAACTTTATCTTTAAAGGTTTTTGTTGATGGCTGTGTGTTTGATTCAGTGAAGCCTTCAGAGGAATCATCGAAGTTTATGAAGAAGCCGGATGCAGTTCTGTCAATTGTTCCAATTGCTTCAGGATTACTGTTTCTTGCATAGTCGTTTGTTACTTCATTATAGATTGGTGTGTCTCTGCTAAATGTTTTTATTTGGGTTTTCAGAGGTCTAAGTTCCATTGCATTGTTGCATAGTCCTTGTTGTAGTTCTGTAGGCGTTTCGAATGTGATTAGCCTCTTAGATTGAACCTCTGTGTTAGTAGCAAATCTTGGTGTTCTACTACTTCTCGGGAGTCCACTTGGCCTACTATTTGTTATCGGCCACATGTTGTGGTTTTACCAGGTCGATGGATACAACTCGGTTCTCCTTTTTACCAGCAAGCGGCGGTAGCACGACTGATCTTGTCCCGTTGACAGACAAGACCGGAACTGCTTTTCTGTAAGAAGGCCCAAATTCCTTCTTTACCGCGATCTTTTCTCTGACTAGATCCCCGACTTTTGGAATCCAGACAGGTCTTGCTGGGACAGGTGGTGGTTCTTCAGTGGTTGTTGGCTGCTGTTTCAATTTTATGTTGCTCAGGTCTTTTCTTGTTTCATTTAAGTCCTGCAAAATAGCCAAACGATCTTTGATATCAAAGCTTTTTTCTTTCACCACTGAAGTCTGACTGTCAAGGTCAAAGACCAACATCCTAGTTCCAAATAATAATTCGTACGGACTGAATCCCTTCAGAGAATTTCTTGGCAAGTTATTTAGACTACGTTGGACACTTATTAGATGTTTGACCCACCCAGCTCCCGAACCTAATATCCTTTCTGTTATAGATAGCTTTATGCCTTGGTTTTTTCTTTACACCATCCCGTATCCCTCAGGAAGGAAGTGAGAAGAATCCCGCATCGCTATGCTCATTTGGCCGTGCTTTCCCACAAGTTTGAGGGCTAAAGTGAAAACATTGGTCAAACGTAGCATGCTCCCAGCGTATATGCCATTTAGACTCGCAAATCTTTGTATAACAGTCCAGACGTCAGCCGAGTGCTGGTGATCTACACTATAAGTGGAAACTAGCCTGTATATGTTAATCGGACGCTTTGCTTTTTACTGTTGATCTTTTCTGGAGTGAAACGACACGGTATTACACCGTTTCTCTCACCACTGCGATTTCTGTTACAGTTTGGGCAGTTCTTTACAAAAATGGCATGATGCAGGCTCATGCCTGGCCACCAGTACCTTGATTGTAGTTCTTCCAGAGAATCTTTTAGTTTGAGGTGTCTGAGACCCTCTCCCATATGTGCGTCTGCTATTAACAAGTTTCTCCTGTCCATGTTTGGAATCACTCTATCCCCCACTCCAGGGATTCGAGCAAAAGGGACGGAGTTTGCATCGATTATGTATGTATAATTGAGTGGATAGTTGATCGGTAGCGCTGAGCAGTCGCCTTTTGATGACGTTTTCACCGCCAGCACTGTTTCACCGTCAATATACTTCACTGTACGCTTTTTTCGAGCTCCGGAAGCCGAGTTAGTTGCTACCGCTGTGGCTGTCTCAGCCAATGAATTCCCTGCAACGTGAACGCCATCACGCTGATGACTCAGTGAGTGTGTCACGTGAGTCTTTGGTAGTTCTTTTTGTAAAAGAGCTATTTGTTCCCAAAGCAGTTTTTGCTTTATTGTTGCACCTGTGTCATCTTTGTAACCGTTTTGAATCCATGTCTGCAAATCGTTGTTATATGATTTGACGCAGTAATATGAATCGGACACTATAAGTGTCGGGAATTCGCGATCCGCACTATCTAGCGCCATTTTCAATGCTATTATTTCAGTCTGTTGTTCTGAATTAGTTTCTACTGAGTGTGTTTTTGTTAATAGAGGTCTTAGTTTACCTCCGCGCCACACTTTTTTTGTAATCTCACATGTTGGGTTGTATGCTTGTTCTCCCCAAACGGAGGGTTGAGCATGTCCGTCTGTATAGATTACACAAGCGTATTGTCGTAAGGGCAGAATGTCGATAGGCAGAGGGAATGTTCTTTCATATTCTAGATTTTTCAAATCCTTTAGTTCTGGATCAAAGTAGTAGTATACTTTGTCCGTTGTAATTGAATTCACCCATTGTATCCATTCCGGATTCAATGTTGTTGTTGGTAAATTACACGGTGTTGTTAATGCCTCAAAGGCTGATTCTGCTGTTCTGACTGTGATGTGTCTACCGTCCGCTTGATCTTTTTCTCTAGCTATTGCGGTTTGAACTGCATGAACAATGTTTTCTTTAATGCTGAATTTATTTTCAGCTTCTGTGTACAAGTGTGATTTGAATGCAATTGGTACCTTTTCTCCCTCATTAGAGGTCAGGTATGTGAATCCGCATCTTCCTGGGATGACTCGAATCACAAGATTGCGTGTGTTATCACGTGTTTCTAATTTTGTTTTAATTAACATGTCTGTTTGTAAGGATCTCAAAATTTCTGTGTGTGTTTGAGTCCAATTGGTTCTTTTAAAATCTGGTTTTATTAGATCATAAAGGGGTTTGACCCTTTCTGCGTAATTTGCAATGTATGTTCTTCCGAAATTTAGGAAGCCTAGAATTGACTGTAGGTTTTTTAGTGTTCTAGGTGCTTGGAGTACGGCACATTTCTCTAGGAAATTGTCAGCCAGGCTTTTGCCTTCACTTGATAATTCGTATCCTAAGAACAGTACTGTTAGATGGGCAATTCTGGATTTTTTAAAGTTGAATTTGTAACCCTCTGCTGCGAACCCAAGTATTATGGTGTTCACTTCTCTTCAAGTGAGTATCCAAGTCATCATCTGTTAAGTATATGTCGTCGACATAAGATAATGCTTCGTCATCATATGTTTGTAGTAATTCTGTTACTCTCGCTGAGAATACCCCTGGGCTATTCTTGTACCCCTGGGCTAACCGACAGAATTGTTTTTGAGTGCCATTTATTGAAAATGCAGACAAATATCTGCTCTCTGGTGCTATGTTTTGACAAAAGAATCCATTAGAGATGTCTAATGTTGTTTTGTATTTTTTGCGCACTATGTTATTCATTAGTGCAGCACTATGTGAGTTTTGCACTGCAAAAGTTTTGCAACATGAGTTAAGGTGTCGGTAATCCAAAACTAGACGATATGAATTGTCTGGTTTGGAGACTGGAAACAAAGGGTTGTTCATTTGTGAGGTGCAAGTTTCAATCACCCCCTGGTATTCTAGTTGATCTAGGATTTCTTTTACCTGTTTTTTAGCTTCTTGCTTAATTGGGTACTGTCTTTGTGCAGTAGGTTGTGATTTTAACTGGATTTTGTGAGGAGGAGAGTCCTCATCCCATCCTACATGATTTTTATATAAAGCAGGAGCTTGAGCTACTGCCCACTTTCTGGCAAGTGTGTATTTTTTATGAATTGGGATATGATTTGAGAAGGCAGGCATAATTATTTCTTCGCCATGAGGGCACTCCCTGACAAACTCTGGTGGCCAGTCTTTTTCAGCTAGAAGGATGTCATAGCCCTTGGAGAGATTATCCCAAAATAGTCCCCTTATTTTTCTAGTCTTATCCCCTTCTATACGTAAAGTTATTTCATATATTTTGTGAGGTTTGCTAACTCTGGTGTCTGCAGTTTCCACTTGAAGATATTCATTCGTGTCCACTGTCTCCAGATGATTCATAAGGACTTTGCGAGCTATGCTCACTTCTGCTGCGCTGTCTAGCATTGTCTGGGCCCATTCTCCGTTTTTCAGTTGTGTCCTCAGTATTCTCGGCATTGTTAACTACCTTGATACTGGCTACCTTCTTTTTTGGAAATTGTAATTTCTTTTTTAGATGAGCAGGTTCCTTGTCTTTGGACTTGGCGTGCTCTTCTCTTTGTTCTGATCGTCCTCTTCTTTCCGATTTCTGCGAGGAAGTCTGAAAAGATTGAGAGGGACGTGTATCAAAATCTTGATATCTATCAGGCTTCTTTATATTATCCCTATTTCTAAGGTTATATCTTTTCCCAGAGGGGTCACTTTGGGGTGACCTGTGTCTCTGGTTCGGAGATTTTTCTCTCCTCCGAGGAGACCTTCCTCTGGACTGGAATTTCTTTTCTTTAGGATTGGATTGTTTGTTTCCATCCCAGCTCTTTTTTTGTGATGTTGAATTATTATTAAAAAATATTTTTTCAGGACTTTCAATCAGTTATGGTTTTACTGGTATTCCACCTAAACTATCTCTACCTAGTTCCTCATAGGATTTTTCTATAATTCTGGCAATTTCAGCTGGTTGGTCTGCTATATCTGTCTCTTTTAACCTCTGGCGGATCGCCACGTTTGCTGCTTCTCCCTTTATGTTGGCTAATAATATAGCTGAGACCTGCTTGAAGTCTTTTAGTAATTTCATACCAAGAGTTAAAGCGGGTTCTGGACCGTATTCGTCTTGAATTTGTTTTAGCACATCTGGTATTACCGAAATGGATGGAACACCATGCGTTTTTGTGTAGATGGAAGCAAAGACTGTACCCCAAGTGTCACAGTCCTCCACGTGTGGTGCGATTCCCATTGGAAGACAGATAGTCAGAATCCTGTGTTTATCCACAGGGGTGGTGTCTGGAAACACCGCCTCTATTTGGGTGATTTTTTGTGCTAACCAGAATGGTATTTGTTCCCGTTTAGCTGGTACTTTACCTAGGCAGGATTGTATGTTCTGTGGTGTAATTTTATTTGTGTTCCCCTGATGAGGGGTCAGCTGTGGAATTTTAATTGCTGGTTGAATTGTTGAAGTCCGCATCACATATTGGACTAATTGTCTATGTAATTTTATTAATTGTTTTAGCTGTGTTAAAAGCTCTGGTGCAGGCATTCTTTCGATGTCTGGATGTGGTGTGTATCCGGCTAGAACCGGCCACGTTGCTCCTGGTCTACCTAAGGGACCGAGCCTGGTGATGTGATTATTGTGTTTTAGGGCGCCATTAAATAAGAGCAGGTGCTCTTGAAATTTAAGTGGTACTTCCACCTCCTCGAAAGGAGTGTACTCATTAGGAGGGTCCTCTGTTTTGTAATAGTGGAAGTACTTTGTTACAGCATTTGCTGCTGGAAAATGTATCCATGAATAGTATACCTCTGGCTGCCGATATTCGTGTGCCTCAATCACGAATATGACTGTGCCACCTCTAGGTGTCAGTCCATTTTCTATAAGTTTTAAAGTTATAGATTTCCTCTTGATGACCGGGATTAGTATTATATCCGGGTCTGTGTCTTGCACTGCATTATCAGCTGCTGCGAGTTCAGTTGCTATCCTAACTGTCTCTCTTTCTTCATCACTGTCTCCCATTTTACCGACAGGATGGTTCTTTAGTTTGTTTGCAGATCAGGTTTCTTATGGAAACAAAGATTAGATGCACAATATTTTGGAACAGTGTATCCTTCAACGTTGACTAAACCAAGAACCATACATAGGAGTTTCCTCCTGCGAGGTTTGGCGGATATTACCTTTTACCCACTCCAGACATCTTTGGAGTATTATGGGAGAAAAGGGGTCTGAGTGAAAAAGCACGACTGAGTTACTCTAAATATCTTACGTTAGTTTTATCGCCCTTCCAAACGCGTTGGGCGCCATGTAGTGTAGTTCCTATTATCCCAATAGGCTCTGCGCATTGGAATAATACCTTCAATAGTATAGGCCTAGACCAGACGTTAACTAGGTCTACTACTGTCGATATTAGACTTAAAGTTTTGGGTTTGCCAGCTAGCTCAGAGTTCACTAGAAACTTTCTCGAATAGTCAAGGAGGAGTTGAACCTCCCTGGATAGACAAGAAGGGATTTAGTTTCTGACAACCATAGAACATGACAACTTTGCTCTCCCCTAATCAAGAGTGTATCTCTAGAGTCGTGTGAACAAAAGACGATTTATTTTACTCAGTCAGTACGTGCATTCTTAGTCTCACCAGATTGTAGAGAAAAGGAAGAGACGGGCGTGTTCAATAAAAGATGTTATTTATTGATCAGTCTCTTTTCTCATACAAGAGAAATGGATCGATATTATTGCAATACTTATGGTTAAGTAAAGTGCATACAATAAAAGCAGAAGTATAAAATAATACTGTAAAAACATTGATATGGTTTCTAAGCCATATGAAGGTTTAAAATGAATAAAATGAATAAAATGAATACATACACATTTACATTTGACTAATCGTACTCAACTGGTGTTTCTAACTACGCCTACCCCGTGTACCTGACCTAAGCCTAATACGTGGGCGGGAATAGAAAGTTGCAGTTTAAGTTAAGTTTGTTTTGCCAAGTGACTGACTAAAGAATTCTCTGCAAGGGGTTATTCAGTTCTGTACCTGGAATCTAGGATGAATGAGGGATGGTATCTCTCGTCTCTGGTCTCGATATCCCAGGCTGCCTGCGAGGGCTACCCGGAAGCGCCGGAGCTGGATTTCTCGGCAGGAGAAAAGACAGCGTCTCGTTCTCAGCGCGTCAGGAAGGCGGGGCTGCGCCAGCGGGGTCTGCTCTGCTCTGGGCTTCGGCAAGTCTGGCTGCTCCGATCTCGTCACCACCGCGTGTGTTTGCATAGGGCAATATCGGTAATATTTATACCTTTAAGGTGCCGAGATTGACGTAAGGATGGACATAGATACGTCAATAAGGATGTCATACGACCTGGTCGTTAGCACATTCTTTTGCTGAAGTTCTCGGTGAAATCAAAACAATGGCCGCAGGGTTTTTCCCAGGTCTGTCATAGGTTTGATTTGTTTTGAGAACTCCGTATGCCTTATCAGGGGCTGGAGGAATATCGCTTGTCTAATTAGATGGCAAGCGTTATGACCTAATCAGATAACACGTTCCTGTGCCGTAGTGTGGCTTTATCAGATAACGGTTTCTGCATCATGGGGGTTTTCTGCATCACGGGATGGATGCTAGTTAACTTGTTAACCAGAATAGGGTCAGGAATAGGGGGATCGATACAGAACCTATAGGAATACATCACACTGTCATAATAATCACGTAACTCCTACCACTCAGAAATGCAGATTTTGCTTCGTGAAGTCTTCGGGCGGCAAAAAAACGCCAAACCCGATCCAAGATAACTCCTCTCGGATCCAGAGAAATACAAAACACCAAATCAATGCTTCCAAAGGTGTCTCTCAAGTTTATCAGGGGAAAAAGAATGCCTTGTTACCGGCATACAAAAAAAACCCTGCTAATTCACGTATCCACAAGGGAAGGGACTGGACGTAAGGGGCATAGAAAGCCGATGATCCCAGCACTCGATTCAGGAGCAGACTCGCGGAATGACCCAAAACGTCGTTTCCGCACACAACAACAAGCAGTGGTACAAAAGACGCGAAAGGAAACGATCCAAAACGTTCGTTTCCAAAGCGCGTCACCAAAATGCTCCAAAAACAAACCGAGGTGAGTAATACATTCAAAGGCTTTCAAAAAAGGGGGAGCAGGAGCCCCGATAAACCCCCCCAATCGCAACAAATGACGGGAACTGGGATTAACGGGAAGGGAAGGGGCAGAAGGGGACTAACTAACTAGCGGGAACGGGAAGCAAAGAATGGGAAAAACAAGGAAAAAGAAGGACTAAATCCAAAAAGGGATCTGGAATCACTCACGAGCCCATGAGGAATCGGAATCAAAATAATCAGCAATCACAGGAACCAAACACCAGAAACCAGGAACCCACACACTAACAATATCAAGCAAGGAAAGAAAGGTAGGACTGTCCTATATCCCTGTCCCGGTAGGTCACGTGATGACAGTCCATGGTCACTGAAGGGGACTTGACTCAAATCCTAACACCCACCACCTTCCCTGTAGACATGGGGGCCTGTTGGGAGTTGTAGTGCTGGTCTCTCACACACCCCACCCACCACCACCCTCCCTTTTGACATGGGGGCCTGTTGGGAGTTGTAGTGCTGGTCTCTCACACCCCCACCCTCCACCACCCTCCCTGTAGACATGGGGGCCTCTTGGGAGTTGTAGTGCTGGTCTCTCACACCCCCACCCACCTCTCTCACACCCCACCCCACCCCCACCACCCTCCCTGTAGACATGGGAGCCTGTTGGGAGTTGTAGTGCTGGTCTCTCACATACCCCACCCACCTCTCTCACACCCCACACCCCCCACCACCCTCCCTGTAGACATGGGGGCCTGTTGGGAGTTGTAGTGCTGGTCTCTAACACCCCCCACCCATCTCTCTCACACACCCCACCCACCTCTCACACCCCCCACCCACCACCACCCTCCCTGTAGACATGGGGGCCTCTTGGGAGTTGTGGTGCTGGCTGCTTTGACAACATGCAAGGCTGGGAACGTAGGAGGCAACATTTGTGTTTGGTCATGGTGGGTGCATTTGAGCCCAGGACTTCACATTTGGGTGACTATGTGGCACACATGCATGGATTGGAGCCAGGGAGACGTGTGTTGGCAGTTGTGCAAGGCAGACCATGGTGGTGTGATAGTGGTCATTGGTTTGTACTTACCAGCCTCTATTCCCTCCTCGATTCCTTGCAGGCTCTCAGGGTGCAGTATGCCCAGCACCTTCTCCTCCCATTCTGCAAATGGTTTGGGCTCCGAGGGAGTGCCGCCGCCAGTGTGGTGTGCCCGCAGGTGGTTCTTCGCCCTGATGCCTTTCACCCTTGCCTTGAGGTCGTGCCACCGCCTCTGGATCTCGTGTCCCACATGTTGTTTTCGGTTGCCACGGTGGTCTGCTGGACTAGGGTGCCGAAAAGATGTGGTTCGACACGGATGATTTCATCCACCATGACCTTCAACTCACTGTCTGTGAACTTGGGGTTTTTCTTTGGTGCCATGGTGTGTGATGTGCAAGGTGTTGGGGTGGTGGGGTGGGGTGTGCAGGGGTGTGGTGTGTAGGGATGGTGTTGTGGGGGTATGTGTGGTGGGAGTGTTTGTGTGCAGGTTGTATGTGTGTTTGTGTGTGTCTGCTGTTAGTGGTATTGTGGCTCTAGCTTGCAGCTATGCTGTGATGCAAAGGACTGTGGTAGTGGGTGGGATTCATTTTATACTCTGTGTGGTGGTGGTGTCCCAATGGTTGTTGGCAATCAGGTGTTCTGTGGGTGTGGTGATTTTTGTGCATTTTTCGGTGCTTGGGGGTTGTCATTGGGGCGTGTAGTTGCTGGGGGTGGGTGTTTCAGGTGGTTGGGTGTCCTGTTTAGTGTGTTTTCTATTTACTTCCGTCTGCCATTTTGTAATCGGTTTGACGGCAGGGATGGTGTTTGTGTGGTCCTTCCGCAGTCATGGTCCGTTTGGCGATGCATTGTTTCCGCGCGGTCGAGGACGGTGGTGAGTTCCGTTGTAATGGCGGCGTTATCCTAATTGCACGGTCGGACCCTCCGCAGGTATAGCGGCGGTTGGGCCTGTTCCCGCGGTCATGTTCGTCCGCGGCGGAGGGTGTTTCTTTGTATTTTAGTATGTATTTTAAAAGTATGTGAACAATTTTTTTGTAAAAGTATTGCTTTTGTTTTTTAATATATGTGTTACGTTTTAGTAGTTATTAATTTTATTTTAATACAATGTTGCGTTTTTTACTTCTGTAGTGGGTTGTGGGATTATAGGGGAATAGGGTGAGAAGTAATTTAATTATAATAAATACATTATTATTTTTTATTTATTAATATTAATTTAATTTAGATGTTATAGTGTTAATTGTGGGAATTAATTTATTATTAATTAATTATTAATTGCTTGTTTATTATTAATGATTAATTAATTAGTAATCGTTCTTTTTTTAGGAGCCGGTGGTGGGGTTTATAGGGGAAAGGGTGAGAAGTAGCTTATTTATAATTAATTAATAATTGTTTGTTAATTAATGCTAATTAATTAATTACAATTTAAATAAGGCAATTGTTTAATTAATTTTAGATGTGAGTTGTGGGGTTTATGGTGGTATCTTTTAAATTAATTAATAAGTTGTTGTTAATTGATATTAATTTATTAATGATAAATTAGTTATGGAAATTGGGTAGTCATTTTTAGGTGTGGGTTGTGGTGTTTTTTGGGGTAAAAGGTGGAAAGTTATATATGTTTAATGAATTAATAATTAGTTGATCATTAATATTATGTCATCAATTCATAAATATTTATGTAATTGTTTATTTTTATTTTTTGTGTGTGTTTAGGTTTTGTGGTAAATAAATAAATAATACCCTATTTTTGACTAGGCATATATCATAACAGATAGCTCAATAAATAAGAGTCAAGATTCGAGGTAGTAGGAGTTTCTGCAGGTTTAATACAGCATAAGGACAGGATCAGGACAACCTGCATAGGAACAGAATGGCAGGGCTAGAGTGGCCCGGCAGCTGCCGGGGCTGGGTCTGGGATGAGCGCGCTAGCTTTTAATAACAATACATGAACTTATATACATAACGCAAACACATAGCATTACATTGCAGTAGGCGTAGCAGTGGGTGGAGCAGAAGGCGTGACGCGTAGCAGTCGCGAAAGATAAGAGTAAAAGTAGGTGTAACTGGGCGTATACATAGACATGTGGTGCAGACGTAACAGAATATGTCATGAATGGGGCGGAAACATAGGAGGGGGCTACCTAAGGAGCCGGGACCTCTAACCTGATGGTGCGCGTAAACTGGCAATGACGTATCACTAGGAGAAGCTGGGGGCTATGAACTCTGTGCTAGGAGCAGAGACTAAAGTCTGGAGGGTCGGAGCGACATGTACCTAACCCCTATCTAGTATCTGATGTTTAGGGAACATGTTGATATAAACTAGAAGTCATGAGGGGAAAAGCTAACTTGACTCTAAGACTGGACCATGCATTATTCTACATGTAGTGCGTGATGAAGAATATTAAATGACCATTAAATACAGTATTTCTCTTAACATGGAGACGTGAAGGCTAGACAATGACGGAAGCTATTGATGCAGTTCAGTAGCTTAGGAATGCAGAGAAGGAGGACTGAACTGATAACTGGAACTATAACATACTTTTGGCAGACTCAGAGGCAGAGCCAGGCTGCACCGGGCACTGCGAGGCAGGAAGTAAGTGAAGGGTCGAGGATACAGGTGGGGGCTGTATCGCTCCTCAGCGAGGACTTCAGGAGACAGGAGCTGAATCTAGTGTCCGGGCCCTGTTGAGGCCTGGAAACGGGGACTTTATAATGGAATAACGTGCACACTGAGAAACGTGGCAACATTACTTTACATAGGCCTAATATTCGTAGTATTCACGAGGACTGGAAACTGGCATACTAGAGGTGGACACAACTGTAATTGCGTCATTAATCAGACATGGGGAGTAACATATGCATATTGGTCATGCACACATAACATATGATGGATGAGGCGTAGGGACACAGAACATGACAAAATTTACTTTTCCACATTCCCTCCTTGTCACTACGTTTCCATCAGGAAACATCAATTTTCATGATACCATCTATTATTTCATACAGTACCATTTGCTCGTCTCGAATTGTCTTGGAACGGGATTTAGAACGGGGCTTGGGACTAGGAATACAAGAGGTAGCACAAATGCCGCAAATCGCAGGGCCACATTGTATACAGAGGCAGCAGCTAAATATGATCGCTACTGCAATACCTAGAAAGGACAGGACTTTCCATCCCCATGCGGAAATTATATTCCAGAACCAACCGGACCATGTCCAGGTGCCTGGATCTTGATGTAACAGATGGGCAATTTTATGGAGTCTGGTTATAGCTGAATAAACAGACGGCGCGTTATTTGGAATGAAAATGCAGCAACTAGATCCGATGACTCTACAGGCCCCGCCCCTATCGGCCAGTATGACGTCAAGGACGAGACGATTCTGGAGCACAACAATTCTCATAAAGGATTGCTCTTCGGTTAAGTTACCTAGAGCGGAGGCAGTCTCATCTACTACTGCTTCAAGGGTTCTGGTTAATCTACGAATTAACTTACTATTTACAACTGTGCCTAAATAAGGGAACACACCTTTATCTATATCAATGAATTGCTCTGCGGCAGTTTCAGTATAATCGACAATCGGGAGGTTTCTCTTGTGTCTAGTATGTACTAGATGTGTGTTTCTATGATAGTCAGGTGGGGCTAGAAAAACAGGTGGCAGTAGGAAGGCAATGTAACAGGTTCCCTCCCAATCGAGGGGCAGACGAACATATGCGGTTTGACCACAAACAAAATAAGAATGACGTGAAGCTTTGAAAATAGATTTCCTACTGTCACTATACTTGACAACAGTAGTACATTCACTATGTCCTACGTGTACGGAACCCTTATTTCGGACACATAATTCGCCTTTGACAGGTAGTACTGAAATAGCAGGTGAGTCTGGAGTAGTATCAGACTGAACATTCAGGACCATAAAATTCGACGAATAATTACCTAAATTATACACTTCATTTTCTAGATCTAAACCTGTTCTATGGGGGAAACCTTGCTTGTCTGGGAAACATGTATTGTTGAGAAAAAACATATCTGTTGAGGAGGACGTTAACGTGGACCATGCTCCACACGAACCATTATGTGAGAATGGATAAGGAAAGAGTGGCAGAACTCCCTTCGGGGTCTGGAAAGGGGGGAGTCGACCACACACCCAACAATTAGTGGCATTGCTGGTCTGGTGTGAGTAATGTAACATGCGGATAAATGAATTGTTACGCATAGCGAGGCGGTATGAATATTCGTGAGGAGGCAGATCACTAAACGTGTGCTCTACTGTAACATTAGCAGACTTATTTACATGAGGAACTGAAAAATACAGGAAAAATGCATAGCTGATGCAAGAAATCATTATGCTGATGAATAATATGAAACTTAGAAAAACGATACATTGAATTGAGCTTTGACTGACTCTCTCACTATGGGGGTCTATTTTATACATGTCAGAAACAGTCTAACCGTTTCACCTAGGGGAGGACTTATACAATCAAACTGACTGACTTATTTTACTAGACCTTAACTTTTGCTTATACTCCTGCTGCGGAGTTTTCTCTACCAAGGGAGGGGTTGTGTCAATGTCTTTTGCGGGACAGTCCTTAGGAACAATATTTCGGCAGTCCTTAAAATCCTGGGAATCCTTGGAAATGTTTTTAGAAACGGGTTTTAATCCATTGAAAAGTTTTACATGAGAAAGATGTATCCATCCTTTCCGGCCTTCCAACCTCACGGCTGTACGGGTGGTGAGGAGGACCTGACGGGGTTCCTTCCAACGAGGTTCCAGCGGACTTGATCTGTCAAAGTTCCGGATCATCACCAGCGAACCTGGAACGATTTCATGCGGTGCCACCTCGGTATTGTCTGGAAATGCGGCAGCAACCTGTGAACGACATGAGTTGAGGGCAGACATCAAGGAAGCTAGGTAATCTGTCAGCATATTACATGAAACATCGGTAATACTTCGGGGTCTAGGAGTACCCCACATGTTAGGGGGGCGGCCGAAAACGACCTCATACGGGGACAGACCTGATCTGGAATGTGCGACCATGCGCATATAAAATAAAGCGACTGGCAGAGCTACTAGCCAGTCCACACCCTTTTCTTTACAAACTTTGGCGATACGGATTTTCAGGGTCTGATTATGTCTCTCGACTAGACCGGCTGCTTCGGGATGGCGTACACAATGGAACTTCCACTGGTACCCTAACAACAGGGAAACGTGCTTCATGAGTTCAGATGAGAATGGCTGACCGTTATCAGAATATACGACTCTAGGGAGTCCGTATCGAGGGAAAAATTCACGAACCAACTGTTTGGCAGTGGTCGCGGCTGTGTAATCTGGGACTGGATATGCTTCTGTCCATCTGGACAAAGCGCATACAAATACAAGGACATACTTGAAACCTCGACATCGCTCCATCTGAATATAATCCATCTGGAGGACTTCAAAAGGGTGGTCAGGAGGCTGGAAACCACCTTGCTCCACCGGGACACTTTTACCTGGATTAAACTGACAACATATCATACAGGTACGGACTTTCTGCTTGGCTGCAGCTCGTAAATGCTTGTTGAACCAAATGTTCTGGATACTGTCTAACATAGCTTTTTCTCCTAAATGTGCTGGACTATGTGCGGTATTAACAATGACTTGAACCATAGAGTCGGGGAGAAACCATGTGGCTCTACCCTTTGTTAACCATCCTTGATCTGTCTGGACCCCTCCTTGTTCGGACCATTTCTTGATTTCATCGGGAGTAGCATGTAACTGGATGTCTATGACATCCTGTGTAGGGTCCTTAACTGTCATACATGTAATCGGATCTGGAGTATGTGTCAGGTTAACTGGAATGTCTGGAGTCTGTGCTGTAAGCTTGGCTGTGCGGTCTGCTAGATCATTACCTTGGGAAATAATGTCAGTAACTTTCGTATGTGCTTTGCACTTCATAATAGCGATAGATGTCGGTAAATGTATTGCATCTAACAGAGCTTGAATAAGGAGACCATGCTGAATCTTGGTTCCATGAGAAGTCATGAAACCTCTCTCCTGCCAGAGCACTCCGAAGTCGTGTACAACTCCAAATGCATAACGTGAATCTGTGTAAACATTAACTTTCAGGTTCTTGGCGTGTATACAGGCTTGTGTCAGAGCGACTAGCTCTGCTGCTTGAGCGGACAGGGTATCAATACGGTGTGTTTCAATAACTTCGGTGTCAGTAGTCACTGCATACGCGGCGACTAGTTCTCCTGTACTAGTTCTCATACATGAACCATCCACATAAAGTGTCAGGTCAGGATCTGGTAATGGAATATCTGTCAGGTCTTGTCTTGGCTTTGTCGTAATGTTAACTACTTCCACACAATCGTGTGGGTCAGGATTTGAATTAACTGATGGTAACAGTGTAGCAGGATTCAGGACGTTGCAGCGTCTAATTTCTATGTGTGGCTGGAACAATGTCAATTCATAACCTGTTAAACGTGCAATTGTCAAGTGCTGTGTTTGTGTTCGGTTTAAAAGAACTTCTACGGAGTGTGGGACTTGTACTGTCAAGGAGTGTCCTAGGACTATGGAATCACTTTGTCTGATAGCTAGGGCTGTGGCTGCAACTGACTTGAGGCACGCAGGCAAAGCCTGGGCGACTGGATCTAATGTGCTCGAAAAATAAGCACAGGGCTTGTATTGTCCTGCTTGATCTTGTGTGAGAACAGATAATGCTGTACCTTCACGTTCAGTAACGAAAAGTGTAAAAGGCTTACTGTAGTTCGGTGTAGCTAGAACTGGAGCTTGGCATAAAGCTTTCTTTAACTCGTTGAAACTAAGTGTATGTTCAGATGTCCAAGGGAGGACAGTCGATACGGCTGCCTCCTGTGTCGTTAACTGTATCAGTGGCTTGGCTAGAAATGCATACTGAGGAATCCATTGTCTGCAATAAGAAGTAAGGCCAATAAAGGCACGTACCTCCTTCTGGGTTCTGGGCTGGGGAAGACTCGCTATCAACTGGATACGGTCTGGTGTCAACTGCCTACCCCTCTTGGACAGTAAGTGTCCTAAGTAGACCACTTGCTGGACACAGAATTGAAGCTTCGAAGGGGACACCTTGTGCCCCATCTCGGCTAGGAAATACAGAACTGTAAGGGATGCTCGCTCGCATGCACGTTCAGAACGGGCTGTGATCAGTAGATCATCGACATACTGGAGCAGGGCAGTGTCAGTTGGCATGTGAATGTTGTCTAGTTGTCTCTTAAGTGCCTGACTGTAAATACTAGGGCTTTCTGTGAAACCTTGAGGAGCGCGTGTGAACATATAGCTCCTTCCATTTAAACAGAATCCAAAAAGAAACTGGCTGTCTGGATGAATGGGAACACTAAAAAATGCATTCTTGAGGTCTATGACAGTGAAGAACGTGGCTTCGGAATCAATAGCAGTTAACAGGGAAGAGATGTCTGGGACAACTGGGTACTGAGGAATAATACATTTGTTAAGTTCTCGTAAATCAATCACTAATCGATATACTGGGGGTGCATTCGGATCAGTACGTTTCATGACTGGAATGATCGGAGAATTACATACATTGGAGTCAGTTTCTACAACTACTCCTTGTGCCATGAGCTCGTCTATAATTTTGGATAAGGCTGCTACAGCCTCGGGTGGCAATCTGTACTGTCTGATTCGTGGTAACACTACACCTGGTTTGAGAGTCACACGATGGGGTGTGATTTGCATATAACCTACATCAGTTGGACCTTGCGCCCATAAATGCTGCGGAACCTTAGACAGTCTAGAATCAAAATCTCGTAATACATAGTGACCCTTAAAGTCACGTAGGAACAGACGTATTCCCTCTGGGGAACAGCATATGACTGCACCTAACTCTTTCAGTGTTTTAATGCCTAATAGATTTTCTGGACATGACTTAGTAAGTAACAGATCGGTAGTACGGGACAATGGGCCTACTTCTAAAGTAACTGGCTTTGATATTTCATTTACAATGGGTTTTCCTGAAAATCCAAGGGAAACATTTCTTGAGCCTGAGAGCGGAGCCCCTGGAACTTCGGCATGACTAATTGTGGTCCTACTTGCCCCTGTATCGATCAAAAACTTTCTGTCTTTCCCTAATACTTGACTATGAACATAGGGACCTTCTTGATCTACAGGTATCTCGATGAGAGGCAAGCCTACCTCCCTCTCTAGGCTGTTTCATGAATATGGCTGGTACTCTGGATACTCAGACTGTGCATACTGGTACATCTGCGATGTAACATGCTGTGTTGCAGCAATAGGCTGCGGTACTGTAACTGTCTGTGGTAAATTCTGTGACTGAGGAATCTGTGAAACTTGTTCTTGTCTAGACGGACGCGGTCTTTCTTTAGTCTTACCAGTAGCTATGTTGTGTTTCAGAACTGCACACTCATTTATGAAATGACCTGGCTGTTTACAATAATTGCAGTTCCCTTTAACGGGTGCTGCAGGATGACTGGCTTGATTCGGACCCCTCTTCTGACTGTCTTGAGGAACAGATTGTGCAACTAGTACTTTCATTTTCGTGTCTTTCATACGTTTTCTCTCGTGTTCTTGCTCTTCCCTGATTCTATTCTGGTGGTATTGGAGCATCTGGAGCATCTGGGACGGAGTATTAGCTTGCCAGGTGCTTTCGACTTTCAGAACTCGATTTTTAATTGGTGGACTTGAATTCTCGACTAGTTTAGTAACGAAAAGGTGAGGGTATGACTCACTACTTGTCTTGAGGCCACTGTTGATACTAAAACATTTTTCAAACCTCGAATAAAAATCACTAATATCTTCATCTTGTTTCTGTTTACAGGCTGAGATTGCATCCCAGTCTTCTTTTCTAGTTGTCAATAATCTGGGTAAAACTTGAATTAGTAATTCTGGTAATTCTTTACATTTATCTCCAAGACCGGTACCTGGTACTCGTGCCTTGTCTTCAGCTTCTAGAGCTGTCCAATCGATCTTTTTCTCTCCCACCTCCCATTCTTTTTCCTTTAGCTTTTCATACACCCCTGCGGGCAACAGGACCTTTAACATTTTAATGATGTCTGGGTAAGTGTATTCTCCCATACGGAGCATGTCTTTTAATTCTCGATGGAACCCTGCTGGATCTTTGTCATGACAGGGAATTAATTTCTTCATTTCAAGAAGTTCCATCTTTGTGATTGGAGTGTATACGAACACTCGCTGCATTTCGCCACCCGTTCCTCTAACTGGGTGGACTTCTCGTAACGGGTTCTGTCTGTCTATGTAGAATGATTTACTTTCTGGGGGTGAGACATGAACAAAATGCGGGTTCAGAAACGTTCTATATTTGTGGCGCTGTTCTAGAATGACACTAATTAAATCGGTACCTAGACCTCTCCATTTGTACTGGAGTAACTCGTTCAGGACATCATGTAACGGGCCTGGATCAGAGTGCTGACCCTCATACAGAGTAATGAGGTGCTGAATCATATACATACCCACCAGTCGTTGTTCGGCTGGGGGCAGTTTCAGGAACATTTGTGCCACTATTTCGTCTGGAAAAGTGGTAGAATCAGTAATCCATCGGACTGCTGATCGGGCTAGTTCCTGTTCATGCATGGTACTTAATTCACTGTAACCGATTCGTGATTTCAGAATGTGATCGGTAGCTTGGAACACTTGTTCTAGAGAACCTTGTTCTGGTACTGAATGATGGAAAATAGACTTGGGTTCTAGACGTAAATGGCGATCTGGAAATCTAGATTTTCCTACGTACGCTATTCTGGCAGTATTCTCGTCGTCTTCCTCTTCAGGATCGGAGATACTTTCTTTCTCGCTTACTTGTGCTGCTTTACGCTGTTCGTGTATCTTTATTATTTCTTTACGGATTTTCTTGTACATACTTTCCATGGCACCGACGGTCTTGTGCTTACCCTCGGCTATATTATCACTCCACCTTGTCAGGATTCTCATTTCGGCAGAATCTTTAGACGGGTAATCTTGTTCTCTTATTAGACAATTAATCAGAAACTTTAATATCATGAGCTGGATCTCGGCTTTCCTTTGAGACATGGCTTCGTGAATACTTTCTGGATCATCCCCTGTACGGATGAAACGATATATTCTGTCTAGATCTTCTTTCATATTCGGTAAGGTGACTAGATACTCGGCCACCTTTCTTACGCGGAACGAATATAAAACCATATTATCCTCGCCTGGGACTGGATCATAGACACATTCGGCAAGGGATTTTCTTATTTCTGCAACAGACTGATATCTAGGCGTACGCTGTGATGCTTGTGCATGTAATTCGGCTAACGTTAAACGCTTGTGTGGCGGCGGGGTTTGAGGAGGACCTCCTCCTGCGGCCCCTAAACTAGAATCATCGACGGACATTCTTCGTGGCGGAACGGGAAGTTGAAATGCTGGCTGGACTGGGGGTACCGTAGCAGGTACTCCGGTGTCTGGAAGAGCGGGAAGTGCCTGATTTACAGGGACTGGCGGAGCGCGAACAGGATTTGCATATTCTGGGACTGTGTCGTCCAAATAGGATGAAATAAAAATATCAGCTGCGGTCTGTTTGTGACGTAGCTTGGTCGGAACTAATGGTGGCGGGAAATTACTGGATGCCTTTGGGGTCGCTTTTGGCAAGCCCTCGGCAAGAAGAGGATACATACCCTTAATAAGGGCATGCCTCTGTCTGTCTGACTGTTCGGCTTTGACTTGTTCACCTATCTCGATTAATTCTCTTTCTTGGGCTCGTTCTTGGGATTCTCTACTTAACTCTGACTTTCTGACTTCCTTTTCGGTTCTTCTATGCGCTTCTTTACGCCATAACTCGATGGCATCTTTCTGTGACTGTCTGGCTTTCTTTTTCCATAATGCTTCTTCTACTCGCATGATACATTCGGCATCCCATGTACCCGATACGGGCCATCTATACTTTTCTTCTAACTGTTTGGTATACTCTACCCATAAATCTAGATACAATATGGCGCTTATGCCATGTTTCTGATACATAAAATGACCTGGACTGTCCCTCGGCGGAACAGGAACTGCTTCTTCCAGCAGACCCTTTCTAGTTTTTAACTGACATAACTTGGAAAATATAGGCATGACTGAACTGTAATCTGGACAAAATACAATACACAATAAACACGAAATCACGTCACACTCATACCACAACATTAAAATACATGAAGAACATTATAAATAACAGTTCGGACAGAATATTACCTGGAATACTGAGAGCAGAAATACAAGAATTTTCTCGAGAACGGAACAGACTAGAGTTACTGGATGCACTGCTGTAACAGTACGGAACATACCGGTCCCATAAAGGGACGCATCAAGACCCGTATCCACCTAGGTGAACACTTCGTTTGTGAGTCTGGGTACCACCAACCCACGGACCAGGAGTCAATTTAGATTGGTCCTGTCTAGATACTACCCCAGCAATGGTACTCACCGGGCAGCACGGAACGGAAGGCCTCGGGCTGGACTGGACTGATGACGACGAACTTCGGACTTCGGACTTCAGTTACGGGTGGGCCTCCGGATACCTCGGACCTTGGACTCTCGGCTTGGGCTCTGGTCGGGACTCGCCGCGTTCCTCCACCGTCTCGTTTGGATGCTGGACCGCCTCCTCCGTCTCCTCCGTGGGCCTGAGGGATACTTGAAGCAGAAATATCTGCACTTGGCCAGTATGGTTCCGTCACGACTGCAGAGGGTCAGGGGGTCGGCGTGGCTTCACCGACGCGTGGGGAAAGGGCAAGTCCCTATTCGGGCGCCATTATGTGGTAAATAAATAAATAATACCCTATTTTTGACTAGGCATATATCATAACAGATAGCTCAATAAATAAGAGTCAAGATTCGAGGTAGTAGGAGTTTCTGCAGGTTTAATACAGCATAAGGACAGGATCAGGACAACCTGCATAGGAACAGAATGGCAGGGCTAGAGTGGCCCGGCAGCTGCCGGGGCTGGGTCTGGGATGAGCGCGCTAGCTTTTAATAACAATACATGAACTTATATACATAACGCAAACACATAGCATTACATTGCAGTAGGCGTAGCAGTGGGTGGAGCAGAAGGCGTGACGCGTAGCAGTCGCGAAAGATAAGAGTAAAAGTAGGTGTAACTGGGCGTATACATAGACATGTGGTGCAGACGTAACAGAATATGTCATGAATGGGGCGGAAACATAGGAGGGGGCTACCTAAGGAGCCGGGACCTCTAACCTGATGGTGCGCGTAAACTGGCAATGACGTATCACTAGGAGAAGCTGGGGGCTATGAACTCTGTGCTAGGAGCAGAGACTAAAGTCTGGAGGGTCGGAGCGACATGTACCTAAACCCTATCTAGTATCTGATGTTTAGGGAACATGTTGATATAAACTAGAAGTCATGAGGGGAAAAGCTAACTTGACTCTAAGACTGGACCATGCATTATTCTACATGTAGTGCGTGATGAAGAATATTAAATGACCATTAAATACAGTATTTCTCTTAACATGGAGACGTGAAGGCTAGACAATGACGGAAACTATTGATGCAGTTCAGTAGCTTAGGAATGCAGAGAAGGAGGACTGAACTGATAACTGGAACTATAACATACTTTTGGCAGACTCAGAGGCAGAGCCAGGCTGCACCGGGCACTGCGAGGCAGGAAGTAAGTGAAGGGTCGAGGATACAGGTGGGGGCTGTATCGCTCCTCAGCGAGGACTTCAGGAGACAGGAGCTGAATCTAGTGTCCGGGCCCTGTTGAGGCCTGGAAACGGGGACTTTATAATGGAATAACGTGCACACTGAGAAACGTGGCAACATTACTTTACATAGGCCTAATATTCGTAGTATTCACGAGGACTGGAAACTGGCATACTAGAGGTGGACACAACTGTAATTGCGTCATTAATCAGACATGGGGAGTAACATATGCATATTGGTCATGCACACATAACATATGATGGATGAGGCGTAGGGACACAGAACATGACAAAATTTACTTTTCCACAGTTTTGTAGGAGTAACATTTGGGGAGTAAATTAATTTTTATCTGTTTTAATTTGTTTTTTAAATAATTATATTTCTTGAATTGATAATTAATTATGTTAATTATGTAGGTACATTTATTTTAAATTTGGATGTGTGTTGTGAATTGAGTGGTGTTATAGGATAGAAATTAAAAAAGATTACATGTACATAATAATTAATGTTATTGATTATAAATAATTTCTATTAAAAATAGTTATTTGTTTGTAAATTATTTTGATATTTAGAAAAAAAATCTTTCTAGGCATTTAAAAGGTCGTTTTAACATTATAATATGTTTTCATCTTTTGTAAATTTGCAATAGTTTTATATTTTTGTTTTTTTAATATTTTGTGTTGTAGTTTTTTTGTTTGTTTTTTAATTTTGAACTGACTCCAATGAGAATATAAATTTGTACCCCTCTGCCATACAACACTTTCCCTACTGTTGCACTCATTGCAGTGTGAATAGTAATTTTTACTCCTCCGCTATCCAACACTTTCCCTACTGTGGCACTCACTGGAGTGGGAATAGTAAGTTTTTACCCCTCCGCTATCCAACACTTTCCCTACTGTCACACTCACAGGAGTGGGAATAATAGGTTTTGCCTCTCCGTTATCCAACACTTTCCCTACTGTTGCACTCACTGGAGGGGTAATAGTCATTTTTACACCTCCGCTAGCCAACATTTTCCCTACTGTTGCACTCACTGCAGTGGGAATAGTAAGTTTTACCCCACCGCTACCCAACACTTTCCATACTGTTATACTCACTGGAGTGGGAATAGTAATTTTTACCCCTCCGCTATCTAACACTTTCTGTACTGTTGCCCTCACTGGAGTCGGAATAATAATTGTTACCCCTCCTCTATCCAACACTTTCCATACTGTTGCACTCACTGGAGTGGGAATAATAACTATTACCCGTCCGCTATCCAACACTTTCCCTACTGTTGCACTAAATGGAGTGCACAATTTAAGTATAAAGACTGTTAAATATTTTAATTTATAATATAATGTTTTTATTAGATTTTATGTTACAGGTGTATGTATATATATATTTGATTTAAAGTAAATATATGTGTATATATATATATATTACATTTTATATACGTATGTTTAATTATTTTTTAATTGAATGTATTTCTTATATTTGTTCAAATGTATATTAAATCCCCCCAAAAATGTAAAGTTAATTTTATTATTTAATATATTTAACATTCTTTTTTTACATATATAAAAACAATCGATATTTTGTACATCGAAATTTTTTACATCAATATTTTTTCTATATATATTTTTATACTTACCGATGTAAATATAGGATGTCGATATTATTTACATCGATATTTATGACTCGATATTTGTGTATGGGGATATTTTGGGCGTAAATATTCTATCAGTGAACCAATGAGCTGCCCCTGGGAGTCTACCTTACACTAATGCACTCACCGGGAGTCAACTTTACACTAATGCGTTGCCCCCAGGAGTCTGCTTTACACTAATGCGCTCACCAGGAGTCTGCCTTACACCAATGCGCTCCCCAGGAGTCTGCCTTACACCTAGGCACTGCCCCAAAAGTCTACCTTACACTATTGCGCAGCCCCAGGAGTTTAACTTACACTAATACGCTGCCCCCAGGAATCTGCCTTACACTAATGCAGTGCCCCAGGAATCTGACTTACACTAATGCACTGTCCTCAGAAATCTGCCTCACACTAATGCACAGCCCTAGGAGTCTGCCTTACACTAATGCACTGCACACAGGAATCTGCCTTACAGTAATGCACTGCCCTCAGGAGTCTGCCTTACACTAATGCACAGCCCGAGAGTCTGCCTTACACTAATGCGTAGTCCTGAGAGTCTGCCTTACACTAATGTACCACCCCAGGAATCTGCCTTGCACTAAGATGCAGCCCCAGGAGCCTGTCTTATGCTAATGCACAGCCCTGTGAGTCTGCCTTACAGTAATGCACTGCCTCCAGGAGGCTGTCTTAAACTAATGCGCCCCCCCCGGAGTCTGCCTTACACTAATGCGCTACCCTCGGCAGTCTGCCTTACCATACACTAATCCACTGTCTCAGTAGTCTGCCTTACACTAATGTGCTGCCCCAGAAATCTGCCTAAAACAAATATGCTGCCCCCAGGAGTCTGTATCACACTAATGTGCTGCCCCTAGGAGTCTACCTTACACTGATATGCCGCCCCCAGGAGCCTGACTTACAGTGATGCACAGCCCCCAGTAGTCTGCCTTACATTGAGGCGCTGGCCCCAGGAGTCTGCCTTACACTTCTGCTCTGCCCCCAGGAGTCTGCCTTACATTAATGCGCTGCTCTAGGGAGTCCGCCTAACACTATTGTGCAGCACCCAAGAGTCAGCCTTACACTAATGCGTTGCCCCAGGAGTCTGTCCTACACTAATGTGCAGCACCGGGAGTCTACCTGACACTAATTTGCAGCTCGGAGGAGCCTGCCTTACATTAATACGCTGCCCCGGAAGTCTGCCTCACACTAATGCTCAGCCCCCGGGTCTCTGCCTTACACTAATGTGCTCCGTGGGAGTTTACCTTACAACAATGCACTGCTCCCAGGAATCTGCCTTACAGTAGTGCAATCCCAGGCAGTCTGCCTTACACTAATGCGCTCTCTGGGAGTCTGCCTTACACTAATGTGCTGCCCCCAGGAGTATGCCTTAAACTAATAAGCTTCCCCAAGAGTCTACCTCACACTAATGCGCTGCCACAGGAGTCCACCTTACACAATAGCACTGTCCCCAGGAATCTGCCTTCCACTAATGTGCTGCCCCTAGCAATCTGCCTTACACCAATGTGCTGCCCCCAAGAGACTGCCTTTCACTAATGCGGTGCCCCCAGGAGTCTACCTTACACCAATGCGCTGCCCCCAATAATCTGCCTTACACTAATGCTGTGCCCCACTAGTCTACCTTACACTAAAGCACTAACCCAGGTATCTGCCTTACACTAATGCACTGCCCCAGGAATCTGACTTATACTAATGCACTGTCCCCAGGAGTCTGCCTTACACTAATGCGCTGCCCCCAGGAGTGTGCCTTACACCAATTCGCTGTTCTCAGGAATCTGTCTTATACTAACACGATGCCCCCAGAGGTCTGCCTTACGCTAATGTGCAGCCCCAGGAATCTGTCTTGCGCTAAGATTCAGCCCCAGGAGTCTGTCTTACACTAATGACCAGCCCCGGGAGTCTGCCCTACAGTAATGCACCGCCTCCATGAGTCTGTCTTAAACTAATGTGCTTTCCCCAGGAGTCTGCCTTACACTAATGCGCTGTCTCAGTAGTTTGCCTTACACTAATGCGCTGTCCCAGGAGTCTGCCTAACACAAATGTGCTGCCCCCAGGAGTCTGCCTTACACTAATGTGCTGCCCCCAGGAGTCTACCTTGCACTGATGCGTCGCACCGAGGAGTCTGACTTACACTGATACACAGCCCCCAGGAGTCTGACTTACAGTGATGCGCAGCCCCCAGGAGTCTGCCTTACATTGAGGCGCTGCCACCAGGATTCTGCCTTACACTTTTGCACTGCCCCCAGGAGTCTGCTTTACACTAATGTGCAGTCCCTGGAGTCTGCCTCGCACTAATGGGCAGCCACCAAGTCTGTCTTACACTAATGCGCTGCCCCAGGATTCTACCTTACACTAATGCGCTGTCCCAGGATTTCACCTTACACTAATGCACTGCTCCAGGTATCTGCTGTACACTAATAATTAATTTTAATTAAAACTGTTTTAGTGTTTTATTATTGGTGTTGTGTTATGGGGTAGGAAATAAAATAAATACATTATTGATTTAATTAATGTTTTTGCTTGTAAATATTTTGCAGTTTAAAATAATTCTTTTTTATGTAAATTAATTTGTTATTTTATTTTATACACTATGTGTTTGTTATTGATATATATAATTAATATTATAATATGTATTGTTTGTATATGTTTTATATATATATATGTATATATATTTTTTAAATATTGTTATATCATTTTTAATATATGTTTTAAGTGTTTAAGTGTGAATAGTAATTTATTTTTCTACACTATCCAATACTTACCCTACTGTTGCATTCACTAATGTGGGAATAGTAATTTTTACCCCTCCGATAGCCAACACTTTCCCTACTGTTGACTTCACTGGACTGGGAATAGCAATTTTTACCTTTTAGCTATCCAGCACTTTCCCTACTGTTGCACTCACTGGATTGGGAATAGTAATTTGTATCCCTCTGCTATCCAGCACTTTTCCTATTGTTGCATTCTCTGGAGTGGGAACAGTAATTGTTACCCCTCCGCTATCCAACACTTTCCCTGCTGTTGCATTCACTGTATGGGAATAGCAATTTTTACCCCACCGCTATCCAGGACTTTCCCTACTGTTAAAGTAAAGTCCACATTTGTAAAGCGCACAATCACCCGTAAGGGTCTCTAGGCGCTGGGGGGCCGTCGGGAAGATTAAGCGAGCTATTGCCCAGAGTCACATGGTGCTGGGCTGACCTGCCGCCGGAGTCGGGGATTGAACCGTGGTCCCCAGATTCCAGCGTCAGTCGCCCTGGCCGCGGCGCCACACCTCTTACACTCACTGGAGTGGGAATAGTAATTTTTACCTTTCCGCTATCCAACAATTTCCCTACTGTTGAACTCTCTGGAGTGGGAATAGTAATTTTTACCCCTCCACTATCCAACACTTATCCTACTGTTGCATTCACTGGAGTGGGAATACTAATTTAAACCCTCTGCTATCCAACACTTATCCTACTGTTGCATTCACTGGAGTGGGAATGCTAAATTTAACCCTCCGCTATCCAACATTTTCTCTATTGTAGCAGTCTTTGGAGTGGGAATAGTAATTTTTACCCCTCCACTATCCAACACTTTCCCAACTGTTGCTCTCACTGGAGTGGGATTAGTAAATTTTACGCCTCTGCTATCCTACACTTTCCCTACTGCTGCACTCACCAGTGCTGGAATAGTCATTTTTACCCTTCTGCTATTCAGCACTTTCCCTACTGTTGCACTCACTAGAATGGGACTAGTAATGTTGACCTCTCCGCTATCCAGCACTTATCCTACTCTTGCACTCAGTAGAGTGGGAATAGTAATTTTTACCCCTTCGCTATCCAACACTTTCCCTACTGGTGCTCTTACTGGAGTGGGAATAGTAATGTTTACCCCTCCGCTATTCAACACTTTCCCTTCTGTTGCACTCACTGGAGTGGGAATAGTAAGTTTTGCTTCTCCGCTATACAAACACTTTCACTACTGTTTTTCTCAGTGGAGTGGTAATATTAATTTGTACCCCTCCGCTATCCAACACTTTCCCTACTGTTGCACTCTTTGGAGTGTGAATAGTAATTGTAACCCTCCCCTATCTATCACTTTCCCTACTGTTGCACTCACTGGATTTGGAATAGTAAATGCAATTATTTTGCTATCCAACACTTTCCCCACTATTGCATTTATTGTATTGGGCAATTTAAGTTTAAATATATTTTCATAGTTAAAGTTTTTTTAGATTTTTTTTATATTTTAAAGTATTTTTATATATATATATATTATTTTTATATAATTTTAAACTTTTAAAATAAATTAAAGATAATAGTTTATTAATTATGTTAAAGTAAATATATGTATAAATGATTATGTTTGTGTGTTTCTTTTTTGATTCCGTTTTTTTGCTGTATTTTGTAAAAATGTATATTAAATTTAATTTTTTGTTAAAATTAATATTATTATTTAATATGTTACATATATTATTTTATTATATATATTTATATAAATCAATATTTTTTACATTTATATTTATTACATCGATATTTTGTATTCAATATTTTTATGGATTTTTTTACATCGATGTTATGTCAGTGATCCCTCTGGAGTCTGCCTTACACTGATGCGCTGCCTTAGGTGTCTGACATAGACTAAAGTGCTGCCCTCTGGAGTCTACCTAACAGTTATGTGCAGCCCCCAGGAGTCAGCCTTACACTGAAGCGCTGTCCCTAGGAGTCTGCCTTACACTGAAGCTTAGCCCTAGGAGTCTGCCTTACACTGAAGCGCAGTCCCCAGGATTCTGCCTTACACTGAAGCTTAGCCCTAGGAGTCTGCCTGACACAGATGCGCTGCCCCCAGGAGAATGTCTTACACTGGAGTTCTGCCAAAGTGACTGTCTTACACTAAGGTGCTGCCCCAGGAGTCTGTCTTACACTAAGGTGCAGCCCCAGGAGTGTGCCTTACACTAATGCTCTGCCCAGTGAGTCCGCCTTACACTAATGCGCTGCCTCAGAAGTCTGCCTTACATTAATGCGCTCCCCCCAGGAGTCTGCCTTACAATAATGCACTGCCTCCAGGAATCTGCCTTACACTAATGCACTGCCCCAAGCAATCTGCCTTACACTATTGCTCTGCCGCGGAGTCTACCTTATACAAATGCCCTGCCCCCATGAGTCCATTTTACACTAATGCGCTGCCCCAAGAGTCTGAATTACACTAATGCGCTGCCCACAGAAGTCTGGCTTACATTAATGCGCTGCCCCCAGGAATCTGCCTTACACTAATGCACTGCCTGGGAGTCTACCTTATACAAATGTCCTGCCCCCATGAGTCCACCTTACACTAATGCGCTGACCCCAAGAGTCTGAATTACACTAATGCGCTGCCCACAGAAGTCTGGCTTACATTAATGCGCTGCCCCCAGGAATCTGCCTTACACTGATGCACTGCCCGGGAGTCTACCTTATGCAAATGCCCTGCCCCCATGAGTCCATCTTACACTAATGCTCTGCCACCAGGAGTCTGCATTACACTAATGTGCTACCCCAGGAGTCTGCCTTACACTAATGCGCTGCCCCCAGGAGTCTGCATTACACTAATGCGCTACCCCAGGAGTCTGCCTTACATTGATGCTCTCCCCCCAGGCGTCTGTCTTACAAACTTCCTCCACTCACCATCCCTGAAAAAATCTACTTTTCCCTTTCACCCACCTGGGCGAAATGTGTTTAAAAACAGGTGGGTGAAAGGAAAAAGGAGAATTTTTCCGGGATGGTGAGCGGAGGAAGATTGTTTATTAGCAGGCATATGATGAAGATATGGAAGCATATGGGGTGGAGTAAGCATAGCTGGGGAAAGAGATTTCGGCAGTATGTAGATGGGAGATGTAGAGTTAAGATGACATGGAATGGTTGGGTTAATTGGAAGTTTGGGAGGGAAGGGGGATGTTGATGGTGTGTGGCAAACGCACAAAGGGAAGTGTGAAACGGGAGGTTGTGATGGGGGTGCGAAAAGGGAAGGCTCAGTTGGGAGAGAGTCTATAGGAAAGGATGAGACTGGGGGTTTAAGCAGTCGGGGTGAAAACATAGTAATTATTCACTGTGTGAAACTAAGTTTCATGTTAACGTTAAAATGAAGAGACCAAGTTTGGATAGAGACACTAAGGGGGCAATTGTGTCGAGTAATGTTAATAATACATTTTAATGTTATGAATGGCTGAGTCTGCGAAGAGAAGGGGAACTGGTAAAGATGAGATGCTCGTGTATACATTGGTGGTATGGAATTTGAATCAATGATCAATTGTCATTTACAGTTTCCCTTGACGAAGGGACTCTTTAGGCCCGAAATGCATTGGGTTTGAATAAACTGCTATTGATGAATTTGGCTTATGTTGTGTTCTTGATGAGAGGTTCGGATTGCCCAGCAGGAGCATTAGAAACCTGGAAAATTGCCTGAATGCCTTGCATGCAGATTGGAAAGTTTTTGAGCACAAGAGTGGTTGAAAAATGGAGTGAATAAACAATGGGAAAGAAAGTGATAAAGTAATGAAGAAACGGGAAAATATATTGTAATTGCTATTCACTGTGCCAGTGGTTAGGGGCAGAAAGTTGAAGAAAATGTTGGAGTTTAGTTAAATATATGCCTGTTGGGCTGGGCATGATGCCATTGAGCAAGCAAAGTTAGAAAGGACTTGAACAAATGTGGAGGAACCTTGTAAGAAAAGGTGTCGCAACCCGCACATACATGATGCCCCCAGGAGTCTACCTTACACTACTTTGCTGCCTCCGGGAGTCTGACTTACACTAATGCGCTGCCCATGGGAGTCTGCCTTATACTAATGCCCTTCCCAGAGGAATCTGCCTTACGCAAATGTGCAGCAGTAGGAATCTGCCTTACACTAATGCACTCCCAAGAGTCTGCCTTATACTAATGTGCTGCCCCAAGGGTCTGCCTTACCTTAATGCACAGCCCAAGGAGACTCTCTTACACTAATGTGCTGCCCCCAGGAGTCTGGCTTACACTAAGGTGCAGCTCAGAAGTCTGCCTTACACTAATACGCTGCCCCTGGGATCTGCCTTACACTAATGCGCAGCCCCAGGAGTCCACCTTACACTAATACACAGGCCCCGGGAGTCGGCCTTGCACTATTGCGCAGCACCCAGGAGTCTGCCTTACACTATTGCGCTAATGTGCAGCCCCTGGGAGTCTGCATTACACTATTGAGCTGACTCCAGCAGTTTGCCTTGCACTAACGATCTGCCCCTAGGAGTATACCTTATACTAATGAGTTGCCATCAGGAATCTGCCTCACCCTAATACGCTGTCATAGGAGTCTGTCTTACTCTAATGCACTGCCCTGGGAAACTACCTAACTCTGCCTCACACTAATACGCTGTCCTAGGAGTCTGTCTTCCTCTAATGCGCTGCCCTGGGAGACTACCTAACACTAATGTGCAGCACCAGGAATCTGGCTTCCACTAATGTGCTGCTCGGAGAATTCTGCCTTACACTAATAGGCTACCCTAGAAGCCTACCTTACACTACTGCGCAGCACCCAGGAGTCTGCCTTACACTAATACGCAGCCTCCGGAAGTCTGTCTTACACTATTGTTCTGCCTCCAGCAGCCTGCCTTACACTAATGCGCTGGTCCCAGGATTCTGCCTTACACTAGTCCGTTGAGCTCAAGAGTTTGCCTTACACTAATGCGTTGCCCCCCGGAGTAGCCTTTCACTATTGGGCAGCACCCGGGAGTCTGTCTTACACTAATGCACCGCACCGCTCCCCCCTGGAAATGATGCCTTACACTATTGTTCTGCTTCTGGCAGTCTGCCTTACACTAATGCGTTGAGCTCAGGAGTCTGCCGTACACTAATGGGCTACCCCAGAAGCCTACCTTACACTAATGCGTTGACCCCGGGAGCTGGCCTTACATTATTGCACAGCACCCAGGAGTCTGCCTTACACTAAAGCGCAGCACCGGGAAGTCTGCCTTACACAATTGTTCTGCCTCCAGCAGCCTGCCTTACACTAATGCGCAGCCTCCAGTAGTCTGACTTACACTAATGCGTTGACCTCAGGAGTCTGCCTTACACTAATGCGCTGCCCCAGGAGTCTCCCTTACTCTAATGCGCTGGCCTGTGAGTCTGTCTTACACTATTGCGCAGCACCCAGGAGTCTGCCTTACACTATTGCACTTCAGAGACGTTTTAATACAGGGGCAAAGTGGGCTCTGGCCCAGGGCCCCAGTCTTTGAGGGGCCCCCCTGACAGAGTCAGCTCCATTCTCCAGAGTTTTGCCCTGATGACCTTGAATATTGCTTTAACAGATACTGTTTACCTTTAATTTATTTTTTTATGTATCTGATGTGTGAGAGTCTAGTACAGCCATTTTGCAGAGAAATGTTGTGTTTGTTACATGCAATATACATAAAAAAAGTTTCTTTTAGATCAAAAGAAGGCCTAACATAAGAAATGAGAGGGAGTCACAAAGATTATTTGCAGTAATATTGGTGAGCTGCTGCTGTGTTCTAATATTGAAAACACACATAACTATCCATGAATATTAGATGTAAACACATTTAGGGCCAGATGTAGGTCGCCAAATACCGGTCGGTAACGGCCGATTTCGGCTGTTACCGACCGGTATTTGGCTTTTGAGATGTAGGTGGGTCTGAATTTACAGAATCGGTATATTTACCGATTCGGTACATTTACCACTTCGGTTTTTTACCGAATCGGTAAATATACCGAATCTGTCAATCCATATGTAGGTGACACTCCTAAGAGTGCCACAGGCCCTTAGGAGTCGGTATTTTACCACCCAATCCTATTGGGTGGTAAAATACCGAATTCAGGTGTGCATGCAAATCTGTGCATGCACACCTGTGCCATGTGACACACAGACATGCCCTTAGGGCATGTATGTGTGCCACACGGCACAGATGCCTGTACTTGGGGTGCTAGAGGGTGTCAAAGTGACACCCCCTGCACCCTTGCTGGATTCGGTATTTACAGAATCTGTAAATACCGAATCGGTATTTCACATTGATTCCTATGGGCTTCAAGGCCCATAGGAATCAATGTGAAATACCGAATCGGTATTTACAGATTCGGTAAATACCGACTCTTACAGAATCGGTAATTGTTTACCTACATCTGCCTCCTTCCTATTTACCGACTCTTAAATACCGATTCGGTATGAGTCGGTATTTAAGGGTCGGTAAATAGGAATTACCTACATCTGGCCCTTAGGGCCTTATTTATGGGAAGGGATGCATCGCTGTGCGAAAACAGGAATGTGTCACTTCTTAGTGTGCCCTCCTTGCGACATGTTGGATGCATCATATTTACTGTATGACACATCATGTCTCAAGGAGCTACAGATACGTCAGTATTTCTGACATATCTGTCGGCGCAAAAGTGGTGCATTGCTGGTGTTTATCTGAAAATAGACGCAACTCCAGCAATGTGTCATTTCACATGGGGCTTGCCTGCATCAGTCATACACCTGCTCTGAGGCAGGTGTAAGGTATTGATGCAATGGCGTTCTAGAAGTGGCGCAATGAGTTCTCATAGATTTCAATGTGCCACTTCTACGAGGCTTTTTGCTGGGAACACCCACCCTGCATACATTATACCAGGTGCAGGTATAATGTGGTGCAGGGGTTTACAAAGTGACGCATCTACCTAGATGCGTCACTTTGTAAAATAGGGCACAAAATGGCACATTTTGTACGCTGCCGGTGCGTCACTAAAAGTGACGCACCGGCGACATAAAAGTGAAGCAAGGCCTCATAAATAAGGCCCTTAGAATTTGAACGAGTGTTCCTTTTGCACTGTCAGGGACCTAATGAAATGAAATAGTGTATTTAATAAAGCGCGCAGCTACTCAGACTAGAGTGTCCTGGTGCGCAACAGCGGGAGGAAAACGTGCGTAAAAGACCCATCAGTTATTAAAAAGAAAGGTTTTTAAGTTCTTCCTGAAAAAGAGTAGGTCTGTGGTTAGTCTCAGAGACTCAGGGAGGCTGTCCCACAATTCTGCGTCTTTGAAACCCGAGGGATCTGCCTCCAGTGCAGGCAGGTTGTTGTTTTTGCATTTGTCACCCCGAGTGGGATGGGTATGCTCAGACGTGAGTCCCATGCTCTCCACACCACTGGAGTCAAGCTATCCAGGCTGATGACGGCTGATAGCCAGAAACTGGTCCTTGGATGTTGATTCCGGTCCAGGAAAGACATGGCTTGGCAGTTCGGGCTGGACTGTTCCCATGAGGCACAGGGTCAAGGCTGATTTGCATATGGCCATGTCTGACCTGGGGTGGTGTGGAGTGCAAAAGAATGATGAAGTAGTGTGGCTCACTGGTTAGAGGCGGCAGACCCGAGAGCAGAGGACGGCCCGGGACCAGGGTTCGATTCCCGGCGCGGCAGGTTTCTGGACCAGGGTCAGCGGACTCGATAATTCTCTCGCCTCGGTGCCCACTCTGATCAGCGATCACACTCGGCAACTCTGGGCATTAGCTTGCCTCATCTTCACTAACGGCCCCACCAGACCGCCGGGGATGCCTGGTCTCACCCTGGAGATACCCATTAAGGGACCATCTCTCAGGGAAGCCAGGAAGGGTTTCGCAGCGGTCGAAGCGCCTTGGGACCCTACGGGTAAGTAGTGAGCTATATAAATGCCTATACATACATTTACATTTACATTTACATTTGGATTTAGGCCCAGATCTCTGTACTGGGGTGAATGTATGACATTGTTCTGCATTCTGTCCATCAATTGTTGTTTTTGCATTTGTCACCCCGAGTGGGATGAGTATGCTCAGACGTGAGTCCCATGCTCTTCACACCACTGGAGTCAAGCTATATAGGCTGATGATGGCTGATAGCCAGAAACCGGTCCTTGGATGCTTGATTCCGGTCCAGGAAAGACATGGCTTGGCAGTTCGGGCTGGACTGTTCCCATGAGGCACAAGGTCAAGGCTGATTTGCATATGGCCATGTCTGACCTGTGGTGGTGTGGAGTGCAAAAAAACGATGGATTTAGGCCCAGATCTCTGTACTGGGGTGAATGTATGACATTGTTCTACATTCTGTCCATCAATTGTTATTTTTGCATTTGTCACCCCGAGTGGAATGGGTATGCTCAGACCTGAGTCCCATGCTCTCCACACCACTGGAGTCAAGCTATTCAGGCTGATGACGGCTGATAGCCAGAAACCGGTCCTTGGATGCTTGATTCCGGGCCAGGAAAGACATGGCTTGGCAGTTCGGGCTGGACTGTTCCCATGAGGCACAGGGTCAAGGCTGATTTGCATATGGCCATGTCTAACCTGGGGTGGTGTGGAGCGCAAAAAAACGATGGATTTAGGCCCAGATCTCTGTACTGGGGAGAATGTATGACATTGTTCTGCATTCTGTCCATCAATTGTTGTTTTTGCATTTGTCACCCCGAGTGGGATGGGTATGCTCAGACGTGAGTCCCATGCTCTCCACACCACTGGAGTCAAGCTATCCAGGCTGATGACGGCTGATAGCCAGAAACCGGTCCTTGGATGCTTGATTCCGGTCCAGGAAAGACATGGCTTGGCAGTTCGGGCTGGACTGTTCCCATGAGGCACAGGGTCAAGGCTGATTTGCATATGGCCATGTCTGACCTGGGGTGGTGTGGAGTGCAAAAAAACGATGGATTTAGGCCCAGATCTCTGTACTGGGGTGAATGTATGACATTGTTCTGCATTCTGTCCATCAATTGTTGTTTTTGCATCCAGTGCAGGCACAGCATATTTTAGAGACGATGGCCAGTTTGGCATTGGAAGATCTTTGGGGTCTAGATGTTTTGTAGCGGTTAACCTGCTTATTTAGGTAGCCAGGTCCTAAGCCGGGTAAAGCTTTAAAGATGATGGTCATTGCTTTGAAGTCGATCCGTTCTTTTATGTGGAGCCAGTTTAGAGACTTAAGAATAGGGGGCATACTAGATCTGGGTTTAGGTCTCGGGATGGCCCTGGCGGCTGCGTTTTGTACCACTTGTAGGTGCTGGATAAGGGATTTGGGAAGACCGAGGTACAAGCTATTGACATAATCAAGCTTTGATTTCACCAGCGCCTGCACCACAATCGTTCTGCTCTCAAGTGGAAACAGTGGCAGGAATTTTTTTAGCATCCGGAGTATGGCAAAGCAAGCGCCAGTTAGATTTTGGATTTGAAAGCGTATGGAGAGTGTATTGTCTATGACTATTCCTAAGTTTTTGACTTTCTCCTTTTCCGCGGGCGGGGGAGGCAGATCTTTTGGCCACCAGAGCTCCAGTCAGGCGTTTCTGGATTACCAAAAAAAACAACTTCAGTTTTGTCAGGATTGCACTTCAGCTGATTGATCTTAAGCCTGTTAAAAACCTTTGTGAGGCAAGACCTAATCATTGCCCCGTCAAAGTTGGTTCCTTTTTCACACGTAAAAATCAGTTGAGTGTCATCAGCATAGGAAACAATTTTGGCACCCTATTTCTCTACCAGAAATTCAAGGGGGGATAGATATATATTAAAAAGGGAAGGACTGAGAATGGAGCCCTGAGGGACACCTACATTCATTGCCGGAACCGGGGATAAGAAAGGGGGGAGCCAGATGTCCTGAGATCTATTTGCCAAGAAGGATGACATTCATGTTAAGATGGTCTCCCCCAGGCCGAAGTTAGCAAGTCTCTCCAGGAGCCTCTCATGTGGGACCATATCGAAGGCTGCTGACAGATCGAGCAGTATCAGAACAGACTTGCCTCCCTGGTCCAGCTTACCCCTGAGAAATTCAGTCACTTCCAGCAGAGCGGACTCCGTACTGTAGTTAGCCCTAAAACTGGATTGGGACTCATGAAGGAGCTTCCCATCTTCAATGTATTTTTGGAGGGCCTTGTTTACATGCTTCTCTAATACTTTGGAGAGGGCCGGAAGAAGGGAGATTGCCCTGTAGTTGGCAGGGTCAGTCGGTTTGGCGTTAGACTTTTTATCAGTGGAAGAATCTTAGCATTCTTCCATAATTTCGGCATGTTACCTGAGGTGAGGGAAGCATTAAAGAGCTGGTTTACCATGGGGTTTATGGTGGGAGCTAATACGTTCAGGATATTTGCTGGACATGGGTCGGTAGGAGAGCCAGACTTAATGCTTTGGAGAAGGGTCAGTGACTCTTTAAGCTGAAACTCAGGGAAAGCTAGTAAAGATGCAGGATCCAAGAGGTGAAATATGTTATTAGAACCAAGGTAGAAGGTCAGTTCTTCCTCTGAGATGTTAGTGAAGGCTTGTTGGATCACAGAGATCTTTTTGTGGAAGAATTGAGCTATTTGCTTGGACCATTCTTCCATGCAAGGCCAGTCCTTTGTTCCTGGCTTTCGGGGCGGTAAAGGATTTAACTATACTAAAGATTTCCTTACTCTTATTTTGGGCATTTTCTATCTTGGTTTGAAAGAAGATTTTCTTGGCTGCCCTCACAAGAATGTAATGAGCTTTTAAGTTGTCTTTAGACACCTTCCTGTCCTCAGGTAGATAGGATTTACACCATTTCCGTTCCATTTTTCTACAATTTCTTTTACTAGATCTGAGGCAATCATTAAACCAAACTCTTTGAGGAGTGGGAAACAACCGGTAGCGCTGCATCAAAGTTGGTTCAGAGCCATGAATCGATTGAGAGGGCACTTGAGTTGGAGCGGCCAGACAACTCTGGTGAGGAACGACCGAGGGCGTCTACTAACATCAGGATGGATATTTTATCGAATGTCCTGTAATTAGGGAACCTCTGCCCTGAGTTAGCCAGAGGGGCTGTAGCAGAGTTGGAAATGATGAATTTTAAAAGGAGGTGATCACATCAGATAATGGGAAGAGGTAGGCTTACTGATATGTCAAAGTTGTGAAAGATTTGGTCTAGGGTAGGGCCCTTCTCATGGGTGCCGAAGAAATAGATGGAAACATGTTGCAGGTCTGCAGCGTCTCCAACTAGGAAATTGTTTGAGGGTCTTTTCCATTGTCCATATGTATATTGAAATCTCCCAGAATAAGGCAGTTGTTGTATTTTAAGGCCAGGGAGGTGGTGGATGTATTAAGCATAGTAATAAAATTTCCAATTGCATTGGGAGGTCTGTAAATCAAAAAAACAGCAATGCTATGTTGGGGGTTAAGGTACAGCGAAAGCCTAAGGACTCTGCACCCTCGATGTTTTCCATCGAGATGGGAGAGCAGTCTAGTTTTTTACTGTAAATTATGGCGACACCACCCCCCTTCCCACTCGCTCAGTCCCTCCTAAGGATTTTATACCCGTAGGGATGGCTGAGGTGATAGTAGGGTTGGAGGCTTCAGACAGCCAGGTCTCAGTGAGAAATAAAAAATCAGGTTGTTCGTCTAAAAGTAGGCCATAAATGTGTGGTTCATGCTTTTGCATAGAGCAACAATTTAAAAGGTGGCCTTTAAGTCCTCTGTTTTCTTATTGTTTTTACACTTATTGTTGCGTGGGAGGATCTTGTGTGCGAGATTCCTGGGTTGGGGGAGAGACCAGTTGTACTTATTGCATCGAAAGTCTACCTCCAAGCTTGGATCATCCGCTGTACACTGACATAATGGAAGCCGCCTAAGGCTAGGCAGTTTTTCCCTATTGTAATATAGTGGATGAAACTCACCAGAGGGGCAGCATGGCTGGCGCCGGACGCCTCCGGGCTTGCCTTTAGCGCGCCAGCAGTGCCCCGCTGCCCGCGTCTGTTTGCATCGGTAATATATAGGCTAATGCCTATGATGCAAACTGGATCACTAAAGCAGCTGAGGAAGCGGAAACTATGTGGGGAACAGGGACTCAAAGTAGATCATAAATTCAAAGATTGTTCTGAACAGGGGCCCCCAAAATATGTTTGGCCCAGGGCCCCCAAAATCCTTAAGATGTCCCTGGCCCCCAGGAGTCAGCCTTACAATCATGAGCTGCCCCAGGAGTCTGCCTTACTCTAATGCACTGCCTTGGGAGTCTGCCTTACACTATTGCGAGGCACCCAGGAGTCTGCCTTACACTAATGCGCAGCTCCCGGGAGTCTGTCTTACTCTAATGCGCTGCCCTGGAAGGCTGTCTTACACTAATGTGAAGTACCAGGAATCTGACTTACAGTAATGCGCTGCCCGGAGGAGTCTGCCTTACACTAATGAGCTGCCACAGAAGTCTGCCTTACACTAATGCGCTGCCCCCAGGAGTCGGCCTTACACTATTATACAGCACCCAGGAGTCTGCCTTACACTAATGCGCAGCACCCGGGAGTCTGCCTTACCCTACTTGAGCTGCTTCCAGGAGTCTGCCTTACACTAATGGGCTACCCCAGAAGCCTACCTTACACTAATGCGTTGACCCCGGGAGCTGGCCTTACATTATTGCACAGCACCCAGGAGTCAGCCTTACACTAAAGCGCAGCACCGGGAAGTCTGCCTTACACAATTGTTCTGCCTCCAGCAGCCTGCCTTACACTAATGCGCAGCCTCCAGTAGTCTGACTTACACTAATGCGTTGACCTCAGGAGTCTGCCTTACACTAATGCGCTGCCCCAGGAGTCTCCCTTACTCTAATGCGCTGGCCTGTGAGTCTGTCTTACACTATTGCGCAGCACCCAGGAGTCTGCCTTACACTATTGCACTGCCCCCAGGAGTCAGCCTTACAATCATGAGCTGCCCCAGGAGTCTGCCTTACTCTAATGCACTGCCTTGGGAGTCTGCCTTACACTATTGCGAGGCACCCAGGAGTCTGCCTTACACTAATGCGCAGCTCCCGGGAGTCTGTCTTACTCTAATGCGCTGCCCTGGAAGGCTGTCTTACACTAATGTGAAGTACCAGGAATCTGACTTACAGTAATGCGCTGCCCGGAGGAGTCTGCCTTACACTAATGAGCTGCCACAGAAGTCTGCCTTACACTAATGCGCTGCCCCCAGGAGTCGGCCTTACACTATTATACAGCACCCAGGAGTCTGCCTTACACTAATGCGCAGCACCCGGGAGTCTGCCTTACCCTACTTGAGCTGCTTCCAGGAGTCTGCCTTACACTAATGCGCTGCCCCCGTGAGCCTGCCTTACACTAATGCGCTGTCCCCAGGAGTCTGCCTTACACTAATGCGCAGCCCCAGTGGCCTGCCTTACACTAATGCGTTGCTCCAGGAGTCTGCCTTACAGTAATGAACAGGCGCCAGGAGTCTGCTTTATACTAATGCGCTGCCACCAGGAGTCTGCTTTATACTAATGCCCTGCCCCCAGGAGTTTGCTTTATGCTAATTCATTGCCCCCAGGAGTCTGCTTTATACTAATGCGCTACCCCGGAGTCTGCCTGATACTAATGCGCAGCCCCAGAAATTTGTCTCACACTAATGTGCTGCCCCCGGGAGTCTACCCTACACTAATGCGCAGCCCCCAGGAGTCTGCCTTACACTATTGAGCTGCCTCCAGCAGTCTGCCTTACACTAATGCACTGCCCCAGGATTCTTCCTTAAACTAATGCGTTGCTCCCAGTGGTCTGCCTTACACTAATGAGCTGCCCCAGGAGTCTGCCTTACACTAATGCGCTGCCCCCAGGAGTCGGCCTTACACTATTGTACAGCACCCAGGAGTCTGCCTTACACTAATGCGCAGCACCCGGGAGTCTGCCTTACCCTACAAGAGCTGCTTCCAGGAGTCTGCCTTACACTAATGCGCTGCCCCCGTGAGCCTGCCTTACACTAATGCGCTGTCCCCAGGAGTCTGCCTTACACTAATGCGCAGCCCCAGTGGCCTGCCTTACACTAATGCGCTGCTCCAGGAGTCTGCCTTACAGTAATGAACAGGCGCCAGGAGTCTGCTTTATACTAATGCGCTGCCCCAGGAGTCTGCTTTATAATAATGCGCTGCCACCAGGAGTCTGCTTTATACTAATGCCCTGCCCCCAGGAGTTTGCTTTATGCTAATTCATTGCCCCCAGGAGTCTGCCTTATACTAATGCGCTACCCCGGAGTCTGCCTGACACTAATGCGCAGCCCCAGAAATCTGCCTCACACTAATGTGCTGCCCCTGGGAGTCTGCCCTACACTAATGCGCAGCCCCCAGGAGTCTGCCTTACACTATTGAGCTGCCTCCAGCAGTCTGCCTTACACTAAGGCACTGCCCCAGGATTCTTCCTTAAACTAATGCGTTGCTCCCAGTGGTCTGCCTTACGCTAATGAGCTGCCCCAGGAGTCTCTCTTATTCTAATGCACTGCCTTGGGAGTCTGCCTTACACTATTGCACAGCACCCAGGAGTCTGCCTTACACTAATGCGCAGCTCCCGGGAGTCTGCCTTACTCTAATGTGCTGCCCTGGAAGGCTGTCTTACACTAATGTGAAGTACCAGGAATCTGACTTACAGTAATGCGCTGCCCCAGGAGTCGGCCTTACACTATTGTACAGCACCCGGGAGTCTGCCTTACCCTACTTGAGCTGCTTCCAGGAGTCTGCCTTACACTAATGCGCTGCCCCCAGGATTTTACCTTACACTAATGTGCTGCCTCCGTGAGCCTGCCTTACACTAATGGGCTGTCCCCAGGAGTCTGCCTTACACTAATGCGCTGCCCCAGTGGCCTGCCTTACACTAATGCGCTGCCCCCAGGAGTCTGCTTTATACTAATGCGCTGCCCCCAGGAGTCTGCATCATACTAATGCCTTGCCCCCAGGAGTTTGCTTTATGCTAATGCGCTGCCCCCAGGAGTCTGCCAGCTCACGACCTCCCTGAGCATGAACCCTCCCACCAGCGCAACTAACCCAAGCCAGGCGGCCACCAACCTCACGAAGTGGATCAGCAACTGCGCAGACAACCTCGCCCCTCTGAAGACCCCGCCTAGCAGACCCGGCAGCAAGAAAGCCCCATGGTTCACCGACGAACTCAAGAGCTCCAAGAAGAACTGCCGAGCACTCGAGAAAGCCTGGCGCAGAGACCCAACACCGAACAACATGACTGCCCTCAAGCTCGCCACCCGAAAACACCACCAACTGATCCACGCCACCAAGAAAACTGTATTCAAGGAACGACTGGACAACAACGCACACAACAGCAAGGAACTCTTCAACATCGTTAAAGAGCTCTCCAACCCCAACGCCGGAAACAACTACATCACCCCCTCGCAAGACCTCTGCAACTCCCTCGCCTCCTACTTCCACAACAAGATCGCGGACATACACAACAGCTTCAGCACTCAACCGACGCACGCCACGACTGAACCACCGCTCCCCACCACCACCCTCCGCGCCTGGACCCCGATCAGCACCAAAGACACCATCCGCACGATGAACTCCATCCACTCCGGGTCTCCGACCGACCCCTGCCCTCACCACGTCTTCAACAAGGCCGACGCTGTCATCGCACCCCACCTGCGGGACATCATCAACACCTCCTTTGACACCGCTACCTTCCCAGAGAGCTGGAAGCACGCCGAACTCAGCGCTCTACTAAAGAAGCCATCAGCTGACCCCACCGACCTCAAGAACTACTGCCCCATCTCGCTGCTCCCGTTTCCTGCTAAAGTCATTGAGAAGACCGTCAACAAGCAGCTGGCCGCCTTCCTCGAGACAAACGGATCCCTCGACCTCTCGCAGTCTGGCTTCCGGGCCAACCACAGCACCGAGACCGCCCTGATCGCAGCCACCGATGACATCCGAGCCCTGCTCGACAACGGAGAAACAGCGGCCCTCATCCTCCTAGACCTCTCCGCGGCCTTCGACACTGTCTGCCACCGTACCCTAGTGCGGGGCCTCAGCAATGTCGGAATCCAGGAGAAGGCACTGGAATGGATCATCTCGTTCCTCGACGGAAGGACACAGAGAGTCCGCCTCCCCCCGTTCAGATCAGAAGCCACCGAAGTCATCTGCGGCGTTCCTCAAGGCTCCTCGCTCAGCCCAACCCTCTTCAACGTCTACATGAGCCCCCTCGCAGCCATTGCACGCCAACACAACCTCAACATCATCTCCTACGCCGATGACACCCAGCTGATCCTCTCACTCACCAACGACCCCGCCACCGCCAGAGCCAACCTACACGAAGGGATGACAGACGTAGCCAAGTGCATGATGAACAGCCGACTGAAACTGAATTCGGACAAGACGGAAGTCCTCATCCTGGGATCTTCACCCTCCGCCTGGGACGACCCCTGGTGGCCCCCCGCCCTGGGCAGCGTACCCAAACCAACAGACCACGCACGCAACCTGGGCTTCATCCTGGACTCCTCCCTCTCCATGACCAGACAAGTCAACGCCGTCTCCTCGTCGTGCTTCAACATCCTGCGCATGCTACGTAAGATCTTCCGGTGGATCCCCACCGAGACCAGGAAGACGGTCACCCAGGCCCTCGTCACCAGTCGTCTGGACTACGGCAACTCCCTCTACGCCGGAACCACCGCCAAACTCCAGAAGAGACTCCAGCGGATTCAGAACGCCTCAGCACGACTCATCCTGGACATCCCCCGACGCAGCCACATCTCCGGACACCTGAGAGAACTGCACTGGCTCCCGGTCAACAAGAGAATCACCTTCCGTCTCCTCACCCACGCACACAAAGCCCTACACAACCAAGGCCCAGGATACCTCAACAGCCGCCTCAACTTCTACACTCCCACACGCCAACTTCGATCGACCGGCCACGCCCTCGCCTCCATCCCCCGCATCCGAAGAGCCACCACAGGAGGAAGGTCCTTCTCCTACCTGGCCGCCAAGACTTGGAACTCCCTCCCGACCCACCTCCGCCTGACCCAGGACCACCTAGCCTTCAGGAAGCAGCTCAAGACCTGGCTGTTCGAGCAGTAGCGGACCCCCTCCCCTAGCGCCTTGAGACCCTCCGGGTGAGTAGCGCGCTATATAAATGCTTTGATTGATTGATTGATTGATTGCCTTACACTAATGCGCTGCCCCCAGGAGTCTGACTTACAGTAATGCGCTGCCCGCAGGAGTCTGCTTTATACTAATGCGGGGTTATCATCAACCGCGAAGGGTGGCAAAGTGGATGCACCTTCCGTTGGAGAGGGGGGGCTGGTCCGTGCCAAATTTGGTGCTTTATTGCTGGTCAGCTCTCCTTCAGCATTTCGCTTTGCCGCTGTTCGGGGATAGGGCGGTACTCCCGCTTTCTTGTAGACCCTCTATTTTCGAGATTGGTTTAGGGGAAGACGCTAAGGGGGTATTATTGCAGGTCCTTGAACCCAGTTATTAAAAAAAGACCAAGTTTAAGGTTATTATGGCAATGTTTCCGTTTGGCGGAAGATCCAGCGGAAATGGTTAATTCCCGATATCAACTATTATACACCTCTTGCTGCAGCCAGACTATTACCCTCCATCTTCCAAGATCAGACTACATTCCGGTGCATGTCACATGGAATAATGATTTTGGGTGATCTAGGTTGGGAGGGGAAAATGGCTTCTTTTTCAGCTTTAAAGGATAAGTTTGGCTTTGATACGCATGAGTTTTTTAAAATATTTGCAGCTCTAAAGCTATTTGGATAAACTGATGCTCCAAACCACTACCTTGTTTGATAGGAATACACTTATGGAATTGATCCTGAGGTGGTCAAGAATTGGGGTATTATACCAGGAGTCTGCCTTACACTAATGCGCTGCCCCCGTGAGCCTGCCTTACACTAATGCGCTGTCCCCAGGAGTCTGCCTTACACTAATGCGCTGCCCCCAGGAGTCTGCCTTGCACTATTGCACTGCCCCCAGGAGTCTGCCTAACACTAATGTGCTGCCCCAGGAGTCTGCTTTACATTAATGCGCTGCCCCCAGGAGTCTTCTGTATACTAATGCGCTGCCCCCAGGAGTCTGCTGTATTCTAATGCGCTTCCCTGAGGTGTCTGCCTTACACTAATGTGCTGACCCAGGAGTCTGCCTTACACTAATGCGCTGCCCCGAGGAATCTGCCTTACACTAATGCGCTGCCCCTAGGAGTCTGCTTTATGCTAATGCGCTGTCCCCAGGAGTCTGCTTTATACTAATGCGCTGCCTCCAGGAGTCTGCCTTACAGTAATGCGCTGCCCCCAGGAGTCTGCCTTATACTAATGCCCTACCCCAGGAGTCTGCCTTACACTAATGTGCTGCCCCAGGAGTCTGCCTTACACTAATGCTCTGCCCCCAGGAGTCTGCCTTACACTAATGCGCTGCCTCCAGGAGTCTGCCTTACACTAATGCCCTGCCCCCAGGAGTCTGCCTTACACTAATGCGCTGCCCCCAGGAGTCTGCCTTGCACTAATGCGCTTCCCCCAGGAGTCTGCCTAACACTAATGTGCTGCCCCAGGAGTCTGCTTTACACTTATGCGCTGCCCCCAGGAGTCTGCTGTATACTAATGCGCTGCCCCCAGGAGTCTACTGTATCCTAATGCGCTGCCCCCAGGAGTCTGCTTTATACTAATGCGCTGCCCCCAGGAGTCTGCCTTATAGTAATGCGCTACCCCAGGAGTTTGCCTTACACTAATGCGCTGCCCTCAGGAGTCTGCCTTAGACTAAAGAGCTGCCCCCAGGAGTCTGCTTTATACTAATGCGCTGTCCCCAGGAGTCTGCCTTACACTAATGCGCTGCCCCCAGGAGTCTGCTTTATACTAATGCGTTGCCCCCAGGAGTCTGCCTTACACTAATGCACTGCCCCCAGGAGTCTGCCTTACAATAATGCGCTACCCCAGGAGTCTGCCTTACACTAATGTGCTGCCCCAGGAGTCTGCTTTACACTAATGCGCTGCCCCCAGGAGTCTGCTTTATACTAATGCGCTGCCCTCAGGAGTCTGGTTTATACTAATGCGCTGCCTCCAGGAGTCTGCCTTATACTAATGCGCTGCCTCCAGGAGTCTGCCTTATACTAATGCACTACCCCAGGAGTCTGCCTTAAACTAATGCTCTGCCCCCAGGAGTCTGCCTTACAGTAATGCGCTGCCCCCAGGAGTCTGCCTTACACTAATGCGCTGCCCCAGGAGTCTGCTTTATACTAATGCGCTGCCCCCAGGAGCCTGCTTTATACTAATGCGCTGACCCCAGGAGTCTTCCTTAATCTAATGTGCTATCCCAGGAGTCTGCATTACACTAATGCGCTGCCCCCAGGAGTCTGCCTTACACTAATACGCTGCCCCGAGGTGTCTGCCTTACACTAATGTGCTGCCCCAGGAGTCCGCCTTACACTAATGCGCTGCCCCGAGGAATCTGCCTTACACTAATGCGCTGCCCCCAGGAGTCTGCTTTATACTAATGCGCTGTCCCCAGGAGTCTGCTTTATACTAATGCGCTGACTCCAGGAGTCTGCCTTACAGTAATGCGCTGCCCCCAGGAGTCTGCCTTATACTAATGCCCTACCCCAGGAGTCTGCCTTACACTAATGTGCTACCCCAGGAGTCTGCTTACACTAATGCTCTGCCACCAGGAGTCTGCCTTACACTAATGTGCTGCCTCCAGGAGTCTGCCTTACAGTAATGCCCTGCCCCCAGGAGTCTGCCTTACACTAATGCGCTGCCCCCAGGAGTCTGCCTTGCACTATTGCGCTGCCCTCAGGAGTCTGCCTAACACTAATGTGCTGCCCCAGGAGTCTGCTTTACACTAATGCGCTGCCCCCAGGAGTCTTCTGTATACTAATGCGCTGCCCCCAGGAGTCTGCTGTATGGTAATGCGATTCCCCGAGGTGTCTGCCTTACACTAATGTGCTGACCCAGGAGTCTGCCTTACACTAATGCGCTGCCCCGAGGAATCTGCCTTACACTAATGTGCTGCCCCCAGGAGTCTGCTTTATGCTAATGCGCTGTCCCAGGAATCTGCCTTATACTAATGCGCTGCCCTCAGGAGTCTGGTTTATACTAATGCTCTGCCCCTAGGAGTCTGCCTTATACTAATGCGCTGCCTCCAGGAGTCTGCCTTATACTAATGCGCTACCCCAGGAGTCTGCCTTAAACTAATGCTCTGCCCCTAGGAGTCTGCCTTACAGTAATGCGCTGCCCCCAGAAGTCTGCCTTACACTAATGCGCTGCCCCCTGGAGTCTGCTTTATACTAATGCGCTGCCCCCAGGAGCCTGCTTTATACTAATGCGCTGACCCCAGGAGTCTTCCTTAATCTAATGTGCTATCCCAGGAGTCTGCATTACACTAATGCGCTGCCCCCAGGAGTCTGCCTTACACTAATACGCTGTCCCGAGGTGTCTGCCTTACACTAATGTGCTGCCCCAGGAGTCCGCCTTACACTAATGCGCTGCCCCGAGGAATCTGCCTTACACTAATGCGCTGCCTCGAGGTGTCTGCCTTACACTAATGTAGTGCCCCAGGAGTCTGCCTTACACTAATGCGCTGCCCCAGGAGTCAGCTTTATAATAATGCGCTGTCCCCAGGAGTCTGCTTTATACTAATGCGCTGCCTCCAGGAGTCTGCCTTACAGTAATACGCTGCCCCAGGAGTCTGCCTTATACTAATGCCCTACCCCAGGAGTCTGCCTTACACTAATGTGCTGCCCCAGGAGTCTGCCTTACACTAATGTGCTACCCCAGGAGTCTGCTTACACTAATGCTCTGCCACCAGGAGTCTGTCTTACACTAATGCGCTGCCCCAGGAGTCTGCCTTGCACTATTGCACTGCCCCCAGGAGTCTGCCTAACACTAATGTGCTGCCCCAGGAGTCTGCTTTACACTAATGCGCTGCCCCCAGGAGTCTTCTGTATACTAATGCGCTGCCCCCAGGAGTCTGCTGTATGCTAATGCGCTTCCCCGAGGTGTCTGCCTTACACTAATGTGCTGACCCAGGAGTCTGCCTAACACTAATGCGCTGCCCCGAGGAATCTGCCTTACACTAATGCGCTGCCGCCAGGAGTCTGCTTTATGCTAATGCGCTGTCCCCAGGAGTCTGCTTTATACTAATGCGCTGCCTCCAGGAGTCTGCCTTACAGTAATGCGCTGCCACCAGGAGTCTGCCTTATACTAATGCCCTACCCCAGGAGTCTGCCTTACACTAATGTGCTGCCCCAGGAGTCTGCCTTACACTAATGCTCTGCCCCCAGGAGTCTGCCTTACAGTAATGCGCTGCCTCCAGGAGTCTGCCTTACACTAATGCCCTGCCCCCAGGAGTCTGCCTTACACTAATGCGCTGCCCCCAGGAGTCTGCCTTGCACTAATGCGCTGCCCCCAGGAGTCTGCTGTATACTAATGCGCTGCCCCCAGGAGTCTACTGTATCCTAATGCGCTGCCCCCAGGAGTCTTTTTTATAATAATGCGCTGACCCCAGGAGTCTGCCTTATAATAATGCGCTACCCCAGGAGTCTGCCTTACACTAATGCGCTGCCCTCAGGAGTCTGCCTTAGACTAAAGAGCTGCCCCCAGGAGTCTGCTTTATACTAATGCGCTGTCCCCAGGAGTCTGCCTTACACTAATGCGCTGCCCTCAGGAGTCTGCCTTAGACTAAAGAGCTGCCCCCAGGGGTCTGCTTTATACTAATGCGCTGTCCCCAGGAGTCTGCCTTACACTAATGCGCTGCCCCCAGGAGTCTGCTTTATACTAATGCGTTGCCCCCAGGAGTCTGCCTTACACTAATGCACTGCCCCCAGGAGTCTGCCTTACACTAATGCGCTACCCCAGGAGTCTGCCTTACACTAATGTGCTGCCCCAGGAGTCTGCTTTACACTAATGTGCTACCCCAGGAGTCTGCTTTATACTAATGCGCTACCCCAGGAATCTGCCTTATACTAATGCGCTGCCCTCAGGAGTCTGGTTTATACTAATGCGCTGCCTCCAGGAGTCTGCCTTATACTAATGCGCTGCCTCCAGGAGTCTGCCTTATACTAATGCGCTACCCCAGGAGTCTGCCTTAAACTAATGCTCTGCCCCCAGGAGTCTGCCTTACAGTAATGCGCTGCCCCCAGTAGTCTGCCTTACACTAATGCGCTGCCCCCAGGAGTCTGCTTTATACTAATGTGCTGCCCTCAGGAGCCTGCTTTATACTAATGCGCTGACCCCAGGAGTCTTCCTTAATCTAATGTGCTATCCCAGGAGTCTGCATTACACTAATGCGCTGCCCCCAGGAGTCTGCCTTACACTAATACACTGCCCCGAGGTGTCTGCCTTACACTAATGTGCTGCCCTAGGAGTCCGCCTTACACTAATGCGCTGCCCGGAGGAATCTGCCTTACACTAATGCGCTGCCCCCAGGAGTCAGCTTTATACTAATGCGCTGCCTCCAGGAGTCTGCCTTACAGTAATGCGCTGCCCCCAGGAGTCTGCCTTATACTAATGCCCTACCCCAGGAGTCTGCCTTACACTAATGTGCTGCCCCAGGAGTCTGCCTTACACTAATGTGCTACCCCAGAAGTCTGCTTACACTAATGCTCTGCCACCAGGAGTCTGCCTTACACTAATGCGCTGCCTCCAGGAGTCTGCCTTACAGTAATGCCCTGCCCCCAGGAGTCTGCCTTACACTAATGCGCTGCCCCCAGGAGTCTGCCTTGCACTATTGCGCTGCCCCCAGGAGTCTGCCTAACACTAATGTGCTGCCCCAGGAGTCTGCTTTACACTAATGCGCTGCCCCCAGGAGTCTTCTGTATACTAATGCGCTGCCCCCAGGAGAGGGAGAGGTGTGGCGCCGCGGCCAGGGCGACTGACGCTGGAATCTGGGGACCACGGTTCGATCCCCGGCTCCGGCGGCAGGTTAGCCCAGCACCATGTGACTCTGGGCAATAGCTCGCTTAATCTTCCCGACGGCCCCCAGCGCCTAGAGACCCTTACGGGTGATTGTGCGCTTTACAAATGTGGACTTTACAAATGTGGACTTTTATGCTAATGCGCTTCCCCGAGGTGTCTGCCTTACACTAATGTGCTGACCCAGGAGTCTGCCTTACACTAATGCGCTGCCCCGAGGAATCTGCCTTACACTAATGCGCTGCCCCCAGGAGTCTGCTTTATGCTAATGCGCTGTCCCCAGGAGTCTTCTTTATACTAATGCGCTGCCTCCAGGAGTCTGCCTTACAGTAATGCGCTGACCCCAGGAGTCTGCCTTATACTAATGCCCTACCCCAGGAGTCTGCCTTACATTAATGTGCTGCCCCAGGAGTCTGCCTTACACTAATGCTCTGCCCCCAGGAGTCTGCTTTACACTAATGCGCTGCCTCCAGGAGTCTGCCTTACACTAATGCCCTGCCCCCAGGAGTCTGCCTTACACTAATGCGCTGCCCCCAGGAGTCTGCCTTGCACTAATGCGCTGCCCCCAGGAGTCTGCCTAACACTAATATGCTGCCCCAGGAGTCTGCTTTACACTTATGCGCTGCCCCCAGGAGTCTGCTGTATACTAATGCGCTGCCCCCAGGAGTCTACTGTATCCTAATGCGCTGCCCCCAGGAGTCTGCTTTATACTAATGCGCTGCCCCCAGGAGTCTGCCTTATAATAATGCGCTACCCCAGGAGTCTGCCTTACACTAAAGAGCTGCCCCCAGGAGTATGCTTTATATTAATGCGCTGTCCCCAGGAGTCTGCCTTACACTAATGCGCTGCCCCCAGGAGTCTGCTTTATACTAATGCGTTGCCCCCAGGAGTCTGCCTTACACTAATGTGCTGCCCCAGGAGTCTGCTTTACACTAATCCGCTGCCCCCAGGAGTCTGCCTTACACTAATGTGCTGCCCCCAGGAGTCTGCTTTATACTAATGCGCTGCCCCCAGGAGTCTGCTTCATACTAATGCGCTGCCCCCAGAGGTCTGCCTTACACTAATGCGTTGCCCCCAGGATTCTGCCTTACACTAAAGCGCTACCCCCAGGAGTCTTCTTTATACTAATGCGCTGTCCCCAGGAGTCTGCCTTACACTAATGCGCTGCCCTCAGGAGTCCGCTTTATACTAATGCGTTGCCCCCAGGAGTCTGCTTTATACTAATGCGCTGCCCCAGGAGTCTGCCTTACACTAATGCGCTGCCCCCAGGAGTCAGCCTTACACTAATGCGCTGCCCCCAGGAGTCTGCCTTACACCTATCCGCTGCCCGCAGGAGTCTGCCTTACACTAATGCACTGCCCCAAGGAGTCTGCCTTACATTAATGTGCTGCCCCCAGGAGTCTGCCTTACATTAATGTGCTGCCCAGAGGAGTCTGCCTTACATTAATGTGCTGCCCCCAGGAGTCTGCCTTACATTAATGTGCTGCCCCCAGGAGTCCGCTTTATACTAATGCGTTGCCCCCAGGAGTCTGCTTTATACTAATGCGCTGCCCCAGGAGTCTGCCTTACACTAATGCGCTGCCCCCAGGAGTCAGCCTTACACTAATGCGCTGCCCCCAGGAGTCTGCCTTACACCTATCCGCTGCCCGCAGGAGTCTGCCTTACACTAATGCACTGCCCCAAGGAGTCTGCCTTACATTAATGTGCTGCCCCCAGGAGTCTGCCTTACATTAATGTGCTGCCCAGAGGAGTCTGCCTTACATTAATGTGCTGCCCCCAGGAGTCTGCCTTACATTAATGTGCTGCCCCCAGGAGTCAGCTTTACACTAATGCGCTGCCCCCAGGAGTCTGCTTTATACTTATGTGCTACCACAGGAGTATGCCTTACACTAATGCGCTGCCCCCAGGAGTCTGCTTTATACTTATGTGCTACCACAGGAGTATGCCTTACACTAAAGAGCTGCCCCCAGGAGTATGCTTTATACTAATGCGCTGTCCCCAGGAGTCTGCCTTACACTAATGCGCTGCCCCCAGGAGTCTGCTTTATACTAATGCGTTGCCCCCAGGAGTCTGCCTTACACTAATGCACTGCCCTCAGGAGTCTGCCTTACACTAATGCGCTACCCCAGGAGTCTGCCTTACACTAATGTGCTGCCCCAGGAGTCTGCTTTACACTAATGCGCTGCCCCCAGGAGTCTGCCTTACACTAATGTGCTGCCCCCAGGAGTCTGCTTTAGACTAATGCGCTGCCCCCAGGAGTCTGCTTCCTACTAATGCGCTGCCCCCAGATGTCTGTCTTACACTAATGCGCTGCCCCCAGGAGTCTGCCTTACACTTAAGCGCTACCCCCAGGAGTCTGCTTTATACTAATGCGCTGTCCCCAGGAGTCTGCCTTACACTAATGCGCTGCCCTCAGGAGTCCGCTTTATACTAATGCGTTGCCCCCAGGAGTCTGCTTTATACTAATGCGCTGCCCCAGGAGTCTGCCTTACACTAATGCGCTGCCCCTAGGAGTCGGCCTTACACTAATGCACTGCCCCCAGGAGTCTGCCTTACACCTATCCGCTGCCCGCAGGAGTCTGCCTTAAACTGATGCACTGCCCCAAGGAGTCTGCCTTACATTAATGTGCTGCCCCCAGGAGTCTGCCTTACATTAATGTGCTGCCCCCAGGAGTCTGCCTTACATTAATGTGCTGTCCCCAGGAGTCTGCTTTACACTAATGCGCTGCCCCCAGGAGTCTGCTTTATACTAATGTGCTACCACAGGAGTATGCCTTACACTAATGCGCTGCCCCCAGGAGTCTGCCTTACATTAATGTGCTGCCCCCAGGAGTCTGCCTTACATTAATGTGCTGCACAGAGGAGTCTGCCTTACATTAATGTGCCGCCCCCAGGCGTCTGCCTTACATTAATGTGCTGCCCAGAGGAGTCTACCTTACATTAATGTGCTGCCCCCAGGATTCTGCTTTACACCTATCCGCAGCACACAGGAGTCTGCCTTACACTAATGCGCTGCCCCCAGGAGTCTGCCTTACATTAATGTGCGGCCCCCAGGAGTCTGCCTTACATTAATGTGCTGCCCAGAGGAGTCTGCCTTACATTAATGTGCTGCCCCCAGGAGTCTGCCTTACATTAATGTGCTGCCCCCAGGAGTCAGCTTTACACTAATGCGCTGCCCCCAGGAGTCTGCTTTATACTTATGTGCTACCACAGGAGTATGCCTTACACTAATGCGCTGCCCCCAGGAGTCTGCCTTACATTAATGTGTTGTTCAGAGGAGTCTGCCTTACACTAATGCGCTGCCCCCAGGAGTCTGCTTTATACTAATGTGCTACCACAGGAGTATGCCTTACACTAATGCGCTGCCCCCAGGAGTCTGCTTTATACTAATGTGCTAGCACAGGAGTATACCGTACACTAATGCACTGCCCCCAGGAATCTGCCTTACATTAATGCGCTGCCCCCAGGAGTCTGCCTTACATTAATGTGTTGCGCCCAGGAGTCTGCCTTACATTAATGTGCTGCCCAGAGGAGTCTGCCTTACATTAATGTGCTGCCCCCAGGAATCTGCCTTACATTAATGTGCTGCCTCCAGGAGTCTGCCTTACATTAATGTGCTGCCCCCAGGAGTCTGCCTTACATTAATATGCTGCCCCCAGGAGTCTGCTTTACACCTATCCGCTGCCCGAAGGAGTCTTCCTTACACTAATGCGCTGCCCCAGGAGTCAGCCTTACACTAATGCGCTGCCCCCAGGAGTCTGCTTACACTAATGCTCTGCCACCAGGAGTCTGTCTTACACTAATGCGCTGCCCCAGGAGTCTGCCTTGCACTATTGCACTGCCCCCAGGAGTCTGCCTAACACTAATGTGCTGCCCCAGGAGTCTGCTTTACACTAATGCGCTGCCCCCAGGAGTCTTCTGTATACTAATGCGCTGCCCCCAGGAGTCTGCTGTATGCTAATGCGCTTCCCCGAGGTGTCTGCCTTACACTAATGTGCTGACCCAGGAGTCTGCCTAACACTAATGCGCTGCCCCGAGGAATCTGCCTTACACTAATGCGCTGCCGCCAGGAGTCTGCTTTATGCTAATGCGCTGTCCCCAGGAGTCTGCTTTATACTAATGCGCTGCCTCCAGGAGTCTGCCTTACAGTAATGCGCTGCCACCAGGAGTCTGCCTTATACTAATGCCCTACCCCAGGAGTCTGCCTTACACTAATGTGCTGCCCCAGGAGTCTGCCTTACACTAATGCTCTGCCCCCAGGAGTCTGCCTTACAGTAATGCGCTGCCTCCAGGAGTCTGCCTTACACTAATGCCCTGCCCCCAGGAGTCTGCCTTACACTAATGCGCTGCCCCCAGGAGTCTGCCTTGCACTAATGCGCTGCCCCCAGGAGTCTGCTGTATACTAATGCGCTGCCCCCAGGAGTCTACTGTATCCTAATGCGCTGCCCCCAGGAGTCTTTTTTATAATAATGCGCTGACCCCAGGAGTCTGCCTTATAATAATGCGCTACCCCAGGAGTCTGCCTTACACTAATGCGCTGCCCTCAGGAGTCTGCCTTAGACTAAAGAGCTGCCCCCAGGAGTCTGCTTTATACTAATGCGCTGTCCCCAGGAGTCTGCCTTACACTAATGCGCTGCCCTCAGGAGTCTGCCTTAGACTAAAGAGCTGCCCCCAGGGGTCTGCTTTATACTAATGCGCTGTCCCCAGGAGTCTGCCTTACACTAATGCGCTGCCCCCAGGAGTCTGCTTTATACTAATGCGTTGCCCCCAGGAGTCTGCCTTACACTAATGCACTGCCCCCAGGAGTCTGCCTTACACTAATGCGCTACCCCAGGAGTCTGCCTTACACTAATGTGCTGCCCCAGGAGTCTGCTTTACACTAATGTGCTACCCCAGGAGTCTGCTTTATACTAATGCGCTACCCCAGGAATCTGCCTTATACTAATGCGCTGCCCTCAGGAGTCTGGTTTATACTAATGCGCTGCCTCCAGGAGTCTGCCTTATACTAATGCGCTGCCTCCAGGAGTCTGCCTTATACTAATGCGCTACCCCAGGAGTCTGCCTTAAACTAATGCTCTGCCCCCAGGAGTCTGCCTTACAGTAATGCGCTGCCCCCAGTAGTCTGCCTTACACTAATGCGCTGCCCCCAGGAGTCTGCTTTATACTAATGTGCTGCCCTCAGGAGCCTGCTTTATACTAATGCGCTGACCCCAGGAGTCTTCCTTAATCTAATGTGCTATCCCAGGAGTCTGCATTACACTAATGCGCTGCCCCCAGGAGTCTGCCTTACACTAATACACTGCCCCGAGGTGTCTGCCTTACACTAATGTGCTGCCCTAGGAGTCCGCCTTACACTAATGCGCTGCCCGGAGGAATCTGCCTTACACTAATGCGCTGCCCCCAGGAGTCAGCTTTATACTAATGCGCTGCCTCCAGGAGTCTGCCTTACAGTAATGCGCTGCCCCCAGGAGTCTGCCTTATACTAATGCCCTACCCCAGGAGTCTGCCTTACACTAATGTGCTGCCCCAGGAGTCTGCCTTACACTAATGTGCTACCCCTGAAGTCTGCTTACACTAATGCTCTGCCACCAGGAGTCTGCCTTACACTAATGCGCTGCCTCCAGGAGTCTGCCTTACAGTAATGCCCTGCCCCCAGGAGTCTGCCTTACACTAATGCGCTGCCCCCAGGAGTCTGCCTTGCACTATTGCGCTGCCCCCAGGAGTCTGCCTAACACTAATGTGCTGCCCCAGGAGTCTGCTTTACACTAATGCGCTGCCCCCAGGAGTCTTCTGTATACTAATGCGCTGCCCCCAGGAGAGGGAGAGGTGTGGCGCCGCGGCCAGGGCGACTGACGCTGGAATCTGGGGACCACGGTTCGATCCCCGGCTCCGGCGGCAGGTTAGCCCAGCACCATGTGACTCTGGGCAATAGCTCGCTTAATCTTCCCGACGGCCCCCAGCGCCTAGAGACCCTTACGGGTGATTGTGCGCTTTACAAATGTGGACTTTACAAATGTGGACTTTTATGCTAATGCGCTTCCCCGAGGTGTCTGCCTTACACTAATGTGCTGACCCAGGAGTCTGCCTTACACTAATGCGCTGCCCCGAGGAATCTGCCTTACACTAATGCGCTGCCCCCAGGAGTCTGCTTTATGCTAATGCGCTGTCCCCAGGAGTCTTCTTTATACTAATGCGCTGCCTCCAGGAGTCTGCCTTACAGTAATGCGCTGACCCCAGGAGTCTGCCTTATACTAATGCCCTACCCCAGGAGTCTGCCTTACATTAATGTGCTGCCCCAGGAGTCTGCCTTACACTAATGCTCTGCCCCCAGGAGTCTGCTTTACACTAATGCGCTGCCTCCAGGAGTCTGCCTTACACTAATGCCCTGCCCCCAGGAGTCTGCCTTACACTAATGCGCTGCCCCCAGGAGTCTGCCTTGCACTAATGCGCTGCCCCCAGGAGTCTGCCTAACACTAATATGCTGCCCCAGGAGTCTGCTTTACACTTATGCGCTGCCCCCAGGAGTCTGCTGTATACTAATGCGCTGCCCCCAGGAGTCTACTGTATCCTAATGCGCTGCCCCCAGGAGTCTGCTTTATACTAATGCGCTGCCCCCAGGAGTCTGCCTTATAATAATGCGCTACCCCAGGAGTCTGCCTTACACTAAAGAGCTGCCCCCAGGAGTATGCTTTATATTAATGCGCTGTCCCCAGGAGTCTGCCTTACACTAATGCGCTGCCCCCAGGAGTCTGCTTTATACTAATGCGTTGCCCCCAGGAGTCTGCCTTACACTAATGTGCTGCCCCAGGAGTCTGCTTTACACTAATCCGCTGCCCCCAGGAGTCTGCCTTACACTAATGTGCTGCCCCCAGGAGTCTGCTTTATACTAATGCGCTGCCCCCAGGAGTCTGCTTCATACTAATGCGCTGCCCCCAGAGGTCTGCCTTACACTAATGCGTTGCCCCCAGGATTCTGCCTTACACTAAAGCGCTACCCCCAGGAGTCTTCTTTATACTAATGCGCTGTCCCCAGGAGTCTGCCTTACACTAATGCGCTGCCCTCAGGAGTCCGCTTTATACTAATGCGTTGCCCCCAGGAGTCTGCTTTATACTAATGCGCTGCCCCAGGAGTCTGCCTTACACTAATGCGCTGCCCCCAGGAGTCAGCCTTACACTAATGCGCTGCCCCCAGGAGTCTGCCTTACACCTATCCGCTGCCCGCAGGAGTCTGCCTTACACTAATGCACTGCCCCAAGGAGTCTGCCTTACATTAATGTGCTGCCCCCAGGAGTCTGCCTTACATTAATGTGCTGCCCAGAGGAGTCTGCCTTACATTAATGTGCTGCCCCCAGGAGTCTGCCTTACATTAATGTGCTGCCCCCAGGAGTCAGCTTTACACTAATGCGCTGCCCCCAGGAGTCTGCTTTATACTTATGTGCTACCACAGGAGTATGCCTTACACTAATGCGCTGCCCCCAGGAGTCTGCTTTATACTTATGTGCTACCACAGGAGTATGCCTTACACTAAAGAGCTGCCCCCAGGAGTATGCTTTATACTAATGCGCTGTCCCCAGGAGTCTGCCTTACACTAATGCGCTGCCCCCAGGAGTCTGCTTTATACTAATGCGTTGCCCCCAGGAGTCTGCCTTACACTAATGCACTGCCCTCAGGAGTCTGCCTTACACTAATGCGCTACCCCAGGAGTCTGCCTTACACTAATGTGCTGCCCCAGGAGTCTGCTTTACACTAATGCGCTGCCCCCAGGAGTCTGCCTTACACTAATGTGCTGCCCCCAGGAGTCTGCTTTAGACTAATGCGCTGCCCCCAGGAGTCTGCTTCCTACTAATGCGCTGCCCCCAGATGTCTGTCTTACACTAATGCGCTGCCCCCAGGAGTCTGCCTTACACTTAAGCGCTACCCCCAGGAGTCTGCTTTATACTAATGCGCTGTCCCCAGGAGTCTGCCTTACACTAATGCGCTGCCCTCAGGAGTCCGCTTTATACTAATGCGTTGCCCCCAGGAGTCTGCTTTATACTAATGCGCTGCCCCAGGAGTCTGCCTTACACTAATGCGCTGCCCCTAGGAGTCGGCCTTACACTAATGCACTGCCCCCAGGAGTCTGCCTTACACCTATCCGCTGCCCGCAGGAGTCTGCCTTAAACTGATGCACTGCCCCAAGGAGTCTGCCTTACATTAATGTGCTGCCCCCAGGAGTCTGCCTTACATTAATGTGCTGCCCCCAGGAGTCTGCCTTACATTAATGTGCTGCCCCCAGGAGTCTGCTTTACACTAATGCGCTGCCCCCAGGAGTCTGCTTTATACTAATGTGCTACCACAGGAGTATGCCTTACACTAATGCGCTGCCCCCAGGAGTCTGCCTTACATTCATGTGCTGCCCCCAGGAGTCTGCCTTACATTAATGTGCTGCACAGAGGAGTCTGCCTTACATTAATGTGCCGCCCCCAGGCGTCTGCCTTACATTAATGTGCTGCCCAGAGGAGTCTACCTTACATTAATGTGCTGCCCCCAGGATTCTGCTTTACACCTATCCGCAGCACACAGGAGTCTGCCTTACACTAATGCGCTGCCCCCAGGAGTCTGCCTTACATTAATGTGCGGCCCCCAGGAGTCTGCCTTACATTAATGTGCTGCCCAGAGGAGTCTGCCTTACATTAATGTGCTGCCCCCAGGAGTCTGCCTTACATTAATGTGCTGCCCCCAGGAGTCAGCTTTACACTAATGCGCTGCCCCCAGGAGTCTGCTTTATACTTATGTGCTACCACAGGAGTATGCCTTACACTAATGCGCTGCCCCCAGGAGTCTGCCTTACATTAATGTGTTGTTCAGAGGAGTCTGCCTTACACTAATGCGCTGCCCCCAGGAGTCTGCTTTATACTAATGTGCTACCACAGGAGTATGCCTTACACTAATGCGCTGCCCCCAGGAGTCTGCTTTATACTAATGTGCTAGCACAGGAGTATACCGTACACTAATGCACTGCCCCCAGGAATCTGCCTTACATTAATGTGCTGCCCCCAGGAGTCTACCTTACACTAATGCACTGCCCCCAGGAATCTGCCTTACATTAATGTGCTGCCCCCAGGAGTCTGCCTTACATTAATGTGCTGAACCCAGGACTCTGCCTTACATTAATGCACTGCCCCCAGGAATCTGCCTTACATTAATGTGCTGCCCCCAGGAGTCTGCCTTACATTAATGTGCTGCCCCCAGGAGTCTGCCTTACATTAATGTGGTGCCCCCAGGAGTCTGCTTTACACCTATCCGCTGCCCGCAGGAGTCTTCCTTACACTAATGCGCTGCCCCAAGGAGTCTGACTTACATTAATGTGCTGCCCCCAGGAGTCTGCCTTACATTAATGTGCTGCTCAGAGGAGTCTGCCTTACATTAATGTGCTGCCCCCAGGAGTCTGCCTTACATTAATGTGCTGCCCCCAGGAGTCTGCTTTACACTAATGCGCTGCCCCCAGGAGTCTGCTTTATACTAATGTGCTACCACAGGAGTATGCCTTACACTAATGCGCTGCCCCCAGGAGTCTGCCTTACATTAATGTGCTGCCCCCAGGAGTCTGCCTTACATTAATGTGCTGCACAGAGGAGTCTGCCTTACATTAATGTGCCGCCCCCAGGCGTCTGCCTTACATTAATGTGCTGCCCAGAGGAGTCTGCCTTACATTACTGTGTTGCCCCCAGGATTCTGCTTTACACCTATCCGCTGCCCACAGGAGTCTGCCTTACACTAATGTGCTGCCCCCAGGAGTCTGCCTTACATTAATGTGCGGCCCCCAGGAGTCTGCCTTACATTAATGTGCTGCCCAGAGGAGTCTGCCTTACATTAATGTGCTGCCCCCAGGAGTCTGCCTTACATTAATGTGCTGCCCCCAGGAGTCAGCTTTACACTAATGCGCTGCCCCCAGGAGTCTGCTTTATACTTATGTGCTACCACAGGAGTATGCCTTACACTAATGCGCTGCCCCCAGGAGTCTGCTTTATACTTATGTGCTACCACAGGAGTATGCCTTACACTAATGCGCTGCCCCCAGGAGTCTGCCTTACATTAATGTGTTGTTCAGAGGAATCTGCCTTACACTAATGCGCTGCCCCCAGGAGTCTGCTTTATACTAATGTGCTACCACAGGAGTATGCCTTACACTAATGCACTGCCCCCAGGAGTCTACTTTATACTAATGTGCTACCACAGGAGTATACCTTACACTAATGCACTGCCCCCAGGAATCTGCCTTACATTAATGTGCTGCCCCCAGGAGTCTACCTTACACTAATGCACTGCCCCCAGGAATCTGCCTTACATTAATGTGCTGCCCCCAGGAGTCTGCCTTACATTAATGTGCTGCCCCCAGTAATCTGCCTTACATTAATGTGCTGCCCCCAGGAATCTGCCTTACATTAATGTGCTGCCCCCAGGAGTCTGCCTTACATTAATGTGCTGCCCCCAGGAGTCTGCCTTACATTAATATGCTGCCCCCAGGAGTCTGCTTTACACCTATCCGCTGCCCGAAGGAGTCTTCCTTACACTAATGCGCTGCCCCAGGAGTCTGCCTTACACTAATGCGCTGCCCCCAGGAGTCGGCCTTACACTAATGCGCTGCCCCCAGGAGTCTGCATTACACCTATCCGCTGCCCGCAGGAGTCTGCCTTACACTGATGCACTGCCCCAAGGAGTCTGCCTTACATTAATGTGCTGCCCCCAGGAGTCTGCCTTACATTAATGTGCTGCCCCCAGGAGTCTGCCTTACATTAATGTGCTGCCCCCAGGAGTCTGCTTTACACTAATGCGCTGCCCCCAGGAGTCTGCTTTATACTAATGTGCTACCACAGGAGTATGCCTTACACTAATGCGCTGCCCCCAGGAGTCTGCCTTACATTAATGTGCTGCCCCCAGGAGTCTGCCTTACATTAATGTGCTGCACAGAGGAGTCTGCCTTACATTAATGTGCCGCCCCCAGGCGTCTGCCTTACATTAATGTGCTGCCCAGAGGAGTCTGCCTTACATTAATGTGCTGCCCCCAGGATTCTGCTTTACACCTATCCGCTGCCCACAGGAGTCTGCCTTACACTAATGCGCTGCCCCCAGGAGTCTGCCGTACATTAATGTGCGGCCCCCATGGAGTCTGCCTTACATTAATGTGCTGCCCAGAGGAGTCTGCCTTACATTAATGTGCTGCCCCCAGGAGTCTGACTTACATTAATGTGCTGCCCCCAGGAGTCAGCTTTACACTAATGCGCTGCCCCCAGGAGTCTGCTTTATACTTATGTGCTACCACAGGAGTATGCCTTACACTAATGCGCTGCCCCCAGGAGTCTGCTTTATACTTATGTGCTACCACAGGAGTATGCCTTACACTAATGCGCTGCCCCCAGGAGTCTGCCTTACATTAATGTGTTGTTCAGAGGAGTCTGCCTTACACTAACGCGCTGCCCCCAGGAGTCTGCTTTATACTAATGTGCTACCACAGGAGTATGCCTTACACTAATGCGCTGCCCCCAGGAGTCTGCTTTATACTAATGTGCTAGCACAGGAGTATACCTTACACTAATGCACTGCCCCCAGGAATCTGCCTTACATTAATGTGCTGCCCCCAGGAGTCTACCTTACACTAATGCACTGCCCCCAGGAATCTGCCTTACATTAATGTGCTGCCCCCAGGAGTCTGCCTTACATTAATGTTCTGCCCCCAGGAATCTGCCTTACATTAATGCACTGCCCCAGGAATCTGCCTTACATTAATGTGCTGCCCCCAGGAGTCTGCCTTACATTAATGTGCTGCCCCCAGGAGTCTGCCTTACATTAATGTGCTGCCCCCAGGAGTCTGCTTTACACCTATCCGCTGCCCGCAGGAGTCTTCCTTACACTAATGCGCTGCCCCAAGGAGTCTGCCTTACATTAATGTGCTGCCCCCAGGAGTCTGCCTTACATTAATGTGCTGCTCAGAGGAGTCTGCCTTACATTAATGTGCTGCCCCCAGGAGTCTGCCTTACATTAATGTGCTGCCCCCAGGAGTCTGCTTTACACTAATGCGCTGCCCCCAGGAGTCTGCTTTATACTAATGTGCTACCACAGGAGTATGCCTTACACTAATGCGCTGCCCCCAGGAGTCTGCCTTACATTAATGTGCTGCCCCCAGGAGTCTGCCTTACATTAATGTGCTGCACAGAGGAGTCTGCCTTACATTAATGTGCCGCGCCCAGGCGTCTGCCTTACATTAATATGCTGCCCAGAGGAGTCTGCCTTACATTAATGTGCTGCCCCCAGGATTCTGCTTTACACCTATCCGCTGCCCACAGGAGTCTGCATTACACTAATGCGCTGCCCCCAGGAGTCTGCCTTACATTAATGTGCGGCCCCCAGGAGTCTGCCTTACATTAATGTGCTGCCCAGAGGAGTCTGCCTTACATTAATGTGCTGCCCCCAGGAGTCTGCCTTACATTAATGTGCTGCCCCCAGGAGTCAGCTTTACACTAATGCGCTGCCCCCAGGAGTCTGCTTTATACTTATGTGCTACCACAGGAGTATGCCTTACACTAATGCGCTGCCCCCAGGAGTCTGCTTTATACTTATGTGCTACCACAGGAGTATGCCTTACACTAATGCGCTGCCCCCAGGAGTCTGCCTTACATTAATGTGTTGTTCAGAGGAGTCTGCCTTACACTAATGCGCTGCCCCCAGGAGTCTGCTTTATACTAATGTGCTACCACAGGAGTATGCCTTACACTAATGTGCTGCCCCCAGGAGTCTGCTTTATACTAATGTGCTACCACAGGAGTATACCTTATACTAATGCACTGCCCCGAGGAATCTGCCTTACATTAATGTGCTGCCCCCAGGAGTCTACCTTACACTAATGCACTGCCCCCAGGAATCTGCCTTACATTAATGTGCTGCCCCCAGGAGTCTGCCTTACATTAATGTGCTGCCCCCAGGAATCTGCCTTACATTAATGTGCTGCCCCCAGGAATCTGCCTTACATTAATGTGCTGCCCCCAGGAGTCTGCCTTACATTAATGTGCTGCCCCCAGGAGTCTGCCTTACATTAATATGCTGCCCCCAGGAGTCTGCTTTACACCTATCCGCTGCCCGAAGGAGTCTTCCTTACACTAATGCGCTGCCCCCAGGAGTCTGCCTTACACTAATGCGCTGCCCCCAGGAGTCTGCTTTATACTAATGCGCTGCCCCCAGGAGTCTGCTTCCTACTAATGCGCTGTCCCCAGGAGTCTGCCTTACACTAATGCGCTGCCCTCAGGAGTCCGCTTTATACTAATGCGTTGCCCCCAGGAGTCTGCTTTATACTAATGCGCTGCCCCAGGAGTCTGCCTTACACTAATGCGCTGCCCCCAGGAGTCGGCCTTACACTAATGCGCTGCCCCCAGGAGTCTGCCTTACACCTATCCGCTGCCCGCAGGAGTCTGCCTTAAACTGATGCACTGCCCCAAGGAGTCTGCCTTACATTAATGTGCTGCCCCCAGGAGTCTGCCTTACATTAATGTGCTGCCCCCAGGAGTCTGCCTTACATTAATGTGCTGCCCCCAGGAGTCTGCTTTACACTAATGCGCTGCCCCCAGGAGTCTGCTTTATACTAATGTGCTACCACAGGAGTATGCCTTACACTAATGCGCTGCCCCCAGGAGTCTGCCTTACATTAATGTGCTGCCCCCAGGAGTCTGCCTTACATTAATGTGCTGCACAGAGGAGTCTGCCTTACATTAATGTGCCGCCCCCAGGCGTCTGCCTTACATTAATGTGCTGCCCAGAGGAGTCTGCCTTACATTAATGTGCTGCCCCCAGGATTCTGCTTTACACCTATCCGCTGCACACAGGAGTCTGCCTTACACTAATGCGCTGCCCCCAGGAGTCTGCCTTACATTAATGTGTTGCGCCCAGGAGTCTGCCTTACATTAATGTGCTGCCCAGAGGAGTCTGCCTTACATTAATGTGCTGCCCCCAGGAGTCTGCCTTACATTAATGTGCTGCCCCCAGGAGTCAGCTTTACACTAATGCGCTGCCCCCAGGAGTCTGCTTTATACTTATGTGCTACCACAGGAGTATGCCTTACACTAATGCGCTGCCCCCAGGAGTCTGCCTTACATTAATGTGTTGTTCAGAGGAGTCTGCCTTACACTAATGCGCTGCCCCCAGGAGTCTGCTTTATACTAATGTGCTACCACAGGAGTATGCCTTACACTAATGCGCTGCCCCCAGGAGTCTGCTTTATACTAATGTGCTAGCACAGGAGTATACCGTACACTAATGCACTGCCCCCAGGAATCTGCCTTACATTAATGTGCTGCCCCCAGGAGTCTACCTTACACTAATGCACTGCCCCCAGGAATCTGCCTTACATTAATGTGCTGCCCCCAGGAGTCTGCCTTACATTAATGTGCTGCCCCCAGGAGTCTGCCTTACATTAATGCACTGCCCCCAGGAATCTGCCTTACATTAATGTGCTGCCCCCAGGAGTCTGCCTTACATTAATGTCCTGCCCCCAGGAGTCTGCCTTACATTAATGTGCTGCCCCCAGGAGTCTGCTTTACACCTATCCGCTGCCCGCAGGAGTCTTCCTTACACTAATGCGCTGCCCCAAGGAGTCTGACTTACATTAATGTGCTGCCCCCAGGAGTCTGCCTTACATTAATGTGTTGTTCAGAGGAATCTGCCTTACACTAATGCGCTGCCCCCAGGAGTCTGCTTTATACTAATGTGCTACCACAGGAGTATGCCTTAACTAATGCGCTGCCCCCAGGAGTCTGCTTTATACTAATGTGCTACCACAGGAGTATACCTTACACTAATGCACTGCCCCCAGGAATCTGCCTTACATTAATGTGCTGCCCCCAGGAGTCTACCTTACACTAATGCACTGCCCCCAGGAATCTGCCTTACATTAATGTGCTGCCCCCAGGAGTCTGCCTTACATTAATGTGCTGCCCCCAGGAATCTGCCTTACATTAATGTGCTGCCCCCAGGAATCTGCCTTACATTAATGTGCTGCCTCCAGGAGTCTGCCTTACATTAATGTGCTGCCCCCAGGAGTCTGCCTTACATTAATATGCTGCCCCCAGGAGTCTGCTTTACACCTATCCGCTGCCCGAAGGAGTCTTCCTTACACTAATGCGCTGCCCCAGGAGTCAGCCTTACACTAATGCACTGCCCCCAGGAGTCGGCCTTACACTAATGCGCTGCCCCCAGGAGTCTGCCTTACACCTATCCGCTGCCCGCAGGAGTCTGCCTTACACTGATGCACTGCCCCAAGGAGTCTGCCTTACATTAATGTGCTGCCCCCAGGAGTCTGCCTTACATTAATGTGCTGCCCCCAGGAGTCTGCCTTACATTAATGTGCTGCCCCCAGGAGTCTGCTTTACACTAATGCGCTGCCCCCAGGAGTCTGCTTTATACTAATGTGCTACCACAGGAGTATGCCTTACACTAATGCGCTGCCCCCAGGAGTCTGCCTTACATTAATGTGCTGCCCCCAGGAGTCTGCCTTACATTAATGTGCTGCACAGAGGTGTCTGCCTTACATTAATGTGCCGCCCCCAGGCGTCTGCCTTACATTAATGTGCTGCCCAGAGGAGTCTGCCTTACATTAATGTGCTGCCCCCAGGATTCTGCTTTACACCTATCCGCTGCCCACAGGAGTCTGCCTTACACTAATGCGCTGCCCCCAGGAGTCTGCCTTACATTAATGTGCGGCCCTCAGGAGTCTGCCTTACATTAATGTGCTGCCCAGAGGAGTCTGCCTTACATTAATGTGCTGCCCCCAGGAGTCTGCCTTACATTAATGTGCTGCCCCCAGGAATCAGCTTTACACTAATGCGCTGCCCCCAGGAGTCTGCTTTATACTTATGTGCTACCACAGGAGTATGCCTTACACTAATGCGCTGCCCCCAGGAGTCTGCTTTATACTTATGTGCTACCACAGGAGTATGCCTTACACTAATGCGCTGCCCCCAGGAGTCTGCCTTACATTAATGTGTTGTTCAGAGGAGTCTGCCTTACACTAATGCGCTGCCCCCAGGAGTCTACTTTATACTAATGTGCTACCACAGGAGTATGCCTTACACTAATGCGCTGCCCCCAGGAGTCTGCTTTATACTAATGTGCTAGCACAGGAGTATACCTTACACTAATGCACTGCCCCCAGGAATCTGCCTTACATTATTGTGCTGCCCCCAGGAGTCTACCTTACACTAATGCACTGCCCCCAGGAATCTGCCTTACATTAATGTGCTGCCCCCAGGAGTCTGCCTTACATTAATGTTCTGCCCCCAGGAATCTGCCTTACATTAATGCACTGCCCCCAGGAATCTGCTTTACATTAATGTGCTGCCCCCAGGAGTCTGCCTTACATTAATGTGCTGCCCCCAGGAGTCTGCCTTACATTAATGTGCTGCCCCCAGGAGTCTGCTTTACACCTATCCGCTGCCCGCAGGAGTCTTCCTTACACTAATGCGCTGCCCCAAGGAGTCTGCCTTACATTAATGTGCTGCCCCCAGGAGTCTGCCTTACATTAATGTGCGGCCCCCAGGAGTCTGCCTTACATTAATGTGCTGCCCCCAGGAGTCTGCCTTACATTAATGTGCGGCCCCCAGGAGTCTGCCTTACATTAATGTGCTGCCCAGAGGAGTCTGCCTTACATTAATGTGCTGCCCCCAGGAGTCTGCCTTACATTAATGTGCTGCCCCCAGGAGTCAGCTCTACACTAATGCGCTGCCCCCAGGAGTCTGCTTTATACTTATGTGCTACCACAGGAGTATGCCTTACACTAATGCGCTGCCCCCAGGAGTCTGCTTTATACTTATGTGCTACCACAGGAGTATGCCTTACACTAATGCGCTGCCCCCAGGAGTCTGCCTTACATTAATGTGTTGTTCAGAGGAGTCTGCCTTACACTAATGCGCTGCCCCCAGGAGTCTGTTTTATACTAATGTGCTACCACAGGAGTATGCCTTACACTAATGTGCTGCCCCCAGGAGTCTGCTTTATACTAATGTGCTACCACAGGAGTATACCTTATACTAATGCACTGCCCCGAGGAATCTGCCTTACATTAATGTGCTGCCCCCAGGAGTCTACCTTACACTAATGCACTGCCCCCAGGAATCTGCCTTACATTAATGTGCTGCCCCCAGGAGTCTGCCTTACATTAATGTGCTGCCCCCAGGAATCTGCCTTACATTAATGTGCTGCCCCCAGGAATCTGCCTTACATTAATGTGCTGCCCCCAGGAGTCTGCCTTACATTAATGTGCTGCCCCCAGGAGTCTGCCTTACATTAATATGCTGCCCCCAGGAGTCTGCTTTACACCTATCCGCTGCCCGAAGGAGTCTTCCTTACACTAATGCGCTGCCCCCAGGAGTCTGCTGCTGTATTGAGAACAGCACATTTACTGTAATAGAGTGTACTATCCCACTCTGCGTCTAGTATAGCTAGTTTTACGTGTTCCGAGGAGCAAAGAGGGACAGTGCACCCTAAATGTAATGCAGGCCATGCTATCCAGAGGCACACTACTAGGTAATGCACTTAAGCTCAACCCTAGTGACCTCATGTGAAGTTTAGACTTGCCTGCCTACCTTAAGACATTCCTCTCCACCCCACCACAACCAAAGTGAAAACCTTACAATTTAAAATTTGCTAATAATTGCACACTCAATTGTATCTGTCAGGGTGGCCAACATGAGTTCAGGAGAGATAAATATATATCATATTTTTGGAACAACCACACTCTATGAAATTAAGTTTTATTTATCTAAATGAGGGTGTCTAATATGGGTCCAAGGTGGTTAAAATAGATGCCATGTTCTTAGAATAACTACTGACTTTGAAAGTACGTGTTGTTTACATTCATTGTCTGGCAGTGTATCTGCTGCGGATACTCCTGAAAACCTCTATTGGATCCGACCCTCCTCTACCTTAGCTGGACACCTCTGCCGGTGTGTTCATCTTGTGTTTATAGAAGTGCTCTAAAGAAGATTTGGGCGCTCTGTCTTTTCACAAAAGAGGCGAAAATTAAATAAAAGTGCCTACCTGTAGCTCAAGCACGGTTTGACAGTTTCCCGCCCTTTCGGAAGTGTTTTATATCCCAATAAAATTCGGAGTTTTTGGTGATTTATGGGCGCTTGTCGGGGTATGCAAGACAGCTCCAAAATCGAAAATGGGCCAGGCAGCACCAGAAGCGAGAGTTGTGACATTCAACGGCCCCACTGGGCAGACCCGAGTCTGCCTGGTTCTGGGATCCGGGCCAGATGTTCGACAGGGCTTTGTCTGATAGGCGCGGTGCACCTTTAAATAGAACGGAAAAGTGGAGGGGGGAGAGAGACAGAGGGAGGGGGAGAGGAGGCAGCAGCGACTGAGCGCTGCCGGGAGTGAGTGACCTCCAGAGCCTACTACAGCAGCACTGCAGCACTGAAGAGGGGCTCAGAGGACCGCGCCACCCTGCAGAGGGCTCTCCGGGACCTGCCAAGGCGAGCGTCGGGGGAAGCCTCAACACGCTGCATTTCTGTCCTCCCCTTGAGTGTCTCCGGAGAGGTATCGATTGGGTCAGCACTCGTCTGCGGGACAGACGCATGAGGGGAGTCGGTCCGGTCCTCGCTCAGATGGTAAGTCAAGTTCTATCTCTAAGGGGCGAATGGGATGCAGGCGCATGGATGGGGCTTCTCAGTACACATTGCACACAGATGGTCTTCTGTACCTCGGGCGCACATAATCCTCCTGCCATTGAGCTTATTAGTATATGTCCCAGACTTGTCATATTTTGACAACCGTGTATCATCCTCGATGGATTAGACATTAAGAGTGGTTTAATGGGACTGTGAAAAAAAAGCGCCTGGTCGTGGCGTCTAATGCAACTTATGCAGCAAGTTAAAAAGAGAAACGGCCAAGGTCTGCACTTCAAGGAGCGAATGCTAATGAAGCGATGCGGCTGCAGTATGTAAATGCAAGCGGAACCAAAGCATGCTATCGGTGGAGGTGATTTATGTCGTATAATAAGTGTAAAAAGTGTGTCGCGCCTTGGAGGTGGGCGTATGTTTCGGATCACGACTAAAGCTCACTCACCCTCTCCAGGATGAGGCATGGCGCAGTCTCCTGCAGGCTGCTGACTACCCTTGCCCTGAAAGCAACCAGAGCCCAGGAGGAGAGTGGGGATGAATCATAGGACTATTGATTAAAATACAGATTTCAACCGAGTGAACCTGTGTGTCCTTACCTCGTGCGCGTGTCAGTCCGTATCACAGTGTGTGGATTAAAACATGCAGTCGTGGCAGCGAGGGATTGTTAGCAAATTCAAATTTATACTAAGAAGTGTGTTTATGAACATACATATGGTCGTTTACAATTTAATACAGGAATAGCTGAGACTCGCCAAATCAGCGTGGGCAGGTGGATGGATGTATTATTTAGCAAGATTGCGTGTGGCTGAAAATGTGTATATATGAATGAATGAGAACTGAAGCCATTACATTAAGATTATTCTGAATTTAAATGTATACAACCATCAGTGTGTGTGTGCTCATTTGTGTGGCTGCTACTGTGGGTATGGATAATTCATAACCTAATACGGTTTAAACACCACAATATGACTTGACTGCATCCTGGCACTTTCATAAAAGATGCTTCCCTTGCTCATCTTTTTAACGAGCGCTGAATCATGAAAGGCTGAGTCATTCCCCACTGAGGTTCATCACACCTGTGACCTGGACGTCAGAACGCGGTTTATGTTTCCGGTGCGTTGACCCACAGAGCTATCCCTCTGACGTAATAATGCACATTGAAAAGCTCGGTTTAATGAAACATAAATATGTGAATGAAGTAGAAATAAACGCGGGAAAATAGACGACTGGATTTCTGTGTTGGGGGTTAGAAAGCTATCTATGCCGAAGTGCACGCGTTGCAGGGGCGTGGCTATCCTTGGGACAGCAGGTGCAGTGGCACCAGGGTCCAGAACCATGAGGGGCCCTTTGAAACCTGATATTTGCTATAGTTGACTACCCCACCAACAGTCAAGGGGGCAATTCCTTTATTTGAACCAGGACGCATAGCAGCATTTTGGCCACTCTCCTGGCACGTTAGCGACTATCAGATTGACATGAGATTGCATTAAAGGCGACGTGCAATTACCGGGTGTCAGTGCATGAATGAATGAATTTGAAAATAACTAGCTCCTTAAGCGGGATGTTGTTGAGTAAAAACACAAGATATTGTCTGCGAGTGTGTGTAGCAACTCGTGCCTCGAAGTGATTGGCGATGGTAACGCGTCAGCAAGTGGTTGATGGCATGAACTGCAACTTATTAAACGAGGAGCCTTATTTAGATTAATGCCATGAATCACAACCCTCTAGGCGCTTGCAGGGGTCTCTGTGTTTTGTAATAGTAATCAATATTACCATTGTTGCAATTCGAAATACGTTTTACTTTTTTTCAGAGAAAGAATGTGGCAACAGGGACATAAGGTGGTTTGCCCAGGATCACACAGTTTAGTCAAAAGGGGAAGATTTCAACTCAAGTCTGTTGGTCCCTCAGTCAATAGGTCTTCCCCTAGACATAATTTGCATTTGTAAAAATGACCCACTTAGTTTATGGTGGGTAACTGAATACGTGAATGACCGAGATCGGATAGTTACATTAGAATGTATACTTGCGTGGATGGCTGTTTTTTTGTTGGTGAAACAAATCTGTGTATGTCTGTGATTAAAAATGTATTTGGAAATCTTTAAGAAACATCAAATGCATCTAAGTGTGTGAATAAATAGGAGTGCACACTTGATTAGCAAATTTGTGAAATAATGCATACATGTGCAAGTAGAAATTACTAGCTATATGTTTTAGCACAAACACAGACATATACACATGACATTTGTGTTTAAATGGCATTTTATTTGGTTCCGTGAGTGTGTGATGTCTGTGATTAAATACGTCTGTGCGTGTGTTGCTGAAACAATTATTCTGTCCATGGAAAGTGATTTAGCACAAACTTCAGTGGCACAAATTCCTGCAACGTCATTTTCAAAGCTCCTGTTTGGACTTAGCAAATACAGTGTGGAGATTATGGATCCACGTGATGTCATCCTGGATACAGATTCGTGAATTGCTACCAATTTATCACTGTATCCTGTGAAATTGACATGACCATTTTTTTTTGTGGTAAATTAAAGTTTTTAGATACTGCTACATCTTTAGAGTGGTCAAGCAGTAAGCAAGATGGAATGGAGAACGACAATGAAGTTTGAAGAGTCTAAAGTGCGAGAGTAGGATTCATGGGTCTCAAAAAGAGTGATTTTAGACATTTCTTTAAAAAAACATGGAGTTTATTGATTTCTTTTCAATTGAGGGACAGGTGTACCATTTTCTTTTCTACTTTGGGAAGTCAGATGCCTTCCCCCAGCACTGATTGCCTTCTTGTATATTAAAGGGAGAGAGTTTTTATTTTAATGCCATTTTGTTGGGCGTATGCTGAGGACAGGTTAGTCCCTAACACAAGCCACTGAAGCAAGAGTCATTTCGGAGGTGATGGCGAGAAGCTTGAATCCAGTTCACTGGGTGACTAGAGACCAAGAGTTCTCGCTGGAGACGAGGCGTGAACTTGCCTCCGCCAGCGAGTTGTGTACATTTTGAGAATACACAGTGTGCTCTGTAGAAGATCCCACGAGCAGGTCATTGAAAAAGTGACTCCCCATCTTTGTGCCATGACAGCCCATCACTGAGGTAGAGCTTTCAATTATTATTTTCATTTTTCTCTAAGGTGCACATGGTTCAGAAGGAGGTGAAAGTGCTCTGCAGAGGCAATATTTATGCTAAATTTGTTGGAACAGCGGTAACAGACGGCGGGACAGTAATATGTGTAACGAATAAGGGAATTAAAAGTCCTATAGAGTAGGGGTAGCGCAGCAGTGGCCGGTGCAGGTAGGAGCGGTGGGGCCGGGTGAGGGGGGATTTCGACAGACGACCACAAGGGAAAATTAATTATTTATTTAATTGTCCTCCAAAATTTGCCCCACCCCACCGACCTCACCTCTACCTGCATGGGCTGCGGCTGGGGTAGCTGTACCTGGTCGGTGATAGATAGACACCTTTGTGCAACATCAACATTTTAGTAGGAAAAATGTGTATTATGTGTAGAAGTATCACATGTTGCTTTAAGAAAGTGAAGCTAAAGAGAGTGCACACACACACACATACATTGCTGTGTTACAATATTCAATCACTGTGCGGGAAGGGAAACATCCTTACCACGCCTTCATTACCATGATCAGCCTTTACAACGCAGTTGCTACCCTGCATGCGAAATTACTACGCATTACTTTCCGACGCAAGTCGTTACATCGACTTGCTGTAGGGGGTGCGTTGTTAGACAGGTGTTGGATTTTAAGTCCAACAACTTCCCTACTGTTGCGTAAACTGGAGGTGGAATAGTAAATTATATTATTCCAAAGTCCAGCTTTCCCCCTAAGGCAAGTCGTTGTAATGCCTTTTGTGGAAAAGGAATGCGTGGTAACATCACAGACGGGGTAGAGACAGCATTGTGAAGGCATGTATGGTAAATGCACGCCGAGTGCCATCATACATCCTTGTAAGACTATACCATCTTTTGCCAAAATGTCTGCTCATTTTCCAGGACATAATATTGTGGAACACAATGCCATATCAAGTAAGAGTATCTCACCACGGCACCAGAATATACCACCACAATGCTTATTTTTCCTTTTTTCGAATTCGGATTCTCGGCTGTTGTACCAGAATGGGACATTACCGATTCAACGTTAAAATGTAAAATGACTTTGTAAAATAGCACCCCAGAATATCCTTATATTTCATCATTTATCCTATCATGGTTCTAAAATACTAATGTTACACCGGATTATGCCACCAGAAGCCAGATTGTCCTATTAACAACCAGAATATTCATTCTCTGTTCCGCAATGTCCTGTCACATGCAATAATATACCATTGTGGTGCTGAGCATCCCACCAATAACCTGGTATCTCATCGTTAGTCATAATGTATCATTCTCGCAGTGCCTGAACATCCAACCTTTGACCAGAATTTCCCATCACATGAAAGAACACATAATTTGTCTAGGTCACCATATAACATTATCACTCTCGAAATTCTCACCCTAGCACCAGAATATTCAATGACTGGCTCAAAATATCTTACCACTATATAGAAATATCTGGTTTATGTAGCAGACAGAACATATAATTATTACACAGCACAATATACAGTTTTTGTGCCAGAATACACCATAATTACCTAGAATATCCCAGTACTTGTCTGAGTAACTTTTCGGTAAGTAGCATATCAAATCACTGTCCAAGTGCATCCCATTATTGTTCCAGAATTTCACTGTAGAAGCCAAAAGTGTTAAAAGTGTTGGATGGAAATGGATGAATTAATCGCCAACTTTGTAATTACGGATGGAATGTATGCTGGGTAAAGATGTGCATTCCAGTTCAGAGGGAAATTGGTCTTGTGGTTGTGACAGGAATATCCCATTTTGCAGTGGGCCAAAGATGATTCTTATAAGCGTTGTCTGTCTGCATTGGCAGAGGCAAGCTCAAAAGGGGTGGAATATAATGTCTTCGATTAATTAGCAGTTTTCAAATGTATTTGCGTATTACCACCCATTTGTTTTCGGCTGTCCTTGACATCAGTGTGGCAGAAGTGTACGCCACTCGTCGGAATATGTCATCATAGTGCAGACTCCCCAACCATTGGCCAGAATAATGGATTGATGTCCCAGAAAATGCCATCATCGTGCCTGGTGTGCAGTCATTGTCCAGAATATGCCATAATTTATCAGATTATACAGTCAGTTTGCCAGAAAATCCTATGATTGACTTCACATTATTGTGCAAAATACAGCTTTACCGGCTAGATTATTGGATAATTCTTCTAGAATATCACATAATTTCCCTAAATATTCCATGCCTGTGCCCACAATAATAATTCTTCTAGAATATCACATAATTTCCCTAAATATTCCATGCCTCTGCCCACATATCCTATCACCCTTTATAATTTCAATTGAATTTGCCAGGAAACCTGATTACTAGTCTCAATTTGCTAGAAGATTATAGCCTCTTCTTAGAATGTGGCAGAAAACCAAATCGTTGTTCCAGATTATTCAGTTTCTGCGCCACAGCACACCATTATGGCATCAAAATATCCCATAATTACATTAGAAATATTTCATATCCACAGGCATCATCCTTCTCCATTCTAGACTATAGGATCACTCTACCAGAATTTGTCAGCATTGTGTCAGAATGTCCAATCATTGTGCTATAGTTTAATCATTTTGTAGTATGTGTCCCTTTTGTGCCAGAATATTAGCAATTGTGGTATATTATCCCACCATTGTGTTGAATATCCCACAATGGTGCAAGAATATTAGGCCATGGTGAAATAAATACCCAATGACATACAAGAATTTCCAACCATCGGCTGGTATATAATAATATTGTGTAATAGTACCTTATTATTTAATGATGCAATATTACTATGCCAAAGCCTCTCAACTCTTTGGCAGAAAATCCCACGTATGCGTCACTCTATCCCATAATGTTGCAGAATATTAAACACTATATAAATGCAAACCTTTAACCCTCTTCTATCCCTCCACTATCCTTCTCAAGCAAAAGAACTGTCTAACCTATCTAACACTCAAATTACTTTAATATTTCACTAAACTAATTCAACACTAATCCTTTATGGGTTTCAGAGTAGCGTGCTACTTGCCAAAAAAGCACTTCGACACCTCATCAGGGGTAGTAAGCGCTATATAATTGCAATAACAATACAATACAATAGTCATAACAATGGCAGTATATCTTATTTGTGTGACAAAATCAGCTGATATTGCTCTAAATTGTAAACCTTATAAGATACTACAGGAGAAAGACCCATCAACCACGTTGGGATTGGTGTAGGTAATCAGAATAAACATACAATATCCCAACTGGTATTGTTAATAGGAGAAGTAGAGAAGGTATGCAAAAAGCATTATGAGAACAGAAATAAGGAGACTCGATAAGTTTTTCAAATGTGCTCATGGCATCATGTATTCTTAAAGCTTGAATTCTGAGTTGAGTTGACTGTGATTATGATGGGACACATTGTGTGTTGCGCCTTTTATTGCGCTGAACGGTCACATCTGATCCCGGCCTCGCTGTTTCATTCAGCTTCAGATTCGTTCTGCCGACTCCGATCAATTTGGATCGATTAAGTCACCACTGCTCCAGGCCCTGCAGCCACGACCCTGACGTATCCGCGTCCAGCCTACACCGATCCCTCAACGGTGTCCCTCCCCGCCTTTTCATCGGACCGCATCTACTAACCTACAGCACTGTTGCCCATTTCAACCCCAGTCCTGAGGATGATCCCAAATAATGTGGATCGAAACGTCGTCGGCCGTTCAGCGAATAAGAGGCGCAACACACAATGTGGCCCATCCTAATCACAGTCAACTCAACTCAGAATTCAAGCTTTAAGATCCAGCTGGGGCCACATTGTTTCCAAGAAATTTTGTTCACTGTATATATTCTAGCACCATTCACTATGCGCCGGTTATGCTGATCACAATTGTCACTTGCACCGCCACCCTGTATGTCACTTGCACACCTTGAGCACCAAGTACAATTTGGGTTTTGTTGTTATTCATTTATCTACAGTGCTGTTACAACTGTAAATTGCCCAACTATTCCCTTCTAATACATGATGCCATGAGCACATTTGAAAAACGTATTGAGTCTCCTTCTTTCTGTTCTCATAATGCTTTTTGCATATCTTCTCTACTTGTCTTATTAACAATACCAGTTGTGATATTGTATGTTTATTCTAAATTGTACACCGGCACCAGTATCGCTGGAGGAATTGCGCAGGGATGCAAAGTTAGACGACTACATGACGTTACAACGCCAACAATTACAACGCATGCCTTTACAATGTGGGTTTTACATTGCTGATACCTTTACAACGCATGATTTTACAACGCACGCCATTACAATGCATTTTTAGAAACTACCTTTACAATGCATCCCAGCACAACACATGCCATTACAACACATACAATTACAATGCATAATACTTTTAGGGTAACAGTGGGGTAAGTGTTGGATAGTGTAGGAGTAAAAATTACGATTCCCACTCCAGGGAGTGCAACAGTAGGGTAAGTGTTGGATAGTGAATGGGGTAAAAAATACTATGCCCCCAAACCAATGCCCACCCAAAAACTAAAAAAGCTCCATTACTTATCTTATAATGCGTTCTAATGGCATAACGTTGTAATGATATGCGTTGTAATGGCATGCGTTGTAGTGACATGCGTTGTGATGTCTGCGCTGTAATGGCATGCAAAGCAAATCCAGTTGCGTTGTAACAGCCACGTTGTAAAAGTAGTGCGTTGTAATGACTGCATTGTAATGGTTGTATTCCAGTTAGACATGTCTGTATAGGAATACACATTTTTAGAAAAGCAGGAACAATGTGCAGCCTTCTATTTCTTGATAATATTCTTTGGAACAAAATATACCGGGATTTCAAAGCCATTATCATCCGCCCGCCACTGAAGCTAACCCACTGAGACGTAATCATTTTTGGATGTCCTGTAAGAACACTGCACATTGCTATTGGCTGGGGAGTGGCGGGAAAGAGAGAAGGGGGCTGAAAAAGAAAAACGAGGAATTTTGATAGGGTGCATGATATTTTAAGCTTGCACCAACAATAGTAATATTATTTAGTTTACCTTATTGTATTTGTTACTATATCAATTATTTATTTATTTGCATTTCTTTTAAATGTATTTAATTGAATGTTTGGCGCGGTGCCGGCTTGGCAGGTGCCACCTCGCAGCACTAGTTAGTCATTTCAGCAGATACAGGATGCGCGAGGAGGATGACTGAGTCCTACAGGAACCCAGACCCGCGATGCAAGGCCGCACAGGGTATTTCCAACAAATGCCTGCACGCAGAGCTTTGTTCACCATCCTGAAAGACAGGGCTCATTACAGAGATGCTCCTCGCCGGCTCCCTAAGCAGGCGCTGGATGGCGAAGAGAAAACACTGCACAGGCCGCAGCACACCGCTTTCGGTAGTAAACAATTTGTTTTTCAGCCAGGCAGGTTATTACTGTCACTCAGAAAACGCTTCCTGCAGTCAGAAGAAGGATTATCACAGGAAGGGGGACGGGATATTTACTGCCTTCTCCATCACATGAAGATAGAAGGGCAAATGTTGCGCGCTCTGTTCTATCTCGTATATATCTAGGCTTGGGTGGCATTTAAATTACGCTGGAGAAATTCACATAATTTCGAGAGGTTTACCTTACGCTTGTTATGTGAAATTCCCGAAATTACTCCATGTTGCATAGTTATGCGCTATTCCCATAAAAAATGTCCCACGTGCATTTCGTAGTATAAACGTACAGCGAATGCACGGGACGAATTGAACGCTCAAGACTGTTTTTCACTGTAAAAAAGGTGGTACTCTGAAAAGCATTTCAACTTCTTTTAATGTTATTTAACACGATAACACAAAATGACACATTTCGACTTCGCAGTCTTGATCACGTATGCGAAAAACCATTTTCTCCTGCTATTTATATCGTCCTTTTACCCTTTCATTACTCCTGCAATGTATTCTGGTATATGTAGATGATTATCGAAAAAATCACCAAATTCCAATTTAAGTCAGCTTTTGATCAGCATTTCAAACATCATTTTCAAACCATTTTTCATATTCTGAGTAAGTCTCACATAATGGAGATGACTTTCAATTTACTTACCTCAATAATTGGGTTTCAATCACATTTTTACACACACACACACATATATACATATTGTATTGTATTGTGATTGCATTTGATTAGCGCTTACTACCCTTTGACGAGGCGGAGAAGTGCTTTTTCGCTGAGTAGCACGCTACTCCAGGACCCATAAAGGTTTAGTGTTGAGTTAGTATAGTGAAACATGCAAGTACATTTTAAGTGGTGGATATGTTAGTCAATTATTTGGATTCGGAAGGGTAGCAGAAGGATAGAAGAGGAAAACGATTTGTATTTATATAGCTATATATATATATATATATATATATATATATATATATATATATATATATATATATATATATTCGATAGCAAAGAGCCCTTGAGCTTCAAGAAGGCAGCCCAGCGCTGCTCCGCCATCCAGCTTTACTATTCCTCGAGGCAGCGCTCACATCATTTCTCCTCTATATATATGCACACACACACATATATATGTACATATATATCAGAGGATCATCTGTGCCTCTTTTTATGACTTTCCTTGGAGCCCACTCAGACCTGGGAGTATGGCTGCTCCTAGAACTCCCTGTAGCTGTAATCAGTTCTAACAAAAGACAGCCAGGAACAAATAAACAGGTAACAACTCACCCACCTCTGCGTGGGTGAAGTAATTAAATATTGCACCCCCTAGAAGGCCCTGCTCCCAAAGTCCTAAGACCGGAAACAAAACAGGCACCTGCTTCAGAAAGTGAAAAAGAAGTCTAAAAAAATAATTCTACCCCTAAGCGCTACCCTTCGTTGCACCCTACAGACTCTTGCTACCCCTTCATGATACCGTTCCTTGAGCTATAAAAATCCCTTACTACCCCTTAATACTACCCATCCGTGAACACTAAAAATGGCTAATTACCCATTAATGCTACATTTCCCCGAACCCTTAAGCACATTCTTACCTCTTAATGCTACCATTCCACGAACCTTCCAAAACCCTTACTACTCCTTAACACTACACATCCCTGCACCTGAAACCCTTACTGCCTCCCAATGCTACATATTCCAGAACCCTAAAAACCCTTTCTACTCCTTTACACAATCCATCCCTGAACCCTAAAACCCATTGCAGCTACCCTTTCTGAACCCTAAAATCCCTTACAACACCTTACAGCTACCCACCTTGAAGCAAAATAACCTTACTAGCTCTTAAGACTACACACCCCTTAAACCCCTTTAATACCTTTTTAACGCTACCCTTCCATGAAGCCTAAAAATGTCTTCCTGCTGCTTAGCACTATCCATCTATGATCTCAAAAAACCCCGTAATAATACCCTTTCACACCACCCTTACCTGAGATCCAAAAACCCCACGCTATCGCCCACGCTACCCATCCATCAGCCTGTGAAAAACCCTCAGTACATCCTACAGCCACTAAACCCTGAACCTTAAAAACCCTAAACCCCTTACTACCCCTTAATGTTAACCTTCCCTGAACCGGAAAACCTTTCTACAACTTAACTATAACCAACCCTGAACCCTAAAAAACTCTTCCTTAAGACTACCTTTCGCAGATACCTAAAAGTGCATTAATACCCCTTCATGCTGCACTTTTTTATATTCTAAATCCCCTTAATACTGCTTTCCTGTACCATGAAAAACTTTACTACAACTTAACTATCCATCCCTGAACCTCAAAATCTTTACCACTTCTTAACGCCCCCTATCCATGACCTCTAAAAGCCATTTACTATTTCTTTGCACTAACTTTTCCTGAAGCATAAAAGCCCCTTAATAAACACTAAAGTTTCCCTAACTCTAAAAACCCTTACTACCTTTAAACTCTACATCACTAAACCTGAAAATACCTTTATTACCATCACTCTTTCACGAACCCTAAAAAACACCTATCATCCCCTAACCCTACCCTTCCTTTATCCCTAAAATCCCTTACTGCCCCTTAAGGCTAGACACCCTTGAACTCTAAAAAACCCTTTCTATCCTTCAGTACTACCTATCTCAGAACCCTAAAAACTCCTTACTACCCCTTAACCCTACCTTTCCTTGATGCCTAAAAACATCTTATTACCTGCTAATTTAACCCTTCCGAGAACTTTACAACTCCTTACTACTCCTCAGTGTTCACTCAGAAACTCTGCTTGCTGAAAGCAAGCGGAACCTATCTGTGAACTTACTGATTCCCCCTATAACTCCTCATTTCTAAAGACATCCTCAGGGTCCCATAGTGACCCTTGTTATTTTTATCACCATCTCCCTCGCCGCATTTATTAGTGCACCTGGTATAGGTAAGTCTGGGGAGGCGTTACCAGGTGATATCTGGGACATCATTGTAAGTCTGCTGGTGTTGCAGAGTAACATGGAAAAATTGACCTCTTTAAAGAGTACAAATAATGTTTTTAGAGTATTTACAGGACTCTGATGGAATTTGTTCTGCTGTTCATGAACAGTGGAGCTGTACTACTCTACCATTTAGGTGACATGAGAACCGCCATACTAATTGAATCATTTATATAACGTCAGATGTGTTCTATTATACCATCAATAAGTTATAGGGGTTCCAGAACCAGTAATCATGACCTTACAGCAAATTTAGAGATAAACATGTAATTGTTTCTATTTTTCAGCGATTAGTGTAATATTGGTTCCAGAGTTTTGCCTGTATTCTGGTACTAATAGGCATGAACCGCAGTACTTTTCTCTAAATGGCAAAATAATGTTAGAAGCACTAAAAACCACTTTCTACACATTTGTCTGTACTATCACATCTCCTATATGCTGTAAATGATTGTAATGGAAGTGACCACAAAACTTACTCAATTAAACAGTGAGTTTTCAGACAACTTTTTTAGTCCAGAATAAATCAATTATTTTTAATTTTTCATTTTTCCAAAAACATATTTATAACACATTCAAAAGTTTATATACAAAAATTATTACACTCCACATTTATTTACAATAGCACTTCTTACACTCATTCTCAACAATTACAAACATTCACACATGCATACACATTATAACACATATAGAATCAATTTACATTAGTTTGTACCAAATATATTCATGAGATAAATTTTAAACAAAACAACACAAAAAGTACAGCACTAGGATGTTTTCTTTAAAATAAGAAATTTTCATAACAATTGATCTGATTTCCTGTGTTGTTTTGTTTAAAATTTATCTCATGAATATATTTGGTACAAACTAATGTAAATTGATTCTATATGTGTTATAATGTGTATGCATGTGTGAATGTTTGTAATTGTTGAGAATGAGTGTAAGAAGTGCTATTGTAAATAAATGTGGAGTGTAATAATTTTTGTATATAAACTTTTGAATGTGTTCTAAATATGTTTTTGAAAAAATGAAAAATTAAAAATAATTGATTTATTCTGGACTAAAAAAGTTGTCTGAAAACTCACTGTTTAATTGAGTACGTTTTGTGGTCACTTCCAGGCCCCTATTCTAAGTTTTTGGCAATATTGGTGCTTGTTTTTGGTTTTTGGATTGAGTGAGGCTTGTCCTTATTGCCCGTAAGCCCAGACCCAGTATAGGTCACGGTAAATGATTGTAAAGCAGTATGTCCATTAGTAACAAATCACACCAAATAATAATGCCGGGCTACATAAAGTGGGCAATGGCTTGGCACCACCCACAGGAGTATTACCCTGTGTAGGAAATTGGGTTAACGCTTGAGTGGCTGAAACCCTACTCAGAAAGCATCCTCAATTCTCTGTTAGGGTGAACTCACAAGTAAACCCCAAATTAACCTGTACTCAATCCTCTGGTAGCTTGTCAAAGAGCAGTCAGGCTTAACTTAAAGGCAATTTGTAAAGTATTCATGCAGAACTTCAACCAGTAATAAAGTAAAAACACTACACAAAAATACTACACCAATTTAGCAAAATAGAGTAAAATGTAATAAATCATTTGCAGCCAAAGCGACAAAAATCCAATCAGTACAACAAGAGATTACAGTTTTGAAGATTGCAATGTATATAGCGCCAAAAGTCCAAAATGCCAACAGTAGTTATCTGGTTGCGACAGACTGGGACATAGTCAGAAGTTCAGGTCGACTGCAATTGAGTGTGGGCCAGCTACAGGGACTCAGTTAGGCCCACTGAATAGGACTACCTTAAATCCTGGTTGTGGAGCGAGGCAAAATCCTCGCGTTGAGTTGCACTGGCCAGCGTCCTTCTTGCTGGCAGAGTCCTCAGGCCCAGAAGTGATCTAAAGAGTTGGGGGTCTGAGGTCCAATAGTTATACCTGCTGCCCATTTTGAAGTAGGAGAAACTTCCAGAGGTTTCCACCCCTTCGGAGGTGCTTGGAATTTCAGAATGGCTGATCCTGTCCACGCCTATCCCTCCTTTGTCTCTTAGCAAAACACAAAGTCCAACTGTGAACTACGCCTAATCATGTCATGACCCAGGATCAGGCTGAAGGCACCAAATGGTTAGGACAAGAAAATGCCAACTTTCTAACTGTGGTATTTGCAAAGTTGTGATTAAAAATCTGACTTTACCATTAAAGAGGACTTTAAAATACTTTAGACACTAAACTAGAGCTGTGACTTTCCTTGCTCCCAATTGGAAGTTATCACTTATTTAATGTAATAGGGTAACCCAATGTTATCGAATGGGAGAGATAGGTCTTGCAGAAGTGAAAAACAAATGTCAAAGTTTTTCACTAAGAGGACATGTGAGACTTAAGAGTGTACGTCCCACTTTTTAAATACACTGCACCTTGCCCTCTGGGCGGTCCAGGGCCTACCGTAGAGGTGATTTATATGCATGAAAAAGGAAGGTCTGGCCCTGGCAAAACTTTTTTTGCCAGGATGAAATAGCACTTTCATACTGCACACACAAGCTGTAATGATTGACCTGAGACATGTTTAAAAGGGTTGTATGTCAATACAACGCGGTTGTTACACCGCACTACCATTACAATGCTGGCTTTACAACGCAAGTCGTTACCACGACTTGCTCTGTAGGGTGCTGGACTTAGGAATAGTAGAATGTACTATTCCAACACCAGCCTACGTACAGTAGGGAAGGTGGTGGAATAGTAAATCTAATATTCCTTAGCCTAGAGCGCCCTCCAGCTCAAGTCGTGGTCACCACTTGCGTTGTATTGCCCGTGTTGTAATGGTAGCGTGGTGTAACAACCGCGTCGTAATGGACGTTCCACGTTTAAAAGACCGTTTAAGTGGGTGGCACAGTAAGTGCTGCAGGCCCACTAGCAGCATTTAATTTAGAGGCCCAGGGTACATATAGTACAACTTTACTATGAGTTTACCACTAAATTAAATGTGCCAATAGGGTAGAAGCCAATCTAACATGCACTTTAGCACTGATTAGCAGTAATAAAGTGAACAGAGTCCAAAGGCCATCAAAAACGAGATCAGCAAAAATGGAGGAGAAAGGTAAAAAGTTTAGGGGAAGACCACCCTAAGGCTGACAGGTCTCACAGCCTCGCAAATCGTGCTATCAGCTGGCGATGTATCATCCTGCCTTCCAGGAGGTACTTCCATTAGCATACATGATGGACTCGTCTAAATATGATAATTACACACAGCCCTGCTGTTTCTCACATTCACCTATTTTTCTCCTATATGTGTTCTACACGGATATCAATATTTTTTTCTACTTTTCCCAGCAAAGCCAGTAGGACAGGCTTTATTGTGATAAACAACATAAACACCATTCAAATGAGGTATGGGGGAAAGCCAGGGCACATCCATCTTCCTCGCCTCCCTGATCAAGATTTGCAAAGAGAAAAGATGTTTACTTAAGAATTTCTATTCAAAATAAAACAGAACAAGAAACAATGTATACAAACATGAACACCCATTTTTGCATTTGTTGATACTTTAAAGCCTGACCTATTGGCATTGCCAGTGCTTGTTATGACTTTACCAGGGATGACAGGACATGGGGATGATACAAGGTTGCAAAGAGAAAAAAAAATGCATTGGGTGAAATTGTTTAAAAGAAAAATAGAGCAAGAAATTGAAAAAAAACTTTAGCTCATTACCAGAGTGTATATTTATAAATCCCAGAATTTAAAGCAATACGAATTCACATATTTTCCCTAAAAATGTCAGTTGTTTCTTTAAAATAATTAGCAGTTGCATCTTATGAAATTTTAATGCTAAGACACAACACATTCAAAAGTCGCGCAAAATTCTGACAAGAGACTGGTTCGAGAATAAATTGGCGAACACAAAATAAAATTGGGAACATTTTGCACCCACAAAATTTGACTGAGGTAAACTTGAGAACAAGATTTACCAGAGCTCTTCATATATCCAGAGACGTTTTAAGACATGGGCAAGGTGGGCAATTGTCCAGCGCCCTCACATTCCAAAGGACCCACAGGGAAGTACACTCTCTCTAGCTCATTTCTTTGTATTTCTCCATTTCTTGACCTAATGTGTAAGGAAAACATTTTCGGCAACAAAGGGCTTACATTAGCAAAAAATAGGTAACAAAATTCAAATTTCTTCTAAATAGGGGCCCCGGCCCCTCAAAATATATTTCTCCCGGAGCCCCAAAATTCTTAAGATAACACTGATCGAACAGGGAAACGTGATCGCTCTGTGCTCGCGTGTCTTATGAGAGTGAATCGCAGTTGTCTTGTCTGTCTGGTCTGCTGAACGATTTCTTACTGAGACGCAGATTGATTGATAATTTCCTCAGCATATGTAACTATTCTACTGGTATTGAACGCAGTATACTCATTGATTTCTGTAAAGACAGCTATACACAGATCAGTTTACTACCTCGTAAACATGTCACACAGCATGACAAAAACATTTGTGTCGGAATCTCAGACTCCAAGGCCAGGAAGTCTGCTCTCAAATCCTTTTCTCCCCACTTTTCTAAATTGTGTGATCCGGTTTAAATCATTTTATCTCATACTAGCACATTTTCTTTTGCTGTTTTTTGTGGCCGCACCCTGAGTGATTTATTTCAGTGTCAGCTATACGAACAAGCACTGGCAAAGGCTACAGTGCGAGCCTTTTAGACCAATTGGCTTTGCCAAATCTGTTTATCGAAGCTGTGCACCATCAGTTAAAATAACAAGCATTTGCAATGCAATAGGTATCGCAATTTACACGAGACCTATTGCATTGCAAATGGTAGTCATCACGGACAACCTGAGTCCGGGAGAAGGCACAGATAAAGGGCGGGCAGGGGTGAGAAAGCATAGACAATGGGAGTGTGGGTGGGGAAGGGGGGAGAAGGCATGGACAATGGGAGGGGGGGGAGTAAAGTAGGCAGTAGGAAAACCTCATCAAAGAAAATAGTGCTGACAGTCTAATTAACACGTACCGTGTAACACTCGAAGCAAAGGGGCCAGTCTCCATGGGAGGTGACAAATTAGTAGGAGGCGGTACTAAGGATGGACTAACAAGCCTATTGATGAACCAGAAGCCACCATTTAGGACAGACAATGACACAAGACAATGGCAAACATGGGCGGAGAGTCGGCGGGGTTTCTATTCGCTACTCATCTACAAAAAGTCTTGCAGAGCAGCACATGTGCGCTGGCTCAGGCTCGACCTAAAAAGGGATGAAAAGGTCCGGTCGTACAGCAACTGATGGCGTCAAGTCATTTTTAGCTGCAAGTCTAAGGGGTGACACTTGCATACACCTACCAAATGATGCGCATGCTACTTTTTTAATTTAATGATCCAAGATGGCCGACACTAGTAGTCTCACTATAAATAGACATATTAAATGTAACCTGCTTCTAAGTGTTTTTTGTAAGGCAGAGCAACCTGCCACAAACGACAGCTGGCAGGCCATCCAAAATATGTAAATTAAAAAAAATGTGAATGATCACGTAGAAGTAAAGGTGAAGATGTTGAGGGTTTAGCAACAGGGACTGAGTGAGGGATGAATGATCAATGTACGTGCTTGAGGCTGAGCCTGATGGGATGGAACAAAGGCATTAACAAGAAAAGCCAGGGAATGGCTGGGGAAAGCAAGTATGAGCTTGTGACGGGGGAGATGAGGGAGCAACACAGGCGTGAGTGAGTGTCAGTGTTTGGTGTTAGGCAGCAGCACACTTGGAGGAGAGAGCTAGAAAATAAGTGTGCTCTAATGAAGTGCAGAAAGAAAAAGATAAAAGTAGTTCCCTCAATGTGAGCAGTGGAAGAATACAAGTCACCTACTGGAAGCAATGGTAAAGAGATTATGCTCCATGGGAGGGAGAAACACAAAAGGTAGCAGGCAAGCCATTGAATAAGCAGCAACCAAATGAGACAGATAACACTGCAATTCAATGGCCCGCGTTAAGATTTTGGTATGGTCCTAAGAGGCTCTAGCCGACACTGTTTGACATGCAATATACGAAGACAGCACGGAAGTGGAGAATACACACCTACCCTAAATTATTTATTTATACAAAAAAAGGCTCGAGCCATGTGGCTGGCTTGTCTCAGCTCTAAGCACCATTAAAATGAGGTATGGGGACCAGCCAGGGTAGCAGCACTTTCCCCGCCGCTCTGATCAAAAATTGCAAAGAGAAAAGATGTTTACTTAAACACTTCTATTCAAAATAAAACAGAACAAGAAACTGAAAAAAATACCTAGCTTTTTAACGAGAGACAGTGCTCAGTGGAACTCGTGTGACCTTGCTTGCCTGGAAAATCTACTCTGTAGCATCTATTTGGGTATAGGGTTTTTTATGATAATCTTTGTTTGTTAAGTCATTTGAAGTCGGTCATATTAACATTTAATGAGGTGCTGTGCTTTCTTTAATTTATCTTTGTACTTTGTGAAACAAAACAAATTAATGTATTAATATTCATAGTTTCATGCATCTATATAATCATTCTGCATATAATTATTGTCTGTTTCCTCACAAAGCTCTCCTTTTCCCAGGTGCATGAGTGAGTAGCGGAGTGCTACTTTTTTTGCTTACATTCTGGGTAAATTGAATTATAAATCACTGAATACAAAATAAATAAGCATTTGCAATGCAATAGGTATCACATTAGGAAAGTTTGAGCTATTGGTATTGTAAATGACCCTTTTTTTTATTTGTGTGTTGTTTTTGACAATAGGGAAATTAATAGCTTTGTCATTTACAATGCCAATAGTTTTAACTTTCGCAAATATGACACCTGTAGCATTTGTACTGCAATATGTGTTGTATTTACGTGACTTAGATGTTTTGATATTACAAATAACAATGGCTTTTAATTTTTTTAAATAATTAATACTTAAATAAAAGTTATTGTAATTTATAATGGCAAGAGCTTAAACTTTTGTAAATGACTTTTGTGAAGAGTATGTTCAGTGTATTTTATTGTGAAGAAAATCAAAGAATAGAAGTGAAATATTAACATCTCTTTGTGACATTTGTAATAAAGCTTGAAACATTGAGAGAACATATTTGAACCACTTGTTGTTGAATGATTGCACAGGTTGATACTGTGGTGACGCTGAGTGATGTTGGGGTGGCGACGAGTGATGCTGTGGCGTTCAGTGATGCTGTCTTAGCGCATAGTGATGTTGTGGTGCCCCTGAGTGATGCTGTGGTGGTGCTGAGTGATATGTGGTGATACAATAGATAGATAGAGTAAGTGCGATAGATAGATAGGGGGAGGGTGATAGATAGATAGAGGGAGGGCGATAGATCGAAATATAGATAGAAGGAGGGCGATAGATAGATAGAGGGAGGGTGATAGATAGAGTGAGGGCGATAGATAGATAGACAGATAGACAGATAGACAGATAGATAGATAGATAGATAGATAGATAGATAGATAGATAGATAGATAGATAGATAGATAGATAGATAGATAGATAGATAGAGTGAGGGTGATAGATAGATAGATTGAGTGAGGGCGATAGATAGAGTGAGGGCGATAGATAGATAGACAGATAGATAGAGTGAGGGCGATAGATAGATAGAGTGAGGGCGATAGAGTGAGGGCGATAGATAGATGGATAGAGTGAGGGGGATAGATAGATAGAGTGAGGGCAATAGATAGAGTGAGGGTGATAGATAGAGTGAGGGCAATAGATAGATAGAGTGAGGGCGATAGATAGATGGATAGAGTGAGGGCGATAGATAGATAGAGTGAGGGCGATAGAGTGAGGGTGATAGATAGAATGAGGGCGATAGATAGATAGAGTGAGGGCAATAGATAGATAGTTAGAGTGAGGGCCATAGATAGATAGATAGATAGATAGATAGATAGATAGATAGATAGATAGATAGAGTGAGGGCGATAGATAGATAGATAGAGTGAGGGCGATAGATAGAGTGAGGGTGATAGATAGATAGAGTGAGGGCAATAGATAGATAAAGTGAGGTAGATAGATAGATAGAGTGAGGGAGATAGATAGATTGAGGGCGATAGATAGAGTGAGGGCGATAGATAGAGTGAGGGCGATAGATAGATAGATAGATAGATAGATAGATAGATAGATAGATAGATAGATAGATAGATAGAGTGAGGGCAATAGATAGAGTGAGGTTGATAGATAGATAGCGTGAGGGTGATAGATAGATAGAGTGAGGGCGATAGGTAGATAGATAGATAGACAGGTAGATAGACAGATAGATAGACAGATAGGCCGATAGACAGACAGATATACAGACAGATAGACAGACAGACAGACAGATAAGACAGATAAGATAGATAAGACAGATAAGACAGATAATATAGATAAGATAGATAAGATAGATAGATAGATAGATAGATAGATAGATAGATAGATAGATAGATAGATAGATAGATAGATAGATAGATAGATAGATAGATAGATAGATAGATAGATAGATAGATAGATAGAGTGAGGGATATAGATAGATAGAGTGAGGGCGATAGATAGATAGAGCGAGGGCGATAGATAGACAGATAGATAGAGTGAGGGCGATAGATAGATAGAGTGAGGGCCATAGATAGATAGATAGATAGATAGATCGATAGATAGATAGATAGATAGATAGATAGATAGATAGATAGATAGAAAGATAGATAGATAGAAAGATAGAGAGATAGATAGATAGATAGATAGATAGATAGATAGATAGATAGATAGATAGATAGATGGTTGTGTGTGTGTGGGGTTGTGTGTGTGTGGGGTTGTGTGTGTGTGTAGGGGTTGTGTGTGGGGGGGTTGTGTGTGGGGCGTTGTGTGTGTTTGGGGTTGTTTGTGTTGGGGGGTGTTTGGGGGTGTGTGGGGGTGTGTGTGAGGGGTCTGTGTGTGTGTGTTGGGGGGTTGTGTGTGTTTAGGGTTGTGTGTGTGGGCTTGTGTGTGGGGGTTGTGTTGTGGGGGGTTGTGTGTGTGTGTGGGGTTGTATGTGGAGGGTTGTGTGTGTGGGGGGTTGTGTCTGTGTGGGGTTGTGTGTGGGGGGTTGTGTGTGCGGTTGTGTGTGTGGTTGTGTGTGTGGGGTTGTGTGTGTGTGTGTGGGGTGTGTGTGTGGGGAGGTTGTGTGTGGGGGGTTGTGTGTGTGGGGGTGTGTGGGGTGTGTGTGTGGGGGGGTGGTGTGTGTGTATGTGGGGGGGTGGGTGTGTGGGGGGTTGTGTGAGGGGGGTTGTGTGTGTGGGGAGTTGTGTGTGTGGGGAGGTGTGTGTGTGGGGGTTGTATGTGTGTGGGGTTGTGTGTGTGTGGGGTTGTGAGTGTGTGTGGGGTTGTGTGTGTGTGTGGAGTTGTGTGTGTGGGTTGTGTGTGTGGGGTTGTGTGTGTGTGGGGGTGGTGTGTGTGGGGTTGTGTGTGGAGTTGTGGGGGTGGGTGTGTGTGTGTGTGTGGGTGTGTGGGTGTGTTTGGGGGGTTGTGTGTGTCGGGGTTTTGTGTGCGGGGTGTGTGTGAGGGGTCTGGGTGTGTGTGTGGGGGGGTTGTCTGTGTGTGGGGTTGTGTGTGTGGGGGGTGTATGTGTGTGTGGGGTTGTGTGTGTGTAGGGTTGTGTGTGGGGGGGGGTTGTGTGTATGTGTGTGTGTGGGGCTGTGTGTGTGTGGGGTTGTGTGTGTGTGGGGTTGAGTGTGTGTGGGGGTTGTGTGTGTGGGGGGGTTGTGTGTGGGGCTGTGTGTGGGAGGGGGTTGTGTGTATATGGAGTTGTGTGTGTGGGGTTGTGTGTGTGGGGGGGCGGTTGTGTGTACCCGTCCAACTGAAAGCCCTACTGTCAGTTCAAGTAATTTATATCAAATTCTTATCCTAATGATAGGAATTAAAATACAAGAGTTACACTTTCCCATCCCGAAAAGCTTGTCAATATTAGGCTGGGAGACAGCACTTATTCAGGGAAGCTCATGGGAGAGGAACTTGCTGCAATTTCTCAACCACGGCCTGGGAACCACCCCAGAAAATCCGGTGAGGTTACTCTAGACAGGAGGGACCTTGGCCAGACAAAAGGCATAGGGTTTAAAGTGTGATAGTTCACAGGATTTTGTAGTGCAGGCAGGACACGCCTTCATGAGTCTCGTTGTGGAAAACCATATGGGAACAGGCACTGCATGGGGGGTAAAGAGGGGAATCTCATGAGAGTGAGGAGTACGGAGATTCTCTCGTTTCGATTGTGAGTTTAAAGGACATGGTCTGTCAAGAGCACGAGGAGTGCTGGAGTGGCAAGTTGTCGCGATAATAATGAGTTGTGGAAGTACATCATTAGTTGACCCAGTGCTTGCAAGGCAAAAAATACAGGTAACCTGGCCTTGAATGCCTCATTCCTTCTGAAAAGTGTCGGAACTCTCAAATTAAAAGTATTGCACCTGTCAAGAAGTGCTGATACTCGGGTTCTGAAAATAAAGAAGTACAGGTTCTCAGTACCCGATAGAACTTACGCATTTAAATCCCTGGATAAACCCAATGACGCTTGCAACTTGCTTTTAAGAACAGAAAAGGGTATGCCAAGTATTAAGCAAATGAAGAAAAGAAAATATGACAAAAAAAGTCTGGGGGAACGGAGAAATATAGAATAGAATGAAAAAAGTACAGGAGGCAAGCCCAAGGAAGTGAATTTATGAGTAAGAACAGCTTTAAAGAACAGTAAAAGAGGAAGGAAATCGCAACATGCAATGTTATAGGTCATTGCGCAGTGCGTTGAAAATGGCATGGGGGCGGGAGGGGGTGCACTAAAGTAAACAACGCCGGACTTGCAGAAAAACAGCATATTGAAAATTTACATTTCAGACAGGGAGAATCGATAGTCCGTGGGGACAGAGTGCACTGTCCGGTCGGTGCCAGATAGGAGGGAATTGCTTTTAAGTGGATGCAAAATTAAAGGCGATACGCACCTATCTATCGGGCTAGTAGAGTGCAAGTACTCGGAGTAAGAAAGCCAGTCAATCACTGCCCCCTAGTGGCCACATGTAAAGCATACTGCTGGATACTTCCGAGAGCATCGCCTCGGAAATAGGATTAGACAAATTTTGCAGTTCTCATTCTAACTGAATTCATTGATTTTGTAGTTTAAAAAAGTGCAATTTGGATCACTCACTTTAGAAGACGTCAAAGAATTAGTCCACTAGAAAGATGAATGTACTCTACCCACAACATTAAGAAGCACAAAATGTGCAGTCAAAATCTGCAGGCGAGCAAGATCTTGTTCAGAAGAAGGGAGAGAGGGGTTAGTTACGCCACTGAAGCAAGGACAGAGGGGCGATGAGAGGAGAGCGGCAGTGGTGGCGTTTGCCACACTACTACAAATAACAAGCTCTCGGCATTGCTGTGGCAGGGGCGGCAGAGCGGATTCCTTTGAAGTCTGATGCCGAGGCGCACAGGCTCCCAAACGGTGTGCGATGTGCACGCGCCTGGCTCGCTCACATGCACTGTGCCCGATCTGCACTTTGGGTACACTTTTGAAAGCCTTACTATAATCTCGCAAACAAGCATTGCTAAAGCAATGCCTTAGGCTGGACCTAAAAACTAATGGTGTATAGAATTTAAAAAAACTACTACAAATTCACTTGCTGTTATTGTAACGTTTTAATGCTATGACATACCACACACTGAAAAGTCAATCAAAATACTATAAAGAGACTCGTTGGAGAAGAAAACCTCTCCATGAAAGACATTTTTGGGCATGTCATTCTCCTGTGGAGAAAAATTATAGAAGATTTTGCATGCTCAAACGTTTTCCTAAAGCGAAATAAAAAAAGATTCACCCTGGCTTATAGGAATGTTGAACTGGAAGAGCTATTCACTTAACAAACTGGGAAACATGATCACGTTGTGCTTTTTAAGGAAATTCCTATAAATCGAAAATAAAAGGCAACTTTTTGAAGTAATAAATACTTTTATGAAAATATAATGAAAGAAAAAAATATATTAAAATAGAGCAAAGCTGGATAACCAACATTATTTTTTGTACATTACAATTGGAAAGTATGTAAAATGGTTAATTGAATATACATTAACAATGGGAAACAGTAGCCTACCAGCCTAGTAAGAGAATAATAATTATTTTTTTTAAATGTATATTGTTTGCTATGTTTGTAAACATGCATTGTTTCTAGGTAATGCTCTTCTAATAAAATCATTTTTCCATAAGAAAATAACAACTACTGTTAAACCTCTCTCTCTCTCTCTCTCTCTCTCTCTATATATATATATATATATCAACTCAGCAGAATCTGAAGAAGGCCGGATGGCCGAAATGCATTATGCAGAGCTGATATTTTAAAGAATTAAAGAATTCCTGATGTTTCCCCTGAAGTGGCCTCCACCTGTTCTTTCGAGATTGGGATTTTGTGGATATATATATATATATATATACTAATATAATAAAGAGAGAGCCCAGACCTTTGAGGCGGGTAATCTCAGGAACCACAGCACGAATCACAACACCCAATACAGCGTTCGAAAGGGCCGTTACAGCAGAAGGACATAGGCTATGCAGACGCCCACCATATACATTTAAAAGGTAAAAGAACCGTGCCAGCAAAGTAGTCCCTTGTGGGCGTGTCTGCGTTGTGCTGTGGGCGTGTGCTGTGGGCATGTGCTGGGGCGTGACAAACGCTGGGGGCCTGTGGTACGTTCCGCCCTTCATGCCATGTCTCATATCGTGTGCTGTGGGCGTGTGCTGGGGGCGTGGGCGTGTGCGGGGCGCGGGATTACAGAAAAAAAAGCGAGCGTTGTGCCCAATATTTCATTGTTTTTTCTTCCCAGGTTCTGTACATTTCCAGCTCCGGGTGTCCACCCTGCTCCCTTTAACTACCCCTGCACCTCATAATCATAACCCACCCTTACTCCTTAAAATACCCCAACACCCTTAAACACTAACCCATCTTAACCCTATAAATATACCCTGTACCCCAAAACCCAAACCTATCCCTAAACCCTAAAAATACCCCTGTACCCCAAAACCCAAACCTAGCCCTGAACCCTATAAATACCCCTGTACCTCAAAACCCAAACCTACCCCTGAACCCTAAAAATACCCCTGTACCCCAAAACCTACCCCTGAACCCTAAAAATATCCCTGTACCCCAAAACCCAAACCTACCCCTGAACCCTAAAATACCCCTGTACCCCAAAACCCAAACCTAGCCCTGAATCCTTAAAATACCCCTGTACCCCAAAACACAAACCTACCCCAGAACCCTAAAAATACCCCTGTACCCCAAAACCCAAACCTAGGCCCGAACCCTAAAAATACCTCCGTACCCCAAAACCCAAACCTAGCCCTGAACCCTTAAAATACCCCTGTACCCCAAACCTACCCCTGAACCCTAAAAATACCCCTGTACCCCAAAACCCAAACCTACCCCTGAACCCTAAAAGTACCTCTGTACCCCAAAACCCAAACCTAGCCCTGAACCCTTAAAATACCCCTGTACCCCAAACCTACCCCTGAACCCTAAAAATACCCCTATAACCCAAACCTAGCCCTGAACCCTAAAAATACCCCTGCCTAAAACTACCCCTGTACCCCATAACCCAAAACTATATCTGAACCCTTAAAATACCCAAACACTCCAAAACATATACCTCAGTACCCCAAAACATATACCCCTATACCCATGCTTACCTTATCCAAACATTTAAAAAAAAAACATGCTTTTACCATTCATGCATTTACAACGAATTTCGTTGTAAATGTATGCGTGGTAAAAGCATATAAAATGTAATGCCATGCATTATAATGGCATTGCGGAGTCATGGTACTTTCGTAATGAAAGT